>NW_028167587.1:0-1200000 GCF_963513975.1 Fringilla coelebs | reverse complement strand
GTTTTGTTTCCCAGGGAAAAAGCCTGCACAATCGTTCAGGGTCCTGCGGTCTTAAATTGCCGGGTGCCTCCTGGAGATCCGCCTCTCGCAGGATGCCTCCCAGACGCAAAATGACACCAGTGCCAACTTGGTCTGGTTTGTGAGTGCCAGGTCGCTCCTGCAAACGGACACCCAGAACAGTGGCTTGTGAGTTTTGTTTCCCAGGGAAAAACCTGTACAGTGGTTCAGGGTCCTATGGCCTTAAATTGCCGGGTGCCTCCTGGAATTCGGCCTCTCGCAAGATGCCTCCCAGACGCTAGGTTTCACCAGTTCCAACTTGGTCTGGTTTGAGAAAGCCAAGTGGGTCCTGAAAACTGACACCCAGAACAGCGGCTTGTGAGTTTTGTTTCCCAGGGAAAAAGCCTGGACAATGTTCATGGTCTTGCGGCCTTAAATTGCCAGGTGACTCCTGGAATTGCGCCTCTCGCAGGATGCCTCCCAGACGCAAGGTGGCACCAGTGCCAACTTGGTCTGGTTTGAGAGTACTCAGTGGGTCCTGAAAACTGACACCCAGAACAGTGGCTTGTGAGTTTTGTTTCCCAAGGAAAAAGCCCGTACAATGGTTCAGGGTCCTCTGGCCTTAAATTGCCGGGTGCCTACTGGAGATCTGCCTCTCGCAGGATGCCTTCCAGACGCAATGTAGCACCAGTTCCAACTTGGTCTGGTTTGCGAGTGCCAAGTGGGTCCTGAAAACTGACACCCAGAACAGTGGCTTCTGAGTTTTGTTTCCTAGGGAAAAAGCCTGGACAATGGTTCAGGGGCCTGAGGCCTTAAATTGCCGGGTGCCTCCTGGAATTCGGCCTCTCGCAGGATGCCTCCCAGACGCATGGTGTCACCAGTTCCAACTTGGTCTGGTTTAAGAGTGCCAAGTGGGTCCTGAAAACTGACACCCAGAAGAGTGGCTTGTGAGTTTTGTTTCCCAGGGAAAAAGCCTGTACAATGGTTCAGGGTCCTGCGGCCTTAAATTGCCGGGTGCCTCCTGGAGATCCGCCATTTGCAGGATGCCTCCCAGACGCAAAATGACACCAGTGCAAACTTGGTCTGGTTTGAGAGTGCCAGGTGGGTCCTGAAAACTGACACCCAGAACAGTGGCTTGTGAGTTTTGTTTCCCAGGGAAAAAGCCTGTACAATGGTTCAGGGTCCTGAGGCCTTAAATTGCCGGGTGCCTCCTGGAATTCGGCCTCTCGCAGGATGCCTCCCAGACGCAAGGTGGCACCAGTGCCAACTTGGTCTGGTTTTAGAGAGCCAAGTGGGTCCTGAAAACTGACACCCAGAACAGTGGCTTGTGAGTTTTGTTTCCCAGGGAAAAAGCCTGTACAATGGTTCAGGGTCCTGCGGCCTTAAATTGCCGGGTGCCTCCTGGAGATCCGCCACTTGCAGGATGCCTCCCAGACGCAAAATGACACCAGTGCAAACTTGGTCTGGTTTGAGAGAGCCAAGTGGGTCCTGAAAACTGACACCAAGAACAGCGACTTGTGAGTTTTGTTTCCTAGGGAAAAAGCCTGGACAATGGTTCAGGGGCCTGAGGCCTTAAATTGCCGGGTGCCTCCTGGAATTCGGCCTCTCGCAGGATGCCTCCCAGACGCATGGTGGCACCAGTTCCAACTTGGTCTGGTTTAAGAGTGCCAAGTGGGTCCTGAAAACTGACACCCAGAACAGTGGCTTGTGAGTTTTGTTTCCCAGGGAAAAAGCCTGTACAATGGTTCAGGGTCCTGCGGCCTTAAATTGCCGGGTGCCTCCTGGAGATCCGCCACTTGCAGGATGCCTCCCAGACGCAAAATGACACCAGTGCAAACTTGGTCTGGTTTGAGAGAGCCAAGTGGGTCCTGAAAACTGACACCAAGAACAGCGACTTGTGAGTTTTGTTTCCCAGGGAAAAAGCCTGTACAATGGTTCAGGGTCCTGAGGCCTTAAATTGCCGGGTGCTTCCTGGAATTGCGCCTCTCGCAGGATGCCTCCCAGACGCAAAATGACACCAGTGCAAACTTGGTCTGGTTTTAGAGTGCCAGGTCGCTCCTGCAAACTGACACCCAGAACAGTGGCTTGTGAGTTTTGTTTCCCAGGGAAAAAGCCTGTAGAATGGTTCAGGGTCCTGAGGCCTTAAATTGCCGGGTGCCTCCTGGAATTCGGCCTCTCGCAGGATGCCTTCCAGACGCAATGTAGCACCAGTTCCAACTTGGTCTGGTTTGCGAGTGCCAAGTGGGTCCTGAAAACTGACACCCAGAACAGTGGCTTGTGAGTTTTGTTTCCCAGGGAAAAAGCCTGTACAATGGTTCAGGGTCCTGCGGCCTTAAATTGCCGGGTGCCTCCTGGAATTGCGCCTCTCACAGGATGCCTCCCAGACGCAAGGTGGCACCAGTGCCAACTTGGTCTGGTTTGCGAGTGCCAGGTGGCTCCTGCAAACTGACACCCAGAACAGTGGCTTGTGAGTTTTGTTTCTCAGGGAAAAATTCTGGACAATGTTCATGGTCTTGCGGCCTTAAATTGCCAGGTGACTCCTGGAATTGCGCCTCTCGCAGGATGCCTTCCAGACGCAAGGTGGCACCAGTGCCAACTTGGTCTGGTTTGAGAGTGCCAGGTCGCTCCTGCAAACTGACACCCAGAACAGTGGCTTGTGAGTTTTGTTTCCCAGGGAAAAAGCCGGTACAATGATTCAGGGTCCTTCGGTCTTAAATTGCCGGGTGCCTCCTGGAGATCCGCCTTTCCCAGGATGCCTCCCAGACGCAAAATGACACCAGTGCCAACTTGGTCTGGTTTATGAGTGCCAGGTGGGTCCTGAAAACTGACACCCAGAACAGTGGCTTGTGAGTTTTGCTTACCAGGGAAAAAGCCTGGACAATGTTCATGGTCTTGCGGCCTTAAATTGCCAGGTGACTCCTGGAATTGCGCCTCTCGCAGGATGCCTCCCAGACGCAAGGTGGCACCAGTGCCACCTTGGTCTGGTTTGAGAGTACTCAGTGGGTCCTGCAAACTGACACCCAGAACAGTGGCTTGTGAGTTTTGTTTCCCAGGGAAAAAGCCTGTACAATGGTTCAGGGTCCTGTGGCCTTAAATTGCCGGGTGCCTCCTGGAGATCCGCCACTTGCAGGATGCCTCCCAGACGCAAAATGACACCAGTGCAAACTTGGTCTGGTTTGAGAGTGCCAGGTGGGTCCTGAAAACTGACACCCAGAACAGTGGCTTGTGAGTTTTGTTTCCCAGGGAAAAAGCCTGTACAATGGTTCAGGGTCCTGAGGCCTTAAATTGCCGGGTGCCTCCTGGAATTGCGCCTCTCGCAGGATGCCTCCCAGACGCAAGGCGGCACCAGTGCAAACTTGGTCTGGTTTTAGAGTGCCAGGTCGCTCCTGCAAACTGACACCCAGAACAGTGGCTTGTGAGTTTTGTTTCCCAGGGAAAATGCCTGTACAATGGTTCAGGGTCCTATGGCCTTAAATTGCCGGGTGCCTCCTGGAATTCGGCCTCTCGCAAGATGCCTCCCAGACGCTAGGTTGCACCAGTTCCAACTTGGTCTGGTTTGAGAGAGCCAAGTGGGTCCTGAAAACTGACACCAAGAACAGCGACTTATGAGTTTTATTTCCCAGGGAAAAAGCCTGGACGATGTTCATGGTCTTGCAGCCTTAAATTGCCAGGTGACTCCTGGAATTGCGCCTCTCGCAGGATGCCTCCCAGACGCAAGGTGGCACCAGTGCCAACTTGGTCTGGTTTGAGAGTGCCCAGTGGGTCCTAAAAACTAACACCCAGAAAAGTGGCTTGTGAGTTTTGTTTCCCAAGGAAAAAGCCCGTACAATGGTTCAGGGTCCTGTGGGCTTAAATTGCCGGGTGCCGACTGGAGATCTGCCTCTCGCAGGATGCCTCCCAGACGCAAAATGACACCAGTGCCAACTTGGTCTGGTTTGAGGGTGCCAAGTGGGTCCTGGAAACTGACACCCAGAACAGCGGCTTGTGAGTTTTGTTTCCCAGGGAAACAGCCTCGACAATGTTCATGGTCTTGCGGCCTTAAATTTCCAGGTGACTCCTGGAATTGCGCCTCTCGCAGGATGCCTCCCCGACGCATGGTGGCACCCGTTCCAACTTGGTCTGGTTTGAGAGTGCCCAGTGGGTCCTGAAAACTGACACCCAGAACAGTGGCTTGTGAGTTTTGTTTCCCAGGGAAAAAGCCTGTACAATGGTTCAGGGTCCTGTGGCCTTAAATTGCCAGGTGCCTCCTGGAGATCTGCCTCTCGCAGGATGCCTCCCAGACGCAAAATGACACCAGTGCCAACTTGGTCTGGTTTGAGGGTGCCAAGTGGGTCCTGAAAACTGACACCCAGAACAGTGGCTTGTGAGTTTTGTTTCCCAGGGAAAAAGCCTGTACAATGGTTCAGGGTCCTGAGGCCTTAAATTGCCAGGTGACTCCTGGAATTTCGCCTCTCGCAGGATGCCTCCCAGACGCAAGGTGGCACCCGTTACAACTTGGTCTGGTTTTAGAGTGCCAGGTCGCTCCTGCAAACTGACACCCAGAACAGTGGCTTGTGAGTTTTGTTTCCCAGGGAAAAAGCCTGTAGAATGGTTCAGGGTCCTATGACCTTAAATATCCGGGTGCCTCCTAGAATTCGGCCTCTCGCAAGATGCCTCCCAGACGCTAGGTTGCACCAGTTCCAACTTGGTCTGGTTTGAGAGAGCCAAGTGGGTCCTGGAAACTGACACCCAGAACAGCGGCTTGTGAGTTTTGTTTCCCAGGGAAAAAGCCTGGGAAATATTCATGGTCTTGCGGCCTTAAATTGCCAGGTGACTCCTGGAATTGCGCCTCTCGCAGGATGCCTCCCAGACGCAAGGTGGCACCAGTGCCAACTTGGTCTGGTTTTAGAGAGCCAAGTGGGTCCTGAAAACTGACACCCAGAACAGTGGCTTGTGAGTTTTGTTTCCCAGGGAAAAAGCCTGTACAATGGTTCAGGGTCCTGAGGCCTTAAATTGCCGGGTGCCTCCTGGAATTCGGCCTCTCGCAGGATGCCTCCCAGACGCTAGGTGGCACCAGTTCGAACTTGGTCTGGTTTAGAGAGCCAAGTGGGTCCTGAAAACTGACACCCAGAACAGCGGCTTGTGAGTTTTGTTTCCCAGGGAAACAGCCTCGACAATGTTCATGGTCTTGCGGCCTTAAATTGCCATGTGACTCCTGGAATTGCGCCTCTCGCAGGATGCCTCCCAGACGTCAGGTGGCACCCATTCCAACTTGCTCTGGTTTGAGAGTGCCCAGTGGGTCCTGAAAACTGACACCCAGAACAGTGGCTTGTGAGTTTTGTTTCCCAGGGAAAAAGCCTGTACAATGGTTCAGGGTCCTGTGGCCTTAAATTGCCAGGTGCCTCCTGGAGATCTGCCTCTCGCAGGATGCCTCCCAGACGCAAAATTACACCAGTGCCAACTTGGTCTGGTTTGAGGGTGCCAAGTGGGTCCTGAAAACTGACACCCAGAACAGTGGCTTGTGAGTTTTGTTTCCCAGGGAAAAAGCCTGTACAATGGTTCAGGGTCCTGAGGCCTTAAATTGCCGGGTGCCTCCTGGAATTCGGCCTCTCGCAGGATGCCTTCCAGACGCAATGTAGCACCAGTTCCAACTTGGTCTGGTTTGCGAGTGCCAAGTGGGTCCTGAAAACTGACACCCAGAACAGTGGCTTGTGAGTTTTGTTTCCCAGGGAAAAAGCCTGTACAATGGTTCAGGGTCCTGCGGCCTTAAATTGCCGGGTGCCTCCTGGAATTGCGCCTCTCACAGGATGCCTCCCAGACGCAAGGTGGCACCAGTGCCAACTTGGTCTGGTTTGAGAGTGCCAGGTCGCTCCTGCAAACTGACACCCAGAACAGTGGCTTGTGAGTTTTGTTTCTCAGGGAAAAATTCTGGACAATGTTCATGGTCTTGCGGCCTTAAATTGCCAGGTGACTCCTGGAATTGCGCCTCTCGCAGGATGCCTCCCAGACGCAAGGTGGCACCAGTGCCAACTTGGTCTGGTTTGAGAGTGCCATGTCGCTCCTGCAAACTGACACCCAGAACAGTGGCTTGTGAGTTTTGTTTCCCAGGGAAAATCCTGTACAATGGTTCAGGGTCCTTCGGTCTTAAATTGCCGGGTGCCTCCTGGAG
Organism: Fringilla coelebs; assembly: GCF_963513975.1. Classification (NCBI taxonomy): domain Eukaryota; kingdom Metazoa; phylum Chordata; class Aves; order Passeriformes; family Fringillidae; genus Fringilla; species Fringilla coelebs. Next base: position 1,193,855 of record NW_028167587.1, on the reverse strand, counting down.
ATCCGCCTCTCGCAGGATGCCTCCCAGACGCAAAATGACACCAGTGCCAACTTGGTCTGGTTTGTGAGTGCCAGGTCGCTCCTGCAAACTGACACCCAGAACAGTGGCTTGTGAGTTTTGTTTCCCAGGGAAAAAGCCTGTACAGTGGTTCAGGGTCCTAGGGCCTTAAATTGCCGGGTGCCTCCTGGAATTCGGCCTCTCGCAAGATGCCTCTCAGACGCTAGGTTGCACCAGTTCCAACTTGGTCTGGTTTGAGAAAGCAGAGTGGGTCCTGAAAACTGACACCCAGAACAGTGGCTTGTGAGTTTTGTTTCCCAGGGAAAAAGCCTGGACAATGTTCATGGTCTTGCGGCCTTAAATTGCCAGGTGACTCCTGGAATTGCGCCTCTCGCAGGATGCCTCCCAGACGCAAGGTGGCACCAGTGCCACCTTGGTCTGGTTTGAGAGTACTCAGTGGGTCCTGAAAACTGACACCCAGAACAGTGGCTTGTGAGTTTTGTTTCCCAGGGAAAATGCCTGTACAATGGTTCAGGGTCCTGTGGCCTTAAATTGCCGGGTGCCTACTGGAGATCTGCCTCTCGCAGGATGCCTTCCCGACGCAATGTAGCACCAGTTCCAACTTGGTCTGGTTTGCGAGTGCCAAGTGGGTCCTGAAAACTGACACCCAGAACAGTGGCTTCTGAGTTTTGTTTCCTAGGGAAAAAGCCTGGAAGATGTTCATGGTCTTGCAGCCTTTAATTGCCAGGTGACTCCTGGAATTGCGCCTCTCGCAGGATGCCTCCCAGATGCATGGTGGCACCCGTTCCAACTTGGTCTGGTTTGAGAGTGACCAGTGGGTCCTGAAAACTGACACCCAGAACAGTGGCTTGTGAGTTTTGTTTCCCAGGGAAAAAGCCTGTACAATGGTTCAGGGTCCTGTGTCCTTAAAATGCCAGGTGCCTCCTGGAGATCTGCCTCTCGCAGGATGCCTCCCAGACGCAAAATGACACCAGTGCCAACTTGGTCTGGTTTGAGAGAGCCAAGTGGGTCCTGAAAACTGACACCCAGAACAGTGGCTTGTGAGTTTTGTTTCCCAGGGAAAAAGCCTGTACAATGGTTCAGGGTCCTGAGGCCTTAAATTGCCGGGTGCCTCCTGGAATTCGGCCTCTCGCAGGATGCCTTCCAGACGCAATGTAGCACCAGTTCCAACTTGGTCTGGTTTGCGAGTGCCAAGTGGGTCCTGAAAACTGACACCCAGAACAGTGGCTTGTGAGTTTTGTTTCCCAGGGAAAAAGCCTGTACAATGGTTCAGGGTCCTGCGGCCTTAAATTGCCGGGTGCCTCCTTGAGATCCGCCTCTCGCAGGATGCCTCCCAGACGCAAGGTGGCACCAGTTCCAACTTGGTCTGGTTTTAGAGAGCCAAGTGGGTCCTGAAAACTGACACCCAGAACAGCGGCTTGTGAGTTTTGTTTCCCAGGGAAACAGCCTCGACAATGTTCATGGTCTTGCGGCCTTAAATTGCCAGGTGACTCCTGGAATTGCGCCTCTCGCAGGATGCCTCCCAGACGCAAGGTGGCACCAGTTCGAACTTGGTCTGGTTTGAGAGTGCCCAGTGGGTCCTGAAAACTGACACCCAGAACAGTGGCTTGTGAGTTTTGTTTCCCAGGGAAAAAGCCTGTAGAATGGTTCAGGGTCCTATGACCTTAAATATCCGGGTGCCTCCTGGAATTCGGCATCTCGCAAGATGCCTCCCAGAGGCAAGGTTGCACCAGTTCCAACTTGGTCTGGTTTGAGAGAGCCAAGTGGGTCCTGGAAACTGACACCCAGAACAGCGGCTTGTGAGTTTTGTTTCCCAGGGAAAAAGCCTGGGAAATATTCATGGTCTTGCGGCCTTAAATTGCCAGGTGACTCCTGGAATTGCTCCTCTCGCAGGATGCCTCCCAGACGCAAGGTGGCACCAGTGCCAACTTGGTCTGGTTTGCGAGTGCCAGGTGGCTCCTGCAAACTGACACCCAGAACAGTGGCTTGTGAGTTTTGTTTCTCAGGGAAAAATTCTGGACAATGTTCATGGTCTTGCGGCCTTAAATTGCCAGGTGACTCCTGGAATTGCGCCTCTCGCAGGATGCCTTCCAGACGCAAGGTGGCACCAGTGCCAACTTGGTCTGGTTTGAGAGTGCCAGGTCGCTCCTGCAAACTGACACCCAGAACAGTGGCTTGTGAGTTTTGTTTCCCAGGGAAAAAGCCTGTACAATGATTCAGGGTCCTTCGGTCTTAAATTGCCGGGTGCCTCCTGGAGATCCGCCTTTCCCAGGATGCCTCCCAGACGCAAAATGACACCAGTGCCAACTTGGTCTGGTTTATGAGTGCCAGGTGGGTCCTGAAAACTGACACCCAGAACAGTGGCTTGTGAGTTTTGCTTACCAGGGAAAAAGCCTGGACAATGTTCATGGTCTTGCGGCCTTAAATTGCCAGGTGACTCCTGGAATTGCGCCTCTCGCAGGATGCCTCCCAGACGCAAGGTGGCACCAGTGCCACCTTGGTCTGGTTTGAGAGTACTCAGTGGGTCCTGAAAACTGACACCCAGAACAGTGGCTTGTGAGTTTTGTTTCCCAGGGAAAAAGCCTGTACAATGGTTCAGGGTCCTGTGGCCTTAAATTGCCGGGTGCCTCCTGGAGATCCGCCACTTGCAGGATGCCTCCCAGACGCAAAATGACACCAGTGCAAACTTGGTCTGGTTTGTGAGTGCCAGGTGGGTCCTGAAAACTGACACCCAGAACAGTGGCTTGTGAGTTTTGTTTCCCAGGGAAAAAGCCTGTACAATGGTTCAGGGTCCTGAGGCCTTAAATTGCCGGGTGCCTCCTGGAATTGCGCCTCTCGCAGGATGCCTCCCAGACGCAAGGCGGCACCAGTGCAAACTTGGTCTGGTTTTAGAGTGCCAGGTCGCTCCTGCAAACTGACACCCAGAACAGTGGCTTGTGAGTTTTGTTTCCCAGGGAAAAAGCCTGTACAATGGTTCAGGGTCCTATGGCCTTAAATTGCCGGGTGCCTCCTGGAATTCGGCCTCTCGCAAGATGCCTCCCAGACGCTAGGTTGCACCAGTTCCAACTTGGTCTGGTTTGAGAGAGCCAAGTGGGTCCTGAAAACTGACACCAAGAACAGCGACTTGTGAGTTTTGTTTCCCAGGGAAAAAGCCTGGACGATGTTCATGGTCTTGCAGCCTTAAATTGCCAGGTGACTCCTGGAATTGCGCCTCTCGCAGGATGCCTCCCAGACGCAAGGTGGCACCAGTGCCAACTTGGTCTGGTTTGAGAGTGCCCAGTGGGTCCTAAAAACTAACACCCAGAAAAGTGGCTTGTGAGTTTTGTTTCCCAGGGAAAAAGCCCGTACAATGGTTCAGGGTCCTGTGGGCTTAAATTGCCGGGTGCCGACTGGAGATCTGCCTCTCGCAGGATGCCTCCCAGACGCAAAATGACACCAGTGCCAACTTGGTCTGGTTTGAGAGAGCCAAGTGGGTCCTTCAAACTGACACCCAGAACAGTGGCTTGTGAGTTTTGTTTCCCAGGGAAAAAGCCTGTACAATGTTTCAGGGTCCTGTGGCCTTAAATTGCCAGGTGCCTCCTGGAGATCTGCCTCTCGCAGGATGCCTCCCAGACGCAAAATGACACCAGTGCCAACTTGGTCTGGTTTGAGGGTGCCAAGTGGGTCCTGAAAACTGACACCCAGAACAGTGGCTTGTGAGTTTTGTTTCCCAGGGAAAAAGCCTGTACAATGGTTCAGGGTCCTGAGGCCTTAAATTGCCGGGTGCCTCCTGGAATTCGGCCTCTCGCAGGATGGCTTCCAGACGCAATGTAGCACCAGTTCCAACTTGGTCTGGTTTGCGAGTGCCAAGTGGGTCCTGAAAACTGACACCCAGAACAGTGGCTTGTGAGTTTTGTTTCCCAGGGAAAAAGCCTGTACAATGGTTCAGGGTCCTGAGGCCTTAAATTGCCGGGTGCCTCCTTGAGATCCGCCTCTCGCAGGATGCCTCCCAGACGAAAGGTGGCACCAGTTCCAACTTGGTCTGGTTTTTGAGAGCCAAGTGGGTCCTGAAAACTGACACCCAGAACAGCGGCTTGCGAGTTTTGTTTCCCAGGGAAACAGCCTCGACAATGTTCATGGTCTTGCGGCCTTAAATTGCCAGGTGACTCCTGGAATTTCGCCTCTCGCAGGATGCCTCCCAGACGCAAGGTGGCACCAGTTCGAACTTGGTCTGGTTTGAGAGTGCCCAGTGGGTCCTGAAAACTGACACCCAGAACAGTGGCTTGTGAGTTTTGTTTCCCAGGGAAAAAGCCTGTAGAATGGTTCAGGGTCCTATGACCTTAAATATCCGGGTGCCTCCTGGAATTCGGCCTCTCGCAAGATGCCTCCCAGACGCTAGGTTGCACCAGTTCCAACTTGGTCTGGTTTGAGAGAGCCAAGTGGGTCCTGGAAACTGACACCCAGAACAGCGGCTTGTGAGTTTTGTTTCCCAGGGAAAAAGCCTGGGAAATATTCATGGTCTTGCGGCCTTAAATTGCCAGGTGACTCCTGGAATTGCGCCTCTCGCAGGATGCCTCCCAGACGCAAGGTGGCACCAGTGCCAACTTGGTCTGGTTTTAGAGAGCCAAGTGGGTCCTGAAAACTGACACCCAGAACAGTGGCTTGTGAGTTTTGTTTCCCAGGGAAAAAGCCTGTACAATGGTTCAGGGTCCTGAGGCCTTAAATTGCCGGGTGCCTCCTGGAATTCGGCCTCTCGCAGGATGCCTCCCAGACGCTAGGTGGCACCAGTTCGAACTTGGTCTGGTTTAGAGAGCCAAGTGGGTCCTGAAAACTGACACCCAGAACAGCGGCTTGTGAGTTTTGTTTCCCAGGGAAACAGCCTCGACAATGTTCATGGTCTTGCGGCCTTAAATTGCCATGTGCCTCCTGGAATTCAGCCTCTCGCAGGATGCCTCCCAGACGCAAGGTGGCACCAGTGCAAACTTGGTCTGGTTTGAGGGTGCCAAGTGGGTCCTGAAAACTGACACCCAGAACAGTGGCTTGTGAGTTTTGTTTCCCAGGGAAATAGCCTGTACAATGGTTCAGGGTCCTGTGGCCTTAAATTGCCAGGTGCCTCCTGGAGATCTGCCTCTCGCAGGATGCCTCCCAGACGCAAAATGACACCAGTGCCAACTTGGTCTGGTTTGAGGGTGCCAAGTGGGTCCTGAAAACTGACACCCAGAACAGTGGCTTGTGAGTTTTGTTTCCCAGGGAAAAAGCCTGTACAATGGTTCAGGGTCCTGAGGCCTTAAATTGCCGGGTGCCTCCTGGAATTCGGCCTCTCGCAGGATGCCTTCCAGACGCAATGTAGCACCAGTTCCAACTTGGTCTGGTTTGCGAGTGCCAAGTGGGTCCTGAAAACTGACACCCAGAACAGTGGCTTGTGAGTTTTGTTTCCCAGGGAAAAAGCCTGTACAATGGTTCAGGGTCCTGCGGCCTTAAATTGCCGGGTGCCTCCTGGAATTGCGCCTCTCACAGGATGCCTCCCAGACGCAAGGTGGCACCAGTGCCAACTTGGTCTGGTTTGAGAGTGCCAGGTCGCTCCTGCAAACTGACACCCAGAACAGTGGCTTGTGAGTTTTGTTTCTCAGGGAAAAATTCTGGACAATGTTCATGGTCTTGCGGCCTTAAATTGCCAGGTGACTCCTGGAATTGCGCCTCTCGCAGGATGCCTCCCAGACGCAAGGTGGCACCAGTGCCAACTTGGTCTGGTTTGAGAGTGCCATGTCGCTCCTGCAAACTGACACCCAGAACAGTGGCTTGTGAGTTTTGTTTCCCAGGGAAAATCCTGTACAATGGTTCAGGGTCCTTCGGTCTTAAATTGCCGGGTGCCTCCTGGAGATCCGCCTCTCGCAGGATGCCTCCCAGACGCAAAATGACACCAGTGTCAACTTGGTCTGGTTTGTGAGTGCCAGGTCGCTCCTGCAAACTGACACCCAGAACAGTGGCTTGTGAGTTTTGTTTCCCAGGGAAAAAGCCTGTACAGTGGTTCAGGGTCCTAGGGCCTTAAATTGCCGGGTGCCTCCTGGAATTCGGCCTCTCGCAAGATGCCTCTCAGACGCTAGGTTGCACCAGTTCCAACTTGGTCTGGTTTGAGAAAGCAGAGTGGGTCCTGAAAACTGACACCCAGAACAGTGGCTTGTGAGTTTTGTTTCCCAGGGAAAAAGCCTGGACAATGTTCATGGTCTTGCGGCCTTAAATTGCCAGGTGACTCCTGGAATTGCGCCTCTCGCAGGATGCCTCCCAGACGCAAGGTGGCACCAGTGCCACCTTGGTCTGGTTTGAGAGTACTCAGTGGGTCCTGAAAACTGACACCCAGAACAGTGGCTTGTGAGTTTTGTTTCCCAGGGAAAATGCCTGTACAATGGTTCAGGGTCCTGTGGCCTTAAATTGCCGGGTGCCTACTGGAGATCTGCCTCTCGCAGGATGCCTTCCCGACGCAATGTAGCACCAGTTCCAACTTGGTCTGGTTTGCGAGTGCCAAGTGGGTCCTGAAAACTGACACCCAGAACAGTGGCTTCTGAGTTTTGTTTCCTAGGGAAAAAGCCTGGACGATGTTCATGGTCTTGCAGCCTTAAATTGCCAGGTGACTCCTGGAATTGCGCCTCTCGCAGGATGCCTCCCAGATGCATGGTGGCACCCGTTCCAACTTGGTCTGGTTTGAGAGTGACCAGTGGGTCCTGAAAACTGACACCCAGAACAGTGGCTTGTGAGTTTTGTTTCCCAGGGAAAAAGCCTGTACAATGGTTCAGGGTCCTGTGGCCTTAAAATGCCAGGTGCCTCCTGGAGATCTGCCTCTCGCAGGATGCCTCCCAGACGCAAAATGACACCAGTGCCAACTTGGTCTGGTTTGAGAGAGCCAAGTGGGTCCTGAAAACTGACACCCAGAACAGTGGCTTGTGAGTTTTGTTTCCCAGGGAAAAAGCCTGTACAATGGTTCAGGGTCCTGAGGCCTTAAATTGCCGGGTGCCTCCTGGAATTCGGCCTCTCGCAGGATGCCTTCCAGACGCAATGTAGCACCAGTTCCAACTTGGTCTCGTTTGCGAGTCCCAAGTGGGTCCTGAAAACTGACACCCAGAACAGTGGCTTGTGAGTTTTGTTTCCCAGGGAAAAAGCCTGTACAATGGTTCAGGGTCCTGCGGCCTTAAATTGCCGGGTGCCTCCTTGAGATCCGCCTCTCGCAGGATGCCTCCCAGACGCAAGGTGGCACCAGTTCCAACTTGGTCTGGTTTTAGAGAGCCAAGTGGGTCCTGAAAACTGACACCCAGAACAGCGGCTTGTGAGTTTTGTTTCCCAGGGAAACAGCCTCGACAATGTTCATGGTCTTGCGGCCTTAAATTGCCAGGTGACTCCTGGAATTGCGCCTCTCGCAGGATGCCTCCCAGACGCAAGGTGGCACCAGTTCGAACTTGGTCTGGTTTGAGAGTGCCCAGTGGGTCCTGAAAACTGACACCCAGAACAGTGGCTTGTGAGTTTTGTTTCCCAGGGAAAAAGCCTGTAGAATGGTTCAGGGTCCTATGACCTTAAATATCCGGGTGCCTCCTGGAATTCGGCATCTCGCAAGATGCCTCCCAGACGCAAGGTTGCACCAGTTCCAACTTGGTCTGGTTTGAGAGAGCCAAGTGGGTCCTGGAAACTGACACCCAGAACAGCGGCTTGTGAGTTTTGTTTCCCAGGGAAAAAGCCTGGGAAATATTCATGGTCTTGCGGCCTTAAATTGCCAGGTGACTCCTGGAATTGCTCCTCTCGCAGGATGCCTCCCAGACGCAAGGTGGCACCAGTGCCAACTTGGTCTGGTTTGAGGGTGCCCAGTGGGTCCTGAAAACTGCCACCCAGAACAGTGGCTTGTGAGTTTTGTTTCCCAGGGAAAAAGCCTGTACAATGGTTCAGGGTCCTGCGGCCTTAAATTGCCGGGTGCCTCCTGGAATTGCGCCTCTCGCAGGATGACTCCCAGACGCAAGGTGGCACCAGTGCCAACTTGGTCTGGTTTAAGAGAGCCAAGTGGGTCCTGAAAACTGACACCCAGAACAGTGGCTTGTGAGTTTTGTTTCCCAGGGAAAAAGCCTGTACAATGGTTCAGGGTCCTGAGGCCTTAAATTGCCGGGTGCCTCCTGGAATTCGGCCTCTCGCAGGATGCCTCCCAGACGCTAGGTTGCACCAGTTCGAACTTGGTCTGGTTTGAGAGAGCCAAGTGGGTCCTGAAAACTGACACCCAGAACAGCGGCTTGTGAGTTTTGTTTCCCAGGGAAACAGCCTCGACAATGTTCATGGTCTTGCGGCCTCAAATTGCCAGGTGACTCCTGGAATTGCGCCTCTCGCAGGATGCCTCCCAGACGCAAGGTGGCACCCATTCCAACTTGGTCTGGTTTGAGAGTGCCCAGTGGGTCCTGAAAACTGACACCCAGAACAGTGGCTTGTGAGTTTTGTTTCCCAGGGAAAAAGCCTGTACAATGGTTCAGGGTCCTGCGGCCTTAAATTGCCGGGTGCCTCCTGGAATTCGGCCTCTCGCAGGATGCCTTCCAGACGCAATGTAGCACCAGTTCCAACTTGGTCTGGTTTGCGAGTGCCAAGTGGGTCCTGAAAACTGACACCCAGAACAGTGGCTTGTGAGTTTTGTTTCCCAGGGAAAACGCCTGTACAATGGTTCAGGGTCCTGAGGCCTTAAATTGCCGGGTGCCTCCTGGAATTCAGCCTCTCGCAGGATGCCTCCCAGATGCAAGGTGGCACCAGTGCAAACTTGGTCTGGTTTTAGAGTGCCAGGTCGCTCCTGCAAGCTGACACCCAGAACAGTGGCTTGTGAGTTTTGTTTCCCAGGGAAAAAGCCTGTAGAATTGTTCAGGGTCCTATGGCCTTAAATTGCCGGGTGCCTCCTGGAATTCGGCCTCTCGCAAGATGCCTCCCAGACGCTAGGTTGCACCAGTTCCAACTTGGTCTGGTTTGAGAGAGCCAAGTGGGTCCTGAAAACTGACACCAAGAACAGCGACTTGTGAGTTTTGTTTCCCAGGGAAAAAGCCTGGGAAATATTCATGGTCTTGCGGCCTTAAATTGCCAGGTGACTCCTGGAATTGCTCCTCTCGCAGGATGCCTCCCAGACGCAAGGTGGCACCAGTGCCAACTTGGTCTAGTTTGAGGGTGCCCAGTGGGTCCTGAAAACTGCCACCCAGAACAGTGGCTTGTGAGTTTTGTTTCCCAGGGAAAAAGCCTGTACAATGGTTCAGGGTCCTGCGGCCTTAAATTGCCGGGTGCCTCCTGGAATTGCGCCTCTCACAGGATGCCTCCCAGACGCAAGGTGGCACCAGTTCCAACTTGGTCTGGTTTTAGAGAGCCAAGTGGGTCCTGAAAACTGACACCCAGAACAGCGGCTTGTGAGTTTTGTTTCCCAGGGAAAAAGCCTCGAAAATGTTCATGGTCTTGCGGCCTTAATTTGCCAGGTGACTCCTGGAATTGCGCCTCTCGCAGGATGCCTCCCAGACGCAAGGTGGCACCAGTTCGAACTTGGTCTGGTTTGAGAGTGCCCAGTGGGTCCTGAAAACTGACACCCAGAACAGTGGCTTGTGAGTTTTGTTTCCCAGGGAAAAAGCCTGTAGAATGGTTCAGGGTCCTATGACCTTAAATATCCGGGTGCCTCCTGGAATTCGACCTCTCGCAAGATGCCTCCCAGACGCAAGGTTGCACCAGTTCCAACTTGGTCTGGTTTGAGAGAGCCAAGTGGGTCCTGGAAACTGACACCCAGAACAGCGGCTTGTGAGTTTTGTTTCCCAGGGAAAAAGCCTGGGAAATATTCATGGTCTTGCGGCCTTAAATTGCCAGGTGACTCCTGGAATTGCTCCTCTCGCAGGATGCCTCCCAGACGCAAGGTGGCACCAGTGCCAACTTGGTCTGGTTTGAGGGTGCCCAGTGGGTCCTGAAAACTGCCACCCAGAACAGTGGCTTGTGAGTTTTGTTTCCCAGGGAAAAAGCCTGTACAATGGTTCAGGGTCCTGCGGCCTTAAATTGCCGGGTGCCTCCTGGAATTGCGCCTCTCGCAGGATGCCTCCCAGACGCAAGGTGGCACCAGTGCCAACTTGGTCTGGTTTAAGAGAGCCAAGTGGGTCCTGAAAACTGACACCCAGAACAGTGGCTTGTGAGTTTTGTTTCCCAGGGAAAAAGCCTGTACAATGGTTCAGGGTCCTGAGGCCTTAAATTGCCGGGTGCCTCCTGGAATTCGGCCTCTCGCAGGATGCCTCCCAGACGCTAGGTTGCACCAGTTCGAACTTGGTCTGGTTTGAGAGAGCCAAGTGGGTCCTGAAAACTGACACCCAGAACAGCGGCTTGTGAGTTTTGTTTCCCAGGGAAACAGCCTCGACAATGTTCATGGTCTTGCGGCCTCAAATTGCCAGGTGACTCCTGGAATTGCGCCTCTCGCAGGATGCCTCCCAGACGCAAGGTGGCACCCATTCCAACTTGGTCTGGTTTGAGGGTGCCAAGTGGGTCCTGAAAACTGACACCCAGAACAGTGGCTTGTGAGTTTTGTTTCCCAGGGAAAAAGCCTGTACAATGGTTCAGGGTCCTGCGGCCTTAAATTGCCGGGTGCCTCCTGGAATTCGGCCTCTCGCAGGATGCCTTCCAGACGCAATGTAGCACCAGTTCCAACTTGGTCTGGTTTGCGAGTGCCAAGTGGGTCCTGAAAACTGACACCCAGAACAGTGGCTTGTGAGTTTTGTTTCCCAGGTGTCATGGGTTGACCCTGGCACAGTGCCAGCGCCCCTATGAAAGGTGGATTTTCCAAAGTGGTTACTGTGAGATGTGACCCAGGAACAGAACAAAACAGGCTCCAACTTGGGAATGGAGGGAAAAAAAAAAAAACATTTTATTAATCTACATAGACACAAAAGGGAAAAGGAAAAAACTACACACAACAATCTACAATAGAACATCTTCAAAAACACTTCTCCTCCCCCCACCTCTCCAACAAACAAATCCCCTCTAACACATCAATTCTCAATTCCAATACCCTCCTTCACACACACTCTCCCCAGTTCATCAGGAGAGAGGAGTCTTCCTCTCACACCATGGGCCTCCCCAGGAAAACACTGCAAAGTCCCCAGTGCTTCCATGTCACACACTGCAGCCGCCCGAAGAAAATCTGTAGCGGTGACCATTCTTCCTTCCATGTCCAGCGCTCTCACCACTGTCCATGGATCCAAACTGCTCCTTAGGTCCTTTTAAGAATGCTTTGCCTAGTTCCAAGAAGTGGCCGCCTCTCACCATTTGGGACACCTGTCCCCCCCATATTATTTCCCCTGGGGCCTGGGGCTCTCAGGAACAGAGATCCTTCTCTGGAGGCAGAGGGCTCCACCACACCCTCCCCCTCAGTCTCTGTTCTCTCCGCTTCTCCTCGCGGCCTTGTCACTCCTGGCTTCTAGCCAACCGCCTCCCCCAAGGAGCAGTCTCTGTATTATCAGAAGAACTTGGTTTCGCCCGTGGCTGTGTAAGAGAAAAGTCCAGCCAAAGCCACTCCACTCATCTCCTCCACCTAGGGCACTCTCATCTACAAGCATTTCTTCACCTAGTCAAACTTCTTCTTCTTTCCCATCCTCTTTCTCCTCTCACTCCTCAGCTGGGGAGGATCAGTGTTTTTAAAGCTTCCAAAGGTTCAAAAAGGTTACAAGCTCGGCCTGGTCTGCTGACGGCTGGGCACCTTGCCCCCCCCCACTTTCTCCTCCTGGCTGTGCTCCCGGCACCAGATAACAAATTTCCAGCCTGCACAGTCTCTGTCATTCTCTCTCCCAGGGGGGGCTGCCCAAACCATCCCAGGACTCCTCCACCCCTGCACCTTGCCGGGGCTCCGGCCTTCCTTCCCAGGCCGCATGGCCTCCCCTCCCCCGCCCAGACGCAGCTGGGCAGGGGAGAGGTCAGAGCAACTCACCGGCCGGACTCCAAAGAGGAAATCCTTCCCCGAACCTTCTGCTTTTAACCCACTGAGTGTGTTCTCGGAGGCGTACCCAAATCCTCAGTGGCCACACCAAATGCCTATTTCACATCTGGCCACTGATTGGTTTGACCATAACTTTCCAAAAAAAAAACTCTCTTCCGGGTCAAACCACGACAATCCACCTCTCGCCTCCGAGAACACACATTTCACTCCAACATATTAACAAAACTACATTCAATTGACATACACCCAACCTCCATCTCTAAATTTTATAATCAATCTATTTACATGCTTTGCTCTTATTCCTTCTGATCCATCTCACAGTTTCCATCTTCTCCCTTGCTTAAATCTCGATTTCCCGGTCAGGGAACCAATAATGTCATGGGTTGACCCTGGCACAGTGCCAGCGCCCCTATGAAAGGTGGATTTTCCAAAGTGGTTACTGTGAGATGTGACCCAGGAACAGAACAAAACAGGCTCCAACTTGGGAATGGAGGGAAAAAAAAAAAACATTTTATTAATCTACATAGACACAAAAGGGAAAAGGAAAAAACTACACACAACAATCTACAATAGAACATCTTCAAAAACACTTCTCCTCCCCCCACCTCTCCAACAAACAAATCCCCTCTAACACATCAATTCTCAATTCCAATACCCTCCTTCACACACACTCTCCCCAGTTCATCAGGAGAGAGGAGTCTTCCTCTCACACCATGGGCCTCCCCAGGAAAACACTGCAAAGTCCCCAGTGCTTCCATGTCACACACTGCAGCCGCCCGAAGAAAATCTGTAGCGGTGACCATTCTTCCTTCCATGTCCAGCGCTCTCACCACTGTCCATGGATCCAAACTGCTCCTTAGGTCCTTTTAAGAATGCTTTGCCTAGTTCCAAGAAGTGGCCGCCTCTCACCATTTGGGACACCTGTCCCCCCCATATTATTTCCCCTGGGGCCTGGGGCTCTCAGGAACAGAGATCCTTCTCTGGAGGCAGAGGGCTCCACCACACCCTCCCCCTCAGTCTCTGTTCTCTCCGCTTCTCCTCGCGGCCTTGTCACTCCTGGCTTCTAGCCAACCGCCTCCCCCAAGGAGCAGTCTCTGTATTATCAGAAGAACTTGGTTTCGCCCGTGGCTGTGTAAGAGAAAAGTCCAGCCAAAGCCACTCCACTCATCTCCTCCACCTAGGGCACTCTCATCTACAAGCATTTCTTCACCTAGTCAAACTTCTTCTTCTTTCCCATCCTCTTTCTCCTCTCACTCCTCAGCTGGGGAGGATCAGTGTTTTTAAAGCTTCCAAAGGTTCAAAAAGGTTACAAGCTCGGCCTGGTCTGCTGACGGCTGGGCACCTTGCCCCCCCCCACTTTCTCCTCCTGGCTGTGCTCCCGGCACCAGATAACAAATTTCCAGCCTGCACAGTCTCTGTCATTCTCTCTCCCAGGGGGGGCTGCCCAAACCATCCCAGGACTCCTCCACCCCTGCACCTTGCCGGGGCTCCGGCCTTCCTTCCCAGGCCGCATGGCCTCCCCTCCCCCGCCCAGACGCAGCTGGGCAGGGGAGAGGTCAGAGCAACTCACCGGCCGGACTCCAAAGAGGAAATCCTTCCCCGAACCTTCTGCTTTTAACCCACTGAGTGTGTTCTCGGAGGCGTACCCAAATCCTCAGTGGCCACACCAAATGCCTATTTCACATCTGGCCACTGATTGGTTTGACCATAACTTTCCAAAAAAAAAACTCTCTTCCGGGTCAAACCACGACACCAGGGAAAACGCCTGTACAATGGTTCAGGGTCCTGAGGCCTTAAATTGCCGGGTGCCTCCTGGAATTCAGCCTCTCGCAGGATGCCTCCCAGATGCAAGGTGGCACCAGTGCAAACTTGGTCTGGTTTTAGAGTGCCAGGTCGCTCCTGCAAGCTGACACCCAGAACAGTGGCTTGTGAGTTTTGTTTCCCAGGGAAAAAGCCTGTAGAATTGTTCAGGGTCCTATGGCCTTAAATTGCCGGGTGCCTCCTGGAATTCGGCCTCTCGCAAGATGCCTCCCAGACGCTAGGTTGCACCAGTTCCAACTTGGTCTGGTTTGAGAGAGCCAAGTGGGTCCTGAAAACTGACACCAAGAACAGCGACTTGTGAGTTTTGTTTCCCAGGGAAAAAGCCTGGGAAATATTCATGGTCTTGCGGCCTTAAATTGCCAGGTGACTCCTGGAATTGCTCCTCTCGCAGGATGCCTCCCAGACGCAAGGTGGCACCAGTGCCAACTTGGTCTGGTTTGAGGGTGCCCAGTGGGTCCTGAAAACTGCCACCCAGAACAGTGGCTTGTGAGTTTTGTTTCCCAGGGAAAAAGCCTGTACAATGGTTCAGGGTCCTGCGGCCTTAAATTGCCGGGTGCCTCCTGGAATTGCGCCTCTCACAGGATGCCTCCCAGACGCAAGGTGGCACCAGTGCCAACTTGGTCTGGTTTGCGAGTGCCAGGTGGCTCCTGCAAACTGACACCCAGAACAGTGGCTTGTGAGTTTTGTTTCTCAGGGAAAAATTCTGGACAATGTTCATGGTCTTGCGGCCTTAAATTGCCAGGTGACTCCTGGAATTGCGCCTCTCGCAGGATGCCTTCCAGACGCAAGGTGGCACCAGTGCCAACTTGGTCTGGTTTGAGAGTGCCAGGTCGCTCCTGCAAACTGACACCCAGAACAGTGGCTTGTGAGTTTTGTTTCCCAGGGAAAAAGCCTGTACAATGATTCAGGGTCCTTCGGTCTTAAATTGCCGGGTGCCTCCTGGAGATCCGCCTTTCCCAGGATGCCTCCCAGACGCAAAATGACACCAGTGCCAACTTGGTCTGGTTTATGAGTGCCAGGTGGGTCCTGAAAACTGACACCCAGAACAGTGGCTTGTGAGTTTTGCTTACCATGGAAAAAGCCTGGACAATGTTCATGGTCTTGCGGCCTTAAATTGCCAGGTGACTCCTGGAATTGCGCCTCTCGCAGGATGCCTCCCAGACGCAAGGTGGCACCAGTGCCACCTTGGTCTGGTTTGAGAGTACTCAGTGGGTCCTGAAAACTGACACCCAGAACAGTGGCTTGTGAGTTTTGTTTCCCAGGGAAAAAGCCTGTACAATGGTTCAGGGTCCTGTGGCCTTAAATTGCCGGGTGCCTCCTGGAGATCCGCCACTTGCAGGATGCCTCCCAGACGCAAAATGACACCAGTGCAAACTTGGTCTGGTTTGAGAGTGCCAGGTGGGTCCTGAAAACTGACACCCAGAACAGTGGCTTGTGAGTTTTGTTTCCCAGGGAAAAAGCCTGTACAATGGTTCAGGGTCCTGAGGCCTTAAATTGCCGGGTGCCTCCTGGAATTGCGCCTCTCGCAGGATGCCTCCCAGACGCAAGGCGGCACCAGTGCAAACTTGGTCTGGTTTTAGAGTGCCAGGTTGCTCCTGCAAACTGACACCCAGAACAGTGGCTTGTGAGTTTTGTTTCCCAGGGAAAATGCCTGTACAATGGTTCAGGGTCCTATGGCCTTAAATTGCCGGGTGCCTCCTGGAATTCGGCCTCTCGCAAGATGCCTCCCAGACGCTAGGTTGCACCAGTTCCAACTTGGTCTGGTTTGAGAGAGCCAAGTGGGTCCTGAAAACTGACACCAAGAACAGCGACTTGTGAGTTTTGTTTCCCAGGGAAAAAGCCTGGACGATGTTCATGGTCTTGCAGCCTTAAATTGCCAGGTGACTCCTGGAATTGCGCCTCTCGCAGGATGCCTCCCAGACGCAAGGTGGCACCAGTGCCAACTTGGTCTGGTTTGAGAGTGCCCAGTGGGTCCTAAAAACTAACACCCAGAAAAGTGGCTTGTGAGTTTTGTTTCCCAAGGAAAAAGCCCGTACAATGGTTCAGGGTCCTGTGGGCTTAAATTGCCTGGTGCCGACTGGAGATCTGCCTCTCGCAGGATGCCTCCCAGACGCAAAATGACACCAGTGCCAACTTGGTCTGGTTTGAGGGTGCCAAGTGGGTCCTGGAAACTGACACCCAGAACAGCGGCTTGTGAGTTTTGTTTCCCAGGGAAACAGCCTCGACAATGTTCATGGTCTTGCGGCCTTAAATTTCCAGGTGACTCCTGGAATTGCGCCTCTTGCAGGATGCCTCCCAGACGCATGGTGGCACCCGTTCCAACTTGGTCTGGTTTGAGAGTGCCCAGTGGGTCCTGAAAACTGACACCCAGAACAGTGGCTTGTGAGTTTTGTTTCCCAGGGAAAAAGCCTGTACAATGTTTCAGGGTCCTGTGGCCTTAAATTGCCAGGTGCCTCCTGGAGATCTGCCTCTCGCAGGATGCCTCCCAGACGCAAAATGACACCAGTGCCAACTTGGTCTGGTTTGAGGGTGCCAAGTGGGTCCTGAAAACTGACACCCAGAACAGTGGCTTGTGAGTTTTGTTTCCCAGGGAAAAAGCCTGTACAATGGTTCAGGGTCCTGAGGCCTTAAATTGCCGGGTGCCTCCTGGAATTCGGCCTCTCGCAGGATGGCTTCCAGACGCAATGTAGCACCAGTTCCAACTTGGTCTGGTTTGCGAGTGCCAAGTGGGTCCTGAAAACTGACACCCAGAACAGTGGCTTGTGAGTTTTGTTTCCCAGGGAAAAAGCCTGTACAATGGTTCAGGGTCCTGAGGCCTTAAATTGCCGGGTGCCTCCTTGAGATCCGCCTCTCGCAGGATGCCTCCCAGACGCAAGGTGGCACCAGTTCCAACTTGGTCTGGTTTTAGAGAGCCAAGTGGGTCCTGAAAACTGACACCCAGAACAGCGGCTTGCGAGTTTTGTTTCCCAGGGAAACAGCCTCGACAATGTTCATGGTCTTGCGGCCTTAAATTGCCAGGTGACTCCTGGAATTTCGCCTCTCGCAGGATGCCTCCCAGACGCAAGGTGGCACCCGTTACAACTTGGTCTGGTTTGAGAGTGCCCAGTGGGTCCTGAAAACTGACACCCAGAACAGTGGCTTGTGAGTTTTGTTTCCCAGGGAAAAAGCCTGTAGAATGGTTCAGGGTCCTATGACCTTAAATATCCGGGTGCCTCCTGGAATTCGGCCTCTCGCAAGATGCCTCCCAGACGCTAGGTTGCACCAGTTCCAACTTGGTCTGGTTTGAGAGAGCCAAGTGGGTCCTGGAAACTGACACCCAGAACAGCGGCTTGTGAGTTTTGTTTCCCAGGGAAAAAGCCTGGGAAATATTCATGGTCTTGCGGCCTTAAATTGCCAGGTGACTCCTGGAATTGCGCCTCTCGCAGGATGCCTCCCAGACGCAAGGTGGCACCAGTGCCAACTTGGTCTGGTTTTAGAGAGCCAAGTGGGTCCTGAAAACTGACACCCAGAACAGTGGCTTGTGAGTTTTGTTTCCCAGGGAAAAAGCCTGTACAATGGTTCAGGGTCCTGAGGCCTTAAATTGCCGGGTGCCTCCTGGAATTCGGCCTCTCGCAGGATGCCTCCCAGACGCTAGGTGGCACCAGTTCGAACTTGGTCTGGTTTAGAGAGCCAAGTGGGTCCTGAAAACTGACACCCAGAACAGCGGCTTGTGAGTTTTGTTTCCCAGGGAAACTGCCTCGACAATGTTCATGGTCTTGCGGCCTTAAATTGCCATGTGACTCCTGGAATTGCGCCTCTCGCAGGATGCCTCCCAGACGCAAGGTGGCACCCATTCCAACTTGCTCTGGTTTGAGAGTGCCCAGTGGGTCCTGAAAACTGACACCCAGAACAGTGGCTTGTGAGTTTTGTTTCCCAGGGAAAAAGCCTGTACAATGGTTAGGGTCCTGTGGCCTTAAATTGCCAGGTGCCTCCTGGAGATCTGCCTCTCGCAGGATGCCTCCCAGACGCAAAATGACACCAGTGCCAACTTGGTCTGGTTTGAGGGTGCCAAGTGGGTCCTGAAAACTGACACCCAGAACAGTGGCTTGTGAGTTTTGTTTCCCAGGGAAAAAGCCTGTACAATGGTTCAGGGTCCTGAGGCCTTAAATTGCCGGGTGCCTCCTGGAATTCGGCCTCTCGCAGGATGCCTTCCAGACGCAATGTAGCACCAGTTCGAACTTGGTCTGGTTTGCGAGTGCCAAGTGGGTCCTGAAAACTGACACCCAGAACAGTGGCTTGTGAGTTTTGTTTCCCAGGGAAAAAGCCTGTACAATGGTTCAGGGTCCTGCGGCCTTAAATTGCCGGGTGCCTCCTGGAATTGCGCCTCTCACAGGATGCCTCCCAGACGCAAGGTGGCACCAGTGCCAACTTGGTCTGGTTTGAGAGTGCCAGGTCGCTCCTGCAAACTGACACCCAGAACAGTGGCTTGTGAGTTTTGTTTCTCAGGGAAAAATTCTGGACAATGTTCATGGTCTTGCGGCCTTAAATTGCCAGGTGACTCCTGGAATTGCGCCTCTCGCAGGATGCCTCCCAGACGCAAGGTGGCACCAGTGCCAACTTGGTCTGGTTTGAGAGTGCCATGTCGCTCCTGCAAACTGACACCCAGAACAGTGGCTTGTGAGTTTTGTTTCCCAGGGAAAATCCTGTACAATGGTTCAGGGTCCTTCGGTCTTAAATTGCCGGGTGCCTCCTGGAGATCCGCCTCTCGCAGGATGCCTCCCAGACGCAAAATGACACCAGTGTCAACTTGGTCTGGTTTGTGAGTGCCAGGTCGCTCCTGCAAACTGACACCCAGAACAGTGGCTTGTGAGTTTTATTTCCCAGGGAAAAAGCCTGTACAGTGGTTCAGGGTCCTAGGGCCTTAAATTGCCGGGTGCCTCCTGGAATTCGGCCTCTCGCAAGATGCCTCTCAGACGCTAGGTTGCACCAGTTCCAACTTGGTCTGGTTTGAGAAAGCAGAGTGGGTCCTGAAAACTGACACCCAGAACAGTGGCTTGTGAGTTTTGTTTCCCAGGGAAAAAGCCTGGACAATGTTCATGGTCTTGCGGCCTTAAATTGCCAGGTGACTCCTGGAATTGCGCCTCTCGCAGGATGCCTCCCAGACGCAAGGTGGCACCAGTGCCACCTTGGTCTGGTTTGAGAGTACTCAGTGGGTCCTGAAAACTGACACCCAGAACAGTGGCTTGTGAGTTTTGTTTCCCAGGGAAAATGCCTGTACAATGGTTCAGGGTCCTGTGGCCTTAAATTGCCGGGTGCCTACTGGAGATCTGCCTCTCGCAGGATGCCTTCCCGACGCAATGTAGCACCAGTTCCAACTTGGTCTGGTTTGCAAGTGCCAAGTGGGTCCTGAAAACTGACACCCAGAACAGTGGCTTCTGAGTTTTGTTTCCCAGGGAAAAAGCCTGGACGATGTTCATGGTCTTGCAGCCTTAAATTGCCAGGTGACTCCTGGAATTGCGCCTCTCGCAGGATGCCTCCCAGACGCAAAATGACACCAGTGCCAACTTCGTCTGGTTTGAGAGAGCCAAGTGGGTCCTGAAAACTGACACCCAGAACAGTGGCTTGTGAGTTTTGTTTCCCAGGGAAAAAGCCTGTACAATGGTTCAGGGTCCTGAGGCCTTAAATTGCCGGGTGCCTCCTGGAATTCGGCCTCTCGCAGGATGCCTTCCAGATGCAATGTAGCACCAGTTCCAACTTGGTCTCGTTTGCGAGTCCCAAGTGGGTCCTGAAAACTGACACCCAGAACAGTGGCTTGTGAGTTTTGTTTCCCAGGGAAAAAGCCTGTACAATGGTTCAGGGTCCTGCGGCCTTAAATTGCCGGGTGCCTCCTTGAGATCCGCCTCTCGCAGGATGCCTCCCAGACGCAAGGTGGCACCAGTTCCAACTTGGTCTGGTTTTAGAGAGCCAAGTGGGTCCTGCAAACTGACACCCAGAACAGCGACTTGTGAGTTTTGTTTCTCAGGGAAAAATTCTGGACGATGTTCATGGTCTTGCGGCCTTAAATTGCCAGGTGACTCCTGGAATTGCGCCTCTCGCAGGATGCCTTCCAGACGCAAGGTGGCACCAGTGCCAACTTGGTCTGGTTTGAGAGTGCCAGGTCGCTCCTGCAAACTGACACCCAGAACAGTGGCTTGTGAGTTTTGTTTCCCAGGGAAAAAGCCTGTACAATGATTCAGGGTCCTTCGGTCTTAAATTGCCGGGTGCCTCCTGGAGATCCGCCTTTCCCAGGATGCCTCCCAGACGCAAAATGACACCAGTGCCAACTTGGTCTGGTTTGAGGGTGCCAAGTGGGTCCTGAAAACTGACACCCAGAACAGTGGCTTGTGAGTTTTGTTTCCCAGGGAAAAAGCCTGGACAATGGTTCAGGGTCCTGCGGCCTTAAATAGCCGGGTGCCTCCTGGAATTGCGCCTCTCGCAGGATGCCTCCCAGACGCAAGGTGGCACCAGTGCCAACTTGGTCTGGTTTTAGAGAGCCAAGTGTGTTCTGAAAACTGACACCCAGAACAGTGGCTTGTGAGTTTTGTTTCCCAGGGAAAAAGCCTGGACAATGGTTCAGGGTCCTGAGGCCTTAAAATGCCGGGTGCCTCCTGGAATTCGGCCTCTCGCAGGATGCCTCCCAGACGCAAGGTGGCACCAGTGCCAACTTGGTCTGGTTTAAGAGTGCCAGGTGGCTCCTGAAAACTGACACCCTGGACAGTGGCTTGTGAGTTTTGTTTCCCAGGGAAAAAGCCTGTACAATGGTTCAGGGTATTGCGGCCTTAAATAGCCGGGTGCCTCCTGGAGATCCGCAACTCGCAGGATGCCTCCCAGATGCAAAATTACACCAGTGCCAACTTGGTCTGGTTTGAGAGTGCCAGGTGGCTCCTGCAAACTGACACCCAGAACAGTGGCTTGTGAGTTTTGTTTCCTAGGGAAAAAGCCTGTACAATGGTTCAGGGTCCTGCGGCCTTTAATTGGCGGATGCCTCCTGGAATTGCGCCTCTCGCAGGATGCCTCCCAGACGCAAGGTGGCACCAGTGCCAACTTGGTCTGGTTTGAGAGTGCCAGGTCGCTCCTGCAAACTGACACCCAGAACAGTGGCTTGTGAGTTTTGTTTCCCAGGGAAAAACCTGTACAATGGTTCAGGGTCCTATGGCCTTAAATTGCCGGGTGCCTCCTGGAATTCGGCCTCTCGCAAGATGCCTCCCAGACGCTAGGTTGCACGAGTTCCAACTTGGTCTGGTTTGAGAGAGCCAAGTGGGTCCTGAAAACTGACACCCAGAACAGCGGCTTGTGAGTTTTGTTTCCCAGGGAAAAAGCCTGGACAATGTTCATGGTCTTGCGGCCTTAAATTGCCAGGTGACTCCTGGAGATCCGCCACTTGCAGGATGCCTCCCAGACGCAAAATGACACCAGTGCCAACTTGGTCTGGTTTGAGAGTGCCAGGTGGGTCCTGAAAACTGACACCCAGAACAGTGGCTTCTGAGTTTTGTTTCCCAGGGAAAAAGCCTGTACAATGGTTCAGGGTCCTGCACCCTTAAATTGCCGGGTGCCTCCTGGAATTGCGCCTCTCGCAGGATGCCTCCCAGACGCAAGGTGGCACCAGTGCCAACTTGGTCTGGTTTTAGAGAGCCAAGTGGGTCCTGAAAACTGACACCCAGAACAGTGGCTTGTGAGTTTTGTTTCCCAGGGAAAAAGCCTGTACAATGGTTCAGGGTCCTGAGGCCTTAAATTGCCGGGTGCCTCCTGGAATTCGGCCTCTCGCAGGATGCCTCCCAGACGCTAGGTTGCACCAGTTAGAACTTGGTCTGGTTTGAGAGAGCCAAGTGGGTCCTGAAAACTGACACCCAGAACAGCGGCTTGTGAGTTTTGTTTCCCAGGGAAAAAGCCTCGAAAATGTTCATGGTCTTGCGGCCTTAATTTGCCAGGTGACTCCTGGAATTGCGCCTCTCGCAGGATGCCTCCCAGACGCAAGGTGGCACCCGTTCCAACTTGGTCTGGTTTGAGAGTGCCCAGTGGGTCCTGAAAACTGACACCCAGAACAGTGGCTTGTGAGTTTTGTTTCCCAGGGAAAAAGCCTGTACAATGGTTCAGGGTCCTGTGGCCTTAAATTGCCAGGTGCCTCCTGGAGATCTGCCTCTCGCAGGATGCCTCCCAGACGCAAAATTACACCAGTGCCAACTTGGTCTGGTTTGAGGGTTCCAAGTGGGTCCTGAAAACTGACACCCAGAACAGTGGCTTGTGAGTTTTGTTTCCCAGGGAAAAAGCCTGTACAATGGTTCAGGTTCCTGAGGCCTTAAATTGCCGGGTGCCTCCTGGAATTCGGCCTCTCGCAGGATGCCTTCCAGGCGCAATGTAGCACCAGTTCGAACTTGGTCTGGTTTACGAGTGCCAAGTGGGTCCTGAAAACTGACACCCAGAACAGTGGCTTGTGAGTTTTGTTTCCCAGGGAAAAAGCCTGTACAATGGTTCAGGGTACTGCGGCCTAAAATTGCCGGGTGCCTCCTTGAGATCCGCCTCTAGCAGGATGCCTCCCAGACGCAAGGTGGCACCAGTGCCAACTTGGTCTGGTTTTAGAGAGCCAAGTGGGTCCTGAAAACTGACACCCAGAACAGTGGCTTGTGAGTTTTGTTTCCCAGGGAAAAAACCTGTACAATTGTTCAGGGTCCTGTGGCCTTAAATTGCCGGGTGCCTCCTGGAATTCGGCCTCTCGCAGGATGCCTCCCAGATGCAAAATTACACCAGTGCCAACATGGTCTGGTTTGAGAGTGCCAGGTGGCTCCTGCAAACTGACACCAAGAAGAGTGGCTTGTGAGTTTTGTTTCCTAGGGAAAAAGCCTGTACAATGGTTCAGGGTCCTGCGGCCTTAAATAGCCGGGTGCCTCCTGGAATTGCGCCTCTCGCAGGATGCCTCCCAGACGCAAGGTGGCACCATTGCCAACTTGGTCTGGTTTGAGAGTGCCAGGTCGCTCCTGCAAACTGACACCCAGAACAGTGGCTTGTGAGTTTTGTTTCTCAGGGAAAAAGCCTGGACAATGTTCATGGTCTTGCGGCCTTAAATTGCCAGGTGACTCCTGGAATTGCGCCTCTCGCAGGATGCCTCCCAGACGCAAGGTGGCACCAGTGCCAACTTGGTCTGGTTTGAGAGTGCCAGGTCGCTCCTGCAAACTGACACCCAGAACAGTGGCTTGTGAGTTTTGTTTCCCAGGGAAAAAGCCTGCACAATCGTTCAGGGTCCTGCGGTCTTAAATTGCCGGGTGCCTCCTGGAGATCCGCCTCTCGCAGGATGCCTCCCAGACGCAAAATGACACCAGTGCCAACTTGGTCTGGTTTGTGAGTGCCAGGTCGCTCCTGCAAACTGACACCCAGAACAGTGGCTTGTGAGTTTTGTTTCCCAGGGAAAAACCTGTACAGTGGTTCAGGGTCCTATGGCCTTAAATTGCCGGGTGCCTCCTGGAATTCGGCCTCTCGCAAGATGCCTCCCAGACGCAAGGTTGCACCAGTTCCAACTTGGTCTGGTTTGAGAAAGCCAAGTGGGTCCTGAAAACTGACACCCAGAACAGCGGCTTGTGAGTTTTGTTTCCCAGGGAAAAAGCCTGGACAATGTTCATGGTCTTGCGGCCTTAAATTGCCAGGTGACTCCTGGAATTGCGCCTCTCGCAGGATGCCTCCCAGACGCAAGGTGGCACCAGTGCCAACTTGGTCTGGTTTGAGAGTACTCAGTGGGTCCTGAAAACTGACACCCAGAACAGTGGCTTGTGAGTTTTGTTTCCCAGGGAAAAAGCCTGTACAATGGTTCAGGGTCCTGTGGCCTTAAATTGCCGGGTGCCTCCTGGAATTCGGCCTCTCGCAGGATGCCTTCCAGACGCAATGTAGCACCAGTTCCAACTTGGTCTGGTTTGCGAGTGCCAAGTGGGTCCTGAAAACTGACACCCAGAACAGTGGCTTCTGAGTTTTGTTTCCTAGGGAAAAAGCCTGGACAATGGTTCAGGGGCCTGAGGCCTTAAATTGCCGGGTGCCTCCTGGAATTCGGCCTCTCGCAGGATGCCTCCCAGACGCTTGGTGGCACCAGTGCCAACTTGGTCTGGTTTAAGAGTGCCAAGTGGGTCCTGAAAACTGACACCCAGAACAGTGGCTTGTGAGTTTTGTTTCCCAGGGAAAAAGCCTGTACAATGGTTCAGGGTCCTGCGGCCTTAAATTGGCGGATGCCTCCTGGAATTGCGCCTCTCGCAGGATGCCTCCCAGACGCAAGGTGGCACCAGTGCCAACTTGGTCTGGTTTGAGAGTGCCAGGTCGCTCCTGCAAACTGACACCCAGAACAGTGGCTTGTGAGTTTTGTTTCCCAGGGAAAAAGCCTGTACAATGGTTCAGGGTCCTATGGCCTTAAATTGCCGGGTGCCTCCTGGAATTCGGCCTCTCGCAAGATGCCTCCAAGACGCTAGGTTGCACCAGTTCCAACTTGGTCTGGTTTGAGAGAGCCAAGTGGGTCCTGAAAACTGACACCCAGAACAGCGGCTTGTGAGTTTTGTTTCCCAGGAAAAAAGCCTGGACAATGTTCATGGACTTGCGGCCTTAAATTGCCAGGTGACTCCTGGAGATCCGCCACTTGCAGGATGCCTCCCAGACGCAAGGTGGCACCAGTGCCAACTTGGTCTGGTTTTAGAGAGCCAAGTGGGTCCTGAAAACTGACACCCAGAACAGTGGCTTGTGAGTTTTGTTTCCCAGGGAAAAAACCTGTACAATTGTTCAGGGTCCTGTGGCCTTAAATTGCCGGGTGCCTCCTGGAATTCGGCCTCTCGCAGGATGCCTCCCAGATGCAAAATTACACCAGTGCCAACATGGTCTGGTTTGAGAGTGCCAGGTGGCTCCTGCAAACTGACACCAAGAAGAGTGGCTTGTGAGTTTTGTTTCCTAGGGAAAAAGCCTGTAGAATGGTTCAGGGTCCTGCGGCCTTAAATAGCCGGGTGCCTCCTGGAATTGCGCCTCTCGCAGGATGCCTCCCAGACGCAAGGTGGCACCATTGCCAACTTGGTCTGGTTTGAGAGTGCCAGGTCGCTCCTGCAAACTGACACCCAGAACAGTGGCTTGTGAGTTTTGTTTCTCAGGGAAAAAGCCTGGACAATGTTCATGGTCTTGCGGCCTTAAATTGCCAGGTGACTCCTGGAATTGCGCCTCTCGCAGGATGCCTCCCAGACGCAAGGTGGCACCAGTGCCAACTTGGTCTGGTTTGAGAGTGCCAGGTCGCTCCTGCAAACTGACACCCAGAACAGTGGCTTGTGAGTTTTGTTTCCCAGGGAAAAAGCCTGCACAATCGTTCAGGGTCCTGCGGTCTTAAATTGCCGGGTGCCTCCTGGAGATCCGCCTCTCGCAGGATGCCTCCCAGACGCAAAATGACACCAGTGCCAACTTGGTCTGGTTTGTGAGTGCCAGGTCGCTCCTGCAAACTGACACCCAGAACAGTGGCTTGTGAGTTTTGTTTCCCAGGGAAAAACCTGTACAGTGGTTCAGGGTCCTATGGCCTTAAATTGCCGGGTGCCTCCTGGAATTCGGCCTCTCGCAAGATGCCTCCCAGACGCAAGGTTGCACCAGTTCCAACTTGGTCTGGTTTGAGAAAGCCAAGTGGGTCCTGAAAACTGACACCCAGAACAGCGGCTTGTGAGTTTTGTTTCCCAGGGAAAAAGCCTGGACAATGTTCATGGTCTTGCGGCCTTAAATTGCCAGGTGACTCCTGGAATTGCGCCTCTCGCAGGATGCCTCCCAGACGCAAGGTGGCACCAGTGCCAACTTGGTCTGGTTTGAGAGTACTCAGTGGGTCCTGAAAACTGACACCCAGAACAGTGGCTTGTGAGTTTTGTTTCCCAGGGAAAAAGCCTGTACAATGGTTCAGGGTCCTGTGGCCTTAAATTGCCGGGTGCCTCCTGGAATTCGGCCTCTCGCAGGATGCCTTCCAGACGCAATGTAGCACCAGTTCCAACTTGGTCTGGTTTGCGAGTGCCAAGTGGGTCCTGAAAACTGACACCCAGAACAGTGGCTTCTGAGTTTTGTTTCCTAGGGAAAAAGCCTGGACAATGGTTCAGGGGCCTGAGGCCTTAAATTGCCGGGTGCCTCCTGGAATTCGGCCTCTCGCAGGATGCCTCCCAGACGCTTGGTGGCACCAGTGCCAACTTGGTCTGGTTTAAGAGTGCCAAGTGGGTCCTGAAAACTGACACCCAGAACAGTGGCTTGTGAGTTTTGTTTCCCAGGGAAAAAGCCTGTACAATGGTTCAGGGTCCTGCGGCCTTAAATTGGCGGATGCCTCCTGGAATTGCGCCTCTCGCAGGATGCCTCCCAGACGCAAGGTGGCACCAGTGCCAACTTGGTCTGGTTTGAGAGTGCCAGGTCGCTCCTGCAAACTGACACCCAGAACAGTGGCTTGTGAGTTTTGTTTCCCAGGGAAAAAGCCTGTACAATGGTTCAGGGTCCTATGGCCTTAAATTGCCGGGTGCCTCCTGGAATTCGGCCTCTCGCAAGATGCCTCCAAGACGCTAGGTTGCACCAGTTCCAACTTGGTCTGGTTTGAGAGAGCCAAGTGGGTCCTGAAAACTGACACCCAGAACAGCGGCTTGTGAGTTTTGTTTCCCAGGAAAAAAGCCTGGACAATGTTCATGGACTTGCGGCCTTAAATTGCCAGGTGACTCCTGGAGATCCGCCACTTGCAGGATGCCTCCCAGACGCAAAATGACACCAGTGCCAACTTGGTCTGGTTTGAGAGTGATAGGTGGGTCCTGAAAACTGACACCCAGAACAGTGGCTTGTGAGTTTTGTTTCCCAGGGAAAAAGCCTGGACAATGGTTCAGGGTCCTGAGTCCTTAAATTGCCGAGTGCCTCCTGGAATTCCGCCTCTCGCAGGATGCCTCCCAGACGCAAGGTGGCACCAGTGCCAACTTGGTCTGGTTTGAGAGTGCCAGGTGGCTCCTGCAAACTGACACCCAGAACAGTGGCTTGTGAGTTTTGTTTCCCAGGGAAAAAGCATGTACAATGGCTCAGGGTCCTGCGGCCTTAAATTGGCGGATGCCTCCTGGAATTGCGCCTCTCGCAGGATGCCTCCCAGACGCAAGGTGGCACCAGTGCCAACTTGGTCTGGTTTGAGAGTGCCAGGTCGCTCCTGCAAACTGACACCCAGAACAGTGGCTTGTGAGTTTTGTTTTCCAGGGAAAAAGCCTGTACAGTGGTTCAGGGTCCTATGGCCTTAAATATCCGGGTGCCTCCTGGAATTCGGCCTCTCGCAAGATGCCTCCCAGACGCTAGGTTGCACCAGTTCCAACTTGGTCTGGTTTGAGAGAGCCAAGTGGGTCCTGGAAACTGACACCCAGAACAGCGGCTTGTGAGTTTTGTTTCCCAGGGAAAAAGCCTTGACAATATTCATGGTCTTGCGGCCTTAAATTGCCAAGTGACTCCTGGAATTGCGCCTCTCGCAGGATGCCTCCCAGACGCAAGGTGGCACCAGTGCCAACTTGGTCTGGTTTGAGGGTGCCCAGTGGGTCCTGAAAACTGACACCCAGAACAGTGGCTTGTGAGTTTTGTTTCCCAGGGAAAAAGCCTGTACAATGGTTCAGGGTCCTGCGGCCTTAAATTGCCGGGTGCCTCCTGGAATTGCGCCTCTCGCAGGATGCCTCCCAGACGCAAGGTGGCACCAGTGCCAACTTGGTCTGGTTTTAGAGAGCCAAGTGGGTCCTGAAAACTGACACCCAGAACAGTGGCTTGTGAGTTTTGTTTCCCAGGGTAAAAGCCTGTACAATGGTTCAGGGTCCTGAGGCCTTAAATTGCCGGGTGCCTCCTGGAATTCGGCCTCTCGCAGGATGCCTCCCAGACGCTAGGTTGCAGCAGTTCCTACTTGGTCTGGTTTGAGAGAACCAAGTGGGTCCTGCAAACTGACACCCAGAACAGCGGCTTGTGAGTTTTGTTTCCCAGGGAAAGAGCCTCGAAAATGTTCATGGTCTTGCGGCCTGAAATTGCCAGGTGACTCCTGGAATTGCGCCTCTCGCAGGATGCCTCCCAGACGCAAGGTGGCACCCGTTCCAACTTGGTCTGGTTTGAGAGTGCCCAGTGGGTCCTGAAAACTGACACCCAGAACAGTGGCTTGTGAGTTTTGTTTCCCAGGGAAAAAGCCTGTACAATGGTTCAGGGTCCTGTGGCCTTAAATTGCCAGGTGCCTCCTGGAGATCTGCCTCTCGCAGGATGCCTCCCAGACGCAAAATGACACCAGTGCCAACTTGGTCTGGTTTGAGGGTGCCAAGTGGGTCCTGAAAACTGACACCCAGAACAGTGGCTTGTGACTTTTTTTTTCTCAGGGAAAAAGCCTGTACAATGGTTCAGGTTCCTGAGGCCTTAAATTGCCGGGTGCCTCCTGGAATTCGGCCTCTCGCAGGATGCCTCCCAGACGCAATGTAGCACCAGTTCGAACTTGGTCTGGTTTGCGAGTGCCAAGTGGGTCCTGAAAACTGACACCCAGAACAGTGGCTTGTGAGTTTTGTTTCCCAGGGAAAAAGCCTGTACAATGGTTCAGGGTCCTGCGGCCTTAAATTGCCGGGTGCCTCCCTGAGATCCGCCTCTTGCAGGATGCCTCCCAGACGCAAGGTGGCACCAGTGCCAACTTGGTCTGGTTTTAGAGAGCCAAGTGGGTCCTGAAAACTGACACCCAGAACAGTGGCTTGTGAGTTTTGTTTCCCAGGGAAAAAGCCTGTACAATGGTTCAGGGTCCTGTGGCCTTAAATTGCCGGGTGCCTCCTGCAATTCGGCCTCTCGCAGGATGCCTCCCAGACGCAAGGTGGCACCAGTGCCAACATGGTCTGGTTTGAGAGTGCCAGGTGGCTCCTGCAAACTGACACCCACAACAGTGGCTTGTGAGTTTTGTTTCCTAGGGAAAAAGCCTGTACAATGGTTCAGGGTCCTGCGGCCTTAAATTGCCGGGTGCCTCCTGGAATTGCGCCTCTCGCAGGATGCCTCCCAGACGCAAGGTGGCACCAGTGCCGACTTGGTCTGGTTTGAGAGTGCCAGGTCGCTCCTGCAAACTGACACCCAGAACAGTGGCTTGTGAGTTTTGTTTCCCAGGGAAAAAGCCTGTACAATGGTTCAGGGTCCTGTGGCCTTAAATTGCCGGGTGCCTCCTGGAATTGCGCCTCTCGCAAGATGCCTCTCAGACGCTAGGTTGCACCAGTTCCAACTTAGTCTGGTTTGAGAGAGCCAAGTGGGTCCTGAAAACTGACACCCAGAACAGCGGCTTGTGAGTTTTGTTTCTCAGGGAAAAAGCCTGGACAATGTTCATGGTCTTGCGGCCTTAAATTGCAGGTGACTCCTGGAATTGCGCCTCTCGCAGGATGCCTCCCAGACGCAAGGTGGCACCAGTGCCAACTTGGTCTGGTTTGAGAGTGCCAGTTCGCTCCTGCAAACTGACACCCAGAACAGTGGCTTGTGAGTTTTGTTTCCCAGGGAAAAAGCCTGTACAATGGTTCAGGGGCCTGCGGTCTTAAATTGCCGGGTGCCTCCTGGAGATCCGCCTCTCGCCGGATGCCTCCCAGACGCAAAATGACACCAGTGCCAACTTGGTCTGGTTTGTGAGTGCCAGGTCGCTCCTGCAAACTGACACCCAGAACAGTGGCTTGTGAGTTTTGTTTCCCAGGGAAAAAGCCTGTACAGTGGTTCAGGGTCCTATGGCCTTAAATTGCCGGGTGCCTCCTGGAATTCGGCCTCTCGCAAGATGCCTCCCAGACGCTAGGTTGCACCAGTTCCAACTTGGTCTGGTTTGAGAAAGCCAAGTGGGTCCTGAAAACTGACACCCAGCACAGCGGCTTGTGAGTTTTGTTTCCCAGGGAAAAAGCCTGGACAATGTTCATGGTCTTGCGGCCTTAAATTGCCAGGTGACTCCTGGAATTGCGCCTCTCGCAGGATGCCTCCCAGACGCAAGGTGGCACCAGTGCCAACTTGGTCTGGTTTGAGAGTACTCAGTGGGTCCTGAAAACTGACACCCAGAGCAGTGGCTTGTGAGTTTTGTTTCCCAGGGAAAAAGCCTGTACAATGGTTCAGGGTCCTGTGGCCTTAAATTGCCGGGTGCCTACTGGAGATCCGCCTCTCGCAGGATGCCTTCCAGACGCAATGTAGCACCAGTTCCAACTTGGTCTGGTTTGCGAGTGCCAAGTGGGTCCTGAAAACTGACACCCAGAACAGTGGCTTCTGAGTTTTGTTTCCTAGGGAAAAAGCCTGGACAATGGTTCAGGGGCGTGAGGCCTTAAATTACCGAGTGCCTCCTGGAATTCGGCCTCTCGCAGGATGCCTCCCAGACGCTTGGTGGCACCAGTGCCAACTTGGTCTGGTTTAAGAGTGCCAAGTGGGTCCTGAAAACTGACACCCAGAACAGTGGCTTGTGAGTTTTGTTTCCCAGGGAAAAAGCCTGTACAATGGTTCAGGGTCCTGCGGCCTTAAATTGCCGGGTGCCTCCTGGAGATCCGCCACTTGCAGGATGCCTCCCAGACGCAAAATGACACCAGTGCAAACTTGGTCTGGTTTGAGAGTGCCAGGTGGGTCCTGAAAACTGACACCCAGAACAGTGGCTTGTGAGTTTTGTTTCCCAGGGAAAAAGCCTGTAGAATGGTTCAGGGTCCTGCGGACTTAAATTGCCGGGTGCCTCCTGCAATTCAGCCTCTCGCACGATGCCTCCCAGACGCAAGGTGGCACCAGTGCAAACTTGGTCTGGTTTGAGGGTGCCAAGTGGGTCCTGAAAACTGACACTCAGAACAGTGGCTTGTGAGTTTTGTTTCCCAGGGAAAAAGCCTGTACAATGGTTCAGGTTCCTGAGGCCTTAAATTGCCGGGTGCCTCCTGGAATTCGGCCTCTCGCAGGATGCCTTCCAGACGCAATGTAGCACCAGTTCCAACTTGGTCTGGTTTAAGAGTGCCAAGTGGGTCCTGAAAACTGACACCCAGAACAGTGACTTGTGAGTTTTGTTTCCCAGGGAAAAAGCCTGTACAATGGTTCAGGGTCCTGCGGCCTTAAATTGCCGGGTGCCTCCTGGAATTCGGCCTCTCGCAGGATGCCTCCCAGACGCATGGTGGCACCAGTTCCAACTTGGTCTGGTTTAAGAGTGCCAAGTGGGTCCTGAAAACTGACACCCAGAAGAGTGGCTTGTGAGTTTTGTTTCCCAGGGAAAAAGCCTGTACAATGGTTCAGGGTCCTGCGGTCTTAAATTGCAGCGTACCTCCTGGAGATCCGCCTCTCGCAGGATGCCTCCCAGACGCAAAATGACACCAGTGCCAACTTGGTCTGGTTTGAGAGTGCCAGGTGGGTCTTGAAAACTGACACCCAGAACAGTGGCTTGTGAGTTTTGTTTCCCAGGGAAAAAGCCTGTACAATGGTTCAGGGTCCTGCGGACTTAAATTGCCGGGTGCCTCCTGCAATTCAGCCTCTCGCAGGATGCCTCCCAGACGCAAGGTGGCACCAGTGCAAACTTGGTCTGGTTTGAGGGTGCCAAGTGGGTCCTGAAAACTGACACCCAGAACAGTGGCTTGTGAGTTTTGTTTCCCAGGGAAAAAGCCTGTACAATGGTTCAGGGTCCTGCGGCCTTAAATAGCCGGGTGCCTCCTGGAATTGCGCCTCTCGCAGGATGCCTCCCAGACGCAAGGTGGCACCAGTGCCAACTTGGTCTGGTTTGAGAGTGCCAGGTCGCTCCTGCAAACTGACACCCAGAACAGTGGCTTGTGAGTTTTGTTTCCCAGGGAAAAAGCCTGTACAATGGTTCAGGGTATTGCGGCCTTAAATAGCCGGGTGCCTCCTGGAGATCCGCAACTCGCAGGATGCCTCCCAGATGCAAAATTACACCAGTGCCAACTTGGTCTGGTTTGAGAGTGCCAGGTGGCTCCTGCAAACTGACACCCAGAACAGTGGCTTGTGAGTTTTGTTTCCCAGGGAACAAGCCTGTACAGTGGTTCAGGGTCCTATGGCCTTAAATTGCCGGGTGCCTCCTGGAATTCGGCCTCTCGCAAGATGCCTCCCAGACGCTAGGTTGCACCAGTTCCAACTTGGTCTGGTTTGAGAAAGCCAAGTGGGTCCTGAAAACTGACACCCAGCACAGCGGCTTGTGAGTTTTGTTTCCCAGGGAAAAAGCCTGGACAATGTTCATGGTCTTGCGGCCTTAAATTGCCAGGTGACTCCTGGAATTGCGCCTCTCGCAGGATGCCTCCCAGACGCAAGGTGGCACCAGTGCCAACTTGGTCTGGTTTGAGAGTACTCAGTGGGTCCTGAAAACTGACACCCAGAACAGTGGCTTGTGAGTTTTGTTTCCCAGGGAAAAAGCCTGTACAATGGTTCAGGGTCCTGCGGCCTTAAATTGCCGGGTGCCTACTGGGGATCTGCCTCTCGCAGGATGCCTTCCAGACGCAATGTAGCACCAGTTCAAACTTGGTCTGGTTTGCGAGTGCCAAGTGGGTCCTGAAAACTGACACCCAGAACAGTGGCTTCTGAGTTTTGTTTCCTAGGGAAAAAGCCTGGACAATGGTTCAGGGGCGTGAGGCCTTAAATTACCGAGTGCCTCCTGGAATTCGGCCTCTCGCAGGATGCCTCCCAGACGCTTGGTGGCACCAGTGCCAACTTGGTCTGGTTTAAGAGTGCCAAGTGGGTCCTGAAAACTGACACCCAGAACAGTGGCTTGTGAGTTTTGTTTCCCAGGGAAAAAGCCTGTAGAATGGTTCAGGGTCCTGCGGCCTTAAATTGCCGGGTGCCTCCTGGAGATCCGCCACTTGCAGGATGCCTCCCAGACGCAAAATGACACCAGTGCAAACTTGGTCTGGTTTGAGAGTGCCAGGTGGGTCCTGAAAACTGACACCCAGAACAGTGGCTTGTGAGTTTTGTTTCCCAGGGAAAAAGCCTGTAGAATGGTTCAGGGTCCTGCGGACTTAAATTGCCGGGTGCCTCCTGCAATTCAGCCTCTCGCAGGATGCCTCCCAGACGCAAGGTGGCACCAGTGCAAACTTGGTCTGGTTTGAGGGTGCCAAGTGGGTCCTGAAAACTGACACCCAGAACAGTGGCTTGTGAGTTTTGTTTCCCAGGGAAAAAGCCTGTACAATGGTTCAGGTTCCTGAGGCCTTAAATTGCCGGGTGCCTCCTGGAATTCGGCCTCTCGCAGGATGCCTTCCAGACGCAATGTAGCACCAGTTCCAACTTGGTCTGGTTTAAGAGTGCCAAGTGGGTCCTGAAAACTGACACCCAGAACAGTGACTTGTGAGTTTTGTTTCCCAGGGAAAAAGCCTGTACAATGGTTCAGGGTCCTGCGGCCTTAAAATGCCAGGTGCCTCCTGGAGATCCGCCTCTCGCAGGATGCCTCCCAGACGCAAAATGACACCAGTGCCAACTTGGTCTGGTTTGAGAGTGCCAGGTGGGTCTTGAAAACTGACACCCAGAACAGTGGCTTGTGAGTTTTGTTTCCCAGGGAAAAAGCCTGTACAATGGTTCAGGGTCCTGCGGCCTTAAATAGCCGGGTGCCTCCTGGAATTGCGCCTCTCGCAGGATGCCTCCCAGACGCAAGGTGGCACCAGTGCCAACTTGGTCTGGTTTGAGAGTGCCAGGTCGCTCCTGCAAACTGACACCCAGAACAGTGGCTTGTGAGTTTTGTTTCCCAGGGAAAAAGCCTGTACAATGGTTCAGGGTATTGCGGCCTTAAATAGCCGGGTGCCTCCTGGAGATCCGCAACTCGCAGGATGCCTCCCAGATGCAAAATTACACCAGTGCCAACTTGGTCTGGTTTGAGAGTGCCAGGTGGCTCCTGCAAACTGACACCCAGAACAGTGGCTTGTGAGTTTTGTTTCCCAGGGAAAAAGCCTGTACAGTGGTTCAGGGTCCTATGGCCTTAAATTGCCGGGTGCCTCCTGGAATTCGGTCTCTCGCAAGATGCCTCTCAGACGCTAGGTTGCACCAGTTCCAACTTGGTCTGGTTTGAGAAAGCCAAGTGGGTCCTGAAATCTGACACCCAGAACAGCGGCTTGTGAGTTTTGTTTCCCAGGGAAAAAGCCTGGACAATGTTCGTGGTCTTGCGGCCT
Organism: Fringilla coelebs; assembly: GCF_963513975.1. NCBI lineage: Eukaryota > Metazoa > Chordata > Aves > Passeriformes > Fringillidae > Fringilla > Fringilla coelebs. The sequence continues at coordinate 1,160,000 of NW_028167587.1, read as the reverse complement.
TAAATTGCCAGGTGACTCCTGGAATTGCGCCTCTGGCAGGATGCCTCCCAGACGCAAGGTGGCACCAGTGCCAACTTGGTCTGGTTTGAGAGTACTCAGTGGGTCCTGAAAACTGACACCCAGAACAGTGGCTTGTGAGTTTTGTTTCCCAGGGAAAAAGCCTGTACAATGGTTCAGGGTCCTGCGGCCTTAAATTGCCGGGTGCCTCCTTGAGATCCGCCTCTCGCAGGATGCCTCCCAGACGCAAGGTGGCACCAGTGCCAACTTGGTCTGGTTTTAGAAAGCCAAGTGGGTCCTGAAAACTGACACCCAGAACAGTGGCTTGTGAGTTTTGTTTCCCAGGGAAAAAGCCTGTAGAATGGTTCAGGGTCCTGCGGCCTTAAATTGCCGGGTGCCTCCTGGAATTGCGCCTCTCGCAAGATGCCTCTCAGACGCTAGGTTGCACCAGTTCCAACTTAGTCTGGTTTGAGAGAGCCAAGTGGGTCCTGAAAACTGACACCCAGAACAGCGGCTTGTGAGTTTTGTTTCTCAGGGAAAAAGCCTGGACAATGTTCATGGTCTTGCGGCCTTAAATTGCCAGGTGACTCCTGGAATTGCGCCTCTCGCAGGATGCCTCCCAGACGCAAGGTGGCACCAGTGCCAACTTGGTCTGGTTTGAGAGTGCCAGGTCGCTCCTGCAAACTGACACCCAGAACAGTGGCTTGTGAGTTTTGTTTCCCAGGGAAAAAGCCTGTACAATGGTTCAGGGTCCTGCAGTCTTAAATTGCCGGGTGCCTCCTGGAGATCCGCCTCTCGCCGGATGCCTCCCAGACGCAAAATGACACCAGTGCCAACTTGGTCTGGTTTGTGAGTGCCAGGTCGCTCCTGCAAACTGACACCCAGAACAGTGGCTTGTGAGTTTTGTTTCCCAGGGAAAAAGCCTGTACAGTGGTTCAGGGTCCTATGGCCTTAAATTGCCGGGTGCCTCCTGGAATTGCGCCTCTCGCAAGATGCCTCTCAGACGCTAGGTTGCACCAGTTCCAACTTAGTCTGGTTTGAGAGAGCCAAGTGGGTCCTGAAAACTGACACCCAGAACAGCGGCTTGTGAGTTTTGTTTCTCAGGGAAAAAGCCTGGACAATGTTCATGGTCTTGCGGCCTTAAATTGCCAGGTGACTCCTGGAATTGCACCTCTCGCAGGATGCCTCCCAGACGCAAGGTGGCACCAGTGCCAACTTGGTCTGGTTTGAGAGTGCCAGGTCGCTCCTGCAAACTGACACCCAGAACAGTGGCTTGTGAGTTTTGTTTCCCAGGGAAAAAGCCTGTACAATGGTTCAGGGGCCTGCGGTCTTAAATTGCCGGGTGCCTCCTGGAGATCCGCCTCTCGCCGGATGCCTCCCAGACGCAAAATGACACCAGTGCCAACTTGGTCTGGTTTGAGAGTGCCAGGTGGCTCCTGCAAACTGACACCCAGAACAGTGGCTTGTGAGTTTTGTTTCCCAGGGAAAAAGCCTGTACAGTGGTTCAGGGTCCTATGGCCTTAAATATCCGGGTGCCTCCTGGAATTCGGCCTCTCGCAAGATGCCTCCCAGACGCTAGGTTGCACCAGTTCCAACTTGGTCTGGTTTGAGAAAGCCAAGTGGGTCCTGAAAACTGACACCCAGCACAGCGGCTTGTGAGTTTTGTTTCCCAGGGAAAAAGCCTGGACAATGTTCATGGTCTTGCGGCCTTAAATTGCCAGGTGACTCCTGGAATTGCGCCTCTCGCAGGATGCCTCCCAGACGCAAGGTGGCACCAGTGCCAACTTGGTCTGGTTTGAGAGTACTCAGTGGGTCCTGAAAACTGACACCCAGAACAGTGGCTTGTGAGTTTTGTTTCCCAGGGAAAAAGCCTGTACAATGGTTCAGGGTCCTGTGGCCTTAAATTGCCGGGTGCCTACTGGAGATCTGCCTCTAGCAGGATGCCTTCCAGACGCAATGTAGCACCAGTTCCAACTTGGTCTGGTTTGCGAGTGCCAAGTGGGTCCTGAAAACTGACACCCAGAACAGTGGCTTGTGAGTTTTGTTTCCTAGGGAAAAAGCCTGGACAATGGTTCAGGGGCCTGAGGCCTTAAATTGCCGAGTGCCTCCTGGAATTCGGCCTCTCGCAGGATGCCTCCCAGACGCTTGGTGGCACCAGTGCCAACTTGGTCTGCTTTAAGAGTGCCAAGTGGGTCCTGAAAACTGACACCCAGAACAGTGGCTTGTGAGTTTTGTTTCCCAGGGAAAAAGCCTGTACAATGGTTCAGGGTCCTGCGGCCTTAAATTGCCGGGTGCCTCCTGGAGATCCGCCACTTGCAGGATGCCTCCCAGACGCAAAATGACACCAGTGCAAACTTGGTCTGGTTTGAGAGTGCCAGGTGGGTCCTGAAAACTGACACCCAGAACAGTGGCTTGTGAGTTTTGTTTCCCAGGGAAAAAGCCTGTAGAATGGTTCAGGGTCCTGTGGACTTAAATTGCCGGGTGCCTCCTGCAATTCAGCCTCTCGCAGGATGCCTCCCAGACGCAAGGTGGCACCAGTGCAAACTTGGTCTGGTTTCAGGGTGCCAAGTGGGTCCTGAAAACTGACACCCAGAACAGTGGCTTGTGAGTTTTGTTTCCCAGGGAAAAAGCCTGTACAATGGTTCAGGTTCCTGAGGCCTTAAATTGCCGGGTGCCTCCTGGAATTCGGCCTCTCGCAGGATGCCTTCCAGACGCAATGTAGCACCAGTTCCAACTTGGTCTGGTTTAAGAGTGCCAAGTGGGTCCTGAAAACTGACACCCAGAACAGTGACTTGTGAGTTTTGTTTCCCAGGGAAAAAGCCTGTACAATGGTTCAGGGTCCTGCGGCCTTAAATTGCCGGGTGCCTCCTGGAATTCGGCCTCTCGCAGGATGCCTCCCAGACGCATGGTGGCACCAGTTCCAACTTGGTCTGGTTTAAGAGTGCCAAGTGGGTCCTGAAAACTGACACCCAGAACAGTGGCTTGTGAGTTTTGTTTCCCAGGGAAAAAGCCTGTACAATGGTTCAGGGTCCTGCGGTCTTAAATTGCCGGGTGCCTCCTGGAGATCCGCCTCTCGCAGGATGCCTCCCAGACGCAAAATGACACCAGTGCCAACTTGGTCTGGTTTGAGAGTGCCAGGTGGGTCTTGAAAACTGACACCCAGAACAGTGGCTTGTGAGTTTTGTTTCCCAGGGAAAAAGCCTGTACAATGGTTCAGGGTCCTGCGGCCTTAAATAGCCTGGTGCCTCCTGGAATTGCGCCTCTCGCAGGATGCCTCCCAGACGCAAGGTGGCACCAGTGCCAACTTGGTCTGGTTTGAGAGTGTTAGGTGGCTCCTGCAAACTGACACCCAGAACAGTGGCTTGTGAGTTTTGTTTCCCAGGGAAAAAGCCTGTACAATGGTTCAGGGTATTGCGGCCTTAAATTGCCGGGTGCCTCCTGGAATTCGGTCTCTCGCAAGATGCCTCTCAGACGCTAGGTTGCACCAGTTCCAACTTGGTCTGGTTTGAGAAAGCCAAGTGGGTCCTGAAAACTGACACCCAGAACAGCGGCTTGTGAGTTTTGTTTCCCAGGGAAAAAGCCTGGACAATGTTCGTGGTCTTGCGGCCTTAAATTGCCAGGTGACTCCTGGAATTGCGCCTCTCGCAGGATGCCTCCCAGACGCAAGGTGGCACCAGTGCCAACTTGGTCTTGTTTGAGAGTACTCAGTGGGTCCTGAAAACTGACACCCAGAACAGTGGCTTGTGAGTTTTGTTTCCCAGGGAAAAAGCCTGTACAATGGTTAAGGGTCCTGCAGCCTTAAATTGCCGGGTGCCTCCTTGAGATCCGCCTCTCGCAGGATGCCTCCCAGACGCAAGGTGGCACCAGTGCCAACTTGGTCTGGTTTTAGAGAGCCAAGTGGGTCCTGAAAACTGACACCCAGAACAGTGGCTTGTGAGTTTTGTTTCCCAGGGAAAAAGCCTGTACAATGGTTCAGGGTCCTGTGGCCTTAAATTGCCGGGTGCCTCCTGGAATTGCGCCTCTCGCAAGATGCCTCTCAGACGCTAGGTTGCACCAGTTCCAACTTAGTCTGGTTTGAGAGAGCCAAGTGGGTCCTGAAAACTGACACCCAGAACAGCGGCTTGTGAGTTTTGTTTCTCAGGGAAAAAGCCTGGACAATGTTCATGGTCTTGCGGCCTTAAATTGCCAGGTGACTCCTGGAATTGCGCCTCTCGCAGGATGCCTCCCAGACGCAAGGTGGCACCAGTGCCAACTTCGTCTGGTTTGAGAGTGCCAGGTCGCTCCTGCAAACTGACACCCAGAACAGTGGCTTGTGAGTTTTGTTTCCCAGGGAAAAAGCCTGTACAATGGTTCAGGGTCCTGCGGTCTTAAATTGCCGGGTGCCTCCTGGAGATCCGCCTCTCGCCGGATGCCTCCCAGACGCAAAATGACACCAGTGCCAACTTGGTCTGGTTTGTGAGTGCCAGGTCGCTCCTGCAAACTGACACCCAGAACAGTGGCTTGTGAGTTTTGTTTCCCAGGGAAAAAGCCTATAGAGTGGTTCAGGGTCCTATGGCCTTAAATTGCCAGGTGCCTCCTGGAATTGCGCCTCTCGCAAGATGCCTCTCAGACGCTAGGTTGCACCAGTTACAACTTAGTCTGGTTTGAGAGAGCCAAGTGGGTCCTGAAAACTGACACCCAGAACAGTGGCTTGTGAGTTTTGTTTCTCAGGGAAAAAGCCTGGACAATGTTCATGGTCTTGCGGCCTTAAATTGCCAGGTGACTCCTGGAATTGCGCCTCTCGCAGGATGCCTCCCAGACGCAAGGTGGCACCAGTGCCAACTTGGTCTGGTTTGAGAGTGCCAGGTCGCTCCTGCAAACTGACACCCAGAACAGTGGCTTGTGAGTTTTGTTTCCCAGGGAAAAAGCCTGTACAATGGTTCAGGGGCCTGCGGTCTTAAATTGCCGGGTGCCTCCTGGAGATCCGCCTCTCGCCGGATGCCTCCCAGACGCAAAATGACACCAGTGCCAACTTGGTCTGGTTTGTGAGTGCCAGGTCGCTCCTGCAAACTGACACCCAGAACAGTGGCTTGTGAGTTTTGTTTCCCAGGGAAAAAGCCTGTACAGTGGTTCAGGGTCCTATGGCCTTAAATTGCCGGGTGCCTCCTGGAATTCGGCCTCTCGCAAGATGCCTCCCACACGCTAGGTTGCACCAGTTCCAACTTGGTCTGGTTTGAGAAAGCCAAGTGGGTCCTGAAAACTGACACCCAGCACAGCGGCTTGTGAGTTTTGTTTCCCAGGGAAAAAGCCTGGACAATGTTCATGGTCTTGCGGCCTTAAATTGCCAGGTGACTCCTGGAATTGCGCCTCTCGCAGGATGCCTCCCAGACGCAAGGTGGCACCAGTGCCAACTTGGTCTGGTTTGAGAGTACTCAGTGGGTCCTGAAAACTGACACCCAGAACAGTGGCTTGTGAGTTTTGTTTCCCAGGGAAAAAGCCTGTACAATGGTTCAGGGTCCTGCGGACTTAAATTGCCGGGTGCCTCCTGCAATTCAGACTCTCGCAGGATGCCTCCCAGACGCAAGGTGGCACCAGTGCAAACTTGGTCTGGTTTCAGGGTGCCAAGTGGGTCCTGAAAACTGACACCCAGAACAGTGGCTTGTGAGTTTTGTTTCCCAGGGAAAAAGCCTGTACAATGGTTCAGGTTCCTGAGGCCTTAAATTGCCGGGTGCCTCCTGGAATTCGGCCTCTCGCAGGATGCCTTCCAGACGCAATGTAGCACCAGTTCCAACTTGGTCTGGTTTAAGAGTGCCAAGTGGGTCCTGAAAACTGACACCCAGAACAGTGACTTGTGAGTTTTGTTTCCCAGGGAAAAAGCCTGTACAATGGTTCAGGGTCCTGCGGCCTTAAATTGCCAGGTGACTCCTGGAATTGCGCCTCTCGCAGGATGCCTCCCAGACGCAAGGTGGCACCAGTGCCAACTTGGTCTGGTTTGAGAGTACTCAGTGGGTCCTGAAAACTGACACCCAGAACAGTGGCTTGTGAGTTTTGTTTCCCAGGGAAAAAGCCTGTACAATGGTTCAGGGTCCTGTGGCCTTAAATTGCCGGGTGCCTACTGGAGATCTGCCTCTCGCAGGATGCCTTCCAGACGCAATGTAGCACCAGTTTCAACTTGGTCTGGTTTGCGAGTGCCAGGTGGCTCCTGCAAACTGACACCCAGAACAGTGGCTTGTGAGTTTTGTTTCCCAGGGAAAAAGCCTGGACAATGGTTCAGGGGCCTGAGGCCTTAAATTGCCGGGTGCCTCCTGGAATTCGGCCTCTCGCAGGATGCCTCCCAGACGCTTGGTGGCACCAGTGCCAACTTGGTCTGGTTTAAGAGTGCCAAGTGGGTCCTGAAAACTGACACCCAGAACAGTGGCTTGTGAGTTTTGTTTCCCAGGGAAAAAGCCTGGACAATGGTTCAGGGGCCTGAGGCCTTAAATTGCCGGGTGCCTCCTGGAATTCGGCCTCTCGCAGGATGCCTCCCAGACGCTTGGTGGCACCAGTGCCAACTTGGTCTGGTTTAAGAGTGCCAAGTGGGTCCTGAAAACTGACACCCAGAACAGTGGCTTGTGAGTTTTGTTTCCCAGGGAAAAAGCCTGTACAATGGTTCAGGGTATTGCGGCCTTAAATAGCCGGGTGCCTCCTGGAGATCCGCAACTCGCAGGATGCCTCCCAGATGCAAAATTACACCAGTGCCAACTTGGTCTGGTTTGAGAGTGCCAGGTGGCTCCTGCAAACTGACACCCAGAACAGTGGCTTGTGAGTTTTGTTTCCCAGGGAAAAAGCCTGTACAGTGGTTCAGGGTCCTATGGCCTTAAATTGCCGGGTGCCTCCTGGAATTCGGCCTCTCGCAAGATGCCTCTCAGACGCTAGGTTGCACCAGTTCCAACTTGGTCTGGTTTGAGAAAGCCAAGTGGGTCCTGAAAACTGACACCCAGAACAGCGGCTTGTGAGTTTTGTTTCCCAGGGAAAAAGCCTGGACAATGTTCGTGGTCTTGCGGCCTTAAATTGCCAGGTGACTCCTGGAATTGCGCCTCTCGCAGGATGCCTCCCAGACGCAAGGTGGCACCAGTGCCAACTTGGTCTGCTTTGAGAGTACTCAGTGGGTCCTGAAAACTGACACCCAGAACAGTGGCTTGTGAGTTTTGTTTCCCAGGGAAAAAGCCTGTACAATGGTTCAGGGTCCTGTGGCCTTAAATTGCCGGGTGCCTCCTGGAATTCGGCCTCTCGCAGGATGCCTCCCAGATGCAAAATTACGCCAGTGCCAACATGGTCTGGTTTGAGAGTGCCAGGTGGCCCCTGCAAACTGACACCCAGAACAGTGGCTTGTGAGTTTTTTTTCCCAGGGAAAAAGCCTGTACAATGGTTCAGGGTCCTGTGGCCTTAAATTGCCGGGTGCCTCCTGGAATTCGGCCTCTCGCAGGATGCCTCCCAGATGCAAAATTACACCAGTGCCAACATGGTCTGGTTTGAGAGTGCCAGGTGGCCCCTGCAAACTGACACCCAGAACAGTGGCTTGTGAGTTTTGTTTCCTAAAGAAAAAGCCTGTACAATGGTTCAGGGTTCTGCGGCCTTAAATTGCCGGGTGCCTCCTGGAATTGCGCCTCTCGCAGGATGCCTCCCAGACGCAAGGTGGCACCAGTGCCAACTTGGTCTGGTTTGTGAGTGCCAGGTCGCTCCTGCAAACTGACACCCAGAACAGTGGCTTGTGAGTTTTGTTTCCCAGGGAAAAAGCCTGTACAGTGGTTCAGGGTCCTATGGCCTTAAATTGCCGGGTGCCTCCTGGAATTCGGCCTCTCGCAAGATGCCTCCCACACGCTAGGTTGCACCAGTTCCAACTTGGTCTGGTTTGAGAAAGCCAAGTGGGTCCTGAAAACTGACACCCAGCACAGCGGCTTGTGAGTTTTGTTTCCCAGGGAAAAAGCCTGGACAATGTTCATGGTCTTGCGGCCTTAAATTGCCAGGTGACTCCTGGAATTGCGCCTCTCGCAGGATGCCTCCCAGACGCAAGGTGGCACCAGTGCCAACTTGGTCTGGTTTGAGAGTACTCAGTGGGTCCTGAAAACTGACACCCAGAACAGTGGCTTGTGAGTTTTGTTTCCCAGGGAAAAAGCCTGTACAATGGTTCAGGGTCCTGCGGACTTAAATTGCCGGGTGCCTCCTGCAATTCAGACTCTCGCAGGATGCCTCCCAGACGCAAGGTGGCACCAGTGCAAACTTGGTCTGGTTTCAGGGTGCCAAGTGGGTCCTGAAAACTGACACCCAGAACAGTGGCTTGTGAGTTTTGTTTCCCAGGGAAAAAGCCTGTACAATGGTTCAGGTTCCTGAGGCATTAAATTGCCGGGTGCCTCCTGGAATTCGGCCTCTCGCAGGATGCCTTCCAGACGCAATGTAGCACCAGTTCCAACTTGGTCTGGTTTAAGAGTGCCAAGTGGGTCCTGAAAACTGACACCCAGAACAGTGACTTGTGAGTTTTGTTTCCCAGGGAAAAAGCCTGTACAATGGTTCAGGGTCCTGCGGCCTTAAATTGCCAGGTGACTCCTGGAATTGCGCCTCTCGCAGGATGCCTCCCAGACGCAAGGTGGCACCAGTGCCAACTTGGTCTGGTTTGAGAGTACTCAGTGGGTCCTGAAAACTGACACCCAGAACAGTGGCTTGTGAGTTTTGTTTCCCAGGGAAAAAGCCTGTACAATGGTTCAGGGTCCTGTGGCCTTAAATTGCCGGGTGCCTACTGGAGATCTGCCTCTCGCAGGATGCCTTCCAGACGCAATGTAGCACCAGTTTCAACTTGGTCTGGTTTGCGAGTGCCAGGTGGCTCCTGCAAACTGACACCCAGAACAGTGGCTTGTGAGTTTTGTTTCCCAGGGAAAAAGCCTGGACAATGGTTCAGGGGCCTGAGGCCTTAAATTGCCGGGTGCCTCCTGGAATTCGGCCTCTCGCAGGATGCCTCCCAGACGCTTGGTGGCACCAGTGCCAACTTGGTCTGGTTTAAGAGTGCCAAGTGGGTCCTGAAAACTGACACCCAGAACAGTGGCTTGTGAGTTTTGTTTCCCAGGGAAAAAGCCTGGACAATGGTTCAGGGGCCTGAGGCCTTAAATTGCCGGGTGCCTCCTGGAATTCGGCCTCTCGCAGGATGCCTCCCAGACGCTTGGTGGCACCAGTGCCAACTTGGTCTGGTTTAAGAGTGCCAAGTGGGTCCTGAAAACTGACACCCAGAACAGTGGCTTGTGAGTTTTGTTTCCCAGGGAAAAAGCCTGTACAATGGTTCAGGGTATTGCGGCCTTAAATAGCCGGGTGCCTCCTGGAGATCCGCAACTCGCAGGATGCCTCCCAGATGCAAAATTACACCAGTGCCAACTTGGTCTGGTTTGAGAGTGCCAGGTGGCTCCTGCAAACTGACACCCAGAACAGTGGCTTGTGAGTTTTGTTTCCCAGGGAAAAAGCCTGTACAGTGGTTCAGGGTCCTATGGCCTTAAATTGCCGGGTGCCTCCTGGAATTCGGCCTCTCGCAAGATGCCTCTCAGACGCTAGGTTGCACCAGTTCCAACTTGGTCTGGTTTGAGAAAGCCAAGTGGGTCCTGAAAACTGACACCCAGAACAGCGGCTTGTGAGTTTTGTTTCCCAGGGAAAAAGCCTGGACAATGTTCGTGGTCTTGCGGCCTTAAATTGCCAGGTGACTCCTGGAATTGCGCCTCTCGCAGGATGCCTCCCAGACGCAAGGTGGCACCAGTGCCAACTTGGTCTGCTTTGAGAGTACTCAGTGGGTCCTGAAAACTGACACCCAGAACAGTGGCTTGTGAGTTTTTTTTCCCAGGGAAAAAGCCTGTACAATGGTTCAGGGTCCTGTGGCCTTAAATTGCCGGGTGCCTCCTGGAATTCGGCCTCTCGCAGGATGCCTCCCAGATGCAAAATTACACCAGTGCCAACATGGTCTGGTTTGAGAGTGCCAGGTGGCCCCTGCAAACTGACACCCAGAACAGTGGCTTGTGAGTTTTGTTTCCTAGGGAAAAAGCCTGTACAATGGTTCAGGGTTCTGCGGCCTTAAATTGCCGGGTGCCTCCTGGAATTGCGCCTCTCGCAGGATGCCTCCCAGACGCAAGGTGGCACCAGTGCCAACTTGGTCTGGTTTAAGAGTGCCAGGTCGCTCCTGCAAACTGACACCCAGAACAGTGGCTTGTGAGTTTTGTTTCCCAGGGAAAAAGCCTGTACAATGGTTCAGGGTCCTGTGGCCTTAAATTGCCGGGTGCCTCCTGGAATTGCGCCTCTCGCAAGATGCATCTCAGACGCTAGGTTGCACCAGTTCCAACTTAGTCTGGTTTGAGAGAGCCAAGTGGGTCCTGAAAACTGACACCCAGAACAGCGGCTTGTGAGTTTTGTTTCTCAGGAAAAAAGCCTGGACAATGTTCATGGTCTTGCGGCCTTAAATTTCCAGGTGACTCCTGGAATTGCGCCTCTCGCAGGATGCCTCCCAGACGCAAGGTGGCACCAGTGCCAACTTGGTCTGGTTGGAGAGTGCCAGGTCGCTCCTGCAAACTGACACCCAGAACAGTGGCTTGTGAGTTTTGTTTCCCAGGGAAAAAGCCTGTACAATGGTTCAGGGTCCTGCGGTCTTAAATTGCCGGGTGCCTCCTGGAGATCCGCCTCTCGCAGGATGCCTCCCAGACGCAAAATGACACCAGTGCCAACTTGGTCTGGTTTGTGAGTGCCAGGTCGCTCCTGCAAACTGACACCCAGAATAGTGGCTTGTGAGTTTTGTTTCCCAGGGAAAAAGCCTGTACAGTGGTTCAGGGTCCTATGGCCTTAAATTGCCGGGTGCCTCCTGGAATTCGGCCTCTCGCAAGATGCCTCCCAGACGCTAGGTTGCACCAGTTCCAACTTGGTCTGGTTTGAGAAAGCCAAGTGGGTCCTGAAAACTGACACCCAGAACAGCGGCTTGTGAGTTTTGTTTCCCAGGGAAAAAGCCTGGACAATGTTCATGGTCTTGCGGCCTTAAATTGCCAGGTGACTCCTGGAATTGCGCCTCTCGCAGGATGCCTCCCAGACGCAAGGTGGCACCAGTGCCAACTTGGTCTGGTTTGAGAGTACTCAGTGGGTCCTGAAAACTGACACCCAGAACAGTGGCTTGTGAGTTTTGTTTCCCAGGGAAAAAGCCTGTACAATGGTTCAGGGTCCTGTGGCCTTAAATTGCCGGGTGCCTACTGGAGATCTGCCTCTCGCAGGATGCCTTCCAGACGCAATGTAGCACCAGTTCCAACTTGGTCTGGTTTGCGAGTGCCAAGTGGGTCCTGAAAACTGACACCCAGAACAGTGGCTTGTGAGTTTTGTTTCCTAGGGAAAAAGCCTGGACAATGGTTCAGGGGCCTGAGGCCTTAAATTGCCGGGTGCCTCCTGGAATTCGGCCTCTCGCAGGATGCCTCCCAGACGCTTGGTGGCACCAGTGCCAACTTGGTCTGGTTTAAGAGTGCCAAGTGGGTCCTGAAAACTGACACCCAGAACAGTGGCTTGTGAGTTTTGTTTCCCAGGGAAAAAGCCTGTACAATGGTTCAGGGTCCTGCGGCCTTAAATTGCCGGGTGCCTCCTGGAGATCCGCCACTTGCAGGATGCCTCCCAGACGCAAAATGACACCAGTGCCAACTTGGTCTGGTTTGAGAGTGCCAGGTGGGTCCTGAAAACTGACACCCAGAACAGTGGCTTGTGAGTTTTGTTTCCCAGGGAAAAAGCCTGTAGAATGGTTCAGGGTCCTGCGGCCTTAAATTGCCGGGTGCCTCCTGCAATTCAGCCTCTCGCAGGATGCCTCCCAGACGCAAGGTGGCACCAGTGCAAACTTGGTCTGGTTTGAGGGTGCCAAGTGGGTCCTGAAAACTGACACCCAGAACAGTGGCTTGTGAGTTTTGTTTCCCAGGGAAAAACCCTTTACAATGGTTCAGGTTCCTGAGGCCTTAAATTGCCGGGTGCCTCCTGGAATTCGGCCTCTCGCAGGATGCCTTCCAGACGCAATGTAGCACCAGTTCCAACTTGGTCTGGTTTAAGAGTGCCAAGTGGGTCCTGAAAACTGACACCCAGAACAGTGACTTGTGAGTTTTGTTTCCCAGGGAAAAAGCCTGTACAATGGTTCAGGGTCCTGCGGCCTTAAATTGCCTGGTGCCTCCTGGAATTCGGCCTCTCGCAGGATGCCTCCCAGACGCATGGTGGCACCAGTTCCAACTTGGTCTGGTTTAAGAGTGCCAAGTGGGTCCTGAAAACTGACACCCAGAAGAGTGGCTTGTGAGTTTTGTTTCCCAGGGAAAAAGCATGTACAATGGTTCAGGGTCCTGCGGCCTTAAATAGCCGGGTGCCACCTGGAATTGCGCCTCTCGCAGGATGCCTCCCAGACGCAAGGTGGCACCAGTGCCAACTTGGTCTGGTTTGAGAGTGCCAGGTCGCTCCTGCAAACTGACACCCAGAACAGTGGCTTGTGAGTTTTGTTTCCCAGGGAAAAAGCCTGTACAATGGTTCAGGGTATTGCGGCCTTAAATAGCCGGGTGCCTCCTGGAGATCCGCAACTCGCAGGATGCCTCCCAGACGCAAGGTGGCACCAGTGCCAACTTGGTCTGGTTTGAGAGTACTCAGTGGGTCCTGAAAACTGACACCCAGAACAGTGGCTTGTGAGTTTTGTTTCCCAGGGAAAAAGCCTGTACAATGGTTCAGGGTCCTGTGGCCTTAAATTGCCGGGTGCCTACTGGAGATCTGCCTCTCGCAGGATGCCTTCCAGACGCAATGTAGCACCAGTTCCAACTTGGTCTGGTTTGCGAGTGCCAAGTGGGTCCTGAAAACTGACACCCAGAACAGTGGCTTGTGAGTTTTGTTTCCTAGGGAAAAAGCCTGGACAATGGTTCAGGGGCCTGAGGCCTTAAATTGCCGGGTGCCTCCTGGAATTCGGCCTCTCGCAGGATGCCTCCCAGACGCTTGGTGGCACCAGTGCCAACTTGGTCTGGTTTAAGAGTGCCAAGTGGGTCCTGAAAACTGACACCCAGAACAGTGGCTTGTGAGTTTTGTTTCCCAGGGAAAAAGCCTGTACAATGGTTCAGGGTCCTGCGGCCTTAAATTGCCGGGTGCCTCCTGGAGATCCGCCACTTGCAGGATGCCTCCCAGACGCAAAATGACACCAGTGCCAACTTGGTCTGGTTTGAGAGTGCCAGGTGGGTCCTGAAAACTGACACCCAGAACAGTGGCTTGTGAGTTTTGTTTCCCAGGGAAAAAGCCTGTAGAATGGTTCAGGGTCCTGCGGCCTTAAATTGCCGGGTGCCTCCTGCAATTCAGCCTCTCGCAGGATGCCTCCCAGACGCAAGGTGGCACCAGTGCAAACTTGGTCTGGTTTGAGGGTGCCAAGTGGGTCCTGAAAACTGACACCCAGAACAGTGGCTTGTGAGTTTTGTTTCCCAGGGAAAAACCCTTTACAATGGTTCAGGTTCCTGAGGCCTTAAATTGCCGGGTGCCTCCTGGAATTCGGCCTCTCGCAGGATGCCTTCCAGACGCAATGTAGCACCAGTTCCAACTTGGTCTGGTTTAAGAGTGCCAAGTGGGTCCTGAAAACTGACACCCAGAACAGTGACTTGTGAGTTTTGTTTCCCAGGGAAAAAGCCTGTACAATGGTTCAGGGTCCTGCGGCCTTAAATTGCCTGGTGCCTCCTGGAATTCGGCCTCTCGCAGGATGCCTCCCAGACGCATGGTGGCACCAGTTCCAACTTGGTCTGGTTTAAGAGTGCCAAGTGGGTCCTGAAAACTGACACCCAGAAGAGTGGCTTGTGAGTTTTGTTTCCCAGGGAAAAAGCCTGTACAATGGTTCAGGGTCCTGCGGCCTTAAATAGCCGGGTGCCACCTGGAATTGCGCCTCTCGCAGGATGCCTCCCAGACGCAAGGTGGCACCAGTGCCAACTTGGTCTGGTTTGAGAGTGCCAGGTCGCTCCTGCAAACTGACACCCAGAACAGTGGCTTGTGAGTTTTGTTTCCCAGGGAAAAAGCCTGTACAATGGTTCAGGGTATTGCGGCCTTAAATAGCCGGGTGCCTCCTGGAGATCCGCAACTCGCAGGATGCCTCCCAGACGCAAGGTGGCACCAGTGCCAACTTGGTCTGGTTTGAGAGTGCCAGGTGGCTCCTGCAAACTGACACCCAGAACAGTGGCTTGTGAGTTTTGTTTCCCAGGGAAAAAGCCTGTACAGTGGTTCAGGGTCCTGCGGCCTTAAATTGCCGGGTGCCTCCTGGAATTCGGCCTCTCGCAAGATGCCTCTCAGACGCTAGGTTGCACCAGTTCACACTTGGTCTGGTTTGAGAAAGCCAAGTGGGTCCTGAAAACTGACACCCAGAACAGCGGCTTGTGAGTTTTGTTTCCCAGGGAAACAGCCTGGACAATGTTCATGGTCTTGCGGCCTTAAATTGCCAGGTGACTCCTGGAATTGCGCCTCTCGCAGGATGCCTCCCAGACGCAAGGTGGCACCAGTGCCAACTTGGTCTGGTTTGAGAGTACTCAGTGGGTCCTGAAAACTGACACCCAGAACAGTGGCTTGTGAGTTTTGTTTCCCAGGGAAAAAGCCTGTACAATGGTTCAGGGTCCTGTGGCCTTAAATTGCCGGGTGCCTACTGGAGATCTGCCTTTCGCAGGATGCCTTCCAGACGCAATGTAGCACCAGTTCCAACTTGGTCTGGTTTGAGAATGCCAAGTGGGTCCTGAAAACTGACACCCAGAACAGTGGCTTCTGAGTTTTGTTTCCTAGGGAATAAGCCTGGACAATGGTTCAGGGGCCTGAGGCCTTAAATTGCTGGGTGCCTCCTGGAATTTGGCCTCTCGCAGGATGCCTCCCAGACGCATGGTGGCACCAGTGCCAGCTTGGTCTGGTTTAAGAGTGCCAAGTGGATCCTGCAAACTGACACCCAGAACAGTGGCTTGTGAGTTTTGTTTCCCAGGGAAAAAGCCTGTACAATGGTTCAGGGTCCTGCGGCCTTAAATTGCCGGGTGCCTCCTGGAGATCCGCCACTTGCAGGATGCCTCCCAGACGCAAAATGACACCAGTGCAAACTTGGTCTGGTTTGAGAGTGCCAGGTGGGTCCTGAAAACTGACACCCAGAACAGTGGCTTGTGAGTTTTGTTTCCCAGGGAAAAAGCCTGTACAATGGTTCAGGGTCCTGCGGCCTTAAATTGCCGGGTGCCTCCTGGAATTCAGCCTCTCGCAGGATGCCTCCCAGACGCAAGGTGGCACCAGTGCCAACTTGGTCTGGTTTAAGGGTGCCAAGTGGGTCCTGAAAACTGACACCCAGAACAGTGGCTTGTGAGTTTTGTTTCCCAGGGAAAAAGCCTGTACAATGGTTCAGGTTCCTGAGGCCTTAAATTGCCGGGTGCCTCCTGGAATTCGGCCTCTCGCAGGATGCCTCCCAGACGCAAAATGGCACCAGTGCAAACTTGGTCTGGTTTGAGAGTGCCAGGTGGCTCCTGCAAACTGACACCCAGAACAGTGGCTTGTGAGTTTTGTTTCCCAGGGAAAAAGCCTGTAGAATGGTTCAGGGTCCTATGGCCTTAAATTGCCGGGTGCCTCCTGGAATTCCGCCTCTCGCAGGATGCCTCCCAGACGCTAGGTTGCAGCAGTTCCAACTTGGTCTGGTTTGCGAGTGCCAAGTGGGTCCTGAAAACTGACACCCAGAACAGTGGCTTGTGAGTTTTGTTTCCCAGGGAAAAAGCCTGTACAATGGTTCAGGTTCCTGAGGCCTTAAATTGCCGGGTGCCTCCTGGATTTAAGCCTCTCGCAGGATGCCTCCCAGACGCATGGTGGCACCAGTTCTACCTTGGTCTGGTTTGAGAGTGCCCAGTGGGTCCTGAAAACTGACACCCAGAACAGTGGCTTGTGAGTTTTGTTTCCCAGGGAAAAAGCCTGTAAAATGGTTCAGGGTACTAAGGCCTTAAATTGCCGGGTGCCTCCTGGAATTCGGCCTCTCGCAGGATGCCTCCCAGACGCAAAATGACACCAGTGCCAACTTGGTCTGGTTTAAGAGTGCCAAGTGGGTCCTGAAAACTGACACCCAGAACAGTGGCTTGTGAGTTTTGTTTCCCAGGGAAAAAGCCTGTACAATGATTCAGGGTCCTGCGGTCTTAAATTGCAGCGTACCTCCTGGAGATCCGCCTCTCGCAGGATGCCTCCCAGACGCAAAATGACACCAGTGCCAACTTGGTCTGGTTTGAGAGTGCCAGGTGGGTCTTGAAAACTGACACCCAGAACAGTGGCTTGTGAGTTTTGTTTCCCAGGGAAAAAGCCTGTACAATGGTTCAGGGTCCTGCGGCCTTAAATAGCCGGGTGCCTCCTGGAATTGCGCCTCTCGCAGGATGCCTCCCAGACGCAAGGTGGCACCAGTGCCAACTTGGTCTGGTTTGAGAGTGCCAGGTCGCTCCTGCAAACTGACACCCAGAACAGTGGCTTGTGAGTTTTGTTTCCCAGGGAAAAAGCCTGGACAGCGGTTCAGGGTCCTGAGGCCTTAAAATGCCGGGTGCCTCCTGGAATTCGGCCTCTCGCAGGATGCCTCCCAGACGCAAGGTGGCACCAGTGCCAACTTTGTCTGGTTTAAGAGTGCCAGGTGGCTCCTGGAAACTGACGCCGTGGACAGTGGCTTGTGAGTTTTGTTTCCCAGGGAAAAAGCCTGTACAATGGTTCAGGGTATTGCGGCCTTAAATAGCCGGGTGCCTCCTGGAGATCCGCAACTAGCAGCATGCCACCCAGATGCAAAATGACACCAGTGCCAACTTGGTCTGGTTTGAGAGTGCCAGGTGGCTCCTGCAAACTGACACCCAGAACAGTGGCTTGTGAGTTTTGTTTCCCAGGGAAAAAGCCTGTACAATGGTTCAGGTTCCTGAGGCCTTAAATTGCCGGGTGCCTCCTGGAATTCGGCCTCTCGCAGGATGCCTTCCAGACGCAATGTAGCACCAGTTCCAACTTGGTCTGGTTTAAGAGTGCCAAGTGGGTCCTGAAAACTGACACCCAGAACAGTGGCTTGTGAGTTTTGTTTCCCAGGGAAAAAGCCTGTACAATGGTTCAGGGTCCTGCGGTCTTAAATTGCAGCGTACCTCCTGGAGATCCGCCTCTCGCAGGATGCCTCCCAGACGCAAAATGACACCAGTGCCAACTTGGTCTGGTTTGAGAGTGCCAGGTGGGTCTTGAAAACTGACACCCAGAACAGTGGCTTGTGAGTTTTGTTTCCCAGGGAAAAAGCCTGTACAATGGTTCAGGGTCCTGCGGCCTTAAATTGCCGGGTGCCTCCTGGAATTGCGCCTCTCGCAGGATGCCTTCCAGACGCAAGGTGGCACCAGTGCCAACTTGGTCTGGTTTGAGAGTGCCAGGTCGCTCCTGCAAACTGACACCCAGAACAGTGGCTTGTGAGTTTTGTTTCCCAGGGAAAAAGCCTGTACAATGGTTCAGGGTATTGCGGCCTTAAATAGCCGGGTGCCTCCTGGAGATCCGCAACTCGCAGGATGCCTCCCAGATGCAAAATTACACCAGTGCCAACTTGGTCTGGTTTGAGAGTGCCAGGTGGCTCCTGCAAACTGACACCCAGAACAGTGGCTTGTGAGTTTTGTTTCCCAGGGAAAAAGCCTGTACAGTGGTTCAGGGTCCTATGGCCTTAAATTGCCGGGTGCCTTCTGGAATTCGGCCTCTCGCAAGATGCCTCTCAGACGCTAGGTTGCACCAGTTCACACTTGGTCTGGTTTGAGAAAGCCAAGTGGGTCCTGAAAACTGACACCCAGAACAGCGGCTTGTGAGTTTTGTTTCCCAGGGAAAAAGCCTGGACAATGTTCATGGTCCTGCGGCCTTAAATTGCCAGGTGACTCCTGGAATTGCGCCTCTCGCAGGATGCCTCCCAGACGCAAGGTGGCACCAGTGCCAACTTGGTCTGGTTTGAGAGTACTCAGTGGGTCCTGCAAACTGACACCCAGAACAGTGGCTTGTGAGTTTTGTTTCCCAGGGAAAAAGCCTGTACAATGGTTCAGGGTCCTGTGGCCTTAAATTGCCGGGTGCCTACTGGAGATCTGCCATTCGCAGGATGCCTTCCAGACGCAATGTAGCACCAGTTCCAACTTGGTCTGGTTTGCGAGTGCCAAGTGGGTCCTGAAAACTGACACCCAGAACAGTGGCTTCTGAGTTTTGTTTCCCAGGGAAAAAGCCTGGACAATGGTTCAGGGGCCTGAGGCCTTAAATTGCCGGGTGCCTCCTGGAATTCGGCCTCTCGCAGGATGCTTCCCAGACGCATGGTGGCACCAGTGCCAACTTGGTGTGGTTTAAGAGTGCCAAGTGGGTCCAGAAAACTGACACCCAGAACAGTGGCTTGTGAGTTTTGTTTCCCAGGGAAAAAGCCTGTACAATGGTTCAGGGTCCTGCGGCCTTAAATTGCCGGGTGCCTCCTGGAGATCCGCCACTTGCAGGATGCCTCCCAGACGCAAAATGACACCAGTGCAAACTTGGTCTGGTTTGAGAGTGCCAGGTGGGTCCTGAAAACTGACACCCAGAACAGTGGCTTGTGAGTTTTGTTTCCCAGGGAAAAAGCCTGTAGAATGGTTCAGGGTCCTGCGGCCTTAAATTGCCGGGTGCCTCCTGCAATTCAGCCTCTCGCAGGATGCCTCCCAGACGCAAGGTGGCACCAGTGCAAACTTGGTCTGGTTTGAGCGTGCCAAGTGGGTCCTGCAAACTGACACCCAGAACAGTGGCTTGTGAGTTTTGTTTCCCAGGGAAAAAGCCTGTACAATGGTTCAGGTTCCTGCGGCCTTAAATTGCCGGGTGCCTCCTGGAATTCGGCCTCTCGCAGGATGCCTTCCAGACTCAATGTAGCACCAGTTCCAACTTGGTCTGGTTTAAGAGTGCCAAGTGGGTCCTGAAAACTGACACCCAGAACAGTGGCTTGTGAGTTTTGTTTCCCAGGGAAAAAGCCTGTACAATGGTTCAGGGTCCTGCGGTCTTAAATTGCAGCGTACCTCCTGGAGATCCGCCTCTCGCAGGATGCCTCCCAGACACAAAATGACACCAGTGCCAACTTGGTCTGGTTTGAGAGTGCCAGGTGGGTCTTGAAAACTGACACCCAGAACAGTGCCTTGTGAGTTTTGTTTCCCAGGGAAAAAGCCTGTAGAATGGTTCAGGGTCCTGCGGCCTTAAATAGCCGGGTGCCTCCTGGAATTGCGCCTCTCGCAGGATGCCTCCCAGACGCAAGGTGGCACCAGTGCCAACTTGGTCTGGTTTAAGAGTGCCAGGTCGCTCCTGCAAACTGACACCCAGAACAGTGGCTTGTGAGTTTTGTTTCCCAGGGAAAAAGCCTGTACAATGGTTCAGGGCCCTGAGGACTTAAATTGCCGGGTGCCTCCTGCAATTCAGCCTCTCGCAGGATGCCTCCCAGACGCAAGGTGGCACCAGTGCCAACTTGGTCTGGTTTGAGGGTGCCAAGTGGGTCCTGAAAACTGACACCCAGAACAGTGGCTTGTGAGTTTTGTTTCCCAGGGAAAAAGCCTGTACAATGGTTCAGGTTCCTGAGGCCTTAAATTGCCAGGTGCCTCCTGGAATTCGGCCTCTCGCAGGATGCCTTCCAGACGCAATGTAGCAGCAGGTCCAACTTGGTCTGGTTTGCGAGTGCCAAGTGGGTCCTGAAAACTGACACCCAGAACAGTGGCTTGTGAGTTTTGTTTCCCAGGGAAAAAGCCTGGACAATGGTTCAGGGTCCTGCGGCCTTAAATTGCCGGGTGCCTCCTGGAATTCGGCCTCTCGCAGGATGCCTCCCAGACGCATGGTGGCACCAGTTCCAACTTGGTCTGGTTTAAGAGTGCCAAGTGGGTCCTGAAAACTGACACCCAGAAGAGTGGCTTGTGAGTTTTGTTTCCCAGGGAAAAAGCCTGTAGAATGGTTCAGGGTACTATGGCCTTAAATATCCGGGTGCCTCCTGGAATTCGGCCTCTCGCAAGATGCCTCCCAGACGCTAGGTTGCACCAGTTCCAACTTGGTCTGGTTTGAGAGAGCCAAGTGGGTCCTGAAAACTGACACCCAGAACAGCGGCTTGTGAGTTTTGTTTCCCAGGGAAAAAGCCTGGACAATGTTCATGGTCTTGCGGCCTTAAATTGCCAGGTGACTCCTGGAATTGCGCCTCTCGCAGGATGCCTCCCAGACGCAAGGTGGCACCAGTGCCAACTTGGTCTGGTTTGAGGGTGCCCAGTGGGTCCTGAAAACTGACACCCAGAACAGTGGCTTGTGAGTTTTGTTTCCCAGGGAAAAAGCCTGTAAAATGGTTCAGGGTCCTATGGCCTTAAATTGCCGGGTGCCTCCTGGAATTCCGCCTCTCGCAGGATGCCTCCCAGACGCTAGGTTGCAGCAGTTCCAACTTGGTCTGGTTTGAGAGTGCCAGGTCGCTCCTGCAAACTGACACCCAGAACAGTGGCTTCTGAGTTTTGTTTCCTCGGGAAAAAGCCTGGACAATGGTTCAGGGGCCTGAGGCCTTAAATTGCCGGGTGCCTCCTGGAATTCGGCCTCTCGCAGGATGCCTCCCAGACGCATGGTGGCACCAGTGCCAACTTGGTCTGGTTTGAGAGTGCCAAGTGGGTCCTGAAAACTGACACCCAGAACAGTGGCTTGTGAGTTTTGTTTCCCAGGGAAAAAGCCTGTACAATGGTTCAGGGTCCTGCGGCCTTAAATTGCCGGGTGCCTCCTGGAGATCCGCCACTTGCAGGATGCCTCCCAGACGCAAAATGACACCAGTGCAAACTTGGTCTGGTTTGAGAGTGCCAGGTGGGTCCTGAAAACTGACACCCAGAACAGTGGCTTGTGAGTTTTGTTTCCCAGGGAAAAAGCCTGTAGAATGGTTCAGGGTCCTGCGGCCTTAAATTGCCGGGTGCCTCCTGCAATTCAGCCTCTCGCAGGATGCCTCCCAGACGCAAGGTGGCACCAGTGCCAACTTGGTCTGGTTTGAGAGTGCCAGGTGGCTCCTGCAAACTGACACCCAGAACAGTGGCTTGTGAGTTTTGTTTCCCAGGGAAAAAGCCTGGACAATGGTTCAGGGGCCTGAGGCCTTAAATTGCCGGGTGCCTCCTGGAATTCGGCCTCTCGCAAAATGCCTCCCAGACGCATGGTGGCACCAGTTCCAACTTGGTCTGGTTTAAGAGTGCCAAGTGGGTCCTGAAAACTGACACCCAGAAGAGTGGCTTGTGAGTTTTGTTTCCCAGGGAAAAAGCCTGTACAATGGTTCAGGGTCCTGCGGTCTTAAATTGCAGCGTAACTCCTGGAGATCCGCCTCTCGCAGGATGCCTCCCAGACGCAAAATGACACCAGTGCCAACTTTGTCTGGTTTGAGAGTGCCAGGTGGGTCTTGAAAACTGACACCCAGAACAGTGGCTTGTGAGTTTTGTTTCCCAGGGAAAAAGCCTGTACAATGGTTCAGGGTCCTGCGGCCTTAAATAGCCGGGTGCCTCCTGGAATTGCGCCTCTCGCAGGATGCCTCCCAGACGCAAGGTGGCACCAGTGCCAACTTGGTCTGGTTTGAGAGTGCCAGGTCGCTCCTGCAAACTGACACCCAGAACAGTGGCTTGTGAGTTTTGTTTCCCAGGGAAAAAGCCTGTACAATGGATCAGGGTCCTGCGGCCTTAAATTGGCGGATGCCTCCTGGAATTGCGCCTCTCGCAGGATGCCTCCCAGACGCAAGGTGGCACCAGTGCAAACTTGGTCTGGTTTGAGAGTGCCTGGTGGGTCTTGAAAACTGACACCCAGAACAGTGGCTTGTGAGTTTTGTTTCCCAGGGAAAAAGCCTGTACAATGTTTCAGGGTCCTGTGGCCTTAAATTGCCGGGTGCCTCCTGAAATTGCGCCTCTCGCAGGATGCCTCTCAGACGCTAGGTTGCACCAGTTCCAACTTGGTCTGGTTTAAGAGTGCCAAGTGGGTCCTGAAAACTGACACCCAGAAGAGTGGCTTGTGAGTTTTGTTTCCCAGGGAAAAAGCCTGTACAATGGTTCAGGGTCCTGCGGTCTTAAATTGCCGGGTGCCTACTGCAGATCTGCCTTTCGCAGGCTGCCTTCCAGACGCAATATAGCACCAGTTCCAACTTGGTCTGGTTTGCGAGTGCCAAGTGGGTCCTGAAAACTGACACCCAGAACAGTGGCTTCTGAGTTTTGTTTCCTAGGGAAAAAGCCTGGACAATGGTTCAGGGGCCTGAGGCCTTAAATTGCCGGGTGCCTCCTGGAATTCGGCCTCTCGCAGGATGCCTCCCAGACGCATGGTGGCACCAGTGCCAACTTGGTCTGGTTTGAGAGTGCCAAGTGGGTCCTGAAAACTGACACCCAGAACAGTGGCTTGTGAGTTTTGTTTCCCAGGGAAAAAGCCTGTACAATGGTTCAGGGTCCTGCGGCCTTAAATTGCCGGGTGCCTCCTGGAGATCCGCCACTTGCAGGATGCCTCCCAGACGCAAAATGAC
Source organism: Fringilla coelebs (assembly GCF_963513975.1). Lineage (NCBI taxonomy): Eukaryota > Metazoa > Chordata > Aves > Passeriformes > Fringillidae > Fringilla > Fringilla coelebs. Next base: position 1,137,532 of record NW_028167587.1, on the reverse strand, counting down.
ACCAGTGCAAACTTGGTCTGGTTTGAGAGTGCCAGGTGGGTCCTGAAAACTGACACCCAGAACAGTGGCTTGTGAGTTTTGTTTCCCAGGGAAAAAGCCTGTAGAATGGTTCAGGGTCCTGCGGCCTTAAATTGCCGGGTGCCTCCTGCAATTCAGCCTCTCGCATGATGCCTCCCAGACGCAAGGTGGCACCAGTGCAAACTTGGTCTGGTTTTAGAGAGCCAAGTGGGTCCTGCAAACTGACACCCAGAACAGTGGCTTGTGAGTTTTGTTTCCCAGGGAAAAAGCCTGGACAGCGGTTCAGGGTCCTGAGGCCTTAAAATGCCGGGTGCCTCCTGGAATTCGGCCTCTCGCAGGATGCCTCCCAGACGCAAGGTGGCACCAGTGCCAACTTTGTCTGGTTTAAGAGTGCCAGGTGGCTCCTGAAAACTGACACCCTGGACAGTGGCTTGTGAGTTTTGTTTCCCAGGGAAAACCATGTACAATGGTTCCAGGTATTGCATCCTTAAATAGCCGGGTGCCTCCTGGAGATCTGCCTCTCGCAGGATGCCTCCCAGATGCAAAATTACACCAGTGCCAACTTGGTCTGGTTTGAGAGTGTCAGGTGGCTCCTGCAAACTGACACCCAGAACAGTGGCTTGTGAGTTTTGTTTCCCAGGGAAAAAGCCTGTACAATGGTTCAGGGTGCTGCGGCCTTAAATTGCCGGGTGCCTCCTGGAATTCGGCCTCTCGCAGGATGCCTTCCAGACGCAATGTAGCACCAGTTCCAACTTGGTCTGGTTTAAGAGTGCCAAGTGGGTCCTGAAAACTGACACCCAGAAGAGTGGCTTGTGAGTTTTGTTTCCCAGGGAAAAAGCCTGTACAATGGTTCAGGGTCCTGCGGTCTTAAATTGCAGCGTACCTCCTGGAGATCCGCCTCTCGCAGGATGCCTCCCAGACGCAAAATGACACCAGTGCCAACTTGGTCTGGTTTGAGAGTGCCAGGTGGGTCTTGAAAACTGACACCCAGAACAGTGGCTTGTGAGTTTTGTTTCCCAGGGAAAAAGCCTGTACAATGGTTCAGGGTCCTGCGGCCTTAAACTGCCGGGTGCCTCCTGGAATTGCGCCTCTCGCAGGATGCCTTCCAGACGCAATGTAGCACCAGTTCCAACTTGGTCTGGTTTGAGAGTGCCAGGTCGCTCCTGCAAACTGACACCCAGAACAGTGGCTTGTGAGTTTTGTTTCCCAGGGAAAAAGCCTGTACAATGGTTCAGGGTATTGCGGCCTTAAATAGCCGGGTGACTCCTGGAGATCCGCAACTCGCAGGATGCCTCCCAGACGCAAGGTGGCACCAGTGCCAACTTGGTCTGGTTTGAGAGTGCCAGGTCGCTCCTGCAAACTGACACCCAGAACAGTGGCTTGTGAGTTTTGTTTCCCAGGGAAAAAGCCTGTACAATGGTTCAGGGTCCTATGGCCTTAAATTGCCGGGTGCCTCCTGGAATTCGGCCTCTCGCAAGATGCCTCCCAGACGCATGGTGGCACCAGTGCCAACTTGGTGTGGTTTAAGAGTGCCAAGTGGGTCCTGAAAACTGACACCCAGAACAGTGGCTTGTGAGTTTTGTTTCCCAGGGAAAAAGCCTGTACAATGGTTCAGGGTCCTGCGGCCTTAAATTGCCGGGTGCCTCCTGGAGATCCGCCACTTGCAGGATGCCTCCCAGACGCAAGGTGCCACCAGTGCCAACTTGGTCTGGTTTGAGAGTGCCAGGTCGCTTCTGCAAACTGACACCCAGAACAGTGGCTTGTGAGTTTTGTTTCCCAGGGAAAAAGCCTGTACAATGGTTCAGGGCCCTGAGGCCTTAAATTGGCGGGTGCCTCCTGCAATTCAGCCTCTCGCAGGATGCCTCCCAGACGCAAGGTGGCACCAGTGCAAACTTGGTCTGGTTTGAGGGTGCCAAGTGGGTCCTGAAAACTGACACCCAGAACAGTGGCTTGTGAGTTTTGTTTCCCAGGGAAAAAGCCTGTACAATGGTTCAGGTTCCTGAGGCCTTAAATTGCCGGGTGCCTCCTGGAATTCGGCCTCTCGCAGGATGCCTTCCAGACGCAATGTAGCACCAGTTCCAACTTGGTCTGGTTTAAGAGTGCCAAGTGGGTCCTGAAAACTGACACCCAGAACAGTGGCTTGTGAGTTTTGTTTCCCAGGGAAAAAGCCTGGACAATGGTTCAGGGTCCTGCGGCCTTAAATTGCCGGGTGCCTCCTGGAATTCGGCCTCTCGCAGGATGCCTCCCAGACGCATGGTGGCACCAGTTCCAACTTGGTCTGGTTTAAGAGTGCCAAGTGGGTCCTGAAAACTGACACCCAGAAGAGTGGCTTGTGAGTTTTGTTTCCCAGGGAAAAAGCCTGTACAATGGTTCAGGGTCCTGCGGTCTTAAATTGCAGCGTACCTCCTGGAGATCCGCCTCTCGCAGGATGCCTCCCAGACACAAAATGACACAAGTGCCAACTTGGTCTGGTTTGAGAGTGCCAGGTGGGTCTTGAAAACTGACACCCAGAACAGTGGCTTGTGAGTTTTGTTTCCCAGGGAAAAAGCCTGGACAATGGTTCAGGGTCCTGCGGCCTTAAATAGCCGGGTGCCTCCTGGAATTGCGCCTCTCGCAGGATGCCTCCCAGACGCAAGGTGGCACCAGTGCCAACTTGGTCTGGTTTGAGAGTGCCAGGTCGCTCCTGCAAACTGACACCCAGAACAGTGGCTTGTGAGTTTTGTTTCCCGGGGAAAAAGCCTGTACATTGGTTCAGGGTATTGCGGCCTTAAATAGCCGGGTGCCTCCTGGAGATCCGCAACTCGCAGGATGCCTCCCAGATACAAAATGACACCAGTGCCAACTTGGTCTGGTTTGAGAGTGCCAGGTGGCTCCTGCAAACTGACACCCAGAACAGTGGCTTGTGAGTTTTGTTTCCCAGGGAAAAAGCCTGTAGAATGGTTCAGGGTCCTGCGGCCTTAAATTGCCGGGTGCCTCCTGGAATTCGGCCTCTCGCAGGATGCCTCCCAGACGCAAGGTGGCACCAGTGCCAACTTGGTCTGGTTTGAGAGTGCCAGGTGGCTCCTGCAAACTGACACCCAGAACAGTGGCTTGTGAGTTTTGTTTCCCATGGAAAAAGCATGTACAATGGTTCAGGGTCCTGCGGCCTTAAATTGGCGGATGCCTCCTGGAATTGCGCCTCTCGCAGGATGCCTCCCAGACGCAAGGTGGCACCAGTGCCAACTTGGTCTGGTTTGACAGTGCCAGGTCGCTCCTGCAAACTGACACCCAGAACAGTGCCTTGTGAGTTTTGTTTCCCAGGGAAAAAGCCTGTAGAATGGTTCACGGTACTATGGCCTTAAATATCCGGGTGCCTCCTGGAATTCGGCCTCTCGCAAGATGCCTCCCAGACGCTAGGTTGCACCAGTTCCAACTTGGTCTGGTTTGAGAGAGCCAAGTGGGTCCTGAAAACTGACACCCAGAACAGCGGCTTGTGAGTTTTGTTTCCCAGGGAAAAAGCCTGGACAATGTTCATGGTCTTGCGGCCTTAAATTGCCAGGTGACTCCTGGAATTGCGCCTCTCGCAGGATGCCTCCCATACGCAAGGTGGCACCAGTGCCAACTTGGTCTGGTTTGAGGGTGCCCAGTGGGTCCTGAAAACTGACACCCAGAACAGTGGCTTGTGAGTTTTGTTTCCCAGGGAAAAAGCCTGTAGAATGGTTCAGGGTCCTATGGCCTTAAATTGCCGGGTGCCTCCTGGAATTCCGCCTCTCGCAGGATGCCTCCCAGACGCTAGGTTGCAGCAGTTCCAACTTGGTCTGGTTTGCGAGTGCCAAGTGGGTCCTGAAAACTGACACCCAGAACAGTGGCTTCTGAGTTTTGTTTCCTAGGGAAAAAGCCTGGACAATGGTTCAGGGGCCTGAGGCCTTAAATTGCCGGGTGCCTCCTGGAATTCGGCCTCTCGCAGGATGCCTCCCAGACGCATGGTGGCACCAGTGCCAACTTGGTCTGGTTTGAGAGTGCCAAGTGGGTCCTGAAAACTGACACCCAGAACAGTGGCTTGTGAGTTTTGTTTCCCAGGGAAAAAGCCTGTACAATGGTTCAGGGTCCTGCGGCCTTAAATTGCCGGGTGCCTCCTGGAGATCCGCCACTTGCAGGATGCCTCCCAGACGCAAAATGACACCAGTGCAAACTTGGTCTGGTTTGAGAGTGCCAGGTGGGTCCTGAAAACTGACACCCAGAACAGTGGCTTGTGAGTTTTGTTTCCCAGGGAAAAAGCCTGTAGAATGGTTCAGGGTCCTGCGGCCTTAAATTGCCGGGTGCCTCCTGCAATTCAGCCTCTCGCATGATGCCTCCCAGACGCAAGGTGGCACCAGTGCAAACTTGGTCTGGTTTTAGAGAGCCAAGTGGGTCCTGCAAACTGACACCCAGAACAGTGGCTTGTGAGTTTTGTTTCCCAGGGAAAAAGCCTGGACAGCGGTTCAGGGTCCTGAGGCCTTAAAATGCCGGGTGCCTCCTGGAATTCGGCCTCTCGCAGGATGCCTCCCAGACGCAAGGTGGCACCAGTGCCAACTTTGTCTGGTTTAAGAGTGCCAGGTGGCTCCTGAAAACTGACACCCTGGACAGTGGCTTGTGAGTTTTGTTTCCCAGGGAAAACCATGTACAATGGTTCCAGGTATTGCATCCTTAAATAGCCGGGTGCCTCCTGGAGATCTGCCTCTCGCAGGATGCCTCCCAGATGCAAAATTACACCAGTGCCAACTTGGTCTGGTTTGAGAGTGTCAGGTGGCTCCTGCAAACTGACACCCAGAACAGTGGCTTGTGAGTTTTGTTTCCCAGGGAAAAAGCCTGTACAATGGTTCAGGGTGCTGCGGCCTTAAATTGCCGGGTGCCTCCTGGAATTCGGCCTCTCGCAGGATGCCTTCCAGACGCAATGTAGCACCAGTTCCAACTTGGTCTGGTTTAAGAGTGCCAAGTGGGTCCTGAAAACTGACACCCAGAAGAGTGGCTTGTGAGTTTTGTTTCCCAGGGAAAAAGCCTGTACAATGGTTCAGGGTCCTGCGGTCTTAAATTGCAGCGTACCTCCTGGAGATCCGCCTCTCGCAGGATGCCTCCCAGACGCAAAATGACACCAGTGCCAACTTGGTCTGGTTTGAGAGTGCCAGGTGGGTCTTGAAAACTGACACCCAGAACAGTGGCTTGTGAGTTTTGTTTCCCAGGGAAAAAGCCTGTACAATGGTTCAGGGTCCTGCGGCCTTAAACTGCCGGGTGCCTCCTGGAATTGCGCCTCTCGCAGGATGCCTTCCAGACGCAATGTAGCACCAGTTCCAACTTGGTCTGGTTTGAGAGTGCCAGGTCGCTCCTGCAAACTGACACCCAGAACAGTGGCTTGTGAGTTTTGTTTCCCAGGGAAAAAGCCTGTACAATGGTTCAGGGTATTGCGGCCTTAAATAGCCGGGTGCCTCCTGGAGATCCGCAACTCGCAGGATGCCTCCCAGACGCAAGGTGGCACCAGTGCCAACTTGGTCTGGTTTGAGAGTGCCAGGTCGCTCCTGCAAACTGACACCCAGAACAGTGGCTTGTGAGTTTTGTTTCCCAGGGAAAAAGCCTGTACAATGGTTCAGGGTCCTATGGCCTTAAATTGCCGGGTGCCTCCTGGAATTCGGCCTCTCGCAAGATGCCTCTCAGACGCTAGGTTGCACCAGTTCCAACTTGGTCTGGTTTGAGAAAGCCAAGTGGGTCCTGAAAACTGACACCCAGAACAGCGGCTTGTGAGTTTTGTTTCCCAGGGAAAAAGCCTGGACAATGTTCATGGTCTTGCGGCCTTAAATTGCCAGGTGACTCCTGGAATTGCGCCTCTCGCTGGATGCCTCCCAGACGCAAGGTGGCACCAGTGCCAACTTGGTCTGGTTTGAGAGTAGTCAGTGGGTCCTGAAAACTGACACCCAGAACAGTGGCTTGTGAGTTTTGTTTCCCAGGGAAAAAGCCTGTACAATGGTTCAGGGTCCTGTGGCCTTAAATTGCCGGGTGCCTACTGGAGATCTGCCTTTCGCAGGGTGCCTTCCAGACGCAATGTAGCACCAGTTCCAACTTGGTCTGGTTTGCGAGTGCCAAGTGGGTCCTGAAAACTGACACCCAGAACAGTGGCTTCTGAGTTTTGTTTCCCAGGGAAAAAGCCTGGACAATGGTTCAGGGGCCTGACGCCTTAAATTGCCGGGTGCCTCCTGGAATTCGGCCTCTCGCAGGATGCCTCCCAGACGCATGGTGGCACCAGTGCCAACTTGGTGTGGTTTAAGAGTGCCAAGTGGGTCCTGAAAACTGACACCCAGAACAGTGGCTTGTGAGTTTTGTTTCCCAGGGAAAAAGCCTGTACAATGGTTCAGGGTCCTGCGGCCTTAAATTGCCGGGTGCCTCCTGGAGATCCGCCACTTGCAGGATGCCTCCCAGACGCAAGGTGCCACCAGTGCCAACTTGGTCTGGTTTGAGAGTGCCAGGTCGCTCCTGCAAACTGACACCCAGAACAGTGGCTTGTGAGTTTTGTTTCCCAGGGAAAAAGCCTGTACAATGGTTCAGGGCCCTGAGGCCTTAAATTGGCGGGTGCCTCCTGCAATTCAGCCTCTCGCAGGATGCCTCCCAGACGCAAGGTGGCACCAGTGCAAACTTGGTCTGGTTTGAGGGTGCCAAGTGGGTCCTGAAAACTGACACCCAGAACAGTGGCTTGTGAGTTTTGTTTCCCAGGGAAAAAGCCTGTACAATGGTTCAGGTTCCTGAGGCCTTAAATTGCCGGGTGCCTCCTGGAATTCGGCCTCTCGCAGGATGCCTTCCAGACGCAATGTAGCACCAGTTCCAACTTGGTCTGGTTTAAGAGTGCCAAGTGGGTCCTGAAAACTGACACCCAGAACAGTGGCTTGTGAGTTTTGTTTCCCAGGGAAAAAGCCTGGACAATGGTTCAGGGTCCTGCGGCCTTAAATTGCCGGGTGCCTCCTGGAATTCGGCCTCTCGCAGGATGCCTCCCAGACGCATGGTGGCACCAGTTCCAACTTGGTCTGGTTTAAGAGTGCCAAGTGGGTCCTGAAAACTGACACCCAGAAGAGTGGCTTGTGAGTTTTGTTTCCCAGGGAAAAAGCCTGTACAATGGTTCAGGGTCCTGCGGTCTTAAATTGCAGCGTACCTCCTGGAGATCCGCCTCTCGCAGGATGCCTCCCAGACACAAAATGACACAAGTGCCAACTTGGTCTGGTTTGAGAGTGCCAGGTGGGTCTTGAAAACTGACACCCAGAACAGTGGCTTGTGAGTTTTGTTTCCCAGGGAAAAAGCCTGGACAATGGTTCAGGGTCCTGCGGCCTTAAATAGCCGGGTGCCTCCTGGAATTGCGCCTCTCGCAGGATGCCTCCCAGACGCAAGGTGGCACCAGTGCCAACTTGGTCTGGTTTGAGAGTGCCAGGTCGCTCCTGCAAACTGACACCCAGAACAGTGGCTTGTGAGTTTTGTTTCCCGGGGAAAAAGCCTGTACATTGGTTCAGGGTATTGCGGCCTTAAATAGCCGGGTGCCTCCTGGAGATCCGCAACTCGCAGGATGCCTCCCAGATACAAAATGACACCAGTGCCAACTTGGTCTGGTTTGAGAGTGCCAGGTGGCTCCTGCAAACTGACACCCAGAACAGTGGCTTGTGAGTTTTGTTTCCCAGGGAAAAAGCCTGTACAATGGTTCAGGGTCCTGAGGCCTTAAATTGCCGGGTGCCTCCTGGAATTCGGCCTCTCGCAGGATGCCTCCCAGACGCAAGGTGGCACCAGTGCCAACTTGGTCTGGTTTTAGAGAGCCAAGTGGGTCCTGAAAACTGACACCCAGAACAGTGGCTTGTGAGTTTTGTTTCCCAGGGAAAAAGCATGTACAATGGTTCAGGGTCCTGCGGCCTTAAATTGGCGGATGCCTCCTGGAATTGCGCCTCTCGCAGGATGCCTCCCAGACGCAAGGTGGCACCAGTGCCAACTTGGTCTGGTTTGACAGTGCCAGGTCGCTCCTGCAAACTGACACCCAGAACAGTGCCTTGTGAGTTTTGTTTCCCAGGGAAAAAGCCTGTACAATGGTTCAGGGTACTATGGCCTTAAATATCCGGGTGCCTCCTGGAATTCGGCCTCTCGCAAGATGCCTCCCAGACGCTAGGTTGCACCAGTTCCAACTTGGTCTGGTTTGAGAGAGCCAAGTGGGTCCTGAAAACTGACACCCAGAACAGCGGCTTGTGAGTTTTGTTTCCCAGGGAAAAAGCCTGGACAACGTTCTTGGTCTTGCGGCCTTAAATTGCCAGGTGACTCCTGGAATTGCGCCTCTCGCAGGATGCCTCCCAGACGCAAGGTGGCACCAGTGCCAACTTGGTCTGGTTTGAGGGTGCCCAGTGGGTCCTGAAAACTGACACCCAGAACAGTGGCTTGTGAGTTTTGTTTCCCAGGGAAAAAGCCTGTAGAATGGTTCAGGGTCCTATGGCCTTAAATTGCCGGGTGCCTCCTGGAATTCCGCCTCTCGCAGGATGCCTCCCAGACGCTAGGTGGCACCAGTGCCAACTTGGTCTGGTTGAGGGTGCCCAGTGGGTCCTGAAAACTGACACCCAGAACAGTGGCTTGTGAGTTTTGTTTCCCAGGGAAAAAGCCTGTACAATGGTTCAGGGGCCTGAGGCCTTAAATTGCCGGGTGCCTCCTGGATTTCAGCCTCTCGCAGGATGCCTCCCAGACGCATGGTGGCACCAGTTCTACCTTGGTCTGGTTTGAGAGTGCCCAGTGGGTCCTGAAAACTGACACCCAAAACAGTGGCTTGTGAGTTTTGTTTCCCAGGGAAAAAGCCTGTACAATGGTTCAGGGTCCTAAGGCCTTAAATTGCCGGGTGCCTCCTGGAATTCGGCCTCTCGCAGGATGCCTCCCACACGCAAAATGACACCAGTGCCAACTTGGTCTGGTTTAAGAGTGCCAAGTGGGTCCTGAAAACTGACACCCAGAACAGTGGCTTGTGAGTTTTGTTTCCCAGGGAAAAAGCCTGGACAATGGTTCAGGGTCCTGCGGCCTTAAATTGCCGGGTGCCTCCTGTAATTCGGCCTCTCGCAGGATGCCTCCCAGACGCAAGGTGGCACCAGTTCCAACTTGGTCTGGTTTAAGAGTGCCAAGTGGGTCCTGAAAACTGACACCCAGAAGAGTGGCTTGTGAGTTTTGTTTCCCAGGGAAAAAGCCTGTACAATGGTTCAGGGTCCTGCGGTCTTAAATTGCAGCGTACCTCCTGGAGATCCGCCTCTCGCAGGATGCCTCCCAGACACAAAATGACACCAGTGCCAACTTGGTCTGGTTTGAGAGTGCCAGGTGGGTCTTGAAAACTGACACCCAGAACAGTGCCTTTTGAGTTTTGTTTCCCAGGGAAAAAGCCTGTACAATGGTTCAGGGTCCTGCCGCCTTAAATAGCCGGGTGCCTCCTGGAATTGCGCCTCTCGCAGGATGCCTCCCAGACGCAAGGTGGCACCAGTGCCAACTTGGTCTGGTTTGAGAGTGCCAGGTCGCTCCTGCAAACTGACACCCAGAACAGTGGCTTGTGAGTTTTGTTTCCCAGGGAAAAAGCCTGTACAATGGTTCAGGGTATTGCGGCCTTAAATAGCCGGGTGCCTCCTGGAGATCCGCAACTCGCAGGATGCCTCCCAGATGCAAAATTACACCAGTGCCGACTTGGTCTGGTTTGAGAGTGCCAGGTGGCTCCTGCAAACTGACACCCAGAACAGTGGCTTGTGAGTTTTGTTTCCTAGGGAAAAAGCATGTACAATGGTTCAGGGTCCTGCGGCCTTAAATTGGCGGATGCCTCCTGGAATTGCGCCTCTCGCAGGATGCCTCCCAGACGCAAGGTGCCACCAGTGCCAATTTGGTCTGGTTTGAGAGTGCCAGGTCGCTCCTGCAAACTGACACCCAGAACAGTGGCTTGTGAGTTTTGTTTCCCAGGGAAAAAGCCTGTACAATGGTTCAGGGCCCTGAGGCCTTAAATTGCCGGTTGCCTCCTGGAATTCCGCCTCTCGCAGGATGCCTCCCAGACGCAAGGTGGCACCAGTGCAAACTTGGTCTGGTTTGAGGGTGCCAAGTGGGTCCTGAAAACTGACACCCAGAACAGTGGCTTGTGAGTTTTGTTTCCCAGGGAAAAAGCCTGTACAATGGTTCAGGTTCCTGAGGCCTTAAATTGCCGGGTGCCTCCTGGAATTCGGCCTCTCGCAGGATGCCTTCCAGACGCAATGTAGCACCAGTTCCAACTTGGTCTGGTTTAAGAGTGCCAAGTGGGTCCTGAAAACTGACACCCAGAACAGTGGCTTGTGAGTTTTGTTTCCCAGGGAAAAAGCCTGTACAATGGTTCAGGGTCCTGCGGTCTTAAATTGCAGCGTACCTCCTGGAGATCCGCCTCTCGCAGGATGCCTCCCAGACACAAAATGACAAAAGTGCCAACTTGGTCTGGTTTGCGAGTGCCAGGTGGGTCTTGAAAACTGACACCCAGAACAGTGGCTTGTGAGTTTTGTTTCCCAGGGAAAAAGCCTGTACAATGGTTCAGGGTCCTGCGGCCTTAAATAGCCGGGTGCCTCCTGGAATTGCGCCTCTCGCAGGATGCCTCCCAGACGCAAGGTGGCACCAGTGCCAACTTGGTCTGGTTTGAGAGTGCCAGGTCGCTCCTGCAAACTGACACCCAGAACAGTGGCTTGTGAGTTTTGTTTCCCAGGGAAAAAGCCTGTACAATGGTTCAGGGTATTGCGGCCTTAAATTGCCGGGTGCCTCCTGGAGATCCGCAACTCGCAGGATGCCTCCCAGATGCAAAATTACACCAGTGCCAACTTGGTCTGGTTTGAGAGTGCCAGGTGGCTCCTGCAAACTGACACCCAGAACAGTGGCTTGTGAGTTTTGTTTCCTAGGGAAAAAGCATGTACAATGGTTCAGGGTCCTGCGGCCTTAAATTGGCGGATGCCTCCTGGAATTGCGCCTCTCGCAGGATGCCTCGCAGACGCAAGGTGGCACCAGTGCCAACTTGGTCTGGTTTGAGAGTGCCAGGTGGCTCCTGCAAACTGACACCCAGAACAGTGGCTTGTGAGTTTTGTTTCCCAGGGAAAAAGCCTGTACAATGGTTCAGGGTCCTGAGGCCTTAAATTGCCGGGTGCCTCCTGGAATTCGGCCTCTCGCAGGATGCCTCCCAGACGCAAGGTGGCACCAGTGCCAACTTGGTCTGGTTTTAGAGAGCCAAGTGGGTCCTGAAAACTGACACCCAGAACAGTGGCTTGTGAGTTTTGTTTCCCAGGGAAAAAGCATGTACAATGGTTCAGGGTCCTGCGGCCTTAAATTGGCGGATGCCTCCTGGAATTGCGCCTCTCGCAGGATGCCTCCCAGACGCAAGGTGGCACCAGTGCCAACTTGGTCTGGTTTGACAGTGCCAGGTCGCTCCTGCAAACTGACACCCAGAACAGTGCCTTGTGAGTTTTGTTTCCCAGGGAAAAAGCCTGTACAATGGTTCAGGGTACTATGGCCTTAAATATCCGGGTGCCTCCTGGAATTCGGCCTCTCGCAAGATGCCTCCCAGACGCTAGGTTGCACCAGTTCCAACTTGGTCTGGTTTGAGGGTGCCAAGTGGGTCCTGAAAACTGACACCCAGAACAGCGGCTTGTGAGTTTTGTTTCCCAGGGAAAAAGCCTGGACAACGTTCTTGGTCTTGCGGCCTTAAATTGCCAGGTGACTCCTGGAATTGCGCCTCTCGCGGGATGCCTCCCAGACGCAAGGTGGCACCAGTGCCAACTTGGTCTGGTTTGAGGGTGCCCAGTGGGTCCTGAAAACTGACACCCAGAACAGTGGCTTGTGAGTTTTGTTTCCCAGGGAAAAAGCCTGTAGAATGGTTCAGGGTCCTATGGCCTTAAATTGCCGGGTGCCTCCTGGAATTCCGCCTCTCGCAGGATGCCTCCCAGACGCTAGGTGGCACCAGTGCCAACTTGGTCTGGTTGAGGGTGCCCAGTGGGTCCTGAAAACTGACACCCAGAACAGTGGCTTGTGAGTTTTGTTTCCCAGGGAAAAAGCCTGTACAATGGTTCAGGGTCCTGCGGCCTTAAATTGCCGGGTGCCTCCTGGATTTCAGCCTCTCGCAGGATGCCTCCCAGACGCATGGTGGCACCAGTTCTACCTTGGTCTGGTTTGAGAGTGCCCAGTGGGTCCTGAAAACTGACACCCAAAACAGTGGCTTGTGAGTTTTGTTTCCCAGGGAAAAAGCCTGTACAATGGTTCAGGGTCCTAAGGCCTTAAATTGCCGGGTGCCTCCTGGAATTCGGCCTCTCGCAGGATGCCTCCCACACGCAAAATGACGCCAGTGCCAACTTGGTCTGGTTTAAGAGTGCCAAGTGGGTCCTGAAAACTGACACCCAGAACAGTGGCTTGTGAGTTTTGTTTCCCAGGGAAAAAGCCTGGACAATGGTTCAGGGTCCTGCGGCCTTAAATTGCCGGGTGCCTCCTGGAGTTCGGCCTCTCGCAGGATGCCTCCCAGACGCTTGGTGGCACCAGTTCCAACTTGGTCTGGTTTAAGAGTGCCAAGTGGGTCCTGAAAACTGACACCCAGAAGAGTGGCTTGTGAGTTTTGTTTCCCAGGGAAAAAGCCTGTACAATGGTTCAGGGTCCTGCGGTCTTAAATTGCAGCGTACCTCCTGGAGATCCGCCTCTCGCAGGATGCCTCCCAGACACAAAATGACACCAGTGCCAACTTGGTCTGGTTTGAGAGTGCCAGGTGGGTCTTGAAAACTGACACCCAGAACAGTGCCTTTTGAGTTTTGTTTCCCAGGGAAAAAGCCTGTACAATGGTTCAGGGTCCTGCGGCCTTAAATAGCCGGGTGCCTCCTGGAATTGCGCCTCTCGCAGGATGCCTCCCAGACGCAAGGTGGCACCAGTGCAAACTTGGTCTGGTTTGAGGGTGCCAAGTGGGTCCTGAAAACTGACACCCAGAACAGTGGCTTGTGAGTTTTGTTTCCTAGGGAAAAAGCCTGTACAATGGTTCAGGTTCCTGAGGCCTTAAATTGCCGGGTGCCTCCTGGAATTCAGCCTCTCGCAGGATGCCTCCCAGACGCAAAATGACACCAGTGCCAACTTGGTCTGGTTTGAGAGTGCCAGGTCGCTCCTGCAAACTGACACCCAGAACAGTGGCTTCTGAGTTTTGTTTCCCAGGGAAAAAGCCTGTACAATGGTTCAGGGTATTGCGGCCTTAAATAGCCGGGTGCCTCCTGGAGATCCGCAACTCGCAGGATGCCTCCCAGATGCAAAATTACACCAGTGCCAACTTGGTCTGGTTTGAGAGTGCCAGGTGGCTCCAGCAAACTGACACCCAGAACAGTGGCTTGTGAGTTTTGTTTCCTAGGGAAAAAGCATGTACAATGGTTCAGGGTCCTGCGGCCTTAAATTGGCGGATGCCTCCTGGAATTGCGCCTCTCGCAGGATGCCTCGCAGACGCAAGGTGGCACCAGTGCCAACTTGGTCTGGTTTGAGAGTGCCAGGTGGCTCCTTCAAACTGACACCCAGAACAGTGGCTTGTGAGTTTTGTTTCCCAGGGAAAAAGCATGTACAATGGTTCAGGGTCCTGCGGCCTTAAATTGGCGGATGCCTCCTGGAATTGCGCCTCTCGCAGGATGCCTCCCAGACGCAAGGTGGCACCAGTGCCAACTTGGTCTGGTTTGACAGTGCCAGGTCGCTCCTGCAAACTGACACCCAGAACAGTGCCTTGTGAGTTTTGTTTCCCAGGGAAAAAGCCTGTAGAATGGTTCAGGGTACTATGGCCTTAAATATCCGGGTGCCTCCTGGAATTCGGCCTCTCGCAAGATGCCTCCCAGACGCTAGGTTGCACCAGTTCCAACTTGGTCTGGTTTGAGAGAGCCAAGTGGGTCCTGAAAACTGACACCCAGAACAGCGGCTTGTGAGTTTTGTTTCCCAGGGAAAAAGCCTGGACAAGGTTCTTGGTCTTGCGGCCTTAAATTGCCAGGTGACTCCTGGAATTGCGCCTCTCGCAGGATGCCTCCCAGACGCAAGGTTGCACCAGTTCCAACTTGGTCTGGTTTGAGGGTGCCCAGTGGGTCCTGAAAACTGACACCCAGAACAGTGGCTTGTGAGTTTTGTTTCCCAGGGAAAAAGCCTGTAGAATGGTTCAGGGTCCTATGGCCTTAAATTGCCGGGTGCCTCCTGGAATTCCGCCTCTCGCAGGATGCCTCCCAGACGCTAGGTGGCACCAGTGCCAACTTGGTCTGGTTTGAGGGTGCCCAGTGGGTCCTGAAAACTGACACCCAGAACAGTGGCTTGTGAGTTTTGTTTCCCAGGGAAAAAGCCTGGACAATGGTTCAGGGTCCTGAGGCCTTAAATTGCCGGGTGCCTCCTGGATTTCAGCCTCTCGCAGGATGCCTCCCAGACGCATGGTGGCACCAGTTCTACCTTGGTCTGTTTTGAGAGTGCCCAGTGGGTCCTGAAAACTGACACCCAGAACAGTGGCTTGTGAGTTTTGTTTCCCAGGGAAAAAGCCTGTACAATGGTTCTGGGTCCTAAGGCCTTAAATTGCCGGGTGCCTCCTGGAATTCGGCCTCTCGCAGGATGCCTCCCAGACGCAAAATGACACCAGTGCCAACTTGGTCTGGTTTAAGAGTGCCAAGTGGGTCCTGAAAACTGACACCCAGAACAGTGGCTTGTGAGTTTTGTTTCCCAGGGAAAAAGCCTGTACAATGGTTCAGGGTCCTGCGGTCTTAAATTGCAGCGTACCTCCTGGAGATCCGCCTCTCGCAGGATGCCTCCCAGACTCAAAATGACACCAGTGCCAACTTGGTCTGGTTTGAGAGTGCCAGGTGGGTCTTGAAAACTGACACCCAGAACAGTGGCTTGTGAGTTTTGTTTCCCAGGGAAAAAGCCTGTACAATGTTTCAGGGTCCTGTGGCCTTAAATTGCCGGGTGCCTCCTGAAATTGCGCCTCTCGCAGGATGCCTCTCAGACGCTAGGTTGCACCAGTTCCAACTTGGTCTGGTTTAAGAGTGCCAAGTGGGTCCTGAAAACTGACACCCAGAAGAGTGGCTTGTGAGTTTTGTTTCCCAGGGAAAAAGCCTGTACAATGGTTCAGGGTCCTGCGGTCTTAAATTGCCGGGTGCCTACTGGAGATCTGTCTTTCGCAGGATGCCTCCCAGACGCAAGGTGGCACCAGTGCCAACTTGGTCTGGTTTTAGAGAGCCAAGTGGGTCCTGAAAACTGACACCCAGAACAGTGGCTTCTGAGTTTTGTTTCCTAGGGAAAAAGCCTGGACAATGGTTCAGGGGCCTGAGGCCTTAAATTGCCGGGTGCCTCCTGGAATTCAGCCTCTCGCAGGATGCCTCCCAGACGCATGGTGGCACCAGTGCCAACTTGGTCTGGTTTGAGAGTGCCAAGTGGGTCCTGAAAACTGACACCCAGAACAGTGGCTTGTGAGTTTTGTTTCCCAGGGAAAAAGCCTGTACAATGGTTCAGGGTCCTGCGGCCTTAAATTGCCGGGTGCCTCCTGGAGATCCGCCACTTGCAGGATGCCTCCCAGACGCAAAATGACACCAGAGCAAACTTGGTCTGGTTTGAGAGTGCCAGGTGGGTCCTGAAAACTGACACCCAGAACAGTGGCTTGTGAGTTTTGTTTCCCAGGGAAAAAGCCTGTACAATGGTTCAGGGGCCTGAGGCCTTAAATTGCCGGGTGCCTCCTGGAATTCGGCCTCTCGCAGGATGCCTTCCAGACGCAATGTAGCACCAGTTCCAACTTGGTCTGGTTTGAGAGAGCCAAGTGGGTCCTGAAAACTGACACCCAGAACAGTGGCTTGTGAGTTTTGTTTCCCAGGGAAAAAGCCTGGACAATGGTTCAGGGTCCTGCGGCCTTAAATAGCCGGGTGCCTCCTGGAATTGCGCCTCTCGCAGGATGCCTCCCAGACGCAAGGTGGCACCAGTGCCAACTTGGTCTGGTTTGAGAGTGCCAGGTCGCTCCTGCAAACTGACACCCAGAACAGTGGCTTGTGAGTTTTGTTTCCCAGGGAAAAAGCCTGTACAATCGTTCAGGGTATTGCGGCCTTAAATAGCCGGGTGCCTCCTGGAGATCCGCAACTCGCAGGATGCCTCCCAGATGCAAAATGACACCAGTGCCAACTTGGTCTGGTTTGAGAGTGCCAGGTCGCTCCTGCAAACTGACACCCAGAACAGTGGCTTGTGAGTTTTGTTTCCCAGGGAAAAAGCCTGTACAGTGGTTCAGGGTCCTATGGCCTTAAATTGCCGGGTGCCTCCTGGAATTCGGCCTCTCGCAAGATGCCTCTCAGACGCTAGGTTGCACCAGTTCCAACTTGGTCTGGTTTGAGAAAGCCAAGTGGGTCCTGAAAACTGACACCCAGAACAGTGGCTTATGAGTTTTGTTTCCCAGGGAAAAAGCCTGGACAATGTTCATGGTCTTGTGGCCTTAAATTGCCAGGTGACTCCTGGAATTGCGCCTCTCGCAGGATGCCTCCCAGACGCAAGGTGGCACCAGTGCCAACTTGGTCTGGTTTGAGAGTACTCAGTGGGTCCTGAAAACTGACACCCAGAACAGTGGCTTGTGAGTTTTGTTTCCCAGGGAAAAAGCCTGTACAATGTTTCAGGGTCCTGTGGCCTTAAATTGCCGGGTGCCTCCTGAAATTGCGCCTCTCGCAGGATGCCTCTCAGACGCTAGGTTGCACCAGTTCCAACTTGGTCTGGTTTGAGAGAGCCAAGTGGGTCCTGAAAACTGACACCCAGAACAGTGGCTTCTGAGTTTTGTTTTCTAGGGAAAAAGCCTGGACAATGGTTCAGGGGCCTGAGGCCTTAAATTGCCGGGTGCCTCCTGGATTTAAGCCTCTCGCAGGATGCCTCCCAGACGCATGGTGGCACCAGTTCCAACTTGGTCTGGTTTAAGAGTGCCAAGTGGGTCCTGAAAACTGACACCCAGAACAGTGGCTTGTGAGTTTTGTTTCCCAGGGAAAAAGCCTGTACAATGGTTCCGGGTATTGCGACCTTAAATAGCCGGGTGCCTCCTGGAGATCCGCAACTCGCAGGATGCCTCCCAGATGCAAAATTACACCAGTGCCAACTTGGTCTGGTTTGAGAGTGCCCAGTGGGTCCTGCAAACTGACACCCAGAAGAGTGGCTTGTGAGTTTTGTTTCCCAGGGAAAAAGCCTGTACAATTGTTCAGGGTCCTGTGGGCTTAAATTGCCGGGTGCCGACTGGAGATCTGCCTCTCGCAGGATGCCTCCCAGACGCAAAATGACACCAGTGCCAACTTGGTCTGGTTTGAGGGTGCCAAGATGGTCCTGAAAACTGACACCCAGAACAGTGGCTTGTGAGTTTTGTTTCCCAAGGAAAAAGCCTGTACAATGGTTCAGGTTCCTGAGGCCTTAAATTGCCGGGTGCCTCCTGGAATTCGGCCTCTCGCAGGATGCCTCCCAGACGCATGGTGGCTCCAGTGCCAACTTGGTCTGGTTTAAGAGTGCCAAGTGGGTCCTGAAAACTGACACCCAGAAGAGTGGCTTGTCAGTTTTGTTTCCCAGGGAAAAAGCCTGTACAATGGTTCAGGATCCTGCGGTCTTAAATTGCAGCGTACCTCTTGGAGATCCGCCTCTCGCAGGATGCCTCCCAGACGCAAAATGACACCAGTGCCAACTTGGTCTGGTTTGAGAGTGCCAGGTGGGTCTTGAAAACTGACACCCAGAACAGTGGCTTGTGAGTTTTGTTTCCCAGGGAAAAAGCCTGTACAATGGTTCAGGGTCCTGCGGCCTTAAATTGCCGGGTGACTCCTGGAATTGCGCCTCTCGCAGGATGCCTCCCAGACGCAAGGTGGCACCAGTGCCAACTTGGTCTGGTTTTAGAGAGCCAAGTGGGTCCTGAAAACTGACACCCAGAACAGTGGCTTGTGAGTTTTGTTTCCCAGGGAAAAAGCCTGGACATTGGTTCAGGGTCCTGAGGCCTTAAAATGCCGGGTGCCTCCTGGAATTCGGCCTCTCGCAGGATGCCTCCCAGACGCAAGGTGGCACCAGTGTCAACTTTGTCTGGTTTAAGAGTGCCAGGTGGCTCCTGAAAACTGACACCCTGGACAGTGGCTTGTGAGTTTTGTTTCCCAGGGAAAAAGCCTGTACAATGGTTCAGGGTATTGCGGCCTTAAATAGCCGGGTGCCTCCTGGAGATCCGCAACTCGCAGGATGCCTCCCAGATGCAAAATTACACCAGTGCCAACTTGGTCTGGTTTGAGAGTGCCAGGTGGCTCCTGCAAACTGACACCCAGAACAGTGGCTTGTGAGTTTTGTTTCCCAGGGAAAAAGCCTGTACAATGGTTCAGGTTCCTGAGGCCTTAAATTGCCGGGTGCCTCCTGGAATTCGGCCTCTCGCAGGATGCCTTCCAGACGCAATGTAGCACCAGTTCCAACTTGGTCTGGTTTAAGAGTGCCAAGTGGGTCCTGAAAACTGACACCCAGAACAGTGGCTTGTGAGTTTTGTTTCCCAGGGAAAAAGCCTGGACAATGGTTCAGGGTCCTGCGGCCTTAAATTGCCGGGTGCCTCCTGGAATTCGGCCTCTCGCAGGATGCCTCCCAGACGCATGGTGGCACCAGTGCCAACTTGGTCTGGTTTAAGAGTGCCAAGTGGGTCCTGAAAACTGACACCCAGAAGAGTGGCTTGTGAGTTTTGTTTCCCAGGGAAAAAGCCTGTACAATGGTTCAGGGTCCTGCGGTCTTAAATTGCAGCGTACCTCCTGGAGATCCGCCTCTCGCAGGATGCCTCCCAGACACAAAATGACAAAAGTGCCAACTTGGTCTGGTTTGCGAGTGCCAGGTGGGTCTTGAAAACTGACACCCAGAACAGTGGCTTGTGAGTTTTGTTTCCCAGGGAAAAAGCCTGTACAATGGTTCAGGGTCCTGCGGCCTTAAATAGCCGGGTGCCTCCTGGAATTGCGCCTCTCGCAGGATGCCTCCCAGACGCAAGGTGGCACCAGTGCCAACTTGGTCTGGTTTGAGAGTGCCAGGTCGCTCCTGCAAACTGACACCCAGAACAGTGGCTTGTGAGTTTTGTTTCCCAGGGAAAAAGCCTGTACAATGGTTCAGGGTATTGCGGCCTTAAATTGCCGGGTGCCTCCTGGAGATCCGCAACTCGCAGGATGCCTCCCAGATGCAAAATTACACCAGTGCCAACTTGGTCTGGTTTGAGAGTGCCAGGTGGCTCCTGCAAACTGACACCCAGAACAGTGGCTTGTGAGTTTTGTTTCCTAGGGAAAAAGCATGTACAATGGTTCAGGGTCCTGCGGCCTTAAATTGGCGGATGCCTCCTGGAATTGCGCCTCTCGCAGGATGCCTCGCAGACGCAAGGTGGCACCAGTGCCAACTTGGTCTGGTTTGAGAGTGCCAGGTGGCTCCTGCAAACTGACACCCAGAACAGTGGCTTGTGAGTTTTGTTTCCCAGGGAAAAAGCCTGTACAATGGTTCAGGTTCCTGAGGCCTTAAATTGCCGGGTGCCTCCTGGAATTCGGCCTCTCGCAGGATGCCTCCCAGATGCAAGGTGGCACCAGTGCCAACTTGGTCTGGTTTTAGAGAGCCAAGTGGGTCCTGAAAACTGACACCCAGAACAGTGGCTTGTGAGTTTTGTTTCCCAGGGAAAAAGCATGTACAATGGTTCAGGGTCCTGCGGCCTTAAATTGGCGGATGCCTCCTGGAATTGCGCCTCTCGCAGGATGCCTCCCAGACGCAAGGTGGCACCAGTGCCAACTTGGTCTGGTTTGACAGTGCCAGGTCGCTCCTGCAAACTGACACCCAGAACAGTGCCTTGTGAGTTTTGTTTCCCAGGGAAAAAGCCTGTACAATGGTTCAGGGTACTATGGCCTTAAATAGCCGGGTGCCTCCTGGAATTCGGCCTCTCGCAAGATGCCTCCCAGACGCTAGGTTGCACCAGTTCCAACTTGGTCTGGTTTGAGGGTGCCAAGTGGGTCCTGAAAACTGACACCCAGAACAGCGGCTTGTGAGTTTTGTTTCCCAGGGAAAAAGCCTGGACAACGTTCTTGGTCTTGCGGCCTTAAATTGCCAGGTGACTCCTGGAATTGCGCCTCTCGCAGGATGCCTCCCAGACGCAAGGTGGCACCAGTGCCAACTTGGTCTGGTTTGAGGGTGCCCAGTGGGTCCTGAAAACTGACACCCAGAACAGTGGCTTGTGAGTTTTGTTTCCCAGGGAAAAAGCCTGTAGAATGGTTCAGGGTCCTATGGCCTTAAATTGCCGGGTGCCTCCTTGAATTCCGCCTCTCGCAGGATGCCTCCCAGACGCTAGGTGGCACCAGTGCCAACTTGGTCTGGTTGAGGGTGCCCAGTGGGTCCTGAAAACTGACACCCAGAACAGTGGCTTGTGAGTTTTGTTTCCCAGGGAAAAAGCCTGTACAATGGTTCAGGGTCCTGCGGCCTTAAATTGCCGGGTGCCTCCTGGATTTCAGCCTCTCGCAGGATGCCTCCCAGACGCATGGTGGCACCAGTTCTACCTTGGTCTGGTTTGAGAGTGCCCAGTGGGTCCTGAAAACTGACACCCAAAACAGTGGCTTGTGAGTTTTGTTTCCCAGGGAAAAAGCCTGTACAATGGTTCAGGGTCCTAAGGCCTTAAATTGCCGGGTGCCTCCTGGAATTCGGCCTCTCGCAGGATGCCTCCCACACGCAAAATGACACCAGTGACAACTTGGTCTGGTTTAAGAGTGCCAAGTGGGTCCTGAAAACTGACACCCAGAACAGTGGCTTGTGAGTTTTGTTTCCCAGGGAAAAAGCCTGGACAATGGTTCAGGGTCCTGCGGCCTTAAATTGCCGGGTGCCTCCTGGAATTCGGCCTCTCGCAGGATGCCTCCCAGACGCAAGGTGGCACCAGTGCCAACTTGGTCTGGTTTTAGAGAGCCAAGTGGGTCCTGAAAACTGACACCCAGAACAGTGGCTTGTGAGTTTTGTTTCCCAGGGAAAAAGCATGTACAATGGTTCAGGGTCCTGCGGCCTTAAATTGGCGGATGCCTCCTGGAATTGCGCCTCTCGCAGGATGCCTCCCAGACGCAAGGTGGCACCAGTGCCAACTTGGTCTGGTTTGACAGTGCCAGGTCGCTCCTGCAAACTGACACCCAGAACAGTGCCTTGTGAGTTTTGTTTCCCAGGGAAAAAGCCTGTACAATGGTTCAGGGTACTATGGCCTTAAATATCCGGGTGCCTCCTGGAATTCGGCCTCTCGCAAGATGCCTCCCAGACGCTAGGTTGCACCAGTTCCAACTTGGTCTGGTTTGAGGGTGCCAAGTGGGTCCTGAAAACTGACACCCAGAACAGCGGCTTGTGAGTTTTGTTTCCCAGGGAAAAAGCCTGGACAACGTTCTTGGTCTTGCGGCCTTAAATTGCCAGGTGACTCCTGGAATTGCGCCTCTCGCAGGATGCCTCCCAGACGCAAGGTGGCACCAGTGCCAACTTGGTCTGGTTTGAGGGTGCCCAGTGGGTCCTGAAAACTGACACCCAGAACAGTGGCTTGTGAGTTTTGTTTCCCAGGGAAAAAGCCTGTAGAATGGTTCAGGGTCCTATGGCCTTAAATTGCCGGGTGCCTCCTGGAATTCCGCCTCTCGCAGGATGCCTCCCAGACGCTAGGTGGCACCAGTGCCAACTTGGTCTGGTTGAGGGTGCCCAGTGGGTCCTGAAAACTGACACCCAGAACAGTGGCTTGTGAGTTTTGTTTCCCAGGGAAAAAGCCTGTACAATGGTTCAGGGTCCTGCGGCCTTAAATTGCCGGGTGCCTCCTGGATTTCAGCCTCTCGCAGGATGCCTCCCAGACGCATGGTGGCACCAGTTCTACCTTGGTCTGGTTTGAGAGTGCCCAGTGGGTCCTGAAAACTGACACCCAAAACAGTGGCTTGTGAGTTTTGTTTCCCAGGGAAAAAGCCTGTACAATGGTTCAGGGTCCTAAGGCCTTAAATTGCCGGGTGCCTCCTGGAATTCGGCCTCTCGCAGGATGCCTCCCACACGCAAAATGACACCAGTGCCAACTTGGTCTGGTTTAAGAGTGCCAAGTGGGTCCTGAAAACTGACACCCAGAACAGTGGCTTGTGAGTTTTGTTTCCCAGGGAAAAAGCCTGGACAATGGTTCAGGGTCCTGCGGCCTTAAATTGCCGGGTGCCTCCTGGAGTTCGGCCTCTCGCAGGATGCCTCCCAGACGCTTGGTGGCACCAGTTCCAACTTGGTCTGGTTTAAGAGTGCCAAGTGGGTCCTGAAAACTGACACCCAGAAGAGTGGCTTGTGAGTTTTGTTTCCCAGGGAAAAAGCCTGTACAATGGTTCAGGGTCCTGCGGTCTTAAATTGCAGCGTACCTCCTGGAGATCCGCCTCTCGCAGGATGCCTCCCAGACACAAAATGACACCAGTGCCAACTTGGTCTGGTTTGAGAGTGCCAGGTGGGTCTTGAAAACTGACACCCAGAACAGTGCCTTTTGAGTTTTGTTTCCCAGGGAAAAAGCCTGTACAATGGTTCAGGGTCCTGCGGCCTTAAATAGCCGGGTGCCTCCTGGAATTGCGCCTCTCGCAGGATGCCTCCCAGACGCAAGGTGGCACCAGTGCAAACTTGGTCTGGTTTGAGGGTGCCAAGTGGGTCCTGAAAACTGACACCCAGAACAGTGGCTTGTGAGTTTTTTTTCCTAGGGAAAAAGCCTGTACAATGGTTCAGGTTCCTGAGGCCTTAAATTGCCGGGTGCCTCCTGGAATTCAGCCTCTCGCAGGATGCCTCCCAGACGCAAAATGACACCAGTGCCAACTTGGTCTGGTTTGAGAGTGCCAGGTCGCTCCTGCAAACTGACACCCAGAACAGTGGCTTCTGAGTTTTGTTTCCCAGGGAAAAAGCCTGTACAATGGTTCAGGGTATTGCGGCCTTAAATAGCCGGGTGCCTCCTGGAGATCCGCAACTCGCAGGATGCCTCCCAGATGCAAAATTACACCAGTGCCAACTTGGTCTGGTTTGAGAGTGCCATAGGCTCCAGCAAACTGACACCCAGAACAGTGGCTTGTGAGTTTTGTTTCCCAGGGAAAAAGCCTGTACAATGTTTCAGGGTCCTGTGGCCTTAAATTGCCGGGTGCCTCCTGAAATTGCGCCTCTCGCAGGATGCCTCTCAGACGCTAGGTTGCACCAGTTCCAACTTGGTCTGGTTTAAGAGTGCCAAGTGGGTCCTGAAAACTGACACCCAGAAGAGTGGCTTGTGAGTTTTGTTTCCCAGGGAAAAAGCCTGTACAATGGTTCAGGGTCCTGCGGTCTTAAATTGCCGGGTGCCTACTGGAGATCTGTCTTTCGCAGGATGCCTCCCAGACGCATGGTGGCACCAGTGCCAACTTGGTCTGGTTTGAGAGTGCCAAGTGGGTCCTGAAAACTGACACCCAGAACAGTGGCTTGTGAGTTTTGTTTCCCAGGGAAAAAGCCTGTACAATGGTTCAGGGTCCTGCGGCCTTAAATTGCCGGGTGCCTCCTGGAGATCCGCCACTTGCAGGATGCCTCCCAGACGCAAAATGACACCAGAGCAAACTTGGTCTGGTTTGAGAGTGCCAGGTGGGTCCTGAAAACTGACACCCAGAACAGTGGCTTGTGAGTTTTGTTTCCCAGGGAAAAAGCCTGTACAATGGTTCAGGGGCCTGAGGCCTTAAATTGCCGGGTGCCTCCTGGAATTCGGCCTCTCGCAGGATGCCTTCCAGACGCAATGTAGCACCAGTTCCAACTTGGTCTGGTTTAAGAGTGCCAAGTGGGTCCTGAAAACTGACACCCAGAACAGTGGCTTGTGAGTTTTGTTTCCCAGGGAAAAAGCCTGGACAATGGTTCAGGGTCCTGCGGCCTTAAATAGCCGGGTGCCTCCTGGAATTGCGCCTCTCGCAGGATGCCTCCCAGACGCAAGGTGGCACCAGTGCCAACTTGGTCTGGTTTGAGAGTGCCAGGTCGCTCCTGCAAACTGACACCCAGAACAGTGGCTTGTGAGTTTTGTTTCCCAGGGAAAAAGCCTGTACAATCGTTCAGGGTATTGCGGCCTTAAATAGCCGGGTGCCTCCTGGAGATCCGCAACTCGCAGGATGCCTCCCAGATGCAAAATGACACCAGTTCCAACTTGGTCTGGTTTGAGAGTGCCAGGTCGCTCCTGCAAACTGACACCCAGAACAGTGGCTTGTGAGTTTTGTTTCCCAGGGAAAAAGCCTGTACAGTGGTTCAGGGTCCTATGGCCTTAAATTGCCGGGTGCCTCCTGGAATTCGGCCTCTCGCAAGATGCCTCTCAGACGCTAGGTTGCACCAGTTCCAACTTGGTCTGGTTTGAGAAAGCCAAGTGGGTCCTGAAAACTGACACCCAGAACAGTGGCTTATGAGTTTTGTTTCCCAGGGAAAAAGCCTGGACAATGTTCATGGTCTTGTGGCCTTAAATTGCCAGGTGACTCCTGGAATTGCGCCTCTCGCAGGATGCCTCCCAGACGCAAGGTGGCACCAGTGCCAACTTGGTCTGGTTTGAGAGTACTCAGTGGGTCCTGAAAACTGACACCCAGAACAGTGGCTTGTGAGTTTTGTTTCCCAGGGAAAAAGCCTGTACAATGTTTCAGGGTCCTGTGGCCTTAAATTGCCGGGTGCCTCCTGAAATTGCGCCTCTCGCAGGATGCCTCTCAGACGCTAGGTTGCACCAGTTCCAACTTGGTCTGGTTTGAGAGAGCCAAGTGGGTCCTGAAAACTGACACCCAGAACAGTGGCTTCTGAGTTTTGTTTTCTAGGGAAAAAGCCTGGACAATGGTTCAGGGGCCTGAGGCCTTAAATTGCCGGGTGCCTCCTGGATTTAAGCCTCTCGCAGGATGCCTCCCAGACGCATGGTGGCACCAGTTCCAACTTGGTCTGGTTTAAGAGTGCCAAGTGGGTCCTGAAAACTGACACCCAGAACAGTGGCTTGTGAGTTTTGTTTCCCAGGGAAAAAGCCTGTACAATGGTTCCGGGTATTGCGACCTTAAATAGCCGGGTGCCTCCTGGAGATCCGCAACTCGCAGGATGCCTCCCAGATGCAAAATTACACCAGTGCCAACTTGGTCTGGTTTGAGAGTGCCCAGTGGGTCCTGCAAACTGACACCCAGAAGAGTGGCTTGTGAGTTTTGTTTCCCAGGGAAAAAGCCTGTACAATTGTTCAGGGTCCTGTGGGCTTAAATTGCCGGGTGCCGACTGGAGATCTGCCTCTCGCAGGATGCCTCCCAGACGCAAAATGACACCAGTGCCAACTTGGTCTGGTTTGAGGGTGCCAAGATGGTCCTGAAAACTGACACCCAGAACAGTGGCTTGTGAGTTTTGTTTCCCAAGGAAAAAGCCTGTACAATGGTTCAGGTTCCTGAGGCCTTAAATTGCCGGGTGCCTCCTGGAATTCGGCCTCTCGCAGGATGCCTCCCAGACGCATGGTGGCTCCAGTGCCAACTTGGTCTGGTTTAAGAGTGCCCAGTGGGTCCTGAAAACTGACACCCAGAAGAGTGGCTTGTGAGTTTTCTTTCCCAGGGAAAAAGCCTGGACAATGGTTCAGGGTCCTGCGGCCTTAAATTGCCGGGTGCCTCCTGGAATTCGGCCTCTCGCAGGATGCCTCCCAGACGCATGGTGGCACCAGTGCCAACTTGGTCTGGTTTAAGAGTGCCAAGTGGGTCCTGAAAACTGACACCCAGAAGAGTGGCTTGTCAGTTTTGTTTCCCAGGGAAAAAGCCTGTACAATGGTTCAGGATCCTGCGGTCTTAAATTGCAGCGTACCTCTTGGAGATCCGCCTCTCGCAGGATGCCTCCCAGACGCAAAATGACACCAGTGCCAACTTGGTCTGGTTTGAGAGTGCCAGGTGGGTCTTGAAAACTGACACCCAGAACAGTGGCTTGTGAGTTTTGTTTCCCAGGGAAAAAGCCTGTACAATGGTTCAGGGTCCTGCGGCCTTAAATTGCCGGGTGACTCCTGGAATTGCGCCTCTCGCAGGATGCCTCCCAGACGCAAGGTGGCACCAGTGCCAACTTGGTCTGGTTTTAGAGAGCCAAGTGGGTCCTGAAAACTGACACCCAGAACAGTGGCTTGTGAGTTTTGTTTCCCAGGGAAAAAGCCTGGACATTGGTTCAGGGTCCTGAGGCCTTAAAATGCCGGGTGCCTCCTGGAATTCGGCCTCTCGCAGGATGCCTCCCAGACGCAAGGTGGCACCAGTGTCAACTTTGTCTGGTTTAAGAGTGCCAGGTGGCTCCTGAAAACTGACACCCTGGACAGTGGCTTGTGAGTTTTGTTTCCCAGGGAAAAAGCCTGTACAATGGTTCAGGGTATTGCGGCCTTAAATAGCCGGGTGCCTCCTGGAGATCCGCAACTCGCAGGATGCCTCCCAGATGCAAAATGACACCAGTGCCAACTTGGTCTGGTTTGAGAGTGCCAGGTCGCTCCTGCAAACTGACACCCAGAACAGTGGCTTGTGAGTTTTGTTTCCCAGGGAAAAAGCCTGTACAGTGGTTCAGGGTCCTATGGCCTTAAATTGCCGGGTGCCTCCTGGAATTCGGCCTCTCGCAAGATGCCTCTCAGACGCTAGGTTGCACCAGTTCCAACTTGGTCTGGTTTGAGAAAGCCAAGTGCGTCCTGAAAACTGACACCCAGAACAGTGGCTTATGAGTTTTGTTTCCCAGGGAAAAAGCCTGGACAATGTTCATGGTCTTGTGGCCTTAAATTGCCAGGTGACTCCTGGAATTGCGCCTCTCGCAGGATGCCTCCCAGACGCAAGGTGGCACCAGTGCCAACTTGGTCTGGTTTGAGAGTACTCAGTGGGTCCTGAAAACTGACACCCAGAACAGTGGCTTGTGAGTTTTGTTTCCCAGGGAAAAAGCCTGTACAATGTTTCAGGGTCCTGTGGCCTTAAATTGCCGGGTGCCTCCTGAAATTGCGCCTCTCGCAGGATGCCTCTCAGACGCTAGGTTGCACCAGTTCCAACTTGGTCTGGTTTGAGAGAGCCAAGTGGGTCCTGAAAACTGACACCCAGAACAGTGGCTTCTGAGTTTTGTTTTCTAGGGAAAAAGCCTGGACAATGGTTCAGGGGCCTGAGGCCTTAAATTGCCGGGTGCCTCCTGGATTTAAGCCTCTCGCAGGATGCCTCCCAGACGCATGGTGGCACCAGTTCCAACTTGGTCTGGTTTAAGAGTGCCAAGTGGGTCCTGAAAACTGACACCCAGAACAGTGGCTTGTGAGTTTTGTTTCCCAGGGAAAAAGCCTGTACAATGGTTCCGGGTATTGCGACCTTAAATAGCCGGGTGCCTCCTGGAGATCCGCAACTCGCAGGATGCCTCCCAGATGCAAAATTACACCAGTGCCAACTTGGTCTGGTTTGAGAGTGCCCAGTGGGTCCTGCAAACTGACACCCAGAAGAGTGGCTTGTGAGTTTTGTTTCCCAGGGAAAAAGCCTGTACAATTGTTCAGGGTCCTGTGGGCTTAAATTGCCGGGTGCCGACTGGAGATCTGCCTCTCGCAGGATGCCTCCCAGACGCAAAATGACACCAGTGCCAACTTGGTCTGGTTTGAGGGTGCCAAGATGGTCCTGAAAACTGACACCCAGAACAGTGGCTTGTGAGTTTTGTTTCCCAAGGAAAAAGCCTGTACAATGGTTCAGGTTCCTGAGGCCTTAAATTGCCGGGTGCCTCCTGGAATTCGGCCTCTCGCAGGATGCCTCCCAGACGCATGGTGGCTCCAGTGCCAACTTGGTCTGGTTTAAGAGTGCCCAGTGGGTCCTGAAAACTGACACCCAGAAGAGTGGCTTGTGAGTTTTCTTTCCCAGGGAAAAAGCCTGGACAATGGTTCAGGGTCCTGCGGCCTTAAATTGCCGGGTGCCTCCTGGAATTCGGCCTCTCGCAGGATGCCTCCCAGACGCATGGTGGCACCAGTGCCAACTTGGTCTGGTTTAAGAGTGCCAAGTGGGTCCTGAAAACTGACACCCAGAAGAGTGGCTTGTCAGTTTTGTTTCCCAGGGAAAAAGCCTGTACAATGGTTCAGGATCCTGCGGTCTTAAATTGCAGCGTACCTCTTGGAGATCCGCCTCTCGCAGGATGCCTCCCAGACGCAAAATTACACCAGTGCCAACTTGGTCTGGTTTGAGAGTGCCAGGTGGGTCTTGAAAACTGACACCCAGAACAGTGGCTTGTGAGTTTTGTTTCCCAGGGAAAAAGCCTGTACAATGGTTCAGGGTCCTGCGGCCTTAAATTGCCGGGTGACTCCTGGAATTGCGCCTCTCGCAGGATGCCTCCCAGACGCAAGGTGGCACCAGTGCCAACTTGGTCTGGTTTTAGAGAGCCAAGTGGGTCCTGAAAACTGACACCCAGAACAGTGGCTTGTGAGTTTTGTTTCCCAGGGAAAAAGCCTGGACATTGGTTCAGGGTCCTGAGGCCTTAAAATGCCGGGTGCCTCCTGGAATTCGGCCTCTCGCAGGATGCCTCCCAGACGCAAGGTGGCACCAGTGTCAACTTTGTCTGGTTTAAGAGTGCCAGGTGGCTCCTGAAAACTGACACCCTGGACAGTGGCTTGTGAGTTTTGTTTCCCAGGGAAAAAGCCTGTACAATGGTTCAGGGTATTGCGGCCTTAAATAGCCGGGTGCCTCCTGGAGATCCGCAACTCGCAGGATGCCTCCCAGATGCAAAATTACACCAGTGCCAACTTGGTCTGGTTTGAGAGTGCCAGGTGGCTCCTGCAAACTGACACCCAGAACAGTGGCTTGTGAGTTTTGTTTCCCAGGGAAAAAGCCTGTACAATGTTTCAGGGTCCTGTGGCCTTAAATTGCCGGGTGCCTCCTGAAATTGCGCCTCTCGCAGGATGCCTCTCAGACGCTAGGTTGCACCAGTTCCAACTTGGTCTGGTTTGAGAGAGCCAAGTGGGTCCTGAAAACTGACACCCAGAACAGTGGCTTCTGAGTTTTGTTTTCTAGGGAAAAAGCCTGGACAATGGTTCAGGGGCCTGAGGCCTTAAATTGCCGGGTGCCTCCTGGAATTGCGCCTCTCGCAGGATGCCTCCCAGACGCATGGTGGCACCAGTTCTACCTTGGTCTGGTTTGAGAGTGCCCAGTGGGTCCTGAAAACTGACACCCAGAACAGTGGCTTGTGAGTTTTGTTTCCCAGGGAAAAAGCCTGTACAATTGTTCAGGGTCCTAAGGCCTTAAATTGCCGGGTGCCTCCTGGAATTCGGCCTCTCGCAGGATGCCTCCCAGACGCAAAATGACACCAGTGCCAACTTGGTGTGGTTTAAGAGTGCCAAGTGGGTCCTGAAAACTGACACCCAGAACAGTGGCTTGTGAGTTTTGTTTCCCAGGGAAAAAGGCTGTACAATGGTTCAGGGTCCTGCGGTCTTAAATTGCAGCGTACCTCCTGGAGATCCGCCTCTCGCAGGATGCCTCCCAGACGCAAAATGACACCAGTGCCAACTTGGTCTGGTTTGGGAGTGCCAGGTGGGTCTTGAAAACTGACACCCAGAACAGTGGCTTGTGAGTTTTGTTTCCCAGGGAAAAAGCCTGTACAATGGTTCAGGGTATTGCGGCCTTAAATAGCCGGGTGCCTCCTGGAGATCCGCAACTCGCAGGATGCCTCCCAGACGCAAGGTGGCACCAATGCCAACTTGGTCTGGTTTTAGAGAGCCAAGTGGGTCCTGAAAACTGACACCCAGAACAGTGGCTTGTGAGTTTTGTTTCCCAGGGAAAAAGCCTGTACAATGGTTCAGGGTCCTGCGGCCTTAAATAGCCGGTTGCCTCCTGGAATTGCGCCTCTCGCAGGATGCCTCCCAGATGCAAAATTACACCAGTGCCAACTTGGTCTGGTTTGAGAGTGCCAGGTGGCTCCTGAAAACTGACACCCAGAACAGTGGCTTGTGAGTTTTGTTTCCTAGGGAAAAAGCCTGGACAATGGTTCAGGGTCCTGAGGCCTTAAATTGCCGGGTGCCTCCTGGAATTCGGCCTCTCGCAGGATGCCTCCCAGACGCAAAATGACACCAGTGCCAACTTGGTCTGGTTTTAGAGAGCCAAGTGGGTCCTGAAAACTGACACCCAGAACAGTGGCTTGTGAGTTTTGTTTCCCAGGGAAAAAGCATGTACAATGGTTCAGGGTCCTGCGGCATTTAATTGGCGGATGCCTCCTGGAATTGCGCCTCTCGCAGGATGCCTCCCAGACGCAAGGTGGCACCAGTGCCAACTTGGTCTGGTTTGACAGTGCCAGGTGGCTCCTGCAAACTGACACCCAGAACAGTGGCTTGTGAGTTTTGTTTCCCAGGGAAAAAGCCTGTAGAATGGTTCAGGGTCCTATGGCCTTAAATATCCGGGTGCCTCCTGGAATTCCGCCTCTCGCAGGATGCCTCACAGACGCTAGGTTGCAGCAGTTCCAACTTGGTCTGGTTTGCGAGTGCCAAGTGGGTCCTGAAAACTGACACCCAGAACAGTGGCTTGTGAGTTTTGTTTCCCAGGGAAAAAGCCTGGACAATGGTTCAGGGGCCTGAGGCCTTAAATTGCCGGGTGCCTACTGGATTTCAGCCTCTCGCAGGATGCCTCCCAGACGCATGGTGGCACCAGTTCTAACTTGGTCTGGTTTGAGAGTGCCCAGTGGGTCCTGAAAATTGACACCCAGAACAGTGGCTTGTGAGTTTTGTTTCCCAGGGAAAAAGCCTGTACAATGGTTCAGGGTATTGCGGCCTTAAATTGCCGGGTGCCTCCTGGAATTGCGCCTCTCGCAGGATGCCTCCCAGACGCAAAATGACACCAGTGCCAACTTGGTCTGGTTTAAGAGTGCCAAGTGGGTCCTGAAAACTGACACCCAGAACAGTGGCTTGTGAGTTTTGTTTCCCAGGGAAAAAGCCTGTACAATGGTTCTGGGTCCTGCGGTCTTAAATTGCAGCGTACCTCCTGGAGATCCGCCTCTCGCAGGATGCCTCCCAGACGCAAAATGACACCAGTGCCAACTTGGTCTGGTTTGAGAGTGCCAGGTGGGTCTTGAAAACTGACACCCAGAACAGTGGCTTGTGAGTTTTGTTTCCCAGGGAAAAAGCCTGAACAATGGTTCAGGGTCCTGCGGCCTTAAATAGCCGGGTGCCTCCTGGAATTGCGCCTCTCGCAGGATGCCTCCCAGACGCAAGGTGGCACCAGTGCCAACTTGGTCTGGTTTTAGAGAGCCAAGTGGGTCCTGAAAACTGACACCCAGAACAGTGGCTTGTGAGTTTTGTTTCCCAGGGAAAATGCCTGGATAATGGTTCAGGGTCCTGAGGCCTTAAAATGCCGGGTGCCTCCTGGAATTCGGCCTCTCGCAGGATGCCTCCCAGACGCAAGGTGGCACCAGTGCCAACTTTGTCTGGTTTAAGAGTGCCAGGTGGCTCCTGAAAACTGACACCCTGGACAGTGGCTTGTGAGTTTTGTTTCCCAGGGAAAAAGCCTGTACAATGGTTCCGGGTATTGCGGCCTTAAAAAGCCGGGTGCCTCCTGGAGATCCGCCTCTCGCAGGATGCCTCCCAGATGCAAAATGACACCAGTGCCAACTTGGTCTGGTTTGAGAGTGCCAGGTCGCTCCTGCAAACTGACACCCAGAACAGTGGCTTGTGAGTTTTGTTTCCCAGGGAAAAAGCCTGTACAATGGTTCAGGGTCCTGTGGCCTTAAATTGCCGGGTGCCTCCTGAAATTGCGCCTCTCGCAGGATGCCTCTCAGACGCTAGGTTGCACCAGTTCCAACTTGGTCTGGTTTGAGAGAGCCAAGTGGGTCCTGAAAACTGACACCCAGAACAGCGGCTTGTGAGTTTTGTTTCCCAGGGTAAAATCCTGGACAATGTTCATGGTCTTGTGGCCTTAAATTGCCAGGTGACTCCTGGAATTGCGCCTCTCGCAGGATGCCTCCCAGACGCAAGGTGGCACCAGTGCCAACTTGGTCTGGTTTCAGAGTGCCAGGTCGCTCCTGCAAACTGACACCCAGAACAGTGGCTTGTGAGTTTTGTTTCCCAGGGAAAAAGCCTGTACAATGGTTCAGGGTCCTGCGGTCTTAAATTGCCGGGTGCCTCCTGGAGATCCGCCTCTCGCAGGATGCCTCCCAGACTCAAAATGACACCAGTGCCAACTTGGTCTGGTTTGTGAGTGCCAGGTCGCTCCTGCAAACTGACACCCAGAACAGTGGCTTGTGAGTTTTGTTTCTCAGGGAAAAAGCCTGTACAGTGGTTCAGGGTCCTATGGCCTTAAATTGCCGGGTGCCTCCTGGAATTCGGCCTCTCGCAAGATGCCTCTCAGACGCTAGGTTGCACCTGTTCCAACTTGGTCTGGTTTGAGAAAGCCAAGTGGGTCCTGAAAACTGACACCCAGAACAGCGGCTTGTGAGTTTTGTTTCCCAAGGAAAAAGCCTGTACAATGTTCATGGTCTTGCGGCCTTAAATTGCCAGGTGACTCCTGGAATTGCGCCTCTCGCAGGATGCCTCCCAGACGCATGGTGGCACCAGTTCCAACTTGGTCTGGTTTAAGAGTGCCAAGTGGGTCCTGAAAACTGACACCCAGAAGAGTGGCTTGTGAATTTTGTTTCCCAGGGAAAAAGCCTGTACAATGGTTCAGGGTCCTGCGGTCTTAAATTGCAGCGTACCTCCTGGAGATCCGCCTCTCGCAGGATGCCTCCCAGACGCAAAATGACACCAGTGCCAACTTGGTCTGGTTTGAGAGTGCCAGGTGGGTCTTGAAAACTGACACCCAGAACAGTGGCTTGTGAGTTTTGTTTCCCAGGGAAAAAGCCTGTACAATGGTTCAGGGTATTGCGGCCTTAAATAGCCGGGTGCCTCCTGGAGATCAGCAACTCGCAGGATGCCTCCCAGATGCAAAATGACACCAGTGCCAACTTGGTCTGGTTTGAGAGTGCCAGGTGGCT
Organism: Fringilla coelebs; assembly: GCF_963513975.1. Classification (NCBI taxonomy): domain Eukaryota; kingdom Metazoa; phylum Chordata; class Aves; order Passeriformes; family Fringillidae; genus Fringilla; species Fringilla coelebs. Next base: position 1,104,640 of record NW_028167587.1, on the reverse strand, counting down.
CCTGAAAACTGACACCCAGAACAGTGGCTTGTGAGTTTTGTTTCCTAGGGAAAAAGCATGTACAATGGTTCAGGGTCCTGCGGCCTTAAATTGGCGGATGCCTCCTGGAATTGCGCCTCTCGCAGGATGCCTCCCAGACGCAAGGTGGCACCAGTGCCAACTTGGTCTGGTTTGAGAGTGCCAGGTCGCTCCTGCAAACTGACACCCAGAACAGTGGCTTGTGAGTTTTGTTTCCCAGGGAAAAAGCCTGTACAATGGTTCAGGGTCCTATGGCCTTAAATTGCCGGGTGCCTCCTGGAATTCGGCCTCTCGCAAGATGCCTCCCAGACGCTAGGTGTCACCAGTTCCAACTTGGTCTGGTTTGAGAGAGCCAAGTGGGTCCTGAAAACTGACAGCCAGAACAGCGGCTTGTGAGTTTTGTTTCCCAGGGAAAAAGCCTGGACAATAATCATCGTCTTGCGGCCTTAAATTGCCAGGTGACTCCTGGAGATCCGCCACTTGCAGGATGCCTCCCAGACGCAAAATGACACCAGTGCCAACTTGGTCTGGTTTGAGAGTGCCAGGTGGGTCCTGAAAACTGACACCCAGAACAGTGGCTTGTGAGTTTTGTTTCCCAGGGAAAAAGCCTGTACAATGGTTCAGGGTCCTGAGGCCTTAAATTGCCGGGTGCCTCCTGGAATTCGGCCTCTCGCAGGATGCCTCCCAGACGCAAGGTGGCACCAGTGCCAACTTGGTCTGGTTTGAGAGTGCCAGGTGGGTCCTGAAAACTGACACCCAGAACAGTGGCTTGTGAGTTCTGTTTCCCAGGGAAAAAGTTTGTACAGTGGTTCAGGGTCCTATGGCCTTAAATTGCTGGGTGCCTCCTGGAATTCGGCCTCTCGCAAGATGCCTCTCAGACGCTAGGTTGCACCTGTTCCAACTTGGTCTGGTTTGAGAAAGCCAAGTGGGTCCTGAAAACTGACACCCAGAACAGTGGCTTCTGAGTTTTGTTTCCTAGGGAAAAAGCCTGGACAATGGTTCAGGGTCCTGAGGCCTTAAATTGCCGGGTGCCTCCTGGAATTTGGCCTCTCGCAGGATGCCTCCCAGACGCAAGGTGGCACCAGTGCCAACTTGGTCTGGTTTAAGAGTGCCAGGTGGCTCCTGAAAACTGACACCCAGAACAGTGGCTTGTGAGTTTTGTTTCCCAGGGAAAAAGCCTGTACAATGGTTCAGGGTATTGCGGCCTTAAATAGCCGGGTGCCTCCTGGAGATCCGCAACTTGCAGGATGCCTCCCAGATGCAAAATGACACCAGTGCCAACTTGGTCTGGTTTGAGAGTGCCAGGTGGCTCCTGCAAACTGACACCCAGAACAGTGGCTTGTGAGTTTTGTTTCCCAGGGAAAAAGCATGTACAATGGTTCAGGGTGCTGCGGGCTTAAATTGGCGGATGCCTCCTGGAATTGCGCCTCTCGCAGGATGTCTCCCAGACGCAAGGTGGCACCAGTGCCAACTTGGTCTGGTTTGAGAGTGCCAGGTCGCCCCTGCAAACTGACACCCAGAACAGTGGCTTGTGAGTTTTGTTTCCCAGGGAAAAAGCCTGTACAATGGTTCAGGGTCCTATGGCCTTAAATTGCCGGGTGCCTCCTGGAATTCGGCCTCTCGCAAGATGCCTCCCAGACGCTAGGTTGCACCAGTTCCAACTTGGTCTGGTTTGAGAGAGCCAAGTGGGTCCTGAAAACTGACACCCAGAACAGCGGCTTGTGAGTTTTGTTTCCCAGGGAAAAAGCCTGGACAATGTTCATCGTCTTGCGGCCTTAAATTGCCAGGTGACTCCTGGAGATCCGCCACTTGCAGGATGCCTCCCAGACGCAAAATGACACCAGTGCCAACTTGGTCTGGTTTGAGAGTGCCAGGTGGGTCCTGAAAACTGACACCCAGAACAGTGGCTTGTGAGTTTTGTTTCCCAGGGAAAAAGCCTGTACAATGGTTCAGGGTCCTGAGGCCTTAAATTGCCGGGTGCCTCCTGGAATTCGGCCTCTCGCAGGATGCCTCCCAGACGCAAGGTGGCACCAGTTCCAACTTGGTCTGGTTTTAGAGAGCCAAGTGGGTCCTGAAAACTGACACCCAGAACAGTGGCTTGTGAGTTTTGTTTCCCAGGGAAAAAGCCTGGACAATGTTCATGGTCTTGCGGCCTTAAATTGCCAGGTGACTCCTGGAATTGCGCCTCTCGCAGGATGCCTCCCAGACGCAAGGTGGCACCAGTGCCAACTTGGTCTGGTTTGAGAGTACTCAGTGGGTCCTGAAAACTGACACCCAGAACAGTGGCTTGTGAGTTTTGTTTCCCAGGGAAAAAGCCTGTACAATGGTTCAGGGTCCTGTGGCCTTAAATTGCCGGGTGCCTACTGGAGACCTGCCTTTCGCAGGATGCCTTCCAGACGCAATGTAGCACCAGTTCCAACTTGGTCTGGTTTGCGAGTGCCAAGTGGGTCCTGCAAACTGACACCCAGAACAGTGGCTTCTGAGTTTTGTTTCCTAGGGAAAAAGCATTGACAATGGTTCAGGGGCCTGAGGCCTTAAATTGCCGGGTGCCTCCTGGAATTCGGCCTCTCGCAGGATGCCTCCCAGACGCATGGTGGCACCAGTTCCAACTTGGTCTGGTTTAAGAGTGACAAGTGGGTCCTGAAAACTGACACCCAGAACAGTGGCTTGTGAGTTTTGTTTCCCAGGGAAAAAGCCTGTACAATGGTTCAGGGTCCTGCGGCCCTAAATTGCCGGGTGCCTCCTGGAGATCCGCCACTTGCAGGATGCCCCCCAGACGCAAAATGACACCAGTGCAAACTTGGTCTGGTTTGAGAGTGCCAGGTGGGTCCTGAAAACTGACACCCAGAACAGTGGCTTGTGAGTTTTGTTTCCCAGGGAAAAAGCCTGTAAAATGGTTCAGGGTATTGCGGCCTTAAATAGCCGGGTGCCTCCTGGAGATCCGCAACTTGCAGGATGCCTCCAAGATGCAAAATTACACCAGTGCCAACTTGGTCTGGTTTGAGAGTGCCAGGTGGCTCCTGCAAACTGACACCCAGAACAGTGGCTTGTGAGTTTTGTTTCCTAGGGAAAAAGCATGTACAATGGTTCAGGGTCCTGCGGCCTTAAATTGGCGGATGCCTCCTGGAATTGCGCCTCTCGCAGGATGCCTCCCAGACGCAAGGTGCCACCAGTGCCAACTTGGTCTGGTTTGAGAGTGCCAGGTCGCTCCTGCAAACTGACACCCAGAACAGTGGCTTGTGAGTTTTGTTTCCCAGGGAAAAAGCCTGTACAATGGTTCAGGGCCCTGAGGCCTTAAATTGCCGGGTGCCTCCTGGAATTCGGCCTCTCTCAGGATGCCTCCCAGACGCAAGATGGCCCCACTGCTAACTTGGCCTGGTTTGAGAGTGCATGGTGGCTCCTGCAAACTGACACCCAGAACAGTGGCTTGTGAGTTTTGTTTCCCAAGGAAAAAAGCCTGTACAATGGTTCAGGGGCTTGAGGCCTTAAATTGCCGGGTGCCTCCTGGAATTCAGCCTCTCGCAGGATGCCTCCCAGACGCAAGGTGGCACCAGTTCCAACTTGGTCTGGTTTGCGAGTGCCAAGTGGGTCCTGAAAACTGACACCCAGATCAGTGGCTTGTGAGTTTTTTTTCCCAGGGAAAAAGCCTGTACAATGGTTCAGGGTCTTGCGGCCTTAAATAGCCGGGTGACTCCTGGAATTCGGCCTCTCGCAGGATGCCTCCCAGACGCAAGATGGCCCGAGTGCTAACTTGGTCTGGTTTCAGAGTGCATGGTGGCTCCTGCAAACTGACACCCAGAACAGTGGCTTGTGAGTTTTGTTTCCCAGGGAAAAAGCCTGTACAATGGTTCAGGGTCCTGCGGCCTTAAATAGCCGGGTGACTCCTGGAATTGCACCTCTCGCAGGATGCCTCCCAGACGCAAAATGACACCAGTGCCAACTTAGTCTGATTTGAGAGTGCCAGGTGGGTCCTGAAAACTGACATCCAGAACAGTGGCTTGTGAGTTTTGTTTCCCAGGGAAAACGCCTGTACAATGGTTCAGGGTCCTGCGGCCTTAAATTGCCGGGTGCCTCCTGGAATTCGGCCTCTCGCAGGATGCCTCCCAGACGCAAGGTGGCACCAGTGCCATCTTGGTCTGGTTTCAGAGTGCCAAGTGGGTCCTGAAAACTGACACCCAGAACAGTGGCTTGTGAGTTTTGTTTCCCAGGGAAAAAGCCTGTACAATGGTTCAGGGGCTTGAGGACTTAGATTGCCGGGTGCCTCCTGGAATTCGGCCTCTCGCAGGATGCCTCCCAGACGCAAGATGGCACCAGTTCCAACTTGGTCTGGTTTAAGAGTGCCAAGTGGGTCCTGAAAACTGACACCCAGAAGAGTGGCTTGTGAGTTTTGTTTCCCAGGGAAAAAGCCCGTGCAATGGTTCAGGGGCTTGAAGCCTTAAAATCCCGGGTGCCTCCTGGAGATCCGACTCTCGCAGGATGCCTCCCAGACGCAAGGTGGCACCAGTTCCAACTTAGTCTGGTTTAAGAGTGCCAAGTGGGTCCTGAAAACTGACGCCCAGAACAGTGTCTTGTGAGTTTTGTTTCCCAGGGAAAAAGCCCGTACAATGGTTCAGGGTCCTGCGGTCTTAAATAGCCGGGTGCCTCCTGGAATTCGGCCTCTCGCAGGATGCCTCCCAGACGCAAGATGGCCCCAGTGCCAACTTGGTCTGGTTTCAGAGTGCATGGTGCCTCCTGAAAACTGACACCCAGAACAGTGGCTTGTGAGTTTTCTTTCCCAGGGAAAAAGCATGTACAATGGTTCAGGGTCCTGCGGCCTTAAATAGCCGAGTGCCTCCTGGAGATCCGCCTCTCGCAGGATGCCTGCCAGACGCAAAATGACACCAGTGCCAACTTGGTCTGATTTGAGAGTGCCAGGTGGGTCCTGAAAACTTACACCCAGAACAGTGGCTTGTGAGTTTTGTTTTTCAGGGAAAAAGCCTGTACAATGGTTCAGGGTCCTGCAGCCTTAAATTGCCGGGTGCCTCCTGGAATTCGGCCTCTCGCAGGATGCTTCCCAGACGCAAGATAGCACCAGTTCCAACTTAGTCTGGTTTAAGAGTGCCAAGTGGGTCCTGAAAACTGACACCCAGAACAGTGTCTTGTGAGTTTTCTTTCCTAGGGAAAAAGCCTGTATAATGGTTCAGGGGCCTGAGGCCTTAAATTGCCGGGTCCCTCCTGGAATTTGGCCTGTCGCAGGATGCCTCCCAGACGCAAGATGGCACCAGTTCCAACTTGGTCTGGTTTGAGAGTGCCCAGTGGGTCCTGAAAACTGACACCCAGAACAGTGGCTTGTGAGTTTTGTTTCCCAGGGAAAAAGCCTGTACAATGGTTCAGGGTCCTGAGGCCTGAAATTGCCGGGTGCCTCCTGGAATTCGGCCTCTCGCAGGATGCCTCCCAGACTCAAAATGACACCAGTGCCAACTTGGTCTGGTTTAAGAGTGCCAAGTGGGTCCTGAAAACTGACACCCAGAACAGTGGCTTGTGAGTTTTGTTTCCCAGGGAAAAAGCCTGTACAATGGTTCAGGGTCCTGCGGCCTTAAATAGCCGGGTGCCTCCTGGAATTCGGCCTCTCGCAGGATGCCTCCCAGACGCAAGGTGGCACCAGTGCCAACTTGGTCTGGTTTGAGAGTGCCAGGTCGCTCCTGCAAACTGACACCCAGAACAGTGGCTTGTGAGTTTTGTTTCCCAGGGAAAAAGCCTGTACAATGGTTCAGGGTATTGAAGCCTTAAATAGCCGGGTGCCTCCTGGAGATCCGCAACTTGCAGGATGCCTCCAAGATGCAAAATTACACCAGTGCCAACTTGGTCTGGTTTGAGAGTGCCAGGTGGCTCCTGCAAACTGACACCCAGAACAGTGGCTTGTGAGTTTTGTTTCCTAGGGAAAAAGCATGTACAATGGTTCAGGGTCCTGCAGCCTTAAATTGGCGGATGCCTCCTGGAATTGCGCCTCTCACAGGATGCCTCCCAGACGCAAGGTGCCACCAGTGCCAACTTGGTCTGGTTTGAGAGTGCCAAGTGGGTCCTGAAAACTGACACCCAGATCAGTGGCTTGTGAGTTTTTTTTCCCAGGGAAAAAGCCTGTACAATGGTTCAGGGTCTTGCGGCCTTAAATAGCCGGGTGACTCCTGGAATTCGGCCTCTCGCAGGATGTCTCCCAGACGCAAGATGGCCCGAGTGCTAACTTGGTCTGGTTTCAGAGTGCATGGTGGCTCCTGCAAACTGACACCCAGAACAGTGGCTTGTGAGTTTTGTTTCCCAGGGAAAAAGCCTGTACAATGGTTCAGGGTCCTGCGGCCTTAAATAGCCGGGTGCCTCCTGGAATTGCACTTCTCGCAGGATGCCTCCCAGACGCAAAATGACACCAGTGCCAACTTAGTCTGATTTGAGAGTGCCAGGTGGGTCCTGAAAACTGACATCCAGAACAGTGGCTTGTGAGTTTTGTTTCCCAGGGAAAAAGCCTGTACAATGGTTCAGGGGCTTGAGGACTTAGATTGCCGGGTGCCTCCTGGAATTCGGCCTCTCGCAGGATGCCTCCCAGACGCAAGATGGCACCAGTTCCAATTTGGTCTGGTTTAAGAGTGCCAAGTGGGTCCTGAAAACTGACACCCAGAAGAGTGGCTTGTGAGTTTTGTTTCCCAGGGAAAAAGCCCGTGCAATGGTTCAGGGGCTTGAAGCCTTAAAATCCCGGGTGCCTCCTGGAGATCCGCCTCTCGCAGGATGCCTCCCAGACGCAAGGTGGCACCAGTTCCAACTTAGTCCGGTTTAAGAGTGCCAAGTGGGTCCTGAAAACTGACACCCAGAACAGTGTCTTGTGAGTTTTGTTTCCCAGGGAAAAAGCCCGTACAATGGTTCAGGGTCCTGCGGCCTTAAATAGCCGGGTGCCTCCTGGAATTCGGCCTCTCGCAGGATGCCTCCCAGACGCAAGATGGCCCCAGTGCCAACTTGGTCTGGTTTCAGAGTGCATGGTGCCTCCTGAAAACTGACACCCAGAACAGCGGCTTGTGAGTTTTGTTTCCCAGGGAAAAAGCATGTACAATGGTTCAGGGGCTGGAGGCCTTAAATTTCCGGGTGCCTCCTGGAATTCGGCCTCTCGCAAGATGCCTCCCCGACGCTAGGTGGCACCAGTTCCAACTTAGTCTGGTTTAAGAGTGCCAAGTGGGTCCTGGAAACTGACACCCAGAACAGTCTCTTGTGAGTTTTATTTCCCAGGGAAATAGCCTGGACAATGGTGCAAGGTCTTGCGGCCTTAAATTGCCGGGTGCATCCTGGAATTGCGCCTCTCGCAGGATGCCTCCAAGATGCAAGGTGGCACCAGTTCCAACTGGGACTGGTTTGAGAGTGCCAAGTGGGTCCTGAAAACTGACACCCAGAACAGTGTCTTGTGAGTTTTGTTTCCCAGGGAAAATGCCTGTTCAATGGTTCAGGGGCCTGAGGCCTTAAATTGCCGGGTGCCTTCTGGAATTCGGCCTCTCGCAGGATGCCTCCCAGACGCAAGGTGGCACCAGTTCCAACTAGATCTGGTTTAGGAGTGCCAAGTGGGTCCTGAAAGCTGACACCCAGAACAGTGGCTTGTGAGTTTTCTTTCCTAGGTAAAACGCCTGTAAAATGGTTCAGGGTCCTGCGGCCTTAAATTGCTGGGTGCCTCCTGGAATTCGGCCTCTCGCAGGATGCCTCCCAGACGCTAGGTGGCACCAGTTCCCACTTGGTCTGGTTTGAGAGTGCCAAGTGGATCCTGAAAACTGACACCCAGAACAGTGGCTTGTGAGTTTTCTTTCCCAGGGAAAAAGCATGTACAATGGTTCAGGGTCCTGCGGCCTTAAATAGCCGAGTGCCTCCTGGAGATCCGCCTCTCGCAGGATGCCTGCCAGACGCAAAATGACACCAGTGCCAACTTGGTCTGATTTGAGAGTGCCAGGTGGGTCCTGAAAACTTACACCCAGAACAGTGGCTTGTGAGTTTTGTTTTTCAGGGAAAAAGCCTGTACAATGGTTCAGGGTCCTGCAGCCTTAAATTGCCGGGTGCCTCCTGGAATTCGGCCTCTCGCAGGATGCTTCCCAGACGCAAGATAGCACCAGTTCCAACTTAGTCTGGTTTAAGAGTGCCAAGTGGGTCCTGAAAACTGACACCCAGAACAGTGTCTTGTGAGTTTTCTTTCCTAGGGAAAAAGCCTGTATAATGGTTCAGGGGCCTGAGGCCTTAAATTGCCGGGTCCCTCCTGGAATTTGGCCTGTCGCAGGATGCCTCCCAGACGCAAGATGGCACCAGTTCCAACTTGGTCTGGTTTGAGAGTGCCCAGTGGGTCCTGAAAACTGACACCCAGAACAGTGGCTTGTGAGTTTTGTTTCCCAGGGAAAAAGCCTGTACAATGGTTCAGGGTCCTGAGGCCTGAAATTGCCGGGTGCCTCCTGGAATTCGGCCTCTCGCAGGATGCCTCCCAGACTCAAAATGACACCAGTGCCAACTTGGTCTGGTTTAAGAGTGCCAAGTGGGTCCTGAAAACTGACACCCAGAACAGTGGCTTGTGAGTTTTGTTTCCCAGGGAAAACGCCTGTACAATGGTTCAGGGTCCTGCGGCCTTAAATAGCCGGGTGCCTCCTGGAATTGCGCCTCTCGCAGGATGCCTCCCAGACGCAAGGTGGCACCAGTGCCAACTTGGTCTGGTTTGAGAGTGCCAGGTCGCTCCTGCAAACTGACACCCAGAACAGTGGCTTGTGAGTTTTGTTTCCCAGGGAAAAAGCCTGTACAATGGTTCAGGGTATTGAAGCCTTAAATAGCCGGGTGCCTCCTGGAGATCCGCAACTTGCAGGATGCCTCCAAGATGCAAAATTACACCAGTGCCAACTTGGTCTGGTTTGAGAGTGCCAGGTGGCTCCTGCAAACTGACACCCAGAACAGTGGCTTGTGAGTTTTGTTTCCTAGGGAAAAAGCATGTACAATGGTTCAGGGTCCTGCAGCCTTAAATTGGCGGATGCCTCCTGGAATTGCGCCTCTCACAGGATGCCTCCCAGACGCAAGGTGCCACCAGTGCCAACTTGGTCTGGTTTGAGAGTGCCAAGTGGGTCCTGAAAACTGACACCCAGATCAGTGGCTTGTGAGTTTTTTTTCCCAGGGAAAAAGCCTGTACAATGGTTCAGGGTCTTGCGGCCTTAAATAGCCGGGTGACTCCTGGAATTCGGCCTCTCGCAGGATGTCTCCCAGACGCAAGATGGCCCGAGTGCTAACTTGGTCTGGTTTCAGAGTGCATGGTGGCTCCTGCAAACTGACACCCAGAACAGTGGCTTGTGAGTTTTGTTTCCCAGGGAAAAAGCCTGTACAATGGTTCAGGGTCCTGCGGCCTTAAATAGCCGGGTGCCTCCTGGAATTGCACTTCTCGCAGGATGCCTCCCAGACGCAAAATGACACCAGTGCCAACTTAGTCTGATTTGAGAGTGCCAGGTGGGTCCTGAAAACTGACATCCAGAACAGTGGCTTGTGAGTTTTGTTTCCCAGGGAAAAAGCCTGTACAATGGTTCAGGGGCTTGAGGACTTAGATTGCCGGGTGCCTCCTGGAATTCGGCCTCTCGCAGGATGCCTCCCAGACGCAAGATGGCACCAGTTCCAATTTGGTCTGGTTTAAGAGTGCCAAGTGGGTCCTGAAAACTGACACCCAGAAGAGTGGCTTGTGAGTTTTGTTTCCCAGGGAAAAAGCCCGTGCAATGGTTCAGGGGCTTGAAGCCTTAAAATCCCGGGTGCCTCCTGGAGATCCGCCTCTCGCAGGATGCCTCCCAGACGCAAGGTGGCACCAGTTCCAACTTAGTCCGGTTTAAGAGTGCCAAGTGGGTCCTGAAAACTGACACCCAGAACAGTGTCTTGTGAGTTTTGTTTCCCAGGGAAAAAGCCCGTACAATGGTTCAGGGTCCTGCGGCCTTAAATAGCCGGGTGCCTCCTGGAATTCGGCCTCTCGCAGGATGCCTCCCAGACGCAAGATGGCCCCAGTGCCAACTTGGTCTGGTTTCAGAGTGCATGGTGCCTCCTGAAAACTGACACCCAGAACAGCGGCTTGTGAGTTTTGTTTCCCAGGGAAAAAGCATGTACAATGGTTCAGGGGCTGGAGGCCTTAAATTTCCGGGTGCCTCCTGGAATTCGGCCTCTCGCAAGATGCCTCCCCGACGCTAGGTGGCACCAGTTCCAACTTAGTCTGGTTTAAGAGTGCCAAGTGGGTCCTGGAAACTGACACCCAGAACAGTCTCTTGTGAGTTTTATTTCCCAGGGAAATAGCCTGGACAATGGTGCAAGGTCTTGCGGCCTTAAATTGCCGGGTGCATCCTGGAATTGCGCCTCTCGCAGGATGCCTCCAAGATGCAAGGTGGCACCAGTTCCAACTGGGACTGGTTTGAGAGTGCCAAGTGGGTCCTGAAAACTGACACCCAGAACAGTGTCTTGTGAGTTTTGTTTCCCAGGGAAAATGCCTGTTCAATGGTTCAGGGGCCTGAGGCCTTAAATTGCCGGGTGCCTTCTGGAATTCGGCCTCTCGCAGGATGCCTCCCAGACGCAAGGTGGCACCAGTTCCAACTAGATCTGGTTTAGGAGTGCCAAGTGGGTCCTGAAAGCTGACACCCAGAACAGTGGCTTGTGAGTTTTCTTTCCTAGGTAAAACGCCTGTAAAATGGTTCAGGGTCCTGCGGCCTTAAATTGCTGGGTGCCTCCTGGAATTCGGCCTCTCGCAGGATGCCTCCCAGACGCTAGGTGGCACCAGTTCCCACTTGGTCTGGTTTGAGAGTGCCAAGTGGATCCTGCAAACTGACACCCAGAACAGTGGCTTGTGAGTTTTGTTTCCCAGGGAAAAAGCCTGGACAATGGTTCAGGGTCTTGCGGCCTTAAATAGCCGGGTGCCTCCTCGAGATCCGCCTCTCGAAGGATGCCTCCCAGACGCAAAATGACCCCAGGGCCAACTTCGTCTGGTTTGAGAGTTCCAGGTGGGTCCTGGAAACTGACACCCAGAACAGTGGCTTGTGAGTTTTGTTTCCCAGGGAAAAAGCCCGTACAATGGTTCAGGGTCCTGCGGCCTTAAATTGCCGGGTGTCTCCTCGAATTGCGCCTCTCGCAGGATGCCTCCCAGACGCAAGATGGCACCAGTTCCAACTTGGTCTGGTTTGAGAGTGCCAAGTGGGTCCTGGAAACTGACACCCAGAACAGTGGCTTGTGAGTTTTGTTTCCCAAGGAAAAAAGCCTGTACAATGGTTCAGGGGCTTGAGGCCTTAAATTGCCGGGTGCCTCCTGGAATTCAGCCTCTCGCAGGATGCCTCCCAGACGCAAGGTGGCACCAATTCCAACTTGGTCTGGTTTGCGAGTGCCAAGTGGGTCCTGAAAACTGACACCCAGATCAGTGGCTTGTGAGTTTTTTTTCCCAGGGAAAAAGCCTGGACAATGGTTCAGGGTCTTGCGGCCTTAAATTGCCGGGTGCCTCCTGGAGATCCGCCTCTCGCAGGATGCCTCCCAGACGCAAAATGACCCCAGGGCCACCTTCGTCTAGTTTGAGAGTTCCAGGTGGGTCCTGCAAACTGACACCCTGAACAGTGGCTTGTGAGTTTTGTTTCCCAGGGAAAAAGCCCGTACAATGGTTCAGGGTCCTGCGGCCTTAAATTACCGGGTGTCTCCTCGAATTGCGCCTCTCGCAGGATGCCTCCCAGACGCAAGATGGCACCAGTTCCAACTTGGTCTGGTTTGAGAGTGCCAAGTGGGTCCTGGAAACTGACACCCAGAACAGTGGCTTGTGAGTTTTGTTTCCCAAGGAAAAAAGCCTGTACAATGGTTCAGGGGCTTGAGGCCTTAAATTGCCGGGTGCCTCCTGGAATTCAGCCTCTCGCAGGATGCCTCCCAGACGCAAGGTGGCACCAGTTCCAACTTGGTCTCGTTTGCGAGTGCCAAGTGGGTCCTGAAAACTGACACCCAGATCAGTGGCTTGTGAGTTTTTTTTCCCAGGGAAAAAGCCTGTACAATGGTTCAGGGTCTTGCGGCCTTAAATAGCCGGGTGACTCCTGGAATTCGGCCTCTCGCAGGATGCCTCCCAGACGCAAGATGGCCCGAGTGCTAACTTGGTCTGGTTTCAGAGTGCATGGTGGCTCCTGCAAACTGACACCCAGAACAGTGGCTTGTGAGTTTTGTTTCCCAGGGAAAAAGCCTGTACAATGGTTCAGGGTCCTGCGGCCTTAAATAGCCGGGTGCCTCCTGGAATTGCACCTCTCGCAGGATGCCTCCCAGACGCAAAATGACACCAGTGCCAACTTAGTCTGATTTGAGAGTGCCAGGTGGGTCCTGAAAACTGACATCCAGAACAGTGGCTTGTGAGTTTTGTTTCCCAGGGAAAACGCCTGTACAATGGTTCAGGGTCCTGCGGTCTTAAATTGCCGGGTGCCTCCTGGAATTCGGTCTCTCGCAGGATGCCTCCCAGACGCAAGGTGGCACCAGTGCCATCTTGGTCTGGTTTCAGAGTGCCAAGTGGGTCCTGAAAACTGACACCCAGAACAGTGGCTTGTGAGTTTTGTTTCCCAGGGAAAAAGCCTGTACAATGGTTCAGGGGCTTGAGGACTTAGATTGCCGGGTGCCTCCTGGAATTCGGCCTCTCGCAGGATGCCTCCCAGACGCAAGATGGCACCAGTTCCAATTTGGTCTGGTTTAAGAGTGCCAAGTGGGTCCTGAAAACTGTCACCCAGAAGAGTGGCTTGTGAGTTTTGTTTCCCAGGGAAAAAGCCCGTGCAATGATTCAGGGGCTTGAAGCCTTAAAATCCCGGGTGCCTCCTGGAGATCCGCCTCTCGCAGGATGCCTCCCAGACGCAAGGTGGCACCAGTTCCAACTTAGTCCGGTTTAAGAGTGCCAAGTGGGTCCTGAAAACTGACACCCAGAACAGTGTCTTGTGAGTTTTGTTTCCCAGGGAAAAAGCCCGTACAATGGTTCAGGGTCCTGCGGCCTTAAATAGCCGGGTGCCTCCTGGAATTCGGCCTCTCGCAGGATGCCTCCCAGACGCAAGATGGCCCCAGTGCCAACTTGGTCTGGTTTCAGAGTGCATGGTGCCTCCTGAAAACTGACACCCAGAACAGTGGCTTGTGAGTTTTGTTTCCCAGGGAAAAAGCATGTACAATGGTTCAGGGTCCTGCGGCCTTAAATAGCCGAGTGCCTCCTGGAGATCCGCCTCTCGCAGGATGCCTGCCAGACGCAAAATGACACCAGTGCCAACTTGGTCTGATTTGAGAGTGCCAGGTGGGTCCTGAAAACTTACACCCAGAACAGTGGCTTGTGAGTTTTGTTTTTCAGGGAAAAAGCCTGTACAATGGTTCAGGGTCCTGCAGCCTTAAATTGCCGGGTGCCTCCTGGAATTCGGCCTCTCGCAGGATGCTTCCCAGACGCAAGATAGCACCAGTTCCAACTTAGTCTGGTTTAAGAGTGCCAAGTGGGTCCTGAAAACTGACACCCAGAACAGTGTCTTGTGAGTTTTCTTTCCTAGGGAAAAAGCCTGTATAATGGTTCAGGGGCCTGAGGCCTTAAATTTCCGGGTCCCTCCTGGAATTTGGCCTGTCGCAGGATGCCTCCCAGACGCAAGATGGCACCAGTTCCAACTTGGTCTGGTTTGAGAGTGCCAAGTGGGTCCTGGAAACTGACACCCAGAACAGTGGCTTGTGAGTTTTGTTTCCCAGAGAAAAAGCCTGTACAATGGTTCAGGGGCTTGAGGCCTTAAAATGCCGGGTGTCTCCTGGAGATCCGCCTCTCGAAGGATGCCTCCCAGACGCAAAATGACACCAGTGCCAACTTAGTCTGGTTTAAGAGTGCCAAGTGGGTCCTGAAAACTGACACCCAGAACAGTGTCTTGTGAGTTTTTTTTCCCAGGGAAAAAGCCTGTACAAGGGTTAAGAGTCCTGCGGCCTTAAATAGCCGGGTGCCTCCTGGAATTCGGCCTCTCGCAGGATGCCTCCCAGAAGCAAGATGGCCCCAGTTCTAACTTGGTCTGGTTTGAGAGTGCATGGTGGTTCCTGCAAACTGACACCCAGAACAGTGGCTTGTGAGTTTTGTTTCCCAGGGAAAAAGCCTGTACAATGTTTCAGGGCCCTGAGGCCTTTACTTGCCGGGTGCCTTCCTGAGATCCGCCTCTCGCAGGATGCCTCCCAGACGCAAAATGACACCAGTGCACACTTAGTCTGGTTTGAGAGTGCCAGGTGAGTCCTGAAAACTGACACCAAGAACAGTGGCTTGTGAGTTTTATTTCCCAGGGAAAAAGACTGTAGAATGGTTCAGCGTCCTGCGGCCTTATATTGCCGGGTGCCTCCTGGAATTGCGCCGCTCGCAGGATGCCTCCCAGACGCAAGGTAGCACCAGTTCCAACTTAGTCTGGTTTAAGAGTGCCAAGTGGGTCCTGAAAACTGACACCCAGAACAGTGGCTTCTGAGTTTTGTTTCCCAGGGAAAAAGCCTGTACAATGGTTCAGGGGCCTGAGGCCTTAAATTGCTGGGTGCCTCGTGGTATTCGGCCTCTCGCAGGATGCCTCCCAGACACAAGGTGGCACCAGTGCCAACTTGGTCTGGTTTGAGAGTGCTAAGAGGGTCCTGCATACGGACACCCAGAACAGTGGCTTGTGAGTTTTGTTTCCCAGGGAAAAAGCCTGTACAATGGTACAGGGTTCTGAGACTTAAATTGCCGAGTGTCTCCTGGAATTGCGCCTCTCGCAGGATGCCTCCCAGATGCAAGGTGGCACCAGTGCCAACTTTGTCTTTTTTGAGAGTGCCAGGTGGCTCCTGCAAACTGACACCCAGAACAGTGGCTTGTGAATTTTGTTTCCTAGGGAAAACGCCTGTACAATGGTTCAGGGTCCTGCGGCCTTAAATTGCTGGGTGCCTCCTGGAATTGCTCCTCTCGCAGGATGCCTCCCAGACGCAAGGTGGCACCAGTTCCAACTTGGTCTGGTTTAAGAGTGCCAAGTGGGTCCTGAAAACTGACACCCAGAACAGTGGCTTCTGAGTTTTGTTTCCCAGGGAAAAAGCCTGTACAAGGGTTCAGGGTCCTGCGGCCTTAAATAGCCGGGTGCCTCCTGGAATTCGGCCTCTCGCAGGATGCCTCCCAGACGCAAGATGGCCCCAGTGCTAACTTGTTCTGGTTTGAGAGTGCCAGGTGGGTCCTGCAAACTGACACCCAGAACAGTGGCTTGTGAGTTTTGTTTCCCAGGGAAAAAGCCTGTACAATGGTTCAGGGTCCTGCGGCCTTAAATAGCCGGGTGCCTCCTGGAATTGCACCTCTCGCAGGATGCCTCCCAGACGCAAAATGACACCAGTGCCAACTTGGTCTGATTTGAGAGTGCCAGGTGGGTCCTGAAAACTGACATCCAGAACAGTGGCTTGTGAGTTTTGTTTCCCAGGGAAAACGCCTGTACAATGGTTCAGGGTCCTGCGGCCTTAAATTGCCGGGTGCCTCCTGGAATTTGGCCTCTTGCAGGATGCCTCCCAGACGCAAGGTGGCACCAGTGCCAACTTGGTCTGGTTTGAGAGTGCCAAGTGGGTCCTGAAAACTGACACCCAGAACAGTGGCTTGTGAGTTTTGTTTCCCAGGGAAAAAGCCTGTACAATGGTTCAGGGGCTTGAGGACTTAGATTGCCGGGTGCCTCCTGGAATTCGGCCTTTCGCAGGATGCCTCCCAGACGCAAGATGGCACCAGTTCCAACTTGGTCTGGTTTAAGAGTGCCAAGTGGGTCCTGAAAACTGACACCCAGAAGAGTGGCTTGTGAGTTTTGTTTCCCAGGGAAAAAGCCCGTGCAATGGTTCAGGGGCTTGAAGCCTTAAAATCCCGGGTGCCTCCTGGAGATCCGCCTCTCGCAGGATGCCTCCCAGACGCAAAATGACACCAGTGCCAACTTAGTCTGGTTTAAGAGTGCCAAGTGGGTCCTGAAAACTGACACCCAGAACAGTGTCTTGTGAGTTTTTTTTCCCAGGGAAAAAGCCTGTACAAGGGTTCAGGGTCGTGCGGCCTTAAATAGACGGGTGCCTCCTGGAATTCGGCCTCTCGCAGGATGCCTCCCAGACGCAAGATGGCCCCAGTGCCAACTTGGTCTGGTTTCAGAGTGCATGGTGCCTCCTGAAAACTGACACCCAGAACAGTGGCTTGTGAGTTTTCTTTCCCAGGGAAAAAGCCTGTACAATGGTTCAGGGTCCTGCGGCCTTAAATAGCCGAGTGCCTCCTGGAGATCCGCCTCTCGCAGGATGCCTGACAGACGCAAAATGACACCAGTGCCAACTTGGTCTGATTTGAGAGTGCCAGTTGGGTCCTGAAAACTGACACCCAGAACAGTGGCTTGTGAGTTTTGTTTTTCAGGGAAAAAGCCTGTACAATGGTTCAGGGTCCTGCAGCCTTAAATTGCCGGGTGCCTCCTGGAATTCGGCCTCTCGCAGGATGCTTCCCAGACCCAAGATAGCACCAGTTCCAACTTAGTCTGGTCTAAGAGTGCCAAGTGGGTCCTGAAAACTGACACCCAGAACAGTGTCTTGTGAGTTTTCTTTCCTAGGGAAAAAGCCTGTATAATGGTTCAGGGGCCTGAGGCCTTAAATTGCCGGGTCCCTCCTGGAATTTGGCCTGTCGCAGGATGCCTCCCAGACGCAAGATGGCACCAGTTCCAACTTGGTCTGGTTTGAGAGTGCCAAGTGGGTCCTGGAAACTGACACCCAGAACAGTGGCTTGTGAGTTTTGTTTCCTAGAGAAAAAGCCTGTACAATGGTTCAGGGGCTTGAGGCCTTAAAATGCCGGGTGTCTCCTGGAGATCCGCCTCTCGAAGGATGCCTCCCAGACGCAAAATGACACCAGTGCCAACTTAGTCTGGTTTAAGAGTGCCAAGTGGGTCCTGAAAACTGACACCCAGAACAGTGTCTTGTGAGTTTTTTTTCCCAGGGAAAAAGCCTGTACAAGGGTTCAGAGTCCTGCGGCCTTAAATAGCCGGGTGCCTCCTGGAATTCGGCCTCTCGCAGGATGCCTCCCAGAAGCAAGATGGCCCCAGTTCTAACTTGGTCTGGTTTGAGAGTGCATGGTGGCTCCTGCAAACTGACACCCAGAACAGTGGCTTGTGAGTTTTGTTTCCCAGGGAAAAAGCCTGTACAATGTTTCAGGGCCCTGAGGCCTTAACTTGCCGGGTGCCTTCCTGAGATCCGCCTCTCGCAGGATGCCTCCCAGACGCAAAATGACACCAGTGCACACTTAGTCTGGTTTGAGAGTGCCAGGTGAGTCCTGAAAACTGACACCAAGAACAGTGGCTTGTGAGTTTTATTTCCCAGGGAAAAAGACTGTAGAATGGTTCAGCGTCCTGCGGCCTTATATTGCCGGGTGCCTCCTGGAATTGCGCCGCTCGCAGGATGCCTCCCAGACGCAAGGTAGCACCAGTTCCAACTTAGTCTGGTTTAAGAGTGCCAAGTGGGTCCTGAAAACTGACACCCAGAACAGTGGCTTCTGAGTTTTGTTTCCCAGGGAAAAAGCCTGTACAATGGTTCAGGGGCCTGAGGCCTTAAATTGCTGGGTGCCTCGTGGTATTCGGCCTCTCGCAGGATGCCTCCCAGACACAAGGTGGCACCAGTGCCAACTTGGTCTGGTTTGAGAGTGCTAAGAGGGTCCTGCATACGGACACCCAGAACAGTGGCTTGTGAGTTTTGTTTCCCAGGGAAAAAGCCTGTACAATGGTACAGGGTTCTGAGGCTTAAATTGCCGAGTGCCTCCTGGAATTGCGCCTCTCGCAGGATGCCTCCCAGATGCAAGGTGGCACCAGTGCCAACTTTGTCTTTTTTGAGAGTGCCAGGTGGCTCCTGCAAACTGACACCCAGAACAGTGGCTTGTGAATTTTGTTTCCTAGGGAAAACGCCTGTACAATGGTTCAGGGTCCTGCGGCCTTAAATTGCTGGGTGCCTCCTGGAATTGCTCCTCTCGCAGGATGCCTCCCAGACGCAAGGTGGCACCAGTTCCAACTTGGTCTGGTTTAAGAGTGCCAAGTGGGTCCTGAAAACTGACACCCAGAACAGTGGCTTCTGAGTTTTGTTTCCCAGGGAAAAAGCCTGTACAAGGGTTCAGGGTCCTGCGGCCTTAAATAGCCGGGTGCCTCCTGGAATTCGGCCTCTCGCAGGATGCCTCCCAGACGCAAGATGGCCCCAGTGCTAACTTGTTCTGGTTTGAGAGTGCCAAGTGGGTCCTGAAAACTGACACCCAGAACAGTGGCTTGTGAGTTTTGTTTCCCAGGGAAAAAGCCTGGACAATGGTTCAGGGTCCTGCGGCCTTAAATAGCCGGGTGCCTCCTGGAATTGCACCTCTCGCAGGATGCCTCCCAGACGCAAAATGACACCAGTGCCAACTTGGTCTGATTTGAGAGTGCCAGGTGGGTCCTGAAAACTGACATCCAGAACAGTGGCTTGTGAGTTTTGTTTCCCAGGGAAAACGCCTGTACAATGGTTCAGGGTCCTGCGGCCTTAAATTGCCGGGTGCCTCCTGGAATTTGGCCTCTTGCAGGATGCCTCCCAGACGCAAGGTGGCACCAGTGCCAACTTGGTCTGGTTTGAGAGTGCCAAGTGGGTCCTGAAAACTGACACCCAGAACAGTGGCTTGTGAGTTTTGTTTCCCAGGGAAAAAGCCTGTACAATGGTTCAGGGGCTTGAGGACTTAGATTGCCGGGTGCCTCCTGGAATTCGGCCTTTCGCAGGATGCCTCCCAGACGCAAGATGGCACCAGTTCCAACTTGGTCTGGTTTAAGAGTGCCAAGTGGGTCCTGAAAACTGACACCCAGAAGAGTGGCTTGTGAGTTTTGTTTCCCAGGGAAAAAGCCCGTGCAATGGTTCAGGGGCTTGAAGCCTTAAAATCCCGGGTGCCTCCTGGAGATCCGCCTCTCGCAGGATGCCTCCCAGACGCAAAATGACACCAGTGCCAACTTAGTCTGGTTTAAGAGTGCCAAGTGGGTCCTGAAAACTGACACCCAGAACAGTGTCTTGTGAGTTTTTTTTCCCAGGGAAAAAGCCTGTACAAGGGTTCAGGGTCGTGCGGCCTTAAATTGCCGGGTGCCTCCTGGAATTCGGCCTCTCGCAGGATGCCTCCCAGACGCAAGATGGCCCCAGTGCCAACTTGGTCTGGTTTCAGAGTGCATGGTGCCTCCTGAAAACTGACACCCAGAACAGTGGCTTGTGAGTTTTCTTTCCCAGGGAAAAAGCCTGTACAATGGTTCAGGGTCCTGCGGCCTTAAATAGCCGAGTGCCTCCTGGAGATCCGCCTCTCGCAGGATGCCTGACAGACGCAAAATGACACCAGTGCCAACTTGGTCTGATTTGAGAGTGCCAGTTGGGTCCTGAAAACTGACACCCAGAACAGTGGCTTGTGAGTTTTGTTTTTCAGGGAAAAAGCCTGTACAATGGTTCAGGGTCCTGAGGCCTTAAATTGCCGGGTCCCTCCTGGAATTTGGCCTGTCGCAGGATGCCTCCCAGACGCAAGATGGCACCAGTTCCAACTTGGTCTGGTTTGAGAGTGCCAAGTGGGTCCTGGAAACTGACACCCAGAACAGTGGCTTGTGAGTTTTGTTTCCCAGAGAAAAAGCCTGTACAATGGTTCAGGGGCTTGAGGCCTTAAAATGCCGGGTGTCTCCTGGAGATCCGCCTCTCGAAGGATGCCTCCCAGACGCAAAATGACACCAGTGCCAACTTAGTCTGGTTTAAGAGTGCCAAGTGGGTCCTGAAAACTGACACCCAGAACAGTGTCTTGTGAGTTTTTTTTCCCAGGGAAAAAGCCTGTACAAGGGTTAAGAGTCCTGCGGCCTTAAATAGCCGGGTGCCTCCTGGAATTCGGCCTCTCGCAGGATGCCTCCCAGAAGCAAGATGGCCCCAGTTCTAACTTGGTCTGGTTTGAGAGTGCATGGTGGTTCCTGCAAACTGACACCCAGAACAGTGGCTTGTGAGTTTTGTTTCCCAGGGAAAAAGCCTGTACAATGTTTCAGGGCCCTGAGGCCTTTACTTGCCGGGTGCCTTCCTGAGATCCGCCTCTCGCAGGATGCCTCCCAGACGCAAAATGACACCAGTGCACACTTAGTCTGGTTTGAGAGTGCCAGGTGAGTCCTGAAAACTGACACCAAGAACAGTGGCTTGTGAGTTTTATTTCCCAGGGAAAAAGACTGTAGAATGGTTCAGCGTCCTGCGGCCTTATATTGCCGGGTGCCTCCTGGAATTGCGCCGCTCGCAGGATGCCTCCCAGACGCAAGGTAGCACCAGTTCCAACTTAGTCTGGTTTAAGAGTGCCAAGTGGGTCCTGAAAACTGACACCCAGAACAGTGGCTTCTGAGTTTTGTTTCCCAGGGAAAAAGCCTGTACAATGGTTCAGGGGCCTGAGGCCTTAAATTGCTGGGTGCCTCGTGGTATTCGGCCTCTCGCAGGATGCCTCCCAGACACAAGGTGGCACCAGTGCCAACTTGGTCTGGTTTGAGAGTGCTAAGAGGGTCCTGCATACGGACACCCAGAACAGTGGCTTGTGAGTTTTGTTTCCCAGGGAAAAAGCCTGTACAATGGTACAGGGTTCTGAGGCTTAAATTGCCGAGTGCCTCCTGGAATTGCGCCTCTCGCAGGATGCCTCCCAGATGCAAGGTGGCACCAGTGCCAACTTTGTCTTTTTTGAGAGTGCCAGGTGGCTCCTGCAAACTGACACCCAGAACAGTGGCTTGTGAATTTTGTTTCCTAGGGAAAACGCCTGTACAATGGTTCAGGGTCCTGCGGCCTTAAATTGCTGGGTGCCTCCTGGAATTGCTCCTCTCGCAGGATGCCTCCCAGACGCAAGGTGGCACCAGTTCCAACTTGGTCTGGTTTAAGAGTGCCAAGTGGGTCCTGAAAACTGACACCCAGAACAGTGGCTTCTGAGTTTTGTTTCCCAGGGAAAAAGCCTGTACAAGGGTTCAGGGTCCTGCGGCCTTAAATAGCCGGGTGCCTCCTGGAATTCGGCCTCTCGCAGGATGCCTCCCAGACGCAAGATGGCCCCAGTGCTAACTTGTTCTGGTTTGAGAGTGCCAGGTGGGTCCTGCAAACTGACACCCAGAACAGTGGCTTGTGAGTTTTGTTTCCCAGGGAAAAAGCCTGTACAATGGTTCAGGGTCCTGCGGCCTTAAATAGCCGGGTGCCTCCTGGAATTGCACCTCTCGCAGGATGCCTCCCAGACGCAAAATGACACCAGTGCCAACTTGGTCTGATTTGAGAGTGCCAGGTGGGTCCTGAAAACTGACATCCAGAACAGTGGCTTGTGAGTTTTGTTTCCCAGGGAAAACGCCTGTACAATGGTTCAGGGTCCTGCGGCCTTAAATTGCCGTGTGCCTCCTGGAATTTGGCCTCTTGCAGGATGCCTCCCAGACGCAAGGTGCCACCAGTGCCAACTTGGTCTGGTTTGAGAGTGCCTAGTGGGTCCTGAAAACTGACACCCAGAACAGTGGCTTGTGAGTTTTGTTTCCCAGGGAAAAAGCCTGTACAATGGTTCAGGGGCTTGAGGACTTAGATTGCCGGGTGCCTCCTGGAATTCGGCCTTTCGCAGGATGCCTCCCAGACGCAAGATGGCACCAGTTCCAACTTGGTCTGGTTTAAGAGTGCCAAGTGGGTCCTGAAAACTGACACCCAGAACAGTGGCTTGTGAGTTTTGTTTCCCAGGGAAAAAGCCCGTTCAATGGTTCAGGGGCTTGAAGCCTTAAAATCCCGGGTGCCTCCTGGAGATCCGCCTCTCGCAGGATGCCTGACAGACGCAAAATGACACCAGTGCCAACTTGGTCTGATTTGAGAGTGCCAGTTGGGTCCTGAAAACTGACACCCAGAACAGTGGCTTGTGAGTTTTGTTTTTCAGGGAAAAAGCCTGTACAATGGTTCAGGGTCCTGCAGCCTTAAATTGCCGGGTGCCTCCTGGAATTCGGCCTCTCGCAGGATGCTTCCCAGACCCAAGATAGCACCAGTTCCAACTTAGTCTGGTCTAAGAGTGCCAAGTGGGTCCTGAAAACTGACACCCAGAACAGTGTCTTGTGAGTTTTCTTTCCTAGGGAAAAAGCCTGTATAATGGTTCAGGGGCCTGAGGCCTTAAATTGCCGGGTCCCTCCTGGAATTTGGCCTCTTGCAGGATGCCTCCCAGACGCAAGATGGCACCAGTTCCAACTTGGTCTGGTTTGAGAGTGCCAAGTGGGTCCTGGAAACTGACACCCAGAACAGTGGCTTGTGAGTTTTGTTTCCCAGGGAAAAAGCCTGTACAATGGTTCAGGGGCTTGAGGCCTTAAAATGCCGGGTGTCTCCTGGAGATCCGCCTCTCGAAGGATGCCTCCCAGACGCAAAATGACACCTGTGCCAACTTAGTCTGGTTTAAGAGTGCCAAGTGGGTCCTGAAAACTGACACCCAGAACAGTGGCTTGTGAGTTTTTTTTCCCAGGGAAAAAGCCTGTACAAGGGTTCAGAGTCCTGCGGCCTTAAATAGCCGGGTGCCTCCTGGAATTCGGCCTCTCGCAGGATGCCTCCCAGAAGCAAGATGGCCCCAGTTCTAACTTGGTCTGGTTTGAGAGTGCCAGGTGGCTCCTGCAAACTGACACCCAGAACAGTGGCTTGTGAGTTTTGTTTCCCAGGGAAAAAGCCTGTACAATGGTTCAGGGTCCTGTGGCCTTAAATTGCCGGGTGCCTCCTGGAATTGCGCCTCTCGCAAGATGCCTCCCAGACGCAAGGTGGCACCAGTTCCAACTTGGTCTGGTTTAAGAGTGCCAAATGGGTCCTGAAAACTGACACCCAGAACAGTGGCTTGTGAGTTTTGTTTCCCAGGGAAAAATCCTGTACATTGGTTCAGGGGCTTGAGGCCTTAAATTGCCTGGGTGCCTCCTGGAATTCGGCCTCTCGCAGGATGCCTCCCAGACGCAAGGTGGCACCAGTTCCATCTTAGTCTGGTTTAAGAGTGCCAAGTGGGTCCTGAAGACTGACACCCAGAACAGTGGCTTGTGAGATTTGTTTCCCAGGGAAAAAGCCTGTAAAATGGTTCAGGGTCCAGCGGCCTTAAATTGCCGGGTGCCTCCTGGAATTCGGCCTCTCGCAGGGTGCCTCCCAGACGCAAAATGACACCAGTGCCAACTTGGCCTGGTTTGAGAGTGCCAGGTGGGTCCTGAAAACTGACACCCAGAACAGTGGCTTGTGAGTTTTGTTTCCCAGGGAAAAAGCCTGTACAATGGTTCAGGGTCCTGCGGCCTTAAATTGCCGGATGCCACCTGGAATTGCGCCTCTCGCAGGATGCATCTTAGACGCAAGGTGGCACCAGTGCCAACTTGGTCTGGTTTGAGAGTGCCAAGTGGGTCCTGAAAACTGACACCCAGAACAGTGACTTGTGAGTTTTGTTTCCCAGGGAAAAAGCCTGTACAATGGTTCAGGCTCCTGCAGCCTTAAATTGCCGGGTGCCTCCGGGAGATCCACCTCTCGCAGGATGCCTCCCGGACGCAAGGTGGCACCAGTTCCAGCTTGGTCTAGTTTAAGAGTGCAAAGTGGGTCCTGAAAACTGACACCCAGAACAGTGGCTTGTGAGTTTTGTTTCCCAGGGAAAAAGCCTGTAAAATGGTTCAGGCTCCTGAGGCCTTAAATTGCTGGGTGCCTTCCTGAGATCCGCCTGTCGCAGGATGCCTCCCAGACGCAAAATGACACCCATGCACACTTAGTCTGGTTTGAGAGTGCTAGGTGGGTCCTGAAAACTGACACCCAGAACAGTGGCTTGTGAGTTTTGTTTCCCAGGGAAAAAGCCTTTACAATGGTTCAGGGTCCAGAGGCCTTAAATTGCCGGGTGCCTCCTTGAATTCGGCCTCTCGCAGGATGCCTCCCAGACACAAGGTGGCACCAGTGCCAACTTGGTCTGGTTTTAGAGTGCTAAGAGGGCCCTGCAAATTGACACCCAGAACTGTGTCTTCTGAGTTTTGTTTCCCAGGGCAAAAGCCTGTACAATTTTTCAGGGTTCTGAGGCCTTAAATTGCCGAGTGTCTCCTGGAATTGCGCCTCTCGCAGGATGCCGCCAAGACGCAAGGTGGCACCAGTGCCAACTTGGTCTTGTTTGAGAGTGCCAGGTGGCTCCTGCGAACTGACACCCAGAACAGTGGCTTGTGAGTTTTGGTTCCTAGGGAAAACGCCTGTACAATCGTTCAGGGTCCTGCGGCCATAAATTACCGAGTGCCTCCTGGAATTCGGCCTCTCGCAGGATGCCTCCCAGACGCATGGTGGCACCAGTTCCAACTTGGTCTGGTTTAAGAGTGCCAAGTGGGTCCTGAAAACTGACACCCAGAACAGTGTCTTGTGAGTTTTTTTTCCCAGGGAAAAAGCCTGTACAAGGGTTCAGGGTCCTGCGGCTTTAAATAGCCGGGTGCCTCCTGGAAATCGGCCTCTCGCAGGATGCCTCCCAGACACAAGATGGCCCCAGTGCTAAATTGGTCTGGTTTTAGAGTGCATGGTGGCTCCTGCAAACTGACACCTAGAACAGTGGCTTGTGAGTTTTGTTTCCCAGGGAAAAAGCCTGTACAAGGGTTCAGGGTCCTGCGGCCTTAAATATCCGAGTGCCTCCTGGAGATCCGCCTCTCGCAGGATGCCTCCCAGACGCAAAATGACACCAGTGCAAACTTGGTCTGATTTGAGAGTGCCAGGTGGGTCCTGAAAACTGACACCCAGAACAGTGGCTTGTGAGTTTTGTTTCCCAGGGAAAAAGCCTGTAGAATGGTTCAGGGTCCTGCGGCCTTAAATTGCCGGGTGCCTCCTGGAATTGCGCCTCTCGCAGGATGCCTCCCAGACGCAACGTGGCACCAGGGCCAACTTGGTCTGGTTTAAGAGTTCCAAGTGGGTCCTGAAAACTAACACCCAGAACAGTTGCTTGTGAGTTTGTTTCCCAAGGAAAAAGCCTGTACAATGGTTCAGGGGCTTGAGGCCTTAAATTGCCGGGTGCCTCCTGGAATTCGGCCTCTCGCAAAATTCCTACCAGACCCAAGATTGCACCAGTTCCAACTTGGTCTGGTTTAAGAGTGCCAAGTGGGTCCTGAAAACTGACACCCAGAACAGGGGCTTGTGAGTTTTCTTTCCCAGGGAAAAAGCCTGTACAATTGTTCAGGGGCTGGAGGCCTTAAATTTCCGGGTGCCTCCTGGAATTCGGCCTCTCGCAGGATGCCTCCCAGACGCAAGGTGGCACCAGTTCCAACTTAGTCTGGTTTAAGAGTGCCAAGTGGGTCCTGAAGACTGACACCCAGAACAGTGGCTTGTGAGTTTTGTTTCCCAGGGAAAAAGCCTGGACAATGGTTAAGGGTCTTGCAGCCTTAAATTGCCAGGTGCATCCTGGAATTGTGCCTCTCGCAGGATGCCTCCCAGATGCAAGATTGCACCAGTTCCAACTTGGTCTGGTTTGAGAGTGCCAAGTGGGTCCTGAAAACTGACACACAGAACAGTGGCTTGTGAGTTTTGTTTCCCAGGGAAAAAGCCTGTACAATGGCTCAGGGGTCTGCGGCCTTAAATTGCCGGGTGCCTCCTGGAATTCGGCCTCTCGCAAGATGCCTCTTCGACGCTAGGTGGCACCAGTTCCAACTTGGTCTGGTTTAAGAGTGCCAAGTGGGTCCTGAAGACTGACACCCAGAACAGTGGCTTGTGAGTTTTATTTCCCAGGGAAAAAGCCTGTAGAATGGTGCAAGTTCTTGCGGCCTTAAATTGCCGGGTGCATCCTGGAATTGCGCCTCTCGCAGGATGCCTCCAAGATGCAAGGTGGCACCAGTTCCAACTTGGACTGGTTTGAGAGTGCCAAGTGGGTCCTGAAAACTGACACCCAGAACAGTGGCTTGTGAGTTTTGTTTCCCAGGGAAAATGCCTGTTCAATGGTTCAAGGGCCTGAGGCATTGAATTGCCGGGCGCCTTTTGGAATTCGGCCTCTCGCAGGATGCCTCCCAGACGCAAGGTGGCACCAGTTCCA
Source organism: Fringilla coelebs (assembly GCF_963513975.1). NCBI lineage: Eukaryota > Metazoa > Chordata > Aves > Passeriformes > Fringillidae > Fringilla > Fringilla coelebs. Next base: position 1,078,644 of record NW_028167587.1, on the reverse strand, counting down.
ACTAGATCTGGATTAAGAGTGCCAAGTGGGTCCTGAAAACTAACACCCAGAACAGTGGCTTGTGAATTTTCTTTCCCAGGGAAAAAGCCTGTACAGCTGTTCAGGGGCCTGAGGCCTTAAATTGCAGGGTGCCTCCTGGAATTGCGCCTCTCGCAGGATGCCTCCCAGACGCAAGGTGGCACCAGTTCCAACTTGGTCTGGTTTGAGAGTGCCAAGTGGGTCCTGAAAACTGACACCCAGAACAGTGGCTTGTGAGTTTTGTTTCCCAGGGAAAAAGCCTGGACAATGGTTCAGGGGCTTGAAGCCTTAACTTGCCGGGTGCCTCCTGGAATTTGGCCTGTCGCAGGATGCCTCCCCGACGCTAGGTGGCACCAGTTCCAACTTAGTCTGGTTTAAGAGTGCCAAGTGGGTCCTGAAAACTGACACCCAGAACAGTGGCTTGTGAGTTTTGTTTCCCAGGGAAAAAGCCTGTACAGCAGTTCAGGGTTCTGAGGCTTAAATTGCCGAGTGCCTCCTGGAATTGCGCCTCTCGCAGGATGCCTCCCAGACGCTAGGTGGCACCAGTTCCAACTTGGTCTGGTTTGAGAGTGCCAAGTGGGTCCTGAAAACTGACACCCAGAACAGTGGCTTGTGAGTTTTGTTTCCCAGGGAAAAAGCCTGGACAATGGTTCAGGGGCCTGAGGCCTTAAATTGCCAGGTGCCTCCTGGAGATCCGCCTCTCGCAGGATGCCTCCCAGACGCAAAATGACCCCAGGGCCAACTTGGTCTGGTTTGAGACTGCCAGGTGGGTCCTGCAAACTGACACCCAAAACAGTGGCTTGTGAGTTTTGTTTCCCAGGGAAAAAGCCCGTACAATGGTTCAGGGTCCTGCGGCCTTAAATTGCCGGGTGTCTCCTCGAATTGCGCCTCTCGCAGGACGCCTCCCAGACGCAAGATGGCACCAGTTCCAACTTGGTCTGGTTTGAGAGTGCCAAGTGGGTCCTGGAAACTGACACCCAGAACAGTGGCTTGTGAGTTTTGTTTCCCAAGGAAAAAAGCCTGTACAATGGTTCAGGGGCTTGAGGCCTTAAATTGCCGGGTGCCTCCTGGAATTCGGCGTCTCGCAGGATGCCTCCCAGACGGAAGGTGGCACCAGTTCCAACTTAGTCTGGTTTAAGAGTGCCAAATGGGTCCTGAAGACTGACACCCAGAACAGTGGCTTGTGAGTTTTGTTTCCCAGGGAAAAAGCCTGTACAATGGTTCAGGGTCCTGCGGCCTTAAATAGCCGGGTGCCTCCTGGAATTCGGCCTCTCGCAGGATGCCTCCCAGACGCAAGATGGCCCCAGTGCTAACTTGGTCTGGTTTCAGAGTGCATGGTGGCTCCTGCAAACTGACACCCAGAACAGTGGCTTGTGAGTTTTGTTTCCCAGGGAAAAAGCCTGTACAATGGTTCAGGGTACTGCGGCCTTAAATAGCCGGGTGCCTCCTGGAATTGCACCTCTCGCAGGATGCCTCCCAGACGCAAAGTGACACCAGTGCCAACTTAGTCTGATTTGAGAGTGCCAGGTGGGTCCTGAAAACTGACATCCAGAACAGTGGCTTGTGAGTTTTGTTTCCCAGGGAAAACGCCTGTACAATGGTTCAGGGTCCAAGGGCCTTAAATAGCCGGGTGCCTCCTGGAATTCGGCCTCTCGCAGGATGCCTCCCAGACGCAAGGTGGCACCAGTGCCAACTTGGTCTGGTTTGAGAGTGCCAAGTGGGTCCTTAAAACTGACACCCAGAACAGTGGCTTGTGAGTTTTGTTTCCCAGGGAAAAAGCCTGTACAATGGTTCAGGGGCTTGAGGCCTTAGATTGCCGGGTGCCTCCTGGAATTCGGCCTCTCGCAGGATGCCTCCCCGACGCAAGATGGCACCAGTTCCAACTTGGTCTGGTTTAAGAGTGCCAAGTGGGTCCTGAATACTGACACCCAGAACAGTGTCTTGTGAGTTTTTTTTCCCAGGGAAAAAGCCTGTAGAATGGTTCAGGGTCGTGCGGCCTTAAATAGCCGGGTGCCTCCTGGAATTCGGCCTCTCGCAGGATGCCTCCCAGACGCAAGATGGCCCCAGTGCCAACTTGGTCTGGTTTGAGAGTGCATGGTGCCTCCTGAAAACTGACACCCAGAACAGTGGCTTGTGAGTTTTGTTTCCCAGGGAAAAAGCCTGGACAATGGTTCAGGGTCCTGCGGCCTTAAATAGCCGAGTGCCTCCTGGAGATCCGCCTCTCGCAGGATGCCTGCCACACGCAAAATGACACCAGTGCCAACTTGGTCTGATTTGAGAGTGCCAGGTGGGTCCTGAAAACTGACACCCAGAACAGTGGCTTGTGAGTTTTGTTTCCCAGGGAAAAAGCCTGTACAATGGTTCAGGGACTTGAGGCCTTAAAATGCCGGGTGTCTCCTGGAGATCCGCCTCTCGAAGGATGCCTCCCAGACGCAAAATGACACCAGTGCCAACTTAGTCTGGTTTAAGAGTACCAAGTGGGTCCTGAAAACTGACACCCAGAACAATGTCTTGTGAGTTTTTTTTCCCAGGGAAAAAGCCTGTACAAGGGTTCAGAGTCCTGCGGCCTTAAATAGCCGGGTGCCTCCTGGAATTGCGCCTCTCGCAGGATGCCTCCCAGAAGCAAGATGGTCCCAGTGCTAACTTGGTCTTGTTTCAGTGTGCATGGTGGCTCCTGCAAACTGACACCCAGAACAGTGGCTTGTGAGTTTTGTTTCCCAGGGAAAAAGCCTGTAAAATGGTTCAGGGGCTTGAGGCCTTAAATTGCCGGGTGCCTCCTGGAATTCGGCCTCTCGCAGGATGCCTCCCAGACGCAAGGTGGCACCAGTTCCAACTTAGTCGGGTTTAAGAGTGCCAAGTGAGTCCTGAAAACTGACACCCAGAACAGTGGCTTGTGAGTTTTGTTTCCCAGGGAAAAAGCCTGTAGAATGGTTCAGGGTCCTGCGGCCTTAAATTGCCGGGTGCCTCCTGGAATTGCGCCTCTCGCAGGATGCCTCCCAGACGCAACGTGGCACCAGGGCCAACTTGGTCTGGTTTAAGAGTTCCAAGTGGGTCCTGAAAACTAACACCCAGAACAGTTGCTTGTGAGTTTGTTTCCCAAGGAAAAAGCCTGTACAATGGTTCAGGGGCGTGAGGCCTTAAATTGCCGGGTGCCTCCTGGAATTCGGCCTCTCGCAGGATGCCTCGCAGATGCAAAATGACACCAGTTCCTACTTGGTCTTGTTTGAGAGTGCCAGGTGGGTCCTGAAAATTGACATCCAGAACAGTGGCTTGTGAGTTTTGTTTCCCAGGGAAATAGCCTGTACAATGGTTCAGGGTCCTGCGGCCTTAAATTCCCGGATGCCTCCAGGAATTGCGCCTCTCGCAGGATGCCTCCCAGACGCAAGGTGGCCCCAGGGCCAACTTGGCCTGGTTTAAGAGTGCCAAGTGGGTCCTGAAAACTAACACCCAGAACAGTTGCTTGTGAGTTTGTTTCCCAGAGAAAAAGCCTGTACAATGGTTCAGGGGCCTGAACCCTTAAATTGCTGGGTGCCTCCTGGAATTCGGCCTCTCGCAAAATTCCTACCAGACCCAAGATTGCACCAGTTCCAACTTGGTCTGGTTTAAGAGTGCCAAGTGGGTCCTGAAAACTGACACCCAGAACAGTGGCTTGTGAGTTTTGTTTCCCAGGGAAAAAGCCTGTACAATTGTTCAGGGGCTGGAGGCCTTAAATTTCCGGGTGCCTCCTGGAATTCGGCCTCTCGCAGGATGCCTCCCAGACGCAAGGTGGCACCAGTTCCAACTTAGTCTGGTTTAAGAGTGCCAAGTGGGTCCTGAAGACTGACACCCAGAACAGTGGCTTGTGAGTTTTGTTTCCCAGGGAAAAAGCCTGGACAATGGTTAAGGGTCTTGCAGCCTTAAATTGCCAGGTGCATCCTGGAATTGTGCCTCTCGCAGGATGCCTCCCAGATGCAAGATTGCACCAGTTCCAACTTGGTCTGGTTTGAGAGTGCCAAGTGGGTCCTGAAAACTGACACCCAGAACAGTGGCTTGTGAGTTTTGTTTCCCAGGGAAAAAGCCTGTACAATGGCTCAGGGGTCTGCGGCCTTAAATTGCCGGGTGCCTCCTGGAATTCGGCCTCTCGCAAGATGCCTCTTCGACGCTAGGTGGCACCAGTTCCAACTTGGTCTGGTTTAAGAGTGCCAAGTGGGTCCTGAAGACTGACACCCAGAACAGTGGCTTGTGAGTTTTATTTCCCAGGGAAAAAGCCTGTAGAATGGTGCAAGGTCTTGCGGCCTTAAATTGCCGGGTGCATCCTGGAATTGCGCCTCTCGCAGGATGCCTCCAAGATGCAAGGTGGCACCAGTTCCAACTTGGACTGGTTTGAGAGTGCCAAGTGGGTCCTGAAAACTGACACCCAGAACAGTGGCTTGTGAGTTTTGTTTCCCAGGGAAAATGCCTGTTCAATGGTTCAAGGGCCTGAGGCCTTGAATTGCCGGGCGCCTTTTGGAATTCGGCCTCTCGCAGGATGCCTCCCAGACGCAAGGTGGCACCAGTTCCAACTAGATCTGGATTAAGAGTGCCAAGTGGGTCCTGAAAACTAACACCCAGAACAGTGGCTTGTGAATTTTCTTTCCCAGGGAAAAAGCCTGTACAGCTGTTCAGGGGCCTGAGGCCTTAAATTGCAGGGTGCCTCCTGGAATTGCGCCTCTCGCAGGATGCCTCCCAGACGCAAGGTGGCACCAGTTCCAACTTGGTCTGGTTTGAGAGTGCCAAGTGGGTCCTGAAAACTGACACCCAGAACAGTGGCTTGTGAGTTTTGTTTCCCAGGGAAAAAGCCTGGACAATGGTTCAGGGGCTTGAAGCCTTAACTTGCCGGGTGCCTCCTGGAATTTGGCCTGTCGCAGGATGCCTCCCCGACGCTAGGTGGCACCAGTTCCAACTTAGTCTGGTTTAAGAGTGCCAAGTGGGTCCTGAAAACTGACACCCAGAACAGTGGCTTGTGAGTTTTGTTTCCCAGGGAAAAAGCCTGTACAGCAGTTCAGGGTTCTGAGGCTTAAATTGCCGAGTGCCTCCTGGAATTGCGCCTCTCGCAGGATGCCTCCCAGACGCTAGGTGGCACCAGTTCCAACTTGGTCTGGTTTGAGAGTGCCAAGTGGGTCCTGAAAACTGACACCCAGAACAGTGGCTTGTGAGTTTTGTTTCCCAGGGAAAAAGCCTGGACAATGGTTCAGGGTCTTGCAGCCTTAAATTGCCAGGTGCCTCCTGGAGATCCGCCTCTCGCAGGATGCCTCCCAGACGCAAAATGACCCCAGGGCCAACTTGGTCTGGTTTGAGACTGCCAGGTGGGTCCTGCAAACTGACACCCAAAACAGTGGCTTGTGAGTTTTGTTTCCCAGGGAAAAAGCCCGTACAATGGTTCAGGGTCCTGCGGCCTTAAATTGCCGGGTGTCTCCTCGAATTGCGCCTCTCGCAGGATGCCTCCCAGACGCAAGATGGCACCAGTTCCAACTTGGTCTGGTTTGAGAGTGCCAAGTGGGTCCTGGAAACTGACACCCAGAACAGTGGCTTGTGAGTTTTGTTTCCCAAGGAAAAAAGCCTGTACAATGGTTCAGGGGCTTGAGGCCTTAAATTGCCGGGTGCCTCCTGGAATTCGGCCTCTCGCAGGATGCCTCCCAGACGCAAGGTGGCACCAGTTCCAACTTAGTCTGGTTTGAGAGAGCCAAGTGGGTCCTGACGACTGACACCCAGAACAGTGGCTTGTGAGTTTTGTTTCCCAGGGAAAAAGCCTGTACAATGGTTCAGGGTCCTGCGGCCTTAAATAGCCGGGTGCCTCCTGGAATTCGGCCTCTCGCAGGATGCCTCCCAGACGCAAGATGGCCCCAGTGCTAACTTGGTCTGGTTTCAGAGTGCATGGTGGCTCCTGCAAACTGACACCCAGAACAGTGGCTTGTGAGTTTTGTTTCCCAGGGAAAAAGCCTGTACAATGGTTCAGGGTACTGCGGCCTTAAATAGCCGGGTGCCTCCTGGAATTGCACCTCTCGCAGGATGCCTCCCAGACGCAAAGTGACACCAGTGCCAACTTAGTCTGATTTGAGAGTGCCAGGTGGGTCCTGAAAACTGACATCCAGAACAGTGGCTTGTGAGTTTTGTTTCCCAGGGAAAACGCCTGTACAATGGTTCAGGGTCCAAGGGCCTTAAATAGCCGGGTGCCTCCTGGAATTCGGCCTCTCGCAGGATGCCTCCCAGACGCAAGGTGGCACCAGTGCCAACTTGGTCTGGTTTGAGAGTGCCAAGTGGGTCCTTAAAACTGACACCCAGAACAGTGGCTTGTGAGTTTTGTTTCCCAGGGAAAAAGCCTGTACAATGGTTCAGGGGCTTGAGGCCTTAGATTGCCGGGTGCCTCCTGGAATTCGGCCTCTCGCAGGATGCCTCCCCGACGCAAGATGGCACCAGTTCCAACTTGGTCTGGTTTAAGAGTGCCAAGTGGGTCCTGAAAACTGACACCCAGAACAGTGTCTTGTGAGTTTTTTTTCCCAGGGAAAAAGCCTGTAGAATGGTTCAGGGTCGTGCGGCCTTAAATAGCCGGGTGCCTCCTGGAATTCGGCCTCTCGCAGGATGCCTCCCAGACGCAAGATGGCCCCAGTGCCAACTTGGTCTGGTTTGAGAGTGCATGGTGCCTCCTGAAAACTGACACCCAGAACAGTGGCTTGTGAGTTTTGTTTCCCAGGGAAAAAGCCTGGACAATGGTTCAGGGTCCTGCGGCCTTAAATAGCCGAGTGCCTCCTGGAGATCCGCCTCTCGCAGGATGCCTGCCACACGCAAAATGACACCAGTGCCAACTTGGTCTGATTTGAGAGTGCCAGGTGGGTCCTGAAAACTGACACCCAGAAGAGTGGCTTGTGAGTTTTGTTTCCCAGGGAAAAAGCCTGTACAATGGTTCAGGGACTTGAGGCCTTAAAATGCCGGGTGTCTCCTGGAGATCCGCCTCTCGAAGGATGCCTCCCAGACGCAAAATGACACCAGTGCCAACTTAGTCTGGTTTAAGAGTACCAAGTGGGTCCTGAAAACTGACACCCAGAACAATGTCTTGTGAGTTTTTTTTCCCAGGGAAAAAGCCTGTACAAGGGTTCAGAGTCCTGCGGCCTTAAATAGCCGGGTGCCTCCTGGAATTGCGCCTCTCGCAGGATGCCTCCCAGAAGCAAGATGGCCCCAGTGCTAACTTGGTCTTGTTTCAGTGTGCATGGTGGCTCCTGCAAACTGACACCCAGAACAGTGGCTTGTGAGTTTTGTTTCCCAGGGAAAAAGCCTGTAAAATGGTTCAGGGGCTTGAGGCCTTAAATTGCCGGGTGCCTCCTGGAATTCGGCCTCTCGCAGGATGCCTCCCAGACCCAAGGTGGCACCAGTTCCAACTTAGTCGGGTTTAAGAGTGCCAAGTGAGTCCTGAAAACTGACACCCAGAACAGTGTCTTGTGAGTTTTTTTTCCCAGGGAAAGAGCCTGTAGAATGGTTCAGGGTCGTGCGGCCTTAAATTGCCGGGTGCCTCCTGGAATTCGGCCTCTCGCAGGATGCCTCCCAGACGCAAGATGGCCCCAGTGCAAACTTGGTCTGGTTTCAGAGTGCATGGTGGCTCCTGCAAACTGACACCCAGAAGAGTGGCTTGTGAGTTTTGTTTCCCAGGGAAAAAGCCTGTACAATGGTTCAGGGGCTTGAGGCCTTAAAATGCCGGGTGCCTCCTGGAATTCGGCCTCTCGCAGGATGCCTCCCAGACGCAAGATGGCACCAGTTCCAACTTGGTCTGGTTTTAGAGATCCAAGTGGGTCCTGAAAACTGACACCCAGAACAGTGGCTTGTGAGTTTTGTTTCCCAGGGAAAAAGCCTGTACAATGGTTCAGGGGCTTGAGGCCTTAAAATGCCGGGTGCCTCTTGGAATTCGGCCTCTCGCAGGATGCTTCCCAGACGCAAGGTGGCACCAGTTCCAACTTAGTCTGGTTTAAGAGTGCCAAGTGGGTCCTGAAAACTGACCCCCAGAACAGTGGCTTGTGAGTTTTGTTTCCCAGGGAAAAAGTCTGTACAATGGTTCAGGGTCCTGCGGCCTTAAATAGCCGGGTGTCTCCTGGAGATCCGCCTCTCGCAGGATGCCTCCCAGACGCAAAATGACACCAGTGCCAACTTAGTCTGGTTTAAGAGTGCCAAGTGGGTCCTGAAAACTGACACCCAGAATAGTGTCTTGTGAGTTTTTTTTCCCAGGGAAAAAGCCTGTACAAGGGTTCAGGGTCCTGCGGCCTTAAATAGCCGTGTGCCTCCTGGAATTCGGCCTCTCGCAGGATGCCTCCCAGAAGCAAGATGGCCCCAGTGCTAACTTGGTCTGGTTTGAGAGTGCATGGTGGCTCCTGCAAACTGACACCCAGAACAGTGGCTTGTGAGTTTTGTTTCCCAGGGAAAAAGCCTGTAGAATGGTTCAGGGTCCTGTGGCCTAAAATTGCCGGGTGCCCCCTGGAATTGCGCCTCTCGCAGGATGCCTCCCAGACGCAAGGTGGCACCAGTTCCAACTTGGTCTGGTTTAAGAGTGCCAAATGGGTCCTGAAAACTGACATCCAGAACAGTGGCTTCTGAGTTTTGTTTCCCAGGGAAAAATCCTGTACAATGGCTCAGGGGCCTGAGGCCTTAAATTGCCGGGTGCCTCCTGGAATTCGGCCTCTCGCAGGATGCCTCCCAGACGAAAGATGGCACCAGTTCCAACTTGGTCTGGTTTGAGAGAGCCAAGTGGGTCCTGAAAACTGACACCCAGAACAGTGGCTTGTGAGTTTTGTTTCCCAGGGAAAAATCCTGTACATTGGTTCAGGGGCTTGAGGCCTTAAATTGCCTGGGTGCCTCCTGGAATTCGGCCTCTCGAAGGATGCCTCCCAGACGCAAGGTGGCACCAGTTCCAACTTAGTCTGGTTTAAGAGTGCCAAGTGGGTCCTGAAGACTGACACCCAGAACAGTGGCTTGTGAGTTTTGTTTCCCAGGGAAAAAGCCTGGACAATGGTTCAGGGTCCTGCGGCCTTAAATAGCCGGGTGCCTCCTGGAATTCGGCCTCTCGCAGGATGCCTCCAAGACGCAAGATGGCCCCAGTGCTAACTTGTTCTGGTTTCAGAGTGCATGGTGGCTCCTGCAAACTGACACCCAGAACAGTGGCTTGTGAGTTTTGTTTCCCAGGGAAAAAGCCTGTACAATGGTTCAGGGTACTGCGGCCTTAAATAGCCGGGTGCCTCCTGGAATTGCACCTCTCGCAGGATGCCTCCCAGACGCAAAGTGACACCAGTGCCAACTTAGTCTGATTTGAGAGTGCCAGGTGGGTCCTGAAAACTGACATCCAGAACAGTGGCTTGTGAGTTTTGTTTCCCAGGGAAAAGGCCTGTACAATGGTTCAGGGTCCTGCGGCCTTAAATAGCCGGGTGCCTCCTGGAATTCGGCCTCTCGCAGGATGCCTCCCAGACGCAAGATGGCCCCAGTGCCAACTTGGTCTGGTTTGAGAGTGCATGGTGCCTCCTGAAAACTGACACCCAGAACAGTGGCTTGTGAGTTTTGTTTCCCAGGGAAAAAGCCTGTACAATGGTTCAGGGTCCTGCGGCCTTAAATTGCCGAGTGCCTCCTGGAGATCCGCCTCTCGCAGGATGCCTGCCACACACAAAATGACACCAGTGCCAACTTGGTCTGATTTGAGAGTGCCAGGTGGGTCCTGAAAACTGACACCCAGAACAGTGGCTTGTGAGTTTTGTTTTTCAGGGAAAAAGCCTGTACAATGGTTCAGGGTCCTGCAGCCTTAAATTGCCGGGTGCCTCCTGGAATTCGCCTCTCGCAGGATGCCTCCCAGACGCAAGGTGGCACCAGTGCCAACTTGGTCTGGTTTGAGAGTGCCAAGTGGGTCCTGAAAACTGACACCCAGAACAGTGGCTTGTGAGTTTTGTTTCCCAGGGAAAAAGCCTGTAAAATGGTTCAGGGGCTTGAGGCCTTAAAATGCCTGGTGCCTCCTGGAATTCGGCCTCTCGCAGGATGCCTCCCAGACGCAAGATGGCACCAGTTCCAACTTGGTCTGGTTTAAGAGTGCCAAGTGGGTCCTGAAAACTGACACCCAGAACAGTGGCTTGTGAGTTTTGTTTCCCAGGGAAAAAGCCCGTACAATGGTTCAGGGGCTTGAGGCCTTAAAATGCTGGGTGCCTCTTGGAATTCGGCCTCTCGCAGAATGCCTCCAAGACGCAAGGTGGCACCAGTACCAACTTGGTCTGGTTTAAGAGTGCCAAGTGGGTCCTGAAAACTGACACCCAGAACAGTGGCTTGTGAGTTTTGTTTCCCAGGGAAAAAGCCTGTACAATGGTTCAGGGACTTGAGTCCTTAAAATGCCGGGTGTCTCCTGGAGATCCGCCTCTCGAAGGATGCCTCCCAGACGCAAAATGACACCAGTGCCAACTTAGTCTGGTTTAAGAGTACCAAGTGGGTCCTGAAAACTGACACCCAGAACAGTGTCTTGTGAGTTTTTTTTCCCAGGGAAAAAGCCTGTACAAGGGTTCAGAGTCCTGCGGCCTTAAAATGCCGGGTGCCTCCTGGAATTCCGCCTCTCGCAGGATGCCTCCCAGACGCAAGATGGCACCAGTTCCAACTTGGTCTGGTTTAAGAGTGCCAAGTGGGTCCTGAAAACTGACACCCAGAACAGTGGCTTGTGAGTTTTGTTTCCCAGGGAAAAAGCCTGTACAATGGTCCAGGGGCTTGAGGCCTTAAAATGCCGGGTGCCTCTTGGAATTCGGCCTCTCGCAGGATGCTTCCCAGACGCAAGGTGGCACCAGTTCCAACTTAGTCTGGTTTAAGTGTGCCAAGTGGGTCCTGAAAACTGACACCCAGAACAGTGTCTTGTGAGTTTTCTTTCCCAGGGAAAAAGCCTGTATAATGGTTCAGGGTCCTGAGGCCTTAAATTGCCGGGTCCCTCCTGGAATTTGGCCTGTCGCAGGATGCCTCCCAGACGCAAGATGGCACCAGTTCCAACTTGGTCTGGTTTGAGAGTGCCAAGTGGGTCCTGGAAACTGACACCCAGAACAGTGGCTTGTGAGTTTTGTTTCCCAGGGAAAAAGCCTGTACAATGGTTCAGGGGCTTGAGGCCTTAAAATGCCTGGTGCCTCTTGGAATTCGACCTCTCGCAGGATGCCTCCCAGACGCAAGGTGGCACCAGTTCCAACTTAGTCTGGTTTAAGAGTGCCAAGTGGGTCCTGAAAACTGACACCCAGAACAGTGTCATGTGAGTTTTTTTTCCCAGGGAAAAAGCCTGTACAAGGGTTCAGTGTCCTGCGGCCTTAAATAGCCGGGTGCCTCCTGGAATTCGGCCTCTCGCACGATGCCTCCCAGAAGCAAGATGGCCCCAGTGCTAACTTGGTCTGGTTTGAGAGTGCATGGTGGCTCCTGCAAACTGACACCCAGAACAGTGGCTTGTGAGTTTTGTTTCCCAGGGAAAAAGCCTGTACAATGGTTCAGGGTCCTGCGGCCTTAAATAGCCGGGTGTCTCCTGGAGATCCGCCTCTCGCAGGATGCCTCCCAGACGCAAAATGACACCAGTGCCAACCTAGTCTGGTTTAAGAGTGCCAAGTGGGTCCTGAAAACTGACACCCAGAACAGTGTCTTGTGAGTTTTTTTTCCCAGGGAAAAAGCCTGTACAAGGGTTCATGGTCCTGCGGCCTTAAATAGCCGGGTGCCTCCTGGAATTCGGCCTCTCGCAGGATGCCTCCCAGAAGCAAGATGGCCCCAGTGCTAACTTGGTCTGGTTTGAGAGTGCATGGTGGCTCCTGCAAACTGACACCCAGAACAGTGGCTTGTGAGTTTTGTTTCCCAGGGAAAAAGCCTGTACAATGGTTCAGGGGCTTGAGGGCTTAAAATGCCTGGTGCCTCTTGGAATTCGACCTCTCGCAGGATGCCTCCCAGACGCAAGGTGGCACCAGTTCCAACTTAGTCTGGTTTAAGAGTGCCAAGTGGGTCCTGAAAACTGACACCCAGAACAGTGGCTTGTGAGTTTTGTTTCCCAGGGAAAAAGCCTGTACAATGGTTCAGGGGCTTGAGGCCTTAAAATGCCTGGTGCCTCTTGGAATTCGACCTCTCGCAGGATGCCTCCCAGACGCAAGGTGGCACCAGTTCCAACTTAGTCTGGTTTAAGAGTGCCAAGTGGGTCCTGAAAACTGACACCCAGAACAGTGTCTTGTGAGTTTTTTTTCCCAGGGAAAAAGCCTGTTCAAGGGTTCAGGGTCCTGCGGCCTTAAATAGCCGGGTGCCTCCTGGAATTCGGCCTCTCGCACGATGCCGCCCAGAAGCAAGATGGCCCCAGTGCTAACTTGGTCTGGTTTGAGAGTGCATGGTGGCTCCTGCAAACTGACACCCAGAACAGTGGCTTGTGAGTTTTGTTTCCCAGGGAAAAAGCCTGTACAATGGTTCAGGGTCCTGCGGCCTTAAATAGCCGGGTGTCTCCTGGAGATCCGCCTCTCGCATGATGCCTCCCAGACGCAAAATGACACCAGTGCCAACTTAGTCTGGTTTAAGAGTGCCAAGTGGGTCCTGAAAACTGACACCCAGAACAGTGTCTTGTGAGTTTTTTTTCCCAGGGAAAAAGCCTGTACAAGGGTTCATGGTCCTGCGGCCTTAAATAGCCGGGTGCCTCCTGGAATTCGGCCTCTCGCAGGATGCCTCCCAGAAGCAAGATGGCCCCAGTGCTAACTTGGTCTGGTTTGAGAGTGCCAAGTGGGTCCTGCAAACTGACACCCAGAACAGTGGCTTGTGAGTTTTGTTTCCCAGGGAAAAAGCCTGTACAATGGTTCAGGGGCTTGAGGCCTTAAAATGCCTGGTGCCTCTTGGAATTCGACCTCTCGCAGGATGCCTCCCAGACGCAAGGTGGCACCAGTTCCAACTTGGTATGGTTTGAGAGTGCCAAGTGGGTCCTGAAAACTGACACCCAGAACAGTGGCTTGTGAGTTTTGTTTCCCAGGGAAAAAGCCTGTACAATGGTTCAGGGTCTTGCGGCCTTAAATTGCCAGGTGCCTCCTGGAGATCCGCCTCTCGCAGGATGCCTCCCAGACGCAAAATGACCCCAGGGCCAACTTGGTCTGGTTTGAGACTGCCAGGTGGGTCCTGCAAACTGACACCCAAAACAGTGGCTTGTGAGTTTTGTTTCCCAGGGAAAAAGCCCGTAAAATGGTTCAGGGTCCTGCGGCCTTAAATTGCCGGGTGTCTCCTCGAATTGCGCCCCTCGCAGGATGCCTCCCAGACGCAAGATGGCACCAGTTCCAACTTGGTCTGGTTTGAGAGTGCCAAGTGGGTCCTGGAAACTGACACCCAGAACAGTGGCTTGTGAGTTTTGTTTCCCAAGGAAAAAAGCCTGTACAATGGTTCAGGGGCTTGAGGCCTTAAATTGCCGGGTGCCTCCTGGAATTGCGCCTCTCGCAGGATGCCTCCCAGACGCAAGGTGGCACCAGTTCCAACTTAGTCTGGTTTAAGAGTGCCAAGTGGGTCCTGAAGACTGACACCCAGAACAGTGGCTTGTGAGTTTTTTTTCCCAGGGAAAAAGCCTGTACAAGGGTTCAGGGTCCTGCGGCCTTAAATAGCCGGGTGCCTCCTGGAATTCGGCCTCTCGCAGGATGCCTCCCAGACGCAAGATGGCCCCAGTGCTAACTTGGTCTGGTTTCAGAGTGCATGGTGGCTCCTGCAAATTGACACCCAGAACAGTGGCTTGTGAGTTTTGTTTCCCAGGGAAAAAGCCTGTACAAGGGTTCAGGGTACTGCGGCCTTAAATAGCCGGGTGCCTCCTGGAATTGCACCTCTCGCAGGATGCCTCCCAGACGCAAAGTGACACCAGTGCCAACTTAGTCTGATTTGAGAGTGCCAGGTGGGTCCTGAAAACTGACATCCAGAACAGTGGCTTGTGAGTTTTGTTTGCCAGGGAAAACGCCTGTACAATGGTTCAGGGTCCTGCGGCCTTAAATAGCCGGGTGCCTCCTGGAATTCGGCCTCTCGCAGGATGCCTCCCAGACGCAAGGTGGTACCAGTGCCAACTTGGTCTGGTTTGAGAGTGCCAAGTGGGTCCTTAAAACTGACACCCAGAACAGTGGCTTGTGAGTTTTGTTTCCCAGGGAAAAAGCCTGTAAAATGGTTCAGGGGCTTGAGGCCTTAAATTGCCGGGTGCCTCCTGGAATTCGGCCTCTCGCAGGATGCCTCCCAGACGCAAGGTGGCACCAGTTCCAACTTAGTCTGGTTTAAGAGTGCCAAGTGGGTCCTGAAAACTGACACCCAGAACAGTGGCTTGTGAGTTTTGTTTCCCAGGGAAAAAGCCTGTACAAGGGTTCAGGGTCCTGCGGCCTTAAATAGCCGGGTGCCTCCTGGAGATCCGCCTCTCGCAGGATGCCTCCCATACGCAAAATGACACCAGTGCCAACTTGGTCTGGTTTGAGAGTGCCAGGTGGGTCCTGAAAACTGACACCCAGAACAGTGGCTTGTGAGTTTTGTTTCCCAGGGAAAAAGCCTGTACAATGGTTCAGGGTCCTGCGGCATTAAATTGCCGGATGCCTCCTGGAATTGCGCCTCTCGCAGGATGCCTCCCAGACGCAAGGTGGCACCAGTTCCAACTTGGTCTGGTTTAAGAGTGCCAAGTGGGTCCTGAAAACTGACACCCAGAACAGTGGCTTGTGAGTTTTGTTTCCCAGGGAAAAAGCCTGTACAATGGTTCAGGGGCTTGAGGCCTTAAAATGCCTGGTGCCTCTTGGAATTCGACCTCTCGCAGGATGCCTCCCAGACGCAAGGTGGCACCAGTTCCAACTTAGTCTGGTTTAAGAGTGCCAAGTGGGTCCTGAAAACTGACACCAAGAACAGTGTCTTGTGAGTTTTGTTTCCCAGGGAAAAAGCCTGTACAATGGTTCAGGGTCCTGCGGCCTTAAATAGCCGGGTGTCTCCTGGAGATCCGCCTCTCGCAGGATGCCTCACAGACGCAAAATGACACCAGTGCCAACTTGGTCTGGTTTAAGAGTGCCAAGTGGGTCCTGAAAACTGACACCCAGAACAGTGTCTTGTGAGTTTTTTTTCCCAGGGAAAAACCTGTACAAGGGTTCAGGGTCCTGCGGCCTTAAATAGCCGGGTGCCTCCTGGAATTCGGCCTCTCGCAGGATGCCTCCCAGAAGCAAGATGGCCCCAGTGCTAACTTGGTCTGGTTTGAGAGTGCATGGTGGCTCCTGCAAACTGACACCCAGAACAGTGGCTTGTGAGTTTTGTTTCCCAGGGAAAAAGCCTGTACAATGGTTCAGAGTCCTGTGGCCTTAAATTGCCGGGTGCCCCCTGGAATTGCGCCTCTCGCAGGATGCCTCCCAGACGCAAGGTGGCACCAGTTCCAACTTGGTCTGGTTTAAGAGTGCCAAATGGGTCCTGAAAACTGACATCCAGAACAGTGGCTTCTGAGTTTTGTTTCCCAGGGAAAAATCCTGTACAATGGCTCAGGGGCCTGCGGCCTTAAATTGCCGGGTGCCTCCTGGAATTCGGCCTCTCGCAGGATGCCTCCCAGACGAAAGATGGCACCAGTTCCAACTTGGTCTGGTTTGAGAGTGCCAAGTGGGTCCTGAAAACTGACACCCAGAACAGTGGCTTGTGAGTTTTGTTTCCCAGGGAAAAATCCTGTACATTGGTTCAGGGGCTTGAGGCCTTAAATTGCCTGGGTGGGCCTGGAATTCGGCCTCTCGCAGGATGCCTCCCAGACGCAAGGTGGCACCAGTTCCAACTTAGTCTGGTTTAAGAGTGCCAAGTGGGTCCTGAAAACTGACACCCAGAACAGTGGCTTGTGAGTTTTGTTTCCCAGGGAAAAAGCCTCTACAATGGTTCAGGGTCCTGCGGCATTAAATTGCCGGATGCCTCCTAGAATTGCGCCTCTCGCAGGATGCCTCCCAGACGCAAGGTGGCACCAGTTCCAACTTGGTCTGGTTTAAGAGTGCCAAGTGGGTCCTGAAAACTGACACCCAGAACAGTGGCTTGTGAGTTTTGTTTCCCAGGGAAAAAGCCTGTACAATGGTTCAGGGGCTTGAGGCCTTAAAATGCCGGGTGCCTCCTGGAATTCGGCCTCTCGCAGGATGCCTTCCAGACGCAAGATGGCACCAGTTCCAACTTGGTCTGGTTTAAGAGTGCCAAGTGGGTCCTGAAAACTGACACCCAGAACAGTGGCTTGTGAGTTTTGTTTCCCAGGGAAAAAGCCTGTACAATGGTTCAGGGGCTTGAGGCCTTAAAATGCCGGATGCTCTTGGAATTCTGCCTCTCGCAGGATGCCTCCCAGACGCAAGGTGGCACCAGTTCCAACTTAGTCTGGTTTAAGAGTGCCAAGTGGGTCCTGAAAACTGACACCCAGAACAGTGTCTTGTGAGTTTTGTTTCCCAGGGAAAAAGCCTGTACAATGGTTCAGGGTCCTGTGGCCTTAAATTGCCGGGTGCCTCCTGGAGATCCGCCTCTCGCAGGATGCCTCCCAGACGCAAAATGACACCAGTGCCAACTTGGTCTGGTTTGAGAGTGCCAGGTGGGTCCTGCAAACTGACACCCAGAACAGTGGCTTGTGAGTTTTGTTTCCCAGGGAAAAAGCCTGGACAGTGGTTCAGGGTCCTGAGGCCTTAAATTGCTGGATGCCTCCTGGAGATCCGCCTCTCGCAGGATGCCTCCCAGACGCAAGGTGGCACCAGTTCCAACTTGGTCTGGTTTAAGAGTGCCAAGTGAGTCCTGCAAACTGACACCCAGAACAGTGGCTTGTGAGTTTTGTTTCCCAGGGAAAAAGCCTGTACAATGGTTCAGGGGCCTGAGGCCTTAAATTGCCGGGTGCCTCCTGGAATTCGGCCTCTCGCAAAATTTTTACAAGACGCAAGATAGCACCAGTTCCAACTTGGTCTGGTTTAATAGTTCCAAGTGGGTCCTGAAAACTGTCACCCAGAACAGTGGCTTGTGAGTTTTGTTTCCCAGGGAAAAAGCCTGGACAATGATTCAGGGGTCTGAGGCCTTAAATTTCCGGGTGCCTCCTGGAATTCGGCCTCTCGCAGGATGCCTCCCAGACGCAAGGTGGCACCAGTTCCAACTTGGTATGGTTTTAGAGTGCCAAGTGGGTCCTGAAAACTGACACCCAGAACAGTGGCTTGTGAGTTTTGTTTCCCAGGGAAAAAGCCTGTACAATGGTTCAGGGGCCTAGAGCCTTAAATTGCCGAGTGCCTCCTGGAGATCCGCCTCTCGCAGGATGCCTCCCAGACGCAAGGTGGCACCAGTTCCAACTTGGTCTGGTTTAAGAGAGCCAAGTGGGTCCTGAAAACTGACACCCAGAACAGTGGCTTGTGAGTTTTGTTTCCCAGGGAAAAAGCCTGTACAATGGTTCAGGGGCCTGAGGCCTTTAATTGCTGGGTGCCTCCTGGAATTCGGCCTCTCGCAAAATTTCTGCCAGACGCAGGATAGCACCAGTTCCAATTTTGTCTGGTTTAAGAGTTCCAAGTGGGTTCTGAAAACTGACATCCAGAACAGTGGCTTGTGAGTTTTGTTTCCCAGGGAAAAAGCCTGGACAATGGTTCAGGGGCTTGAGGCCTTAAATAGCCGGGTGCCTCCTGGAATTCGGCCTCTCGCAGGATGCCTCCCAGACGCAAGGTGGCACCTGTTCCAACTTAGTCTGGTTTAAGAGTGCCAAGTGGGTCCTGAAGACTATCACCCAGAACAGTGGCTTGTGAGATTTGTTTCCCAGGGAAAAAGCCTTTAGAATGGTTCAGGGTCCAGCGGCCTTAAATTGCCGGGTGCCTCCTGGAGATCCGCCTCTCGCAGGATGCCTCCCAGACGCAAAATGACACCAGTGCCAACTTCGTCTGGTTTGAGAGTGCCAGGTGGGTCCTGAAAACTGACACCCAGAACAGTGGCTTGTGAGTTTTGTTTCCCAGGGAAAAAGCCTGGACAATGGTTCAGGGTCCTGCGCCCTTTAATTGCCGGATGCCTCCTGGAATTGCGCCTCTCGCAGGATGCCTCCCAGACGCATGGTGGCACCAGTTCCAACTTGGTCTGGTTTAAGAGTGCCAAGTGGGTCCTGAAAACTGACACCCAGAACAGTGGCTTGTGAGTTTTGTTTCCCAGGGAAAAAGCCTGTACAATGGTTCAGGGGCTTGAGGCCTTAAAATGCCGGGTGCCTCCTGGAATTCGGCCTCTCGCAGGATGCCTCCCAGACGCAAGATGGCACCAGTTCCAACTTGGTCTGGTTTAAGAGTGCCAAGTGGGTCCTGAAAACTGACACCCAGAACAGTGGCTTGTGAGTTTTGTTTCCCAGGGAAAAAGCCTGTACAATGGTTCAGGGGCTTGAGGCCTTAAAATGCCGGGTGCTCTTGGAATTCTGCCTCTCGCAGGATGCCTCCCAGACGCAAGAGGGCACCAGTTCCAACTTGGTCTGGTTTGAGAGTGCCAGGTGGGTCCTGGAAACTGACACCCAGAACAGTGGCTTGTGAGTTTTGTTTCCCAGGGAAAAAGCCTGTACAATGGTTCAGGGTCCTGTGGACTTAAATTGCCGGGTGCCTCCTGGAGATCCGCCTCTCGCAGGATGCCTCCCAGACGCAAAATGACACCAGTGCCAACTTGGTCTGGTTTGAGAGTGCCAGGTGGGTCCTGAAAACTGACACCCAGAACAGTGGCTTGTGAGTTTTGTTTCCCAGGGAAAAAGCCTGGACAGTGGTTCAGGGTCCTGAGGCCTTAAATTGCTGGATGCCTCCTGGAATTGCGCCTCTCGCAGGATGCCTCCCAGACGCAAGATGGCACCAGTTCCAACTTGGTCTGGTTTAAGAGTGCCAAGTGAGTCCTGAAAACTGACACCCAGAACAGTGGCTTGTGAGTTTTGTTTCCCAGGGAAAAAGCTTGTACAATGGTTCAGGGGCCTGAGGCCTTAAATTGCCGGGTGCCTCCTGGAATTCGGCCTCTCGCAAAATTTTTACAAGACGCAAGATAGCACCAGTTCCAACTTGGTCTTGTTTAATAGTTCCAAGTGGGTCCTGAAAACTGTCACCCAGAACAGTGGCTTGTGAGTTTTGTTTCCCAGGGAAAAAGCCCGTACAATGGTTCAGGGTCCTGCGGCCTTAAATTGCCGGGTGTCTCCTCGAATTGCGCCCCTCGCAGGATGCCTCCCAGACGCAAGATGGCACCAGTTCCAACTTGGTCTGGTTTGAGAGTGCCAAGTGGGTCCTGGAAACTGACACCCAGAACAGTGGCTTGTGAGTTTTGTTTCCCAAGGAAAAAAGCCTGTACAATGGTTCAGGGGCTTGAGGCCTTAAATTGCCGGGTGCCTCCTGGAATTGCGCCTCTCGCAGGATGCCTCCCAGACGCAAGGTGGCACCAGTTCCAACTTAGTCTGGTTTAAGAGTGCCAAGTGGGTCCTGAAGACTGACACCCAGAACAGTGGCTTGTGAGTTTTTTTTCCCAGGGAAAAAGCCTGTACAAGGGTTCAGGGTCCTGCGGCCTTAAATAGCCGGGTGCCTCCTGGAATTCGGCCTCTCGCAGGATGCCTCCCAGACGCAAGGTGGTACCAGTGCCAACTTGGTCTGGTTTGAGAGTGCCAAGTGGGTCCTTAAAACTGACACCCAGAACAGTGGCTTGTGAGTTTTGTTTCCCAGGGAAAAAGCCTGTAAAATGGTTCAGGGGCTTGAGGCCTTAAATTGCCGGGTGCCTCCTGGAATTCGGCCTCTCGCAGGATGCCTCCCAGACGCAAGGTGGCACCAGTGCAAACTTAGTCTGGTTTAAGAGTGCCAAGTGGGTCCTGAAAACTGACACCCAGAACAGTGGCTTGTGAGTTTTGTTTCCCAGGGAAAAAGCCTGTACAAGGGTTCAGGGTCCTGCGGCCTTAAATACCCGGGTGCCTCCTGGAGATCCGCCTCTCGCAGGATGCCTCCCATACGCAAAATGACACCAGTGCCAACTTCGTCTGGTTTGAGAGTGCCAGGTGGGTCCTGAAAACTGACACCCAGAACAGTGGCTTGTGAGTTTTGTTTCCCAGGGAAAAAGCCTGTACAATGGTTCAGGGTCCTGCGGCATTAAATTGCCGGATGCCTCCTGGAATTGCGCCTCTCGCAGGATGCCTCCCAGACGCAAGGTGGCACCAGTTCCAACTTGGTCTGGTTTAAGAGTGCCAAGTGGGTCCTGAAAACTGACACCCAGAACAGTGGCTTGTGAGTTTTGTTTCCCAGGGAAAAAGCCTGTACAATGGTTCAGGGGCTTGAGGCCTTAAAATGCCTGGTGCCTCTTGGAATTCGACCTCTCGCAGGATGCCTCCCAGACGCAAGGTGGCACCAGTTCCAACTTAGTCTGGTTTAAGAGTGCCAAGTGGGTCCTGAAAACTGACACCAAGAACAGTGTCTTGTGAGTTTTGTTTCCCAGGGAAAAAGCCTGTACAATGGTTCAGGGTCCTGCGGCCTTAAATAGCCGGGTGTCTCCTGGAGATCCGCCTCTCGCAGGATGCCTCACAGACGCAAAATGACACCAGTGCCAACTTGGTCTGGTTTAAGAGTGCCAAGTGGGTCCTGAAAACTGACACCCAGAACAGTGGCTTGTGAGTTTTTTTTCCCAGGGAAAAAGCCTGTACAAGGGTTCAGGGTCCTGCGGCCTTAAATAGCCGGGTGCCTCCTGGAATTCGGCCTCTCGCAGGATGCCTCCCAGAAGCAAGATGGCCCCAGTGCTAACTTGGTCTGGTTTGAGAGTGCATGGTGGCTCCTGCAAACTGACACCCAGAACAGTGGCTTGTGAGTTTTGTTTCCCAGGGAAAAAGCCTGTACAATGGTTCAGAGTCCTGTGGCCTTAAATTGCCGGGTGCCCCCTGGAATTGCGCCTCTCGCAGGATGCCTCCCAGACGCAAGGTGGCACCAGTTCCAACTTGGTCTGGTTTAAGAGTGCCAAATGGGTCCTGAAAACTGACATCCAGAACAGTGGCTTCTGAGTTTTGTTTCCCAGGGAAAAATCCTGTACAATGGCTCAGGGGCCTGCGGCCTTAAATTGCCGGGTGCCTCCTGGAATTCGGCCTCTCGCAGGATGCCTCCCAGACGAAAGATGGCACCAGTTCCAACTTGGTCTGGTTTGAGAGTGCCAAGTGGGTCCTGAAAACTGACACCCAGAACAGTGGCTTGTGAGTTTTGTTTCCCAGGGAAAAATCCTGTACATTGGTTCAGGGGCTTGAGGCCTTAAATTGCCTGGGTGGGCCTGGAATTCGGCCTCTCGCAGGATGCCTCCCAGACGCAAGGTGGCACCAGTTCCAACTTAGTCTGGTTTAAGAGTGCCAAGTGGGTCCTGAAAACTGACACCCAGAACAGTGGCTTGTGAGTTTTGTTTCCCAGGGAAAAAGCCTCTACAATGGTTCAGGGTCCTGCGGCATTAAATTGCCGGATGCCTCCTGGAATTGCGCCTCTCGCAGGATGCCTCCCAGACGCAAGGTGGCACCAGTTCCAACTTGGTCTGGTTTAAGAGTGCCAAGTGGGTCCTGAAAACTGACACCCAGAACAGTGGCTTGTGAGTTTTGTTTCCCAGGGAAAAAGCCTGTACAATGGTTCAGGGGCTTGAGGCCTTAAAATGCCGGGTGCCTCCTGGAATTCGGCCTCTCGCAGGATGCCTTCCAGACGCAAGATGGCACCAGTTCCAACTTGGTCTGGTTTAAGAGTGCCAAGTGGGTCCTGAAAACTGACACCCAGAACAGTGGCTTGTGAGTTTTGTTTCCCAGGGAAAAAGCCTGTACAATGGTTCAGGGGCTTGAGGCCTTAAAATGCCGGATGCTCTTGGAATTCTGCCTCTCGCAGGATGCCTCCCAGACGCAAGGTGGCACCAGTTCCAACTTAGTCTGGTTTAAGAGTGCCAAGTGGGTCCTGAAAACTGACACCCAGAACAGTGTCTTGTGAGTTTTCTTTCCCAGGGAAAAAGCCTGTACAATGGTTCAGGGTCCTGTGGCCTTAAAATCCCGGGTGCCTCCTGGAGATCCGCCTCTCGCAGGATGCCTCCCAGACGCAAAATGACACCAGTGCCAACTTGGTCTGGTTTGAGAGTGCCAGGTGGGTCCTGCAAACTGACACCCAGAACAGTGGCTTGTGAGTTTTGTTTCCCAGGGAAAAAGCCTGGACAGTGGTTCAGGGTCCTGAGGCCTTAAATTGCTGGATGCCTCCTGGAGATCCGCCTCTCGCAGGATGCCTCCCAGACGCAAGGTGGCACCAGTTCCAACTTGGTCTGGTTTAAGAGTGCCAAGTGAGTCCTGCAAACTGACACCCAGAACAGTGGCTTGTGAGTTTTGTTTCCCAGGGAAAAAGCCTGTACAATGGTTCAGGGGCCTGAGGCCTTAAATTGCCGGGTGCCTCCTGGAATTCGGCCTCTCGCAAAATTTTTACAAGACGCAAGATAGCACCAGTTCCAACTTGGTCTGGTTTAATAGTTCCAAGTGGGTCCTGAAAACTGTCACCCAGAACAGTGGCTTGTGAGTTTTCTTTCCCAGGGAAAAAGCCTGGACAATGATTCAGGGGTCTGAGGCCTTAAATTTCCGGGTGCCTCCTGGAATTCGGCCTCTCGCAGGATGCCTCCCAGACGCAAGGTGGCACCAGTTCCAACTTGGTATGGTTTTAGAGTGCCAAGTGGGTCCTGAAAACTGACACCCAGAACAGTGGCTTGTGAGTTTTGTTTCCCAGGGAAAAAGCCTGTACAATGGTTCAGGGGCCTAGAGCCTTAAATTGCCGAGTGCCTCCTGGAGATCCGCCTCTCGCAGGATGCCTCCCAGACGCAAGGTGGCACCAGTTCCAACTTGGTCTGGTTTAAGAGAGCCAAGTGGGTCCTGAAAACTGACACCCAGAACAGTGGCTTGTGAGTTTTGTTTCCCAGGGAAAAAGCCTGTACAATGGTTCAGGGGCCTGAGGCCTTTAATTGCTGGGTGCCTCCTGGAATTCGGCCTCTCGCAAAATTTCTGCCAGACGCAGGATAGCACCAGTTCCAATTTTGTCTGGTTTAAGAGTTCCAAGTGGGTTCTGAAAACTGACATCCAGAACAGTGGCTTGTGAGTTTTGTTTCCCAGGGAAAAAGCCTGGACAATGGTTCAGGGGCTTGAGGCCTTAAATAGCCGGGTGCCTCCTGGAATTCGGCCTCTCGCAGGATGCCTCCCAGACGCAAGGTGGCACCTGTTCCAACTTAGTCTGGTTTAAGAGTGCCAAGTGGGTCCTGAAGACTGACACCCAGAACAGTGGCTTGTGAGATTTGTTTCCCAGGGAAAAAGCCTTTAGAATGGTTCAGGGTCCAGCGGCCTTAAATTGCCGGGTGCCTCCTGGAGATCCGCCTCTCGCAGGATGCCTCCCAGACGCAAAATGACACCAGTGCCAACTTCGTCTGGTTTGAGAGTGCCAGGTGGGTCCTGAAAACTGACACCCAGAACAGTGGCTTGTGAGTTTTGTTTCCCAGGGAAAAAGCCTGGACAATGGTTCAGGGTCCTGCGCCCTTTAATTGCCGGATGCCTCCTGGAATTGCGCCTCTCGCAGGATGCCTCCCAGACGCATGGTGGCACCAGTTCCAACTTGGTCTGGTTTAAGAGTGCCAAGTGGGTCCTGAAAACTGACACCCAGAACAGTGGCTTGTGAGTTTTGTTTCCCAGGGAAAAAGCCTGTACAATGGTTCAGGGGCTTGAGGCCTTAAAATGCCGGGTGCCTCCTGGAATTCGGCCTCTCGCAGGATGCCTCCCAGACGCAAGATGGCACCAGTTCCAACTTGGTCTGGTTTAAGAGTGCCAAGTGGGTCCTGAAAACTGACACCCAGAACAGTGGCTTGTGAGTTTTGTTTCCCAGGGAAAAAGCCTGTACAATGGTTCAGGGGCTTGAGGCCTTAAAATGCCGGGTGCTCTTGGAATTCTGCCTCTCGCAGGATGCCTCCCAGACGCAAGAGGGCACCAGTTCCAACTTGGTCTGGTTTGAGAGTGCCAGGTGGGTCCTGGAAACTGACACCCAGAACAGTGGCTTGTGAGTTTTGTTTCCCAGGGAAAAAGCCTGTACAATGGTTCAGGGTCCTGTGGACTTAAATTGCCGGGTGCCTCCTGGAGATCCGCCTCTCGCAGGATGCCTCCCAGACGCAAAATGACACCAGTGCCAACTTGGTCTGGTTTGAGAGTGCCAGGTGGGTCCTGAAAACTGACACCCAGAACAGTGGCTTGTGAGTTTTGTTTCCCAGGGAAAAAGCCTGGACAGTGGTTCAGGGTCCTGAGGCCTTAAATTGCTGGATGCCTCCTGGAATTGCGCCTCTCGCAGGATGCCTCCCAGACGCAAGATGGCACCAGTTCCAACTTGGTCTGGTTTAAGAGTGCCAAGTGAGTCCTGAAAACTGACACCCAGAACAGTGGCTTGTGAGTTTTGTTTCCCAGGGAAAAAGCCTGTACAATGGTTCAGGGGCCTGAGGCCTTAAATTGCCGGGTGCCTCCTGGAATTCGGCCTCTCGCAAAATTTTTACAAGACGCAAGATAGCACCAGTTCCAACTTGGTCTTGTTTAATAGTTCCAAGTGGGTCCTGAAAACTGTCACCCAGAACAGTGGCTTGTGAGTTTTGTTTCCCAGGGAAAAAGCCTGGACATTGATTCAGGGGTCTGAGGCCTTAAATTGCCGGGTGCCTCCTGGAATTCGGCCTCTCGCAGGATGCCTCCCAGACGCAAGGTGGCACCAGTTCCAACTTGGTATGGTTTGAGAGTGCCAAGTGGGTCCTGAAAACTGACACCCAGAACAGTGGCTTGTGAGTTTTGTTTCCCAGGGAAAAAACCTGTACAATGGCTCAGGGGCCTAAAGCCTTAAATTGCCGAGTGCCTCCTGGAGATCTGCCTCTCGCAGGATGCCTCCCAGACGCAAGGTGGCACCAGTTCCAACTTGGTCTGGTTTGAGAGAGCCAAGTGGGTCCTGAAAACTGACACCCAGAACAGTGGCTTGTGAGTTTTGTTTCCCAGGGAAAAAGCCTGTACAATGGTTCAGGGGCCTGAGGCCTTTAATTGCTGGGTGCCTCCTGGAATTCGGCCTCTCGCAAAATTCCTCCCAGACGCAGGATAGCACCAGTTCCAATTTTGTATGGTTTAAGAGTTCCAAGTGGGTCCTGAAAACTGACATCCAGAACAGTGGCTTGTGAGTTTTGTTTCCCAGGGAAAAAGCCTGGACAATGGTTCAGGGTCCTGCGCCCTTAAATTGCCGGATGCCTCCTGGAATTGCGCCTCTCGCAGGATGCCTCCCAGACGCAATGTGGCACCAGTTCCAACTTGGTCTGGTTTAAGAGTGCCAAGTGGTTCCTAAAAACTGACACCCAGAACAGTGGCTTGTGAGTTTTGTTTCCCAGGGAAAAAGCCTTTACAATGGTTCAGGGGCTTGAGGCCTTAAAATGCCGGGTGCCTCTTGGAATTCGACCTCTCGCAGGATGCCTCCCAGACGCAAGGTGGCACCAGTTCCAACTTGGTCTGGTTTAAGAGTGCCAAATGGGTCCTGAAAACTGACATCCAGAACAGTGTCTTCTGAGTTTTGTTTCCCAGGGAAAAATCCTGTACAATGGTTCAGGGGCTTGAGGCCTTAAATTGCCGGGTGCCTCCTGGAATTCGGCCTCTCGCAGGATGCCTCCCAGACGAAAGATGGCACCAGTTCCAACTTGGTCTGGTTTGAGAGAGCCAAGTGGGTCCTGAAAATTGACACCCAGAACAGTGGCTTGTGAGTTTTGTTTCCCAGGGAAAAATCCTGTACATTGGTTCAGGGGCTTGAGGCCTTAAATTGCCTGGGTGCCTCCTGGAATTCGGCCTCTCGCAAGATGCCTCCCAGACGCAAGGTGGCACCAGTTCACACTTAGTCTGGTTTAAGAGTGCCAAGTGGGTCCTGAAGACTGACACCCACAACAGTGGCTTGTGAGATTTGTTTCCCAGGGAAAAAGCCTTTAGAATGTTTCAGGGTCCAGCTGCCTTAAATTGCCAGGTGCCTCCTGGAGATCCGCCTCTCGCAGGATGCCTCCCAGACGCAAAATGACACCAGTGCCAACTTGGTCTGGTTTGAGAGTGCCAGGTGGGTCCTGAAAACTGACACCCAAAACAGTGGCTTGTGAGTTTTGTTTCCCAGGGAAAAAGCCTGTACAATGGTTCAGGGTCCTGCGGCATTAAATTGCCGGATGCCTCCTGGAATTGCGCCTCTCGCAGGATGCCTCCCAGACGCAAGGTGGAACCAGTTCCAACTTGGTCTGGTTTAAGAGTGCCAAGTGGGTCCTGAAAACTGACACCCAGAACAGTGGCTTGTGAGTTTTGTTTCCCAGGGAAAAAGCCTGTACAATGGTTCAGGGGCTTGAGGCCTTAAAATGCCGGGTGCCTCCTGGAATTCGGCATCTCGCAGGATGCCTCCCAGACGCAAGATGGCACCAGTTCCAACTTGGTCTGGTTTAAGAGTGCCAAGTGGGTCCTGAAAACTGACCCCCAGAACAGTGTCTTGTGAGTTTTGTTTCCCAGGGAAAAAGCCTGTACAATGGTTCAGGGTCCTGAGGCCTTAAATTGCCGGGTCCCTCCTGGAATTTGGCCTGTCGCAGGATGCCTCCCAGACGCAAGATGGCACCAGATCCAACTTACTCTGGTTTGAGAGTGCCAAGTGGGTCCTGAAAACTGACACCCAGAACAGTGGCTTGTGAGTTTTGTTTCCCAGGGAAAAAGCCTGTACAATGGTTCAGGGGCTTGAGGCCTTAAAATGCCGGGTGCTCTTGGAATTCTGCCTCTCGCAGGATGCCTCCCAGACGCAAGGTGGCACCAGTTCCAACTTAGTCTGGTTTAAGAGTGCCAAGTGGGTCCTGAAAACTGACACCCAGAACAGTGTCTTGTGAGTTTTCTTTCCCAGGGAAAAAGCCTGGACAATGGTTCAGGGTCCTGCGGCCTTAAATAGCCGGGTGTCTCCTGGAGATCCGCCTGTCGCAGGATGCCTCCCAGACGCAAAATGACACCAGTTCCAACTTAGTCTGGTTTGAGAGAGCCAAGTGGGTCCTGAAAACTGACACCCAGAACAGTGGCTTGTGAGTTTTGTTTCCCAGGGAAAAATCCTATACATTGGTTCAGGGGCTTGAGGCCTTAAATTGCCTGGGTGCCTCCTGGAATTCGGCCTCTCGCAGGATGCCTCCCAGACGCAAGGTGGCACCAGTTCCAACTTAGTCTGGTTTAAGAGTGCCAAGTGGGTCCTGAAGACTGACACCCAGAACAGTGGCTTGTGAGATTTGTTTCCCAGGGAAAAAGCCTTTAGAATGGTTCAGGGTCCTGCGGCATTAAATTGCCGGATGCCTCCTGGAATTGCGCCTCCCGCAGGATGCCTCCCAGACGCAAGGTGGCACCAGTTCCAACTTGGTCTGGTTTAAGAGTGCCAAGTGGGTCATGAAAACTGACACCCAGAACAGTGGCTTGTGAGTTTTGTTTCCCAGGGAAAAAGCCTGTACAATGGTTCAGGGGATTGAGGCCTTAAAATGCCGGGTGCCTCCTGGAATTCGGCCTCTCGCAGGATGCCTCCCAGACGCAAGGTGGCACCAGTTCCAACTTAGTCTGGTTTAAGAGTGCCAAGTGGGTCCTGAAGACTGACACCCAGAAAAGTGGCTTGTGAGATTTGTTTCCCAGGGAAAAAGACTTTAGAATGGTTCAGGGTCCAGCGGCCTTAAATTGCCGGGTGCCTCCTGGAGATCCGCCTCTCGCAGGATGCCTCCCAGACGCAAAATGACACCAATGCCAACTTCGTCTGGTTTGAGAGTGCCAGGTGGGTCCTGAAAACTGACACCCAGAACAGTGGCTTGTGAGTTTTGTTTCCCAGGGAAAAAGCCTGTACAATGGTTCAGGGTCCTGCGGCATTAAATTGCCGGATGCCTCCTGGAATTGCGCCTCTCGCAGGATGCCTCCCAGACGCAAGATGGCACCAGTTCCAACTTGGTCTGGTTTAAGAGTGCCAAGTGGGTCCTGAAAACTGACACCCAGAACAGTGGCTTGTGAGTTTTGTTTCCCAGGGAAAAAGCCTGTACAATGGTTCAGGGGCTTGAGGCCTTAAAATGCCGGGTGCCTCCTGGAATTCGGCCTCTCGCAGGATGCCTCCCAGACGCAAGATGGCACCAGTTCCAACTTGGTCTGGTTTAAGAGTGCCAAGTGGGTCCTGAAAACTGACCCCCAGAACATTGTCTTGTGAGTTTTGTTTCCCAGGGAAAAAGCCTGTACAATGGTTCAGGGTCCTGAGGCCTTAAATTGCCGGGTGCCTCCTGGAATTCGGCGTCTCGCAGGATGCCTCCCAGAAGCAAGATGGCCCCAGTGCTAACTTGGTCTGGTTTGAGAGTGCATGGTGGCTCCTGCAAACTGACACCCAGAACAGTGGCTTGTGAGTTTTGTTTCCCAGGGAAAAAGCCTGTACAATGGTTCAGGGTCCTGTGGCCTTAAATTGCCGGGTGCCTCCTGGAATTCGGCCTCTCGCAAGATGCCTCCCAGACGCAAGGTGGCACCAGTTCCAACTTGGTCTGGTTTAAGAGTGCCAAGTGGGTCCTGAAAACTGACACCCAGAACAGTGGCTTGTGAGTTTTGTTTCCCAGAGAAAAAGCCTGTAAAATGGTTCAGGGGCCTGAGGCCTTAAATTGCCGGGTGCCTCCTGGAATTTGGCCTCTCGCAGGATGCCTCCCAGACGCAAGGTGGCACCAGATCCAACTTGGTCTGGTTTGAGAGTGCCAAGTGGGTCCTGGAAACTGACACCCAGAACAGTGGCTTGTGAGTTTTGTTTCCCAGGGAAAAACCCTGTAGAAAGGTTCAGGTGCTCGAGGCCTAAAATTACCGGGTGCCTCCTGGAATTCGGCCTCTTGCAGGATGCCTCCCAGACGCAAGGTGGCACCAGTTCCAACTTAGTCTGGTTTAAGAGTGCCAAGTGGGTCCTGAAAACTGACACCCAGAACAGTGGCTTGTGAGTTTTGTTTCCCAGGGAAAAAGCCTGTAGAATGGTTCAGGGTCCTGTGGTCTTAAATTGCCTGGTGCCTCCTGGAGATCCGCCTCTCGCAGGACGCCTCCCAGACGCAAAATGACACCAGTGCCAACTTGGTCTGGTTTGAGAGTGACAGGTGGGTCCTGAAAACTGACACCCAGAACAGTGGCTTGTGAGTTTTGTTTCCCAGGGAAAAAGCCTGTACAATGGTTCAGGGGCCTGAGGCCTTTAATTGCTGGGTAACTCCTGGAATTCGGCCTGTCGAAAAATTCCTCCCAGACGCAAGGTGGCACCAGTTCCAATTTTGTCTGGTTTAAGAGTTCCAAGTGGGTTCTGAAAACTGACATCCAGAACAGTGGCTTGTGAGTTTTGTTTCCCAGGGAAAAAGCCTGTACAATGGTTCAGGGGATTGAGGCCTTAAAATGCCGGGTGCCTCCTGGAATTCGGCCTCTCGCAGGATGCCTCCCAGACGCAAGGTGGCACCAGTTCCAACTTAGTCTGGTTTAAGAGTGCCAAGTGGGTCCTGAAGACTGACACCCAGAAAAGTGGCTTGTGAGATTTGTTTCCCAGGGAAAAAGACTTTAGAATGGTTCAGGGTCCAGCTGCCTTAAATTGCCGGGTGCCTCCTGGAGATCCGCCTCTCGCAGGATGCCTCCCAGACGCAAAATGACACCAATGCCAACTTCGTCTGGTTTGAGAGTGCCAGGTGGGTCCTGAAAACTGACACCCAGAACAGTGGCTTGTGAGTTTTGTTTCCCAGGGAAAAAGCCTCTACAATGGTTCAGGGTCCTGCGGCATTAAATTGCCGGATGCCTCCTGGAATTGCGCCTCTCGCAGGATGCCTCCCAGACGCAAGATGGCACCAGTTCCAACTTGGTCTGGTTTAAGAGTGCCAAGTGGGTCCTGAAAACTGACACCCAGAACAGTGGCTTGTGAGTTTTGTTTCCCAGGGAAAAAGCCTGTACAATGGTTCAGGGGCTTGAGGCCTTAAAATGCCGGGTGCCTCCTGGAATTCGGCCTCTCGCAGGATGCCTCCCAGACGCAAGATGGCACCAGTTCCAACTTGGTCTGGTTTAAGAGTGCCAAGTGGGTCCTGAAAACTGACCCCCAGAACATTGTCTTGTGAGTTTTGTTTCCCAGGGAAAAAGCCTGTACAATGGTTCAGGGTCCTGAGGCCTTAAATTGCCGGGTGCCTCCTGGAATTCGGCGTCTCGCAGGATGCCTCCCAGAAGCAAGATGGCCCCAGTGCTAACTTGGTCTGGTTTGAGAGTGCATGGTGGCTCCTGCAAACTGACACCCAGAACAGTGGCTTGTGAGTTTTGTTTCCCAGGGAAAAAGCCTGTACAATGGTTCAGGGTCCTGTGGCCTTAAATTGCCGGGTGCCTCCTGGAATTCGGCCTCTCGCAAGATGCCTCCCAGACGCAAGGTGGCACCAGTTCCAACTTGGTCTGGTTTAAGAGTGCCAAGTGGGTCCTGAAAACTGACACCCAGAACAGTGGCTTGTGAGTTTTGTTTCCCAGAGAAAAAGCCTGTAAAATGGTTCAGGGGCCTGAGGCCTTAAATTGCCGGGTGCCTCCTGGAATTTGGCCTCTCGCAGGATGCCTCCCAGACGCAAGGTGGCACCAGATCCAACTTGGTCTGGTTTGAGAGTGCCAAGTGGGTCCTGGAAACTGACACCCAGAACAGTGGCTTGTGAGTTTTGTTTCCCAGGGAAAAACCCTGTAGAAAGGTTCAGGTGCTCGAGGCCTAAAATTACCGGGTGCCTCCTGGAATTCGGCCTCTTGCAGGATGCCTCCCAGACGCAAGGTGGCACCAGTTCCAACTTAGTCTGGTTTAAGAGTGCCAAGTGGGTCCTGAAAACTGACACCCAGAACAGTGGCTTGTGAGTTTTGTTTCCCAGGGAAAAAGCCTGTAGAATGGTTCAGGGTCCTGTGGTCTTAAATTGCCTGGTGCCTCCTGGAGATCCGCCTCTCGCAGGACGCCTCCCAGACGCAAAATGACACCAGTGCCAACTTGGTCTGGTTTGAGAGTGACAGGTGGGTCCTGAAAACTGACACCCAGAACAGTGGCTTGTGAGTTTTGTTTCCCAGGGAAAAAGCCTGTACAATGGTTCAGGGGCCTGAGGCCTTTAATTGCTGGGTAACTCCTGGAATTCGGCCTCTCGAAAAATTCCTCCCAGACGCAAGGTGGCACCAGTTCCAATTTTGTCTGGTTTAAGAGTTCCAAGTGGGTTCTGAAAACTGACATCCAGAACAGTGGCTTGTGAGTTTTGTTACCCAGGGAAAAAGCCTGGACAATGGTTCAGGGGCTTGAGGCCTTAAATTGCCGGGTGCCTCCTGGAATTCGGCCTCTCGCAGGATGCCTCCCAGACGCAAGGTGGCACCAGTTCCAACTTAGTCTGGTTTAAGAGTGCCAAGTGGGTCCTGAAGACTGACACCCAGAAAAGTGGCTTGTGAGATTTGTTTCCCAGGGAAAAAGCCTTTAGAATGGTTCAGGGTCCAGCGGCCTTAAATTGCCGGGTGCCTCCTGGAGATCCGCCTCTCGCAGGATGCCTCCCAGACGCAAAATGACACCAATGCCAACTTCGTCTGGTTTGAGAGTGCCAGGTGGGTCCTGAAAACTGACACCCAGAACAGTGGCTTGTGAGTTTTGTTTCCCAGGGAAAAAGCCTCTACAATGGTTCAGGGTCCTGCGGCATTAAATTGCCGGATGCCTCCTGGAATTGCGCCTCTCGCAGGATGCCTCCCAGACGCAAGATGGCACCAGTTCCAACTTGGTCTGGTTTAAGAGTGCCAAGTGGGTCCTGAAAACTGACACCCAGAACAGTGGCTTGTGAGTTTTGTTTCCCAGGGAAAAAGCCTGTACAATGGTTCAAAGGCTTGAGGCCTTAAAATGCCGGGTGCCTCCTGGAATTCGGCCTCTCGCAGGATGCCTCCCAGACGCAAGATGGCACCAGTTCCAACTTGGTCTGGTTTAAGAGTGCCAAGTGGGTCCTGAAAACTGACCCCCAGAACATTGTCTTGTGAGTTTTGTTTCCCAGGGAAAAAGCCTGTACAATGGTTCAGGGTCCTGAGGCCTTAAATTGCCGGGTGCCTCCTGGAATTCGGCGTCTCGCAGGATGCCTCCCAGAAGCAAGATGGCCCCAGTGCTAACTTGGTCTGGTTTGAGAGTGCATGGTGGCTCCTGCAAACTGACACCCAGAACAGTGGCTTGTGAGTTTTGTTTCCCAGGGAAAAAGCCTGTACAATGGTTCAGGGTCCTGTGGCCTTAAATTGCCGGGTGCCTCCTGGAATTCGGCCTCTCGCAGGATGCCTCCCAGACGCAAGGTGGCACCAGTTCCAACTTGGTCTGGTTTAAGAGTGCCAAGTGGGTCCTGAAAACTGACACCCAGAACAGTGGCTTGTGAGTTTTGTTTCCCAGAGAAAAAGCCTGTAAAATGGTTCAGGGGCCTGAGGCCTTAAATTGCCGGGTGCCTCCTGAAATTTGGCCTCTCGCAGGATGCCTCCCAGACGCAAGGTGGCACCAGATCCAACTTGGTCTGGTTTGAGAGTGCCAAGTGGGTCCTGGAAACTGACACCCAGAACAGTGGCTTGTGAGTTTTGTTTCCCAGGGAAAAACCCTGTAGAAAGGTTCAGGTGCTCGAGGCCTAAAATTACCGGGTGCCTCCTGGAATTCGGCCTCTTGCAGGATGCCTCCCAGACGCAAGGTGGCACCAGTTCCAACTTAGTCTGGTTTAAGAGTGCCAAGTGGGTCCTGAAGACTGACACCCAGAACAGTGGCTTGTGAGTTTTGTTTCCCAGGGAAAAAGCCTGTAGAATGGTTCAGGGTCCTGTGGTCTTAAATTGCCTGGTGCCTCCTGGAGATCCGCCTCTCGCAGGATGCCTCCCAGACGCAAAATGACACCAGTGCCAACTTGGTCTGGTTTGAGAGTGACAGGTGGGTCCTGAAAACTGACACCCAGAACAGTGGCTTGTGAGTTTTGTTTCCCAGGGAAAAACCCTGTACAATGGTTCAGGGGCTTGAGGCCTTAAAATGCCGGGTGCCTCCTGGAATTCGGCATCTCGCAGGATGCCTCCCAGACGCAAGATGGCACCAGTTCCAACTTGGTCTGGTTTAAGAGTGCCAAGTGGGTCCTGAAAACTGACCCCCAGAACAGTGTCTTGTGAGTTTTGTTTCCCAGGGAAAAAGCCTGTACAATGGTTCAGGGTCCTGAGGCCTTAAATTGCCGGGTCCCTCCTGGAATTTGGCCTGTCGCAGGATGCCTCCCAGACGCAAGATGGCACCAGATCCAACTTGGTCTGGTTTGAGAGTGCCAAGTGGGTCCTGAAAACTGACACCCAGAACAGTGGCTTGTGAGTTTTGTTTCCCAGGGAAAAAGCCTGTACAATGGTTCAGGGGCTTGAGGCCTTAAAATGCCGGGTGCTCTTGGAAATCTGCCTCTCGCAGGATGCCTCCCAGACGCAAGGTGGCACCAGTTCCAACTTAGTCTGGTTTAAGAGTGCCAAGTGGGTCCTGAAAACTGACACCCAGAACAGTGTCTTGTGAGTTTTCTTTCCCAGGGAAAAAGCCTGGACAATGGTTCAGGGTCCTGCGGCCTTAAATAGCCGGGTGTCTCCTGGAGATCCGCCTGTCGCAGGATGCCTCCCAGACGCAAAATGACACCAGTTCCAACTTAGTCTGGTTTGAGAGAGCCAAGTGGGTCCTGAAAACTGACACCCAGAACAGTGGCTTGTGAGTTTTGTTTCCCAGGGAAAAGTCCTATACATTGGTTCAGGGGCTTGAGGCCTTAAATTGCCTGGGTGCCTCCTGGAATTCGGCCTCTCGCAGGATGCCTCCCAGACGCAAGGTGGCACCAGTTCCAACTTAGTCTGGTTTAAGAGTGCCAAGTGGGTCCTGAAGACTGACACCCAGAACAGTGGCTTGTGAGATTTGTTTCCCAGGGAAAAAGCCTTTAGAATGGTTCAGGGTCCTGCGGCATTAATTTGCCGGATGCCTCCTGGAATTGCGCCTCCCGCAGGATGCCTCCCAGACGCAAGGTGGCACCAGTTCCAACTTGGTCTGGTTTAAGAGTGCCAAGTGGGTCATGAAAACTGACACCCAGAACAGTGGCTTGTGAGTTTTGTTTCCCAGGGAAAAAGCCTGTACAATGGTTCAGGGGATTGAGGCCTTAAAATGCCGGGTGCCTCCTGGAATTCGGCCTCTCGCAGGATGCCTCCCAGACGCAAGGTGGCACCAGTTCCAACTTAGTCTGGTTTAAGAGTGCCAAGTGGGTCCTGAAGACTGACACCCAGAAAAGTGGCTTGTGAGATTTGTTTCCCAGGGAAAAAGCCTTTAGAATGGTTCAGGGTCCAGCGGCCTTAAATTGCCGGGTGCCTCCTGGAGATCCGCCTCTCGCAGGATGCCTCCCAGACGCAAAATGACACCAATGCCAACTTCGTCTGGTTTGAGAGTGCCAGGTGGGTCCTGAAAACTGACACCCAGAACAGTGGCTTGTGAGTTTTGTTTCCCAGGGAAAAAGCCTCTACAATGGTTCAGGGTCCTGCGGCATTAAATTGCCGGATGCCTCCTGGAATTGCGCCTCTCGCAGGATGCCTCCCAGACGCAAGATGGCACCAGTTCCAACTTGGTCTGGTTTAAGAGTGCCAAGTGGGTCCTGAAAACTGACACCCAGAACAGTGGCTTGTGAGTTTTGTTTCCCAGGGAAAAAGCCTGTACAATGGTTCAGGGGCTTGAGGCCTTAAAATGCCGGGTGCCTCCTGGAATTCGGCCTCTCGCAGGATGCCTCCCAGACGCAAGATGGCACCAGTTCCAACTTGGTCTGGTTTAAGAGTGCCAAGTGGGTCCTGAAAACTGACCCCCAGAACATTGTCTTGTGAGTTTTGTTTCCCAGGGAAAAAGCCTGTACAATGGTTCAGGGTCCTGAGGCCTTAAATTGCCGGGTGCCTCCAGGAATTCGGCGTCTCGCAGGATGCCTCCCAGAAGCAAGATGGCCCCAGTGCTAACTTGGTCTGGTTTGAGAGTGCATGGTGGCTCCTGCAAACTGACACCCAGAACAGTGGCTTGTGAGTTTTGTTTCCCAGGGAAAAAGCCTGTACAATGGTTCAGGGTCCTGTGGCCTTAAATTGCCGGGTGCCTCCTGGAATTCGGCCTCTCGCAGGATGCCTCCCAGACGCAAGGTGGCACCAGTTCCAACTTGGTCTGGTTTAAGAGTGCCAAGTGGGTCCTGAAAACTGACACCCAGAACAGTGGCTTGTGAGTTTTGTTTCCCAGAGAAAAAGCCTGTAAAATGGTTCAGGGGCCTGAGGCCTTAAATTGCCGGGTGCCTCCTGGAATTTGGCCTCTCGCAGGATGCCTCCCAGACGCAAGGTGGCACCAGATCCAACTTGGTCTGGTTTGAGAGTGCCAAGTGGGTCCTGGAAACTGACACCCAGAACAGTGGCTTGTGAGTTTTGTTTCCCAGGGAAAAACCCTGTAGAAAGGTTCAGGTGCTCGAAGCCTAAAATTACCGGGTGCCTCCTGGAATTCGGCCTCTTGCAGGATGCCTCCCAGACGCAAGGTGGCACCAGTTCCAACTTAGTCTGGTTTAAGAGTGCCAAGTGGGTCCTGAAGACTGACACCCAGAACAGTGGCTTGTGAGTTTTGTTTCCCAGGGAAAAAGCCTGTAGAATGGTTCAGGGTCCTGTGGTCTTAAATTGCCTGGTGCCTCCTGGAGATCCGCCTCTCGCAGGATGCCTCCCAGACGCAAAATGACACCAGTGCCAACTTGGTCTGGTTTGAGAGTGACAGGTGGGTCCTGAAAACTGACACCCAGAACAGTGGCTTGTGAGTTTTGTTTCCCAGGGAAAAAGCCTGTACAATGGTTCAGGGGCCTGAGGCCTTTAATTGCTGGGTAACTCCTGGAATTCGGCCTCTCGAAAAATTCCTCCCAGACGCAAGGTGGCACCAGTTCCAATTTTGTCTGGTTTAAGAGTTCCAAGTGGGTTCTGAAAACTGACATCCAGAACAGTGGCTTGTGAGTTTTGTTACCCAGGGAAAAAGCCTGGACAATGGTTCAGGGGCTTGAGGCCTTAAATTGCCGGGTGCCTCCTGGAATTCGGCCTCTCGCAGGATGCCTCCCAGACGCAAGGTGGCACCAGTTCCAACTTAGTCTGGTTTAAGAGTGCCAAGTGGGTCCTGAAGACTGACACCCAGAAAAGTGGCTTGTGAGATTTGTTTCCCAGGGAAAAAGCCTTTAGAATGGTTCAGGGTCCAGCGGCCTTAAATTGCCGGGTGCCTCCTGGAGATCCGCCTCTCGCAGGATGCCTCCCAGACGCAAAATGACACCAATGCCAACTTCGTCTGGTTTGAGAGTGCCAGGTGGGTCCTGAAAACTGACACCCAGAACAGTGGCTTGTGAGTTTTGTTTCCCAGGGAAAAAGCCTCTACAATGGTTCAGGGTCCTGCGGCATTAAATTGCCGGATGCCTCCTGGAATTGCGCCTCTCGCAGGATGCCTCCCAGACGCAAGATGGCACCAGTTCCAACTTGGTCTGGTTTAAGAGTGCCAAGTGGGTCCTGAAAACTGACACCCAGAACAGTGGCTTGTGAGTTTTGTTTCCCAGGGAAAAAGCCTGTACAATGGTTCAGGGGCTTGAGGCCTTAAAATGCCGGGTGCCTCCTGGAATTCGGCCTCTCGCAGGATGCCTCCCAGACGCAAGATGGCACCAGTTCCAACTTGGTCTGGTTTAAGAGTGCCAAGTGGGTCCTGAAAACTGACCCCCAGAACATTGTCTTGTGAGTTTTGTTTCCCAGGGAAAAAGCCTGTACAATGGTTCAGGGTCCTGAGGCCTTAAATTGCCGGGTGCCTCCTGGAATTCGGCGTCTCGCAGGATGCCTCCCAGAAGCAAGATGGCCCCAGTGCTAACTTGGTCTGGTTTGAGAGTGCATGGTGGCTCCTGCAAACTGACACCCAGAACAGTGGCTTGTGAGTTTTGTTTCCCAGGGAAAAAGCCTGTACAATGGTTCAGGGTCCTGTGGCCTTAAATTGCCGGGTGCCTCCTGGAATTCGGCCTCTCGCAGGATGCCTCCCAGACGCAAGGTGGCACCAGTTCCAACTTGGTCTGGTTTAAGAGTGCCAAGTGGGTCCTGAAAACTGACACCCAGAACAGTGGCTTGTGAGTTTTGTTTCCCAGAGAAAAAGCCTGTAAAATGGTTCAGGGGCCTGAGGCCTTAAATTGCCGGGTGCCTCCTGAAATTTGGCCTCTCGCAGGATGCCTCCCAGACGCAAGGTGGCACCAGATCCAACTTGGTCTGGTTTGAGAGTGCCAAGTGGGTCCTGGAAACTGACACCCAGAACAGTGGCTTGTGAGTTTTGTTTCCCAGGGAAAAACCCTGTAGAAAGGTTCAGGTGCTCGAGGCCTAAAATTACCGGGTGCCTCCTGGAATTCGGCCTCTTGCAGGATGCCTCCCAGACGCAAGGTGGCACCAGTTCCAACTTAGTCTGGTTTAAGAGTGCCAAGTGGGTCCTGAAGACTGACACCCAGAACAGTGGCTTGTGAGTTTTGTTTCCCAGGGAAAAAGCCTGTAGAATGGTTCAGGGTCCTGTGGTCTTAAATTGCCTGGTGCCTCCTGGAGATCCGCCTCTCGCAGGATGCCTCCCAGACGCAAAATGACACCAGTGCCAACTTGGTCTGGTTTGAGAGTGACAGGTGGGTCCTGAAAACTGACACCCAGAACAGTGGCTTGTGAGTTTTGTTTCCCAGGGAAAAAGCCTGTACAATGGTTCAGGGGCCTGAGGCCTTTAATTGCTGGGTAACTCCTGGAATTCGGCCTCTCGAAAAATTCCTCCCAGACGCAGGATAGCACCAGTTCCAATTTTGTCTGGTTTAAGAGTTCCAAGTGGGTTCTGAAAACTGACATCCAGAACAGTGGCTTGTGAGTTTTGTTACCCAGGGAAAAAGCCTGGACAATGGTTCAGGGGCTTGAGGCCTTAAATTGCCGGGTGCCTCCTGGAATTCGGCCTCTCGCAGGATGCCTCCCAGACGCAAGGTGGCACCAGTTCCAACTTAGTCTGGTTTAAGAGTGCCAAGTAGGTCCTGAAAACTGACACCCAGAACAGTGGCTTGTGAGTTTTGTTTCCCAGGGAAAAAGCCTGTAGAATGGTTCAGGGTCCTGTGGTCTTAAATTGCCGGGTGCCTCCTGGAGATCCGCCTCTCGCAGGATGCCTCCCAGACGCAAAATTACACCAGTGCCAACTTGGTCTGGTTTTAGAGTGCCAGGTGGGTCCTGAAAACTGACACCCAGAACAGTGGCTTGTGAGTTTTGTTTCCCAGGGAAAAAGCCTGGAAAATGGTTCAGGGTCCTGCGGCCTTAAATTGCCGGATGCCTCCTGGAATTGCGCCTCTCGCAGGATGCCTCCCAGACGCAAGATGGCACCAGATCCAACTTGGTCTGGTTTGAGAGTGCCAAGTGGGTCCTGAAAACTGACACCCAGAACAGTGGCTTGTGAGTTTTGTTTCCCAGGGAAAAAGCCTGTACAATGGTTCAGGTGCTCGAGGCCTTAAATTGCCGGATGCCTCCTGGAATTACGCCTCTCGCAGGATGCCTCCCAGACGCAAGGTGGCACCAGTTCCAACTTGGTCTGGTTTAAGAGTGCCAAGTGGGTCCTGAAAACTGACACCCAGAACAGTGGCTTGTGAGTTTTGTTTCCCAGGGAAAAAGCCTGTACAATGGTTCAGGGGCTTGAGGCCTTAAATTGCCGGGTACCTCCTGGAATTCGGCCTCTCGCAGGATGCCTCCCAGACGCAAGGTGGAACCAGTTCAAACTTGGTCTGCTTTAGGAGTGCCAAGTGGGTCCTGAAAACTAACACCCAGAAGAGTGGCTTGTGAGTTTTGTTTCCCAAGGAAAAAACCTGGACAATTGTTCAGGGGCCTGCGGCCTTAAATTGCCGAGTGCCTCTTGGAATTTGGCCTCTCGCAGGATTCCTCCCAGAAGCAAGGTGGCACCAGTTCCAACTTGGTCTGGTTTAAGAGTGCCAAGTGGGTCCTGAAAACTGACACCCAGAACAGTGGCTTGTGAGTTTTGTTTCCCAGGGAAAAAGCCTGTACAATGGTTCAGGTTCCTGCGGCCTTAAATTGCCGGATGCCTCCTGGAATTCGGCCTCTCGCAAGATGCCTCCCAGACGCTAGGTTGCACCAGTTTTAACTTGGCCTGGTTTAAGAGTGCCAAGTGGGTCCTGAAAACTGACACCCAGAACAGTGGCTTCTGAGTTTTGTTTCCCAGGGAAAAAGCCTGGACACTGGTTCAGGTTCCTGCGGCCTTAAATTTCCGGGCGCCTCCTGGAATTGCGCCTCTCGCAGGATGCCTCCCAGACGCATGGTGGCACCTGTTCCAACTTGGTCTGGTTTAAGAGTGCCAAGTGGGTCCTGAAAACTGACACCCAGAACAGTGGCTTGTGAGTTTTGTGTCCCAGGGAAAAAGCCTGTACAATGGTTCAGGTTCCTGCGGCCTTAAATTTCCGGGCGCCTCCTGGAATTGCGCCTCTCGCAGGATGCCTCCCAGACGCATGGTGGCACCTGTTCCAACTTGGTCTGGTTTAAGAGTGCCAAGTGGGTCCTGAAAACTGACACCCAGAACAGTGGCTTGTGAGTTTTGTGTCCCAGGGAAAAAGCCTGTACAATGGTTCAGGGTCCTGAGGCCTTAAATTGCCGGGTAACTCCTGGAATTCGGCCTCTCGCAGGATGCCTCCCAGACGCAAGATGGCACCAGTTCCAACTTGGTCTGGTTTGAGAGAGCCAAGTGGGTCCTGAAGACTGACACCCAGAACAGTGGCTTGTGAGTTTTGTTTCCCAGGGAAAAAGCCTGTACAATGGTTCATGGTGCTGTGGTCTTAAATTGCCGGGTGCCTCCTGGAATTGCGCCTCTCGCAGGATGTCTCCCAGACGCAAAATGACACCAGTGGCAACTTGGTCTGGTTTGAGAGTGCCAGGTGGGTCCTGAAAACTGACACCCAGAACAGTGGCTTGTGAGTTTTGTTTCCCAGGGAAAAAGCCTGTACAATGGTTCAGGGTCCTGCGGCCTTAAATTGCCGGATGCCTCCTGGAATTGCGCCTCTCGCAGGATGCCTCCCAGACGCAAGGTGGCACCAGTTCCAACTTGGTCTGGTTTAAGAGTGCCAAGTGGGTCCTTAAAACTGAGACCCCGAACAGTGGCTTCTGAGTTTTTTTTCCCAGGGAAAAAGCCTGTATAATAGTTCAGGGTCCTGAGGCCTTAAATTGCCGGGTGCCTCCTGGAATTCGGCCTCTCGCAGGATGCCTCCCAGACGCAAGATGGCACCAGTTCCAACTTGGTCTGGTTTGAGAGTGCCAAGTGGGTCCTGCAAACTGAAACCCAGAACAGTGGCTTCTGAGTTTTGTTTCCCAAGGAAAATAGCCTATACAATGATCTAGGGGCTTGAGGCCTTAAATTTCCGGGTGCCTCCTGGAATTCGGCCTCTCGCAGGATGCCTCTCAGACGCAAGGTGGCACCAGTTCCAACTTAGTCTGGTTTAAGAGTGCCAAGTGGGTCCTGAAGACTGACACCCAGAACAGTGTCTTTTGAGTTTTGTTTCCCAGGGAAAAAGCCTGTACAATGGTTCAGGGTCCTGCGGCCGTTAATAGCCGGTGCCTCCTGGAGATCCGCCTCTCGCAGGATGCCTCCCAGACGCAAGATGGCACCAGTTCCAACTTGGTCTGGTTTAAGAGTGCCAGGTGGGTCCTGAAAACTGACACCCAGAAGAGTGTCTTGTGAGTTTTGTTTCCCAGGGAAAAAGCCTGTAGAATGGTTCAGGGTCCTGCGGCCTTAAATTACTGAGTGCCTCCTGGAATTCGGCCTCTCGCAGGATGCCTCCCAGACGCAAGGTGGCACCAGTTCCAACTTGGTCTGGTTTAAGAGTTCCAAGTGGGTCCTGAAAACTGACACCCAGAACAGTGGCTTGTGAGTTTTGTTTCCCAGGGAAAAAGCCTGTACAATGGTTCAGGGTCCTGAGGCCTTAAATTGCCGAGTGCCTCCTTGAATTCGGCCTATCACAGGATGCCTCCCCGACGCTAGGTGGCACCAGTTCCAACTTGGTCTGGTTTAAGAGTTCCAAGTGGTTCCTGAAAACTGACACCCAGAACAGTGGCTTGTGAGTTTTGTTTCCTAGGGAAAAAGCCTGTAGAATAGTTCAGGGTCCTGCGGCCTTAAATTGCCGGGTGCCTCCTGGAATTGCGCCACTCGCAGGATGCCTCCCAGACGCATGGTGGCACCTGTTCCAACTTGGTCTGGTTTAAGAGTGCCAAGTGGGTCCTGAAAATTGACACCCAGAACAGTGGCTTGTGAGTTTTGTTTCCTAGGGAAAAAGCCTGTACAATGGTTCAGGGGCTTGAGGCCTTAAATTGCCGGGTGCCTCCTGGAATTGCGCCTCTCGCAGGATGCCTCCCAGACGCAAGATGGCACCAGTTCCAACTTGGTCTGGTTTGAGAGAGCCAAGTGGGTCCTGAAAACTGACACCCAGAACAGTGGCTTGTGAGTTTTGTTTCCCAGGGAAAAAGCCTGTACAATGGTTCAGGGGCTTGAGGCCTTAAATTGCCGGGTGCCTCCTGGAATTCGGCCTCTCGCAGGATGCCTCTCAGACGCAAGGTGGCACCAGTTCCAACTTGGTCTGGTTTAAGAGTGCCAAGTGGGTCCTGAAGACTGACACCCAGAACAGTGGCTTGTGAGTTTTGTTTCCCAGGGAAAAAGCCTGTAGAATGGTTCAGGGTCCTGTGGTCTTAAATAGCCGGGTGCCTCCTGGAGATCCGCCTCTCGCAGGATGCCTCCCAGACGCAAGGTGGCACCAGTGCCAACTTAGTCTGGTTTAAGAGTGCCAAGTGGGTCCTGAAAACTGACACCCAGAACAGTGGCTTGTGAGTTTTGTTTCCCAGGGAAAAAGCCTGTACAATGGTTCAGGGGGCTGAGGCCTTAAATTGCCGAGTGCCTCCTGGAATTCGGCCTCTCGCAGGATGCCTCCCAGACGCAAGATGGCACCAGTTCCAACTTGGTCTGGTTTGAGAGTGCCAAGTGGGTCCTGAAAACTGACACACTGAACAGTGGCTTGTGAGTTTTGTTTCCCAGGGAAAAAGCCTGTACAATGGTTCAGGGTCCTGTGGTCTTAAATTGCCGGGTGCCTCCTGGAATTCGGCCTCTCGCAGGATGCCTTCCAGACGCAAGGTGGCACCAGTTCCAACTTAGTCTGGTTTAAGAGTGCCAAGTGGGTCCTTAAAACTGACACCCAGAACAGTGGCTTGTGAGTTTTGTTTCCCAGGGAAAAAGCCTGTACAATGGTTCAGGGTCCTGCGGCCTTAAATTGCCGGGTGACTCCTGGAGATCCGCCTCTCGCAGGATGCCTCCCAGACGCAAATTGACAACAGTTCCAACTTAGTCTGGTTTAAGAGTGCATGGTGGCTCCTGCAAACTGACACCCAGAACAGTGGCTTGTGAGTTTTGTTTCCCAGGGTAAAAGCCTGTACAATGGTTCAGGGTCCGACGGTCCTAAATTGCCGGGTGCCTCCTGGAGATCCACCTCTCGCAGGATGCCTCCCAGACGCAAGATGGCAGCACTTCCAACTTAGTCTGGTTTGAGAGTGCCAAGTCGGTCCTGAAGACTGACACCCAGAACAGTGGCTTGTGAGTTTTGTTTCCCAGGGAAAAAGCCTGTACAATGGTTCAGGGTCCTGCGGCTGTTAATAGCCGGTGCCTCCTGGAGATCCGCCTCTCGCAGGATGCCTCCCAGACGCAAGGTGGCACCAGTTCCAACTTGGTCTGGTTTAAGAGTTCCAAGTGGTTCCTGAAAACTGACACCCAGAACAGTGGCTTGTGAGTTTTGTTTCCTAGGGAAAAAGCCTGTAGAATAGTTCAGGGTCCTGCGGCCTTAAATTGCCGGGTGCCTCCTGGAATTGCGCCACTCGCAGGATGCCTCCCAGACGCATGGTGGCACCTGTTCCAACTTGGTCTGGTTTAAGAGTGCCAAGTGGGTCCTGAAAACTGACACCCAGAACAGTGGCTTGTGAGTTTTGTTTCCTAGGGAAAAAGCCTGTACAATGGTTCAGGGGCCTGAGGCCTTAAATTGCCGGGTGCCTCCTGGAATTGCGCCTCTCGCAGGATGCCTCCCAGACGCAAGATGGCACCAGTTCCAACTTGGTCTGGTTTGAGAGAGCCAAGTGGGTCCTGAAAACTGACACCCAGAACAGTGGCTTGTGAGTTTTGTTTCCCAGGGAAAAAGCCTGTACAATGGTTCAGGGGCTTGAGGCCTTAAATTGCCGGGTGCCTCCTGGAATTCGGCCTCTCGCAGGATGCCTCTCAGACGCAAGGTGGCACCAGTTCCAACTTAGTCTGGTTTCAGAGTGCCAAGTGGGTCCTGAAGACTGACACCCAGAACAGTGGCTTGTGAGTTTTGTTTCCCAGGGAAAAAGCCTGTAGAATGGTTCAGGGTCCTGTGGTCTTAAATAGCCGGGTGCCTCCTGGAGATCCGCCTCTCGCAGGATGCCTCCCAGACGCAAGGTGGCACCAGTGCCAACTTAGTCTGGTTTAAGAGTGCCAGGTGGGTCCTGAAAACTGACACCCAGAACAGTGTCTTGTGAGTTTTCTTTCCCAGGGAAAAAGCCTGTACAAGGGTTAAGGGTCCTGAGGCCTTAAATTACCGAGTGCCTCCTGGAATTCGGCCTCTCGCAGGATGCCTCCCAGACGCAAGGTGGCACCAGTTCCAACTTGGTCTGGTTTAAGAGTGCCAAGTGGGTCCTGAAAACTGACACCCAGAACAGTGGCTTGTGAGTTTTGTTTCCCAGGGAAAAAGCCTGTACAATGGTTAAGGGGCCTGAGGCCTTAAATTGCCGGGGGCCTCCTGGAATTCGGCCTCTCGCAGGATGCCTCCCAGACGCAAGGTGGCACCAGTTCCAACTTGGTCTGGTTTAAGAGTGCCAAGTGGGTC
Source organism: Fringilla coelebs (assembly GCF_963513975.1). Classification (NCBI taxonomy): domain Eukaryota; kingdom Metazoa; phylum Chordata; class Aves; order Passeriformes; family Fringillidae; genus Fringilla; species Fringilla coelebs. The sequence goes on along the minus strand of NW_028167587.1, from coordinate 1,034,727 downwards.
CTGAAAACTGACACCCAGAACAGTGGCTTGTGAGTTTTGTTTCCCAGGGAAAAAGCCTGTACAATGGTTCAGGGGGCTGAGGCCTTAAATTGCCGAGTGCCTCCTGGAATTCGGCCTCTCGCAGGATGCCTCCCAGACGCAAGATGGCACCAGTTCCAACTTGGTCTGGTTTGAGAGTGCCAAGTGGGTCCTGAAAACTGACACACTGAACAGTGGCTTGTGAGTTTTGTTTCCCAGGGAAAAAGCCTGTACAATGGTTCAGGGTCCTGTGGTCTTAAATTGCCGGGTGCCTCCTGGAATTCGGCCTCTCGCAGGATGCCTTCCAGACGCAAGGTGGCACCAGTTCCAACTTAGTCTGGTTTAAGAGTGCCAAGTGGGTCCTTAAAACTGACACCCAGAACAGTGGCTTGTGAGTTTTGTTTCCCAGGGAAAAAGCCTGTACAATGGTTCAGGGTCCTGCGGCCTTAAATTGCCGGGTGACTCCTGGAGATCCGCCTCTCGCAGGATGCCTCCCAGACGCAAATTGACAACAGTTCCAACTTAGTCTGGTTTAAGAGTGCCAAGTGGGTCCTGAAAACTGACACCCAGAACAGTGTCTTGTGAGTTTTGTTTCCCAGGGAAAAAGCCTGTACAAGGGTTCAGGGTCCTGCGGCCTTAAATAGCCGGGTGCCTCCTGGAATTCGGCCTCTCGCAGGATGCCTCCCAGACGCAAGGTGGCCCCACTGCTAACTTGGTCTGGTTTGAGAGTGCATGGTGGCTCCTGCAAACTGACACCCAGAACAGTGGCTTGTGAGTTTTGTTTCCCAGGGTAAAAGCCTGTACAATGGTTCAGGGTCCGACGGTCCTAAATTGCCGGGTGCCTCCTGGAGATCCACCTCTCGCAGGATGCCTCCCAGACGCAAGATGGCAGCACTTCCAACTTAGTCTGGTTTAAGAGTGCCAAGTGGGTCCTGAAGACTGACACCCAGAACAGTGGCTTGTGAGTTTTGTTTCCCACGGAAAAAGCCTGTACAATGGTTCAGGGTCCGACGGTCCTAAATTGCCGGGTGCCTCCTGGAGATCCACCTCTCGCAGGATGCCTCCCAGACGCAAAATGACACCAGTGCCAACTTGGTCTGGTTTGAGAGTGCCAGGTGGGTCCTAAAAACTGACACCCAGAACAGTGGCTTGTGAGTTTTGTTTCCCAGGGAAAAAGCCTGTACAATGGTTCAGGGTCCTGCGGCCTTAAATTGCCGGATGCCTCATGGAATTGCGCCTCTCGCAGGATGCCTCCCAGATGCAAGGTGGCACCAGTTCCAACTTGGTCTGGATTAAGAGTGCCAAGTGGGTCCTGAAAACTGACGCCCAGAACAGTGGCTTGTGAGTTTTGATTCCCAAGGAAAAAGCCTGTACAATGGTTCAGAGGTCTGAGGCCTTAAATTGCCGGGTGCCTCCTGGAATTCGGCCTCTCGCAGGATGCCTCCCATACGCAAGGTGGCACCAGTTCAAACTTGGTCTGGATTAAGAGTGCCAAGTGGGTCCTGAAAACTGACACCCAGAACAGTGGCTTGTGAGTTTTGTTTCCCAGGGAAAAACCTGTACAATGGTTCAGGGTCCTGTGGCCTTAAATTGCCGGGTGCCTCCTGGAGATGCGCCTCTCGCAGGATGCCTCCCAGACGCAAAATGACACCAGTGCCAACTTGGTCTGGTTTGAGAGTGGCAAGTGGGTCCTGAAAACTAACACCCAGAACAGTAGCTTGTGAGTTTTGATTCCCAGGGAAAAAGCCTGTACATAGGTTCAGGGGCCTGAGGCCTTAAATTTCCGAGTGCCTCCTGGAATTCGGCCTCTCGCAGGATGCCTCCCAGACGCAAGGTGGCACCAGTTCCAACTTGGTCTGGTTTAAGAGTGCCAAGTGGGTCATGAAAACTGACACCCAGAACAGTGGCTTGTGAGTTTTTTTCCCAGGGAAAAAGCCTGTACAATGGTTCAGGGGCTTGAGGCCTTAAATTGCCGGATGCCTCCTGGAATTGCGCCTCTCGCAGGATGCCTCCCAGACGCAAGGTGGCACCAGTTCCAACTTAGTCTGGTTTAAGAGTGCCAAGTGGGTCCTGAAGACTGACACCCAGAACAGTGGCTTGTGAGTTTTGTTTCCCAGGGAAAAAGCCTGTACAATGGTTCAGGGGCCTGAGGCCTTAAATTGCCGGGTGCCTCCTGGAATTCGGCCTCTCGCAAAATTCCTCCCAGACGCAAGATAGCACCAGTTCCAACTCGGTCTGGTTTAAGAGTTCCAAGTGGGTCCTGAAAACTGACACCCAGAACAGTGGCTTGTGAGTTTTGTTTCCCAGGGAAAAAGCCTGTACAATGGTTCAGGGGTCTGAGGCATTAAATTGCCGGGTGCCTCCTGGAATTCGGCCTCTCGCAGGATGCCTCCCAGACGCAAGGTGGCACCAGTTCCAACTTGGTCTGGTTTGAGAGAGCCAAGTGGGTCCTGAAAACTGACACCCAGAACAGTGGCTTGTGAGTTTTGTTTCCCAGGGAAAAAGCCTGTACAATGGTTCAGGGGGTTGAGGCCGTAAATTGCCGGGTGCCTCCTGGAATTCGGCCTCTCGCAGGATGCCTCCCAGACGCAAGGTGGCACCAGTTCCAACTTAGTCTGGTTTAAGAGTGCAGTGTGGGTCCTGAAAACTGACACCCAGAACAGTGGCTTGTGAGTTTTGTTTCCCAGGGAAAAAGCCTGTACAATGGTTCAGGGGGTTGAGGCCTTAAAATGCCGGGTGCCTCCTGGAATTCGGCCTCTCGCAGGATGCCTTCCAGACGCAAGGTGGCACCAGTTCCAACTTAGTCTGGTTTAAGAGTGCCAAGTGGGTCCTGAAAACTGACACCCAGAACAGTGGCTTGTGAGTTTTGTTTCCCAGGGAAAAAGCCTGTACAATGGTTCAGGGTCCTGCGGCCTTAAATAGCCAGGTGACTCCTGGAGATCCGCCTGTCGCAGGATGCCGCCCAGACGCAAATTGACAACAGTTCCAACTTGGTCTGGTTTAAGAGTGCCAAGTGGGTCCTGAAAACTGACACCCAGAACAGTGTCTTGTGAGTTTTGTTTCCCAGGGAAAAAGCCTGTACAAGGGTTCAGGGTCCTGCGGCCTTAAATATCCGGGTGCCTCCTGGAATTCGGCCTCTCGCAGGATGCCTCCCAGACGCAAGATGGCCCCACTGCAAACTTGGTCTGGTTTGAGAGTGCATGGTGGCTCCTGCAAACTGACACCCAGAACAGTGGCTTGTGAGTTTTGTTTCCCAGGGTAAAAGCCTGTACAATGGTTCAGGGTCCGACGGTCCTAAATTGCCGGGTGCCTCCTGGAGATCCACCTCTTGCAGGATGCCTCCCAGACGCAAGGTGGCAGCACTTCCAACTTAGTCTGGTTTAAGAGTGCCAAGTGGGTCCTGAAGACTGACACCCAGAACAGTGGCTTGTGAGTTTTGTTTCCCACGGAAAAAGCCTGTACAATGGTTCAGGGTCCGACGGTCCTAAATTGCCGGGTGCCTCCTGGAGATCCACCTCTCGCAGGATGCCTCCCAGACGCAAGGTGGCACCAGTTCCAACTTAGTCTGGTTTAAGAGTGCCAAGTGGGTCCTGAAGACTGACACCCAGAACAGTGGCTTGTGAGTTTTGTTTCCCACGGAAAAAGCCTGTACAATGGTTCAGGGTCCGACGGTCCTAAATTGCCGGGTGCCTCCTGGAGATCCACCTCTCGCAGGATGCCTCCCAGACGCAAAATGACACCAGTGCCAACTTGGTCTGGTTTGAGAGTGCCAAGTGGGTCCTGAAAACTAACACCCAGAACAGTAGCTTGTGAGTTTTGATTCCCAGGGAAAAAGCCTGTGCATAGGTTCAGGGGCCTGAGGCCTTAAATTTCCGAGTGCCTCCTGGAATTCGGCCTCTCGCAGGATGCCTCCCAGACGAAAGGTGGCACCAGTTCCAACTTAGTCTGGTTTAAGAGTGCCAAGTGGGTCATGAAAACTGACACCCAGAACAGTGGCTTGTGAGTTTTTTTCCCAGGGAAAAAGCCTGTACAATGGTTCAGGGGCTTGAGGCCTTAAATTGCCGGATGCCTCCTGGAATTGCGCCTCTCGCAGGATGCCTCCCAGACGCAAGGTGGCACCAGTTCCAACTTGGTCTGGTTTAAGAGTGCCAAGTGGGTCCTGAAAACTGACACCCCGAACAGTGGCTTCTGAGTTTTTTTTCCCAGGGAAAAAGCCTGTATAATAGTTCAGGGTCCTGAGGCCTTAAATTGCCGGGTGCCTCCTGGAATTCGGCCTCTCGCAGGATGCCTCCCAGACGCAAGATGGCACCAGTTCCAACTTGGTCTGGTTTAAGAGTGCCAAGTGGGTCATGAAAACTGACACCCAGAACAGTAGCTTGTGAGTTTTGTTTCCCAGGGAAAAAGCCTATACAATGGTTCAGGGGGTTGAGGCCTTAAATTGCCGGATGCCTCCTGGAATTGCGCCTCTCGCAGGATGCCTCCCAGACGCAAAATGACACCAGTTCCAACTTGGTCTGGTTTGAGAGTGCCAGGTGGGTCCTGAAAACTGACACCCAGAACAGTGTCTTGTGAGTTTTGTTTCCCAGGGTAAAAGCCTGGACAATGGTTCAGGGTCCTGCGGCCTTAAATTACCGGATGCCTCCTGGAATTGCGCCTCTCGCAGGATGCCTCCCAGACGCAAGGTGGCACCAGTACCAACTTAGTCTGGTTTAAGAGTGCCAAGTGGGTCCTGAAGACTGACACCCAGAACAGTGGCTTGTGAGTTTTGTTTCCCAGGGAAAAAGCCTGTACAATGGTTCAGGGGCCTGAGGCCTTAAATTGCCGGCTGCCTCCTGGAATTCGGCCTCTCGCAAAATTCCTCCCAGACGCAAGATAGCACCAGTTCCAACTCGGTCTGGTTTAAGAGTTCCAAGTGGGTCCTGAAAACTGACACCCAGAACAGTGGCTTGTGAGTTTTGTTTCCCAGGGAAAAAGCCTGTACAATGGTTCAGGGGTCTGAGGCATTAAATTGCCGGGTGCCTCCTGGAATTCGGCCTCTCGCAGGATGCCTCCCAGACGCAAGATGGCACCAGTTCCAACTTGGTCTGGTTTGAGAGAGCCAAGTGGGTCCTGAAAACTGACACCCAGAACAGTGGCTTGTGAGTTTTGTTTCCCAGGGAAAAAGCCTGTACAATGGTTCAGGGGCCTGAGGCCTTAAATTGCCGGGTGCCTCCTGGAATTCGGCCTCTCGCAGGATGCCTCCCAGACGCAAGGTGGCACCAGTTCCAACTTAGTCTGGTTTAAGAGTGCCAAGTGGGTCCTGAAAACTGACACCCAGAACAGTGGCTTGTGAGTTTTGTTTCCCAGGGAAAAAGCCTGTACAATGGTTCAGGGGGTTGAGGCCTTAAAATGCCGGGTGCCTCCTGGAATTCGGCCTCTCGCAGGATGCCTTCCAGACGCAAGGTGGCACCAGTTCCAACTTAGTCTGGTTTAAGAGTGCCAAGTGGGTCCTGAAAACTGACACCCAGAACAGTGGCTTGTGAGTTTTGTTTCCCAGGGAAAAAGCCTGTACAATGGTTCAGGGGGTTGAGGCCTTAAATAGCCAGGTGACTCCTGGAGATCCGCCTGTCGCAGGATGCCTCCCAGACGCAAATTGACAACAGTTCCAACTTGGTCTGGTTTAAGAGTGCCAAGTGGGTCCTGAAAACTGACACCCAGAACAGTGTCTTGTGAGTTTTGTTTCCCAGGGAAAAAGCCTGTACAAGGGTTCAGGGTCCTGCGGCCTTAAATAGCCGGGTGCCTCCTGGAATTCGGCCTCTCGCAGGATGCCTCCCAGACGCAAGATGGCCCCACTGCTAACTTGGTCTGGTTTGAGAGTGCATGGTGGCTCCTGCAAACTGACACCCAGAACAGTGGCTTGTGAGTTTTGTTTCCCAGGGAAAAAGCCTGTACAATGGTTCAGGGTCCGACGGTCCTAAATTGCCGGGTGCCTCCTGGAGATCCACCTCTCGCAGGATGCCTCCCAGACGCAAGGTGGCAGCAGTTCCAACTTAGTCTGGTTTAAGAGTGCCAAGTGGGTCCTGAAGACTGACACCCAGAACAGTGGCTTGTGAGTTTTGTTTCCCACGGAAAAAGCCTGTACAATGGTTCAGGGTCCGACGGTCCTAAATTGCCGGGTGCCTCCTGGAGATCCACCTCTCGCAGGATGCCTCCCAGACGCAAGGTGGCAGCAGTTCCAACTTAGTCTGGATTAAGAGTGCCAAGTGGGTCCTGAAAACTGACGCCCAGAACAGTGGCTTGTGAGTTTTGATTCCCAAGGAAAAAGCCTGTACAATGGTTCAGGGGTCTGAGGCCTTAAATTGCCGGGTGCCTCCTGGAATTCGGCCTCTCGCAGGATGCCTCCCATACGCAAGGTGGCACCAGTTCAAACTTGGTCTGGATTAAGAGTGCCAAGTGGGTCCTGAAAACTGACACCCAGAACAGTGGCTTGTGAGTTTTGTTTCCCAGGGAAAAACCTGTACAATGGTTCAGGGTCCTGTGGCCTTAAATTTCCGGGTGCCTCCTGGAGATCCGCCTCTCGCAGGATGCCTCCCAGACGCAAAATGACACCAGTGCCAACTTGATCTGGTTTGAGAGTGCCAAGTGGGTCCTGAAAACTAACACCCAGAACAGTAGCTTGTGAGTTTTGATTCCCAGGGAAAAAGCCTGTACATAGGTTCAGGGGCCTGAGGCCTTAAATTTCCGAGTGCCTCCTGGAATTCGGCCTCTCGCAGGATGCCTCCCAGACGAAAGGTGGCACCAGTTCCAACTTGGTCTGGTTTAAGAGTGCCAAGTGGGTCATGAAAACTGACACCCAGAACAGTGGCTTGTGAGTTTTTTTCCCAGGGAAAAAGCCTGTACAATGGTTCAGGGGCTTGAGGCCTTAAATTGCCGGATGCCTCCTGGAATTGCGCCTCTCGCAGGATGCCTCCCAGACGCAAGGTGGCACCAGTTCCAACTTAGTCTGGTTTAAGAGTGCCAAGTGGGTCCTGAAAACTGACACCCAGAACAGTGGCTTGTGAGTTTTGTTTCCCAGGGAAAAAGCCTGTACAATGGTTCAGGGGTCTGGGCATTAAATTGCTGGGTGCCTCCTGGAATTCGGCCTCTCGCAGGATGCCTCCCAGACGCAAGATGGCACCAGTTCCAACTTGGTCTGGTTTAAGAGTGCCAAGTGGGTCATGAAAACTGACACCCAGAACAGTAGCTTGTGAGTTTTGTTTCCCAGGGAAAAAGCCTGTACAATGGTTCAGGGGGTTGAGGCCTTAAATTGCCGGATGCCTCCTGGAATTCGGCCTCTCGCAGGATGCCTCCCAGACGCAAGGTGGCACCAGTTCCAACTTAGTCTGGTATAAGAGTGCCAAGTGGGTCCTGAAAACTGACACCCAGAACAGTGGCTTGTGAGTTTTGTTTCCCAGGGAAAAAGCCTGTACAATGGTTCAGGGGGTTGAGGCCTTAAATTGCCGGGTGCCTCCTGGAGATCCGCCTCTCGCAGGATGCCTCCCAGACGCAAAATGACACCAGTTCCAACTTGGTCTGGTTTGAGAGTGCCAGGTGGGTCCTGAAAACTGACACCCAGAACAGTGGCTTGTGAGTTTTGTTTCCCAGGGTAAAAGCCTGGACAATGGTTCAGGGTCCTGCGGCCTTAAATTACCGGATGCCTCCTGGAATTGCGCCTCTCACAGGATGCCTCCCAGACGCAAGGTGGCACCAGTTCCAACTTAGTCTGGTTTAAGAGTGCCAAGTGGGTCCTGAAGACTGACACCCAGAACAGTGGCTTGTGAGTTTTGTTTCCCAGGGAAAAAGCCTGTACAATGGTTCAGGGGCCTGAGGCCTTAAATTGCCGGATGCCTCCTGGAATTCGGCCTCTCGCAAAATTCCTCCCAGACGCAAGATAGCACCAGTTCCAACTCGGTCTGGTTTAAGAGTTCCAAGTGGGTCCTGAAAACTGACACCCAGAACAGTGGCTTGTGAGTTTTGTTTCCCAGGGAAAAAGCCTGTACAATGGTTCAGGGGTCTGAGGCATTAAATTGCCGGGTGCCTCCTGGAATTCGGCCTCTCGCAGGATGCCTCCCAGACGCAAGATGGCACCAGTTCCAACTTGGTCTGGTTTGAGAGAGCCAAGTGGGTCCTGAAAACTGACACCCAGAACAGTGGCTTGTGAGTTTTGTTTCCCAGGGAAAAAGCCTGGACAATGGTTCAGGGGGTTGAGGCCTTAAATTGCCGGGTGCCTCCTGGAATTCGGCCTCTCGCAGGATGCCTCCCAGACGCAAGGTGGCACCAGTTCCAACTTAGTCTGGTTTAAGAGTGCCAAGTGGGTCCTGAAAACTGACACCCAGAACAGTGGCTTGTGAGTTTTGTTTCCCAGGGAAAAAGCCTGTACAATGGTTCAGGGGGTTGAGGCCTTAAAATGCCGGGTGCCTCCTGGAATTCAGCCTCTCGCAGGATGCCTTCCAGACGCAAGGTGGCACCAGTTCCAACTTAGTCTGGTTTGAGAGTGCCAAGTGGGTCCTGAAAACTGACACCCAGAACAGTGGCTTGTGAGTTTTGTTTCCCAGGGAAAAAGCCTGTACAATGGTTCAGGGTCTTGCGGCCTTAAATAGCCAGGTGACTCCTGGAGATCCGCCTGTCGCAGGATGCCTCCCAGACGCAAATTGACAACAGTTCCAACTTGGTCTGGTTTAAGAGTGCCAAGTGGGTCCTGAAAACTGACACCCAGAACAGTGTCTTGTGAGTTTTGTTTCCCAGGGAAAAAGCCTGTACAAGGGTTCAGGGTCCTGCGGCCTTAAATAGCCGGGTGCCTCCTGGAATTCGGCCTCTCGCAGGATGCCTCCCAGACGCAAGATGGCCCCACTGCTAACTTGGTCTGGTTTGAGAGTGCATGGTGGCTCCTGCAAACTGACACCCAGAACAGTGGCTTGTGAGTTTTGTTTCCCAGGGAAAAAGCCTGTACAATGGTTCAGGGTCCGACGGTCCTAAATTGCCGGGTGCCTCCTGGAGATCCACCTCTCGCAGGATGCCTCCCAGACGCAAGGTGGCAGCAGTTCCAACTTAGTCTGGTTTAAGAGTGCCAAGTGGGTCCTGAAGACTGACACCCAGAACAGTGGCTTGTGAGTTTTGTTTCCCACGGAAAAAGCCTGTACAATGGTTCAGGGTCCGACGGTCCTAAATTGCCGGGTGCCTCCTGGAGATCCACCTCTCGCAGGATGCCTCCCAGACGCAAGGTGGCACCAGTTCCAACTTAGTCTGGTTTAAGAGTGCCAAGTGGGTCCTGAAGACTGACACCCAGAACAGTGGCTTGTGAGTTTTGATTCCCACGGAAAAAGCCTGTACAATGGTTCAGGGTCCGACGGTCCTAAATTGCCGGGTGCCTCCTGGAGATCCACCTCTCGCAGGATGCCTCCCAGACGCAAAATGACACCAGTGCCAACTTGGTCTGGTTTAAGAGTGCCAAGTGGGTCATGAAAACTGACACCCAGAACAGTAGCTTGTGAGTTTTGTTTCCCAGGGAAAAAGCCTGTACAATGGTTCAGGGGGTTGAGGCCTTAAATTGCCGGATGCCTCCTGGAATTGCGCCTCTCGCAGGATGCCTCCCAGACGCAAGGTGGCACCAGTTCCAACTTAGTCTGGTTTAAGAGTGCCAAGTGGGTCCTGAAAACTGACACCCAGAACAGTGGCTTGTGAGTTTTGTTTCCCAGGGAAAAAGCCTGTACAATGGTTCAGGGGCCTGAGGCCTTAAATTGCAGGGTGCCTCCTGGAGATCCGCCTCTCGCAGGATGCCTCCCAGACGCAAAATGACACCAGTTCCAACTTGGTCTGGTTTGAGAGAGCCAAGTGGGTCCTGAAAACTGACACCCAGAACAGTGGCTTGTGAGTTTTGTTTCCCAGGGAAAAAGCCTGGACAATGGTTCAGGGGCCTGCGGCCTTAAATTGCCGGGTGCCTCCTGGAATTGCGCCTCTCGCAGGATGCCTCCCAGACGCAAGGTGGCACCAGTTCCAACTTGGTCTGGTTTAAGAGTTCCATGGGTCCTGAAAACTGACACCCAGAACAGTGGCTTGTGAGTTTTGTTTCCTAGGGAAAAAGCCTGTACAATGGTTCAGGGTCCTGCGGCCTTAAATTGCCTGGTGCCTCCTGGAATTCGGCCTCTCGCAAGATGCCTCCCAGACGCTAGGTTGCACCAGTTTTAACTTGGCCAGGTTTAAGAGTGCCAAGTGGGTCCTGAAAACTGACACCCAGAACAGTGGCTTGTGAGTTTTGTTTCCCAGGGAAAAAGCCTGTACAATGGTTCAGGGGCCTGCGGCCTTAAATTGCCGGGTGCCTCCTGGAATTGCGCCTCTCGCAGGATGCCTCCCAGACGCAAGGTGGCACCTGTTCCAACTTGGTCTGGTTTAAGAGTGCCAAGTGGGTCCTGAAAACTGACACCCAGAACAGTGGCTTGTGAGTTTTGTTTCCTAGGGAAAAAGCCTGTAGAATGGTTCAGGGTCCTGCGGCATTAAATTGCCGGGTGCCTCCTGGAATTGCGCCTCTCGCAGGATTCCTCCCAGACGCATGGTGGCACCAGTTCCAACTTGGTCTGGTTTCAGAGTGCCAGGTCGCTCCTGAAAACTTACACCCAGAACAGTGGCTTGTGAGTTTTGTTTTCCAGGGAAAAAGCCTGGACAATGGTTCAGGGGCCTGCGGCCTTAAATTGCCGGATGCCTCCTGGAATTGCACCTCTCGCAGGATGCCTCCCAGACGCAAGGTTGCACCAGTTCCAACTTGGTCTGGTTTAAGAGTTCCAAGTGGGTCCTGAAAATTGACACCCAGAACAGTGGCTTGTGAGTTTTTTTTCCCAGGGAAAAAGCCTGGACAATGGTTCAGGGTCCTGCGGCCTTAAATTGCCTGGTGCCTCCTGGAATTCGGCCTCTCGCAAGATGCCTCCCAGACGCTAGGTTGCACCAGTTTTAACTTGGCCAGATTTAAGAGTGCCAAGTGGGTCCTGAAAACTGACACCCAGAACAGTGGCTTGTGAGTTTTGTTTCCCAAGGAAAAAGCCTGTACAATGGTTCAGGGGCCTGCGGCCTTAAATTGCCGGGTGCCTCCTGGAATTGCGCCTCTCGCAGGATGCCTCCCAGACGCAAAATGACACCAGTGCCAACTTGGTCTGGTTTGAGAGTGCCAGGTGGGTCCTGCAAACTGACGCCCAGAACAGTGGCTTGTGAGTTTTGTTTCCTAGGGAAAAAGCCTGTAGAATGGTTCAGGGTCCTGCGGCATTAAATTGCCGGGTGCCTCCTGGAATTGCGCCTCTCGCAGGATTCCTCCCAGACGCATGGTGGCACCAGTTCCAACTTGGTCTGGTTTCAGAGTGCCAGGTCGCTCCTGAAAACTTACACCCAGAACAGTGGCTTGTGAGTTTTGTTTTCCAGGGAAAAAGCCTGGACAATGGTTCAGGGGCCTGCGGCCTTAAATTGCCGGATGCCTCCTGGAATTGCACCTCTCGCAGGATGCCTCCCAGACGCAAGGTTGCACCAGTTCCAACTTGGTCTGGTTTAAGAGTTCCAAGTGGGTCCTGAAAACTGACACCCAGAACAGTGGCTTGTGAGTTTTTTTTCCCAGGGAAAAAGCCTGGACAATGGTTCAGGGGTCTGAGGCCTTAAATTGCCGGGTGCCTCCTGGAATTCGGCCTCTCGCAGGATGCCTCCCAGACGCAAGGTGGCACCAGTTTCAACTTGGTCTGGTTTGAGAGTGCCAAGTGGGTCCTGAAAACTGACACCCAGAACAGTGGCTTGTGAGTTTTGTTTCCCAGGGAAAAATCCTGTACATTGGTTCAGGGGCTTGAGGCCTTAAATTGCCGGGTGCCTCCTGGAATTCGGCCTCTCGCAGGATGCCTCCCAGACGCAAGGTGGCACCAGTTCCAACTTAGTCTGGTTTAAGATTGCCAAGTGGGTCCTGAAGACTGACACCCAGAACAGTGGCTTGTGAGTTTTGTTTCCCAGGGAAAAAGCCTGTAGAATGGTTCAGGGTCCTGTGGTCTTAAATTGCCGGGTGCCTCCTGCAGATCCGCCTCTCGCAGGATGCCTCCCAGACGCAAAATGACACCAGTTCCAACTTGGTCTGGTTTGAGAGTGCCAGGTGGGTCCTGAAAACTGACACCCAGAACAGTGGCTTGTGAGTTTTGTTTTCCAGGGAAAAAGCCTGGACAATGGTTCAGGGTCCTGCGGCCTTAAATTGGCGGATGCCTCCTGGAATTGCGCCTCTCGCAGGATGCCTCCCAGACGCAAGGTGGCACCAGTTCCAACTTGGTCTGGTTTAAGAGTTCCAAGTGGGTCCTGAAAACTGACACCCAGAACAGTGGCTTGTGAGTTTTGTTTCCCAGGGAAAAAGCCTGGACAATGGTTCAGGGGTCTGAGGCCTTAAATTGCCGGGTGCCTCCTGGAATTCGGCCTCTCGCAGGATGCCTCCCAGACGCAAGGTGGCACCAGTTTCAACTTGGTCTGGTTTGAGAGTGCCAAGTGGGTCCTGAAAACTGACACCCAGAATAGTGGCTTGTGAGTTTTGTTTCCCAAGGAAAAAGCCTGTACAATGGTTCAAGGGCTTGAGGACTTAAATTGCCGGGTGCCTCCTGGAATTCAGCCTCTCGCAGGATGCCTCCCAGACGCAAGGTGGCACCAGTTCCAACTTAGTCTGGTTTAAGAGTGCCAAGTGGGTCCTGAAGACTGACACCCAGAACAGTGGCTTGTGAGTTTTGATTCCCACGGAAAAAGCCTGTACAATGGTTCAGGGTCCGACGGTCCTAAATTGCCGGGTGCCTCCTGGAGATCCACCTCTCGCAGGATGCCTCCCAGACGCAAAATGACACCAGTGCCAACTTGGTCTGGTTTAAGAGTGCCAAGTGGGTCATGAAAACTGACACCCAGAACAGTAGCTTGTGAGTTTTGTTTCCCAGGGAAAAAGCCTGTACAATGGTTCAGGGGGTTGAGGCCTTAAATTGCCGGATGCCTCCTGGAATTGCGCCTCTCGCAGGATGCCTCCCAGACGCAAGGTGGCACCAGTTCCAACTTAGTCTGGTTTAAGAGTGCCAAGTGGGTCCTGAAAACTGACACCCAGAACAGTGGCTTGTGAGTTTTGTTTCCCAGGGAAAAAGCCTGTACAATGGTTCAGGGGCCTGAGGCCTTAAATTGCAGGGTGCCTCCTGGAGATCCGCCTCTCGCAGGATGCCTCCCAGACGCAAAATGACACCAGTTCCAACTTGGTCTGGTTTGAGAGAGCCAAGTGGGTCCTGAAAACTGACACCCAGAACAGTGGCTTGTGAGTTTTGTTTCCCAGGGAAAAAGCCTGGACAATGGTTCAGGGGCCTGCGGCCTTAAATTGCCGGGTGCCTCCTGGAATTGCGCCTCTCGCAGGATGCCTCCCAGACGCAAGGTGGCACCAGTTCCAACTTGGTCTGGTTTAAGAGTTCCATGGGTCCTGAAAACTGACACCCAGAACAGTGGCTTGTGAGTTTTGTTTCCTAGGGAAAAAGCCTGTACAATGGTTCAGGGTCCTGCGGCCTTAAATTGCCTGGTGCCTCCTGGAATTCGGCCTCTCGCAAGATGCCCCCCAGACGCTAGGTTGCACCAGTTTTAACTTGGCCAGGTTTAAGAGTGCCAAGTGGGTCCTGAAAACTGACACCCAGAACAGTGGCTTGTGAGTTTTGTTTCCCAGGGAAAAAGCCTGTACAATGGTTCAGGGGCCTGCGGCCTTAAATTGCCGGGTGCCTCCTGGAATTGCGCCTCTCGCAGGATGCCTCCCAGACGCAAGGTGGCACCTGTTCCAACTTGGTCTGGTTTAAGAGTGCCAAGTGGGTCCTGAAAACTGACACCCAGAACAGTGGCTTGTGAGTTTTGTGTCCCAGGGAAAAAGCCTGTACAATGGTTCAGGGGCCTGAGGCCTTAAATTGCCGGGTGCCTCCTGGAATTCGGCCTCTTGCAGGATGCCTCCCAGACGCAAGATGGCACCAGTTCCAACTTGGTCTGGTTTGAGAGAGCCAAGTGGGTCCTGAAAACTGACACCCAGAACAGTGGCTTGTGAGTTTTGTTTCCCAGGGAAAAAGCCTGTACAATGGCTCAGGGGCTTGAGGCCTTAAATTGCCGGGTGCCTCCTGGAATTGCGCCTCTCGCAGGATGCCTCCCAGACGCAAAATGACACCAGTGCCAACTTGGTCTGGTTTGAGAGTGCCAGGTGGGTCCTGCAAACTGACGCCCAGAACAGTGGCTTGTGAGTTTTGTTTCCTAGGGAAAAAGCCTGTAGAATGGTTCAGGGTCCTGCGGCATTAAATTGCCGGGTGCCTCCTGGAATTGCGCCTCTCGCAGGATTCCTCCCAGACGCATGGTGGCACCAGTTCCAACTTGGTCTGGTTTCAGAGTGCCAGGTCGCTCCTGAAAACTTACACCCAGAACAGTGGCTTGTGAGTTTTGTTTTCCAGGGAAAAAGCCTGGACAATGGTTCAGGGGCCTGCGGCCTTAAATTGCCGGATGCCTCCTGGAATTGCACCTCTCGCAGGATGCCTCCCAGACGCAAGGTTGCACCAGTTCCAACTTGGTCTGGTTTAAGAGTTCCAAGTGGGTCCTGAAAACTGACACCCAGAACAGTGGCTTGTGAGTTTTGTTTCCCAGGGAAAAAGCCTGGACAATGGTTCCGGGGTCTGAGGCCTTAAATTGCCGGGTGCCTCCTGGAATTCGGCCTCTCGCAGGATGCCTCCCAGACGCAAGGTGGCACCAGTTTCAACTTGGTCTGGTTTGAGAGTGCCAAGTGGGTCCTGAAAACTGACACCCAGAACAGTGGCTTGTGAGTTTTGTTTCCCAGGGAAAAATCCTGTACATTGGTTCAGGGGCTTGAGGCCTTAAATTGCCGGGTGCCTCCTGGAATTCGGCCTCTCGCAGGATGCCTCCCAGACGCAAGGTGGCACCAGTTCCAACTTAGTCTGGTTTAAGATTGCCAAGTGGGTCCTGAAGACTGACACCCAGAACAGTGGCTTGTGAGTTTTGTTTCCCAGGGAAAAAGCCTGTAGAATGGTTCAGGGTCCTGTGGTCTTAAATTGCCGGGTGCCTCCTGCAGATCCGCCTCTCGCAGGATGCCTCCCAGACGCAAAATGACACCAGTTCCAACTTGGTCTGGTTTGAGAGTGCCAGGTGGTTCCTGAAAACTGACACCCAGAACAGTGGCTTGTGAGTTTTGTTTTCCAGGGAAAAAGCCTGGACAATGGTTCAGGGTCCTGCGGCCTTAAATTGGCGGATGCCTCCTGGAATTGCGCCTCTCGCAGGATGCCTCCCAGACGCAAGGTGGCACCAGTTCCAACTTGGTCTGGTTTAAGAGTTCCAAGTGGGTCCTGAAAACTGACACCCAGAACAGTGGCTTGTGAGTTTTGTTTCCCAGGGAAAAAGCCTGGACAATGGTTCAGGGGTCTGAGGCCTTAAATTGCCGGGTGCCTCCTGGAATTCGGCCTCTCGCAGGATGCCTCCCAGACGCAAGGTGGCACCAGTTTCAACTTGGTCTGGTTTGAGAGTGCCAAGTGGGTCCTGAAAACTGACACCCAGAATAGTGGCTTGTGAGTTTTGTTTCCCAAGGAAAAAGCCTGTACAATGGTTCAAGGGCTTGAGGACTTAAATTGCCGGGTGCCTCCTGGAATTCGGCCTCTCGCAGGATGCCTCCCAGACGCAAGGTGGCACCAGTTCCAACTTAGTCTGGTTTAAGAGTGCCAAGTGGGTCCTGAAGACTGACACCCAGAACAGTGGCTTGTGAGTTTTGTTTCCCACGGAAAAAGCCTGTACAATGGTTCAGGGTCCGACGGTCCTAAATTGCCGGGTGCCTCCTGGAGATCCACCTCTCGCAGGATGCCTCCCAGACGCAAAATGACACCAGTGCCAACTTGGTCTGGTTTAAGAGTGCCAAGTGGGTCATGAAAACTGACACCCAGAACAGTAGCTTGTGAGTTTTGTTTCCCAGGGAAAAAGCCTGTACAATGGTTCAGGGCGTTTAGGCCTTAAATTGCCGGATGCCTCCTGGAATTGCGCCTCTCGCAGGATGCCTCCCAGACGCAAGGTGGCACCAGTTCCAACTTAGTCTGGTTTAAGAGTGCCAAGTGGGTCCTGAAAACTGACACCCAGAACAGTGGCTTGTGAGTTTTGTTTCCCAGGGAAAAAGCCTGTACAATGGTTCAGGGGCCTGAGGCCTTAAATTGCAGGGTGCCTCCTGGAGATCCGCCTCTCGCAGGATGCCTCCCAGACGCAAAATGACACCAGTTCCAACTTGGTCTGGTTTGAGAGAGCCAAGTGGGTCCTGAAAACTGACACCCAGAACAGTGGCTTGTGAGTTTTGTTTCCCAGGGAAAAAGCCTGTACAATGGTGCAGGGGCCTGCGGCCTTAAATTGCCGGGTGCCTCCTGGAATTGCGCCTCTCGCAGGATGCCTCCCAGACGCAAGGTGGCACCAGTTCCAACTTGGTCTGGTTTAAGAGTTCCATGGGTCCTGAAAACTGACACCCAGAACAGTGGCTTGTGAGTTTTGTTTCCTAGGGAAAAAGCCTGTACAATGGTTCAGGGTCCTGCGGCCTTAAATTGCCTGGTGCCTCCTGGAATTCGGCCTCTCGCAAGATGCCTCCCAGACGCTAGGTTGCACCAGTTTTAACTTGGCCAGGTTTAAGAGTGCCAAGTGGGTCCTGAAAACTGACACCCAGAACAGTGGCTTGTGAGTTTTGTTTCCCAGGGAAAAAGCCTGTACAATGGTTCAGGGGCCTGCGGCCTTAAATTGCCGGGTGCCTCCTGGAATTGCGCCTCTCGCAGGATGCCTCCCAGACGCAAGGTGGCACCTGTTCCAACTTGGTCTGGTTTAAGAGTGCCAAGTGGGTCCTGAAAACTGACACCCAGAACAGTGGCTTGTGAGTTTTGTGTCCCAGGGAAAAAGCCTGTACAATGGTTCAGGGGCCTGAGGCCTTAAATTGCCGGGTGCCTCCTGGAATTCGGCCTCTTGCAGGATGCCTCCCAGACGCAAGATGGCACCAGTTCCAACTTGGTCTGGTTTGAGAGAGCCAAGTGGGTCCTGAAAACTGACACCCAGAACAGTGGCTTGTGAGTTTTGTTTCCCAGGGAAAAAGCCTGTACAATGGCTCAGGGGCTTGAGGCCTTAAATTGCCGGGTGCCTCCTGGAATTGCGCCTCTCGCAGGATGCCTCCCAGACGCAAAATGACACCAGTGCCAACTTGGTCTGGTTTGAGAGTGCCAGGTGGGTCCTGCAAACTGACGCCCAGAACAGTGGCTTGTGAGTTTTGTTTCCTAGGGAAAAAGCCTGTAGAATGGTTCAGGGTCCTGCGGCATTAAATTGCCGGGTGCCTCCTGGAATTGCGCCTCTCGCAGGATTCCTCCCAGACGCATGGTGGCACCAGTTCCAACTTGGTCTGGTTTCAGAGTGCCAGGTCGCTCCTGAAAACTTACACCCAGAACAGTGGCTTGTGAGTTTTGTTTTCCAGGGAAAAAGCCTGGACAATGGTTCAGGGGCCTGCGGCCTTAAATTGCCGGATGCCTCCTGGAATTGCACCTCTCGCAGGATGCCTCCCAGACGCAAGGTTGCACCAGTTCCAACTTGGTCTGGTTTAAGAGTTCCAAGTGGGTCCTGAAAACTGACACCCAGAACAGTGGCTTGTGAGTTTTGTTTCCCAGGGAAAAAGCCTGGACAATGGTTCCGGGGTCTGAGGCCTTAAATTGCCGGGTGCCTCCTGGAATTCGGCCTCTCGCAGGATGCCTCCCAGACGCAAGGTGGCACCAGTTTCAACTTGGTCTGGTTTGAGAGTGCCAAGTGGGTCCTGAAAACTGACACCCAGAACAGTGGCTTGTGAGTTTTGTTTCCCAGGGAAAAATCCTGTACATTGGTTCAGGGGCTTGAGGCCTTAAATTGCCGGGTGCCTCCTGGAATTCGGCCTCTCGCAGGATGCCTCCCAGACGCAAGGTGGCACCAGTTCCAACTTAGTCTGGTTTAAGATTGCCAAGTGGGTCCTGAAGACTGACACCCAGAACAGTGGCTTGTGAGTTTTGTTTCCCAGGGAAAAAGCCTGTAGAATGGTTCAGGGTCCTGTGGTCTTAAATTGCCGGGTGCCTCCTGCAGATCCGCCTCTCGCAGGATGCCTCCCAGACGCAAAATGACACCAGTTCCAACTTGGTCTGGTTTGAGAGTGCCAGGTGGTTCCTGAAAACTGACACCCAGAACAGTGGCTTGTGAGTTTTGTTTTCCAGGGAAAAAGCCTGGACAATGGTTCAGGGTCCTGCGGCCTTAAATTGGCGGATGCCTCCTGGAATTGCGCCTCTCGCAGGATGCCTCCCAGACGCAAGGTGGCACCAGTTCCAACTTGGTCTGGTTTAAGAGTTCCAAGTGGGTCCTGAAAACTGACACCCAGAACAGTGGCTTGTGAGTTTTGTTTCCCAGGGAAAAAGCCTGGACAATGGTTCAGGGGTCTGAGGCCTTAAATTGCCGGGTGCCTCCTGGAATTCGGCCTCTCGCAGGATGCCTCCCAGACGCAAGGTGGCACCAGTTTCAACTTGGTCTGGTTTGAGAGTGCCAAGTGGGTCCTGAAAACTGACACCCAGAATAGTGGCTTGTGAGTTTTGTTTCCCAAGGAAAAAGCCTGTACAATGGTTCAAGGGCTTGAGGACTTAAATTGCCGGGTGCCTCCTGGAATTCGGCCTCTCGCAGGATGCCTCCCAGACGCAAGGTGGCACCAGTTCCAACTTAGTCTGGTTTAAGAGTGCCAAGTGGGTCCTGAAGACTGACACCCAGAACAGTGGCTTGTGAGTTTTGTTTCCCACGGAAAAAGCCTGTACAATGGTTCAGGGTCCGACGGTCCTAAATTGCCGGGTGCCTCCTGGAGATCCACCTCTCGCAGGATGCCTCCCAGACGCAAAATGACACCAGTGCCAACTTGGTCTGGTTTAAGAGTGCCAAGTGGGTCATGAAAACTGACACCCAGAACAGTAGCTTGTGAGTTTTGTTTCCCAGGGAAAAAGCCTGTACAATGGTTCAGGGCGTTTAGGCCTTAAATTGCCGGATGCCTCCTGGAATTGCGCCTCTCGCAGGATGCCTCCCAGACGCAAGGTGGCACCAGTTCCAACTTAGTCTGGTTTAAGAGTGCCAAGTGGGTCCTGAAGACTGACACCCAGAACAGTGGCTTGTGAGTTTTGTTTCCCAGGGAAAAAGCCTGTACAATGGTTCAGGGGCCTGAGGCCTTAAATTGCAGGGTGCCTCCTGGAGATCCGCCTCTCGCAGGATGCCTCCCAGACGCAAAATGACACCAGTTCCAACTTGGTCTGGTTTGAGAGAGCCAAGTGGGTCCTGAAAACTGACACCCAGAACAGTGGCTTGTGAGTTTTGTTTCCCAGGGAAAAAGCCTGTACAATGGTGCAGGGGCCTGCGGCCTTAAATTGCCGGGTGCCTCCTGGAATTGCGCCTCTCGCAGGATGCCTCCCAGACGCAAGGTGGCACCAGTTCCAACTTGGTCTGGTTTAAGAGTTCCATGGGTCCTGAAAACTGACACCCAGAACAGTGGCTTGTGAGTTTTGTTTCCTAGGGAAAAAGCCTGTACAATGGTTCAGGGTCCTGCGGCCTTAAATTGCCTGGTGCCTCCTGGAATTCGGCCTCTCGCAAGATGCCTCCCAGACGCTAGGTTGCACCAGTTTTAACTTGGCCAGGTTTAAGAGTGCCAAGTGGGTCCTGAAAACTGACACCCAGAACAGTGGCTTGTGAGTTTTGTTTCCCAGGGAAAAAGCCTGTACAATGGTTCAGGGGCCTGCGGCCTTAAATTGCCGGGTGCCTCCTGGAATTGCGCCTCTCGCAGGATGCCTCCCAGACGCAAGGTGGCACCTGTTCCAACTTGGTCTGGTTTAAGAGTGCCAAGTGGGTCCTGAAAACTGACACCCAGAACAGTGGCTTGTGAGTTTTGTGTCCCAGGGAAAAAGCCTGTACAATGGTTCAGGGGCCTGAGGCCTTAAATTGCCGGGTGCCTCCTGGAATTCGGCCTCTTGCAGGATGCCTCCCAGACGCAAGATGGCACCAGTTCCAACTTGGTCTGGTTTGAGAGAGCCAAGTGGGTCCTGAAAACTGACACCCAGAACAGTGGCTTGTGAGTTTTGTTTCCCAGGGAAAAAGCCTGTACAATGGCTCAGGGGCTTGAGGCCTTAAATTGCCGGGTGCCTCCTGGAATTGCGCCTCTCGCAGGATGCCTCCCAGACGCAAAATGACACCAGTGCCAACTTGGTCTGGTTTGAGAGTGCCAGGTGGGTCCTGCAAACTGACGCCCAGAACAGTGGCTTGTGAGTTTTGTTTCCTAGGGAAAAAGCCTGTAGAATGGTTCAGGGTCCTGCGGCATTAAATTGCCGGGTGCCTCCTGGAATTGCGCCTCTCGCAGGATTCCTCCCAGACGCATGGTGGCACCAGTTCCAACTTGGTCTGGTTTCAGAGTGCCAGGTCGCTCCTGAAAACTTACACCCAGAACAGTGGCTTGTGAGTTTTGTTTCCCAGGGAAAAAGCCTGGACAATGGTTCAGGGGTCTGAGGCCTTAAATTGCCGGGTGCCTCCTGGAATTCGGCCTCTCGCAGGATGCCTCCCAGACGCAAGGTGGCACCAGTTTCAACTTGGTCTGGTTTGAGAGTGCCAAGTGGGTCCTGAAAACTGACACCCAGAACAGTGGCTTGTGAGTTTTGTTTCCCAGGGAAAAATCCTGTACATTGGTTCAGGGGCTTGAGGCCTTAAATTGCCGGGTGCCTCCTGGAATTCGGCCTCTCGCAGGATGGCTCCCAGACGCAAGGTGGCACCAGTTCCAACTTAGTCTGGTTTAAGATTGCCAAGTGGGTCCTGAAGACTGACACCCAGAACAGTGGCTTGTGAGTTTTGTTTCCCAGGGAAAAAGCCTGTAGAATGGTTCAGGGTCCTGTTGTCTTAAATTGCCGGGTGCCTCCTGCAGATCCGCCTCTCGCAGGATGCCTCCCAGACGCAAAATGACACCAGTTCCAACTTGGTCTGGTTTGAGAGTGCCAGGTGGGTCCTGAAAACTGACACCCAGAACAGTGGCTTGTGAGTTTTGTTTTCCAGGGAAAAAGCCTGGACAATGGTTCAGGGTCCTGCGGCCTTAAATTGGCGGATGCCTCCTGGAATTGCGCCTCTCGCAGGATGCCTCCCAGACGCAAGGTGGCACCAGTTCCAACTTGGTCTGGTTTAAGAGTTCCAAGTGGGTCCTGAAAACTGACACCCAGAACAGTGGCTTGTGAGTTTTGTTTCCCAGGGAAAAAGCCTGGACAATGGTTCAGGGGTCTGAGGCCTTAAATTGCCGGGTGCCTCCTGGAATTCGGCCTCTCGCAGGATGCCTCCCAGACGCAAGGTGGCACCAGTTTCAACTTGGTCTGGTTTGAGAGTGCCAAGTGGGTCCTGAAAACTGACACCCAGAATAGTGGCTTGTGAGTTTTGTTTCCCAAGGAAAAAGCCTGTACAATGGTTCAAGGGCTTGAGGACTTAAATTGCCGGGTGCCTCCTGGAATTCGGCCTCTCGCAGGATGCCTCCCAGACGCAAGGTGGCACCAGTTCAAACTTGGTATGCTTTAGGAGTGCCAAGTGGGTCCTGAAAACTAACACCCAGAACAGTGGCTTGTGAGTTTTGTTTCCCAGGGAAAAAGCCTGTACAATGGTTCAGGGTCCTGCGGCCTTAAATTGCCGGATGCCTCCTGGAATTGCGCCTCTCGCAGGATGCCTCCCAGACGCAAGGTGGCACCAGTTCCAACTTGGTCTGGTTTAAGAGTTCCATGGGTCCTGAAAACTGACACCCAGAACAGTGGCTTGTGAGTTTTGTTTCCCAGGGAAAAAGCCTGTACAATGGTTCAGGGGTCTGAGGCCTTAAATTGCCGGGTGCCTCCTGGATTTCGGCCTCTCGCAGGATGCCTCCCAGACGCAAGGTGGCACCAGTTTCAACTTGGTCTGGTTTGAGAGTGCCAAGTGGGTCCTGAAAACTGACACCCAGAACAGTGGCTTGTGAGTTTTGTTTCCCAGGGAAAAAGCCTGGACAATGGTTCAGGGGCCTGAGGCTTTAAATTGCCGGGTGCCTCCTGGAATTCAGCCTCTCGCAGGATGCCTCCCAGACGCAAGGTGGCACCAGTTCCAACTTGGTCTGGTTTAAGAGTGCCAAGTGGGTCCTGAAAACTGACACCCAGAACAGTGGCTTGTGAGTTTTGTTTCCTAGGGAAAAAGCCTGTACAATGGTTCAGGGTCCTGCGGCCTTAAATTGCCTGGTGCCTCCTGGAATTCGGCCTCTCGCAAGATGCCTCCCAGACGCTAGGTGTCACCAGTTTTAACTTGGCCTGGTTTAAGAGTGCCAAGTGGGTCCTGAAAACTGACACCCAGAACAGTGGCTTGTGAGTTTTGTTTCCCAGGGAAAAAGCCTGGACAACGGTTCAGGGGCCTGCGGCCTTAAATTGCCGGGTGCCTCCTGGAATTGCGCCTCTCGCAGGATGCCTCCCAGACGCAAGGTGGCACCTGTTCCAACTTGGTCTGGTTTAAGAGTGCCAAGTGGGTCCTGAAAACTGACACCCAGAACAGTGGCTTGTGAGTTTTGTGTCCCAGGGAAAAAGCCTGTACAATGGTTCACGGGGCCTGAGGCCTTTAATTGCCGGGTGCCTCCTGGAATTCGGCCTCTTGCAGGATGCCTCCCAGACGCAAGATGGCACCAGTTCCAACTTGGTCTGGTTTGAGAGAGCCAAGTGGGTCCTGAAAACTGACACCCAGAACAGTGGCTTGTGAGTTTTGTTTCCCAGGGAAAAAGCCTGTACAATGGCTCAGGGGCTTGAGGCCTTAAATTGCCGGGTGCCTCCTGGAATTGCGCCTCTCGCAGGATGCCTCCCAGACGCAAAATGACACCAGTGCCAACTTGGCCTGGTTTGAGAGCGCCAGGTGGGTCCTGCAAACTGACGCCCAGAACAGTGGCTTGTGAGTTTTGTTTCCTAGGGAAAAAGCCTGTAGAATGGTTCAGGGTCCTGCGGCATTAAATTGCCGGGTGCCTCCTGGAATTGCGCCTCTCGCAGGATTCCTCCCAGACGCATGGTGGCACCTGTTCCAACTTGGTCTGGTTTAAGAGTGCCAAGTGGGTCCTGAAAACTGACACCCAGAACAGTGGCTTGTGAGTTTTGTTTCCCAGGGAAAAAGCCTGTACAATGGTTCAGGGGCTTGAGGCCTTAAATTGCCGGGTGCCTCCTGGAATTCGGCCTCTCTCAGGATGCCTCCCAGACGCAAGGTGGCACCAGTTCCAACTTAGTCTGGTTTAAGAATGCCAAGTGGGTCCTGAAGACTGACACCCAGAGCAGTGGCTTGTGAGTTTTGTTTCCCAGGGAAAAAGCCTGTACAATGGTTCAGGGTCCTGTGGTCTTAAATTGCCGGGTGCCTCCTGGAGATCCGCCTCTCGCAGGATGCCTCCCAGACGCGAAATGACACCAGTGGCAACTTGGTCTGGTTTGAGAGTGCCAGGTGGGTCCTGAAAACTGACACCCAGAACAGTGGCTTGTGAGTTTTGTTTCCCAGGGAAAAAGCCTGTACAATGGTTCAGGGTCCTGCGGCCTTAAATTGCCGGATGCCTCCTGGAATTGCGCCTCTCGCAGGATGCCTCCCAGACGCATGGTGGCACCAGTTCCAACTTGGTCTGGTTTAAGAGTGCCAAGTGGGTCCTGAAAACTGACACCCAGAACAGTGTCTTGTGAGTTTTTTTTCCCAGGGAAAAAGCCTGTATAATGGTTCAGGGGCCTGAGGCCTTAAATTTCCGGGTGCCTCCTGGAATTTGGCCTCTTGCAGGATGTCTCCGAGACGCAAGATCGCACCGGTTCAACTTGGTCTGGTTTGAGAGTGCCAAGTGGGTCCTGAAAACTGACACCCAGAACAGTGGCTTGTGAGTTTTGTTTCCCAGGGAAAAAGCCTGTAAAATGGTTCAGGCTCCTGAGGCCTTAAATTGCCGGGTGCGTCCTGGAATTCGGCCTCTCGCAAAATTCCTCCTAGACGCAAGATAGCACCAGTTCCAACTCGGTCTGGTTTAAGAGTTCCAAGTGGGTCCTGAAAACTGACACCCAGAACAGTGGCTTGTGAGTTTTGTTTCCCAGGGAAAAAGCCTGTACAATGGTTCAGGGGTCTGAGGCCTTAAATTGCCTGGTGCCTCCTGGAATTCGGCCTCTCGCAGGATGCCTCCCAGACGCAAGGTGGCACCAGTTCCAACTTGGTCTGGTTTGAGAGTGCCAAGTGGGTCCTGAAAACTGACACCCAGAACAGTGGCTTGTGAGTTTTGTTTCCCAGGGAAAAAGCCTGTAAAATGGTTCAGGGGCCTGAGGCCTTAAATTGCCGAGTGCCTCCTGGAATTCGGCCTCTCGCAGGATGCCTCCCAGACGCAAGGTGGCACCTGTTCCAACTTGGTCTGGTTTAAGAGTGCCAAGTGGGTCTTGAAAACTGACACCCAGAACAGTGGCTTGTGAGTTTTGTTTCCCAGGGAAAAAGCCTGTACAATGGTTCAGGGTCCTGAGGCCTTAAATTGCCGAGTGCCTCCTTGAATTCGGCCTATCACAGGATGCCTCCCAGACGCAAGGTGGCACCAGTTCCAACTTGGTCTGGTTTAAGAGTTCCAAGTGGGTCCTGAAAACTGACACCCCGAACAGTGGCTTCTGAGTTTTGTTTCCCAGGGAAAAAGCCTGTACAATGGTTCAGGGTCCTGCGGCCTTAAATTGCCGGGTGCCTCCTGGAGATCCACCTCTCGCAGGATGCCTCCCAGACGCATGGTGGCACCTGTTCCAACTTGGTCTGGTTTAAGAGTGCCAAGTGGGTCCTGAAAACTGACACCCAGAACAGTGGCTTGTGAGTTTTGTTTCCCAGGGAAAAAGCCTGGACAATGGTTCAGGGGCCTGAGGCCTTAAATTGCCGGGTGCCTCCTGGAATTCGGCCTCTCGCAGGATGCCTCCCAGACGCAAGATGGCACCAGTTCCAACTCGGTCTGGTTTGAGAGAGCCAAGTGGGTCCTGAAAACTGACACCCAGAACAGTGGCTTGTGAGTTTTGTTTCCCAGGGAAAAAGCCTGTACAATGGTTCAGGGGCTTGAGGCCTTAAATTGCCGGGTGCCTCCTGGAATTCGGCCTCTCGCAGGATGCCTCCCAGACGCAAGGTGGCACCAGTTCCAACTTAGTCTGGTTTAAGAGTGCCAAGTGGGTCCTGAAGACTGACACCCAGAACAGTGTCTTGTGAGTTTTGTTTCCCAGGGAAAAAGCCTGTAGAATGGTTCAGGGTCCTGTGGTCTTAAATTGCCGGGTGCCTCCTGGAGATGCGCCTCTCGCAGGATGCCTCCCAGACGCAAAATTACACCAGTGCCAACTTGGTCTGGTTTAAGAGTGCCAGGTGGGTCCTGAAAACTGACACCCAGAACAGTGGCTTGTGAGTTTTGTTTCCCAGGGAAAAAGCCTGGACAATGGTTCAGGGGCCTGCGGCCTTAAATTGCCGGCTGCCTCCTGGAATTGCGCCTCTCGCAGGATGCCTCCCAGACGCAAGGTGGCACCAGTTCCAACTTGGTCTGGTTTAAGAGTTCCAAGTGGGTCCTGAAAACTGACACCCAGAACAGTGGCTTGTGAGTTTTGTTTCCCAGGGAAAAAGCCTGGACAATGGTTCAGGGGTCTGAGGCCTTAAATTGCCGGGTGCCTCCTGGAATTCGGCCTCTCGCAGGATGCCTCCCAGACGCAAGGTGGCACCAGTTTCAACTTGGTCTGGTTTGAGAGTGCCAAGTGGGTCCTGAAAACTGACACCCAGAACAGTGGCTTGTGAGTTTTGTTTCCCAGGGAAAAATCCTGTACATTGGTTCAGGGGCTTGAGGCCTTAAATTGCCGGGTGCCTCCTGGAATTCGGCCTCTCGCAGGATGCCTCCCAGACGCAAGGTGGCACCAGTTCCAACTTAGTCTGGTTTAAGATTGCCAAGTGGGTCCTGAAGACTGACACCCAGAACAGTGGCTTGTGAGTTTTGTTTCCCAGGGAAAAAGCCTGTAGAATGGTTCAGGGTCCTGTTGTCTTAAATTGCCGGGTGCCTCCTGCAGATCCGCCTCTCGCAGGATGCCTCCCAGACGCAAAATGACACCAGTTCCAACTTGGTCTGGTTTGAGAGTGCCAGGTGGGTCCTGAAAACTGACACCCAGAACAGTGGCTTGTGAGTTTTGTTTTCCAGGGAAAAAGCCTGGACAATGGTTCAGGGTCCTGCGGCCTTAAATTGGCGGATGCCTCCTGGAATTGCGCCTCTCGCAGGATGCCTCCCAGACGCAAGGTGGCACCAGTTCCAACTTGGTCTGGTTTAAGAGTTCCAAGTGGGTCCTGAAAACTGACACCCAGAACAGTGGCTTGTGAGTTTTGTTTCCCAGGGAAAAAGCCTGGACAATGGTTCAGGGGTCTGAGGCCTTAAATTGCCGGGTGCCTCCTGGAATTGCGCCTCTCGCAGGATGCCTCCCAGACGCAAGGTGGCACCAGTTTCAACTTGGTCTGGTTTGAGAGTGCCAAGTGGGTCCTGAAAACTGACACCCAGAATAGTGGCTTGTGAGTTTTGTTTCCCAAGGAAAAAGCCTGTACAATGGTTCAAGGGCTTGAGGACTTAAATTGCCGGGTGCCTCCTGGAATTCGGCCTCTCGCAGGATGCCTCCCAGACGCAAGGTGGCACCAGTTCAAACTTGGTATGCTTTAGGAGTGCCAAGTGGGTCCTGAAAACTAACACCCAGAACAGTGGCTTGTGAGTTTTGTTTCCCAGGGAAAAAGCCTGTACAATGGTTCAGGGTCCTGCGGCCTTAAATTGCCGGATGCCTCCTGGAATTGCGCCTCTCGCAGGATGCCTCCCAGACGCAAGGTGGCACCAGTTCCAACTTGGTCTGGTTTAAGAGTTCCATGGGTCCTGAAAACTGACACCCAGAACAGTGGCTTGTGAGTTTTGTTTCCCAGGGAAAAAGCCTGGACAATGGTTCAGGGGTCTGAGGCCTTAAATTGCCGGGTGCCTCCTGGATTTCGGCCTCTCGCAGGATGCCTCCCAGACGCAAGGTGGCACCAGTTTCAACTTGGTCTGGTTTGAGAGTGCCAAGTGGGTCCTGAAAACTGACACCCAGAACAGTGGCTTGTGAGTTTTGTTTCCCAGGGAAAAAGCCTGGACAATGGTTCAGGGGCCTGAGGCTTTAAATTGCCGGGTGCCTCCTGGAATTCAGCCTCTCGCAGGATGCCTCCCAGACGCAAGGTGGCACCAGTTCCAACTTGGTCTGGTTTAAGAGTGCCAAGTGGGTCCTGAAAACTGACACCCAGAACAGTGGCTTGTGAGTTTTGTTTCCTAGGGAAAAAGCCTTTACAATGGTTCAGGGTCCTGCGGCCTTAAATTGCCTGGTGCATCCTGGAATTCGGCCTCTCGCAAGATGCCTCCCAGACGCTAGGTGTCACCAGTTTTAACTTGGCCTGGTTTAAGAGTGCCAAGTGGGTCCTGAAAACTGACACCCAGAACAGTGGCTTGTGAGTTTTGTTTCCCAGGGAAAAAGCCTGGACAACAGTTCAGGGGCCTGCGGCCTTAAATTGCCGGGTGCCTCCTGGAATTGCGCCTCTCGCAGGATGCCTCCCAGACGCAAGGTGGCACCTGTTCCAACTTGGTCTGGTTTAAGAGTGCCAAGTGGGTCCTGAAAACTGACACCCAGAACAGTGGCTTGTGAGTTTTGTTTCCCAGGGAAAAAGCCTGTACAATGGTTCACGGGGCCTGAGGCCTTTAATTGCCGGGTGCCTCCTGGAATTCGGCCTCTTGCAGGATGCCTCCCAGACGCAAGATGGCACCAGTTCCAACTTGGTCTGGTTTGAGAGAGCCAAGTGGGTCCTGAAAACTGACACCCAGAACAGTGGCTTGTGAGTTTTGTTTCCCAGGGAAAAAGCCTGTACAATGGCTCAGGGGCTTGAGGCCTTAAATTGCCGGGTGCCTCCTGGAATTGCGCCTCTCGCAGGATGCCTCCCAGACGCAAAATGACACCAGTGCCAACTTGGCCTGGTTTGAGAGCGCCAGGTGGGTCCTGCAAACTGACGCCCAGAACAGTGGCTTGTGAGTTTTGTTTCCTAGGGAAAAAGCCTGTAGAATGGTTCAGGGTCCTGCGGCATTAAATTGCCGGGTGCCTCCTGGAATTGCGCCTCTCGCAGGATTCCTCCCAGACGCATGGTGGCACCTGTTCCAACTTGGTCTGGTTTAAGAGTGCCAAGTGGGTCCTGAAAACTGACACCCAGAACAGTGGCTTGTGAGTTTTGTTTCCCAGGGAAAAAGCCTGTACAATGGTTCAGGGGCTTGAGGCCTTAAATTGCCGGGTGCCTCCTGGAATTCGGCCTCTCTCAGGATGCCTCCCAGACGCAAGGTGGCACCAGTTCCAACTTAGTCTGGTTTAAGAGTGCCAAGTGGGTCCTGAAGACTGACACCCAGAGCAGTGGCTTGTGAGTTTTGTTTCCCAGGGAAAAAGCCTGTACAATGGTTCAGGGTCCTGTGGTCTTAAATTGCCGGGTGCCTCCTGGAGATCCGCCTCTCGCAGGATGCCTCCCAGACGCGAAATGACACCAGTGGCAACTTGGTCTGGTTTGAGAGTGCCAGGTGGGTCCTGAAAACTGACACCCAGAACAGTGGCTTGTGAGTTTTGTTTCCCAGGGAAAAAGCCTGTACAATGGTTCAGGGTCCTGCGGCCTTAAATTGCCGGATGCCTCCTGGAATTGCGCCTCTCGCAGGATGCCTCCCAGACGCATGGTGGCACCAGTTCCAACTTGGTCTGGTTTAAGAGTGCCAAGTGGGTCCTGAAAACTGACACCCAGAACAGTGTCTTGTGAGTTTTTTTTCCCAGGGAAAAAGCCTGTATAATGGTTCAGGGGCCTGAGGCCTTAAATTTCCGGGTGCCTCCTGGAATTTGGCCTCTTGCAGGATGTCTCCGAGACGCAAGATCGCACCGGTTCAACTTGGTCTGGTTTGAGAGTGCCAAGTGGGTCCTGAAAACTGACACCCAGAACAGTGGCTTGTGAGTTTTGTTTCCCAGGGAAAAAGCCTGTAAAATGGTTCAGGCTCCTGAGGCCTTAAATTGCCGGGTGCGTCCTGGAATTCGGCCTCTCGCAAAATTCCTCCTAGACGCAAGATAGCACCAGTTCCAACTCGGTCTGGTTTAAGAGTTCCAAGTGGGTCCTGAAAACTGACACCCAGAACAGTGGCTTGTGAGTTTTGTTTCCCAGGGAAAAAGCCTGTACAATGGTTCAGGGGTCTGAGGCCTTAAATTGCCGGGTGCCTCCTGGAATTCGGCCTCTCGCAGGATGCCTCCCAGACGCAAGGTGGCACCTGTTCCAACTTGGTCTGGTTTAAGAGTGCCAAGTGGGTCCTGAAAACTGACACCCAGAACAGTGGCTTGTGAGTTTTGTTTCCCAGGGAAAAAGCCTGTACAATGGTTCAGGGTCCTGAGGCCTTAAATTGCCGAGTGCCTCCTTGAATTCGGCCTATCACAGGATGCCTCCCAGACGCAAGGTGGCACCAGTTCCAACTTGGTCTGGTTTAAGAGTTCCAAGTGGGTCCTGAAAACTGACACCCCGAACAGTGGCTTCTGAGTTTTGTTTCCCAGGGAAAAAGCCTGTACAATGGTTCAGGGTCCTGCGGCCTTAAATTGCCGGGTGCCTCCTGGAGATCCACCTCTCGCAGGATGCCTCCCAGACGCATGGTGGCACCTGTTCCAACTTGGTCTGGTTTAAGAGTGCCAAGTGGGTCCTGAAAACTGACACCCAGAACAGTGGCTTGTGAGTTTTGTTTCCCAGGGAAAAAGCCTGGACAATGTTTCAGGGGCCTGAGGCCTTAAATTGCCGGGTGCCTCCTGGAATTCGGCCTCTCGCAGGATGCCTCCCAGACGCAAGATGGCACCAGTTCCAACTCGGTCTGGTTTGAGAGAGCCAAGTGGGTCCTGAAAACTGACACCCAGAACAGTGGCTTGTGAGTTTTGTTTCCCAGGGAAAAAGCCTGTACAATGGTTCAGGGGCTTGAGGCCTTAAATTGCCGGGTGCCTCCTGGAATTCGGCCTCTCGCAGGATGCCTCCCAGACGCAAGGTGGCACCAGTTCCAACTTAGTCTGGTTTAAGAGTGCCAAGTGGGTCCTGAAGACTGACACCCAGAACAGTGTCTTGTGAGTTTTGTTTCCCAGGGAAAAAGCCTGTAGAATGGTTCAGGGTCCTGTGGTCTTAAATTGCCGGGTGCCTCCTGGAGATCCGCCTCTCGCAGGATGCCTCCCAGACGCAAAATTACACCAGTGCCAACTTAGTCTGGTTTAAGAGTGCCAGGTGGGTCCTGAAAACTGACACCCAGAACAGTGGCTTGTGAGTTTTGTTTCCCAGGGAAAAAGCCTGGACAATGGTTCAGGGGCCTGCGGCCTTAAATTGCCGGCTGCCTCCTGGAATTGCGCCTCTCGCAGGATGCCTCCCAGACGCAAGGTGGCACCAGTTCCAACTTGGTCTGGTTTAAGAGTTCCAAGTGGGTCCTGAAAACTGACACCCAGAACAGTGGCTTGTGAGTTTTGTTTCCCAGGGAAAAAGCCTGGACAATGGTTCAGGGGTCTGAGGCCTTAAATTGCCGGGTGCCTCCTGGAATTCAGCCTCTCGCAGGATGCCTCCCAGACGCAAGGTGGCACCAGTACCAACTTGGTCTGGTTTAAGAGTGCCAAGTGGGTCCTGAAAACTGACACCCAGAACAGTGGCTTTTGAGTTTTGTTTCCTAGGGAAAAAGCCTGTACAATGGTTCAGGGTCCTGCGGCCTTAAATTGCCTGGTGCCTCCTGGAATTCGGCCTCTCGCTAGATGCCTCCCAGACGCTAGGTTGCACCAGTTTTAACTTGGCCTGGTTTAAGAGTGCCAAGTGGGTCCTGAAAACTGACACCCAGAACAGTGGCTTGTGAGTTTTGTTTCCCAGGGAAAAAGCCTGTACAATGGTTCAGGGGCCTGCGGCCTTAAATTGCCGGGTGCCTCCTGGAATTGCGCCTCTCGCAGGATGCCTCCCAGACGCAAGGTGGCACCTGTTCCAACTTGGTCTGGTTTAAGAGTGCCAAGTGGGTCCTGAAAACTGACACCCAGAACAGTGGCTTGTGAGTTTTGTGTCCCAGGGAAAAAGCCTGTACAATGGTTCAGGGGCCTGAGGCCTTAAATTGCCGGGTGCCTCCTGGAATTCGGCCTCTTGCAGGATGCCTCCCAGACGCAAGATGGCACCAGTTCCAACTTGGTCTGGTTTGAGAGAGCCAAGTGGGTCCTGAAAACTGACACCCAGAACAGTGGCTTGTGAGTTTTGTTTCCCAGGGAAAAAGCCTGTACAATGGCTCAGGGGCTTGAGGCCTTAAATTGCCGGGTGCCTCCTGGAATTGCGCCTCTCGCAGGATGCCTCCCAGACGCAAAATGACACCAGTGCCAACTAGGTCTGGTTTGAGAGTGCCAGGTGGGTCCTGCAAACTGACACCCAGAACAGTGGCTTGTGAGTTTTGTTTCCTAGGGAAAAAGCCTGTAGAATGGTTCAGGGTCCTGCGGCATTAAATTGCCGGGTGCCTCCTGGAATTGCGCCTCTCGCAGGATTCCTCCCAGACGCATGGTGGCACCAGTTCCAACTTGGTCTGGTTTCAGAGTGCCAGGTCGCTCCTGAAAACTTACACCCAGAACAGTGGCTTGTGAGTTTTGTTTTCCAGGGAAAAAGCCTGGACAATGGTTCAGGGGCCTGCGGCCTTAAATTGCCGGATGCCTCCTGGAATTGCACCTCTCGCAGGATGCCTCCCAGACGCAAGGTTGCACCAGTTCCAACTTGGTCTGGTTTAAGAGTTCCAAGTGGGTCCTGAAAACTGACACCCAGAACAGTGGCTTGTGAGTTTTGTTTCCCAGGGAAAAAGCCTGGACAATGGTTCAGGGGTCTGAGGCCTTAAA
The DNA here is from genome assembly GCF_963513975.1 of Fringilla coelebs. Taxonomy (NCBI): domain Eukaryota; kingdom Metazoa; phylum Chordata; class Aves; order Passeriformes; family Fringillidae; genus Fringilla; species Fringilla coelebs. The sequence goes on along the minus strand of NW_028167587.1, from coordinate 1,002,736 downwards.
TTGCCGGGTGCCTCCTGGAATTCGGCCTCTCGCAGGATGCCTCCCAGACGCAAGGTGGCACCAGTTTCAACTTGGTCTGGTTTGAGAGTGCCAAGTGGGTCCTGAAAACTGACACCCAGAACAGTGGCTTGTGAGTTTTGTTTCCCAGGGAAAAATCCTGTACATTGGTTCAGGGGCTTGAGGCCTTAAATTGCCGGGTGCCTCCTGGAATTCGGCCTCTCGCAGGATGCCTCCCAGACGCAAGGTGGCACCAGTTCCAACTTAGTCTGGTTTAAGATTGCCAAGTGGGTCCTGAAGACTGACACCCAGAACAGTGGCTTGTGAGTTTTGTTTCCCAGGGAAAAAGCCTGTAGAATGGTTCAGGGTCCTGTGGTCTTAAATTGCCGGGTGCCTCCTGCAGATCCGCCTCTCGCAGGATGCCTCCCAGACGCAAAATGACACCAGTTCCAACTTGGTCTGGTTTGAGAGTGCCAAGTGGGTCCTGAAAACTGACACCCAGAACAGGGGCTTCTGAGTTTTGTTTTCCAGGGAAAAAGCCTGGACAATGGTTCAGGGTCCTGCGGCCTTAAATTGGCGGATGCCTCCTGGAATTGCGCCTCTCGCAGGATGCCTCCCAGACGCAAGGTGGCACCAGTTCCAACTTGGTCTGGTTTAAGAGTTCCAAGTGGGTCCTGAAAACTGACACCCAGAACAGTGGCTTGTGAGTTTTGTTTCCCAGGGAAAAAGCCTGTACAATGGTTCAGGGGTCTGAGGCCTTAAATTGCCGGGTGCCTCCTGGAATTCGGCCTCTCGCAGGATGCCTCCCAGACGCAAGGTGGCACCAGTTCCAACTTGGTCTGGTTTGAGAGTGCCAAGTGGGTCCTGAAAACTGACACCCAGAATAGTGGCTTGTGAGTTTTGTTTCCTAGGGAAAAAGCCTGTACAATGGTTCAGGGTCCTGCGGCCTTAAATTGCCGGGTGCCTCCTGGAATTCGGCCTCTCGCAAGATGCCTCCCAGACGCTAGGTGTCACCAGTTTTAACTTGGCCTGGTTTAAGAGTGCCAAGTGGGTCCTGAAAACTGACACCCAGAACAGTGGCTTGTGAGTTTTGTTTCCCAGGGAAAAAGCCTGGACAACGGTTCAGGGGCCTGCGGCCTTAAATTGCCGGGTGCCTCCTGGAATTGCGCCTCTCGCAGGATGCCTCCCAGACGCAAGGTGGCACCTGTTCCAACTTGGTCTGGTTTAAGAGTGCCAAGTGGGTCCTGAAAACTGACACCCAGAACAGTGGCTTGTGAGTTTTGTGTCCCAGGGAAAAAGCCTGTACAATGGTTCAGGGGCCTGAGGCCTTTAATTGCCGGGTGCCTCCTGGAATTCGGCCTCTTGCAGGATGCCTCCCAGACGCAAGATGGCACCAGTTCCAACTTGGTCTGGTTTGAGAGAGCCAAGTGGGTCCTGAAAACTGACACCCAGAACAGTGGCTTGTGAGTTTTGTTTCCCAGGGAAAAAGCCTGTACAATGGCTCAGGGGCTTGAGGCCTTAAATTGCCGGGTGCCTCCTGGAATTGCGCCTCTCGCAGGATGCCTCCCAGACGCAAAATGACACCAGTGCCAACTTGGCCTGGTTTGAGAGTGCCAGGTGGGTCCTGCAAACTGACACCCAGAACAGTGGCTTGTGAGTTTTGTTTCCCAGGGAAAAAGCCTGTACAATGGTTCAGGGGCTTGAGGCCTTAAATTGCCGGGTGCCTCCTGGAATTCGGCCTCTCTCAGGATGCCTCCCAGACGCAAGGTGGCACCAGTTCCAACTTAGTCTGGTTTAAGAGTGCCAAGTGGGTCCTGAAGACTGACACCCAGAGCAGTGGCTTGTGAGTTTTCTTTCCCAGGGAAAAAGCCTGTACAATGGTTCAGGGTCCTGTGGTCTTAAATTGCCGGGTGCCTCCTGGAGATCCGCCTCTCGCAGGATGCCTCCCAGACGCGAAATGACACCAGTGGCAACTTGGTCTGGTTTGAGAGTGCCAGGTGGGTCCTGAAAACTGACACCCAGAACAGTGGCTTGTGAGTTTTGTTTCCCAGGGAAAAAGCCTGTACAATGGTTCAGGGTCCCGCGGCCTTAAATTGCCGGATGCCTCCTGGAATTGCGCCTCTCGCAGGATGCCTCCCAGACGCATGGTGGCACCAGTTCCAACTTGGTCTGGTTTAAGAGTGCCAAGTGGGTCCTGAAAACTGACACCCAGAACAGTGTCTTGTGAGTTTTTTTTCCCAGGGAAAAAGCCTGTATAATGGTTCAGGGGCCTGAGGCCTTAAATTTCCGGGTGCCTCCTGGAATTTGGCCTCTTGCAGGATGTCTCCGAGACGCAAGATCGCACCGGTTCAACTTGGTCTGGTTTGAGAGTGCCAAGTGGGTCCTGAAAACTGACACCCAGAACAGTGGCTTGTGAGTTTTGTTTCCCAGGGAAAAAGCCTGTAAAATGGTTCAGGCTCCTGAGGCCTTAAATTGCCGGGTGCGTCCTGGAATTCGGCCTCTCGCAAAATTCCTCCTAGACGCAAGATAGCACCAGTTCCAACTCGGTCTGGTTTAAGAGTTCCAAGTGGGTCCTGAAAACTGACACCCAGAACAGTGGCTTGTGAGTTTTGTTTCCCAGGGAAAAAGCCTGTACAATGGTTCAGGGGTCTGAGGCCTTAAATTGCCGGGTGCCTCCTGGAATTCGGCCTCTCGCAGGATGCCTCCCAGACGCAAGGTGGCACCAGTTCCAACTTGGTCTGGTTTGAGAGTGCCAAGTGGGTCCTGAAAACTGACACCCAGAACAGTGGCTTGTGAGTTTTGTTTCCCAGGGAAAAAGCCTGTAAAATGGTTCAGGGGCCTGAGGCCTTAAATTGCCGAGTGCCTCCTGGAATTCGGCCTCTCGCAGGATGCCTCCCAGACGCAAGGTGGCACCTGTTCCAACTTGGTCTGGTTTAAGAGTGCCAAGTGGGTCCTGAAAACTGACACCCAGAACAGTGGCTTGTGAGTTTTGTTTCCCAGGGAAAAAGCCTGTAAAATGGTTCAGGGTCCTGAGGCCTTAAATTGCCGAGTGCCTCCTTGAATTCGGCCTATCACAGGATGCCTCCCAGACGCAAGATAGCACCAGTTCCAACTTGGTCTGGTTTAAGAGTTCCAAGTGGGTCCTGAAAACTGACACCCCGAACAGTGGCTTCTGAGTTTTGTTTCCCAGGGAAAAAGCCTGTAAAATGGTTCAGGGTCCTGCGGCCTTAAATTGCCGGGTGCCTCCTGGAGATCCACCTCTCGCAGGATGCCTCCCAGACGCATGGTGGCACCTGTTCCAACTTGGTCTGGTTTAAGAGTGCCAAGTGGGTCCTGAAAACTGACACCCAGAACAGTGGCTTGTGAGTTTTGTTTCCCAGGGAAAAAGCCTGGACAATGGTTCAGGGGCCTGAGGCCTTAAATTGCCGGGTGCCTCCTGGAATTCGGCCTCTCGCAGGATGCCTCCCAGACGCAAGATGGCACCAGTTCCAACTCGGTCTGGTTTGAGAGAGCCAAGTGGGTCCTGAAAACTGACACCCAGAACAGTGGCTTGTGAGTTTTGTTTCCCAGGGAAAAAGCCTGTACAATGGTTCAGGGGCTTGAGGCCTTAAATTGCCGGGTGCCTCCTGGAATTCGGCCTCTCGCAGGATGCCTCCCAGACGCAAGATGGCACCAGTTCCAACTTGGTCTGGTTTGAGAGAGCCAAGTGGGTCCTGAAAACTGACACCCAGAACAGTGGCTTGTGAGTTTTGTTTCCCAGGGAAAAAGCCTGTACAATGGCTCAGGGGCTTGAGGCCTTAAATTGCCGGGTGCCTCCTGGAATTGCGCCTCTCGCAGGATGCCTCCCAGACGCAAAATGACACCAGTGCCAACTTGGCCTGGTTTGAGAGTGCCAGGTGGGTCCTGCAAACTGACGCCCAGAACAGTGGCTTCTGAGTTTTGTTTCCTAGGGAAAAAGCCTGTAGAATGGTTCAGGGTCCTGCGGCATTAAATTGCCGGGTGCCTCCTGGAATTGCGCCTCTCGCAGGATTCCTCCCAGACGCATGGTGGCACCTGTTCCAACTTGGTCTGGTTTAAGAGTGCCAAGTGGGTCCTGAAAACTGACACCCAGAACAGTGGCTTGTGAGTTTTGTTTCCCAGGGAAAAAGCCTGTACAATGGTTCAGGGGCTTGAGGCCTTAAATTGCCGGGTGCCTCCTGGAATTCGGCCTCTCTCAGGATGCCTCCCAGACGCAAGGTGGCACCAGTTCCAACTTAGTCTGGTTTAAGAGTGCCAAGTGGGTCCTGAAGACTGACACCCAGAGCAGTGGCTTGTGAGTTTTCTTTCCCAGGGAAAAAGCCTGTACAATGGTTCAGGGTCCTGTGGTCTTAAATTGCCGGGTGCCTCCTGGAGATCCGCCTCTCGCAGGATGCCTCCCAGACGCGAAATGACACCAGTGGCAACTTGGTCTGGTTTGAGAGTGCCAGGTGGGTCCTGAAAACTGACACCCAGAACAGTGGCTTGTGAGTTTTGTTTCCCAGGGAAAAAGCCTGTACAATGGTTCAGGGTCCCGCGGCCTTAAATTGCCGGATGCCTCCTGGAATTGCGCCTCTCGCAGGATGCCTCCCAGACGCATGGTGGCACCAGTTCCAACTTGGTCTGGTTTAAGAGTGCCAAGTGGGTCCTGAAAACTGACACCCAGAACAGTGTCTTGTGAGTTTTTTTTCCCAGGGAAAAAGCCTGTATAATGGTTCAGGGGCCTGAGGCCTTAAATTTCCGGGTGCCTCCTGGAATTTGGCCTCTTGCAGGATGTCTCCGAGACGCAAGATCGCACCGGTTCAACTTGGTCTGGTTTGAGAGTGCCAAGTGGGTCCTGAAAACTGACACCCAGAACAGTGGCTTGTGAGTTTTGTTTCCCAGGGAAAAAGCCTGTAAAATGGTTCAGGCTCCTGAGGCCTTAAATTGCCGGGTGCGTCCTGGAATTCGGCCTCTCGCAAAATTCCTCCTAGACGCAAGATAGCACCAGTTCCAACTCGGTCTGGTTTAAGAGTTCCAAGTGGGTCCTGAAAACTGACACCCAGAACAGTGGCTTGTGAGTTTTGTTTCCCAGGGAAAAAGCCTGTACAATGGTTCAGGGGTCTGAGGCCTTAAATTGCCGGGTGCCTCCTGGAATTCGGCCTCTCGCAGGATGCCTCCCAGACGCAAGGTGGCACCAGTTCCAACTTGGTCTGGTTTGAGAGTGCCAAGTGGGTCCTGAAAACTGACACCCAGAACAGTGGCTTGTGAGTTTTGTTTCCCAGGGAAAAAGCCTGTAAAATGGTTCAGGGGCCTGAGGCCTTAAATTGCCGAGTGCCTCCTGGAATTCGGCCTCTCGCAGGATGCCTCCCAGACGCAAGGTGGCACCTGTTCCAACTTGGTCTGGTTTAAGAGTGCCAAGTGGGTCCTGAAAACTGACACCCAGAACAGTGGCTTGTGAGTTTTGTTTCCCAGGGAAAAAGCCTGTAAAATGGTTCAGGGTCCTGAGGCCTTAAATTGCCGAGTGCCTCCTTGAATTCGGCCTATCACAGGATGCCTCCCAGACGCAAGATAGCACCAGTTCCAACTTGGTCTGGTTTAAGAGTTCCAAGTGGGTCCTGAAAACTGACACCCCGAACAGTGGCTTCTGAGTTTTGTTTCCCAGGGAAAAAGCCTGTACAATGGTTCAGGGTCCTGCGGCCTTAAATTGCCGGGTGCCTCCTGGAGATCCACCTCTCGCAGGATGCCTCCCAGACGCATGGTGGCACCTGTTCCAACTTGGTCTGGTTTAAGAGTGCCAAGTGGGTCCTGAAAACTGACACCCAGAACAGTGGCTTGTGAGTTTTGTTTCCCAGGGAAAAAGCCTGGACAATGGTTCAGGGGCCTGAGGCCTTAAATTGCCGGGTGCCTCCTGGAATTCGGCCTCTCGCAGGATGCCTCCCAGACGCAAGATGGCACCAGTTCCAACTCGGTCTGGTTTGAGAGAGCCAAGTGGGTCCTGAAAACTGACACCCAGAACAGTGGCTTGTGAGTTTTGTTTCCCAGGGAAAAAGCCTGTACAATGGTTCAGGGGCTTGAGGCCTTAAATTGCCGGGTGCCTCCTGGAATTCGGCCTCTCGCAGGATGCCTCCCAGACGCAAGGTGGCACCAGTTCCAACTTAGTCTGGTTTAAGAGTGCCAAGTGGGTCCTGAAGACTGACACCCAGAACAGTGTCTTGTGAGTTTTGTTTCCCAGGGAAAAAGCCTGTAGAATGGTTCAGGGTCCTGTGGTCTTAAATAGCCGGGTGCCTCCTGGAGATCCGCCTCTCGCAGGATGCCTCCCAGACGCAAAATTACACCAGTGCCAACTTAGTCTGGTTTAAGAGTGCCAGGTGGGTCCTGAAAACTGACACCCAGAACAGTGGCTTGTGAGTTTTGTTTCCCAGGGAAAAAGCCTGGACAATGGTTCAGGGGCCTGCGGCCTTAAATTGGCGGATGCCTCCTGGAATTGCGCCTCTCGCAGGATGCCTCCCAGACGCAAGGTGGCACCAGTTCCAACTTGGTCTGGTTTAAGAGTTCCAAGTGGGTCCTGAAAACTGACACCCAGAACAGTGGCTTGTGAGTTTTGTTTCCCAGGGAAAAAGCCTGTACAATGGTTCAGGGGCCTGCGGCCTTAAATTGCCGGGTGCCTCCTGGAATTCAGCCTCTCGCAGGATGCCTCCCAGACGCAAGGTGGCACCAGTACCAACTTGGTCTGGTTTAAGAGTGCCAAGTGGGTCCTGAAAACTGACACCCAGAACAGTGGCTTTTGAGTTTTGTTTCCTAGGGAAAAAGCCTGTACAATGGTTCAGGGTCCTGCGGCCTTAAATTGCCTGGTGCCTCCTGGAATTCGGCCTCTCGCTAGATGCCTCCCAGACGCTAGGTTGCACCAGTTTTAACTTGGCCTGGTTTAAGAGTGCCAAGTGGGTCCTGAAAACTGACACCCAGAACAGTGGCTTGTGAGTTTTGTTTCCCAGGGAAAAAGCCTGTACAATGGTTCAGGGGCCTGCAGCCTTAAATTGCCGGGTGCCTCCTGGAATTGCGCCTCTCGCAGGATGCCTCCCAGACGCAAGGTGGCACCAGTACCAACTTGGTCTGGTTTAAGAGTGCCAAGTGGGTCCTGAAAACTGACCCTCAGAACAGTGGCTTGTGAGTTTTGTTTCCTAGGGAAAAAGCCTGTACAATGGTTCAGGGTCCTGCGGCCTTAAATTGCCGGGTGCCTCCTGGAATTCGGCCTCTCGCAAGATGCCTCCCAGACGCTAGGTTGCACCAGTTTTAACTTGGCCTGGTTTAAGAGTGCCAAGTGGGTCCTGAAAACTGACACCCAGAACAGTGGCTTGTGAGTTTTGTTTCCCAGGGAAAAAGCCTGTACAATGGTTCAGGGGCCTGCAGCCTTAAATTGCCGGGTGCCTCCTGGAATTGCGCCTCTCGCAGGATGCCTCCCAGACGCAAGGTGGCACCAGTACCAACTTGGTCTGGTTTAAGAGTGCCAAGTGGGTCCTGAAAACTGACCCCCAGAACAGTGGCTTGTGAGTTTTGTTTCCTAGGGAAAAAGCCTGTACAATGGTTCAGGGTCCTGCGGCCTTAAATTGCCGGGTGCCTCCTGGAATTCGGCCTCTCGCAAGATGCCTCCCAGACGCTAGGTTGCACCAGTTTTAACTTGGCCTGGTTTAAGAGTGCCAAGTGGGTCCTGAAAACTGACACCCAGAACAGTGGCTTGTGAGTTTTGTTTCCCAGGGAAAAAGCCTGTACAATGGTTCAGGGGGTTAAGGCCTTAAATTGCCGGGTGCCTCCTGGAATTGCGCCTCTCGCAGGATGCCTCCCAGACGCAAGGTGGCACCAGTTCCAACTTGGTCTGGTTTAAGAGTTCCAAGTGGGTCCTGAAAACTGACACCCAGAACAGTGGCTTGTGAGTTTTGTTTCCCAGGAAAAAGCCTGTACAATGGTTCAGGGTCCTGTGGCCTTAAATTGCCGGGTGCCTCCTGGAATTGCGCCTCTCGCAGGATGCCTCCCAGACGCATGGTGGCACCAGTTCCAACTTGGTCTGGTTTAAGAGTGCCAAGTGGGTCCTGAAAACTGACACCCAGAACAGTGTCTTGTGAGTTTTTTTTCCCAGGGAAAAAGCCTGTATAATGGTTCAGGGGCCTGAGGCCTTAAATTTCCGGGTGCCTCCTGGAATTTGGCCTCTTGCAGGATGTCTCCGAGACGCAAGATCGCACCGGTTCAACTTGGTCTGGTTTGAGAGTGCCAAGTGGGTCCTGAAAACTGACACCCAGAACAGTGGCTTGTGAGTTTTGTTTCCCAGGGAAAAAGCCTGTAAAATGGTTCAGGCTCCTGAGGCCTTAAATTGCCGGGTGCGTCCTGGAATTCGGCCTCTCGCAAAATTCCTCCTAGACGCAAGATAGCACCAGTTCCAACTCGGTCTGGTTTAAGAGTTCCAAGTGGGTCCTGAAAACTGACCCCCAGAACAGTGGCTTGTGAGTTTTGTTTCCCAGGGAAAAAGCCTGTACAATGGTTCAGGGGCTTGAGGCCTTAAATTGCCGGGTGCCTCCTGGAATTCGGCCTCTCTCAGGATGCCTCCCAGACGCAAGGTGGCACCAGTTCCAACTTAGTCTGGTTTAAGAGTGCCAAGTGGGTCCTGAAGACTGACACCCAGAGCAGTGGCTTGTGAGTTTTGTTTCCCAGGGAAAAAGCCTGTACAATGGTTCAGGGTCCTGTGGTCTTAAATTGCCGGGTGCCTCCTGGAGATCCGCCTCTCGCAGGATGCCTCCCAGACGCGAAATGACACCAGTGGCAACTTGGTCTGGTTTGAGAGTGCCCGGTGGGTCCTGAAAACTGACACCCAGAACAGTGGCTTGTGAGTTTTGTTTCCCAGGGAAAAAGCCTGTACAATGGTTCAGGGTCCCGCGGCCTTAAATTGCCGGATGCCTCCTGGAATTGCGCCTCTCGCAGGATGCCTCCCAGACGCATGGTGGCACCAGTTCCAACTTGGTCTGGTTTAAGAGTGCCAAGTGGGTCCTGAAAACTGACACCCAGAACAGTGTCTTGTGAGTTTTTTTTCCCAGGGAAAAAGCCTGTATAATGGTTCAGGGGCCTGAGGCCTTAAATTTCCGGGTGCCTCCTGGAATTTGGCCTCTTGCAGGATGTCTCCGAGACGCAAGATCGCACCGGTTCAACTTGGTCTGGTTTGAGAGTGCCAAGTGGGTCCTGAAAACTGACACCCAGAACAGTGGCTTGTGAGTTTTGTTTCCCAGGGAAAAAGCCTGTAAAATGGTTCAGGGGTCTGAGGCCTTAAATTGCCGGGTGCGTCCTGGAATTCGGCCTCTCGCAAAATTCCTCCTAGACGCAAGATAGCACCAGTTCCAACTCGGTCTGGTTTAAGAGTTCCAAGTGGGTCCTGAAAACTGACACCCAGAACAGTGGCTTGTGAGTTTTGTTTCCCAGGGAAAAAGCCTGTACAATGGTTCAGGGGTCTGAGGCCTTAAATTGCCGGGTGCCTCCTGGAATTCGGCCTCTCGCAGGATGCCTCCCAGACGCAAGGTGGCACCAGTTCCAACTTGGTCTGGTTTGAGAGTGCCAAGTGGGTCCTGAAAACTGACACCCAGAACAGTGGCTTGTGAGTTTTGTTTCCCAGGGAAAAAGCCTGTACAATGGTTCAGGGGCCTGAGGCCTTAAATTGCCGAGTGCCTCCTGGAATTCGGCCTCTCGCAGGATGCCTCCCAGACGCAAGGTGGCACCTGTTCCAACTTGGTCTGGTTTAAGAGTGCCAAGTGGGTGCTGAAAACTGACACCCAGAACAGTGGCTTGTGAGTTTTGTTTCCCAGGGAAAAAGCCTGTACAATGGTTCAGGGTCCTGAGGCCTTAAATTGCCGAGTGCCTCCTTGAATTCGGCCTATCACAGGATGCCTCCCAGACGCAAGGTGGCACCAGTTCCAACTTGGTCTGGTTTAAGAGTTCCAAGTGGGTCCTGAAAACTGACACCCCGAACAGTGGCTTCTGAGTTTTGTTTCCCAGGGAAAAAGCCTGTACAATGGTTCAGGGTCCTGCGGCCTTAAATTGCCGGGTGCCTCCTGGAGATCCACCTCTCGCAGGATGCCTCCCAGACGCATGGTGGCACCTGTTCCAACTTGGTCTGGTTTAAGAGTGCCAAGTGGGTCCTGAAAACTGACACCCAGAACAGTGGCTTGTGAGTTTTGTTTCCCAGGGAAAAAGCCTGGACAATGGTTCAGGGGCCTGAGGCCTTAAATTGCCGGGTGCCTCCTGGAATTCGGCCTCTCGCAGGATGCCTCCCAGACGCAAGATGGCACCAGTTCCAACTCGGTCTGGTTTGGGAGAGCCAAGTGGGTCCTGAAAACTGACACCCAGAACAGTGGCTTGTGAGTTTTGTTTCCCAGGGAAAAAGCCTGTACAATGGTTCAGGGGCTTGAGGCCTTAAATTGCCGGGTGCCTCCTGGAATTCGGCCTCTCGCAGGATGCCTCCCAGACGCAAGGTGGCACCAGTTCCAACTTAGTCTGGTTTAAGAGTGCCAAGTGGGTCCTGAAGACTGACACCCAGAACAGTGTCTTGTGAGTTTTGTTTCCCAGGGAAAAAGCCTGTAGAATGGTTCAGGGTCCTGTGGTCTTAAATAGCCGGGTGCCTCCTGGAGATCCGCCTCTCGCAGGATGCCTCCCAGACGCAAAATTACACCAGTGCCAACTTAGTCTGGTTTAAGAGTGCCAGGTGGGTCCTGAAAACTGACACCCAGAACAGTGGCTTGTGAGTTTTGTTTCCCAGGGAAAAAGCCTGGACAATGGTTCAGGGGCCTGCGGCCTTAAATTGGCGGATGCCTCCTGGAATTGCGCCTCTCGCAGGATGCCTCCCAGACGCAAGGTGGCACCAGTTCCAACTTGGTCTGGTTTAAGAGTTCCAAGTGGGTCCTGAAAACTGACACCCAGAACAGTGGCTTGTGAGTTTTGTTTCCCAGGGAAAAAGCCTGTACAATGGTTCAGGGGCCTGCGGCCTTAAATTGCCGGGTGCCTCCTGGAATTCAGCCTCTCGCAGGATGCCTCCCAGACGCAAGGTGGCACCAGTACCAACTTGGTCTGGTTTAAGAGTGCCAAGTGGGTCCTGAAAACTGACACCCAGAACAGTGGCTTTTGAGTTTTGTTTCCTAGGGAAAAAGCCTGTACAATGGTTCAGGGTCCTGCGGCCTTAAATTGCCGGGTGCCTCCTGGAATTCGGCCTCTCGCTAGATGCCTCCCAGACGCTAGGTTGCACCAGTTTTAACTTGGCCTGGTTTAAGAGTGCCAAGTGGGTCCTGAAAACTGACACCCAGAACAGTGGCTTGTGAGTTTTGTTTCCCAGGGAAAAAGCCTGTACAATGGTTCAGGGGCCTGCAGCCTTAAATTGCCGGGTGCCTCCTGGAATTGCGCCTCTCGCAGGATGCCTCCCAGACGCAAGGTGGCACCAGTACCAACTTGGTCTGGTTTAAGAGTGCCAAGTGGGTCCTGAAAACTGACCCCCAGAACAGTGGCTTGTGAGTTTTGTTTCCTAGGGAAAAAGCCTGTACAATGGTTCAGGGTCCTGCGGCCTTAAATTGCCGGGTGCCTCCTGGAATTCGGCCTCTCGCAAGATGCCTCCCAGACGCTAGGTTGCACCAGTTTTAACTTGGCCTGGTTTAAGAGTGCCAAGTGGGTCCTGAAAACTGACACCCAGAACAGTGGCTTGTGAGTTTTGTTTCCCAGGGAAAAAGCCTGTACAATGGTTCAGGGGCCTGCAGCCTTAAATTGCCGGGTGCCTCCTGGAATTGCGCCTCTCGCAGGATGCCTCCCAGACGCAAGGTGGCACCAGTACCAACTTGGTCTGGTTTAAGAGTGCCAAGTGGGTCCTGAAAACTGACCCCCAGAACAGTGGCTTGTGAGTTTTGTTTCCTAGGGAAAAAGCCTGTACAATGGTTCAGGGTCCTGCGGCCTTAAATTGCCGGGTGCCTCCTGGAATTCGGCCTCTCGCAAGATGCCTCCCAGACGCTAGGTTGCACCAGTTTTAACTTGGCCTGGTTTAAGAGTGCCAAGTGGGTCCTGAAAACTGACACCCAGAACAGTGGCTTGTGAGTTTTGTTTCCCAGGGAAAAAGCCTGTACAATGGTTCAGGGGGTTAAGGCCTTAAATTGCCGGGTGCCTCCTGGAATTGCGCCTCTCGCAGGATGCCTCCCAGACGCAAGGTGGCACCAGTTCCAACTTGGTCTGGTTTAAGAGTTCCAAGTGGGTCCTGAAAACTGACACCCAGAACAGTGGCTTGTGAGTTTTGTTTCCCAGGAAAAAGCCTGTACAATGGTTCAGGGTCCTGTGGCCTTAAATTGCCGGGTGCCTCCTGGAATTGCGCCTCTCGCAGGATGCCTCCCAGACGCATGGTGGCACCAGTTCCAACTTGGTCTGGTTTAAGAGTGCCAAGTGGGTCCTGAAAACTGACACCCAGAACAGTGTCTTGTGAGTTTTTTTTCCCAGGGAAAAAGCCTGTATAATGGTTCAGGGGCCTGAGGCCTTAAATTTCCGGGTGCCTCCTGGAATTTGGCCTCTTGCAGGATGTCTCCGAGACGCAAGATCGCACCGGTTCAACTTGGTCTGGTTTGAGAGTGCCAAGTGGGTCCTGAAAACTGACACCCAGAACAGTGGCTTGTGAGTTTTGTTTCCCAGGGAAAAAGCCTGTAAAATGGTTCAGGCTCCTGAGGCCTTAAATTGCCGGGTGCGTCCTGGAATTCGGCCTCTCGCAAAATTCCTCCTAGACGCAAGATAGCACCAGTTCCAACTCGGTCTGGTTTAAGAGTTCCAAGTGGGTCCTGAAAACTGACACCCAGAACAGTGGCTTGTGAGTTTTGTTTCCCAGGGAAAAAGCCTGTACAATGGTTCAGGGGTCTGAGGCCTTAAATTGCCGGGTGCCTCCTAAAATTCGGCCTCTCGCAGGATGCCTCCCAGACGCAAGGTGGCACCAGTTCCAACTTGGTCTGGTTTGAGAGTGCCAAGTGGGTCCTGAAAACTGACACCCAGAACAGTGGCTTGTGAGTTTTGTTTCCCAGGGAAAAAGCCTATAAAATGGTTCAGGGGCCTGAGGCCTTAAATTGCCGAGTGCCTCCTGGAATTCGGCCTCTCGCAGGATGCCTCCCAGACGCAAGGTGGCACCAGTTCCAACTTGGTCTGGTTTAAGAGTTCCAAGTGGGTCCTGAAAACTGACACCCCGAACAGTGGCTTGTGAGTTTTGTTTCCCAGGGAAAAAGCCTGTACAATGGTTCAGGGTCCTGCGGCCTTAAATTGCCGGGTGCCTCCTGGAGATCCAACTCTCGCAGGATGCCTCCCAGACGCATGGTGGCACATGTTCCAACTTGGTCTGGTTTAAGAGTGCCAAGTGGGTCCTGAAAACTGACACCCAGAACAGTGGCTTGTGAGTTTTGTTTCCCAGGGAAAAAGCCTGGACAATGGTTCAGGGGCCTGAGGCCTTAAATTGCCGGGTGCCTCCTGGAATTCGGCCTCTCGCAGGATGCCTCCCAGACGCAAGATGGCACCAGTTCCAACTCGGTCTGGTTTGAGAGAGCCAAGTGGGTCCTGAAAACTGACACCCAGAACAGTGGCTTGTGAGTTTTGTTTCTCAGGGAAAAAGCCTGTACAATGGTTCAGGGGCTTGAGGCCTTAAATTGCCGGGTGCCTCCTGGAATTCGGCCTCTCGCAGGATGCCTCCCAGACGCAAGGTGGCACCAGTTCCAACTTAGTCTGGTTTAAGAGTGCCAAGTGGGTCCTGAAGACTGACACCCAGAACAGTGTCTTGTGAGTTTTGTTTCCCAGGGAAAAAGCCTGTAGAATGGTTCAGGGTCCTGTGGTCTTAAATAGCCGGGTGCCTCCTGGAGATCCGCCTCTCGCAGGATGCCTCCCAGACGCAAAATTACACCAGTGCCAACTTAGTCTGGTTTAAGAGTGCCAGGTGGGTCCTGAAAACTGACACCCAGAACAGTGGCTTGTGAGTTTTGTTTCCCAGGGAAAAAGCCTGGACAATGGTTCAGGGGCCTGAGGCCTTAAATTGCCGAGTGCCTCCTGGAATTGCGCCTCTCGCAGGATGCCTCCCAGACGCAAGGTGGCACCAGTTCCAACTTGGTCTGGTTTAAGAGTTCCAAGTGGGTCCTGAAAACTGACACCCAGAACAGTGGCTTGTGAGTTTTGTTTCCCAGGGAAAAAGCCTGGACAATGGTTCAGGGGTCTGAGGCCTTAAATTGCCGGGTGCCTCCTGGAATTCAGCCTCTCGCAGGATGCCTCCCAGACGCAAGGTGGCACCAGTACCAACTTGGTCTGGTTTAAGAGTGCCAAGTGGGTCCTGAAAACTGACACCCGTAAAAGTGGCTTTTGAGTTTTGTTTCCTAGGGAAAAAGCCTGTACAATGGTTCAGGGTCCTGCGGCCTTAAATTGCCTGGTGACTCCTGGAATTCGGCCTCTCGCTAGATGCCTCCCAGACGCTAGGTTGCACCAGTTTTAACTTGGCCTGGTTTAAGAGTGCCAAGTGGGTCCTGAAAACTGACACCCAGAACAGTGGCTTGTGAGTTTTGTTTCCCAGGGAAAAAGCCTGTACAATGGTTCAGGGGCCTGCAGCCTTAAATTGCCGGGTGCCTCCTGGAATTGCGCCTCTCGCAGGATGCCTCCCAGACGCAAGGTGGCACCAGTACCAACTTGGTCTGGTTTAAGAGTGCCAAGTGGGTCCTGAAAACTGACCCCCAGAACAGTGGCTTGTGAGTTTTGTTTCCTAGGGAAAAAGCCTGTACAATGGTTCAGGGTCCTGCGGCCTTAAATTGCCGGGTGCCTCCTGGAATTCGGCCTCTCGCAAGATGCCTCCCAGACGCTAGGTTGCACCAGTTTTAACTTGGCCTGGTTTAAGAGTGCCAAGTGGGTCCTGAAAACTGACACCCAGAACAGTGGCTTGTGAGTTTTGTTTCCCAGGGAAAAAGCCTGTACAATGGTTCAGGGGGTTGAGGCCTTAAATTGCCGGGTGCCTCCTGGAATTGCGCCTCTCGCAGGATGCCTCCCAGACGCAAGGTGGCACCAGTTCCAACTTGGTCTGGTTTAAGAGTTCCAAGTGGGTCCTGAAAACTGACACCCAGAACAGTGGCTTGTGAGTTTTGTTTCCCAGGAAAAAGCCTGTACAATGGTTCAGGGTCCTGTGGCCTTAAATTGCCGGGTGCCTCCTGGAATTGCGCCTCTCGCAGGATGCCTCCCAGACGCAAAATGACACCAGTGCCAACTTGGTCTGGTTTGAGAGTGCCAAGTGGGTCCTGCAAACTGACGCCCAGAACAGTGGCTTGTGAGTTTTGTTTCCCAGGGAAAAAGCCTGGACAATGGTTCAGGGTCCTGCGGCATTAAATTGCCGGGTGCCTCCTGGAATTGCGCCTCTCGCAGGATTCCTCCCAGACGCATGGTGGCACCTGTTCCAACTTGGTCTGGTTTAAGAGTTCCAAGTGGGTCCTGAAAACTGACACCCAGAACAGTGGCTTGTGAGTTTTGTTTTCTAGGGAAAAAGCCTGTAGAATGGTTCAGGGTCCTGCGGCCTTAAATTGCCGGATGCCTCCTGGAATTGTGCCTCTCGCAGGATGCCTCCCAGACGCAAGATGGCACCAGTTCCAACTTGGTCTGGTTTCAGAGTGCCAGGTCGCTCCTGAAAACTTACACCCAGAACAGTGGCTTGTGAGTTTTGTTTCCCAGAGAAAAAGCCTGTAGAATGTTTCAGGGGCCTGCGGCCTTAAATTGCCGGATGCCTCCTGGAATTGCGCCTCTCGCAGGATGCCTCCCAGACGCAAGGTGGCACCAGTTCCAACTTGGTCTGGTTTAAGAGTTCCAAGTGGGTCCTGAAAACTGACACCCAGAACAGTGGCTTGTGAGTTTTGTTTCCCAGGGAAAAAGCCTGGACAATGGTTCAGGGGTCTGAGGCCTTAAATTGCCGGGTGCTTCCTGGAATTTGGCCTCTCGCAGGATGCCTCCCAGACGCAAGGTGGCACCAGTTTCAACTTGGTCTGGTTTGAGAGTGCCAAGTGGGTCCTGAAAACTGACACCCAGAACAGTGGCTTGTGAGTTTTGTTTCCCAGGGAAAAAGCCTGTACAATGGTTCAGGGGCTTGAGGCCTTAAATTGCCGGGTGCCTCCTGGAATTCGGCCTCTCGCAGGATGCCTCCCAGACGCAAGGTGGCACCAGTTCCAACTTAGTCTGGTTTAAGATTGCCAAGTGGGTCCTGAAGACTGACACCCAGAACAGTGGCTTGTGAGTTTTGTTTCCCAGGGAAAAAGCCTGTAGAATGGTTCAGGGTCCTGTGGTCTTAAATTGCCGGCTGCCTCCTGGAATTGCGCCTCTCGCAGGATGCCTCCCAGACGCAAAATTACACCAGTGCCAACTTAGTCTGGTTTGAGAGTGCCAGGTGGGTCCTGAAAACTGACACCCAGAACAGTGGCTTGTGAGTTTTGTTTCCCAGGGAAAAAGCCTGGACAATGGTTCAGGGGCCTGCGGCCTTAAATTGCCGGCTGCCTCCTGGAATTGCGCCTCTCGCAGGATGCCTCCCAGACGCAAGGTGGCACCAGTTCCAACTTGGTCTGGTTTAAGAGTTCCAAGTGGGTCCTGAAAACTGACACCCAGAACAGTGGCTTGTGAGTTTTGTTTCCCAGGGAAAAAGCCTGGACAATGGTTCAGGGGTCTGAGGCCTTAAATTGCCGGGTGCCTCCTGGAATTCAGCCTCTCGCAGGATGCCTCCCAGACGCAAGGTGGCACCAGTACCAACTTGGTCTGGTTTAAGAGTGCCAAGTGGGTCCTGAAAACTGACACCCAGAACAGTGGCTTTTGAGTTTTGTTTCCTAGGGAAAAAGCCTGTACAATGGTTCAGGGTCCTGCGGCCTTAAATTGCCTGGTGCCTCCTGGAATTCGGCCTCTCGCTAGATGCCTCCCAGACGCTAGGTTGCACCAGTTTTAACTTGGCCTGGTTTAAGAGTGCCAAGTGGGTCCTGAAAACTGACACCCAGAACAGTGGCTTGTGAGTTTTGTTTCCCAGGGAAAAAGCCTGTAAAATGGTTCAGGGGCCTGCAGCCTTAAATTGCCGGGTGCCTCCTGGAATTGCGCCTCTCGCAGGATGC
Source organism: Fringilla coelebs (assembly GCF_963513975.1). Taxonomy (NCBI): domain Eukaryota; kingdom Metazoa; phylum Chordata; class Aves; order Passeriformes; family Fringillidae; genus Fringilla; species Fringilla coelebs. The sequence goes on along the minus strand of NW_028167587.1, from coordinate 985,604 downwards.
CTCCCAGACGCAAGGTGGCACCAGTACCAACTTGGTCTGGTTTAAGAGTGCCAAGTGGGTCCTGAAAACTGACACCCAGAACAGTGGCTTGTGAGTTTTGTTTCCTAGGGAAAAAGCCTGTACAATGGTTCAGGGTCCTGCGGCCTTAAATTGCCGGGTGCCTCCTGGAATTCGGCCTCTCGCAAGATGCCTCCCAGACGCTAGGTTGCACCAGTTTTAACTTGGCCTGGTTTAAGAGTGCCAAGTGGGTCCTGAAAACTGACACCCAGAACAGTGGCTTGTGAGTTTTGTTTCCCAGGGAAAAAGCCTGTACAATGGTTCAGGGGCCTGCGGCCTTAAATTGCCGGGTGCCTCCTGGAATTGCGCCTCTCGCAGGATGCCTCCCAGACGCAAGGTGGCACCAGTTCCAACTTGGTCTGGTTTAAGAGTTCCAAGTGGGTCCTGAAAACTGACACCCAGAACAGTGGCTTTTGAGTTTTGTTTCCCAGGAAAAAGCCTGTACAATGGTTCAGGGTCCTGTGGCCTTAAATTGCCGGGTGCCTCCTGGAATTGCGCCTCTCGCAGGATGCCTCCCAGACGCAAAATGACACCAGTGCCAACTTGGTCTGGTTTGAGAGTGCCAAGTGGGTCCTGCAAACTGACGCCCAGAACAGTGGCTTGTGAGTTTTGTTTCCCAGGGAAAAAGCCTGGACAATGGTTCAGGGTCCTGCGGCATTAAATTGCCGGATGCCTCCTGGAATTGCGCCTCTCGCAGGATTCCTCCCAGACGCATGGTGGCACCTGTTCCAACTTGGTCTGGTTTAAGAGTTCCAAGTGGGTCCTGAAAACTGACACCCAGAACAGTGGCTTGTGAGTTTTGTTTCCTAGGGAAAAAGCCTGTACAATGGTTCAGGGTCCTGCGGCCTTAAATTGCCGGATGCCTCCTGGAATTGTGCCTCTCGCAGGATTCCTCCCAGACGCAAGATGGCACCAGTTCCAACTTGGTCTGGTTTCAGAGTGCCAGGTCGCTCCTGAAAACTTACACCCAGAACAGTGGCTTGTGAGTTTTGTTTCCCAGAGAAAAAGCCTGGACAATGGTTCAGGGGCCTGCGGCCTTAAATTGCCGGATGCCTCCTGGAATTGCGCCTCTCGCAGGATGCCTCCCAGACGCAAGGTGGCACCAGTTCCAACTTGGTCTGGTTTAAGAGTTCCAAGTGGGTCCTGAAAACTGACACCCAGAACAGTGGCTTTTGAGTTTTGTTTCCCAGGAAAAAGCCTGTACAATGGTTCAGGGTCCTGTGGCCTTAAATTGCCGGGTGCCTCCTGGAATTGCGCCTCTCGCAGGATGCCTCCCAGACGCAAAATGACACCAGTGCCAACTTGGTCTGGTTTGAGAGTGCCAAGTGGGTCCTGCAAACTGACGCCCAGAACAGTGGCTTGTGAGTTTTGTTTCCCAGGGAAAAAGCCTGGACAATGGTTCAGGGTCCTGCGGCATTAAATTGCCGGGTGCCTCCTGGAATTGCGCCTCTCGCAGGATTCCTCCCAGACGCATGGTGGCACCTGTTCCAACTTGGTCTGGTTTAAGAGTTCCAAGTGGGTCCTGAAAACTGACACCCAGAACAGTGGCTTGTGAGTTTTGTTTCCTAGGGAAAAAGCCTGTACAATGGTTCAGGGTCCTGCGGCCTTAAATTGCCGGATGCCTCCTGGAATTGTGCCTCTCGCAGGATGCCTCCCAGACGCAAGATGGCACCAGTTCCAACTTGGTCTGGTTTCAGAGTGCCAGGTCGCTCCTGAAAACTTACACCCAGAACAGTGGCTTGTGAGTTTTGTTTCCCAGAGAAAAAGCCTGGACAATGGTTCAGGGGCCTGCGGCCTTAAATTGCCGGATGCCTCCTGGAATTGCGCCTCTCGCAGGATGCCTCCCAGACGCAAGGTGGCACCAGTTCCAACTTGGTCTGGTTTAAGAGTTCCAAGTGGGTCCTGAAAACTGACACCCAGAACAGTGGCTTCTGAGTTTTGTTTCCCAGGGAAAAAGCCTGGACAATGGTTCAGGGGTCTGAGGCCTTAAATTGCCGGGTTCTTCCTGGAATTCGGCCTCTCGCAGGATGCCTCCCAGACGCAAGGTGGCACCAGTTTCAACTTGGTCTGGTTTGAGAGTGCCAAGTGGGTCCTGAAAACTGACACCCAGAACAGTGGCTTGTGAGTTTTGTTTCCCAGGGAAAAAGCCTGTACAATGGTTCAGGGGGTTGAGGCCTTAAATTGCCGGGTGCATCCTGGAATTCGGCCTCTCGCAGGATGCCTCCCAGACGCAAGGTGGCACCAGTTCCAACTTAGTCTGGTTTAAGATTGCCAAGTGGGTCCTGAAGACTGACACCCAGAACAGTGGCTTGTGAGTTTTGTTTCCCAGGGAAAAAGCCTGTAGAATGGTTCAGGGTCCTGTGGTCTTAAATTGCCGGGTGCCTCCTGCAGATCCGTCTCTCGCAGGATGCCTCCCAGACGCAAAATGACACCAGTTCCAACTTGGTCTGGTTTGAGAGTGCCAAGTGGGTCCTGAAAACTGACACCCAGAACAGTGGCTTGTGAGTTTTGTTTTCCAGGGAAAAAGCCTGGATAATGGTTCAGGGTCCTGCGGCCTTAAATTGGCGGATGCCTCCTGGAATTGCGCCTCTCGCAGGATGCCTCCCAGACGCAAGGTGGCACCATTTCCAACTTGGTCTGGTTTAAGAGTTCCAAGTGGGTCCTGAAAACTGACACCCAGAACAGTGGCTTGTGAGTTTTGTTTCCCAGGGAAAAAGCCTGGACAATGGTTCAGGGGTCTGAGGCCTTAAATTGCCGGGTGCCTCCTGGAATTCGGCCTCTCGCAGGATGCCTCCCAGACGCATGGTGGCACCAGTTTCAACTTGGTCTGGTTTGAGAGTGCCCAGTGGGTCCTGAAAACTGACACCCAGAACAGTGGCTTGTGAGTTTTGTTTCCCAGGGAAAAAGCCTGTACAATGGTTCAGGGGCCTGAGGCTTTAAATTGACGGGTGCCTCCTGGAATTCAGCCTCTCGCAGGATGCCTCCCAGACGCAAGGTGGCACCAGTTCCAACTTGGTCTGGTTTAAGAGTGCCAAGTGGGTCCTGAAAACTGACACCCAGAACAGTGGCTTGTGAGTTTTGTTTCCTAGGGAAAAAGCCTGTACAATGGTTCAGGGTTTTGCGGCCTTAAATTGCCTGGTGCCTCCTGGAATTCGGCCTCTCGCAAGATGCCTCCCAGACGATAGGTTGCACCAGTTTTAACTTGGCCTGGTTTAAGAGTGCCAAGTGGGTCCTGAAAACTGACACCCAGAACAGTGGCTTGTGAGTTTTGTTTCCCAGGGAAAAAGCCTGTACAATGGTTCAGGGGCCTGCGGCCTTAAATTGCCGGGTGCCTCCTGGAATTGCGCCTCTCGCAGGATGCCTCCCAGACGCAAGGTGGCACCTGTTCCAACTTGGTCTGGTTTAAGAGTGCCAAGTGGGTCCTGAAAACTGACACCCAGAACAGTGGCTTGTGAGTTTTGTGTCCCAGGGAGAAAGCCTGTACAATGGTTCAGGGGCCTGAGGCCTTAAACTGCCGGGTGCCTCCTGGAATTCGGCCTCTTGCAGGATGCCTCCCAGACGCAAGATGGCACCAGTTCCAACTTGGTCTGGTTTGAGAGAGCCAAGTGGGTCCTGAAAACTGACACCCAGAACAGTGGCTTGTGAGTTTTGTTTCCCAGGGAAAAAGCCTGTACAATGGCTCAGGGGCTTGAGGCCTTAAATTGCCGGGTCCCTTCTTGAATTGCGCCTCTCGCAGGATGCCCCCCAGACGCAAAATGACAGCAGTGCCAACTTGGTCTGGTTTGAGAGTGCCAGGTGGGTCCTGCAAACTGACGCCCAGAGCAGTGGCTTGTGAGTTTTGTTTCCTAGGGAAAAAGCCTGTAGAATGGTTCAGGGTCCTGCGGCATTAAATTGCCGGGGGCCTCCTGGAATTGCGCCTCTCGCAGGATTCCTCCCAGACGCATGGTGGCACCTGTTCCAACTTGGTCTGGTTTAAGAGTGCCAAGTGGGTCCTGAAAACTGACACCCAGAACAGTGGCTTGTGAGTTTTGTTTCCCAGGGAAAAAGCCTGTACAATGGTTCAGGGGCTTGAGGCCTTAAATTGCCGGGTGCCTCCTGGAATTCGGCCTCTCTCAGTATGCCTCCCAGACGCAAGGTTGCACCAGTTCCAACTTAGTCTGGTTTAAGAGTGCCAAGTGGGTCCTGAAGACTGACACCCAGAACAGTGGCTTGTGAGTTTTGTTTCCCAGGGAAAAAGCCTGTAGAATGGTTCAGGGTCCTGTGGTCTTAAATTGCCGGGTGCCTCCTGGAGATCCGCTTCTCGCAGGATGCCTCCCAGACGCGAAATGACACCAGTGGCAACTTGGTCTGGTTTAAGAGTGCCAAGTGGGTCCTGAAAACTGACACCCAGAACAGTGGCTTGTGAGTTTTGTTTCCCAGGGAAAAAGCCTGTACAATGGTTCAGGGTCCTGCGGCCTTAAATTGCCTGGTGCCTCCTGGAATTGCGCCTCTCGCAGGATGCCTCCCAGACGCAAGGTGGCACCAGTTCCAACTTGGTCTGGTTTAAGAGTGCCAAGTGGGTCATGAAAACTGACACCCAGAACAGTGGCTTGTGAGTTTTGTTTCCCAGGGAAAAAGCCTGTACAATGGTTCAGGGGGTTGAGGCCTTAAATTTCCGGGTGCCTCCTGGAATTTGGCCTCTTGCAGGATGTCTCCCAGACGCAAGATCGCACCGGTTCAACTTGGTCTGGTTTGAGAGTGCCAAGTGGGTCCTGAAAACTGACACCCAGAACAGTGGCTTGTTTGTTTTGTTTCCCAGGGAAAAAGCCTGTAGAATGGTTCAGGGGCCTAGGCCTTTAATAGCCGGTGCCTCCTGGAGATCCGCCTCTCGCAGGATGCCTCCCAGACGCGAAATGACACCAGTGGCAATTTGGTCTGGTTTGAGAGTGCCAGGTGGGTCCTGAAAACTGACACCCAGAACAGTGGCTTGTGAGTTTTGTTTCCCAGGGAAAAAGCCTGTACAATGGTTCAGGGGCCTGAGGCCTTAAATTGCCGGGTGCCTCCTGGAATTCGGCCTCTCGCAAAATTCCTCCCAGACGCAAGATAGCACCAGTTCCAACTCGGTCTGGTTTAAGAGTTCCAAGTGGGTCCTGAAAACTGATACCCAGAACAGTGGCTTGTGATTTTTGTTTCCCAGGGAAAAAGCCTGTACAATGGTTCAGGGGTCTGAGGCCTTAAATTGCCGGGTGCCTCCTGGAATTCGGCCTCTCGCAGGATGCCTCCCAGACGCGAGGTGGCACCAGTTCCAACTTGGTCTAGTTTAAGAGTGCCAAGTGGGTCCTGGAACCTGACACCCAGAACAGTGGCTTGTGAGTTTTGTTTCCCAGGGAAAAAGCCTGTAGAATGGTTCAGGGGCCTAGGCCTTTAATAGCCGGTGTCTCCTGGAGATCCGCCTCTCGCAGGATGCCTCCCAGACGCAAAATTACACCAGTGCCAACTTAGTCTGGTTTAAGAGTGCCAGGTGGGTCCTGAAAACTGACACCCAGAAGAGTGTCTTGTGAGTTTTGTTTCCCAGGGAAAAAGCCTGGACAATGGTTCAGGGTCCTGCGGCCTTAAATTACCGAGTGCCTCCTGGAATTCGGCCTCTCGCAGGATGCCTCCCAGATGCAAGGTGGCACCAGTTCCAACTTGGTCTGGTTTGAGAGTGCCAAGTGGGTCCTGAAAACTGACACCCAGGACAGTGGCTTGTGAGTTTTGTTTCCCAGGGAAAAAGCCTGTACAATGGTTCAGGGGCCTGAGGCCTTAAATTGCCGAGTGCCTCCTGGAATTCGGCCTCTCGCAGGATGCCTCCCAGACGCAAGGCGGCACCAGTTCCAACTTGGTCTGGTTTAAGAGTGCCAAGTGGGTCCTGAAAACTGACACCCAGAACAGTGGCTTGTGAGTTTTGTTTCCCAGGGAAAAAGCCTGTACAATGGTTCAGGGTCCTGAGGCCTTAAATTGCCGAGTGCCTCCTTGAATTCGGCCTATCACAGAATGCCTCCCAGACGCAAGGTGGCACCAGTTCCAACTTGGTCTGGTTTAAGAGTTCCAAGTGGGTCCTGAAAACTGACACCCCGAACAGTGGCTTCTGAGTTTTGTTTCCCAGGGAAAAAGCCTGTACAATGGTTCAGGGTCCTGCGGCCTTAAATTGCCGGGTACCTCCTGGAATTGCGCCTCTCGCAGGATGCCTCCCAGACGCATGGTGGCACCTGTTCCAACTTGGTCTGGTTTAAGAGTTCCAAGTGGGTCCTGAAAACTGACACCCAGAACAGTGGCTTGTGAGTTTTGTGTCCCAGGGAAAAAGCCTGTACAATGGTTCAGGGGCCTGAGGCCTTAAATTGCCGGGTGCCTCCTGGAATTCGGCCTCTTGCAGGATGCCTCCCAGACGCAAGATGGCACCAGTTCCAACTTGGTCTGGTTTGAGAGAGCCAAGTGGGTCCTGAAAACTGACACCCAGAACAGTGGCTTGTGAGTTTTGTTTCCCAGGGAAAAAGCCTGTACAATGGCTCAGGGGCTTGAGGCCTTAAATTGCCGGGTGCCTCCTGGAATTGCGCCTCTCGCAGGATGCCTCCCAGACGCAAGGTGGCACCAGTACCAACTTGGTCTGGTTTAAGAGTGCCAAGTGGGTCCTGAAAACTGACACCCAGAACAGTGGCTTGTGAGTTTTGTTTCCCAGGGAAAAAGCCTGTACAATGGTTCAGGGGCCTGCGGCCTTAAATTGCCGGGTGCCTCCTGGAATTCGGCCTCTCGCAAGATGCCTCCCAGACGCTAGGTTGCACCAGTTTTAACTTGGCCTGGTTTAAGAGTGCCAAGTGGGTCCTGAAAACTGACACCCAGACCAGTGGCTTGTGAGTTTTGTTTCCCAGGGAAAAAGCCTGTACAATGGTTCAGGGGCCTGCGGCCTTAAATTGCCGGGTGCCTCCTGGAATTGCGCCTCTCGCAGGATGCCTCCCAGACGCAAGGTGGCACCAGTTCCAACTTGGTCTGGTTTAAGAGTTCCAAGTGGGTCCTGAAAACTGACACCCAGAACAGTGGCTTGTGAGTTTTGTTTCCCAGGAAAAAGCCTGTACAATGGTTCAGGGTCCTGTGGCCTTAAATTGCCGGGTGCCTCCTGGAATTGCGCCTCTCGCAGGATGCCTCCCAGACGCAAAATGACACCAGTGCCAACTTGGTCTGGTTTGAGAGTGCCAGGTGGGTCCTGCAAACTGACGCCCAGAACAGTGGCTTGTGAGTTTTGTTTCCTAGGGAAAAAGCCTGTACAATGGTTCAGGGTCCTGCGGCATTAAATTGCCGGGTGCCTCCTGGAATTGCGCCTCTCGCAGGATTCCTCCCAGACGCATGGTGGCACCTGTTCCAACTTGGTCTGTTTTCAGAGTGCCAGGTCGCTCCTGAAAACTTACACCCAGAACAGTGGCTTGTGAGTTTTGTTTTCCAGGGAAAAAGCCTGGACAATGGTTCAGGGTCCTGCGGCCTTAAATTGCCGGATGCCTCCTGGAATTGCGCCTCTCGCAGGATGCCTCCCAGACGCAAGGTTGCACCAGTTCCAACTTGGTCTGGTTTAAGAGTTCCAAGTGGGTCCTGAAAACTGACACCCAGAACAGTGGCTTGTGAGTTTTGTTTCCCAGGGAAAAAGCCTGGACAATGGTTCAGGGGTCTGAGGCCTTAAATTGCCGGGTGCCTCCTGGAATTCGGCCTCTCGCAGGATGCCTCCCAGACGCAAGGTGGCACCAGTTTCAACTTGGTCTGGTTTGAGAGTGCCAAGTGGGTCCTGAAAACTGACACCCAGAACAGTGGCTTGTGAGTTTTGTTTCCCAGGGAAAAAGCCTGTACAATGGTTCAGGGGCTTGAGGCCTTAAATTGCCGGGTGCCTCCTGGAATTCGGCCTCTCGCAGGATGCCTCCCAGACGCAAGGTGGCACCAGTTCCAACTTAGTCTGGTTTAAGATTGCCATGTGGGTCCTGAAGACTGACACCCAGAACAGTGGCTTGTGAGTTTTGTTTCCCAGGGAAAAAGCCTGTAGAATGGTTCAGGGGCTTGAGGCCTTAAATTGCAGGGTGCCTCCTGGAATTCGGCCTCTCGCAGGATGCCTCCCAGACGCAAAATGACACCAGTGGCAATTTGGTCTGGTTTGAGAGTGCCAGGTGGGTCCTGAAAACTGACACCCAGAACAGTGGCTTGTGAGTTTTGTTTTCCAGGGAAAAAGCCTGGACAATGGTTCAGGGTCCTGCGGCCTTAAATTGGCGGATGCCTCCTGGAATTGCGCCTCTCGCAGGATGCCTCCCAGACGCAAGGTGGCACCAGTTCCAACTTGGTCTGGTTTAAGAGTTCCAAGTGGGTCCTGAAAACTGACACCCAGAACAGTGGCTTGTGAGTTTTGTTTCCCAGGGAAAAAGCCTGGACAATGGTTCAGGGGTCTGAGGCCTTAAATTGCCGGGTGCCTCCTGGAATTGCGCCTCTCGCAGGATGCCTCCCAGACGCAAAATGACACCAGTGCCAACTTGGTCTGGTTTGAGAGTGCCAGGTGGGTCCTGCAAACTGACGCCCAGAACAGTGGCTTGTGAGTTTTGTTTCCTAGGGAAAAAGCCTGTACAATGGTTCAGGGTCCTGCGGCATTAAATTGCCGGGTGCCTCCTGGAATTGCGCCTCTCGCAGGATTCCTCCCAGACGCATGGTGGCACCTGTTCCAACTTGGTCTGTTTTCAGAGTGCCATGTCGCTCCTGAAAACTTACACCCAGAACAGTGGCTTGTGAGTTTTGTTTTCCAGGGAAAAAGCCTGGACAATGGTTCAGGGTCCTGCGGCCTTAAATTGCCGGATGCCTCCTGGAATTGCGCCTCTCCCAGGATGCCTCCCAGACGCAAGGTTGCACCAGTTCCAACTTGGTCTGGTTTAAGAGTTCCAAGTGGGTCCTGAAAACTGACACCCAGAACAGTGGCTTGTGAGTTTTGTTTCCCAGGGAAAAAGCCTGGACAATGGTTCAGGGGTCTGAGGCCTTAAATTGCCGGGTGCCTCCTGGAATTCGGCCTCTCGCAGGATGCCTCCCAGACGCAAGGTGGCACCAGTTTCAACTTGGTCTGGTTTGAGAGTGCCAAGTGGGTCCTGAAAACTGACACCCAGAACAGTGGCTTGTGAGTTTTGTTTCCCAGGGAAAAAGCCTGTACAATGGTTCAGGGGCTTGAGGCCTTAAATTGCCGGGTGCCTCCTGGAATTCGGCCTCTCGCAGGATGCCTCCCAGACGCAAGGTGGCACCAGTTCCAACTTAGTCTGGTTTAAGATTGCCATGTGGGTCCTGAAGACTGACACCCAGAACAGTGGCTTGTGAGTTTTGTTTCCCAGGGAAAAAGCCTGTAGAATGGTTCAGGGGCTTGAGGCCTTAAATTGCAGGGTGCCTCCTGGAATTCGGCCTCTCGCAGGATGCCTCCCAGACGCAAAATGACACCAGTGGCAATTTGGTCTGGTTTGAGAGTGCCAGGTGGGTCCTGAAAACTGACACCCAGAACAATGGCTTGTGAGTTTTGTTTTCCAGGGAAAAAGCCTGGACAATGGTTCAGGGTCCTGCGGCCTTAAATTGGCGGATGCCTCCTGGAATTGCGCCTCTCGCAGGATGCCTCCCAGACGCAAGGTGGCACCAGTTCCAACTTGGTCTGGTTTAAGAGTTCCAAGTGGGTCCTGAAAACTGACACCCAGAACAGTGGCTTGTGAGTTTTGTTTCCCAGGGAAAAAGCCTGTAGAATGGTTCAGGGGTCTGAGGCCTTAAATTGCCGGGTGCCTCCTGGAATTCGGCCTCTCGCAGGATGCCTCCCAGACGCAAGGTGGCACCAGTTTCAACTTGGTCTGGTTTGAGAGTGCCAAGTGGGTCCTGAAAACTGACACCCAGAATAGTGGCTTGTGAGTTTTGTTTCCCAAGGAAAAAGCCTGTACAATGGCTCAGGGGCTTGAGGACTTAAATTGCCGGGTGCCTCCTGGAATTCGGCCTCTCGCAGGATGCCTCCCAGACGCAAGGTGGCACCAGTTCAAACTTGTTCTGCTTTAGGAGTGCCAAGTGGGTCCTGAAAACTAACACCCTAAACAGTGGCTTGTGAGTTTTGTTTCCCAGGGAAAAAGCCTGGACAATGGTTCAGGGGCCTGCGGCCTTTAATTGCCGGGTGCCTCCTGGAATTCGGCCTCTCGCAGGATGCCTCCCAGACGCAAGGTGGCACCAGTTCCAACTTGGTCTGGTTTAAGAGTTCCATGGGTCCTGAAAACTGACACCCAGAACAGTGGCTTGTGAGTTTTGTTTCCCAGGGAAAAAGCCTGGACAATGGTTCAGGGGTCTGAGGCCTTAAATTGCCGGGTGCCTCCTGGAATTCGGCCTCTCGCAGGATGCCTCCCAGACGCAAGGTGGCACCAGTTTCAACTTGGTCTGGTTTGAGAGTGCCAAGTGGGTCCTGAAAACTGACACCCAGAACAGTGGCTTGTGAGTTTTGTTTCCCAGGGAAAAAGCCTGTACAATGGTTCAGGGGCCTGAGGCTTTAAATTGCCGGGTGCCTCCTGGAATTCAGCCTCTCGCAGGATGCCTCCCAGACGCAAGGTGGCACCAGTTCCAACTTGGTCTGGTTTAAGAGTTCCAAGTGGGTCCTGAAAACTGACACCCAGAACAGTGGCTTGTGAGTTTTGTTTCCCAGGGAAAAAGCCTGGACAATGGTTCAGGGGTCTGAGGCCTTAAATTGCCGGGTGCCTCCTGGAATTCGGCCTCTCGCAAGATGCCTCCCAGACGCTAGGTTGCACCAGTTTTAACTTGGCCTGGTTTAAGAGTGCCAAGTGGGTCCTGAAAACTGACACCCAGAACAGTGGCTTGTGAGTTTTGTTTCCCAGGGAAAAAGCCTGGACAACGGTTCAGGGCCCTGCGGCCTTAAATTGCCGGGTGCCTCCTGGAATTGCGCCTCTCGCAGGATGCCTCCCAGACGCAAGGTGGCACCTGTTCCAACTTGGTCTGGTTTAAGAGTGCCAAGTGGGTCCTGAAAACTGACACCCAGAACAGTGGCTTGTGAGTTTTGTGTCCCAGGGAAAAAGCCTGTACAATGGTTCAGGGGCCTGAGGCCTTAAATTGCCGGGTGCCTCCTGGAATTCGGCCTCTTGCAGGATGCCTCCCAGACGCAAGATGGCACCAGTTCCAACTTGGTCTGGTTTGAGAGAGCCAAGTGGGTCCTGAAAACTGACACCCAGAACAGTGGCTTGTGAGTTTTGTTTCCTAGGGAAAAAGCCTGTACAATGGCTCAGGGGCTTGAGGCCTTAAATTGCCGGGTGCCTCCTGGAATTGCGCCTCTCGCAGGATGCCTCCCAGACGCAAAATGACACCAGTGCCAACTTGGTCTGGTTTGAGAGTGCCAGGTGGGTCCTGCAAACTGACGCCCAGAACAGTGGCTTGTGAGTTTTGTTTCCTAGGGCAAAAGCCTGTACAATGGTTCAGGGTCCTGCGGCATTAAATTGCCGGGTGCCTCCTGGAATTCGGCCTCTCGCAGGATTCCTCCCAGACGCATGGTGGCACCTGTTCCAACTTGGTCTGGTTTAAGAGTGCCAAGTGGGTCCTGGAACCTGACACCCAGAACAGTGGCTTGTGAGTTTTGTTTCCCAGGGAAAAAGCCTGTAGAATGGTTCAGGGTCCTGTGGTCTTAAATAGCCGGGTGCCTCCTGGAGATCCGCCTCTCGCAGGATGTCTCCCAGACGCAAAATTACACCAGTGCCAACTTAGTCTGGTTTAAGAGTGCCAGGTGGGTCCTGAAAACTGACACCCAGAACAGTGGCTTGTGAGTTTTGTGACCCAGGGAAAAAGCCTGTACAATGGTTCAGGGGCCTGAGGCCTTAAATTGCCGGGTGCCTCCTGGAATTCGGCTTCTTGCAGGATGCCACCCAGACGCAAGATGGCACCAGTTCCAACTTGGTCTGGTTTGAGAGAGCCAAGTGTGTCCTGAAAACTGACACCCAGAACAGTGGCTTGTGAGTTTTGTTTCCCAGGGAAAAAGCCTGTACAATGGCTCAGGGGCTTGAGGCCTTAAATTGCCGGGTGCCTCCTGGAATTGCGCCTCTCGCAGGATGCCTCCCAGACGCAAGGTGGCACCAGTTTCAACTTGGTCTGGTTTGAGAGTGCCAAGTGGGTCCTGAAAACTGACACCCAGAACAGTGGCTTGTGAGTTTTGTTTCCCAGGGAAAAAGCCTGTACAATGGTTCAGGGGCTTGAGGCCTTAAATTGCCGGGTGCCTCCTGGAATTCGGCCTCTCGCAGGATGCCTCCCAGACGCAAGGTGGCACCAGTTCCAACTTAGTCTGGTTTAAGATTGCCATGTGGGTCCTGAAGACTGACACCCAGAACAGTGGCTTGTGAGTTTTGTTTCCCAGGGAAAAAGCCTGTAGAATGGTTCAGGGGCTTGAGGCCTTAAATTGCAGGGTGCCTCCTGGAATTCGGCCTCTCGCAGGATGCCTCCCAGACGCAAAATGACACCAGTGGCAATTTGGTCTGGTTTGAGAGTGCCAGGTGGGTCCTGAAAACTGACACCCAGAACAGTGGCTTGTGAGTTTTGTTTTCCAGGGAAAAAGCCTGGACAATGGTTCAGGGTCCTGCGGCCTTAAATTGGCGGATGCCTCCTGGAATTGCGCCTCTCGCAGGATGCCTCCCAGACGCAAGGTGGCACCAGTTCCAACTTGGTCTGGTTTAAGAGTTCCAAGTGGGTCCTGAAAACTGACACCCAGAACAGTGGCTTGTGAGTTTTGTTTCCCAGGGAAAAAGCCTGGACAATGGTTCAGGGGTCTGAGGCCTTAAATTGCCGGGTGCCTCCTGGAATTGCGCCTCTCGCAGGATGCCTCCCAGACGCAAAATGACACCAGTGCCAACTTGGTCTGGTTTGAGAGTGCCAGGTGGGTCCTGCAAACTGACGCCCAGAACAGTGGCTTGTGAGTTTTGTTTCCTAGGGAAAAAGCCTGTACAATGGTTCAGGGTCCTGCGGCATTAAATTGCCGGGTGCCTCCTGGAATTGCGCCTCTCGCAGGATTCCTCCCAGACGCATGGTGGCACCTGTTCCAACTTGGTCTGTTTTCAGAGTGCCATGTCGCTCCTGAAAACTTACACCCAGAACAGTGGCTTGTGAGTTTTGTTTTCCAGGGAAAAAGCCTGGACAATGGTTCAGGGTCCTGCGGCCTTAAATTGCCGGATGCCTCCTGGAATTGCGCCTCTCCCAGGATGCCTCCCAGACGCAAGGTTGCACCAGTTCCAACTTGGTCTGGTTTAAGAGTTCCAAGTGGGTCCTGAAAACTGACACCCAGAACAGTGGCTTGTGAGTTTTGTTTCCCAGGGAAAAAGCCTGGACAATGGTTCAGGGGTCTGAGGCCTTAAATTGCCGGGTGCCTCCTGGAATTCGGCCTCTCGCAGGATGCCTCCCAGACGCAAGGTGGCACCAGTTTCAACTTGGTCTGGTTTGAGAGTGCCAAGTGGGTCCTGAAAACTGACACCCAGAACAGTGGCTTGTGAGTTTTGTTTCCCAGGGAAAAAGCCTGTACAATGATTCAGGGGCTTGAGGCCTTAAATTGCCGGGTGCCTCCTGGAATTCGGCCTCTCGCAGGATGCCTCCCAGACGCAAGGTGGCACCAGTTCCAACTTAGTCTGGTTTAAGATTGCCATGTGGGTCCTGAAGACTGACACCCAGAACAGTGGCTTGTGAGTTTTGTTTCCCAGGGAAAAAGCCTGTAGAATGGTTCAGGGGCTTGAGGCCTTAAATTGCAGGGTGCCTCCTGGAATTCGGCCTCTCGCAGGATGCCTCCCAGACGCAAAATGACACCAGTGGCAATTTGGTCTGGTTTGAGAGTGCCAGGTGGGTCCTGAAAACTGACACCCAGAACAATGGCTTGTGAGTTTTGTTTTCCAGGGAAAAAGCCTGGACAATGGTTCAGGGTCCTGCGGCCTTAAATTGGCGGATGCCTCCTGGAATTGCGCCTCTCGCAGGATGCCTCCCAGACGCAAGGTGGCACCAGTTCCAACTTGGTCTGGTTTAAGAGTTCCAAGTGGGTCCTGAAAACTGACACCCAGAACAGTGGCTTGTGAGTTTTGTTTCCCAGGGAAAAAGCCTGTAGAATGGTTCAGGGGTCTGAGGCCTTAAATTGCCGGGTGCCTCCTGGAATTCGGCCTCTCGCAGGATGCCTCCCAGACGCAAGGTGGCACCAGTTTCAACTTGGTCTGGTTTGAGAGTGCCAAGTGGGTCCTGAAAACTGACACCCAGAATAGTGGCTTGTGAGTTTTGTTTCCCAAGGAAAAAGCCTGTACAATGGCTCAGGGGCTTGAGGACTTAAATTGCCGGGTGCCTCCTGGAATTCGGCCTCTCGCAGGATGCCTCCCAGACGCAAGGTGGCACCAGTTCAAACTTGTTCTGCTTTAGGAGTGCCAAGTGGGTCCTGAAAACTAACACCCTAAACAGTGGCTTGTGAGTTTTGTTTCCCAGGGAAAAAGCCTGGACAACGGTTCAGGGGCCTGCGGCCTTTAATTGCCGGGTGCCTCCTGGAATTCGGCCTCTCGCAGGATGCCTCCCAGACGCAAGGTGGCACCAGTTCCAACTTGGTCTGGTTTAAGAGTTCCATGGGTCCTGAAAACTGACACCCAGAACAGTGGCTTGTGAGTTTTGTTTCCCAGGGAAAAAGCCTGGACAATGGTTCAGGGGTCTGAGGCCTTAAATTGCCGGGTGCCTCCTGGAATTCGGCCTCTCGCAGGATGCCTCCCAGACGCAAGGTGGCACCAGTTTCAACTTGGTCTGGTTTGAGAGTGCCAAGTGGGTCCTGAAAACTGACACCCAGAACAGTGGCTTGTGAGTTTTGTTTCCCAGGGAAAAAGCCTGTACAATGGTTCAGGGGCCTGAGGCTTTAAATTGCCGGGTGCCTCCTGGAATTCAGCCTCTCGCAGGATGCCTCCCAGACGCAAGGTGGCACCAGTTCCAACTTGGTCTGGTTTAAGAGTTCCAAGTGGGTCCTGAAAACTGACACCCAGAACAGTGGCTTGTGAGTTTTGTTTCCCAGGGAAAAAGCCTGGACAATGGTTCAGGGGTCTGAGGCCTTAAATTGCCGGGTGCCTCCTGGAATTCGGCCTCTCGCAAGATGCCTCCCAGACGCTAGGTTGCACCAGTTTTAACTTGGCCTGGTTTAAGAGTGCCAAGTGGGTCCTGAAAACTGACACCCAGAACAGTGGCTTGTGAGTTTTGTTTCCCAGGGAAAAAGCCTGGACAACGGTTCAGGGCCCTGCGGCCTTAAATTGCCGGGTGCCTCCTGGAATTGCGCCTCTCGCAGGATGCCTCCCAGACGCAAGGTGGCACCTGTTCCAACTTGGTCTGGTTTAAGAGTGCCAAGTGGGTCCTGAAAACTGACACCCAGAACAGTGGCTTGTGAGTTTTGTGTCCCAGGGAAAAAGCCTGTACAATGGTTCAGGGGCCTGAGGCCTTAAATTGCCGGGTGCCTCCTGGAATTCGGCCTCTTGCAGGATGCCTCCCAGACGCAAGATGGCACCAGTTCCAACTTGGTCTGGTTTGAGAGAGCCAAGTGGGTCCTGAAAACTGACACCCAGAACAGTGGCTTGTGAGTTTTGTTTCCTAGGGAAAAAGCCTGTACAATGGCTCAGGGGCTTGAGGCCTTAAATTGCCGGGTGCCTCCTGGAATTGCGCCTCTCGCAGGATGCCTCCCAGACGCAAAATGACACCAGTGCCAACTTGGTCTGGTTTGAGAGTGCCAGGTGGGTCCTGCAAACTGACGCCCAGAACAGTGGCTTGTGAGTTTTGTTTCCTAGGGCAAAAGCCTGTACAATGGTTCAGGGTCCTGCGGCATTAAATTGCCGGGTGCCTCCTGGAATTCGGCCTCTCGCAGGATTCCTCCCAGACGCATGGTGGCACCTGTTCCAACTTGGTCTGGTTTAAGAGTGCCAAGTGGGTCCTGGAACCTGACACCCAGAACAGTGGCTTGTGAGTTTTGTTTCCCAGGGAAAAAGCCTGTAGAATGGTTCAGGGTCCTGTGGTCTTAAATAGCCGGGTGCCTCCTGGAGATCCGCCTCTCGCAGGATGTCTCCCAGACGCAAAATTACACCAGTGCCAACTTAGTCTGGTTTAAGAGTGCCAGGTGGGTCCTGAAAACTGACACCCAGAACAGTGGCTTGTGAGTTTTGTGACCCAGGGAAAAAGCCTGTACAATGGTTCAGGGGCCTGAGGCCTTAAATTGCCGGGTGCCTCCTGGAATTCGGCTTCTTGCAGGATGCCTCCCAGACGCAAGATGGCACCAGTTCCAACTTGGTCTGGTTTGAGAGAGCCAAGTGTGTCCTGAAAACTGACACCCAGAACAGTGGCTTGTGAGTTTTGTTTCCCAGGGAAAAAGCCTGTACAATGGCTCAGGGGCTTGAGGCCTTAAATTGCCGGGTGCCTCCTGGAATTGCGCCTCTCGCAGGATGCCTCCCAGACGCAAGGTGGCACCAGTACCAACTTGTTCTGGTTTAAGAGTGCCAAGTGGGTCCTGAAAACTGACACCCAGAACAGTGGCTTGTGAGTTTTGTTTCCTAGGGAAAAAGCCTGTACAATGGTTCAGGGTCCTGCGGCCTTAAATTGCCGGGTGCCTCCTGGAATTCGGCCTCTCGCAAGATGCCTCCCAGACGCTAGGTTGCACCAGTTTTAACTTGGCCTGGTTTAAGAGTGCCAAGTGGGTCCTGAAAACTGACACCCAGAACAGTGGCTTGTGAGTTTTGTTTCCCAGGGAAAAAGCCTGTACAATGGTTCAGGGGCCTGCGGCCTTAAATTGCCGGGTGCCTCCTGGAATTGCGCCTCTCGCAGGATGCCTCCCAGACGCAAGGTGGCACCAGTTCCAACTTGGTCTGGTTTAAGAGTTCCAAGTGGGTCCTGAAAACTGACACCCAGAAGAGTGTCTTGTGAGTTTTGTTTCCCAGGAAAAAGCCTGTACAATGGTTCAGGGTCCTGTGGCCTTAAATTGCCGGGTGCCTCCTGGAATTGCGCCGCTCGCAGGATGCCTCCCAGACGCAAAATGACACCAGTGCCAACTTGGTCTGGTTTGAGAGTGCCAGGTGGGTCCTGCAAACTGACGCCCAGAACAGTGGCTTGTGAGTTTTGTTTCCTAGGGAAAAAGGCTGTACAATGGTTCAGGGTCCTGCGGCATTAAATTGCCGGGTGCCTCCTGGAATTGCGCCTCTCGCAGGATTCCTCCCAGACGCATGGTGGCACCTGTTCCAACTTGGTCTGTTTTCAGAGTGCCAGGTCGCTCCTGAAAACTTACACCCAGAACAGTGGCTTGTGAGTTTTGTTTTCCAGGGAAAAAGCCTGGACAATGGTTCAGGGTCCTGCGGCCTTAAATTGCCGGATGCCTCCTGGAATTGCGCCTCTCGCAGGATGCCTCCCAGACGCAAGGTTGCACCAGTTCCAACTTGGTCTGGTTTAAGAGTTCCAAGTGGGTCCTGAAAACTGACACCCAGAACAGTGGCTTGTGAGTTTTGTTTCCCAGGGAAAAAGCCTGGACAATGGTTCAGGGGTCTGAGGCCTTAAATTGCCGGGTGCCTCCTGGAATTCGGCCTCTCGCAGGATGCCTCCCAGACGCAAGGTGGCACCAGTTTCAACTTGGTCTGGTTTGAGAGTGTCAAGTGGGTCCTGAAAACTGACACCCAGAACAGTGGCTTCTGAGTTTTCTTTCCCAGGGAAAAAGCCTGTACAATGGTTCAGGGCTTGAGGCCTTAAATTGCCGGGTGCCTCCTGGAATTCGGCCTCTCGCAGGATGCCTCCCAGACGCAAGGTGGCACCAGTTCCAACTTAGTCTGGTTTAAGATTGCCAAGTGGGTCCTGAAGACTGACACCCAGAACAGTGGCTTGTGAGTTTTGTTTCCCAGGGAAAAAGCCTGGACAACGGTTCAGGGGCCTGCGGCCTTAAATTGCCGGGTGCCTCCTGGAATTGCGCCTCTCGCAGGATGCCTCCCAGACGCAAGGTGGCACCAGTTCCAACTTGGTCTGGTTTAAGAGTTCCATGGGTCCTGAAAACTGACACCCAGAACAGTGGCTTGTGAGTTTTGTTTCCCAGGGAAAAAGCCTGGACAATGGTTCAGGGGTCTGAGGCCTTAAATTGCCGGGTGCCTCCTGGAATTCGGCCTCTCGCAGGATGCCTCCCAGACGCAAGGTGGCACCAGTTTCAACTTGGTCTGGTTTGAGAGTGCCAAGTGGGTCCTGAAAACTGACACCCAGAACAGTGGCTTGTGAGTTTTGTTTCCCAGGGAAAAAGCCTGGACAATGGTTCAGGGGCCTGAGGCTTTAAATTGCCGGGTGCCTCCTGGAATTCAGCCTCTCGCAGGATGCCTCCCAGACGCAAGGTGGCACCAGTTCCAACTTGGTCTGGTTTAAGAGTGCCAAGTGGGTCCTGAAAACTGACACCCAGAACAGTGGCTTGTGAGTTTTGTTTCCTAGGGAAAAAGCCTGTACAATGGTTCAGGGTCCTGCGGCCTTAAATTGCCTGGTGCCTCCTGGAATTCGGCCTCTCGCAAGATGCCTCCCAGACGCTAGGTTGCACCAGTTTTAACTTGGCCTGGTTTAAGAGTGCTAAGTGGGTCCTGAAAACTGACACCCAGAACAGTGGCTTGTGAGTTTTGTTTCCCAGGGAAAAAGCCTGGACAACGGTTCAGGGGCCTGCGGCCTTAAATTGCCGGGTGCCTCCTGGAATTGCGCCTCTCGCAGGATGCCTCCCAGACGCAAGGTGGCACCTGTTCCAACTTGGTCTGGATTAAGAGTGCCAAGTGGGTCCTGAAAACTGACACCCAGAACAGTGGCTTGTGAGTTTTGTGTCCCAGGGAAAAAGCCTGTACAATGGTTCAGGGGCCTGAGGCCTTAAATTGCCGGGTGCCTCCTGGAATTCGGCCTCTTGCAGGATGCCTCCCAGACGCAAGATGGCACCAGTTCCAACTTGGTCTGGTTTGAGAGAGCCAAGTGGGTCCTGAAAACTGACACCCAGAACAGTGGCTTGTGAGTTTTGTTTCCTAGGGAAAAAGCCTGTACAATGGCTCAGGGGCTTGAGGCCTTAAATTGCCGGGTGCCTCCTGGAATTGCGCCTCTCGCAGGATGCCTCCCAGACGCAAAATGACACCAGTGCCAACTTGGTCTGGTTTGAGAGTGCCAGGTGGGTCCTGCAAACTGACGCCCAGAACAGTGGCTTGTGAGTTTTGTTTCCTAGGGAAAAAGCCTGTAGAAAGGTTCAGGGTCCTGCGGCATTAAATTGCCGGGTGCCTCCTGGAATTCGGCCTCTCGCAGGATTCCTCCCAGACGCATGGTGGCACCTGTTCCAACTTGGTCTGGTTTAAGAGTGCCAAGTGGGTCCTGGAACCTGACACCCAGAACAGTGGCTTGTGAGTTTTGTTTCCCAGGGAAAAAGCCTGTACAATGGTTCAGGGGCCTAGGCCTTTAATAGCCGGTGTCTCCTGGAGATCCGCCTCTCGCAGGATGCCTCCCAGACGCAAAATTACACCAGTGCCAACTTAGTCTGGTTTAAGAGTGCCAGGTGGGTCCTGAAAACTGACACCCAGAACAGTGGCTTGTGAGTTTTGTGACCCAGGGAAAAAGCCTGTACAATGGTTCAGGGGCCTGAGGCCTTAAATTGCCGGGTGCCTCCTGGAATTCGGCTTCTTGCAGGATGCCTCCCAGACGCAAGATGGCACCAGTTCCAACTTGGTCTGGTTTGAGAGAGCCAAGTGTGTCCTGAAAACTGACACCCAGAACAGTGGCTTGTGAGTTTTGTTTCCCAGGGAAAAAGCCTGTACAATGGCTCAGGGGCTTGAGGCCTTAAATTGCCGGGTGCCTCCTGGAATTGCGCCTCTCGCAGGATGCCTCCCAGACGCAAGGTGGCACCAGTACCAACTTGGTCTGGTTTAAGAGTGCCAAGTGGGTCCTGAAAACTGACACCCAGAACAGTGGCTTGTGAGTTTTGTTTCCTAGGGAAAAAGCCTGTACAATGGTTCAGGGTCCTGCGGCCTTAAATTGCCGGGTGCCTCCTGGAATTCGGCCTCTCGCAAGATGCCTCCCAGACGCTAGGTTGCACCAGTTTTAACTTGGCCTGGTTTAAGAGTGCCAAGTGGGTCCTGAAAACTGACACCCAGAACAGTGGCTTGTGAGTTTTGTTTCCCAGGGAAAAAGCCTGTACAATGGTTCAGGGGCCTGGGGCCTTAAATTGCCGGGTGCCTCCTGGAATTGCGCCTCTCGCAGGATGCCTCCCAGACGCAAGGTGGCACCAGTTCCAACTTGGTCTGGTTTAAGAGTTCCAAGTGGGTCCTGAAAACTGACACCCAGAACAGTGGCTTGTGAGTTTTGTTTCCCAGGAAAAAGCCTGTACAATGGTTCAGGGTCCTGTGGCCTTAAATTGCCGGGTGCCTCCTGGAATTGCGCCGCTCGCAGGATGCCTCCCAGACGCAAAATGACACCAGTGCCAACTTGGTCTGGTTTGAGAGTGCCAGGTGGGTCCTGCAAACTGACGCCCAGAACAGTGGCTTGTGAGTTTTGTTTCCTAGGGAAAAAGGCTGTACAATGGTTCAGGGTCCTGCGGCATTAAATTGCCGGGTGCCTCCTGGAATTGCGCCTCTCGCAGGATTCCTCCCAGACGCATGGTGGCACCTGTTCCAACTTGGTCTGTTTTCAGAGTGCCAGGTCGCTCCTGAAAACTTACACCCAGAACAGTGGCTTGTGAGTTTTGTTTTCCAGGGAAAAAGCCTGGACAATGGTTCAGGGTCCTGCGGCCTTAAATTGCCGGATGCCTCCTGGAATTGCGCCTCTCGCAGGATGCCTCCCAGACGCAAGGTTGCACCAGTTCCAACTTGGTCTGGTTTAAGAGTTCCAAGTGGGTCCTGAAAACTGACACCCAGAACAGTGGCTTGTGAGTTTTGTTTCCCAGGGAAAAAGCCTGGACAATGGTTCAGGGGTCTGAGGCCTTAAATTGCCGGGTGCCTCCTGGAATTCGGCCTCTCGCAGGATGCCTCCCAGACGCAAGGTGGCACCAGTTTCAACTTGGTCTGGTTTGAGAGTGCCAAGTGGGTCCTGAAAACTGACACCCAGAACAGTGGCTTCTGAGTTTTCTTTCCCAGGGAAAAAGCCTGTACAATGGTTCAGGGCTTGAGGCCTTAAATTGCCGGGTGCCTCCTGGAATTCGGCCTCTCGCAGGATGCCTCCCAGACGCAAGGTGGCACCAGTTCCAACTTAGTCTGGTTTAAGATTGCCAAGTGGGTCCTGAAGACTGACACCCAGAACAGTGGCTTGTGAGTTTTGTTTCCCAGGGAAAAAGCCTGTATAATGGTTCAGGGTCCTGTGGTCTTAAATTGCAGGGTGCCTCCTGGAGATCCGCCTCTCGCAGGATGCCTCCCAGACGCAAAATGACACCAGTTCCAACTTGGTCTGGTTTGAGAGTGCCAGGTGGGTCCTGAAAACTGACACCCAGAACAGTGGCTTGTGAGTTTTGTTTTCCAGGGAAAAAGCCTGTAGAATGGTTCAGGGTCCTGCGGCCTTAAATTGGCGGATGCCTCCTGGAATTGCGCCTCTCGCAGGATGCCTCCCAGACGCAAGGTGGCACCAGTTCCAACTTGGTCTGGTTTAAGAGTTCCAAGTGGGTCCTGAAAACTGACACCCAGAACAGTGGCTTGTGAGTTTTGTTTCCCAGGGAAAAAGCCTGGACAATGGTTCAGGGGTCTGAGGCCTTAAATTGCCGGGTGCCTCCTGGAATTCGGCCTCTCGCAGGATGCCTCCCAGACGCAAGGTGGCACCAGTTTCAACTTGGTCTGGTTTGAGAGTGCCAAGTGGGTCCTGAAAACTGACACCCAGAATAGTGGCTTGTGAGTTTTGTTTCCCAAGGAAAAAGCCTGTACAATGGCTCAGGGGCTTGAGGACTTAAATTGCCGGGTGCCTCCTGGAATTCGGCCTCTCGCAGGATGCCTCCCAGACGCAAGGTGGCACCAGTTCAAACTTGGTCTGCTTTAGGAGTGCCAAGTGGGTCCTGAAAACTAACACCCAGAACAGTGGCTTGTGAGTTTTGTTTCCCAGGGAAAAAGCCTGGACAACGGTTCAGGGGCCTGCGGCCTTAAATTGCCGGGTGCCTCCTGGAATTGCGCCTCTCGCAGGATGCCTCCCAGACGCAAGGTGGCACCAGTTCCAACTTGGTCTGGTTTAAGAGTTCCATGGGTCCTGAAAACTGACACCCAGAACAGTGGCTTGTGAGTTTTGTTTCCCAGGGAAAAAGCCTGGACAATGGTTCAGGGGTCTGAGGCCTTAAATTGCCGGGTGCCTCCTGGAATTCGGCCTCTCGCAGGATGCCTCCCAGACGCAAGGTGGCACCAGTTTCAACTTGGTCTGGTTTGAGAGTGCCAAGTGGGTCCTGAAAACTGACACCCAGAACAGTGGCTTGTGAGTTTTGTTTCCCAGGGAAAAAGCCTGGACAATGGTTCAGGGGCCTGAGGCTTTAAATTGCCGGGTGCCTCCTGGAATTCAGCCTCTCGCAGGATGCCTCCCAGACGCAAGGTGGCACCAGTTCCAACTTGGTCTGGTTTAAGAGTGCCAAGTGGGTCCTGAAAACTGACACCCAGAACAGTGGCTTGTGAGTTTTGTTTCCTAGGGAAAAAGCCTGTACAATGGTTCAGGGTCCTGCGGCCTTAAATTGCCTGGTGCCTCCTGGAATTCGGCCTCTCGCAAGATGCCTCCCAGACGCTAGGTTGCACCAGTTTTAACTTGGCCTGGTTTAAGAGTGCCAAGTGGGTCCTGAAAACTGACACCCAGAACAGTGGCTTGTGAGTTTTGTTTCCCAGGGAAAAAGCCTGGACAACGGTTCAGGGGCCTGCGGCCTTAAATTGCCGGGTGCCTCCTGGAATTGCGCCTCTCGCAGGATGCCTCCCAGACGCAAGGTGGCACCTGTTCCAACTTGGTCTGGATTAAGAGTGCCAAGTGGGTCCTGAAAACTGACACCCAGAACAGTGGCTTGTGAGTTTTGTGTCCCAGGGAAAAAGCCTGTACAATGGTTCAGGGGCCTGAGGCCTTAAATTGCCGGGTGCCTCCTGGAATTCGGCCTCTTGCAGGATGCCTCCCAGACGCAAGATGGCACCAGTTCCAACTTGGTCTGGTTTGAGAGAGCCAAGTGGGTCCTGAAAACTGACACCCAGAACAGTGGCTTGTGAGTTTTGTTTCCTAGGGAAAAAGCCTGTACAATGGCTCAGGGGCTTGAGGCCTTAAATTGCCGGGTGCCTCCTGGAATTGCGCCTCTCGCAGGATGCCTCCCAGACGCAAAATGACACCAATGCCAACTTGGTCTGGTTTGAGAGTGCCAGGTGGGTCCTGCAAACTGACGCCCAGAACAGTGGCTTGTGAGTTTTGTTTCCTAGGGAAAAAGCCTGTAGAATGGTTCAGGGTCCTGCGGCATTAAATTGCCGGGTGCCTCCTGGAATTCGGCCTCTCGCAGGATTCCTCCCAGACGCATGGTGGCACCTGTTCCAACTTGGTCTGGTTTAAGAGTGCCAAGTGGGTCCTGGAACCTGACACCCAGAACAGTGGCTTGTGAGTTTTGTTTCCCAGGGAAAAAGCCTGTACAATGGTTCAGGGGCCTAGGCCTTTAATAGCCGGTGTCTCCTGGAGATCCGCCTCTTGCAGGATGCCTCCCAGACGCAAAATTACACCAGTGCCAACTTAGTCTGGTTTAAGAGTGCCAGGTGGGTCCTGAAAACTGACACCCAGAAGAGTGTCTTGTTTGTTTTGTTTCCCAGGGAAAAAGCCTGTAGAATGGTTCAGGGTCCTGCGGCCTTAAATTGCCGGGTGCCTCCTGGAGATCCGCCTCTCGCAGGATGCCTCCCAGACGCGAAATGACACCAGTGGCAACTTGGTCTGGTTTGAGAGTGCCAGGTGGGTCCTGAAAACTGACACCCAGAACAGTGGCTTGTGAGTTTTGTTTCCCAGGGAAAAAGCCTGTACAATGGTTCAGGGTCCTGCGGCCTTAAATTGCCGGATGCCTCCTGGAATTGCGCCTCTCGCAGGATGCCTCCCAGACGCAAGGTGGCACCAGTTCCAACTTGGTCTGGTTTAAGAGTGCCAAGTGGGTCCTGAAAACTGACACCCAGAACAGTGTCTTGTGAGTTTTTTTTCCCAGTGAAAAAGCCTGTATAATGGTTCAGGGGCCTGAGGCCTTAAATTTCCGGGTGCCTCCTGGAATTTGGCCTCTTGCAGGATGTCTCCCAGACGCAAGATCGCACCGGTTCAACTTGGTCTGGTTTGAGAGTGCCAAGTGGGTCCTGAAAACTGACACCCAGAACAGTGGCTTGTGAGTTTTGTTTCCCAGGGAAAAAGCCTGTACAATGGTTCAGGCTCCTGAGGCCTTAAATTGCCGGGTGCGTCCTGGAATTCGGCCTCTCGCAAAATTCCTCCCAGACGCAAGATAGCACCAGTTCCAACTCGGTCTGGTTTAAGAGTTCCAAGTGGGTCCTGAAAACTGACACCCAGAACAGTGGCTTGTGAGTTTTGTTTCCCAGGGAAAAAGCCTGTACAATGGTTCAGGGGTCTGAGGCCTTAAATTGCCGGGTGCCTCCTGGAATTCGGCCTCTCGCAGGATGCCTCCCAGACGCAAGGTGGCACCAGTTCCAACTTGGTCTGGTTTAAGAGTGCCAAGTGGGTCCTGGAACCTGACACCCAGAACAGTGGCTTGTGAGTTTTGTTTCCCAGGGAAAAAGCCTGTAGAATGGTTCAGGGGCCTAGGCCTTTAATAGCCGGTGCCTCCTGGAGATCCGCCTCTCGCAGGATGCCTCCCAGACGCAAAATTACACCAGTGCCAACTTAGTCTGGTTTAAGAGTGCCAGGTGGGTCCTGAAAACTGACACCCAGAAGAGTGTCTTGTGAGTTTTGTTTCCCAGGGAAAAAGCCTGGACAATGGTTCAGGGTCCTGCGGCCTCAAATTACCGAGTGCCTCCTGGAATTCGGCCTCTCGCAGGATGCCTCCCAGACGCAAGGTGGCACCAGTTCCAACTTGGTCTGGTTTGAGAGTGCCAAGTGGGTCCTGAAAACTGACACCCAGAACAGTGGCTTGTGAGTTTTGTTTCCCAGGGAAAAAGCCTGTAAAATGGTTCAGGGGCCTGAGGCCTTAAATTGCCGAGTGCCTCCTGGAATTCGGCCTCTCGCAGGATGCCTCCCAGACGCAAGGTGGCACCAGTTCCAACTTGGTCTGGTTTAAGAGTGCCAAGTGGGTCCTGAAAACTGACACCCAGAACAGTGGCTTGTGAGTTTTGTTTCCCAGGGAAAAAGCCTGTACAATGGTTCAGGGTCCTGAGGCCTTAAATTGCCGAGTGCCTCCTTGAATTCGGCCTATCACAGGATGCCTCCCAGACGCAAGGTGGCACCAGTTCCAACTTGGTCTGGTTTAAGAGTTCCAAGTGGGTCCTGAAAACTGACACCCCGAACAGTGGCTTCTGAGTTTTGTTTCCCAGGGAAAAAGCCTGTACAATGGTTCAGGGTCCTGCGGCCTTAAATTGCCGGGTGCCTCCTGGAGATCCACCTCTCGCAGGATGCCTCCCAGACGCATGGTGGCACCTGTTCCAACTTGGTCTGGTTTAAGACTGCCAAGTGGGTCCTGAAAACTGACACCCAGAACAGTGGCTTGTGAGTTTTGTTTCCCAGGGAAAAAGCCTGGACAATGGTTCAGGGGCCTGAGGCCTTAAATTTCCGGGTGCCTCCTGGAATTCGGCCTCTCGCAGGATGCCTCCCAGACGCAAGATGGCACCAGTTCCAACTTGGTCTGGTTTGAGAGAGCCAAGTGGGTCCTGAAAACTGACACCCAGAACAGTGGCTTCTGAGTTTTCTTTCCCAGGGAAAAAGCCTGTACAATGGTTCAGGGGCCTGAGGCCTTAAATTTCCGGGTGCCTCCTGGAATTCGGCCTCTCGCAGGATGCCTCCCAGACGCAAGGTGGCACCAGTTCCAAATTAGTCTGGTTTAAGAGTGCCAAGTGGGTCCTGAAGACTGACACCCAGAACAGTGGCTTGTGAGTTTTGTTTCCCAGGGAAAAAGCCTGTAGAATGGTTCAGGGGTCCTGTGGTCTTAAATTGCCGGGTGCCTCCTGGAGATCCGCCTCTCGCAGGATGCCTCCCAGACGCAAAATTACACCAGTGCCAACTTAGTCTGGTTTAAGAGTGCCAGGTGGGTCCTGAAAACTGACACCCAGAACAGTGGCTTGTGAGTTTTGTTTCCCAGGGAAAAAGCCTGTAGAATGGTTCAGGGTCCTGCGGCCTTAAATTACCGAGTGCCTCCTGGAATTCGGCCTCTCGCAGGATGCCTCCCAGACGCAAGGTGGCACCAGTTCCAACTTGGTCTGGTTTGAGAGTGCCAAGTGGGTCCTGAAAACTGACACCCAGAACAGTGGCTTGTGAGTTTTGTTTCCCAGTGAAAAAGCCTGTAGAATGGTTCAGGGGCCTGAGGCCTTAATTTGCCGAGTGCCTCCTGGAATTCGGCCTCTCGCTGGATGCCTCCCAGACGCAAGGTGGCACCAGTTCCAACTTGGTCTGGTTTAAGAGTGCCAAGTGGGTCCTGCAAACTGACACCCAGAACAGTGGCTTGTGAGTTTTGTTTCCCAGGGAAAAAGCCTGTACAATGGTTCAGGGGCCTGAGGCCTTAAATTGCCGAGTGCCTCCTGGAATTGCGCCTCTCGCAGGATGCCTCCCAGACGCAAGATGGCACCAGTTCCAACTTGGTCTGGTTTGAGAGTGCCAAGTGGGTCCTGAAAACTGACACCCAGAACAGTGGCTTGTGAGTTTTGTTTCCCAGGGAAAAAGCCTGTACAATGGTTCAGGGGCTTGAGGCCTTAAAATGCCAGGTGCCTCCTGGAATTCGGCCTCTCGCAGGATGCCTTCCAGACGCAAGGTGGCACCAGTTCCAACTTAGTCTGGTTTAAGAGTGCCAAGTGGGTCCTGAAAACTGACACCCAGAACAGTGTCTTGTGAGTTTTGTTTCCCAGGGAAAAAGCCTTTACAAGGGTTCAGGGTACTGCGGCCTTAAATAGCCGGGTGCCTCCTGGAATTCGGCCTCTCTCAGGATGCCTCCCAGACGCAAGATGGCCCCACTGCTAACTTGGCCTGGTTTGAGAGTGCATGGTGGCTCCTGCAAACTGACACCCAGAACAGTGGCTTGTGAGTTTTGTTTCCCAGGGAAAAAGCCTGTACAATAGTTCAGGGTCCGACGGTCCTAAATTGCCGGGTGCCTCCTGGAGATCCACCTCTCGCAGGATGCCTCCCAGACGCAAGGTGGCAGCAGTTCCAACTTAGTCTGGTTTAAGAGTGCCAAGTGGGTCCTGAAGACTGACACCCAGAACAGTGGCTTGTGAGTTTTGTTTCCCACGGAAAAAGCCTGTACAATGGTTCAGGGTCCGACGGTCCTAAATTGCCGGGTGCCTCCTTGAGATCCACCTCTCGCAGGATGCCTCCCAGACGCAAAATGACACCAGTGCCAACTTCGTCTGGTTTGAGAGTGCCAGGTGGGTCCTGAAAACTGACACCCAGAACAGTGGCTTGTGAGTTTTGTTTCCCAGGGAAAAAGCCTGGACAATGGTTCAGGGTCCTGCGGCCTTAAATTGCCGGATGCCTAATGGAATTGCGCCTCTCGCAGGATGCCTCCCAGATGCAAGGTGGCACCAGTTCCGACTTGGTCTGGATTAAGAGTGCCAAGTGGATCCTGAAAACTGACACCCAGAACAGTGGCTTCTGAGTTTTGTTTCCCAAGGAAAAAGCCTGTACAATGGTTCAGGGGTCTGAGGCCTTAAATTGCCGGGTGCCTCCTGGAATTCGGCCTCTCGCAGGATGCCTCCCATACGCAAGGTGGCACCAGTTCCAACTTGGTCTGGATTAAGAGTGCCAAGTGGGTCCTGAGAACTGACACCCAGAACAGTGGCTTGTGAGTTTTGTTTCCCAGGGAAAAAGCCTGTACAATGGTTCAGGGGCCTGAGGCCTTAAATTGCAGGGTGCCTCCTGGAGATCCGCCTCTCGCAGGATGCCTCCCAGACGCAAAATGACACCAGTGCCAACTTGGTCTGGTTTGAGAGTGCCAGGTGGGTCCTGAAAACTGACACCCAGAACAGTGGCTTGTGAGTTTTGTTTCCCAGGGAAAAAGCCTGGACAATGGTTCAGGGTCCTGCGGCCTTAAATTGCCAGATGCCTCCTGGAATTGCGCCTCTCGCAGGATGCCTCCCAGACGCAAGGTGGCACCAGTTCCAACTTAGTCTGGTTTAAGAGTGCCAAGTGGGTCCTGAAGACTGACACCCAGAACAGTGGCTTGTGAGTTTTGTTTCCCAGGGAAAAAGCCTGTACAATGGTTCAGGGGCCTGAGGCCTTAAATTGCCGGGTGCCTCCTGGAATTCGGCCTCTCGCAAAATTCCTCCCAGACGCAAGATAGCACCAGTTCCAACTCGGTCTGGTTTAAGAGTTCCAAGTGGGTCCTGAAAACTGACACCCAGAACAGTGGCTTGTGAGTTTTGTTTCCTAGGGAAAAAGCCTGTACAATGGTTCAGGGTCCTGTGGCCTTAAATTGCCGGGTGCCTCCTGGAATTGCGCCTCTCGCAGGATACCTCCCAGACGCAAAATGACACCAGTGCCAACTTGGTCTGGTTTGAGAGTGCCAGGTGGGTCCTGCAAACTGCCGCCCAGAACAGTGGCTTGTGAGTTTTGTTTCCTAGGGAAAAAGCCTGTAGAATGGTTCAGGGTCCTGCGGCATTAAATTGCCGGGTGCCTCTTGGAATTGCGCCTCTCGCAGGATTCCTCCCAGACGCATGGTGGCACCTGTTCCAACTTGGTCTGGTTTAAGAGTGCCAAGTGGGTCCTGAAAACTGACACCCAGAACAGTGGCTTGTGAGTTTTGTTTCCCAGGGAAAAAGCCTGTACAATGGTTCAGGGGCTTGAGGCCTTAAATTGCCGGGTGCCTCCTGGAATTCGGCCTCTCGCAGGATGCCTCCCAGACGCAAGGTGGCACCAGTTCCAACTTAGTCTGGTTTAAGAGTGCCAAGTGGGTCCTGAAGACTGACACCCAGAACAGTGGCTTGTGAGTTTTGTTTCCCAGGGAAAAAGCCTGTAGAATGGTTCAGGGGTCCTGTGGTCTTAAATTGCCGGGTGCCTCCTGGAGATCCGCCTCTCGCAGGATGCCTCCCAGACGCAAGGTGGCACCAGTTCCAACTTGGTCTGGTTTGAGAGTGCCAAGTGGGTCCTGAAAACTGACACCCAGAACAGTGGCTTGTGAGTTTTGTTTCCCAGGGAAAAAGCCTGTAGAATGGTTCAGGGGCCTGAGGCCTTAAATTGCCGAGTGCCTCCTGGAATTCGGCCTCTCGCTGGATGCCTCCCAGACGCAAGGTGGCACCAGTTCCAACTTGGTCTGGTTTAAGAGTGCCAAGTGGGTCCTGGAAACTGACACCCAGAACAGTGGCTTGTGAGTTTTGTTTCCCAGGGAAAAAGCCTGTACAATGGTTCAGGGGCCTGAGGCCTTAAATTGCCGAGTGCCTCCTGGAATTGCGCCTCTCGCAGGATGCCTCCCAGACGCAAGATGGCACCAGTTCCAACTTGGTCTGGTTTGAGAGTGCCAAGTGGGTCCTGAAAACTGACACCCAGAACAGTGTCTTGTGAGTTTTGTTTCCCAGGGAAAAAGCCTTTACAAGGGTTCAGGGTCCGGCGGCCTTAAATAGCCGGGTGCCTCCTGGAATTCGGCCTCTCTCAGGATGCCTCCCAGACGCAAGATGGCCCCACTGCTAACTTGGCCTGGTTTGAGAGTGCATGGTGGCTCCTGCAAACTGACACCCAGAACAGTGGCTTGTGAGTTTTGTTTCCCAGGGAAAAAGCCTGTACAATAGTTCAGGGTCCGACGGTCCTAAATTGCCGGGTGCCTCCTGGAGATCCACCTCTCGCAGGATGCCTCCCAGACGCAAGGTGGCAGCAGTTCCAACTTAGTCTGGTTTAAGAGTGCCAAGTGGGTCCTGAAGACTGACACCCAGAACAGTGGCTTGTGAGTTTTGTTTCCCACGGAAAAAGCCTGTACAATGGTTCAGGGTCCGACGGTCCTAAATTGCCGGGTGCCTCCTTGAGATCCACCTCTCGCAGGATGCCTCCCAGACGCAAAATGACACCAGTGCCAACTTCATCTGGTTTGAGAGTGCCAGGTGGGTCCTGAAAACTGACACCCAGAACAGTGGCTTGTGAGTTTTGTTTCCCAGGGAAAAAGCCTGTACAATGGTTCAGGGTCCTGCGGCCTTAAATTGCCGGATGCCTAATGGAATTGCGCCTCTCGCAGGATGCCTCCCAGATGCAAGGTGGCACCAGTTCCGACTTGGTCTGGATTAAGAGTGCCAAGTGGATCCTGAAAACTGACACCCAGAACAGTGGCTTCTGAGTTTTGTTTCCCAAGGAAAAAGCCTGTACAATGGTTCAGGGTCCTGCGGCCTTAAATTGCCGGATGCCTAATGGAATTGCGCCTCTCGCAGGATGCCTCCCATACGCAAGGTGGCACCAGTTCCAACTTGGTCTGGATTAAGAGTGCCAAGTGGGTCCTGAGAACTGACACCCAGAACAGTGGCTTGTGAGTTTTGTTTCCCAGGGAAAAAGCCTGTACAATGGTTCAGGGGCCTGAGGCCTTAAATTGCAGGGTGCCTCCTGGAGATCCGCCTCTCGCAGGATGCCTCCCAGACGCAAAATGACACCAGTGCCAACTTGGTCTGGTTTGAGAGTGCCAGGTGGGTCCTGAAAACTGACACCCAGAACAGTGGCTTGTGAGTTTTGTTTCCCAGGGAAAAAGCCTGGACAATGGTTCAGGGTCCTGCGGCCTTAAATTGCCAGATGCCTCCTGGAATTGCGCCTCTCGCAGGATGCCTCCCAGACGCAAGGTGGCACCAGTTCCAACTTAGTCTGGTTTAAGAGTGCCA
The DNA here is from genome assembly GCF_963513975.1 of Fringilla coelebs. NCBI lineage: Eukaryota > Metazoa > Chordata > Aves > Passeriformes > Fringillidae > Fringilla > Fringilla coelebs. Next base: position 954,606 of record NW_028167587.1, on the reverse strand, counting down.
AGTGGGTCCTGAAGACTGACACCCAGAACAGTGGCTTGTGAGTTTTGTTTCCCAGGGAAAAAGCCTGTACAATGGTTCAGGGGCCTGAGGCCTTAAATTGCCGGGTGCCTCCTGGAATTCGGCCTCTCGCAAAATTCCTCCCAGACGCAAGATAGCACCAGTTCCAACTCGGTCTGGTTTAAGAGTTCCAAGTGGGTCCTGCAAACTGCCGCCCAGAACAGTGGCTTGTGAGTTTTGTTTCCTAGGGAAAAAGCCTGTAGAATGGTTCAGGGTCCTGCGGCCTTAAATTGCCGGGTGCCTCTTGGAATTGCGCCTCTCGCAGGATTCCTCCCAGACGCATGGTGGCACCTGTTCCAACTTGGTCTGGTTTAAGAGTGCCAAGTGGGTCCTGAAAACTGACACCCAGAACAGTGGCTTGTGAGTTTTGTTTCCCAGGGAAAAAGCCTGTACAATGGTTCAGGGGCTTGAGGCCTTAAATTGCCGGGTGCCTCCTGGAATTCGGCCTCTCTCAGGATGCCTCCCAGACGCAAGGTGGCACCAGTTCCAACTTAGTCTGGTTTGAGAGTGCCAAGTGGGTCCTGAAGACTGACACCCAGAACAGTGGCTTGTGAGTTTTGTTTCCCAGGGAAAAAGCCTGTACAATGGTTCAGGGTCCTGTGGTCTTAAATAGCCGGGTGCCTCCTGGAGATGCGCCTCTCGCAGGATGCCTCCCAGACGCAAAATTACACCAGTGCCAACTTAGTCTGGTTTAAGAGTGCCAGGTGGGTCCTGAAAACTGACACCCAGAACAGTGGCTTGTGAGTTTTGTTTCCCAGGGAAAAAGCCTGTAGAATGGTTCAGGGTCCTGCGGCCTTAAATTACCGAGTGCCTCCTGGAATTCGGCCTCTCGCAGGATGCCTCCCAGACGCAAGGTGGCACCAGTTCCAACTTGGTCTGGTTTGAGAGTGCCAAGTGGGTCCTGGAAACTGACACCCAGAACAGTGGCTTGTGAGTTTTGTTTCCCAGGGAAAAATCCTGGACAATGGTTCAGGGGCCTGAGGCCTTAAATTGCCGAGTGCCTCCTGGAATTCGGCCTCTCGCAGGATGCCTCCCAGACGCAAGATGGCACCAGTTCCAACTTGGTCTGGTTTGAGAGTGACGAGTGGGTCCTGAAAACTGACACCCAGAACAGTGGCTTGTGAGTTTTGTTTCCCAGGGAAAAAGCCTGTACAATGGTTCAGGGGCTTGAGGCCTTAAAATGCCGGGTGCCTCCTGGAATTCGGCCTCTCGCCGGATGCCTTCCAGACGCAAGGTGGCACCAGTTCCAACTTAGTCTGGTTTAAGAGTGCCAAGTGGGTCCTGAAAACTGACACCCAGAACAGTGGCTTGTGAGTTTTGTTTCCCAGGGAAAAAGCCTGTACAATGGTTCAGGGTCTTGCGGCCTTAAATAGACGGGTGACTCCTGGAGATCCGCCTGTTGCAGGATGCCTCCCAGACGCAAATTGACAACAGTTCCAACTCAGTCTGGTTTAAGAGTGCCAAGTGGGTCCTGAAAACTGACACCCAGAACAGTGTCTTGTGAGTTTTGTTTCCCAGGGAAAAAGCCTGTACAAGGGTTCAGGGTCTTGCGGCCTTAAATAGCCGGGTGCCTCCTGGAATTCAACCTCTCTCAGGATGCCTCCTTGACGCAAGATGGCCCCACTGCTAACTTGGCCTGGTTTAAGAGTGCATGGTGGCTCCTGCAAACTGACACCCAGAACAGTGGCTTGTGAGTTTTGTTTCCCAGGGAAAAAGCCTGTACAATGGTTCAGGGTCCGACGGTACTAAATTGCCGGGTGCCTCCTGGAGATCCACCTCTCGCAGGATGCCTCCCAGACGCAAGGCGGCAGCAGTTCCAACTTAGTCTGGTTTAAGAGTGCCAAGTGGGTCCTTAAGACTGACACCCAGAACAGTGGCTTGTGAGTTTTGTTTCCCACGGAAAAAGCCTGTACAATGGTTCAGGGTCCGACGGTCCTAAATTGCCGGGTGCCTCCTTGAGATCCACCTCTCGCAGGATGCCTCCCAGACGCAAAATGACACCAGTGCCAACTTCGTCTGGTTTGAGAGTGCCAGGTGGGTCCTGAAAACTGACACCCAGAACAGTGGCTTGTGAGTTTTGTTTCCCAGGGAAAATGCCTGTACAATGGTTCAGGGTCCTGCGGCCTTAAATTGCCGGATGCCTCATGGAATTGCGCCTCTCGCAGGATGCCTCCCAGATGCAAGGTGGCACCAGTTCCGACTTGGTCTGGATTAAGAGTGCCAAGTGGGTCCTGAAAACTGACACCCAGAACAGTGGCTTGTGAGTTTTGTTTCCTAGGGAAAAAGCCTGTACAATGGTTCAGGGTCCTGCGGCCTTAAATTGCCGGGTGCCTGCTGGAATTCGGCCTCTCGCAAGATGCCTCCCAGACGCTAGGTTGCACCAGTTTTAACTTGGCCTGGTTTAAGAGTGCCAAGTGGGTCCTGAAAACTGACACCCAGAACAGTGGCTTGTGAGTTTTGTTTCCCAGGGAAAAAGCCTGTACAATGGTTCAAGGGCCTGCGGCCTTAAATTGCCGGGTGCCTCCTGGAATTGCGCCTCTCGCAGGATGCCTCCCAGACGCAAGGTGGCACCAGTTCCAACTTGGTCTGGTTTAAGAGTTCCAAGTGGGTCCTGAAAACTGACACCCAGAACAGTGGCTTGTGAGTTTTGTTTCCCAGGAAAAAGCCTGTACAATGGTTCAGGGTCCTGTGGCCTTAAATTGCCGGGTGCCTCCTGGAATTGCGCCTCTCGCAGGATGCCTCCCAGACGCAAAATGACACCAGTGCCAACTTGGTCTGGTTTGAGAGTGCCAGGTGGGTCCTGCAAACTGCCGCCCAGAACAGTGGCTTGTGAGTTTTGTTTCCCAGGGAAAAAGCCTGTACAATGGTTCAAGGGCCTGCGGCCTTAAATTGCCGGGTGCCTCCTGGAATTGCGCCTCTCGCAGGATGCCTCCCAGACGCAAGGTGGCACCAGTTCCAACTTGGTCTGGTTTAAGAGTTCCAAGTGGGTCCTGAAAACTGACACCCAGAACAGTGGCTTGTGAGTTTTGTTTCCCAGGAAAAAGCCTGTACAATGGTTCAGGGTCCTGCGGCCTTAAATTGCCGGATGCCTCCTGGAATTGCGCCTCTCGCAGGATGCCTCCCAGACGCAAGGTGGCACCAGTTCCAACTTGGTCTGGTTTAAGAGTGCCAAGTGGGTCCTGAAAACTGACACCCAGAACAGTGGCTTGTGAGTTTTGTTTCCCAGGGAAAAAGCCTGTACAATGGTTCAGGGTCCTGTGGTCTTAAATTGCCGGGTGCCTCCTGGAGATCCGCCTCTCGCAGGATGCCTCCCAGACGCGAAATGACACCAGAGGCAACTTGGTCTGGTTTGAGAGTGCCAGGTGAGTCCTGAAAACTGACACCCAGAACAGTGGCTTGTGAGTTTTGTTTCCCAGGGAAAAAGCCTGTACAATGGTTCAGGGTCCTGCGGCCTTAAATTGCCGGATGCCTCCTGGAATTGCGCCTCTCGCAGGATGCCTCCCAGACGCAAGGTGGCACCAGTTCCAACTTGGTCTGGTTTAAGAGTGCCAAGTGGGTCCTGAAAACTGACACCCAGAACAGTGTCTTGTGAGTTTTTTTTCCCAGGGAAAAAGCCTGTATAATGGTTCAGGGGCCTGAGGCCTTAAATTTCCGGGTGCCTCCTGGAATTTGGCCTCTTGCAGGATGTCTCCCAGACGCAAGATCGCACCGGTTCAACTTGGTCTGGTTTGAGAGTGCCAAGTGGGTCCTGAAAACTGACACCCAGAACAGTGGCTTGTGAGTTTTGTTTCCCAGGGAAAAAGCCTGTACAATGGTTCAGGGGCCTGAGGCCTTAAATTGCCGGGTGCCTCCTGGAATTCGGCCTCTCGCAAAATTCCTCCCAGACGCAAGATAGCACCAGTTCCAACTTGGTCTGGTTTAAGAGTTCCAAGTGGGTCCTGAAAACTGACACCCAGAACAGTGGCTTGTGAGTTTTGTTTCCCAGGGAAAAAGCCTTTACAATGGTTCAGGGGTCTGAGGCCTTAAATTGCCGGGTGCCTCCTGGAATTCGGCCTCTCGCAGGATGCCTCCCAGACGCAAGGTGGCACCAGTTCCAACTTGGTCTGGTTTGCGAGTGCCAAGTGGGTCCTGGAACCTGACACCCAGAACAGTGGCTTGTGAGTTTTGTTTCCCAGGGAAAAAGCCTGTACAATGGTTCAGGGTCCTGCGGCCTTAAATTGCCGGATGCCTCCTGGAATTGCGCCTCTCGCAGGATGCCTCCCAGACGCAAGGTGGCACCAGTTCCAACTTGGTCTGGTTTAAGAGTGCCAAGTGGGTCCTGAAAACTGACACCCAGAACAGTGTCTTGTGAGTTTTTTTTCCCAGGGAAAAAGCCTGTATAATGGTTCAGGGGCCTGAGGCCTTAAATTTCCGGGTGCCTCCTGGAATTTGGCCTCTTGCAGGATGTCTCCCAGACGCAAGATCGCACCGGTTCAACTTGGTCTGGTTTGAGAGTGCCAAGTGGGTCCTGAAAACTGACACCCAGAACAGTGGCTTGTGAGTTTTGTTTCCCAGGGAAAAAGCCTGTACAATGGTTCAGGGGCCTGAGGCCTTAAATTGCCGGGTGCCTCCTGGAATTCGGCCTCTCGCAAAATTCCTCCCAGACGCAATATAGCACCAGTTCCAACTTGGTCTGGTTTAAGAGTGCCAAGTGGGTCCTTGAACCTGACACCCAGAACAGTGGCTTGTGAGTTTTGTTTCCCAGGGAAAAAGCCTGTACAATGGTTCAGGGGCCTAGGCCTTTAATAACCGGTGCCTCCTGGAGATCCGCCTCTCGCAGGATGCCTCCCAGATGCAAAATTACACCAGTGCCAACTTAGTCTGGTTTAAGAGTGCCAGGTGGGTCCTGAAAACTGACACCCAGAACAGTGTCTTGTGAGTTTTGTTTCCCAGGGAAAAAACCTGGAAAATGGTTCAGGGTCCTGCGGCCTTAAATTACCGAGTGCCTCCTGGAATTCGGCCTCTCGCAGGATGCCTCCCAGACGCAAGGTGGCACCAGTTCCAACTTGGTCTGGTTTGAGAGAGCCAAGTGGGTCCTGAAAACTGACACCCAGAACAGTGGCTTGTGAGTTTTGTTTCCCAGGGAAAAAGCCTGTAGAATGGTTCAGGGTCCTGTGGTCTTAAATAGCCGGGTGCCTCCTGGAGATCCGCCTCTCGCAGGATGCCTCCCAGACGCAAAATTACACCAGTGCCAACTTAGTCTGGTTTAAGAGTGCCAGGTGGGTCCTGAAAACTGACACCCAGAACAGTGGCTTGTGAGTTTTGTTTCCCAGGGAAAAAGCCTGTAGAATGGTTCAGGGTCCTGCGGCCTTAAATTACCGAGTGCCTCCTGGAATTCGGCCTCTCGCAGGATGCCTCCCAGACGCAAGGTGGCACCAGTTCCAACTAGGTCTGGTTTGAGAGTGCCAAGTGGGTCCTGAAAACTGACACCCAGAACAGTGGCTTGTGAGTTTTGTTTCCCAGGGAAAAAGCCTGTACAATGGTTCAGGGGCCTGAGGCCTTAAATTGCCGAGTGCCTCCTGGAATTCGGCCTCTCGCTGGATGCCTCCCAGACGCAAGGTGGCACCAGTTAAAACTTGGTCTGGTTTAAGAGTGCCAAGTGGGTCCTGGAAACTGACACCCAGAACAGTGGCTTGTGAGTTTTGTTTCCCAGGGAAAAAGCCTGTACAATGGTTCAGGGGCCTGAGGCCTTAAATTGCCGAGTGCCTCCTGGAATTGCGCCTCTCGCAGGATGCCTCCCAGACGCAAGATGGCACCAGTTCCAACTTGGTCTGGTTTGAGAGTGCCAAGTGGGTCCTGAAAACTGACACCCAGAACAGTGGCTTGTGAGTTTTGTTTCCCAGAGAAAAAGCCTGTACAATGGTTCAGGGGCTTGAGGCCTTAAAATGCCGGGTGCCTCCTTGAATTCGGCCTCTCGCCGGATGCCTTCCAGACGCATGGTGGCACCTGTTCCAACTTGGTCTGGTTTAAGAGTGCCAAGTGGGTCCTGAAAACTGACACCCAGAACAGTGGCTTGTGAGTTTTGTTTCCCAGGGAAAAAGCCTGTACAATGGTTCAGGGGCCTGAGGCCTTAAATTGCAGGGTGCCTCCTGGAGATCCGCCTCTCGCAGGATGCCTCCCAGACGCAAAATGACACCAGTGCCAACTTGGTCTGGTTTAAGAGTGCCAAGTGGGTCCTGAAAACTGACACCCAGAACAGTGGCTTGTGAGTTTTGTTTCCCAGGGAAAAAGCCTGGACAATGGTTCAGGGTCCTGAGGCCTTAAATTGCCAGATGCCTACTGGAATTGCGCCTCTCGCAGGATGCCTCCCAGACGCAAGGTGGCACCAGTTCCAACTTAGTCTGGTTTAAGAGTGCCAAGTGGGTCCTGAAAACTGACACCCAGAACAGTGGCTTGTGAGTTTTGTTTCCCAGGGAAAAAGCCTGTACAATGGTTCAGGGGCCTGAGGCCTTAAATTGCCGGGTGCCTCCTGGAATTCGGCCTTTCGCAAAATTCCTCCCAGACGCAAGATAGCACCAGTTCCAACTCGGTCTGGTTTAAGAGTTCCAAGTGGGTCCTGAAAACTGACACCCAGAACAGTGGCTTGTGAGTTTTTTTTCCTAGGGAAAAAGCCTGTACAATGGTTCAGGGTCCTGCGGCCTTAAATTGCCGGGTGCCTGCTGGAATTGCTCCTCTCGCAAGATGCCTCCCAGACGCTAGGTTGCACCAGTTTTAACTTGGCCTGGTTTAAGAGTGCCAAGTGGGTCCTGAAAACTGACACCCAGAACAGTGGCTTGTGAGTTTTGTTTCCCAGGGAAAAAGCCTGTACAATGGTTCAAGGGCCTGCGGCCTTAAATTGCCGGGTGCCTCCTGGAATTGCGCCTCTCGCAGGATGCCTCCCAGACGCAAGGTGGCACCAGTTCCAACTTGGTCTGGTTTAAGAGTTCCAAGTGGGTCCTGAAAACTGACACCCAGAACAGTGGCTTGTGAGTTTTGTTTCCCAGGAAAAAGCCTGTACAATGGTTCAGGGTCCTGTGGCCTTAAATTGCCGGGTGCCTCCTGGAATTGCGCCTCTCGCAGGATGCCTCCCAGACGCAAAATGACACCAGTGCCAACTTGGTCTGGTTTGAGAGTGCCAGGTGGGTCCTGCAAACTGCCGCCCAGAACAGTGGCTTGTGAGTTTTGTTTCCTAGGGAAAAAGCCTGTACATCGGTTCAGGGTCCTGCGGCATTAAATTGCCGGGTGCCTCTTGGAATTGCGCCTCTCGCAGGATTCCTCCCAGATGCATGGTGGCACCTGTTCCAACTTGGTCTGGTTTAAGAGTGCCAAGTGGGTCCTGAAAACTGACACCCAGAACAGTGGCTTGTGAGTTTTGTTTCCCAGGGAAAAAGCCTGTACAATGGTTCAGGGGCTTGAGGCCTTAAATTGCCGGGTGCCTCCTGGAATTCGGCCTCTCGCAGGATGCCTCCCAGACGCGAAATGACACCAGTGGCAACTTGGTCTGGTTTGAGAGTGCCAGGTGGCTCCTGCAAACTGACACCCAGAACAGTGGCTTGTGAGTTTTGTTTCCCAGGGAAAAAGCCTGTACAATGGTTCAGGGTCCTGCGGCCTTAAATTGCCGGATGCCTCCTGGAATTGCGCCTCTCGCAGGATGCCTCACAGACGCAAGGTGGCACCAGTTCCAAATTGGTCTGGTTTAAGAGTGCCAAGTGGGTCCTGAAAACTGACACCCAGAACAGTGTCTTGTAAGTTTTTTTTCCCAGGGAAAAAGCCTGTATAATGGTTCAGGGGCCTGAGGCCTTAAATTTCCGGGTGCCTCCTGGAATTTGGCCTCTTGCAGGATGTCTCCCAGACGCAAGATCGCACCGGTTCAACTTGGTCTGGTTTGAGAGTGCCAAGTGGGTCCTGAAAACTGACACCCAGAACAGTGGCTTGTGAGTTTTTTTTCCCAGGGAAAAAGCCTGTACAATGGTTCAGGGGCCTGAGGCCTTAAATTGCCGGGTGCCTCCTGGAATTCGGCCTCTCGCAAAATTCCTCCCAGACGCAAGATAGCACCAGTTCCAACTCGGTCTGGTTTAAGAGTTCCAAGTGGGTCCTGAAAACTGACACCCAGAACAGTGGCTTGTGAGTTTTGTTTCCTAGGGAAAAAGCCTGTACAATGGTTCAGGGTCCTGCGGCCTTAAATTGCCGGGTGCCTGCTGGAATTCGGCCTCTCGCAAGATGCCTCCCAGACGCAAGGTGGCACCAGTTCCAACTTGGTCTGGTTTGAGAGTGCCAAGTGGGTCCTGAAAACTGACACCCAGAACAGTGGCTTGTGAGTTTTGTTTCCCAGGGAAAAAGCCTGTACAATGGTTCAGGGGCCTTGGCCTTTAATAACCGGTGCCTCCTGGAGATCCGCCTCTCGCAGGATGCCTCCCAGACGCAAAATTACACCAGTGCCAACTTAGTCTGGTTTAAGAGTGCCAGGTGGGTCCTGAAAACTGACACCCAGAACAGTGGCTTGTGAGTTTTGTTTCCCAGGGAAAAAGCCTCTAGAATGGTTCAGGGTCCTGCGGCCTTAAATTACCGAGTGCCTCCTGGAATTCGGCCTCTCGCAGGATGCCTCCCAGACGCAAGGTGGCACCAGTTCCAACTTGGTCTGGTTTGAGAGTGCCAAGTGGGTCCTGAAAACTGACACCCAGAACAGTGGCTTGTGAGTTTTGTTTCCCAGGGAAAAAGCCTGTACAATGGTTCAGGGTCCTGCGGCCTTAAATTGCAGGGTGCCTCCTGGAGATCCGCCTCTCGCAGGATGCCTCCCAGACGCAAAATGACACCAGTGCCAACTTGGTCTGGTTTAAGAGTGCCAAGTGGGTCCTGAAAACTGACACCCAGAACAGTGGCTTGTGAGTTTTGTTTCCCAGGGAAAAAGCCTGGACAATGGTTCAGGGTCCTGCGGCCTTAAATTGCCAGATGCCTACTGGAATTGCGCCTCTCGCAGGATGCCTCCCAGACGCAAGGTGGCACCAGTTCCAACTTAGTCTGGTTTAAGAGTGCCAAGTGGGTCCTGAAAACTGACACCCAGAACAGTGGCTTGTGAGTTTTGTTTCCCAGGGAAAAAGCCTGTACAATGGTTCAGGGGCCTGAGGCCTTAAATTGCCGGGTGCCTCCTGGAATTCGGCCTTTCGCAAAATTTCTCCCAGACGCAAGATAGCACCAGTTTCAACTCGGTCTGGTTTAAGAGTTCCAAGTGGGTCCTGAAAACTGACACCCAGAACAGTGGCTTGTGAGTTTTGTTTCCTAGGGAAAAAGCCTGTACAATGGTTCAGGGTCCTGCGGCCTTAAATTGCCGGGTGCCTGCTGGAATTCGGCCTCTCGCAAGATGCCTCCCAGACGCTAGGTTGCACCAGTTTTAACTTGGCCTGGTTTAAGAGTGCCAAGTGGGTCCTGAAAACTGACACCCAGAACAGTGGCTTGTGAGTTTTGTTTCCCAGGGAAAAAGCCTGTACAATGGTTCAAGGGCCTGCGGCCTTAAATTGCCGGGTGCCTCCTGGAATTGCGCCTCTCGCAGGATGCCTCCCAGACGCAAGGTGGCACCAGTTCCAACTTGGTCTGGTTTAAGAGTTCCAAGTGGGTCCTGAAAACTGACACCCAGAACAGTGGCTTGTGAGTTTTGTTTCCCAGGAAAAAGCCTGTACAATGGTTCAGGGTCCTGTGGCCTTAAATTGCCGGGTGCCTCCTGGAATTGCGCCTCTCGCAGGATGCCTCCCAGACGCAAAATGACACCAGTGCCAACTTGGTCTGGTTTGAGAGTGCCAGGTGGGTCCTGCAAACTGCCGCCCAGAACAGTGGCTTGTGAGTTTTGTTTCCTAGGGAAAAAGCCTGTACATCGGTTCAGGGTCCTGCGGCATTAAATTGCCGGGTGCCTCTTGGAATTGCGCCTCTCGCAGGATTCCTCCCAGATGCATGGTGGCACCTGTTCCAACTTGGTCTGGTTTAAGAGTGCCAAGTGGGTCCTGAAAACTGACACCCAGAACAGTGGCTTGTGAGTTTTGTTTCCCAGGGAAAAAGCCTGTAAAATGGTTCAGGGGCTTGAGGCCTTAAATTGCCGGGTGCCTCCTGGAATTCGGCCTCTCGCAGGATGCCTCCCAGACGCGAAATGACACCAGTGGCAACTTGGTCTGGTTTGAGAGTGCCAGGTGGCTCCTGCAAACTGACACCCAGAACAGTGGCTTGTGAGTTTTGTTTCCCAGGGAAAAAGCCTGTACAATGGTTCAGGGTCCTGCGGCCTTAAATTGCCGGATGCCTCCTGGAATTGCGCCTCTCGCAGGATGCCTCACAGACGCAAGGTGGCACCAGTTCCAAATTGGTCTGGTTTAAGAGTGCCAAGTGGGTCCTGAAAACTGACACCCAGAACAGTGTCTTGTAAGTTTTTTTTCCCAGGGAAAAAGCCTGTATAATGGTTCAGGGGCCTGAGGCCTTAAATTTCCGGGTGCCTCCTGGAATTTGGCCTCTTGCAGGATGTCTCCCAGACGCAAGATCGCACCGGTTCAACTTGGTCTGGTTTGAGAGTGCCAAGTGGGTCCTGAAAACTGACACCCAGAACAGTGGCTTGTGAGTTTTTTTTCCCAGGGAAAAAGCCTGTACAATGGTTCAGGGGCCTGAGGCCTTAAATTGCCGGGTGCCTCCTGGAATTCGGCCTCTCGCAAAATTCCTCCCAGACGCAAGATAGCACCAGTTCCAACTCGGTCTGGTTTAAGAGTTCCAAGTGGGTCCTGAAAACTGACACCCAGAACAGTGGCTTGTGAGTTTTGTTTCCCAGGGAAAAAGCCTGGACAATGGTTCAGGGTCCTGCGGCCTTAAATTGCCGGGTGCCTCCTGGAATTCGGCCTCTCGCAGGATGCCTCCCAGACGCAAGGTGGCACCAGTTCCAACTTGGTCTGGTTTGAGAGTGCCAAGTGGGTCCTGAAAACTGACACCCAGAACAGTGGCTTGTGAGTTTTGTTTCCCAGGGAAAAAGCCTGTACAATGGTTCAGGGGCCTTGGCCTTTAATAACCGGTGCCTCCTGGAGATCCGCCTCTCGCAGGATGCCTCCCAGACGCAAAATTACACCAGTGCCAACTTAGTCTGGTTTAAGAGTGCCAGGTGGGTCCTGAAAACTGACACCCAGAACAGTGGCTTGTGAGTTTTGTTTCCCAGGGAAAAAGCCTCTAGAATGGTTCAGGGTCCTGCGGCCTTAAATTACCGAGTGCCTCCTGGAATTCGGCCTCTCGCAGGATGCCTCCCAGACGCAAGGTGGCACCAGTTCCAACTTGGTCTGGTTTGAGAGTGCCAAGTGGGTCCTGAAAACTGACACCCAGAACAGTGGCTTGTGAGTTTTGTTTCCCAGGGAAAAAGCCTGTACAATGGTTCAGGGTCCTGCGGCCTTAAATTGCAGGGTGCCTCCTGGAGATCCGCCTCTCGCAGGATGCCTCCCAGACGCAAAATGACACCAGTGCCAACTTGGTCTGGTTTAAGAGTGCCAAGTGGGTCCTGAAAACTGACACCCAGAACAGTGGCTTGTGAGTTTTGTTTCCCAGGGAAAAAGCCTGGACAATGGTTCAGGGTCCTGCGGCCTTAAATTGCCAGATGCCTACTGGAATTGCGCCTCTCGCAGGATGCCTCCCAGACGCAAGGTGGCACCAGTTCCAACTTAGTCTGGTTTAAGAGTGCCAAGTGGGTCCTGAAAACTGACACCCAGAACAGTGGCTTGTGAGTTTTGTTTCCCAGGGAAAAAGCCTGTACAATGGTTCAGGGGCCTGAGGCCTTAAATTGCCGGGTGCCTCCTGGAATTCGGCCTTTCGCAAAATTTCTCCCAGACGCAAGATAGCACCAGTTTCAACTCGGTCTGGTTTAAGAGTTCCAAGTGGGTCCTGAAAACTGACACCCAGAACAGTGGCTTGTGAGTTTTGTTTCCTAGGGAAAAAGCCTGTACAATGGTTCAGGGTCCTGCGGCCTTAAATTGCCGGGTGCCTGCTGGAATTCGGCCTCTCGCAAGATGCCTCCCAGACGCTAGGTTGCACCAGTTTTAACTTGGCCTGGTTTAAGAGTGCCAAGTGGGTCCTGAAAACTGACACCCAGAACAGTGGCTTGTGAGTTTTGTTTCCCAGGGAAAAAGCCTGTACAATGGTTCAAGGGCCTGCGGCCTTAAATTGCCGGGTGCCTCCTGGAATTGCGCCTCTCGCAGGATGCCTCCCAGACGCAAGGTGGCACCAGTTCCAACTTGGTCTGGTTTAAGAGTTCCAAGTGGGTCCTGAAAACTGACACCCAGAACAGTGGCTTGTGAGTTTTGTTTCCCAGGAAAAAGCCTGTACAATGGTTCAGGGTCCTGTGGCCTTAAATTGCCGGGTGCCTCCTGGAATTGCGCCTCTTGCAGGATGCCTCCCAGACGCAAAATGACACCTGTGCCAACTTGGTCTGGTTTGAGAGTGCCAGGTGGGTCCTGCAAACTGCCGCCCAGAACAGTGGCTTGTGAGTTTTGTTTCCTAGGGAAAAAGCCTGTACAATGGTTCAGGGTCCTGTGGCCTTAAATTGCCGGGTGCCTCCTGGAATTGCGCCTCTCGCAGGATGCCTCCCAGACGCATGGTGGCACCTGTTCCAACTTGGTCTGGTTTAAGAGTGCCAAGTGGGTCCTGAAAACTGACACCCAGAACAGTGGCTTGTGAGTTTTGTTTCCCAGGGAAAAAGCCTGTACAATGGTTCAGGGGCTTGAGGCCTTAAATTGCCGGGTGCCTCCTGGAATTCGGCCTCTCTCAGGATGCCTCCCAGACGCAAGGTAGCACCAGTTCCAACTTAGTCTGGTTTAAGAGTGCCAAGTGGGTCCTGAAGACTGACACCCAGAACAGTGGCTTGTGAATTTTGTTTCCCAGGGAAAAAGCCTGTAGAATGGTTCAGGGTCCTGTGGTCTTAAATTGCCGGGTGCCTCCTGGAGATCCGCCTCTCGCAGGATGCTTCCCAGACGCGAAATGACACCAGTGGCAACTTGGTCTGGTTTGAGAGTGCCAGGTGGGTCCTGAAAACTGACACCCAGAACAGTGGCTTGTGAGTTTTGTTTCCCAGGGAAAAAGCCTGTACAATGGTTCAGGGTCCTGCGGCCTTAAATTGCCGGATGCCTCCTGGAATTGCGCCTCTCGCAGGATGCCTCACAGACGCAAGGTGGCACCAGTTCCAAATTGGTCTGGTTTAAGAGTGCCAAGTGGGTCCTGAAAACTGACACCCAGAACAGTGTTTTGTAAGTTTTTTTTCCCAGGGAAAAAGCCTGTATAATGGTTCAGGGGCCTGAGGCCTTAAATTTCCGGGTGCCTCCTGGAATTTGGCCTCTTGCAGGATGTCTCCCAGACGCAAGATCGCACCGGTTCAACTTGGTCTGGTTTGAGAGTGCCAAGTGGGTCCTGAAAACTGACACCCAGAACAGTGGCTTGTGAGTTTTTTTTCCCAGGGAAAAAGCCTGTACAATGGTTCAGGGGCCTGAGGCCTTAAATTGCCGGGTGCCTCCTGGAATTCGGCCTCTCGCAAAATTCCTCCCAGACGCAAGATAGCACCAGTTCCAACTCGGTCTGGTTTAAGAGTTCCAAGTGGGTCCTGAAAACTGACACCCAGAACAGTGGCTTGTGAGTTTTGTTTCCCAGGGAAAAAGCCTGTAGAATGGTTCAGGGTCCTGCGGCCTTAAATTGCCGAGTGCCTCCTGGAATTCGGCCTCTCGCAGGATGCCTCCCAGACGCAAGGTGGCACCAGTTCCAACTTGGTCTGGTTTAAGAGTGCCAAGTGGGTCCTGGAACCTGACACCCAGAACAGTGGCTTGTGAGTTTTGTTTCCCAGGGAAAAAGCCTGTAGAATGGTTCAGGGGCCTTGGCCTTTAATAACCGGTGCCTTTTGGAGATCCGCCTCTCGCAGGATGCCTCCCAGACGCAAAATTACACCAGTGCCAACTTAGTCTGGTTTAAGAGTGCCAGGTGGGTCCTGAAAACTGACACCCAGAACAGTGGCTTGTGAGTTTTGTTTCCCAGGGAAAAAGCCTGGACAATGGTTCAGGGTCCTGAGGCCTTAAATTACCGAGTGCCTCCTGGAATTCGGCCTCTCGCAGGATGCCTCCCAGACGCAAGGTGGCACCAGTTCCAACTTGGTCTGGTTTGAGAGTGCCAAGTGGGTCCTGAAAACTGACACCCAGAACAGTGGCTTGTGAGTTTTGTTTCCCAGGGAAAAAGCCTGTAAAATGGTTCAGGGGCCTGCGGCCTTAAATTGCCGAGTGCCTCCTGGAATTCGGCCTCTCGCAGGATGCCTCCCAGACGCAAGGTGGCACCAGTTCCAACTTGGTCTGGTTTAAGAGTGCCAAGTGGGTCCTGAAAATTGACACCCAGAACAGTGGCTTGTGAGTTTTGTTTCCCAGGGAAAAAGCCTGTACAATTGGTCAGGGTCCTGAGGCCTTAAATTGCCGAGTGCCTCCTTGAATTCGGCCTATCACAGGATGCCTCCCAGACGCAAGGTGGCACCAGTTCCAACGTGGTCTGGTTTAAGAGTTCCAAGTGGGTCCTGAAAACTGACACCCCGAACAGTGGCTTCTGAGTTTTGTTTCCCAGGGAAAAAGCCTGTACAATGGTTCAGGGTCCTGCGGCCTTAAATTGCCGGGTGCCTCCTGGAGATCCACCTCTCGCAGGATGCCTCCCAGACGCATGGTGGCACCTGTTCCAACTTGGTCTGGTTTAAGAGTGCCAAGTGGGTCCTGAAAACTGACACCCAGAACAGTGGCTTGTGAGTTTTGTTTCCCAGGGAAAAAGCCTGGACAATGGTTCAGGGGCCTGAGGCCTTAAATTGCCGGGTGCCTCCTGGAATTCGGCCTCTCGCAGGATGCCTCCCAGACGCAAGATGGCACCAGTTCCAACTTGGTCTGGTTTGAGAGAGCCAAGTGGGTCCTGAAAACTGACACCCAGAACAGTGGCTTGTGAGTTTTGTTTCCCAGGGAAAAAGCCTGTAGAATGGTTCAGGGTCCTGTGGTCTTAAATAGCCGGGTGCCTCCTGGAGATCCGCCTCTCGCAGGATGTCTCCCAGACGCAAAATTACACCAGTGCCAACTTAGTCTGGTTTAAGAGTGCCAGGTGGGTCCTGAAAACTGACACCCAGAAGAGTGTCTTGTGAGTTTTGTTTCCCAGGGAAAAAGCCTGTAGAATGGTTCAGGGTCCTGCGGCCTTAAATTACCGAGTGCCTCCTGGAATTCGGCCTCTCGCAGGATGCCTCCCAGACGCAAGGTGGCACCAGTTCCAACTTGGTCTGGTTTGAGAGTGCCAAGTGGGTCCTGAAAACTGACACCCAGAACAGTGGCTTGTGAGTTTTGTTTCCCAGGGAAAAAGCCTGTACAATGGTTCAGGGGCCTGAGGCCTTAAATTGCCGGGTGCCTCCTGGAATTCGGCCTCTCGCAGGATGCCTCCCAGACGCAAGGTGGAACCAGTTCCAACTTGGTCTGGTTTAAGAGTGCCAAGTGGGTCCTGAAAACTGACACCCAGAACAGTGGCTTGTGAGTTTTGTTTCCCAGGGAAAAAGCCTGTACAATGGTTCAGGGTCCTGAGGCCTTAAATTGCCGAGTGCCTCCTGGAATTCGGCCTATAACAGGATGCCTCCCAGACGCAAGGTGGCACCAGTTCCAACTTGGTCTGGTTTAAGAGTTCCAAGTGGGTCCTGAAAACTGACAACCCGATCAGTGGCTTCTGAGTTTTGTTTCCCAGGGAAAAAGCCTGTACAATGGTTCAGGGTCCTGCGGCCTTAAATTGCCGGGTGCCTCCTGGAGATCCACCTCTCGCAGGATGCCTCCCAGACGCATGGTGGCACCTGTTTCAACTTGGTCTGGTTTAAGAGTGCCAAGTGGGTCCTGAAAACTGACACCCAGAACAGTGGCTTGTGAGTTTTGTTTCCCAGGGAAAAAGCCTGGACAATGGTTCAGGGGCCTGAGGCCTTAAATTGCCGGGTGCCTCCTGGAATTCGGCCTCTCGCAGGATGCCTCCCAGACGCAAGATGGCACCAGTTCCAACTTGGTCTGGTTTTAGAGAGCCAAGTGGGTCCTGAAAACTGACACCCAGAACAGTGGCTTGTGAGTTTTGTTTCCCAGGGAAAAAGCCTGTACAATGGTTCAGGGGCTTGAGGCCTTAAATTGCCGGGTGCCTCCTGGAATTCGGCCTCTCGCAGGATGCCTCCCAGACGCAAGGTGGCACCAGTTCCAACTTAGTCTGGTTTAAGAGTGCCAAGTGGGTCCTGAAGACTGACACCCAGAACAGTGGCTTGTGAGTTTTGTTTCCCAGGGAAAAAGCCTGTAGAATGGTTCAGGGTCCTGTGGTCTTAAATAACCGGGTGCCTCCTGGGGATCCGCCTCTCGCAGGATGTCTCCCAGACGCAAGGTGGCACCCTTTCCAACTTGGTCTGGTTTGAGAGTGCCAAGTGGGTCCTGAAAACTGACACCCAGAACAGTGGCTTGTGAGTTTTGTTTCCCAGGGAAAAAGCCTGTACAATGGTTCAGGGGCCTGAGGCCTTAAATTGCCGGGTGCCTCCTGGAATTCGGCCTCTCGCAGGATGCCTCCCAGACGCAAGGTGGAACCAGTTCCAACTTGGTCTGGTTTAAGAGTGCCAAGTGGGTCCTGAAAACTGACACCCAGAACAGTGGCTTGTGAGTTTTGTTTCCCAGGGAAAAAGCCTGTACAATGGTTCAGGGTCCTGAGGCCTTAAATTGCCGAGTGCCTCCTGGAATTCGGCCTATAACAGGATGCCTCCCAGACGCAAGGTGGCACCAGTTCCAACTTGGTCTGGTTTAAGAGTTCCAAGTGGGTCCTGAAAACTGACAACCCGATCAGTGGCTTCTGAGTTTTGTTTCCCAGGGAAAAAGCCTGTACAATGGTTCAGGGTCCTGCGGCCTTAAATTGCCGGGTGCCTCCTGGAGATCCACCTCTCGCAGGATGCCTCCCAGACGCATGGTGGCACCTGTTTCAACTTGGTCTGGTTTAAGAGTGCCAAGTGGGTCCTGAAAACTGACACCCAGAACAGTGGCTTGTGAGTTTTGTTTCCCAGGGAAAAAGCCTGGACAATGGTTCAGGGGCCTGAGGCCTTAAATTGCCGGGTGCCTCCTGGAATTCGGCCTCTCGCAGGATGCCTCCCAGACGCAAGATGGCACCAGTTCCAACTTGGTCTGGTTTGAGAGAGCCAAGTGGGTCCTGAAAACTGACACCCAGAACAGTGGCTTGTGAGTTTTGTTTCCCAGGGAAAAAGCCTGTACAATGGTTCAGGGGCTTGAGGCCTTAAATTGCCGGGTGCCTCCTGGAATTCGGCCTCTCGCAGGATGCCTCCCAGACGCAAGGTGGCACCAGTTCCAACTTAGTCTGGTTTAAGAGTGCCAAGTGGGTCCTGAAGACTGACACCCAGAACAGTGGCTTGTGAGTTTTGTTTCCCAGGGAAAAAGCCTGTAGAATGGTTCAGGGTCCTGTGGTCTTAAATAACCGGGTGCCTCCTGGAGATCCGCCTCTCGCAGGATGTCTCCCAGACGCAAAATTACACCAGTGCCAACTTAGTCTGGTTTAAGAGTGCCAGGTGGGTCCTGAAAACTGACACCCAGAACAGTGGCTTGTGAGTTTTGTTTCCCAGGGAAAAAGCCTGTAGAATGGTTCAGGGTCCTGCGGCCTTAAATTACCGAGTGCCTCCTGGAATTCGGCCTCTCGCAGGATGCCTCCCAGACGCAAGGTGGCACCAGTTCCAACTTGGTCTGGTTTGAGAGTGCCAAGTGGGTCCTGAAAACTGACACCCAGAACAGTGGCTTGTGAGTTTTGTTTCCCAGGGAAAAAGCCTGTAGAATGGTTCAGGGGCCTGAGGCCTTAAATTGCCGAGTGCCTCCTGGAATTCGGCCTCTCGCTGGATGCCTCCCAGACGCAAGGTGGCACCAGTTCCAACTTGGTCTGGTTTAAGAGTGCCAAGTGGGTCCTGGAAACTGACACCCAGAACAGTGGCTTGTGAGTTTTGTTTCCCAGAGAAAAAGCCTGTACAAGGGTTCAGGGTCCTGCGGCCTTAAATAGCCGGGTGCCTCCTGGAATTCAGCCTCTCGCAGGATGCCTCCCAGACGCAAGATGGCCCCACTGCTAACTTGGTCTGGTTTGAGAGTGCATGGTGGCTCCTGCAAACTGACACCCAGAACAGTGGCTTGTGAGTTTTGTTTCCCAGGGAAAAAGCCTGTACAATGGTTCAGGGTCCGACGGTCCTAAATTGCCGGGTGCCTCCTGGAGATCCACCTCTCGCAGGATGCCTCCCAGACGCAAGGTGGCAGCAGTTCCCACTTAGTCTGGTTTAAGAGTGCCAAGTGGGTCCTGAAGACTGACACCCAGAACAGTGGCTTGTGAGTTTTGTTTCCCACGGAAAAAGCCTGTACAATGGTTCAGGGTCCGACGGTCCTAAATTGCCGGGTGCCTCCTGGAGATCCACCTCTCGCAGGATGCCTCCCAGACGCAAAATGACACCAGTGCCAACTTCGTCTGGTTTGAGAGTGCCAGGTGGGTCCTGAAAACTGACACCCAGAACAGTGGCTTGTGAGTTTTGTTTCCCAGGGAAAAAGCCTGTACAATGGTTCAGGGGTCGGAGGCCTGAAATTGCCGGGTGCCTCCTGGAATTCGGCCTCTCGCAGGATGCCTCCCAGACGCAAGGTGGCACCAGTTCCAACTTGGTCTGGTTTGAGAGAGCCAAGTGGGTCCTGAAAACTGACACCCAGAACAGTGGCTTCTGAGTTTTGTTTCCCAGGGAAAAAGCCTGTACAATGGTTCAGGGGCTTGAGGCCTTAAATTGCCGGGTGCCTCCTGGAATTCGGCCTCTCGCAGGATGCCTCCCAGACGCAAGGTGGCACCAGTTCCAACTTAGTCTGGTTTAAGAGTGCCAAGTGGGTCATGAAGACTGACACCCAGAACAGTGGCTTGTGAGTTTTGTTTCCCAGGGAAAAAGCCTGTAGAATGGTTCAGGGTCCTGTGGTCTTAAATAGCCGGGTGCCTCCTGGAGATCCGCCTCTCGCAGGATGCCTCCCAGACGCAAAATTACACCAGTGCCAACTTAGTCTGGTTTAAGAGTGCCAGGTGGGTCCTGAAAACTGACACCCAGAACAGTGGCTTGTGAGTTTTGTTTCCCAGGGAAAAAGCCTCTAGAATGGTTCAGGGTCCTGCGGCCTTAAATTACCGAGTGCCTCCTGGAATTCAGCCTCTCGCAGGATGCCTCCCAGACGCAAGGTGGCACCAGTTCCAACTTGGTCTGGTTTGAGAGTGCCAAGTCGGTCCTGAAAACTGACACCCAGAACAGTGGCTTGTGAGTTTTGTTTCCCAGGGAAAAAGCCTGTACAATGGTTCAGGGGCCTGAGGCCTTAAATTGCCGGGTGCCTCCTGGAATTTGGCCTCTCGCTGGATGCCTCCCAGACGCAAGGTGGCACCAGTTCAAACTTGGTCTGGTTTAAGAGTGCCAAGTGGGTCCTGGAAACTGACACCCAGAACAGTGGCTTGTGAGTTTTGTTTCCCAGGGAAAAAGCCTGTAGAATGGTTCAGGGTCCTGTGGTCTTAAATAGCCGGGTGCCTCCTGGAGATCCGCCTCTCGCAGGATGCCTCCCAGACGCAAAATTACACCAGTGCCAACTTAGTCTGGTTTAAGAGTGCCAGGTGGGTCCTTAAAACTGACACCCAGAACAGTGGCTTGTGAGTTTTGTTTCCCAGGGAAAAAGCCTCTAGAATGGTTCAGGGTCCTGCGGCCTTAAATTACCGAGTGCCTCCTGGAATTCAGCCTCTCGCAGGATGCCTCCCAGACGCAAGGTGGCACCAGTTCCAACTTGGTCTGGTTTGAGAGTGCCAAGTCGGTCCTGAAAACTGACACCCAGAACAGTGGCTTGTGAGTTTTGTTTCCCAGGGAAAAAGCCTGTACAATGGTTCAGGGGCCTGAGGCCTTAAATTGCCGGGTGCCTCCTGGAATTTGGCCTCTCGCTGGATGCCTCCCAGATGCAAGGTGGCACCAGTTCAAACTTGGTCTGGTTTAAGAGTGCCAAGTGTGTCCTGGAAACTGACACCCAGAACAGTGGCTTGTGAGTTTTGTTTCCCAGGGAAAAAGCCTGTACAATGGTTCAGGGGCCTGAGGCCTTAAATTGCCGAGTGCCTCCTGGAATTGCGCCTCTCGCAGGATGCCTCCCAGACGCAAGATGGCACCAGTTCCAACTTGGTCTGGTTTGAGAGTGCCAAGTGGGTCCTGAAAACTGACACCCAGAACAGTGGCTTGTGAGTTTTGTTTCCCAGAGAAAAAGCCTGTACAATGGTTCAGGGGCTTGAGGCCTTAAAATGCCGAGTGCCTCCTGGAATTCGGCCTCTCGCCGGATGCCTTCCAGACGCAAGGTGGCACCAGTTCCAGCTTGGTCTGGTTTAAGAGTGCCAAGTGGGTCCTGAAAACTGACACCCAGAACAGTGGCTTGTGAGTTTTGTTTCCCAGGGAAAAAGCCTGTACAATGGTTCAGGGTCCTGCGGCCTTAAATAGCCGGGTGACTCCTGGAGATCCGCCTGTCGCAGGATGCCTCCCAGACGCAAATTGACAACAGTTCCAACTTAGTCTGGTTTAAGAGTGCCAAGTCGGTCCTGAAAACTGACACCCAGAACAGTGGCTTGTGAGTTTTGTTTCCCAGGGAAAAGCCTGTACAAGGGTTCAGGGTCCTGCGGCCTTAAATAGCCGGGTGCCTCCTGGAATTCGGCCTCTCGCAGGATGCCTCCCAGACGCAAGATGGCCCCACTGCTAACTTGGTCTGGTTTGAGAGTGCATGGTGGCTCCTGCAAACTGACACCCAGAACAGTGGCTTGTGAGTTTTGTTTCCCAGGGAAAAAGCCTGTACAATGGTTCAGGGTCCGACGGTCCTAAATTGCCGGGTGCCTCCTGGAGATCCACCTCTCGCAGGATGCCTCCCAGACGCAAGGTGGCAGCAGTTCCAACTTAGTCTGGTTTAAGAGTGCCAAGTGGGTCCTGAAGACTGACACCCAGAACAGTGGCTTGTGAGTTTTGTTTCCCACGGAAAAAGCCTGTACAATGGTTCAGGGTCCGACGGTCCTAAATTGCCTGGTCCCTCCTGGAGATCCACCTCTCGCAGGATGCCTCCCAGACGCAAAATGACACCAGTGCCAACTTCGTCTGGTTTGAGAGCGCCAGGTGGGTCCTGAAAACTGACACCCAGAACAGTGGCTTGTGAGTTTTGTTTCCCAGGGAAAAAGCCTGTACAATGGTTCAGGGTCCTGCGGCCTTAAATTGCCGGATGCCTCATGGAATTGCGCCTCTCGCAGGATGCCTCCCAGATGCAAGGTGGCACCAGTTCCGACATGGTCTGGATGAAGAGTGCCAAGTGGATCCTGAAAACTGACACCCAGAACAGTGGCTTCTGAGTTTTGTTTCCCAAGGAAAAAGCCTGTACAATGGTTCAGGGGTCTGAGGCCTTAAATTGCCGGGTGCCTCCTGGAATTCGGCCTCTCGCAGGATGCCTCCCATACGCAAGGTGGCACCAGTTCCAACTTGGTCTGGATTAAGAGTGCCAAGTGGGTCCTGAGAACTGACACCCAGAACAGTGGCTTGTGAGTTTTGTTTCCCAGGGAAAAAGCCTGTACAATGGTTCAGGGGCCTGAGGCCTTAAATTGCAGGGTGCCTCCTGGAGATCCGCCTCTCGCAGGATGCCTCCCAGACGCAAAATGACACCAGTGCCCACTTGGTCTGGTTTGAGAGTGCCAGGTGGGTCCTGAAAACTGACACCCAGAACAGTGGCTTGTGAGTTTTGTTTCCCAGGGAAAAAGCCTGGACAATGGTTCAGGGTCCTGCGGCCTTAAATTGCCGGATGCCTCCTGGAATTGCGCCTCTCGCAGGATGCCTCCCAGACGCAAGGTGGCACCAGTTCCAACTTAGTCTGGTTTAAGAGTGCCAAGTGGGTCCTGAAGACTGACACCCAGAACAGTGGCTTGTGAGTTTTGTTTCCCAGGGAAAAAGCCTGTACAATGGTTCAGGGGCCTGAGGCCTTAAATTGCCGGGTGCCTCCTGGAATTCGGCCTCTCGCAAAATTCCTCCCAGACGCAAGATAGCACCAGTTCCAACTCGGTCTGGTTTAAGATTTCCAAGTGGGTCCTGAAAACTGACACCCAGAACAGTGGCTTGTGAGTTTTGTTTCCTAGGGAAAAAGCCTGTACAATGGTTCAGGGTCCTGCGGCCTTAAATTGCCGGGTGCCTCCTGGAATTCGACCTCTCGCAAGATGCCTCCCAGACGCTAGGTTGCACCAGTTTTAACTTGGCCTGGTTTAAGAGTGCCAAGTGGGTCCTGAAAACTGACACCCAGAACAGTGGCTTGTGAGTTTTGTTTCCCAGGGAAAAAGCCTGTACAATGGTTCAGGGGCCTGCGGCCTTAAATTGCCGGGTGACTCCTGGAATTGCGCCTCTCGCAGGATGCCTCCCAGACGCAAGGTGGCACCAGTTCCAACTTGGTCTGGTTTAAGAGTTCCAAGTGGGTGCTGAAAACTGACACCCAGAACAGTGGCTTGTGAGTTTTGTTTCCCAGGAAAAAGCCTGTACAATGGTTCAGGGTTCTGTGGCCTTAAATTGCCGGGTGCCTCCTGGAATTGCGCCTCTCGCAGGATGCCTCCCAGACGCAAGGTGGCACCAGTGCCAACTTGGTCTGGTTTGAGAGTGCCAGGTGGGTCCTGCAAACTGACGCCCAGAACAGTGGCTTGTGAGTTTTGTTTCCTAGGGAAAAAGCCTGTAGAATGGTTCAGGGTCCTGCGGCATTAAATTGCCGGGTGCCTCCTGGAATTGCGCCTCTCGCAGGATTCCTCCCAGACGCATGGTGGCACCTGTTCCAACTTGGTCTGGTTTAAGAGTGCCAAGTGGGTCCTGCAAACTGACACCCAGAACAGTGGCTTGTGAGTTTTGTTTCCCAGGGAAAAAGCCTGTACAATGGTTCAGGGGCTTGAGGCCTTAAATTGCCGGGTGCCTCCTGGAATTCGGCCTCTCTCAGGATGCCTCCCAGACGCAAGGTGGCACCAGTTCCAACTTAGTCTGGTTTAAGAGTGCCAAGTGGGTCCTGCAAACTGACACCCAGAACAGTGGCTTGTGAGTTTTGTTTCCCAGGGAAAAAGCCTGTAGAATGGTTCAGGGTCCTGTGGTCTTAAATAGCCGGGTGCCTCCTGGAGATCCGCCTCTCGCAGGATGCCTCCCAGACGCGAAATGACACCAGTGGCAACTTGGTCTGGTTTAAGAGTGCCAGGTGGGTCCTGAAAACTGACACCCAGAACAGTGGCTTGTGAGTTTTGTTTCCCAGGGAAAAAGCCTGTACAATGGTTCAGGGGCCTGAGGCCTTAAATTGCCGGGTGCCTCCTGGAATTTGGCCTCTCGCTGGATGCCTCCCAGACGCAAGGTGGCACCAGTTCAAACTTGGTCTGGTTTAAGAGTGCCAAGTGGGTCCTGGAAACTGACACCCAGAACAGTGGCTTGTGAGTTTTGTTTCCCAGGGAAAAAGCCTGTAGAATGGTTCAGGGTCCTGTGGTCTTAAATAGCCGGGTGCCTCCTGGAGATCCGCCTCTCGCAGGATGCCTCCCAGACGCAAAATTACACCAGTGCCAACTTAGTCTGGTTTAAGAGTGCCAAGTGGGTCCTGAAGAGTGACACCCAGAACAGTGGCTTGTGAGTTTTGTTTCCCAGGGAAAAAGCCTCTAGAATGGTTCAGGGTCCTGCGGCCTTAAATTACCGAGTGCCTCCTGGAATTCAGCCTCTCGCAGGATGCCTCCCAGACGCAAGGTGGCACCAGTTCCAACTTGGTCTGGTTTGAGAGTGCCAAGTCGGTCCTGAAAACTGACACCCAGAACAGTGGCTTGTGAGTTTTGTTTCCCAGGGAAAAAGCCTGTACAATGGTTCAGGGGCCTGAGGCCTTAAATTGCCGGGTGCCTCCTGGAATTTGGCCTCTCGCTGGATGCCTCCCAGACGCAAGGTGGCACCAGTTCAAACTTGGTCTGGTTTAAGAGTGCCAAGTGGGTCCTGGAAACTGACACCCAGAACAGTGGCTTGTGAGTTTTGTTTCCCAGGGAAAAAGCCTGTACAATGGTTCAGGGGCCTGAGGCCTTAAATTGCCGAGTGCCTCCTGGAATTGCGCCTCTCGCAGGATGCCTCCCAGACACAAGATGGCACCAGTTCCAACTTGGTCTGGTTTGAGAGTGCCAAGTGTGTCCTGAAAACTGAAACCCAGAACAGTGGCTTGTGAGTTTTGTTTCCCAGAGAAAAAGCCTGTACAATGGTTCAGGGGCTTGAGGCCTTAAAATGCCGAGTGCCTCCTGGAATTCGGCCTCTCGCCGGATGCCTTCCAGACGCAAGGTGGCACCAGTTCCAACTTAGTCTGGTTTAAGAGTGCCAAGTGGGTCCTGAAAACTGACACCCAGAACAGTGGCTTGTGAGTTTTGTTTCCCAGGGAAAAAGCCTGTACAATGGTTCAGGGTCCTGCGGCCTTAAATAGCCGGGTGACTCCTGGAGATCCGCCTGTCGCAGGATGCCTCCCAGACGCAAATTGACAACAGTTCCAACTTAGTCTGGTTTAAGAGTGCCAAGTCGGTCCTGAAAACTGACACCCAGAACAGTGGCTTGTGAGTTTTGTTTCCCAGGGAAAAGCCTGTACAAGGGTTCAGGGTCCTGCGGCCTTAAATAGCCGGGTGCCTCCTGGAATTCGGCCTCTCGCAGGATGCCTCCCAGACGCAAGATGGCCCCACTGCTAACTTGGTCTGGTTTGAGAGTGCATGGTGGCTCCTGCAAACTGACACCCAGAACAGTGGCTTGTGAGTTTTGTTTCCCAGGGAAAAAGCCTGTACAATGGTTCAGGGTCCGACGGTCCTAAATTGCCGGGTGCCTCCTGGAGATCCACCTCTCGCAGGATGCCTCCCAGACGCAAGGTGGCAGCAGTTCCAACTTAGTCTGGTTTAAGAGTGCCAAGTGGGTCCTGAAGACTGACACCCAGAACAGTGGCTTGTGAGTTTTGTTTCCCACGGAAAAAGCCTGTACAATGGTTCAGGGTCCGACGGTCCTAAATTGCCGGGTCCCTCCTGGAGATCCACCTCTCGCAGGATGCCTCCCAGACGCAAAATGACACCAGTGCCAACTTCGTCTGGTTTGAGAGTGCCAGGTGGGTCCTGAAAACTGACACCCAGAACAGTGGCTTGTGAGTTTTGTTTCCCAGGGAAAAAGCCTGTACAATGGTTCAGGGTCCTGCGGCCTTAAATTGCCGGATGCCTCATGGAATTGCGCCTCTCGCAGGATGCCTCCCAGATGCAAGGTGGCACCAGTTCCGACATGGTCTGGATTAAGAGTGCCAAGTGGGTCCTGAGAACTGACACCCAGAACAGTGGCTTGTGAGTTTTGTTTCCCAGGGAAAAAGCCTGTACAATGGTTCAGGGGCCTGAGGCCTTAAATTGCAGGGTGCCTCCTGGAGATCCGCCTCTCGCAGGATGCCTCCCAGACGCAAAATGACACCAGTTCCAACTTAGTCTGGTTTAAGAGTGCCAAGTGGGTCCTGAAGACTGACACCCAGAACAGTGGCTTGTGAGTTTTGTTTCCCAGGGAAAAAGCCTGTACAATGGTTCAGGGGCCTGAGGCCTTAAATTGCCGGGTGCCTCCTGGAATTCGGCCTCTCGCAAAATTCCTCCCAGACGCAAGATAGCACCAGTTCCAACTCGGTCTGGTTTAAGAGTTCCAAGTGGGTCCTGAAAACTGACACCCAGAACAGTGGCTTGTGAGTTTTGTTTCCCAGGGAAAAAGCCTGGACAATGGTTCAGGGTCCTGCGGCCTTAAATTGCCGGATGCCTCCTGGAATTGCGCCTCTCGCAGGATGCCTCCCAGACGCAAGGTGGCACCAGTTCCAACTTAGTCTGGTTTAAGAGTGCCAAGTGGGTCCTGAAGACTGACACCCAGAACAGTGGCTTGTGAGTTTCGTTTCCCAGGGAAAAAGCCTGTACAATGGTTCAGGGGCCTGAGGCCTTAAATTGCCGGGTGCCTCCTGGAATTCGGCCTCTCGCAAAATTCCTCCCAGACGCAAGATAGCACCAGTTCCAACTCGGTCTGGTTTAAGAGTTCCAAGTGGGTCCTGAAAACTGACACCCAGAACAGTGGCTTGTGAGTTTTGTTTCCCAGGAAAAAGCCTGTAAAATGGTTCAGGGTCCTGTGGCCTTAAATTGCCGGGTGCCTCCTGGAATTGCGCCTCTCGCAGGATGCCTCCCAGATGCAAGGTGGCACCAGTGCCAACTTGGTCTGGTTTGAGAGTGCCAGGTGGGTCCTGCAAACTGACGCCCAGAACAGTGGCTTGTGAGTTTTGTTTCCTAGGGAAAAAGCCTGTAGAATGGTTCAGGGTCCTGCGGCATTAAATTGCCGGGTGCCTCCTGGAATTGCGCCTCTCGCAGGATTCCTCCCAGACGCATGGTGGCACCTGTTCCAACTTGGTCTGGTTTAAGAGTGCCAAGTGGGTCCTGAAAACTGACACCCAGAACAGTGGCTTGTGAGTTTTGTTTCCCAGGGAAAAAGCCTGCACAATGGTTCAGGGGCTTGAGGCCTTAAATTTCCGGGTGCCTCCTGGAATTCGGCCTCTCTCAGGATGCCTCCCAGACGCAAGGTGGCACCAGTTCCAACTTAGTCTGGTTTAAGAGTGCCAAGTGGGTCCTGAAGACTGACACCCAGAACAGTGGCTTGTGAGTTTTGTTTCCCAGGGAAAAAGCCTGTAGAATGGTTCAGGGTCCTGTGGTCTTAAATTGCCGGGTGCCTCCTGGAGATCCGCCTCTCGCAGGATGCCTCCCAGACGCGAAATGACACCAGTGGCAACTTGGTCTGGTTTGAGAGTGCCAGGTGGGTCCTGAAAACTGACACCCAGAACAGTGGCTTGTGAGTTTTGTTTCCCAGGGAAAAAGCCTGTACAATGGTTCAGGGTCCTGCAGCCTTAAATGGCCGGATGCCTCCTGGAATTGCGCCTCTCGCAGGATGCCTCCCAGACGCAAGGTGGCACCAGTTCCAACTTGGTCTGGTTTATGAGTGCCAAGTGGGTCCTGAAAACTGACACCCAGAACAGTGTCTTGTGAGTTTTTTTTCCCAGGGAAAAAGCCTGTATAATGGTTCAGGGGCCTGAGGCCTTAAATTTCCGGGTGCCTCCTGGAATTTGGCCTCTTGCAGGATGTCTCCCAGACGCAAGATCGCACCGGTTCAACTTGGTCTGGTTTGAGAGTGCCAAGTGGGACCTGAAAACTGACACCCAGAACAGTGGCTTGTGAGTTTTGTTTCCCAGGGAAAAAGCCTGTACAATGGTTCAGGGGCCTGAGGCCTTAAATTGCCGGGTGCCTCCTGGAATTCGGCCTCTCGCAAAATTCCTCCCAGACGCAAAATAGCACCAGTTCCAACTCGGTCTGGTTTAAGAGTTCCAAGTGGGTCCTGAAAACTGACACCCAGAACAGTGGCTTGTGAGTTTTGTTTCCCAGGGAAAAAGCCTGTACAATGGTTCAGGGGTCTGAGGCCTTAAATTGCCGGGTGCCTCCTGGAATTCGGCCTCTCGCAGGATGCCTCCCAGACGCAAGGTGGCACCAGTTCCAACTTGGTCTGGTTTAAGAGTGCCAAGTGGGTCCTGGAACCTGACACCCAGAACAGTGGCTTGTGAGTTTTGTTTCCCAGGGAAAAAGCCTGTACAATGGTTCAGGGGCCTAGGCCTTTAATAGCCGGTGCCTCCTGGAGATCCGCCTCTCGCAGGATGCCTCCCAGACGCAAAATTACACCAGTGCCAACTTAGTCTGGTTTAAGAGTGCCAGGTGGGTCCTGAAAACTGACACCCAGAAGAGTGTCTTGTGAGTTTTGTTTCCCAGGGAAAAAGCCTGTACAATGGTTCAGGGGCCTGCGGCCTTAAATTACCGAGTGCCTCCTGGAATTCGGCCTCTCGCAGGATGCCTCCCAGATGCAAGGTGGCACCAGTTCCAACTTGGTCTGGTTTGAGAGAGCCAAGTGGGTCCTGAAAACTGACACCCAGAACAGTGGCTTGTGAGTTTTGTTTCCCAGGGAAAAAGCCTGTACAATGGTTCAGGGGCTTGAGGCCTTAAATTGCCGGGTGCCTCCTGGAATTCGGCCTCTCGCAGGATGCCTCCCAGACGCAAGGTGGCACCAGTTCCAACTTAGTCTGGTTTAAGAGTGCCAAGTGGGTCATGAAGACTGACACCCAGAACAGTGGCTTGTGAGTTTTGTTTCCCAGGGAAAAAGCCTGTAGAATGGTTCAGGGTCCTGTGGTCTTAAATAGCCGGGTGCCTCCTGGAGATCCGCCTCTCGCAGGATGCCTCCCAGACGCAAAATTACACCAGTGCCAACTAAGTCTGGTTTAAGAGTGCCAGGTGGGTCCTGAAAACTGACACCCAGAACAGTGGCTTGTGAGTTTTGTTTCCCAGGGAAAAAGCCTGTAGAATGGTTCAGGGTCCTGCGGCCTTAAATTACCGAGTGCCTCCTGGAATTCAGCCTCTCGCAGGATGCCTCCCAGACGCAAGGTGGCACCAGTTCCAACTTGGTCTGGTTTGAGAGTGCCAAGTGGGTCCTGAAAACTGACACCCAGAACAGTGGCTTGTGAGTTTTGTTTCCCAGGGAAAAAGCCTGTACAATGGTTCAGGGGCCTGAGGCCTTAAATTGCCGGGTGCCTCCTGGAATTTGGCCTCTCGCTGGATGCCTCCCAGACGCAAGGTGGCACCAGTTCAAACTTGGTCTGGTTTGAGAGTGCCAAGTGGGTCCTGAAGACTGACACCCAGAACAGTGGCTTGTGAGTTTTGTTTCCCAGAGAAAAAGCCTGTACAATGGTTCAGGGGCTTGAGGCCTTAAAATGCCGGGTGCCTCCTGGAATTCGGCCTCTCGCCGGATGCCTTCCAGACGCAAGGTGGCACCAGTTCCAACTTAGTCTGGTTTAAGAGTGCCAAGTGGGTCCTGAAAACTGACACCCAGAACAGTGGCTTGTGAGTTTTGTTTCCCAGGGAAAAAGCCTGTACAATGGTTCAGGGTCCTGCGGCCTTAAATAGCCGGGTGACTCCTGGAGATCCGCCTGTCGCAGGATGCCTCCCAGACGCAAATTGACAACAGTTCCAACTTAGTCTGGTTTAAGAGTGCCAAGTGGGTCCTGAAAACTGACACCCAGAACAGTGGCTTGTGAGTTTTGTTTCCCAGGGAAAAGCCTGTACAAGGGTTCAGGGTCCTGCGGCCTTAAATAGCCGGGTGCCTCCTGGAATTCGGCCTCTCGCAGGATGCCTCCCAGACGCAAGATGGCCCCACTGCTAACTTGGTCTGGTTTGAGAGTGCATGGTGGCTCCTGCAAACTGACACCCAGAACAGTGGCTTGTGAGTTTTGTTTCCCAGGGAAAAAGCCTGTACAGTGGTTCAGGGTCCGACGGTCCTAAATTGCCGGGTGCCTCCTGGAGATCCACCTCTCGCAGGATGCCTCCCAGACGCAAGGTGGCAGCAGTTCCAACTTAGTCTGGTTTAAGAGTGCCAAGTGGGTCCTGAAGAGTGACACCCAGAACAGTGGCTTGTGGGTTTTGTTTCCCACGGAAAAAGCCTGTACAATGGTTCAGGGTCCGACGGTCCTAAATTGCCGGGTGCCTCCTGGAGATCCACCTCTCGCAGGATGCCTCCCAGACGCAAAATGAAACCAGTGCCAACTTCGTCTGGTTTGAGAGTGCCAGGTGGGTCCTGAAAACTGACACCCAGAACAGTGGCTTGTGAGTTTTGTTTCCCAGGGAAAAAGCCTGTACAATGGTTCAGGGTCCTGCAGCCTTAAATTGCCGGATGCCTCATGGAATTGCGCCTCTCGCAGGATGCCTCCCAGATGCAAGGTGGCACCCGTTCCGACATGGTCTGGATTAAGAGTGCCACGTGGATCCTGAAAACTGACACCCAGATCAGTGGACTCTCAGTTTTGTTTCCCAAGGTAAAAGCCTGAACAATGGTTCAGGGGTGTGAGGCCTTAAATTGCCGGGTGCCTCCTGGAATTCGGCCTCTCGCAGGATGCCTCCCATACGCAAGGTGGCACCAGTTCCAACTTGGTCTGGATTAAGAGTGCCAAGTGGGTCCTGAGAACTGACACCCAGAACAGTGGCTTGTGAGTTTTGTTTCCCAGGGAAAAAGCCTGTACAATGGTTCAGGGTCCTGCAGCCTTAAATTGCCGGATGCCTCCTGGAATTGCGCCTCTCGCAGGATGCCTCCCAGACGCAAGGTGGCACCAGTTCCAACTTGGTCTGGTTTAAGAGTGCCAAGTGGGTCCTGAAAACTGACACCCAGAACAGTGTCTTGTGAGTTTTTTTTCCCAGGGAAAAAGCCTGTATAATGGTTCAGGGGCCTGAGGCCTTAAATTTCCGGGTGCCTCCTGGAATTTGGCCTCTTGCAGGATGTCTCCCAGACGCAAGATCGCACCGGTTCAACTTGGTCTGGTTTGAGAGTGCCAAGTGGGACCTGAAAACTGACACCCAGAACAGTGGCTTGTGAGTTTTGTTTCCCAGGGAAAAAGCCTGTACAATGGTTCAGGGTCCTGAGGCCTTAAATTGCCGGGTGCCTCCTGGAATTCGGCCTCTCGCAAAATTTCTTCCCGACGTAAGATAGCACCAGTTCCAACTCGGTCTGGTTTAAGAGTTCCAAGTGGGTCCTGAAAACTGACACCCAGAACAGTGGCTTGTGAGTTTTGTTTCCCAGGGAAAAAGCCTGTACAATGGTTCAGGGGTCTGAGGCCTTAAATTGCCGGGTGCCTCCTGGAATTCGGCCTCTCGCAGGATGTCTTCGAGACGCAAGGCGGCACCAGTTCCAACTTGGTTTGGTTTAAGAGTGCCAAGTGGGTCCTGGAACCTGACACCCAGAACAGTGGCTTGTGAGTTTTGTTTCCCAGGGAAAAAGCCTGTACAATGGTTCAGGGGCCTAGGCCTTTAATAGCCGGTGCCTCCTGGAGATCCGCCTCTCGCAGGATGCCTCCCAGACGCAAAATTACACCAGTGCCAACTTAGTCTGGTTTAAGAGTGCCAGGTGGGTCCTGAAAACTGACACCCAGAAGAGTGTCTTGTGAGTTTTGTTTCCCAGGGAAAAAGCCTGTACAATGGTTCAGGGGCCTGCGGCCTTAAATTACCGAGTGCCTCCTGGAATTCGGCCTCTCGCAGGATGCCTCCCAGACGCAAGGTGGCACCAGTTCCAACTTGGTCTGGTTTGAGAGAGCCAAGTGGGTCCTGAAAACTGACACCCAGAACAGTGGCTTGTGAGTTTTGTTTCCCAGGGAAAAAGCCTGTACAATGGTTCAGGGGCTTGAGGCCTTAAATTGCCGGGTGCCTCCTGGAATTCGGCCTCTCGCAGGATGCCTCCCAAACGCAAGGTGGCACCAGTTCCAACTTAGTCTGGTTTAAGAGTGCCAAGTGGGTCATGAAGACTGACACCCAGAACAGTGGCTTGTGAGTTTTGTTTCCCAGGGAAAAAGCCTGTAGAATGGTTCAGGGTCCTGTGGTCTTAAATAGCCGGGTGCCTCCTGGAGATCCGCCTCTCGCAGGATGCCTCCCAGACGCAAAATTACACAAGTGCCAACTTTGTCTGGTTTAAGAGTGCCAGGTGGGTCCTGAAAACTGACACCCAGAACAGTGGCTTGTGAGTTTTGTTTCCCAGGGAAAAAGCCTGTACAATGGTTCAGGGTCCTGCGGCCTTAAATAGCCGGGTGCCTCCTGGAATTCGGCCTCTCGCAGGATGCCTCCCAGACGCAAGATGGCCCCACTGCTAACTTGGTCTGGTTTGAGAGTGCATGGTGGCTCCTGCAAACTGACACCCAGAACAGTGGCTTGTGAGTTTTGTTTCCCAGGGAAAAAGCCTGTACAATGGTTCAGGGTCCGACGGTCCTAAATTGCCGGGTGCCTCCTGGAGATCCACCTCTCGCAGGATGCCTCCCAGACGCAAGGTGGCACCAGTTCCAACTTAGTCTGGTTTAAGAGTGCCAAGTGGGTCCTGAAGACTGACACCCAGAACAGTGGCTTGTGAGTTTTGTTTCCTAGGGAAAAAGCCTGTACAAGGGTTCAGGGTCCTGCGGCCTTAAATAGCCGGGTGCCTCCTGGAATTCGGCCTCTCGCAAGATGCCTCCCAGACGCTAGGTTGCACCAGTTTTAACTTGGCCTGGTTTAAGAGTGCCAAGTGGGTCCTGAAAACTGACACCCAGAACAGTGGCTTGTGAGTTTTGTTTCCCAGGGAAAAAGCCTGGGCAATGGTTCAGGGGCCTGCGGCCTTAAATTGCCGGGTGCCTCCTGGAATTGCGCCTCTCGCAGGATGCCTCCCAGACGCAAGGTGGCACCAGTTCCAACTTGGTCTGGTTTAAGAGTTCCAAGTGGGTCCTGAAAACTGACACCCAGAACAGTGGCTTGTGAGTTTTGTTTCCCAGGAAAAAGCCTGTACAATGGTTCAGGGTCCTGTGGCCTTAAATTGCCGGGTGCCTCCTGGAATTGCGCCTCTTGCAGGATGCCTCCAGGACGCAAAATGACACCAGTGCCAAATTGGTCTGGTTTGAGAGTGCCAGGTGGGTCCTGCAAACTGACGCCCAGAACAGTGGCTTGTGAGTTTTGTTTCCTAGGGAAAAAGCCTGTAGAATGGTTCAGGGTCCTGCGGCATTAAATTGCCGGGTGCCTCCTGGAATTGCGCCTCTCGCAGGATTCCTCCCAGACGCATGGTGGCACCTGTTCCAACTCGGTCTGGTTTAAGAGTGCCAAGTGGGTCCTGAAAACTGACACCCAGAACAGTGGCTTGTGAGTTTTGTTTCCCAGGGAAAAAGCCTGTACAATGGTTCAGGGGCTTGAGGCCTTAAATTGCCGGATGCCTCCTGGAATTCGGCCTCTCTCAGGATGCCTCCCAGACGCAAGGTGGCACCAGTTCCAACTTAGTCTGGTTTAAGAGTGCCAAGTGGGTCCTGAAGACTGACACCCAGAACAGTGGCTTGTGAGTTTTGTTTCCCAGGGAAAAAGCCTGTAGAATGGTTCAGGGTCCTGTGGTCTTAAATTGCCGGGTGCCTCCTGGAGATCCGCCTCTCGCAGGATGCCTCCCAGACGCGAAATGACACCAGTGGCAACTTGGTCTGGTTTGAGAGTGCCAGGTGGGTCCTGAAAACTGACACCCAGAACAGTGGCTTGTGAGTTTTGTTTCCCAGGGAAAAAGCCTGTACAATGGTTCAGGGTCCTGCAGCCTTAAATTGCCGGATGCCTCCTGGAATTTGGCCTCTCGCAGGATGCCTCCCAGACGCAAGGTGGCACCAGTTCCAACTTGGTCTGGTTTAAGAGTGCCAAGTGGGTCCTGAAAACTGACACCCAGAACAGTGTCTTGTGAGTTTTTTTTCCCAGGGAAAAAGCCTGTATAATGGTTCAGGGGCCTGAGGCCTTAAATTTCCGGGTGCCTCCTGGAATTTGGCCTCTTGCCGGATGTCTCCCAGACGCAGGATCGCACCGGTTCAACTTGGTCTGGTTTGAGAGTGCCAAGTGGGACCTGAAAACTGACACCCAGAACAGTGGCTTGTGAGTTTTGTTTCCCAGGGAAAAAGCCTGTACAATAGTTCAGGGGCCTGAGGCCTTAAATTGCCGGGTGCCTCCTGGAATTCGGCCTCTCGCAGGATGCCTCCCAGACGCAAGGTGGCACCAGTTTCAACTTGGTCTGGTTTGAGAGTGCCAAGTGGGTGCTGAAAACTGACACCCAGAACAGTGGCTTGTGAGTTTTGTTTCCCAGGGAAAAAGCCTGTACAATGGTTCAGGGGCTTGAGGCCTTAAATTGCCGGGTGCCTCCTGGAATTCGGCCTTTCGCAAAATTCCTCCCAGACGCAAGGTGGCACCAGTTCCAACTTAGTCTGGTTTAAGATTGCCAAGTGGGTCCTGAAGACTGACACCCAGAACAGTGGCTTGTGAGTTTTGTTTCCCAGGGAAAAAGCCTGTAGAATGGTTCAGGGTCCTGTGGCCTTAAATTGCCGGGTGCCTCCTGGAGATCCGCATCTCGCAGGATGCCTCCCAGACGCAAGATGACACCAGTTCCAACTTGGTCTGGTTTGAGAGTGCCAGGTGGGTCCTGAAAACTGACACCCAGAACAGTGGCTTGTGAGTTTTGTTTCCCAGGGAAAAAGCCTGGACAATGGTTCAGGGTCCTGCGGCCTTAAATTGGCGGATGCCTCCTGGAATTGCGCCTCTCGCAGGATGCCTCCCAGACGCAAGGTGGCACCAGTTCCAACTTGGTCTGGTTTAAGAGTTCCAAGTGGGTCCTGAAAACTGACACCCAGAACAGTGGCTTGTGAGTTTTGTTTCCCAGGGAAAAAGCCTGTACAATGGTTCAGGGGCCTGAGGCCTTAAATTGCCGAGTGCCTCCTGGAATTCGGCCTCTCGCAGGATTCCTCCCAGACGCAAGGTGGCACCAGTTCCAACTTGGTCTGGTTTAAGAGTGCCAAGTGGGTCCTGGAACCTGACACCCAGAACAGTGGCTTGTGAGTTTTGTTTCCCAGGGAAAAAGCCTGTACAATGGTTCAGGGGCCTAGGCCTTTAATAGCCGGTGCCTCCTGGAGATCCGCCTCTCGCAGGATGCCTCCCAGACGCAAAATTACACCAGTGCCAACTTAGTCTGGTTTAAGAGTGCCAGGTGGGTCCTGAAAACTGACACCCAGAAGAGTGTCTTGTGAGTTTTGTTTCCCAGGGAAAAAGCCTGGACAATGGTTCAGGGTCCTGCGGCCTTAAATTACCGAGTGCCTCCTGGAATTCGGCCTCTCGCAGGATGCCTCCCAGACGCAAGGTGGCACCAGTTCCAACTTGGTCTGGTTTGAGAGTGCCAAGTGGGTCCTGAAAACTGACACCAAGAACAGTGGCTTGTGAGTTTTGTTTCCCAGGGAAAAAGCCTGTACAATGATTTAGGGGCCTGAGGCCTTAAATTGCCGAGTGCCTCCTGGAATTCGGCCTCTCGCAGGATGCCTCCCAGACGCAAGGTGGCACCAGTTCCAACTTGGTCTGGTTTAAGAGTGCCAAGTGGGTCCTGAAAACTGACACCCAGAACAGTGGCTTGTGAGTTTTGTTTCCCAGGGAAAAAGCCTGTACAATGGTTCTGGGTCCTGAGGCCTTAAATTGCCGAGTGCCTCCTTGAATTCGGCCTATCACAGGATGCCTCCCAGACGCAAGGTGGCACCAGTTCCAACTTGGTCTGGTTTAAGAGTTCCAAGTGGGTCCTGAAAACTGACACCCCGAACAGTGGCTTCTGAGTTTTGTTTCCCAGGGAAAAAGCCTGTACAATGGTTCAGGGTCCTGCAGCCTTAAATTGCCGGGTGCCTCCTGGAGATCCACCTCTCGCAGGATGCCTCCCAGACGCATGGTGGCACCTGTTCCAACTTGGTCTGGTTTAAGAGTGCCAAGTGGGTCCTGAAAACTGACACCCAGAACAGTGGCTTGTGAGTTTTGTTTCCCAGGGAAAAAGCCTGGACAATGGTTCAGGGGCCTGAGGCCTTAAATTGCCGAGTGCCTCCTGGAATTCGGCCTCTCGCAGGATGCCTCCCAGACGCATGGTGGCACCAGTTCAAACTTGGTCTGCTTTAGGAGTGCCAAGTGGGTCCTGAAAACGAACACCCTGAACAGTGGCTTGTGAGTTTTGTTTCCCAGGGAAAAAGCCTGGACAATGGTTCAGGGGCCTGCGGCCTTAAATTGCCGGATGCCTCCTGGAATTGCGCCTCTCGCAGGATGCCTCCCAGATGCAAGGTGGCACCAGTTCCAACTTGGTCTGGTTTAAGACTTCCAAGTGGGTCCTGAAAACTGACACCCAGAACAGTGGCTTGTGAGTTTTGTTTCCCAGGGAAAAAGCCTGGACAATGGTTCAGGGGTCTGAGGCCTTAAATTGCCGGGTGCCTCCTGGAATTCCGCCTCTCGCAGGATGCCTCCCAGACGCAAAATGACACCAGTGCCAACTTGGTCTGGTTTGAGAGTGCCAGGTGGGTCCTGCAAACTGACGTCCAAACAGTGGCTTGTGAGTCTTGTTTCCTAGGGAAAAAGCCTGCAGAATGGTTCAGGGTCCTGCGGCATTAAATTGCCGAGTGCCTCCTGGAATTGCGCCTCTCGCAGGATTCCTCCCAGACGCATGGTGGCACCTGTTCCAACTTGGTCTGGTTTAAGAGTGCCAAGTGGGTTCTGAAAACTGACACCCAGAACAGTGGCTTGTGAGTTTTGTTTCCCAGGGAAAAAGCCTGTACAATGGTTCAGGGTCCTGCAGTCCTAAATTGCCGGGTGCCTCCTGGAGATCCACCTCTCGCAGGATGCCTCCCAGACGCAAAATGACAACAGTGCCAACTTGGTCTGGTTTGAGAGTGCCAGGTGTGTCCTCAAAACTGACACCCAGAACAGTGGCTTGTGAGTTTTGTTTCCCAGGGAAAAAGCCTGGACAATGGTTCAGGGTCCTGCGGCCTTAAATTGCCGGATGCCTCATGGAATTGCGCCTCTCGCATGATGCCTCCCAGATGCAAGGTGGCACCAGTTCCGACTTGGTCTGGTTTAAGAGTGCCAAGTGGGTCCTGAAAACTGACACCCAGAACAGTGGCTTGTGAGTTTTGTGTCCCAGGGAAAAAGCCTGTACAATGGTTCAGGGGCCTGAGGCCTTAAATTGCCGAGTGCCTCCTGGAATTCGGCCTCTTGCAGGATGCCTCCCAGACGCAAGATGGCACCAGTTCCAACTTGGTCTGGTTTGAGAGAGCCAAGTGGGTCCTGAAAACTGACACCCAGAACAGTGGCTTGTGAGTTTTGTTTCCCAGGGAAAAAGCCTGTACAATGGTTCAGGGGCCTAAAGCCTTAAATTGCCGGGTGCCTCCTGGAATTCGGCCTCTCTCAGGATGCCTCCCAGACGCAAGGTGGCACCAGTTCCAACTTGGTCTGGTTTAAGAGTGCCAAGTGGGTCCTGAAGACTGACACCGAGAACAGTGGCTTGTGAGTTTTGTTTCCCAGAGAAAAAGCCTGTAGAATGGTTCAGGGTCCTGTGGTCTTAAATTGCCTGGTGCCTCCTGGAGATCCGCCTCTCGCAGGATGCCTCCCAGACGCGAAATGACACCAGTGCCAACTTGGTCTGGTTTGAGAGTGCCAGGTGGGTCCTGAAAACTGACACCCAGAACAGTGGCTTGTGAGTTTTGTTTCCCAGGGAAAAAGCCTGTAGAATGGTTCAGGGTCCTGCGGCCTTAAATTGCCGAATGCCTCCTGGAATTGCGCCTCTCGCAGGATGCCTCCCAGACGCAAGGTGGCACCAGTTCCAACTTGGTCTGGTTTAAAAGTGCCAAGTGGGTCCTGAAAACTGACACCCAGAACAGTGTCTTGTGAGTTTTTTTTCCCAGGGAAAAAGCCTGTACAATGGTTCAGGGTCCTGCGGCCTTTAATAGCCGGGTGCCTCCTGGAGATACGCCTCTCGCAGGATGCCTCCCAGACGCAAAATTACACTAGTGCCAACTTAGTCTGGTTTAAGAGTGCCAGGTGGGTCCTGAAAACTGACACCCAGAAGAGTGTCTTGTGAGTTTTGTTTCCCAGGGAAAAAGCCTGTAGAATCGTTCAGGGTCCTGCGGCCTTAAATTACCGAGTGCCTCCTGGAGATCCGCCTCTCGCAGGATGCCTCCCAGACGCAAAATTACACCAGTGCCAACTTAGTCTGGTTTAAGAGTGCCAGGTGGGTCCTGAAAACTGACACCCAGAACAGTGGCTTGTGAGTTTTGTTTCCCAGGGAAAAAGCCTGTAGAATGGTTCAGGGTCCTGCGGCCTTAAATTACCGAGTGCCTCCTGGAATTCAGCCTCTCGCAGGATGCCTCCCAGATGCAAGGTGGCACCAGTTCCAACTTGGTCTGGTTTGAGAGTGCCAAGTGGGTCCTGAAAACTGACACCCAGAACAGTGGCTTGTGAGTTTTGTTTCAAAGGGAAAAAGCCTGGACAATGGTTCAGGGGCCTGAGGCCTTAAATTGCCGAGTGCCTCCTGGAATTCGGCCTCTCGCAGGATGCCTCCCAGACGCAAGGTGGCACCAGTTCCAACCTGGTCTGGTTTAAGAGTGCCAAGTGGGTCCTGAAAACTGACACCCAGAACAGTGGCTTGTGAGTTTTGTTTCCCAGGGAAAAAGCCTGTACAATGGTTCAGGGGCCTGAGGCCTTAAATTGCTGAGTGCCTCCTAGAATTGCGCCTCTCACAGGATGCCTCCCAGACGCAAGATGGCACCAGTTCCAACTTGGTCTGGTTTGAGAATGCCAAGTGGGTCCTGAAAACTGACACCCAGAACAGTGGCTTGTGAGTTTTGTGTCCCAGGGAAAAAGCCTGTACAATGGTTCAGGGGCCTGAGGCCTTAAATTGCCGGGTGCCTCCTGGAATTCGGCCTCTCGCAGGATGCCTCCCAGACGCAAGATGGCACCAGTTCCAACTTGGTCTGGTTTGAGAAAGCCAAGTGGGTCCTGAAAACTGACACCCAGAACAGTGGCTTGTGAGTTTTGTTTCCCAGGGAAAAAGCCTGGACAATGGTTCAGGGTCCTGCGGCCTTAAATTGGTGGTTGCCTCCTGGAATTGCGCCTCTCGCAGGATGCCTCCCAGACGCAAGGTGGCACCAGTTCCAACTTGGTCTGGTTTAAGAGTTCCAAGTGGGTCCTGAAAACTGACACCCAGAACAGTGGCTTGTGAGTTTTGTTTCCCAGGGAAAAAGCCTGTACAATGGTTCAGGGGCCTGAGGCCTTAAATTGCCGAGTGCCTCCTGGAATTCGGCCTCTCGCAGGATGCCTCCCAGACGCAAGGTGGCACCAGTTCCAACTTGGTCTGGTTTAAGAGTTCCAAGTGGGTCCTGAAAACTGACACCCCGAACAGTGGCTTCTGAGTTTTGTTTCCCAGGGAAAAAGCCTGTACAATGGTTCAGGGTCCTGCAGCCTTAAATTGCCGGGTGCCTCCTGGAGATCCACCTCTCGCAGGATGCCTCCCAGACGCATGGTGGCACCTGTTCCAACTTGGTCTGGTTTAAGAGTGCCAAGTGGGTCCTGAAAACTGACACCCAGAACAGTGGCTTGTGAGTTTTGTTTCCCAGGGAAAAAGCCTGGACAATGGTTCAGGGGCCTGAGGCCTTAAATTGCCGAGTGCCTCCTGGAATTCGGCCTCTCGCAGGATGCCTCCCAGACGCATGGTGGCACCAGTTCAAACTTGGTCTGCTTTAGGAGTGCCAAGTGGGTCCTGAAAACTAACACCCAGAACAGTGGCTTGTGAGTTTTGTTTCCCAGGGAAAAAGCCTGGACAATGGTTCAGGGGCCTGCGGCCTTAAATTGCCGGATGCCTCCTGGAATTGCGCCTCTCGCAGGATGCCTCCCAGACGCAAGGTGGCACCAGTTCCAACTTGGTCTGGTTTAAGACTTCCAAGTGGGTCCTGAAAACTGACACCCAGAACAGTGGCTTGTGAGTTTTGTTTCCCAGGGAAAAAGCCTGGACAATGGTTCAGGGGTCTGAGGCCTTAAATTGCCGGGTGCCTCCTGGAATTCCGCCTCTCGCAGGATGCCTCCCAGACGCAAAATGACACCAGTGCCAACTTGGTCTGGTTTGAGAGTGCCAGGTGGGTCCTGCAAACTGACGCCCAAACAGTGGCTTGTGAGTTTTGTTTCCTAGGGAAAAAGCCTGTAGAATGGTTCAGGGTCCTGCGGCATTAAATTGCCGGGTGCCTCCTGGAATTGCGCCTCTCGCAGGATTCCTCCCAGACGCATGGTGGCACCTGTTCCAACTTGGTCTGGTTTAAGAGTGCCAAGTGGGTCCTGAAAACTGACACCCAGAACAGTGGCTTGTGAGTTTTGTTTCCCAGGGAAAAAGCCTGTACAATGGTTCAGGGTCCTGCGGTCCTAAATTGCCGGGTGCCTCCTGGAGATCCACCTCTCGCAGGATGCCTCCCAGACGCAAAATGACAACAGTGCCAACTTGGTCTGGTTTGAGAGTGCCAGGTGGGTCCTGAAAACTGACACCCAGAACAGTGGCTTGTGAGTTTTGTTTCCCAGGGAAAAAGCCTGGACAATGGTTCAGGGTCCTGCGGCCTTAAATTGCCGGATGCCTCATGGAATTGCGCCTCTCGCATGATGCCTCCCAGATGCAAGGTGGCACCAGTTCCGACTTGGTCTGGTTTGAGAGTGCATGGTGGCTCCTGCATACTGACACCCACAACAGTGGCTTGTGAATTTGTTTCCCAGGGAAAAAGCCTGTACAATGGTTCAGGGGCCTGAGGCCTTAAATTGCCGAGTGCCTCCTGGAATTCGGCCTCTCGCAGGATGCCTCCCAGACGCAAGGTGGCACCAGTTCCAACTTGGTCTGGTTTCAGAGTGCCAAGTGGGTCCTGAAAACTGACACCCCGAACAGTGGCTTCTGAGTTTTGTTTCCCAGGGAAAAAGCCTGTACAATGGTTCAGGGGCCTAAAGCCTTAAATTGCCGGGTGCCTCCTGGAATTCGGCCTCTCTCAGGATGCCTCCCAGACGCAAAATGACAACAGTGCCAACTTGGTCTGGTTTGAGAGTGCCAGGTGGGTCCTGAAAACTGACACCCAGAACAGTGGCTTGTGAGTTTTGTTTCCCAGGGAAAAAGCCTGGACAATGGTTCAGGGTCCTGCGGCCTTAAATTGCCGGATGCCTCATGGAATTGCGCCTCTCGCATGATGCCTCCCAGATGCAAGGTGGCACCAGTTCCAACTTGGTCTGGTTTAAGAGTGCCAAGTGGGTCCTGAAAACTGACACCCAGAACAGTGGCTTGTGAGTTTTGTGTCCCAGGGAAAAAGCCTGTACAATGGTTCAGGGGCCTGAGGCCTTAAATTGCCGGGTGCCTCCTGGAATTCGGCCTCTTGCAGGATGCCTCCCAGACGCAAGATGGCACCAGTTCCAACTTGGTCTGGTTTGAGAGAGCCAAGTGGGTCCTGAAAACTGACACCCAGAACAGTGGCTTGTGAGTTTTGTTTCCCAGGGAAAAAGCCTGTACAATGGTTCAGGGGCCTAAAGCCTTAAATTGCCGGGTGCCTCCTGGAATTCGGCCTCTCTCAGGATGCCTCCCAGACGCAAGGTGGCACCAGTTCCAACTTGGTCTGGTTTAAGAGTGCCAAGTGGGTCCTGAAGACTGACACCCTGAACAGTGGCTTGTGAGTTTTGTTTCCCAGAGAAAAAGCCTGTAGAATGGTTCAGGGTCCTGTGGTCTTAAATTGCCTGGTGCCTCCTGGAGATCCGCCTCTCGCAGGATGCCTCCCAGACGCGAAATGACACCAGTGGCAACTTGGTCTGGTTTGAGAAAGCCAAGTGGGTCCTGCAAACTGACACCTAGAACAGTGGCTTGTGAGTTTTGTTTCCCAGGGAAAAAGCCTGTACAATGGTTCAGGGGCTTGAGGCCTTAAATTACCGGGTGCCTCCTGGAATTCGGCCTCTCGCAGGATGCCTCCCAGATGCAAGGTGGCACCAGTTCCAACTTAGTCTGGTTTAAGAGTGCCAAGTGGGTCCTGAAGACTGACACCCAGAACAGTGGCTTGTGAGTTTTGTTTCCCAGGGAAAAAGCCTGTAGAATGGTTCAGGGTCCTGCGGTCTTAAATATCCAGGTCCCTCCTGGAGATCCGCCTCTCGCAGGATGCCTCCCAGACGCAAAATTACACCAGTGCCAACTTAGTCTGGTTTAAGAGTACAAGGTGGGTCCTGAAAACTGACACCCAGAACAGTGGCTTGTGAGTTTTGTTTCCCAGGGAAAAAGCCTGTACAATGGTTCAGGGGCCTGAGGCCTTAAATTGCCGAGTGCCTCCTGGAATTCGGCCTCTCGCAGGATGCCTCCCAGACGCAAGGTGGCACCAGTTCCAACTTGGTCTGGTTTAAGAGTTCCAAGTGGGTCCTGAAAACTGACACCCCGAACAGTGGCTTCTGAGTTTTGTTTCCCAGGGAAAAAGCCTGTACAATGGTTCAGGGTCCTGCAGCCTTAAATTGCCGGGTGCCTCCTGGAGATCCACCTCTCGCAGGATGCCTCCCAGACGCATGGTGGCACCTGTTCCAACTTGGTCTGGTTTAAGAGTGCCAAGTGGGTCCTGAAAACTGACACCCAGAACAGTGGCTTGTGAGTTTTGTTTCCCAGGGAAAAAGCCTGGACAATGGTTCAGGGGCCTGAGGCCTTAAATTGCCGAGTGCCTCCTGGAATTCGGCCTCTCGCAGGATGCCTCCCAGACGCATGGTGGCACCAGTTCAAACTTGGTCTGCTTTAGGAGTGCCAAGTGGGTCCTGAAAACTAACACCCAGAACAGTGGCTTGTGAGTTTTGTTTCCCAGGGAAAAAGCCTGGACAATGGTTCAGGGGCCTGCGGCCTTAAATTGCCGGATGCCTCCTGGAATTGCGCCTCTCGCAGGATGCCTCCCAGACGCAAGGTGGCACCAGTTCCAACTTGGTCTGGTTTAAGACTTCCAAGTGGGTCCTGAAAACTGACACCCAGAACAGTGGCTTGTGAGTTTTGTTTCCCAGGGAAAAGGCCTGGACAATGGTTCAGGGGTCTGAGGCCTTAAATTGCCGGGTGCCTCCTGGAATTCCGCCTCTCGCAGGATGCCTCCCAGACGCAAAATGACACCAGTGCCAACTTGGTCTGGTTTGAGAGTGCCAGGTGGGTCCTGCAAACTGACGCCCAAACAGTGGCTTGTGAGTTTTGTTTCCTAGGGAAAAAGCCTGTAGAATGGTTCAGGGTCCTGCGGCATTAAATTGCCGGGTGCCTCCTGGAATTGCGCCTCTCGCAGGATTCCTCCCAGACGCATGGTGGCACCTGTTCCAACTTGGTCTGGTTTAAGAGTGCCAAGTGGGTCCTGAAAACTGACACCCAGAACAGTGGCTTGTGAGTTTTGTTTCCCAGGGAAAAAGCCTGTACAATGGTTCAGGGTCCTGCGGTCCTAAATTGCCGGGTGCCTCCTGGAGATCCACCTCTCGCAGGATGCCTCCCAGACGCAAAATGACAACAGTGCCAACTTGGTCTGGTTTGAGAGTGCCAGGTGGGTCCTGAAAACTGACACCCAGAACAGTGGCTTGTGAGTTTTGTTTCCCAGGGAAAAAGCCTGGACAATGGTTCAGGGTCCTGCGGCCTTAAATTGCCGGATGCCTCATGGAATTGCGCCTCTCGCATGATGCCTCCCAGATGCAAGGTGGCACCAGTTCCGACTTGGTCTGGTTTGAGAGTGCATGGTGGCTCCTGCAAACTGACACCCACAACAGTGGCTTGTGAATTTGTTTCCCAGGGAAAAAGCCTGTACAATGGTTCAGGGGCCTGAGGCCTTAAATTGCCGAGTGCCTCCTGGAATTCGGCCTCTCGCAGGATGCCTCCCAGACGCAAGGTGGCACCAGTTCCAACTTGGTCTGGTTTCAGAGTGCCAAGTGGGTCCTGAAAACTGACACCCCGAACAGTGGCTTCTGAGTTTTGTTTCCCAGGGAAAAAGCCTGTACAATGGTTCAGGGGCCTAAAGCCTTAAATTGCCGGGTGCCTCCTGGAATTCGGCCTCTCTCAGGATGCCTCCCAGACGCAAAATGACAACAGTGCCAACTTGGTCTGGTTTGAGAGTGCCAGGTGGGTCCTGAAAACTGACACCCAGAACAGTGGCTTGTGAGTTTTGTTTCCCAGGGAAAAAGCCTGGACAATGGTTCAGGGTCCTGCGGCCTTAAATTGCCGGATGCCTCATGGAATTGCGCCTCTCGCATGATGCCTCCCAGATGCAAGGTGGCACCAGTTCCAACTTGGTCTGGTTTAAGAGTGCCAAGTGGGTCCTGAAAACTGACACCCAGAACAGTGGCTTGTGAGTTTTGTGTCCCAGGGAAAAAGCCTGTACAATGGTTCAGGGGCCTGAGGCCTTAAATTGCCGGGTGCCTCCTGGAATTCGGCCTCTTGCAGGATGCCTCCCAGACGCAAGATGGCACCAGTTCCAACTTGGTCTGGTTTGAGAGAGCCAAGTGGGTCCTGAAAACTGACACCCAGAACAGTGGCTTGTGAGTTTTGTTTCCCAGGGAAAAAGCCTGTACAATGGTTCAGGGGCCTAAAGCCTTAAATTGCCGGGTGCCTCCTGGAATTCGGCCTCTCTCAGGATGCCTCCCAGACGCAAGGTGGCACCAGTTCCAACTTGGTCTGGTTTAAGAGTGCCAAGTGGGTCCTGAAGACTGACACCCTGAACAGTGGCTTGTGAGTTTTGTTTCCCAGAGAAAAAGCCTGTAGAATGGTTCAGGGTCCTGTGGTCTTAAATTGCCTGGTGCCTCCTGGAGATCCGCCTCTCGCAGGATGCCTCCCAGACGCGAAATGACACCAGTGGCAACTTGGTCTGGTTTGAGAAAGCCAAGTGGGTCCTGCAAACTGACACCTAGAACAGTGGCTTGTGAGTTTTGTTTCCCAGGGAAAAAGCCTGTACAATGGTTCAGGGGCTTGAGGCCTTAAATTACCGGGTGCCTCCTGGAATTCGGCCTCTCGCAGGATGCCTCCCAGATGCAAGGTGGCACCAGTTCCAACTTAGTCTGGTTTAAGAGTGCCAAGTGGGTCCTGAAGACTGACACCCAGAACAGTGGCTTGTGAGTTTTGTTTCCCAGGGAAAAAGCCTGTAGAATGGTTCAGGGTCCTGCGGTCT
The DNA here is from genome assembly GCF_963513975.1 of Fringilla coelebs. Classification (NCBI taxonomy): domain Eukaryota; kingdom Metazoa; phylum Chordata; class Aves; order Passeriformes; family Fringillidae; genus Fringilla; species Fringilla coelebs. The sequence continues at coordinate 909,901 of NW_028167587.1, read as the reverse complement.
TAAATATCCAGGTCCCTCCTGGAGATCCGCCTCTCGCAGGATGCCTCCCAGACGCAAAATTACACCAGTGCCAACTTAGTCTGGTTTAAGAGTACAAGGTGGGTCCTGAAAACTGACACCCAGAACAGTGGCTTGTGAGTTTTGTTTCCCAGGGAAAAAGCCTGTACAATGGTTCAGGGGCCTGAGGCCTTAAATAGACGGGTGCCTCCCAGAATTCGGCCTCTCGCAGGATGCCTCCCAGACGCAAGATGGCCCCACTGTAAACTTGGTCTTGTTTGAGAGTGCATGGTGGCTCCTGCAAACTGACACCCCGAACAGTGGCTTCTGAGTGTTGTTTCCCAGGGAAAAAGCCTGTACAATGGTTCAGGGGCCTGAGGCCTTAAATTGCCAGGTGCCTCCTGGAATTCGGCCTCTCGCAGGATGCCTCCCAGACGCAAGGTGGCACCAGTTCCAACTTGGTCTGGTTTAAGAGTGCCAAGTGGGTCCTGAAGACTGACACCGAGAACAGTGGCTTGTGAGTTTTGTTTCCCAGAGAAAAAGCCTGTAGAATGGTTCAGGGTCCTGTGGTCTTAAATTGCCTGGTGCCTCCTGGAGATCCGCCTCTCGCAGGATGCCTCCCAGACGCGAAATGACACCAGTGCCAACTTGGTCTGGTTTGAGAGTGCCAGGTGGGTCCTGAAAACTGACACCCAGAACAGTGGCTTGTGAGTTTTGTTTCCCAGGGAAAAAGCCTGTAGAATGGTTCAGGGTCCTGCGGCCTTAAATTGCCGAATGCCTCCTGGAATTGCGCCTCTCGCAGGATGCCTCCCAGACGCAAGGTGGCACCAGTTCCAACTTGGTCTGGTTTAAAAGTGCCAAGTGGGTCCTGAAAACTGACACCCAGAACAGTGTCTTGTGAGTTTTTTTTCCCAGGGAAAAAGCCTGTACAATGGTTCAGGGTCCTGCGGCCTTTAATAGCCGGGTGCCTCCTGGAGATACGCCTCTCGCAGGATGCCTCCCAGACGCAAAATTACACTAGTGCCAACTTAGTCTGGTTTAAGAGTGCCAGGTGGGTCCTGAAAACTGACACCCAGAAGAGGGTCTTGTGAGTTTTGTTTCCCAGGGAAAAAGCCTGTAGAATCGTTCAGGGTCCTGCGGCCTTAAATTACCGAGTGCCTCCTGGAGATCCGCCTCTCGCAGGATGCCTCCCAGACGCAAAATTACACCAGTGCCAACTTAGTCTGGTTTAAGAGTGCCAGGTGGGTCCTGAAAACTGACACCCAGAACAGTGGCTTGTGAGTTTTGTTTCCCAGGGAAAAAGCCTGTAGAATGGTTCAGGGTCCTGCGGCCTTAAATTACCGAGTGCCTCCTGGAATTCAGCCTCTCGCAGGATGCCTCCCAGACGCAAGGTGGCACCAGTTCCAACTTGGTCTGGTTTGAGAGTGCCAAGTGGGTCCTGAAAACTGACACCCAGAACAGTGGCTTGTGAGTTTTGTTTCAAAGGGAAAAAGCCTGGACAATGTTTCAGGGGCCTGAGGCCTTAAATTGCCGAGTGCCTCCTGGAATTCGGCCTCTCGCAGGATGCCTCCCAGACGCAAGGTGGCACCAGTTCCAACCTGGTCTGGTTTAAGAGTGCCAAGTGGGTCCTGAAAACTGACACCCAGAACAGTGGCTTGTGAGTTTTGTTTCCCAGGGAAAAAGCCTGTACAATGGTTCAGGGGCCTGAGGCCTTAAATTGCTGAGTGCCTCCTAGAATTGCGCCTCTCACAGGATGCCTCCCAGACGCAAGATGGCACCAGTTCCAACTTGGTCTGGTTTGAGAATGCCAAGTGGGTCCTGAAAACTGACACCCAGAACAGTGGCTTGTGAGTTTTGTGTCCCAGGGAAAAAGCCTGTACAATGGTTCAGGGGCCTGAGGCCTTAAATTGCCGGGTGCCTCCTGGAATTCGGCCTCTCGCAGGATGCCTCCCAGACGCAAGATGGCACCAGTTCCAACTTGGTCTGGTTTGAGAAAGCCAAGTGGGTCCTGAAAACTGACACCCAGAACAGTGGCTTGTGAGTTTTGTTTCCCAGGGAAAAAGCCTGGACAATGGTTCAGGGTCCTGCGGCCTTAAATTGGTGGTTGCCTCCTGGAATTGCGCCTCTCGCAGGATGCCTCCCAGACGCAAGGTGGCACCAGTTCCAACTTGGTCTGGTTTAAGAGTTCCAAGTGGGTCCTGAAAACTGACACCCAGAACAGTGGCTTGTGAGTTTTGTTTCCCAGGGAAAAAGCCTGTACAATGGTTCAGGGGCCTGAGGCCTTAAATTGCCGAGTGCCTCCTGGAATTCGGCCTCTCGCAGGATGCCTCCCAGACGCAAGGTGGCACCAGTTCCAACTTGGTCTGGTTTAAGAGTTCCAAGTGGGTCCTGAAAACTGACACCCCGAACAGTGGCTTCTGAGTTTTGTTTCCCAGGGAAAAAGCCTGTACAATGGTTCAGGGTCCTGCAGCCTTAAATTGCCGGGTGCCTCCTGGAAATCCACCTCTCGCAGGATGCCTCCCAGACGCATGGTGGCACCTGTTCCAACTTGGTCTGGTTTAAGAGTGCCAAGTGGGTCCTGAAAACTGACACCCAGAACAGTGGCTTGTGAGTTTTGTTTCCCAGGGAAAAAGCCTGGACAATGGTTCAGGGGCCTGAGGCCTTAAATTGCCGAGTGCCTCCTGGAATTCGGCCTCTCGCAGGATGCCTCCCAGACGCATGGTGGCACCAGTTCAAACTTGGTCTGCTTTAGGAGTGCCAAGTGGGTCCTGAAAACTAACACCCAGAACAGTGGCTTGTGAGTTTTGTTTCCCAGGGAAAAAGCCTGGACAATGGTTCAGGGGCCTGCGGCCTTAAATTGCCGGATGCCTCCTGGAATTGCGCCTCTCGCAGGATGCCTCCCAGACGCAAGGTGGCACCAGTTCCAACTTGGTCTGGTTTAAGACTTCCAAGTGGGTCCTGAAAACTGACACCCAGAACAGTGGCTTGTGAGTTTTGTTTCCCAGGGAAAAAGCCTGGACAATGGTTCAGGGGTCTGAGGCCTTAAATTGCCGGGTGCCTCCTGGAATTCCGCCTCTCGCAGGATGCCTCCCAGACGCAAAATGACACCAGTGCCAACTTGGTCTGGTTTGAGAGTGCCAGGTGGGTCCTGCAAACTGACGCCCAAACAGTGGCTTGTGAGTTTTGTTTCCTAGGGAAAAAGCCTGTAGAATGGTTCAGGGTCCTGCGGCATTAAATTGCCGGGTGCCTCCTGGAATTGCGCCTCTCGCAGGATTCCTCCCAGACGCATGGTGGCACCTGTTCCAACTTGGTCTGGTTTAAGAGTGCCAAGTGGGTCCTGAAAACTGACACCCAGAACAGTGGCTTGTGAGTTTTGTTTCCCAGGGAAAAAGCCTGTACAATGGTTCAGGGTCCTGCGGTCCTAAATTGCCGGGTGCCTCCTGGAGATCCACCTCTCGCAGGATGCCTCCCAGACGCAAAATGACAACAGTGCCAACTTGGTCTGGTTTGAGAGTGCCAGGTGGGTCCTGAAAACTGACACCCAGAACAGTGGCTTGTGAGTTTTGTTTCCCAGGGAAAAAGCCTGGACAATGGTTCAGGGTCCTGCGGCCTTAAATTGCCGGATGCCTCATGGAATTGCGCCTCTCGCATGATGCCTCCCAGATGCAAGGTGGCACCAGTTCCGACTTGGTCTGGTTTGAGAGTGCATGGTGGCTCCTGCAAACTGACACCCACAACAGTGGCTTGTGAATTTGTTTCCCAGGGAAAAAGCCTGTACAATGGTTCAGGGGCCTGAGGCCTTAAATTGCCGAGTGCCTCCTGGAATTCGGCCTCTCGCAGGATGCCTCCCAGACGCAAGGTGGCACCAGTTCCAACTTGGTCTGGTTTCAGAGTGCCAAGTGGGTCCTGAAAACTGACACCCCGAACAGTGGCTTCTGAGTTTTGTTTCCCAGGGAAAAAGCCTGTACAATGGTTCAGGGGCCTAAAGCCTTAAATTGCCGGGTGCCTCCTGGAATTCGGCCTCTCTCAGGATGCCTCCCAGACGCAAAATGACAACAGTGCCAACTTGGTCTGGTTTGAGAGTGCCAGGTGGGTCCTGAAAACTGACACCCAGAACAGTGGCTTGTGAGTTTTGTTTCCCAGGGAAAAAGCCTGGACAATGGTTCAGGGTCCTGCGGCCTTAAATTGCCGGATGCCTCATGGAATTGCGCCTCTCGCATGATGCCTCCCAGATGCAAGGTGGCACCAGTTCCAACTTGGTCTGGTTTAAGAGTGCCAAGTGGGTCCTGAAAACTGACACCCAGAACAGTGGCTTGTGAGTTTTGTGTCCCAGGGAAAAAGCCTGTACAATGGTTCAGGGGCCTGAGGCCTTAAATTGCCGGGTGCCTCCTGGAATTCGGCCTCTTGCAGGATGCCTCCCAGACGCAAGATGGCACCAGTTCCAACTTGGTCTGGTTTGAGAGAGCCAAGTGGGTCCTGAAAACTGACACCCAGAACAGTGGCTTGTGAGTTTTGTTTCCCAGGGAAAAAGCCTGTACAATGGTTCAGGGGCCTAAAGCCTTAAATTGCCGGGTGCCTCCTGGAATTCGGCCTCTCTCAGGATGCCTCCCAGACGCAAGGTGGCACCAGTTCCAACTTGGTCTGGTTTAAGAGTGCCAAGTGGGTCCTGAAGACTGACACCCTGAACAGTGGCTTGTGAGTTTTGTTTCCCAGAGAAAAAGCCTGTAGAATGGTTCAGGGTCCTGTGGTCTTAAATTGCCTGGTGCCTCCTGGAGATCCGCCTCTCGCAGGATGCCTCCCAGACGCAAAATGACACCAGTGGCAACTTGGTCTGGTTTGAGAAAGCCAAGTGGGTCCTGCAAACTGACACCTAGAACAGTGGCTTGTGAGTTTTGTTTCCCAGGGAAAAAGCCTGTACAATGGTTCAGGGGCTTGAGGCCTTAAATTACCGGGTGCCTCCTGGAATTCGGCCTCTCGCAGGATGCCTCCCAGATGCAAGGTGGCACCAGTTCCAACTTAGTCTGGTTTAAGAGTGCCAAGTGGGTCCTGAAGACTGACACCCAGAACAGTGGCTTGTGAGTTTTGTTTCCCAGGGAAAAAGCCTGTAGAATGGTTCAGGGTCCTGCGGTCTTAAATATCCAGGTCCCTCCTGGAGATCCGCCTCTCGCAGGATGCCTCCCAGACGCAAAATTACACCAGTGCCAACTTAGTCTGGTTTAAGAGTGCCAGGTGGGTCCTGCAAACTGACACCTAGAACAGTGGCTTGTGAGTTTTGTTTCCCAGGGAAAAAGCCTGTACAATGGTTCAGGGGCCTGAGGCCTTAAATAGACGGGTGCCTCCCGGAATTCGGCCTCTCGCAGGATGCCTCCCAGACGCAAGATGGCCCCACTGCAAACTTGGTCTGGTTTGAGAGTGCATGGTGGCTCCTGCAAACTGACACCCCGAACAGTGGCTTCTGAGTGTTGTTTCCCAGGGAAAAAGCCTGTACAATGGTTCAGGGGCCTGAGGCCTTAAATTGCCAGGTGCCTCCTGGAATTCGGCCTCTCGCAGGATGCCTCCCAGACGCAAGGTGGCACCAGTTCCAACTTGGTCTGGTTTAAGAGTGCCAAGTGGGTCCTGAAAACAGACACCCAGAACAGTGGCTTGTGAGTTTTTTTCCCAGGGAAAAAGACTGTACAATGGTTCAGGGGCTTGAGGCCTTAAATTGCCGGGTGCCACCTGGAATTTGGCCTCTCGCAGGATGCCTCCCAGACGCAAGGTGGCACCAGTTCCAACTTAGTCTGGTTTAAGAGTGCCAAGTGGGTCCTGAAGACTGACACCCAGAACAGTGGCTTGTGAGTTTTGTTTCCCAGGGAAAAAGCCTGGACAATGGTTCAGGGGTCTGAGGCCTTAAATTGCCGGGTGCCTCCTGGAATTCCGCCCCTCGCAGGATGCCTCCCAGACGCAAAATGACACCAGTGCCAACTTGGTCTGGTTTGAGAGTGCCAGGTGGGTCCTGCAAACTGACGCCCAAACAGTGGCTTGTGAGTTTTGTTTCCTAGGGAAAAAGCCTGTAGAATGGTTCAGGGTCCTGCGGCATTAAATTGCCGGGTGCCTCCTGGAATTGCGCCTCTCGCAGGATTCCTCCCAGACGCATGGTGGCACCTGTTCCAACTTGGTCTGGTTTAAGAGTGCCAAGTGGGTCCTGAAAACTGACACCCAGAACAGTGGCTTGTGAGTTTTGTTTCCCAGGGAAAAAGCCTGTACAATGGTTCAGGGTCCTGCGGTCCTAAATTGCCGGGTGCCTCCTGGAGATCCACCTCTCGCAGGATGCCTCCCAGACGCAAAATGACAACAGTGCCAACTTGGTCTGGTTTGAGAGTGCCAGGTGGGTCCTGAAAACTGACACCCAGAACAGTGGCTTGTGAGTTTTGTTTCCCAGGGAAAAAGCCTGGACAATGGTTCAGGGTCCTGCGGCCTTAAATTGCCGGATGCCTCATGGAATTGCGCCTCTCGCATGATGCCTCCCAGATGCAAGGTGGCACCAGTTCCGACTTGGTCTGGTTTGAGAGTGCCAAGTGGGTCCTGAAAACTGACACCCAGAACAGTGGCTTGTGAGTTTTGTGTCCCAGGGAAAAAGCCTGTACAATGGTTCAGGGGCCTGAGGCCTTAAATTGCCGGGTGCCTCCTGGAATTCGGCCTCTTGCAGGATGCCTCCCAGACGCAAGATGGCACCAGTTCCAACTTGGTCTGGTTTGAGAGAGCCAAGTGGGTCCTGAAAACTGACACCCAGAACAGTGGCTTGTGAGTTTTGTTTCCCAGGGAAAAAGCCTGTACAATGGTTCAGGGGCTTGAGGCCTTAAATTGCCGGGTGCCACCTGGAATTCGGCCTCTCGCAGGATGCCTCCCAGACGCAAGGTGGCATTAGTTCCAACTTAGTCTGGTTTAAGAGTGCCAAGTGGGTCCTGAAGACTGACACCCAGAACAGTGGCTTGTGAGTTTTGTTTCCCAGGGAAAAAGCCTGTAGAATGTTTCAGGGGCCTGAGGCCTTAAATTGCAGGGTGCCTTCTGGAGATCCGCCTCTCGCAGGATGCCTCCCAGACGCAAAATGACACCAGTGCCAACTTGGTCTGGTTTGAGAATGCCAGGTGGGTCCTGAAAACTGACACCCAGAACAGTGGCTTGTGAGTTTTGTTTCCCAGGGAAAAAGCCTGGACAATGGTTCAGGGTCCTGCGGCCTTAAATTGCCGAGTGCCTCCTGGAATTCGGCCTCTCGCAGGATGCCTCCCAGACGCAAGGTGGCACCAGTTCCAACTTGGTCTGGTTTAAGAGTGCCAAGTGGGTCCTGAAAACTGACACCCAGAACAGTGGCTTGTGAGTTTTGTTTCCCAGGGAAAAAGCCTGTACAATGGTTCAGGGGCCTGAGGCCTTAAATTGCCGGGTGCCTCCTGGAATTCGGCCTCTCGCAAAATTCCTCCCAGACGCAAGATAGCACCAGTTCAAACTCGGTCTGGTTTAAGAGTTCCAAGTGGGTCCTGAAAACTGACACCCAGAACAGTGGCTTGTGAGTTTTGTTTCCCAGGGAAAAAGCCTGGACAATGGTTCAGGGGCTTGAGGCCTTAAATTGCCGTGTGCCTCCTGGAATTCGGCCTCTCGCAGGATGCCTCCCAGACGCAAGGTGGCACCAGTTCCAACTTGGTCTCGTTTAAGAGTGCCAAGTGGGTCCTGAAAACTGACACCCAGAACAGTGGCTTGTGAGTTTTGTTTCCCAGGGAAAAAGCCTGTACAATGGTTCAGGGTCCTGCGGTCTTAAATTGCAGGATGACTCCTGGAATTGCGCCTCTCGCAGGATGACTCCCAGACGCAAGGTGGCACCAGTTCCAACTTGGTCTGGTTTGAGAGTGCCAGGTCGCTCCTGAAAACTGACACCCAGAACAGTGGCTTGTGAGTTTTGTTTCCCAGGGAAAAAGCCTGTACAATGGTTCAGGGGCCTGAGGCCTTAAATTGCCAAGTGCCTCCTGGAATTCGGCCTCTCGCAGGACGCCTCCCAGACGCAAGGTGGCACCAGTTCAAACTTAATCTGCTTTAGGAGTGCCAAGTGGGTCCTGAAAACTAACACCCAGAACAGTGGCTTGTGAGTTTTGTTTCCCAGGGAAAAAGCCTGGACAATGGTTCAGGGGCCTGCGGCCTTAAATTGCCGAGTGCCTCCTGGAATTCGGCCTCTCGCAGGATGCCTCCCAGACGCAAGGTGGCACCAGTTCTAACTTGGTCTCGTTTAAGAGTGCCAAGTGGGTCCTGAAAACTGACACCCAGAACAGTGTCTTGTGAGTTTTGTTTCCCAGGGAAAAAGCCTGTACAATGGTTCAGGGTCCTGCGGCCTTAAATAGCCGGGTGCCTCCTGGAGATCCTCCTCTCGCAGGATGCCTCCCAGACGCAAAATGACACCAGTGCAAACTTAGTCTGGTTTAAGAGTGCCAAGTGGGTCCTGAAAACTGACACCCAGAACAGTGGCTTGTGAGTTTTGTTTCCCAGGGAAAAAGCCTGTAGAATGGTTCAGGGGCCTGAGGCCTTAAATTGCCGAGTGCCTCCTGGAATTCGGCCTCTTGCAGGATGCCTCCCAGACGCAAGGTGGCACCAGTTCCAACTTGGTCTGGTTTGAGAGTGCCAAGTGGGTCCTGAAAACTGACACCCAGAACAGTGGCTTGTGAGTTTTGTTTCCCAGGGAAAAAATAGACGGGTGCCTCCTGGAATTCGGCCTCTCGCAGGATGCCTCCCAGACGCAAGATGGCCCCACTGCTAACTTGGTCTGGTTTGAGAGTGCATGGTGGCTCCTGCAAACTGACACCCACAACAGTGGCTTGTGAATTTGTTTCCCAGGGAAAAAGCCTGTACAATGGTTCAGGGGCCTGAGGCCTTAAATTCCCGAGTGCCTCCTGGAATTCGGCCTCTCGCAGGATGCCTCCCAGACGCAAGGTGGCACCAGTTCCAACTTGGTCTGGTTTCAGAGTGCCAAGTGGGTCCTGAAAACTGACACCCCGAACAGTGGCTTCTGAGTTTTGTTTCCCAGGGAAAAAGCCTGTACAATGGTTCAGGGGCCTGAGGCCTTAAATTGCCAGGTGCCTCCTGGAATTCGGCCTCTCGCAGGATGCCTCCCAGACGCAAGGTGGCACCAGTTCCAACTTGGTCTGGTTTAAGAGTGCCAAGTGGGTCCTGAAAACAGACACCCAGAACAGTGGCTTGTGAGTTTTTTTCCCAGGGAAAAAGACTGTACAATGGTTCAGGGGCTTGAGGCCTTAAATTGCCGGGTGCCACCTGGAATTTGGCCTCTCGCAGGATGCCTCCCAGACGCAAGGTGGCACCAGTTCCAACTTAGTCTGGTTTGAGAGTGCCAAGTGGGTCCTGAAGACTGACACCCAGAACAGTGGCTTGTGAGTTTTGTTTCCCAGGGAAAAAGCCTGGACAATGGTTCAGGGGTCTGAGGCCTTAAATTGCCGGGTGCCTCCTGGAATTCCGCCTCTCGCAGGATGCCTCCCAGACGCAAAATGACACCAGTGCCAACTTGGTCTGGTTTGAGAGTGCCAGGTGGGTCCTGCAAACTGATGCCCAAACAGTGGCTTGTGAGTTTTGTTTCCTAGGGAAAAAGCCTGTAGAATGGTTCAGGGTCCTGCGGCCTTAAATTGCCGGGTGCCTCCTGGAATTGCGCCTCTCGAAGGATTCCTCCCAGACGCATGGTGGCACCTGTTCCAACTTGGTCTGGTTTAAGAGTGCCAAGTGGGTCCTGAAAACTGACACCCAGAACAGTGGCTTGTGAGTTTTGTTTCCCAGGGAAAAAGCCTGTACAATGGTTCAGGGTCCTGCGGTCCTAAATTGCCGGGTGCCTCCTGGAGATCCACCTCTCGCAGGATGCCTCCCAGACGCAAAATGACAACAGTGCCAACTTGGTCTGGTTTGAGAGTGCCAGGTGGGTCCTGAAAACTGACACCCAGAACAGTGGCTTGTGAGTTTTGTTTCCCAGGGAAAAAGCCTGGACAATGGTTCAGGGTCCTGCGGCCTTAAATTGCCGGATGCCTCATGGAATTGCGCCTCTCGCATGATGCCTCCCATATGCAAGGTGGCACCAGTTCCGACTTGGTCTGGTTTGAGAGTGCCAAGTGGGTCCTGAAAACTGACACCCAGAACAGTGGCTTGTGAGTTTTGTGTCCCAGGGAAAAAGCCTGTACAATGGTTCAGGGGCCTGAGGCCTTAAATTGCCGGGTGCCTCCTGGAATTCGGCCTCTTGCAGGATGCCTCCCAGACGCAAGATGGCACCAGTTCCAACTTGGTCTGGTTTGAGAGAGCCAAGTGGGTCCTGAAAACTGACACCCAGAACAGTGGCTTGTGAGTTTTGTTTCCCAGGGAAAAAGCCTGTACAATGGTTCAGGGGCTTGAGGCCTTAAATTGCCGGGTGCCACCTGGAATTCGGCCTCTCGCAGGATGCCTCCCAGACGCAAGGTGGCACCAGTTCCAACTTAGTCTGGTTTAAGAGTGCCAAGTGGGTCCTGAAGACTGACACCCAGAACAGTGGCTTGTGAGTTTTGTTTCCCAGGGAAAAAGCCTGTAGAATGTTTCAGGGGCCTGAGGCCTTAAATTGCAGGGTGCCTTCTGGAGATCCGCCTCTCGCAGGATGCCTCCCAGACCCAAAATGACACCAGTGCCAACTTGGTCTGGTTTGAGAGTGCCAGGTGGGTCCTGAAAACTGACACCCAGAACAGTGGCTTGTGAGTTTTGTTTCCCAGGGAAAAAGCCTGGACAATGGTTCAGGGTCCTGCGGCCTTAAATTGCCGAGTGCCTCCTGGAATTCGGCCTCTCGCAGGATGCCTCCCAGACGCAAGGTGGCACCAGTTCCAACTTGGTCTGGTTTAAGAGTGCCAAGTGGGTCCTGAAAACTGACACCCAGAACAGTGGCTTGTGAGTTTTGTTTCCCAGGGAAAAAGCCTGTACAATGGTTCAGGGGCCTGAGGCCTTAAATTGCCGGGTGCCTCCTGGAATTCGGCCTCTCGCAAAATTCCTCCCAGACGCAAGATAGCACCAGTTCAAACTCGGTCTGGTTTAAGAGTTCCAAGTGGGTCCTGAAAACTGACACCCAGAACAGTGGCTTGTGAGTTTTGTTTCCCAGGGAAAAAGCCTGGACAATGGTTCAGGGGCTTGAGGCCTTAAATTGCCGGGTGCCTGCTGAAATTCGGCCTCTCGCAGGATGCCTCCCAGACGCAAGGTGGCACCAGTTCCAACTTGGTCTCGTTTAAGAGTGCCAAGTGGGTCCTGAAAACTGACACCCCGAACAGTGGCTTCTGAGTTTTGTTTCCCAGGGAAAAAGCCTGTACAATGGTTCAGGGGCCTGAGGCCTTAAATTGCCAGGTGCCTCCTGGAATTCGGCCTCTCGCAGGATGCCTCCCTAACGCAAGGTGGCACCAGTTCCAACTTGGTCTGGTTTAAGAGTGCCAAGTGGGTCCTGAAAACAGACACCCAGAACAGTGGCTTGTGAGTTTTTTTCCCAGGGAAAAAGACTGTACAATGGTTCAGGGTCCTGCGGCCTTAAATTGCCGGGTGCCTCCTGGAATTCGGCCTCTCGCAGGATGCCTCCCAGACGCAAGGTGGCACCAGTTCAAACTTAATCTGCTTTAGGAGTGCCAGGTGGGTCCTGAAAACTGACACCCAGAACAGTGGCTTGTGAGTTTTGTTTCCCAGGGAAAAAGCCTGGACAATGGTTCAGGGGCCTGCGGCCTTAAATTGCCGAGTGCCTCCTGGAATTCGGCCTCTCGCAGGATGCCTCCCAGACGCAAGGTGGCACCAGTTCCAACTTGGTCTCGTTTAAGAGTGCCAAGTGGGTCCTGAAAACTGACACCCAGAACAGTGTCTTGTGAGTTTTGTTTCCCAGGGAAAAAGCCTGTACAATGGCTCAGGGTCCTGCGGCCTTAAATAGCCGGGTGCCTCCTGGAGATCCTCCTCTCGCAGGATGCCTCCCAGACGCAAAATGACACCAGTGCAAACTTAGTCTGGTTTAAGAGTGCCAAGTGGGTCCTGAAAACTGACACCCAGAACAGTGTCTTGTGAGTTTTGTTTCCCAGGGAAAAAGCCTGTAGAATGGTTCAGGGTCCTGCGGCCTTAAATTGCCGGCTGCCTCCTGGAATTCGGCCTCTCGCAGGATGCCTCCCTGACGCAAGGTGGCACCAGTTCCAACTTGGTCTGGTTTGAGAGAGCCAAGTGTGTCCTGAGAACTGACACCCAGAACAGTGGCTTGTGAGTTTTGTTTCCCAGGGAAAAAGCCTGTACAATGGTTAGGGTCCTGCGGTCTTAAATTGCCGGATGACTCCTGGAATTGCGCCTCTCGCAGGATGACTCCCAGACGCAAGGTGGCACCAGTGCCAACTTGGTCTCGTTTGAGAGTGCCAGGTCGCTCCTGAAAACTGACACCCAGAACAGTGGCTTGTGAGTTTTGTTTCCCAGGGAAAAAGCCTGTACAATGGTTCAGGGGCCTGAGGCCTTAAATTGCCGGGTGCCTCCTGGAATTCGGCCTCTCGCAAAATTCCTCCCAGACGCAAGGTGGCACCAGTTCAAACTTAATCTGCATTAGGAGTGCCAAGTGGGTCCTGAAAACTAACACCCAGAACAGTGGCTTGTGAGTTTTGTTTCCCAGGGAAAAAGCCTGGACAATGGTTCAGGGGCCTGCGGCCTTAAATTGCCGGGTGCCTCCTGGAATTCGGCCTCTCGCTGGATGCCTCCCAGACGCAAGGTGGCACCAGTTCCAACTTGGTCTGGTTTGAGAGAGCCAAGTGGGTCCTGAAAACTGACACCCAGAACAGTGGCTTGTGAGTTTTTTTCCCAGGGAAAAAGCCTGTACAATTGTTCAGGGGCTTGAGGCCTTAAGTTGCCGGGTGCCTCCTGGAATTCGGCCTCTCGCAGGATGCCTCCCAGACGCAAGGTGGCACCAGTTCCAACTTAGTCTGGTTTAAGAGCGCCAAGTGGGTCCTGAAGACTGACACCCAGAACAGTGGCTTGTGAGTTTTGTTTCCCAGGGAAAAAGCCTGTACAATGGTTCAGGGTCCTGAGGCCTTAAATTGCCGAGTGCCTCCTTGAATTCGGCCTATCACAGGATGCCTCCCAGACGCAAGGTGGCACCAGTTCCAACTTGGTCTGGTTTAAGAGTTCCAAGTGGTTCCTGAAAACTGACACCCCGAACAGTGGCTTCTGAGTTTTGTTTCCCAGGGAAAAAGCCTGTACAATGGTTCAGGGTCCTGCAGCCTTAAATTGCCCGGTGCCTCCTGGAGATCCACCTCTCGCAGGATGCCTCCCAGACGCATGGTGGCACCTGTTCCAACTTGGTCTGGTTTAAGAGTGCCAAGTGGGTCCTGAAAACTGACACCCAGAACAGTGGCTTGTGAGTTTTGTTTCCCAGGGAAAAAGCCTTGACAATGGTTCAGGGGCCTGAGGCCTTAAATTGCCGAGTGCCTCCTGGAATTCGGCCTCTCGCAGGATGCCTCCCAGACGCAAGGTGGCACCAGTTCCAACTTGGTCTGGTTTAAGAGTTCCAAGTGGGTCCTGAAAACTGACACCCAGAACAGTGGCTTGTGAGTTTTGTTTCCCAGGGAAAAAGCCTGTACAATGGTTCAGGGGCCTGAGGCCTTAAATTGCCGAGTGCCTCCTGGAATTCGGCCTCTCGCAGGATGCCTCCCAGACGCAAGATGGCACCAGTTCCAACTTGGTCTGGTTTAAGAGTGCCAAGTGGGTCCTGAAAACTGACACCCAGAACAGTGGCTTGTGAGTTTTGTTTCCCAGGGAAAAAGCCTGTACAATGGTTCAGGGACCTGCGGCCTTAAATTGCCGGGTGCCTCCTGGAATTCGGCCTCTTGCAGGATGCCTCCCAGACGCAAGGTGGCACCAGTTTCAACTTGGTCTGGTTTAAGAGTGCCAAGTGGGTCCTGAAAACTGACACCCAGAACAGTGGCTTGTGAGTTTTGTTTCCCAGGGAAAAAGCCTGTACAATGGTTCAGGGTCCTGCGGCCTTAAATTGCCGGATGCCTCCTGGAATTGCGCCTCTCGCAGGATGCCTCCCAGACGCAAGATGGCACCAGTTCCAACTTGGTCTGGTTTCAGAGTGCCAAGTGGGTCCTGAAAACTGACACCCAGAACAGTGCCCTGTGAGTTTTGTTTCCCAGGGAAAAAGCCTGTACAATGGTTCTGGGGCCTGAGGCCTTAAATTGCCGGGTGCCTCCTTGAATTCGGCCTCTCGCAGGATGCCTCCCAGACGCAAGGTGGCACCAGTTCCAACTTAGTCTGGTTTAAGAGTGCCAAGTGGGTCCTGAAAACTGACACCCAGAACAGTGGCTTGTGAGTTTTGTTTCCCAGGGAAAAAGCCTGGACAATGGTTCAGGGGCCTGAGGCCTTAAATTGCCGAGTGCCTCCTGGAATTCGGCCTCTCGCAGGATGCCTCCCAGACGCAAGGTGGCACCAGTTCCAACTTGGTCTGGTTTAAGAGTGCCAAGTGTGTCCTGGAACCTGACACCCCGAACAGTGGCTTGTGAGTTTTGTTTCCCAGGGAAAAAGCCTGTACAATGGTTCAGGGGCCTAGGCCTTTAATAGCCGGTGCCTCCTGGAGATCCGCCTCTCGCAGGATGCCTCCCAGACGCAAAATTACACCAGTGCCAACTTAGTCTGGTTTAAGAGTGCCAGGTGGGTCCTGAAAACTGACACCCAGAAGAGTGTCTTGTGAGTTTTGTTTCCCAGGGAAAAAGCCTGGACAATGGTTCAGGGTCCTGCGGCCTTAAATTACCGAGTGCCTCCTGGAATTCGGCCTCTCGCAGGATGCCTCCCAGACGCAAGGTGGCACCAGTTCCAACTTGGTCTGGTTTGAGAGTGCCAAGTGGGTCCTGAAAACTGACACCCAGAACAGTGGCTTGTGAGTTTTGTTTCCCAGGGAAAAAGCCTGTACAATGATTCAGGGGCCTGAGGCCTTAAATTGCCGAGTGCCTCCTGGAATTCGGCCTCTCGCAGGATGCCTCCCAGACGCAAGGTGGCACCAGTTCCAACTTGGTCTGGTTTAAGAGTGCCAAGTGGGTCCTGAAAACTGACACCCAGAACAGTGGCTTGTGAGTTTTGTTTCCCAGGGAAAAAGCCTGTACAATGGTTCAGGGTCCTGAGGCCTTAAATTGCCGAGTGCCTCCTTGAATTCGGCCTATCACAGGATGCCTCCCAGACGCAAGGTGGCACCAGTTCCAACTTGGTCTGGTTTAAGAGTTCCAAGTGGGTCCTGAAAACTGACACCCCGAACAGTGGCTTCTGAGTTTTGTTTCCCAGGGAAAAAGCCTGTACAATGGTTCAGGGTCCTGCAGCCTTAAATTGCCCGGTGCCTCCTGGAGATCCACCTCTCGCAGGATGCCTCCCAGACGCATGGTGGCACCTGTTCCAACTTGGTCTGGTTTAAGAGTGCCAAGTGGGTCCTGAAAACTGACACCCAGAACAGTGGCTTGTGAGTTTTGTTTCCCAGGGAAAAAGCCTGGACAATGGTTCAGGGGCCTGAGGCCTTAAATTGCCGAGTGCCTCCTGGAATTCGGCCTCTCGCAGGATGCCTCCCAGACGCATGGTGGCACCAGTTCAAACTTGGTCTGCTTTAGGAGTGCCAAGTGGGTCCTGAAAACTAACACCCAGAACAGTGGCTTGTGAGTTTTGTTTCCCAGGGAAAAAGCCTGGACAATGGTTCAGGGGCCTGCGGCCTTAAATTGCCGGATGCCTCCTGGAATTGCGCCTCTCGCAGGATGCCTCCCAGACGCAAGGTGGCACCAGTTCCAACTTGGTCTGGTTTAAGACTTCCAAGTGGGTCCTGAAAACTGACACCCAGAACAGTGGCTTGTGAGTTTTGTTTCCCAGGGAAAAAGCCTGGACAATGGTTCAGGGGTCTGAGGTCTTAAATTGCCGGGTGCCTCCTGGAATTCCGCCTCTCGCAGGATGCCTCCCAGACGCAAAATGACACCAGTGCCAACTTGGTCTGGTTTGAGAGTGCCAGGTGGGTCCTGCAAACTGACGCCCAAACAGTGGCTTGTGAGTTTTGTTTCCTAGGGAAAAAGCCTGTAGAATGGTTCAGGGTCCTGCGGCATTAAATTGCCGAGTGCCTCCTGGAATTGCGCCTCTCGCAGGATTCCTCCCAGACGCATGGTGGCACCTGTTCCAACTTGGTCTGGTTTAAGAGTGCCAAGTGGGTTCTGAAAACTGACACCCAGAACAGTGGCTTGTGAGTTTTGTTTCCCAGGGAAAAAGCCTGTACAATGGTTCAGGGGCCTAAAGCCTTAAATTGCCGGGTGCCTCCTGGAATTCGGCCTCTCTCAGGATGCCTCCCAGACGCAAAATGACAACAGTGCCAACTTGGTCTGGTTTGAGAGTGCCAGGTGGGTCCTGAAAACTGACACCCAGAACAGTGGCTTGTGAGTTTTGTTTCCCAGGGAAAAAGCCTGTACAATGGTTCAGGGGCCTAAAGCCTTAAATTGCCGGGTGCCTCCTGGAATTCGGCCTCTCTCAGGATGCCTCCCAGACGCAAGGTGGCACCAGTTCCAACTTGGTCTGGTTTAAGAGTGCCAAGTGGGTCCTGAAGACTGACACCCTGAACAGTGGCTTGTGAGTTTTGTTTCCCAGAGAAAAAGCCTGTAGAATAGTTCAGGGTCCTGTGGTCTTAAATTGCCTGGTGCCTCCTGGAGATCCGCCTCTCGCAGGATGCCTCCCAGACGCGAAATGACACCAGTGGCAACTTGGTCTGGTTTGAGAAAGCCAAGTGGGTCCTGCAAACTGACACCTAGAACAGTGGCTTGTGAGTTTTGTTTCCCAGGGAAAAAGCCTGTACAATGGTTCAGGGGCTTGAGGCCTAAAATTACCGGGTGCCTCCTGGAATTCGGCCTCTCGCAGGATGCCTCCCAGACGCAAGGTGGCACCAGTTCCAACTTGGTCTGGTTTAAGAGTTCCAAGTGGGTCCTGAAAACTGACACCCCGAACAGTGGCTTCTGAGTTTTGTTTCCCAGGGAAAAAGCCTGTACAATGGTTCAGGGTCCTGCAGCCTTAAATTGCCCGGTGCCTCCTGGAGATCCACCTCTCGCAGGATGCCTCCCAGACGCATGGTGGCACCTGTTCCAACTTGGTCTGGTTTAAGAGTGCCAAGTGGGTCCTGAAAACTGACACCCAGAACAGTGGCTTGTGAGTTTTGTTTCCCAGGGAAAAAGCCTGGACAATGGTTCAGGGGCCTGAGGCCTTAAATTGCCGAGTGCCTCCTGGAATTCGGCCTCTCGCAGGATGCCTCCCAGACGCATGGTGGCACCAGTTCAAACTTGGTCTGCTTTAGGAGTGCCAAGTGGGTCCTGAAAACTAACACCCAGAACAGTGGCTTGTGAGTTTTGTTTCCCAGGGAAAAAGCCTGGACAATGGTTCAGGGGCCTGCGGCCTTAAATTGCCGGATGCCTCCTGGAATTGCGCCTCTCGCAGGATGCCTCCCAGACGCAAGGTGGCACCAGTTCCAACTTGGTCTGGTTTAAGACTTCCAAGTGGGTCCTGAAAACTGACACCCAGAACAGTGGCTTGTGAGTTTTGTTTCCCAGGGAAAAAGCCTGTACAATGGTTCAGGGGTCTGAGGTCTTAAATTGCCGGGTGCCTCTTGGAATTCCGCCTCTCGCAGGATGCCTCCCAGACGCAAAATGACACCAGTGCCAACTTGGTCTGGTTTGAGAGTGCCAGGTGGGTCCTGCAAACTGACGCCCAAACAGTGGCTTGTGAGTTTTGTTTCCTAGGGAAAAAGCCTGTAGAATGGTTCAGGGTCCTGCGGCATTAAATTGCCGAGTGCCTCCTGGAATTGCGCCTCTCGCAGGATTCCTCCCAGACGCATGGTGGCACCTGTTCCAACTTGGTCTGGTTTAAGAGTGCCAAGTGGGTTCTGAAAACTGACACCCAGAACAGTGGCTTGTGAGTTTTGTTTCCCAGGGAAAAAGCCTGTACAATGGTTCAGGGTCCTGCGGTCCTAAATTGCCGGGTGCCTCCTGGAGATCCACCTCTCGCAGGATGCCTCCCAGACGCAAAATGACAACAGTGCCAACTTGGTCTGGTTTGAGAGTGCCAGGTGGGTCCTGAAAACTGACACCCAGAACAGTGGCTTGTGAGTTTTGTTTCCCAGGGAAAAAGCCTGGACAATGGTTCAGGGTCCTGCGGCCTTAAATTGCCGGATGCCTCATGGAATTGCGCCTCTCGCATGATGCCTCCCAGATGCAAGGTGGCACCAGTTCCAACTTGGTCTGGTTTAAGAGTGCCAAGTGGGTCCTGAAAACTGACACCCAGAACAGTGGCTTGTGAGTTTTGTGTCCCAGGGAAAAAGCCTGTACAATGGTTCAGGGGCCTGAGGCCTTAAATTGCCGGGTGCCTCCTGGAATTCGGCCTCTTGCAGGATGCCTCCCAGACGCAAGATGGCACCAGTTCCAACTTGGTCTGGTTTGAGAGAGCCAAGTGGGTCCTGAAAACTGACACCCAGAACAGTGGCTTGTGAGTTTTGTTTCCCAGGGAAAAAGCCTGTACAATGGTTCAGGGGCCTAAAGCCTTAAATTGCCGGGTGCCTCCTGGAATTCGGCCTCTCTCAGGATGCCTCCCAGACGCAAAATGACAACAGTGCCAACTTGGTCTGGTTTGAGAGTGCCAGGTGGGTCCTGAAAACTGACACCCAGAACAGTGGCTTGTGAGTTTTGTTTCCCAGGGAAAAAGCCTGGACAATGGTTCAGGGTCCTGCGGCCTTAAATTGCCGGATGCCTCATGGAATTGCGCCTCTCGCATGATGCCTCCCAGATGCAAGGTGGCACCAGTTCCAACTTGGTCTGGTTTAAGAGTGCCAAGTGGGTCCTGAAAACTGACACCCAGAACAGTGGCTTGTGAGTTTTGTGTCCCAGGGAAAAAGCCTGTACAATGGTTCAGGGGCCTGAGGCCTTAAATTGCCGGGTGCCTCCTGGAATTCGGCCTCTTGCAGGATGCCTCCCAGACGCAAGATGGCACCAGTTCCAACTTGGTCTGGTTTGAGAGAGCCAAGTGGGTCCTGAAAACTGACACCCAGAACAGTGGCTTGTGAGTTTTGTTTCCCAGGGAAAAAGCCTGTACAATGGTTCAGGGGCCTAAAGCCTTAAATTGCCGGGTGCCTCCTGGAATTCGGCCTCTCTCAGGATGCCTCCCAGACGCAAGGTGGCACCAGTTCCAACTTGGTCTGGTTTAAGAGTGCCAAGTGGGTCCTGAAGACTGACACCCTGAACAGTGGCTTGTGAGTTTTGTTTCCCAGAGAAAAAGCCTGTAGAATAGTTCAGGGTCCTGTGGTCTTAAATTGCCTGGTGCCTCCTGGAGATCCGCCTCTCGCAGGATGCCTCCCAGACGCGAAATGACACCAGTGGCAACTTGGTCTGGTTTGAGAAAGCCAAGTGGGTCCTGCAAACTGACACCTAGAACAGTGGCTTGTGAGTTTTGTTTCCCAGGGAAAAAGCCTGTACAATGGTTCAGGGGCTTGAGGCCTTAAATTACCGGGTGCCTCCTGGAATTCGGCCTCTCGCAGGATGCCTCCCAGATGCAAGGTGGCACCAGTTCCAACTTAGTCTGGTTTAAGAGTGCCAAGTGGGTCCTGAAGACTGACATCCAGAACAGTGGCTTGTGAGTTTTGTTTCCCAGGGAAAAAGCCTGTAGAATGGTTCAGGGTCCTGTGGTCTTAAATATCCAGGTCCCTCCTGGAGATCCGCCTCTCGCAGGATGCCTCCCAGACGCAAAATTACACCAGTGCCAACTTAGTCTGGTTTAAGAGTACCAGGTGGGTCCTGAAAACTGACACCCAGAACAGTGGCTTGTGAGTTTTGTTTCCCAGGGAAAAAGCCTGTAGAATGGTTCAGGGGCCTGAGGCCTTAAATTGCCGAGTGCCTCCTGGAATTCGGCCTCTCGCAGGATGCCTCCCAGACGCAAGGTGGCACCAGTTCCAACTTGGTCTGGTTTGAGAGTGCCAAGTGGGTCCTGAAAACTGACACCCAGAACAGTGGCTTGTGAGTTTTGTTTCCCAGGGAAAAAGCCTGTACAATGGTTCAGGGGCCTGAGGCCTTAAATAGACGGGTGCCTCCTGGAATTCGGCCTGTCGCTGGATGCCTCCCAGACGCAAGATGGCCCCACTGCTAACTTGGTCTGGTTTGAAAGTGCATGGTGGCTCCTGCAAACTGACACCCCGAACAGTGGCTTCTGAGTGTTGTTTCCCAGGGAAAAAGCCTGTACAATGGTTCAGGGTCCTGCGGTCCTAAATTGCCGGGTGCCTCCTGGAGATCCACCTCTCGCAGGATGCCTCCCAGACGCAAAATGACAACAGTGCCAACTTGGTCTGGTTTGAGAGTGCCAGGTGGGTCCTGAAAACTGACACCCAGAACAGTGGCTTGTGAGTTTTGTTTCCAAGGGAAAAAGCCTGGACAATGGTTCAGGGTCCTGCGGCCTTAAATTGCCGGATGCCTCATGGAATTGCGCCTCTCGCATGATGCCTCCCAGATGCAAGGTGGCACCAGTTCCGACTTGGTCTGGTTTAAGAGTGCCAAGTGGGTCCTGAAAACTGACACCCAGAACAGTGGCTTGTGAGTTTTGTTTCCTAGGGAAAAAGCCTGTACAATGGTTCAGGGTCCTGCGGCCTTAAATTGCCGGATGCCTCCTGGAATTGCGCCTCTCGCAGGATGCCTCCCAGACGCAAGATGGCACCAGTTCCAACTAGTTCTGGTTTCAGAGTGCCAAGTGGGTCCTGAAAACTGACACCCAGAACAGTGCCCTGTGAGTTTTGTTTCCCAGGGAAAAAGCCTGTACAATGGTTCTGGGGCCTGAGGCCTTAAATTGCCGGGTGCCTCCTTGAATTCGGCCTCTCGCAGGATGCCTCCCAGACGCAAGGTGGCACCAGTTCCAACTTAGTCTGGTTTAAGAGTGCCAAGTGGGTCCTGAAAACTGACACCCAGAACAGTGGCTTGTGAGTTTTGTTTCCCAGGGATAAAGCCTGTACAATGGTTCAGGGTCCCGTGGCCTTAAATTGCCGGGTGCCTCCTGGAGATCCGCCTCTCGCAGGATGCCTCCCAGACGCAAGCTGGTACCAGTTCCAACTTGGTCTGGTTTGAGAGTGCCTGGTGGGTCCTACAAACTGACACCCAGAACAGTGGCTTGTGAGTTTTGTTTCCTAGGAAAAAGCCTGTACAATGGTTCAGGGTCCTGCGGCCTTAAATTGCCGGATGCCTCCTGGAATTGCGCCTCTCGCAGGATGCCTCCCAGACGCAAGGTGGCACCAGTGCCAACTCAGTCTGGTTTGAGACTGCCAGGTCGCTCCTGCAAACTGACACCCAGAACAGTGGCTTGTGAGTTTTGTTTCCCAGGGAAAAAGCCTGTATAATGGTTCAGGGTCCTATGGCCTTAAATTTCCGGGTGCCTCCTGGAATTCGGCCTCTCGCAGGATGCCTCCCAGACGCAAGATGGTACCAGTTCCAACTTGGTCTGGTTTGAGAGAGCCAAGTGGGTCCTGAAAACTGACACCCCGAACAGTGGCTTCTGAGTTTTGTTTCCCAGGGAAAAAGCCTGTACAATGGTTCAGGGTCTTGAGGCCTTAAATTGCCAGGTGCCTGCTGGAATTCGGCCTCTCGCAGGATGCCTCCCAGACGCAAGGTGGCACCAGTTCCAATTTAGTCTGGTTTAAGAGTGCTAAGTAGCTCCTGAAGACTGACACCCAGAACAGTGGCTCGTGAGTTTTGTTTCCCAGGGAAAAAGCCTGTACAATGGTTCAGGGTCCTGTAGTCTTAAATTGCCGGGTGCCTCCTGGAGATCCGCCTCTCGCAGGATGCCTCCCAGACGCAAGGTGGCACCAGTTCCAACTTGGTCTGGTTTAAGAGTGCCAAGTGGGTCCTGAAAACTGACACCCAGAACAGTGGCTTGTGAGTTTTGTTTCCCAGGGAAAAAGCCTGTACAATGGTTCAGTGTCCTGAGGCGTTAAATTGCCGGGTGCCTTCTGGAATTCGGCCTCTCGTAGGATGCCTCCCAGACGCAAGGTGGCACCAGTTCCAACTTGGTCTGGTTTAAGAGTGCCAAGTGGGTCCTGAAAACTGACACCCAGAACAGTGGCTTGTGAGTTTTGTTTCCCAGGGAAAAAGCCTGTACAATGATTCAGGGGCCTGAGGCCTTAAATTGCCGAGTGTCTCCTGGAGATCCGCCTCTCGCAGGATGCCTCCCAGACGCAAGGTGGCACCAGTTCCAACTTAGTCTGGTTTAAGAGTGCCAAGTGGGTCCTGAAAACTGACACCCAGAACAGTGGCTTGTGAGTTTTGTTTCCCAGGGATAAAGCCTGTACAATGGTTCAGGGTCCCGTGGCCTTAAATTGCCGGGTGCCTCCTGGAGATCCGCCTCTCGCAGGATGCCTCCCAGACGCAAGCTGGTACCAGTTCCAACTTGGTCTGGTTTGAGAGTGCCTGGTGGGTCCTACAAACTGACACCCAGAACAGTGGCTTGTGAGTTTTGTTTCCTAGGAAAAAGCCTGTACAATGGTTCAGGGTCCTGCGGCCTTAAATTGCCGGATGCCTCCTGGAATTGCGCCTCTCGCAGGATGCCTCCCAGACGCAAGGTGGCACCAGTGCCAACTCGGTCTGGTTTGAGACTGCCAGGTCGCTCCTGCAAACTGACACCCAGAACAGTGGCTTGTGAGTTTTGTTTCCCAGGGAAAAAGCCTGTATAATGGTTCAGGGTCCTATGGCCTTAAATTTCCGGGTGCCTCCTGGAATTCGGCCTCTCGCAGGATGCCTCCCAGACGCAAGATGGTACCAGTTCCAACTTGGTCTGGTTTGAGAGAGCCAAGTGGGTCCTGAAAACTGACACCCCGAACAGTGGCTTCTGAGTTTTGTTTCCAAGGGAAAAAGCCTGTACAATGGTTCAGGGTCTTGAGGCCTTAAATTGCCAGGTGCCTGCTGGAATTCGGCCTCTCGCAGGATGCCTCCCAGACGCAAGGTGGCACCAGTTCCAATTTAGTCTGGTTTAAGAGTGCTAAGTAGCTCCTGAAGACTGACACCCAGAACAGTGGCTCGTGAGTTTTGTTTCCCAGGGAAAAAGCCTGTACAATGGTTCAGGGTCCTGTAGTCTTAAATTGCCGGGTGCCTCCTGGAGATCCGCCTCTCGCAGGATGCCTCCCAGACGCAAGGTGGCACCAGTTCCAACTTGGTCTGGTTTAAGAGTGCCAAGTGGGTCCTGAAAACTGACACCCAGAACAGTGGCTTGTGAGTTTTGTTTCCCAGGGAAAAAGCCTGTACAATGGTTCAGTGTCCTGAGGCGTTAAATTGCCGGGTGCCTTCTGGAATTCGGCCTCTCGTAGGATGCCTCCCAGACGCAAGGTGGCACCAGTTCCAACTTGGTCTGGTTTAAGAGTGCCAAGTGGGTCCTGAAAACTGACACCCAGAACAGTGGCTTGTGAGTTTTGTTTCCCAGGGAAAAAGCCTGTACAATGATTCAGGGGCCTGAGGCCTTAAATTGCCGAGTGTCTCCTGGAGATCCGCCTCTCGCAGGATGCCTCCCAGACGCAAGGTGGCACCAGTTCCAACTTGGTCTGGTTTCAGAGTTCCAAGTGGGTCCTGAAAACTGACACCCAGAACAGTGGCTTGTGAGTTTTGTTTCCCAGGGAAAAAGCCTGTATAATGGTTCAGGGTCCTATGGCTTTAAATTTCCGGGTGCCTCTGGAATTCGGCCTCTCGCAGGATGCCTCCCAGACGCAAGGTGGCACCAGTTCAGACTTGGTCTGCTTTAGGAGTGCCAAGTGGGTCCTGAAAACTAACACCCAGAACAGTGGCTTGTGAGTTTTGTTTCCCAGTGAAGATGCCTGTACAATGGTTCAGGGGCCTGCGGCTTGAAATTGCCGGACGCCTCCTGGAATTGCGCCTCTCGCAGGATGCCTCCCAGACGCAAGATGGCACCAGTTCCAACTTGGTCTGGTTTAAGAGTGCCAAGTGGGTCCTGAAAACTGATACCCCGAACAGTGGCTTGTGAGTTTTGTTTCCCAGGGAAAAAGCCTGTACAATGGTTCAGGGACCTGCGGCCTTAAATTGCCGGGTGCCTCCTGGAATTCGGCCTCTCGCAGGATGCCTCCCAGACGCAAGGTGGCACCAGTTTCAACTTGGTCTGGTTTAAGAGTGCCAAGTGGGTCCTGAAAACTGACACCCAGAACAGTGGCTTGTGAGTTTTGTTTCCTAGGGAAAAAGCCTGTACAATGGTTCAGGGTCCTGCGGCCTTAAATTGCCGGATGCCTCCTGGAATTGCGCCTCTCGCAGGATGCCTCCCAGACGCAAGATGGCACCAGTTCCAACTTGGTCTGGTTTCAGAGTGCCAGGTGGGTCCTGAAAACTGACACCCAGAACAGTGGCTTGTGAGTTTTGTTTCCCAGGGAAAAAGCCTGTAGAATGGTTCAGGGTCCTGCGTCCTTAAATTGCCGAATGCCTCCTGGAATTTCGCCTCTCGCAGGATGCCTCCCAGACGCAAGGTGGCACCAGTTCCAACTTGGTCTGGTTTAAGAGTGCCAAGTGGGTCCTGAAAACTGACACCCAGAACAGTGGCTTGTGAGTTTTGTTTCCCAGGGAAAAAGCCTGTAGAATGGTTCAGGGTCCTGCGGCCTTAAATTACCGAGTGCCTCCTGGAATTCAGCCTCTCGCAGGATGCCTCCCAGACGCAAGGTGGCACCAGTTCCAACTTGGTCTGGTTTGAGAGAGCCAAGTGGGTTCTGAAAACTGACACCCAGAACAGTGGCTTGTGAGTTTTGTTTCCCAGGGAAAAAGCCTGTACAATGGTTCAGGGGCCTAAAGCCTTAAATTGCCGGGTGCCTCCTGGAATTCGGCCTCTCTCAGGATGCCTCCCAGACGCAAAATGACAACAGTGCCAACTTGGTCTGGTTTGAGAGTGCCAGGTGGGTCCTGAAAACTGACACCCAGAACAGTGGCTTGTGAGTTTTGTTTCCCAGGGAAAAAGCCTGTACAATGGTTCAGGGGCCTAAAGCCTTAAATTGCCGGGTGCCTCCTGGAATTCGGCCTCTCTCAGGATGCCTCCCAGACGCAAGGTGGCACCAGTTCCAACTTGGTCTGGTTTAAGAGTGCCAAGTGGGTCCTGAAGACTGACACCCTGAACAGTGGCTTGTGAGTTTTGTTTCCCAGAGAAAAAGCCTGTAGAATAGTTCAGGGTCCTGTGGTCTTAAATTGCCTGGTGCCTCCTGGAGATCCGCCTCTCGCAGGATGCCTCCCAGACGCGAAATGACACCAGTGGCAACTTGGTCTGGTTTGAGAAAGCCAAGTGGGTCCTGCAAACTGACACCTAGAACAGTGGCTTGTGAGTTTTGTTTCCCAGGGAAAAAGCCTGTACAATGGTTCAGGGGCTTGAGGCCTAAAATTACCGGGTGCCTCCTGGAATTCGGCCTCTCGCAGGATGCCTCCCAGACGCAAGGTGGCACCAGTTCCAACTTGGTCTGGTTTAAGAGTTCCAAGTGGGTCCTGAAAACTGACACCCCGAACAGTGGCTTCTGAGTTTTGTTTCCCAGGGAAAAAGCCTGTACAATGGTTCAGGGTCCTGCAGCCTTAAATTGCCCGGTGCCTCCTGGAGATCCACCTCTCGCAGGATGCCTCCCAGACGCATGGTGGCACCTGTTCCAACTTGGTCTGGTTTAAGAGTGCCAAGTGGGTCCTGAAAACTGACACCCAGAACAGTGGCTTGTGAGTTTTGTTTCCCAGGGAAAAAGCCTGGACAATGGTTCAGGGGCCTGAGGCCTTAAATTGCCGAGTGCCTCCTGGAATTCGGCCTCTCGCAGGATGCCTCCCAGACGCATGGTGGCACCAGTTCAAACTTGGTCTGCTTTAGGAGTGCCAAGTGGGTCCTGAAAACTAACACCCAGAACAGTGGCTTGTGAGTTTTGTTTCCCAGGGAAAAAGCCTGGACAATGGTTCAGGGGCCTGCGGCCTTAAATTGCCGGATGCCTCCTGGAATTGCGCCTCTCGCAGGATGCCTCCCAGACGCAAGGTGGCACCAGTTCCAACTTGGTCTGGTTTAAGACTTCCAAGTGGGTCCTGAAAACTGACACCCAGAACAGTGGCTTGTGAGTTTTGTTTCCCAGGGAAAAAGCCTGTACAATGGTTCAGGGGTCTGAGGTCTTAAATTGCCGGGTGCCTCTTGGAATTCCGCCTCTCGCAGGATGCCTCCCAGACGCAAAATGACACCAGTGCCAACTTGGTCTGGTTTGAGAGTGCCAGGTGGGTCCTGCAAACTGACGCCCAAACAGTGGCTTGTGAGTTTTGTTTCCTAGGGAAAAAGCCTGTAGAATGGTTCAGGGTCCTGCGGCATTAAATTGCCGAGTGCCTCCTGGAATTGCGCCTCTCGCAGGATTCCTCCCAGACGCATGGTGGCACCTGTTCCAACTTGGTCTGGTTTAAGAGTGCCAAGTGGGTTCTGAAAACTGACACCCAGAACAGTGGCTTGTGAGTTTTGTTTCCCAGGGAAAAAGCCTGTACAATGGTTCAGGGTCCTGCGGTCCTAAATTGCCGGGTGCCTCCTGGAGATCCACCTCTCGCAGGATGCCTCCCAGACGCAAAATGACAACAGTGCCAACTTGGTCTGGTTTGAGAGTGCCAGGTGGGTCCTGAAAACTGACACCCAGAACAGTGGCTTGTGAGTTTTGTTTCCCAGGGAAAAAGCCTGGACAATGGTTCAGGGTCCTGCGGCCTTAAATTGCCGGATGCCTCATGGAATTGCGCCTCTCGCATGATGCCTCCCAGATGCAAGGTGGCACCAGTTCCAACTTGGTCTGGTTTAAGAGTGCCAAGTGGGTCCTGAAAACTGACACCCAGAACAGTGGCTTGTGAGTTTTGTGTCCCAGGGAAAAAGCCTGTACAATGGTTCAGGGGCCTGAGGCCTTAAATTGCCGGGTGCCTCCTGGAATTCGGCCTCTTGCAGGATGCCTCCCAGACGCAAGATGGCACCAGTTCCAACTTGGTCTGGTTTGAGAGAGCCAAGTGGGTCCTGAAAACTGACACCCAGAACAGTGGCTTGTGAGTTTTGTTTCCCAGGGAAAAAGCCTGTACAATGGTTCAGGGGCCTAAAGCCTTAAATTGCCGGGTGCCTCCTGGAATTCGGCCTCTCTCAGGATGCCTCCCAGACGCAAAATGACAACAGTGCCAACTTGGTCTGGTTTGAGAGTGCCAGGTGGGTCCTGAAAACTGACACCCAGAACAGTGGCTTGTGAGTTTTGTTTCCCAGGGAAAAAGCCTGGACAATGGTTCAGGGTCCTGCGGCCTTAAATTGCCGGATGCCTCATGGAATTGCGCCTCTCGCATGATGCCTCCCAGATGCAAGGTGGCACCAGTTCCAACTTGGTCTGGTTTAAGAGTGCCAAGTGGGTCCTGAAAACTGACACCCAGAACAGTGGCTTGTGAGTTTTGTGTCCCAGGGAAAAAGCCTGTACAATGGTTCAGGGGCCTGAGGCCTTAAATTGCCGGGTGCCTCCTGGAATTCGGCCTCTTGCAGGATGCCTCCCAGACGCAAGATGGCACCAGTTCCAACTTGGTCTGGTTTGAGAGAGCCAAGTGGGTCCTGAAAACTGACACCCAGAACAGTGGCTTGTGAGTTTTGTTTCCCAGGGAAAAAGCCTGTACAATGGTTCAGGGGCCTAAAGCCTTAAATTGCCGGGTGCCTCCTGGAATTCGGCCTCTCTCAGGATGCCTCCCAGACGCAAGGTGGCACCAGTTCCAACTTGGTCTGGTTTAAGAGTGCCAAGTGGGTCCTGAAGACTGACACCCTGAACAGTGGCTTGTGAGTTTTGTTTCCCAGAGAAAAAGCCTGTAGAATAGTTCAGGGTCCTGTGGTCTTAAATTGCCTGGTGCCTCCTGGAGATCCGCCTCTCGCAGGATGCCTCCCAGACGCGAAATGACACCAGTGGCAACTTGGTCTGGTTTGAGAAAGCCAAGTGGGTCCTGCAAACTGACACCTAGAACAGTGGCTTGTGAGTTTTGTTTCCCAGGGAAAAAGCCTGTACAATGGTTCAGGGGCTTGAGGCCTTAAATTACCGGGTGCCTCCTGGAATTCGGCCTCTCGCAGGATGCCTCCCAGATGCAAGGTGGCACCAGTTCCAACTTAGTCTGGTTTAAGAGTGCCAAGTGGGTCCTGAAGACTGACATCCAGAACAGTGGCTTGTGAGTTTTGTTTCCCAGGGAAAAAGCCTGTAGAATGGTTCAGGGTCCTGTGGTCTTAAATATCCAGGTCCCTCCTGGAGATCCGCCTCTCGCAGGATGCCTCCCAGACGCAAAATTACACCAGTGCCAACTTAGTCTGGTTTAAGAGTACCAGGTGGGTCCTGAAAACTGACACCCAGAACAGTGGCTTGTGAGTTTTGTTTCCCAGGGAAAAAGCCTGTAGAATGGTTCAGGGGCCTGAGGCCTTAAATTGCCGAGTGCCTCCTGGAATTCGGCCTCTCGCAGGATGCCTCCCAGACGCAAGGTGGCACCAGTTCCAACTTGGTCTGGTTTGAGAGTGCCAAGTGGGTCCTGAAAACTGACACCCAGAACAGTGGCTTGTGAGTTTTGTTTCCCAGGGAAAAAGCCTGTACAATGGTTCAGGGGCCTGAGGCCTTAAATAGACGGGTGCCTCCTGGAATTCGGCCTGTCGCTGGATGCCTCCCAGACGCAAGATGGCCCCACTGCTAACTTGGTCTGGTTTGAAAGTGCATGGTGGCTCCTGCAAACTGACACCCCGAACAGTGGCTTCTGAGTGTTGTTTCCCAGGGAAAAAGCCTGTACAATGGTTCAGGGTCCTGCGGTCCTAAATTGCCGGGTGCCTCCTGGAGATCCACCTCTCGCAGGATGCCTCCCAGACGCAAAATGACAACAGTGCCAACTTGGTCTGGTTTGAGAGTGCCAGGTGGGTCCTGAAAACTGACACCCAGAACAGTGGCTTGTGAGTTTTGTTTCCAAGGGAAAAAGCCTGGACAATGGTTCAGGGTCCTGCGGCCTTAAATTGCCGGATGCCTCATGGAATTGCGCCTCTCGCATGATGCCTCCCAGATGCAAGGTGGCACCAGTTCCGACTTGGTCTGGTTTAAGAGTGCCAAGTGGGTCCTGAAAACTGACACCCAGAACAGTGGCTTGTGAGTTTTGTTTCCTAGGGAAAAAGCCTGTACAATGGTTCAGGGTCCTGCGGCCTTAAATTGCCGGATGCCTCCTGGAATTGCGCCTCTCGCAGGATGCCTCCCAGACGCAAGATGGCACCAGTTCCAACTAGTTCTGGTTTCAGAGTGCCAAGTGGGTCCTGAAAACTGACACCCAGAACAGTGCCCTGTGAGTTTTGTTTCCCAGGGAAAAAGCCTGTACAATGGTTCTGGGGCCTGAGGCCTTAAATTGCCGGGTGCCTCCTTGAATTCGGCCTCTCGCAGGATGCCTCCCAGACGCAAGGTGGCACCAGTTCCAACTTAGTCTGGTTTAAGAGTGCCAAGTGGGTCCTGAAAACTGACACCCAGAACAGTGGCTTGTGAGTTTTGTTTCCCAGGGATAAAGCCTGTACAATGGTTCAGGGTCCCGTGGCCTTAAATTGCCGGGTGCCTCCTGGAGATCCGCCTCTCGCAGGATGCCTCCCAGACGCAAGCTGGTACCAGTTCCAACTTGGTCTGGTTTGAGAGTGCCTGGTGGGTCCTACAAACTGACACCCAGAACAGTGGCTTGTGAGTTTTGTTTCCTAGGAAAAAGCCTGTACAATGGTTCAGGGTCCTGCGGCCTTAAATTGCCGGATGCCTCCTGGAATTGCGCCTCTCGCAGGATGCCTCCCAGACGCAAGGTGGCACCAGTGCCAACTCGGTCTGGTTTGAGACTGCCAGGTCGCTCCTGCAAACTGACACCCAGAACAGTGGCTTGTGAGTTTTGTTTCCCAGGGAAAAAGCCTGTATAATGGTTCAGGGTCCTATGGCCTTAAATTTCCGGGTGCCTCCTGGAATTCGGCCTCTCGCAGGATGCCTCCCAGACGCAAGATGGTACCAGTTCCAACTTGGTCTGGTTTGAGAGAGCCAAGTGGGTCCTGAAAACTGACACCCCGAACAGTGGCTTCTGAGTTTTGTTTCCCAGGGAAAAAGCCTGTACAATGGTTCAGGGTCTTGAGGCCTTAAATTGCCAGGTGCCTGCTGGAATTCGGCCTCTCGCAGGATGCCTCCCAGACGCAAGGTGGCACCAGTTCCAATTTAGTCTGGTTTAAGAGTGCTAAGTAGCTCCTGAAGACTGACACCCAGAACAGTGGCTCGTGAGTTTTGTTTCCCAGGGAAAAAGCCTGTACAATGGTTCAGGGTCCTGTAGTCTTAAATTGCCGGGTGCCTCCTGGAGATCCGCCTCTCGCAGGATGCCTCCCAGACGCAAGGTGGCACCAGTTCCAACTTGGTCTGGTTTAAGAGTGCCAAGTGGGTCCTGAAAACTGACACCCAGAACAGTGGCTTGTGAGTTTTGTTTCCCAGGGAAAAAGCCTGTACAATGGTTCAGTGTCCTGAGGCGTTAAATTGCCGGGTGCCTTCTGGAATTCGGCCTCTCGTAGGATGCCTCCCAGACGCAAGGTGGCACCAGTTCCAACTTGGTCTGGTTTAAGAGTGCCAAGTGGGTCCTGAAAACTGACACCCAGAACAGTGGCTTGTGAGTTTTGTTTCCCAGGGAAAAAGCCTGTACAATGATTCAGGGGCCTGAGGCCTTAAATTGCCGAGTGTCTCCTGGAGATCCGCCTCTCGCAGGATGCCTCCCAGACGCAAGGTGGCACCAGTTCCAACTTAGTCTGGTTTAAGAGTGCCAAGTGGGTCCTGAAAACTGACACCCAGAACAGTGGCTTGTGAGTTTTGTTTCCCAGGGATAAAGCCTGTACAATGGTTCAGGGTCCCGTGGCCTTAAATTGCCGGGTGCCTCCTGGAGATCCGCCTCTCGCAGGATGCCTCCCAGACGCAAGCTGGTACCAGTTCCAACTTGGTCTGGTTTGAGAGTGCCTGGTGGGTCCTACAAACTGACACCCAGAACAGTGGCTTGTGAGTTTTGTTTCCTAGGAAAAAGCCTGTACAATGGTTCAGGGTCCTGCGGCCTTAAATTGCCGGATGCCTCCTGGAATTGCGCCTCTCGCAGGATGCCTCCCAGACGCAAGGTGGCACCAGTGCCAACTCGGTCTGGTTTGAGACTGCCAGGTCGCTCCTGCAAACTGACACCCAGAACAGTGGCTTGTGAGTTTTGTTTCCCAGGGAAAAAGCCTGTATAATGGTTCAGGGTCCTATGGCCTTAAATTTCCGGGTGCCTCCTGGAATTCGGCCTCTCGCAGGATGCCTCCCAGACGCAAGATGGTACCAGTTCCAACTTGGTCTGGTTTGAGAGAGCCAAGTGGGTCCTGAAAACTGACACCCCGAACAGTGGCTTCTGAGTTTTGTTTCCCAGGGAAAAAGCCTGTACAATGGTTCAGGGTCTTGAGGCCTTAAATTGCCAGGTGCCTGCTGGAATTCGGCCTCTCGCAGGATGCCTCCCAGACGCAAGGTGGCACCAGTTCCAATTTAGTCTGGTTTAAGAGTGCTAAGTAGCTCCTGAAGACTGACACCCAGAACAGTGGCTCGTGAGTTTTGTTTCCCAGGGAAAAAGCCTGTACAATGGTTCAGGGTCCTGTAGTCTTAAATTGCCGGGTGCCTCCTGGAGATCCGCCTCTCGCAGGATGCCTCCCAGACGCAAGGTGGCACCAGTTCCAACTTGGTCTGGTTTAAGAGTGCCAAGTGGGTCCTGAAAACTGACACCCAGAACAGTGGCTTGTGAGTTTTGTTTCCCAGGGAAAAAGCCTGTACAATGGTTCAGTGTCCTGAGGCGTTAAATTGCCGGGTGCCTTCTGGAATTCGGCCTCTCGTAGGATGCCTCCCAGACGCAAGGTGGCACCAGTTCCAACTTGGTCTGGTTTAAGAGTGCCAAGTGGGTCCTGAAAACTGACACCCAGAACAGTGGCTTGTGAGTTTTGTTTCCCAGGGAAAAAGCCTGTACAATGATTCAGGGGCCTGAGGCCTTAAATTGCCGAGTGTCTCCTGGAGATCCGCCTCTCGCAGGATGCCTCCCAGACGCAAGGTGGCACCAGTTCCAACTTGGTCTGGTTTCAGAGTTCCAAGTGGGTCCTGAAAACTGACACCCAGAACAGTGGCTTGTGAGTTTTGTTTCCCAGGGAAAAAGCCTGTATAATGGTTCAGGGTCCTATGGCTTTAAATTTCCGGGTGCCTCTGGAATTCGGCCTCTCGCAGGATGCCTCCCAGACGCAAGGTGGCACCAGTTCAGACTTGGTCTGCTTTAGGAGTGCCAAGTGGGTCCTGAAAACTAACACCCAGAACAGTGGCTTGTGAGTTTTGTTTCCCAGTGAAGATGCCTGTACAATGGTTCAGGGGCCTGCGGCTTGAAATTGCCGGACGCCTCCTGGAATTGCGCCTCTCGCAGGATGCCTCCCAGACGCAAGATGGCACCAGTTCCAACTTGGTCTGGTTTAAGAGTGCCAAGTGGGTCCTGAAAACTGATACCCCGAACAGTGGCTTGTGAGTTTTGTTTCCCAGGGAAAAAGCCTGTACAATGGTTCAGGGACCTGCGGCCTTAAATTGCCGGGTGCCTCCTGGAATTCGGCCTCTCGCAGGATGCCTCCCAGACGCAAGGTGGCACCAGTTTCAACTTGGTCTGGTTTAAGAGTGCCAAGTGGGTCCTGAAAACTGACACCCAGAACAGTGGCTTGTGAGTTTTGTTTCCTAGGGAAAAAGCCTGTACAATGGTTCAGGGTCCTGCGGCCTTAAATTGCCGGATGCCTCCTGGAATTGCGCCTCACGCAGGATGCCTCCCAGACGCAAGATGGCACCAGTTCCAACTTGGTCTGGTTTCAGAGTGCCAGGTGGGTCCTGAAAACTGACACCCAGAACAGTGGCTTGTGAGTTTTGTTTCCCAGGGAAAAAGCCTGTAGAATGGTTCAGGGTCCTGCGTCCTTAAATTGCCGAATGCCTCCTGGAATTTCGCCTCTCGCAGGATGCCTCCCAGACGCAAGGTGGCACCAGTTCCAACTTGGTCTGGTTTAAGAGTGCCAAGTGGGTCCTGAAAACTGACACCCAGAACAGTGGCTTGTGAGTTTTGTTTCCCAGGGAAAAAGCCTGTAGAATGGTTCAGGGTCCTGCGGCCTTAAATTACCGAGTGCCTCCTGGAATTCAGCCTCTCGCAGGATGCCTCCCAGACGCAAGGTGGCACCAGTTCCAACTTGGTCTGGTTTGAGAGAGCCAAGTGGGTCCTGAAAACTGACACCCAGAACAGTGGCTTGTGAGTTTTGTTTCCCAGGGAAAAAGCCTGTACAATGGTTCAGGGGCCTGAGGCCTTAAATTGCCGAGTGCCTCCTAGAATTGCGCCTCTCACAGGATGCCTCCCAGACGCAAGATGGCACCAGTTCCAACTTGGTCTGGTTTGAGAGTGCCAGGTGGGTCCTGCAAACTGACGCCCAGAACAGTGGCTTGTGAGTTTTGTTTCCTAGGAAAAAGCCTGTAGAATGGTTCAGGGTCCTGCGGCCTTAAATTGCTGGGTGCCTCCTGGAATTGCGCCTCTCGCAGGATGCCTCCCAGACGCATGGTGGCACCAGTTCCAACTTGGTCTGGTTTAAGAGTGCCAAGTGGGTCCTGAAAACTGACACCCAGAACAGTGGCTTGTGAGTTTTGTGTCCCAGGGAAAAAGCCTGTACAATGGTTCAGGGGCCTGAGGCCTTAAATTGCCGGGTGCCTCCTGGAATTCGGCCTCTCGCAGGATGCCTCCCAGACGCAAGGTGGCACCAGTTCCAACTTGGTCTGGTTTGAGAGTGCCAAGTGGGTCCTGAAAACTGACACCCAGAACAGTGGCTTGTGAGTTTTGTTTCCCAGGGAAAAAGCCTGTACAATGGTTCAGGGTCCTACGGCCTTAAATTGCCGGATGCCTCCTGGAATTGTGCCTCTCGCAGGATGCCTCCCAGACGCAAGGTGGCACCAGTTCCAACTTGGTCTGGTTTAAGAGTTCCAAGTGGGTCCTGAAAACTGACACCCAGAACAGTGGCTTGTGAGTTTTGTTTCCCAGGGAAAAAGCCTGTACAATGGTTCAGGGGCCTGAGGCCTTAAATTGCCGAGTGCCTCCTGGAATTCGGCCTCTCGCAGGATGCCTCCCAAACGCAAGGTGGCACCAGTTCCAACTTGGTCTGGTTTAAGAGTGCCAAGTGGGTCCTGGAACCTGACACCCAGAACAGTGGCTTGTGAGTTTTGTTTCCCAGGGAAAAAGCCTGTACAATGGTTCAGGGGCCTAGGCCTTTAATAGCCGGTGCCTCCTGGAGATCCGCCTCTCGCAGGATGCCTCCCAGACGCAAAATTACACCAGTGCCAACTTAGTCTGGTTTAAGAGTGCCAGGTGGGTCCTGAAAACTGACACCCAGAAGAGTGTCTTGTGAGTTTTGTTTCCCAGGGAAAAAGCCTGGACAATGGTTCAGGGTCCTGCGGCCTTAAATTACCGAGTGCCTCCTGGAATTCGGCCTCTCGCAGGACGCCTCCCAGACGCAAGGTGGCACCAGTTCCAACTTGGTCTGGTTTGAGAGTGCCAAGTGGGTCCTGAAAACTGACACCCAGAACAGTGGCTTGTGAGTTTTGTTTCCCAGGGAAAAAGCCTGTACAATGATTCAGGGGCCTGAGGCCTTAAATTGCCGAGTGCCTCCTGGAATTCGGCCTCTCGCAGGATGCCTCCCAGACGCAAGGTGGCACCAGTTCCAACTTTGTCTGGTTTCAGAGTGCCAAGTGGGTCCTGAAAACTGACACCCAGAACAGTGGCTTGTGAGTTTTGTTTCCCAGGGAAAAAGCCTGTACAATGGTTCAGGGTCCTGAGGCCTTAAATTGCCGAGTGCCTCCTTGAATTCGGCCTATCACAGGATGCCTCCCAGACGCAAGGTGGCACCAGTTCCAACTTGGTCTGGTTTAAGAATTCCAAGTGGGTCCTGAAAACTGACACCCCGAACAGTGGCTTCTGAGTTTTGTTTCCCAGGGAAAAAGCCTGTACAATGGTTCAGGGTCCTGCAGCCTTAAATTGCCGGGTGCCTCCTGGAGATCCACCTCTCGCAGGATGCCTCCCAGACGCATGGTGGCACCTGTTCCAACTTGGTCTGGTTTAAGAGTGCCAAGTGGGTCCTGAAAACTGACACCCAGAACAGTGGCTTGTGAGTTTTGTTTCCCAGGGAAAAAGCCTGGACAATGGTTCAGGGGCCTGAGGCCTTAAATTGCCGAGTGCCTCCTCGAATTCGGCCTCTCGCAGGATGCCTCCCAGACGCATGGTGGCACCAGTTCAAACTTGGTCTGCTTTAGGAGTGCCAAGTAGGTCCTGAAAACTAACACCCAGAACAGTGGCTTGTGAGTTTTGTTTCCCAGGGAAAAAGCCTGGACAATGGTTCAGGGGCCTGCGGCCTTAAATTGCCGGATGCCTCCTGGAATTGCGCCTCTCGCAGGATGCCTCCCAGACGCAAGGTGGCACCAGTTCCAACTTGGTCTGGTTTAAGACTTCCAAGTGGGTCCTGAAAACTGACACCCAGAACAGTGGCTTGTGAGTTTTGTTTCCCAGGGAAAAAGCCTGGACAATGGTTCAGGGGTCTGAGGTCTTAAATTGCCGGGTGCCTCCTGGAATTCCGCCTCTCGCAGGATGCCTCCCAGACGCAAAATGACACCAGTGCCAACATGGTCTGGTTTGAGAGTGCCAGGTGGGTCCTGCAAACTGACGCCCAAACAGTGGCTTGTGAGTTTTCTTTCCTAGGGAAAAAGCCTGTAGAATGGTTCAGGGTCCTGCGGCATTAAATTGCCGAGTGCCTCCTGGAATTCAGCCTCTCGCAGGATTCATCCCAGACGCGTGGTGGCACCTGTTCCAACTTGGTCTGGTTTAAGAGTGCCAAGTGGGTTCTGAAAACTGACACCCAGAACAGTGGCTTGTGAGTTTTGTTTCCCAGGGAAAAAGCCTGTACAATGGTTCAGGGTCCTGCGGTCCTAAATTGCCGGGTGCCTCCTGGAGATCCACCTCTCGCAGGATGCCTCCCAGACGCAAAATGACAACAGTGCCAACTTGGTCTGGTTTGAGAGTGCCAGGTGGGTCCTGAAAACTGACACCCAGAACAGTGGCTTGTGAGTTTTGTTTCCCAGGGAAAAAGCCTGGACAATGGTTCAGGGTCCTGCGGCCTTAAATTGCCGGATGCCTCATGGAATTGTGCCTCTCGCATGATGCCTCCCAGATGCAAGGTGGCACCAGTTCCAACTTGGTCTGGTTTAAGAGTGCCAAGTGGGTGCTGAAAACTGACACCCAGAACAGTGGCTTGTGAGTTTTGTGTCCCAGGGAAAAAGCCTGTACAATGGTTCAGGGGCCTGAGGCCTTAAATTGCCGGGTGCCTCCTGGAATTCGGCCTCTTGCAGGATGCCTCCGAGACGCAAGATGGCACCAGTTCCAACTTGGTCTGGTTTGAGAGAGCCAAGTGGGTCCTGACAACTGACACCCAGAACAGTGGCTTGTGAGTTTTGTTTCCCAGGGAAAAAGCCTGTACAATGGTTCAGGGGCCTAAAGCCTTAAATTGCCGGGTGCCTCCTGGAATTCGGCCTCTCTCAGGATGCCTCCCAGACGCAAAATGACAACAGTGCCAACTTGGTCTGGTTTGAGAGTGCCAGGTGGGTCCTGAAAACTGACACCCAGAACAGTGGCTTGTGAGTTTTGTTTCCCAGGGAAAAAGCCTGGACAATGGTTCAGGGTCCTGCGGCCTTAAATTGCCGGATGCCTCATGGAATTTGGCCTCTCGCATGATGCCTCCCAGATGCAAGGTGGCACCAGTTCCAACTTGGTCTGGTTTAAGAGTGCCAAGTGGGTCCTGAAAACTGACACCCAGAACAGTGGCTTGTGAGTTTTGTGTCCCAGGGAAAAAGCCTGTACAATGGTTCAGGGGCCTGAGGCCTTAAATTGCCGGGTGCCTCCTGGAATTCGGCCTCTTGCAGGATGCCTCCCAGACGCAAGATGGCACCAGTTCCAACTTGGTCTGGTTTGAGAGAGCCAAGTGGGTCCTGAAAACTGACACCCAGAACAGTGGCTTGTGAGTTTTGTTTCCCAGGGAAAAAGCCTGTACAATGGTTCAGAGGCCTAAAGCCTTAAATTGCCGGGTGCCTCCTGGAATTCGGCCTCTCTCAGGATGCCTCCCAGACGCAAGGTGGCACCAGTTCCAACTTGGTCTGGTTTAAGAGTGCCAAGTGGGTCCTGAAGACTGACACCCTGAACAGTGGCTTGTGAGTTTTGTTTCCCAGAGAAAAAGCCTGTAGAATGGTTCAGGGTCCTGTGGTCTTAAATTGCCTGGTGCCTCCTGGAGATCCGCCTCTCGCAGGATGCCTCCCAGACGCGAAATGACACCAGTGGCAACTTGGTCTGGTTTGAGAAAGCCAAGTGGGTCCTGCAAACTGACACCTAGAACAGTGGCTTGTGAGTTTTGTTTCCCAGGGAAAAAGCCTGTACAATGGTTCAGGGGCTTGAGGCCTTAAATTACCGGGTGCCTCCTGGAATTCGGCCTCTCGCAGGATGCCTCCCAGATGCAAGGTGGCACCAGTTCCAACTTAGTCTGGTTTAAGAGCGCCAAGTGGGTCCTGAAGACTGACATCCAGAACAGTGGCTTGTGAGTTTTGTTTCCCAGGGAAAAAGCCTGTAGAATGATTCAGGGTCCTGTGGTCTTAAATATCCAGGTCCCTCCTGGAGATCCGCCTCTCGCAGGATGCCTCCCAGACGCAAAATTACACCAGTGCCAACTTAGTCTGGTTTAAGAGTACCAGGTGGGTCCTGAAAACTGACACCCAGAACAGTGGCTTGTGAGTTTTGTTTCCCAGGGAAAAAGCCTGTAGAATGGTTCAGGGGCCTGAGGCCTTAAATTGCCGAGTGCCTCCTGGAATTCGGCCTCTCGCAGGATGCCTCCCAGACGCAAGGTGGCACCAGTTCCAACTTGG
This sequence comes from Fringilla coelebs, assembly GCF_963513975.1. NCBI lineage: Eukaryota > Metazoa > Chordata > Aves > Passeriformes > Fringillidae > Fringilla > Fringilla coelebs. The sequence continues at coordinate 871,881 of NW_028167587.1, read as the reverse complement.
TCTGGTTTAAGAGTGCCAAGTGGGTCCTGAAAACAGACACCCAGAACAGTGGCTTGTGAGTTTTGTTTCCCAGGGAAAAAGCCTGTACAATGGTTCAGGGTCCTGCGGTCCTAAATTGCCGGGTGCCTCCTGGAGATCCACCTCTCGCAGAATGCCTCCCAGACGCAAAATGACAACAGTGCCAACTTGGTCTGGTTTGAGAGTGCCAGGTGGGTCCTGAAAACTGACACCCAGAACAGTGGCTTGTGAGTTTTGTTTCCCAGGGAAAAAGCCTGGACAATGGTTCAGGGTCCTGCGGCCTTAAATTGCCGGATGCCTCATGGAATTGCGCCTCTCGCATGATGCCTCCCAGATGCAAGGTGGCACCAGTTCCGACTTGGTCTGGTTTGAGAGTGCCAAGTGGGTCCTGAAAACTGACACCCAGAACAGTGGCTTGTGAGTTTTGTGTCCCAGGGAAAAAGCCTGTAGAATGTTTCAGGGGCCTGAGGCCTTAAATTGCAGGGTGCCTTCTGGAGATCCGCCTCTCGCAGGATGCCTCCCAGACGCAAAATGACACCAGTGCCAACTTGGTCTGGTTTGAGAATGCCAGGTGGTTCCTGAAAACTGACACCCAGAACAGTGGCTTGTGAGTTTTGTTTCCCAGGGAAAAAGCCTGGACAATGGTTCAGGGTCCTGCGGCCTTAAATTGCCGAGTGCCTCCTGGAATTCGGCCTCTCGCAGGATGCCTCCCAGACGCAAGGTGGCACCAGTTCCAACTTGGTCTGGTTTAAGAGTGCCAAGTGTGTCCTGCAAACTGACACCCAGAACAGTGGCTTGTGAGTTTTGTTTCCCAGGGAAAAAGCCTGTACAATGGTTCAGGGGCCTGAGGCCTTAAATTGCCGGGTGCCTCCTGGAATTCGGCCTCTCGCAAAATTCCTCCGAGACGCAAGATAGCACCAGTTCAAACTCGGTCTGGTTTAAGAGTTCCAAGTGGGTCCTGAAAACTGACACCCAGAACAGTGGCTTGTGAGTTTTGTTTCCCAGGGAAAAAGCCTGGACAATGGTTCAGGGGCTTGAGGCCTTAAATTGCCGGGTGCCTGCTGGAATTCGGCCTCTCGCAGGATGCCTCCCAGACGCAAGGTGGCACCAGTTCCAACTTGGTCTCGTTTAAGAGTGCCAAGTGGGTCCTGAAAACTGACACCCAGAACAGTGACTTGTGAGTGTTGTTTCCCAGGGAAAACGCCTGTACAATGGTTCAGGGTCCTGCGGTCTTAAATTGCAGGATGACTCCTGGAATTGCGCCTCTAGCAGGATGACTCCCAGACGCAAGGTGGCACCAGTGCCAACTTGGTCTCGTTTGAGAGTGCCAGGTCGCTCCTGAAAACTGACACCCAGAACAGTGGCTTGTGAGTTTTGTTTCCCAGGGAAAAAGCCTGTACAATGGTTCAGGGGCCTGAGGCCTTAAATTGCCGGGTGCCTCCTGGAATTCGGCCTCTCGCAGGACGCCTCCCAGACGCAAGGTGGCACCAGTTCAAACTTAATCTGCTTTAGGAGTGCCAAGTGGGTCCTGAAAACTAACACCCAGAACAGTGGCTTGTGAGTTTTGTTTCCCAGGGAAAAAGCCTGGACAATGGTTCAGGGGCCTGCGGCCTTAAATTGCCGAGTGCCTCCTGGAATTCGGCCTCTCGCAGGATGCCTCCCAGACGCAAGGTGGCACCAGTTCCAACTTGGTCTCGTTTAAGAGTGCCAAGTGGGTCCTGAAAACTGACACCCAGAACAGTGTCTTGTGAGTTTTGTTTCCCAGGGAAAAAGCCTGTACAATGGTTCAGGGTCCTGCGGCCTTAAATAGCCGGGTGCCTCCTGGAGATCCTCCTCTCGCAGGATGCCTCCCAGACGCAAAATGACACCAGTGCACACTTAGTCTGGTTTAAGAGTGCCAAGTGGGTCCTGAAAACTGACACCCAGAACAGTGGCTTGTGAGTTTTGTTTCCCAGGGAAAAAGCCTGTAGAATGGTTCAGGGGCCTGAGGCCTTAAATTGCCGGGTGCCTCCTGGAATTCGGCCTCTTGCAGGATGCCTCCCAGACGCAAGGTGGCACCAGTTCCAACTTGGTCTGGTTTGAGAGTGCCAAGTGGGTCCTGAAAACTGACACCCAGAAGAGTGGCTTGTGAGTTTTGTTTCCCAGGGAAAAAGCCTGTACAATGGTTCAGGGGCCTGAGGCCTTAAATAGACGGGTGCCTCCTGGAATTCGGCCTCTCGCAGGATGCCTCCCAGACGCAAGATGGCCCCACTGCTAACTTGGTCTGGTTTGAGAGTGCATGGTGGCTCCTGCAAACTGACACCCACAACAGTGGCTTGTGAATTTGTTTCCCAGGGAAAAAGCCTGTACAATGGTTCAGGGGCCTGAGGCCTTAAATTGCCGTGTGCCTGCCGGAATTCGGCCTCTCGCAGGATGCCTCCCAGACGCAAGGTGGCACCAGTTCCAACTTGGTCTGGTTTCAGAGTGCCAAGTGGGTCCTGAAAACAGACACCCAGAACAGTGGCTTGTGAGTTTTGTTTCCCAGGGAAAAAGCCTGGACAATGGTTCAGGGGTCTGAGGCCTTAAATTGCCGGGTGCCTCCTGGAATTCCGCCTCTCGCAGGATGCCTCCCAGACGCAAAATGACACCAGTGCCAACTTGGTCTGGTTTGAGAGTGCCAGGTGGGTCCTGCAAACTGACGCCCAAACAGTGGCTTGTGAGTTTTGTTTCCTAGGGAAAAAGCCTGTAGAATGGTTCAGGGTCCTGCGGCATTAAATTGCCGGGTGCCTCCTGGAATTGCGCCTCTCGCAGGATTCCTCCCAGACGCATGGTGGCACCTGTTCCAACTTGGTCTGGTTTAAGAGTGCCAAGTGGGTCCTGAAAACTGACACCCAGAACAGTGGCTTGTGAGTTTTGTTTCCCAGGGAAAAAGCCTGTACAATGGTTCAGGGTCCTGCGGTCCTAAATTGCCGGGTGCCTCCTGGAGATCCACCTCTCGCAGAATGCCTCCCAGACGCAAAATGACAACAGTGCCAACTTGGTCTGGTTTGAGAGTGCCAGGTGGGTCCTGAAAACTGACACCCAGAACAGTGGCTTGTGAGTTTTGTTTCCCAGGGAAAAAGCCTGGACAATGGTTCAGGGTCCTGCGGCCTTAAATTGCCGGATGCCTCATGGAATTGCGCCTCTCGCATGATGCCTCCCAGATGCAAGGTGGCACCAGTTCCAACTTGGTCTGGTTTGAGAGTGCCAAGTGGGTCCTGAAAACTGACACCCAGAACAGTGGCTTGTGAGTTTTGTGTCCCAGGGAAAAAGCCTGTAGAATGTTTCAGGGGCCTGAGGCCTTAAATTGCAGGGTGCCTTCTGGAGATCCGCCTCTCGCAGGATGCCTCCCAGACGCAAAATGACACCAGTGCCAACTTGGTCTGGTTTGAGAATGCCAGGTGGTTCCTGAAAACTGACACCCAGAACAGTGGCTTGTGAGTTTTGTTTCCCAGGGAAAAAGCCTGGACAATGGTTCAGGGTCCTGCGGCCTTAAATTGCCGAGTGCCTCCTGGAATTCGGCCTCTCGCAGGATGCCTCCCAGACGCAAGGTGGCACCAGTTCCAACTTGGTCTGGTTTAAGAGTGCCAAGTGTGTCCTGCAAACTGACACCCAGAACAGTGGCTTGTGAGTTTTGTTTCCCAGGGAAAAAGCCTGTACAATGGTTCAGGGGCCTGAGGCCTTAAATTGCCGGGTGCCTCCTGGAATTCGGCCTCTCGCAAAATTCCTCCGAGACGCAAGATAGCACCAGTTCAAACTCGGTCTGGTTTAAGAGTTCCAAGTGGGTCCTGAAAACTGACACCCAGAACAGTGGCTTGTGAGTTTTGTTTCCCAGGGAAAAAGCCTGGACAATGGTTCAGGGGCTTGAGGCCTTAAATTGCCGGGTGCCTGCTGGAATTCGGCCTCTCGCAGGATGCCTCCCAGACGCAAGGTGGCACCAGTTCCAACTTGGTCTCGTTTAAGAGTGCCAAGTGGGTCCTGAAAACTGACACCCAGAACAGTGACTTGTGAGTGTTGTTTCCCAGGGAAAACGCCTGTACAATGGTTCAGGGTCCTGCGGTCTTAAATTGCAGGATGACTCCTGGAATTGCGCCTCTAGCAGGATGACTCCCAGACGCAAGGTGGCACCAGTGCCAACTTGGTCTCGTTTGAGAGTGCCAGGTCGCTCCTGAAAACTGACACCCAGAACAGTGGCTTGTGAGTTTTGTTTCCCAGGGAAAAAGCCTGTACAATGGTTCAGGGGCCTGAGGCCTTAAATTGCCGGGTGCCTCCTGGAATTCGGCCTCTCGCAGGACGCCTCCCAGACGCAAGGTGGCACCAGTTCAAACTTAATCTGCTTTAGGAGTGCCAAGTGGGTCCTGAAAACTAACACCCAGAACAGTGGCTTGTGAGTTTTGTTTCCCAGGGAAAAAGCCTGGACAATGGTTCAGGGGCCTGCGGCCTTAAATTGCCGAGTGCCTCCTGGAATTCGGCCTCTCGCAGGATGCCTCCCAGACGCAAGGTGGCACCAGTTCCAACTTGGTCTCGTTTAAGAGTGCCAAGTGGGTCCTGAAAACTGACACCCAGAACAGTGTCTTGTGAGTTTTGTTTCCCAGGGAAAAAGCCTGTACAATGGTTCAGGGTCCTGCGGCCTTAAATAGCCGGGTGCCTCCTGGAGATCCTCCTCTCGCAGGATGCCTCCCAGACGCAAAATGACACCAGTGCACACTTAGTCTGGTTTAAGAGTGCCAAGTGGGTCCTGAAAACTGACACCCAGAACAGTGGCTTGTGAGTTTTGTTTCCCAGGGAAAAAGCCTGTAGAATGGTTCAGGGGCCTGAGGCCTTAAATTGCCGGGTGCCTCCTGGAATTCGGCCTCTTGCAGGATGCCTCCCAGACGCAAGGTGGCACCAGTTCCAACTTGGTCTGGTTTGAGAGTGCCAAGTGGGTCCTGAAAACTGACACCCAGAAGAGTGGCTTGTGAGTTTTGTTTCCCAGGGAAAAAGCCTGTACAATGGTTCAGGGGCCTGAGGCCTTAAATAGACGGGTGCCTCCTGGAATTCGGCCTCTCGCAGGATGCCTCCCAGACGCAAGATGGCCCCACTGCTAACTTGGTCTGGTTTGAGAGTGCATGGTGGCTCCTGCAAACTGACACCCACAACAGTGGCTTGTGAATTTGTTTCCCAGGGAAAAAGCCTGTACAATGGTTCAGGGGCCTGAGGCCTTAAATTGCCGTGTGCCTGCCGGAATTCGGCCTCTCGCAGGATGCCTCCCAGACGCAAGGTGGCACCAGTTCCAACTTGGTCTGGTTTCAGAGTGCCAAGTGGGTCCTGAAAACTGACACCCCGAACAGTGGCTTCTGAGTTTTGTTTCCCAGGGAAAAAGCCTGTACAATGGTTCAGGGGCCTGTGGCCTTAAATTGCCAGGTGCCTCCTGGAATTCGGCCTCTCGCAGGATGCCTCCCAGACGCAAGGTGGCACCAGTTCCAACTTGGTCTGGTTTAAGAGTGCCAAGTGGGTCCTGAAAACAGACACCCAGAACAGTGGCTTGTGAGTTTTTTTCCCAGGGAAAAAGACTGTACAATGGTTCAGGGGCTTGAGGCCTTAAATTGCCGGGTGCCACCTGGAATTTGGCCTCTCGCAGGATGCCTCCCAGACGCAAGGTGGCACCAGTTCCAACTTGGTCTGGTTTGAGAGTGCCAAGTGGGTCCTGAAGACTGACACCCAGAACAGTGGCTTGTGAGTTTTGTTTCCCAGGGAAAAAGCCTGTACAATGGTTCAGGGGCCTAAAGCCTTAAATTGCCGGGTGCCTCCTGGAATTCGGCCTCTCTCAGGATGCCTCCCAGACGCAAGGTGGCACCAGTTCCAACTTGGTCTGGTTTAAGAGTGCCAAGTGGGTCCTGAAGACTGACACCCTGAACAGTGGCTTGTGAGTTTTGTTTCCCAGAGAAAAAGCCTGTAGAATGGTTCAGGGTCCTGTGGTCTTAAATTGCCTGGTGCCTCCTGGAGATCCGCCTCTCGCAGGATGCCTCCCAGACGCGAAATGACACCAGTGGCAACTTGGTCTGGTTTGAGAAAGCCAAGTGGGTCCTGCAAACTGACACCTAGAACAGTGGCTTGTGAGTTTTGTTTCCCAGGGAAAAAGCCTGTACAATGGTTCAGGGGCTTGAGGCCTTAAATTACCGGGTGCCTCCTGGAATTCGGCCTCTCGCAGGATGCCTCCCAGATGCAAGGTGGCACCAGTTCCAACTTAGTCTGGTTTAAGAGTGCCAAGTGGGTCCTGAAGACTGACATCCAGAACAGTGGCTTGTGAGTTTTGTTTCCCAGGGAAAAAGCCTGTAGAATGGTTCAGGGTCCTGTGGTCTTAAATATCCAGGTCCCTCCTGGAGATCCGCCTCTCGCAGGATGCCTCCCAGACGCAAAATTACACCAGTGCCAACTTAGTCTGGTTTAAGAGTACCAGGTGGGTCCTGAAAACTGACACCCAGAACAGTGGCTTGTGAGTTTTGTTTCCCAGGGAAAAAGCCTGTAGAATGGTGCAGGGGCCTGAGGCCTTAAATTGCCGAGTGCCTCCTGGAATTCGGCCTCTCGCAGGATGCCTCCCAGACGCAAGGTGGCACCAGTTCCAACTTGGTCTGGTTTGAGAGTGCCAAGTGGGTCCTGAAAACTGACACCCAGAACAGTGGCTTGTGAGTTTTGTTTCCCAGGGAAAAAGCCTGTACAATGGTTCAGGGGCCTGAGGCCTTAAATAGACGGGTGCCTCCTGGAATTCGGCCTCTCGCAGGATGCCTCCCAGACGCAAGATGGCCCCACTGCTAACTTGGTCTGTTTTGAGAGTGCATGGTGGCTCCTGCAAACTGACACCCACAACAGTGGCTTGTGAATTTGTTTCCCAGGGAAAAAGCCTGTACAATGGTTCACGGGCCTGAGGCCTTAAATTGCCGAGTGCCTCCTGGAATTCGGCCTCTCGCAGGATGCCTCCCAGACGCAAGGTGGCACCAGTTCCAACTTAATCTGCATTAGGAGTGCCAAGTGGGTCCTGAAAACTAACACCCAGAACAGTGGCTTGTGAGTTTTGTTTCCCAGGGAAAAAGCCTGTAGAATGGTTCAGGGTCCTGTGGTCCTAAATAGCCGGGTGCCTCCTGGAGATCCGCCTCTCGCAGGATGCCTCTCTGATGCAAAATTACACCAGTGCCAACTTGGTCTGGTTTAAGAGTGCTAAGTGGGTCCTCCAAACTGACACCCAGAACAGTGGCTTGTGAGTTTTGTTTCCCAGGGAAAAAGCCTGTACAATGGTTCAGGGTCCTGCGGCCTTAAATAGCCGGGTGCCTCCTGGAATTCGGCCTCTCGCAGGATGCCTCCCAGACGCAAGGTGGCACCAGTTCCAACTTGGTCTGGTTCAAGAGTGCCAAGTGGGTCCTGAAAACTGACACCCAGAACAGTGGCTTGTGAGTTTTTTTCCCAGGGAAAAGCCTGTACAATGATTCAGGGGCCTGAGGCTTTAAATTGCCGAGTGCCTCCTGGAGATCCGCCTTTCGCAGGATGCCTCCCAGACGCAAGGTGGCACCAGTTCCAACTTAGTCTGGTTTGAGAGTGCCAAGTGGGTCCTGAAAACTGACACCCAGAACAGTGGCTTGTGAGTTTTGTTTCCCAGGGAAAAAGCCTGGACAATGGTTCAGGGGTCTGAGGCCTTAAATTGCCGGGTGCCTCCTGGAATTCCGCCTCTCGCAGGATGCCTCCCAGACGCAAAATGACACCAGTGCCAACTTGGTCTGGTTTGAGAGTGCCAGGTGGGTCCTGCAAACTGACGCCCAAACAGTGGCTTGTGAGTTTTGTTTCCTAGGGAAAAAGCCTGTAGAATGGTTCAGGGTCCTGCGGCATTAAATTCCCGGGTGCCTCCTGGAATTGCGCCTCTCGCAGGATTCCTCCCAGACGCATGGTGGCACCTGTTCCAACTTGGTCTGGTTTAAGAGTGCCAAGTGGGTCCTGAAAACTGACACCCAGAACAGTGGCTTGTGAGTTTTGTTTCCCAGGGAAAAAGCCTGTACAATGGTTCAGGGTCCTGCGGTCCTAAATTGCCGGGTGCCTCCTGGAGATCCACCTCTCGCAGGATGCCTCCCAGACGCAAAATGACAACAGTGCCAACTTGGTCTGGTTTGAGAGTGCCAGGTGGGTCCTGAAAACTGACACCCAGAACAGTGGCTTGTGAGTTTTGTTTCCCAGGGAAAAAGCCTGGACAATGGTTCAGGGTCCTGCGGCCTTAAATTGCCGGATGCCTCATGGAATTGCGCCTCTCGCATGATGCCTCCCATATGCAAGGTGGCACCAGTTCCGACTTGGTCTGGTTTAAGAGTGCCAAGTGGGTCCTGAAAACTGACACCCAGAACAGTGGCTTGTGAGTTTTGTTTCCTAGGGAAAAAGCCTGGACAATTGTTCAGGGGCTTGAGGCCTTAAATTGCCGGGTGCCTGCTGGAATTCGGCCTCTCGCAGGATGCCTCCCAGACGCAAGGTGGCACCAGTTCCAACTTGGTCTCGTTTAAGAGTGCCAAGTGGGTCCTGAAAACTGACACCCAGAACAGTGGCTTGTGAGTTTTGTTTCCCAGGGAAAAAGCCTGTAAAATGGTTCAGGGTCCTGCGGTCTTAAATTGCAGGATGACTCCTGGAATTGCGCCTCTCGCAGAATGACTCCCAGACGCAAGGTGGCACCAGTTCCAACTTGGTCTGGTTTGAGAGTGCCAGGTCGCTCCTGAAAACTGACACCCAGAACAGTGGCTTGTGAGTTTTGTTTCCCAGGGAAAAAGCCTGTACAATGGTTCAGGGGCCTGAGGCCTTTAAATTGCCGGGTGCCTCCTGGAATTCGGCCTCTCGCAGGATGCCTCCCAGACGAAAGGCGGCACCAGTTCAAACTTAATCTACTTTAGGAGTGCCAAGTGGGTCCTGAAAACTAACACCCAGAACAGTGGCTTGTGAGTTTTGTTTCCCAGGGAAAAAGCCTGGACAATGGTTCAGGGGTCTGCGGCATTAAATTGCCGAGTGCCTCCTGGAATTCGGCCTCTCGCAGGATGCCTCCCAGACGCAAGGTGGCACCAGTTCCAACTTGGTCTCGTTTAAGAGTGCCAAGTGGGTCCTGAAAACTGACACCCAGAACAGTGTCTTGTGAGTTTTGTTTCCCAGGGAAAAAGCCTGTAGAATGGTTCAGGGTCCTGCGGCCTTAAATAGGCGGGTGCCTCCTGGAGATCCTCCTCTCGCAGGATGCCTCCCAGACGCAAAATGACACCAGTGCAAACTTAGTCTGGTTTAAGAGTGCCAAGTGGGTCCTGAAAACTGACACCCAGAACAGTGTCTTGTGAGTTTTGTTTCCCAGGGAAAAAGCCTGTAGAATGGTTCAGGGTCCTGCGGCCTTAAATTGCCGGTTGCCTCCTGGAATTCGGCCTCTCGCAGGATGCCTCCCTGACGCAAGGTGGCACCAGTTCCAACTTGGTCTGGTTTGAGAGAGCCAAGTGGGTCCTGAGAACTGACACCCAGAACAGTGGCTTGTGAGTTTTGTTTCCCAGGGAAAAAGCCTGTACAATGGTTAGGGTCCTGCGGTCTTAAATTGCCGGATGACTCCTGGAATTGCGCCTCTCGCAGGATGACTCCCAGACGCAAGGTGGCACCAGTGCCAACTTGGTCTCGTTTGAGAGTGCCAGGTCGCTCCTGAAAACTGACACCCAGAACAGTGGCTTGTGAGTTTTGTTTCCCAGGGAAAAAGCCTGTACAATGGTTCAGGGGCCTGAGGCCTTAAATTGCCGGGTGCCTCCTGGAATTCGGCCTCTCGCAGGATGCCTCCCAGACGCAAGGTGGCACCAGTTCAAACTTAATCTGCATTAGGAGTGCCAAGTGGGTCCTGAAAACTAACACCCAGAACAGTGGCTTGTGAGTTTTGTTTCCCAGGGAAAAAGCCTGTAGAATGGTTCAGGGTCCTGTGGTCCTAAATAGCCGGGTGCCTCCTGGAGATCCGCCTCTCGCAGGATGCCTGTCTGATGCAAAATTACACCAGTGCCAACTTAGTCTGGTTCAAGAGTGCCAAGTGGGTCCTGAAAACTGACACCCAGAACAGTGGCTTGTGAGTTTTTTTCCCAGGGAAAAAGCCTGTACAATGATTCAGGGGCCTGAGGCTTTAAATTGCCGAGTGCCTCCTGGAGATCCGCCTTTCGCAGGATGCCTCCCAGACGCAAGGTGGCACCAGTTCCAACTTAGTCTGGTTTGAGAGTGCCAAGTGGGTCCTGAAGACTGACACCCAGAACAGTGGCTTGTGAGTTTTGTTTCCCAGGGAAAAAGCCTGGACAATGGTTCAGGGGTCTGAGGCCTTAAATTGCCGGGTGCCTCCTGGAATTCCGCCTCTCGCAGGATGCCTCCCAGACGCAAAATGACACCAGTGCCAACTTGGTCTGGTTTGAGAGTGCCAGGTGGGTCCTGCAAACTGACGCCCAAACAGTGGCTTGTGAGTTTTGTTTCCTAGGGAAAAAGCCTGTAGAATGGTTCAGGGTCCTGCGGCATTAAATTCCCGGGTGCCTCCTGGAATTGCGCCTCTCGCAGGATTCCTCCCAGACGCATGGTGGCACCTGTTCCAACTTGGTCTGGTTTAAGAGTGCCAAGTGGGTCCTGAAAACTGACACCCAGAACAGTGGCTTGTGAGTTTTGTTTCCCAGGGAAAAAGCCTGTACAATGGTTCAGGGTCCTGCGGTCCTAAATTGCCGGGTGCCTCCTGGAGATCCACCTCTCGCAGGATGCCTCCCAGACGCAAAATGACAACAGTGCCAACTTGGTCTGGTTTGAGAGTGCCAGGTGGGTCCTGAAAACTGACACCCAGAACAGTGGCTTGTGAGTTTTGTTTCCCAGGGAAAAAGCCTGGACAATGGTTCAGGGTCCTGCGGCCTTAAATTGCCGGATGCCTCATGGAATTGCGCCTCTCGCATGATGCCTCCCATATGCAAGGTGGCACCAGTTCCGACTTGGTCTGGTTTAAGAGTGCCAAGTGGGTCCTGAAAACTGACACCCAGAACAGTGGCTTGTGAGTTTTGTTTCCTAGGGAAAAAGCCTGGACAATTGTTCAGGGGCTTGAGGCCTTAAATTGCCGGGTGCCTGCTGGAATTCGGCCTCTCGCAGGATGCCTCCCAGACGCAAGGTGGCACCAGTTCCAACTTGGTCTCGTTTAAGAGTGCCAAGTGGGTCCTGAAAACTGACACCCAGAACAGTGGCTTGTGAGTTTTGTTTCCCAGGGAAAAAGCCTGTAAAATGGTTCAGGGTCCTGCGGTCTTAAATTGCAGGATGACTCCTGGAATTGCGCCTCTCGCAGAATGACTCCCAGACGCAAGGTGGCACCAGTTCCAACTTGGTCTGGTTTGAGAGTGCCAGGTCGCTCCTGAAAACTGACACCCAGAACAGTGGCTTGTGAGTTTTGTTTCCCAGGGAAAAAGCCTGTACAATGGTTCAGGGGCCTGAGGCCTTTAAATTGCCGGGTGCCTCCTGGAATTCGGCCTCTCGCAGGATGCCTCCCAGACGAAAGGCGGCACCAGTTCAAACTTAATCTACTTTAGGAGTGCCAAGTGGGTCCTGAAAACTAACACCCAGAACAGTGGCTTGTGAGTTTTGTTTCCCAGGGAAAAAGCCTGGACAATGGTTCAGGGGTCTGCGGCATTAAATTGCCGAGTGCCTCCTGGAATTCGGCCTCTCGCAGGATGCCTCCCAGACGCAAGGTGGCACCAGTTCCAACTTGGTCTCGTTTAAGAGTGCCAAGTGGGTCCTGAAAACTGACACCCAGAACAGTGTCTTGTGAGTTTTGTTTCCCAGGGAAAAAGCCTGTAGAATGGTTCAGGGTCCTGCGGCCTTAAATAGGCGGGTGCCTCCTGGAGATCCTCCTCTCGCAGGATGCCTCCCAGACGCAAAATGACACCAGTGCAAACTTAGTCTGGTTTAAGAGTGCCAAGTGGGTCCTGAAAACTGACACCCAGAACAGTGTCTTGTGAGTTTTGTTTCCCAGGGAAAAAGCCTGTAGAATGGTTCAGGGTCCTACGGCCTTAAATTGTCGGTTGCCTCCTGGAATTCGGCCTCTCGCAGGATGCCTCCCTGACGCACGGTGGCACCAGTTCCAACTTGGTCTGGTTTGAGAGAGCCAAGTGGGTCCTGAGAACTGACACCCAGAACAGTGGCTTGTGAGTTTTGTTTCCCAGGGAAAAAGCCTGTACAATGGTTAGGGTCCTGCGGTCTTAAATTGCCGGATGACTCCTGGAATTGCGCCTCTCGCAGGATGACTCCCAGACGCAAGGTGGCACCAGTGCCAACTTGGTCTCGTTTGAGAGTGCCAGGTCGCTCCTGAAAACTGACACCCAGAACAGTGGCTTGTGAGTTTTGTTTCCCAGGGAAAAAGCCTGTACAATGGTTCAGGGGCCTGAGGCCTTAAATTGCCGGGTGCCTCCTGGAATTCGGCCTCTCGCAGGATGCCTCCCAGACGCAAGGTGGCACCAGTTCAAACTTAATCTGCATTAGGAGTGCCAAGTGGGTCCTGAAAACTAACACCCAGAACAGTGGCTTGTGAGTTTTGTTTCCCAGGGAAAAAGCCTGTAGAATGGTTCAGGGTCCTGTGGTCCTAAATAGCCGGGTGCCTCCTGGAGATCCGCCTCTCGCAGGATGCCTGTCTGATGCAAAATTACACCAGTGCCAACTTAGTCTGGTTTAAGAGTGCCAAGTGGGTCCTCCAAACTGACACCCAGAACAGTGGCTTGTGAGTTTTGTTTCCCAGGGAAAAAGCCTGTACAATGGTTCAGGGTCCTGCGGCCTTAAATAGCTGGGTGCCTCCTGGAATTCGGCCTCTCGCAGGATGCCTCCCAGACGCAAGGTGGCACCAGTTCCAACTTGGTCTGGTTCAAGAGTGCCAAGTGGGTCCTGAAAACTGACACCCAGAACAGTGGCTTGTGAGTTTTTTTCCCAGGGAAAAAGCCTGTACAATGATTCAGGGGCCTGAGGCCTTAAATTGCCGAGTGCCTCCTGGAGATCCGCCTTTCGCAGGATGCCTCCCAGACGCAAGGTGGCACCAGTTCCAACTTGGTCTGGTTTCAGAGTTCCAAGTGGGTCCTGAAAACTGACACCCAGAACAGTGGCTTGTGAGTTTTGTTTCCCAGGGAAAAAGCCTGTATAATGGTTCAGGGTCCTATGGCTTTAAATTACCGGGTGCCTCTGGAATTCGGCCTCTCGCAGGATGCCTCCCAGACGCAAGGTGGCACCAGTTCAAACTTGGTCTGCTTTAGGAGTGCCAAGTGGGTCCTGAAAACTAACACCTACAACAGTGGCTTGTGAGTTTTGTTTCCCAGTGAAGATGCCTGTACAATGGTTCAGGGGCCTGCGGCTTTAAATTGCCGGACGCCTCCTGGAATTGCGCCTCTCGCAGGATGCCTCCCAGACGCAAGATGGCACCAGTTCCAACTTAGTCTGGTTTAAGAGTGCCAAGTGGGTCCTGAAAACTGATACCCCGAACAGTGGCTTGTGAGTTTTGTTTCCCAGGGAAAAAGCCTGTACAATGGTTCAGGGACCTGCGGCCTTAAATTGCCGGGTGCCTCCTGGAATTCGGCCTCTCGCAGGATGCCTCCCAGACGCAAGGTGGCACCAGTTTCAACTTGGTCTGGTTTAAGAGTGCCAAGTGGGTCCTGAAAACTGACACCCAGAACAGTGGCTTGTGAGTTTTGTTTCCTAGGGAAAAAGCCTGTACAATGGTTCAGGGTCCTGCGGCCTTAAATTGCCGGATGCCTCCTGGAATTGCGCCTCTCGCAGGATGCCTCCCAGACGCAAGGTGGCACCAGTTCACACTTGGTCTGGTTTAAGAGTTCCAAGTGGGTCCTGAAAACTGACACCCAGAACAGTGGCTTGTGAGTTTTGTTTCCCAGGGAAAAAGCCTGTATAATGGTTCAGGGTCCTATGGCTTTAAATTTCCGGGTGCCTCTGGAATTCGGCCTCTCGCAGGATGCCTCCCAGACGCAAGGTGGCACCAGTTCAAACTTGGTCTGCTTTAGGAGTGCCAAGTGGGTCCTGAAAACTGACACCCAGAACAGTGGCTTGTGAGTTTTGTTTCCCAGTGAAGATGCCTGTACAATGGTTCAGGGGCCTGCGGCTTGAAATTGCCGGACGCCTCCTGGAATTGAGCCTCTCGCAGGATGCCTCCCAGACGCAAGATGGCACCAGTTCCAACTTGGTCTGGTTTAAGAGTGCCAAGTGGGTCCTGAAAACTGATACCCCGAACAATGGCTTGTGAGTTTTGTTTCCCAGGGAAAAAGCCTGTACAATGGTTCAGGGACCTGCGGCCTTAAATTGCCGGGTGCCTCCTGGAATTCGGCCTCTCGCAGGATGCCTCCCAGACGCAAGGTGGCACCAGTGCCAACTCGGTCTGGTTTGAGACTGCCAGGTCGCTCCTGCAAACTGACACCCCGAACAGTGGCTTGTGAGTTTTGTTTCCCAGGGAAAAAGCCTGTATAATGGTTCAGGGTCCTATGGCCTTAAATTTCCGGGTGCCTCCTGGAATTCGGCCTCTCGCAGGATGCCTCCCAGACGCAAGATGGTACCAGTTCCAACTTGGTCTGGTTTGAGAGAGCCAAGTGGGTCCTGAAAACTGACACCGACAAAAGTGGCTTGTGAGTTTTGTTTCCCAGGGAAAAAGCCTGTACAATGGTTCAGGGGCTTGAGGCCTTAAATTGCCGGGTGCCTCCTGGAATTCGGCCTCTCGCAGGATGCCTCCCAGACGCAAGGTGGCACCAGTTCCAATTTAGTCTGGTTTAAGAGTGCTAAGTAGGTCCTGAAGACTGACACCCAGAACAGTGGCTTGTGAGTTTTGTTTCCCAGGGAAAAAGCCTGTACAATGGTTCAGGGTCCTGTGGTCTTAAATTGCCGGGTGCCTCCTGGAGATCCGCCTCTCGCAGGATGCCTCCCAGACGCAAGGTGGCACCAGTTCCAACTTGGTCTGGTTTAAGAGTGCCAAGTGGGTCCTGAAAACTGACACCCAGAACAGTGGCTTGTGAGTTTTGTTTCCCAGGGAAAAAGCCTGTACAATGGTTCAGTGTCCTGAGGCGTTAAATTGCCGGGTGCCTTCTGGAATTCGGCCTCTCGTAGGATGCCTCCCAGACGCAAGGTGGCACCAGTTCCAACTTGGTCTGGTTTAAGAGTGCCAAGTGGGTCCTGAAAACTGACACCCAGAACAGTGGCTTGTGAGTTTTGTTTCCCAGGGAAAAAGCCTGTACAATGATTCAGGGGCCTGAGGCCTTAAATTGCCGAGTGCCTCCTGGAGATCCGCCTCTCGCAGGATGCCTCCCAGACGCAAGGTGGCACCACTTCCAACTTGGTCTGGTTTCAGAGTTCCAAGTGGGTCCTGAAAACTGACACCCAGAACAGTGGCTTGTGAGTTTTGTTTCCCAGGGAAAAAGCCTGTATAATGGTTCAGGGTCCTATGGCTTTAAATTTCCGGGTGCCTCCTGGAATTCGGCCTCTCGCAGGATGCCTCCCAGATGCAAGGTGGCACCAGTTCAAACTTGGTCTGCTTTAGGAGTGCCAAGTGGGTCCTGAAAACTAACACCCAGAACAGTGGCTTGTGAGTTTTGTTTCCCAGGGAAGATGCCTGTACAATGGTTCAGAGGCCTGCGGCTTTAAATTGCCGGATGCCTCCTGGAATTGCGCCTCTCGCAGGATGCCTCCCAGACGCAAGATGGCACCAGTTCCAACTTGGTCTGGTTTAAGAGTGCCAAGTGGGTCCTGAAAACTGACACCCAGAACAGTGGCTTGTGAGTTTTGTTTCCCAGGGAAGATGCCTGTTCAATGGCTCAGGGGCCTGAGGCCTTATATAGCCGGGTGCCTCCTTGAATTCGGCCTCTCGCAGGATGCCTCCCAGACGCAAGGTGGCACCAGTTCCAACTTAGTCTGGTTTAAGAGTGCCAAGTGGGTCCTGAAAACTGACACCCAGAACAGTGGCTTGTGAGTTTTGTTTCCCAGGGAAAAAGCCTGTACAATGGTTCAGGGTCCTGTGGCCTTAAATTGCCGGGTGCCTCCTGGAGATCCGCCTCTCACAGGATGCCTCCCAGACGCCAGCTGGTACCAGTTCCAACTTGGTCTGGTTTGAGAGTGCCTGGTGGGTCCTGCAAACTGACACCCAGAACAGTGGCTTGTGAGTTTTGTTTCCCAGGGAAAAAGCCTGGACAATGGTTCAGGGTCCTGCGGCCTTAAATTGCCGGGTGCCTCCTGGAATTGCGCCTCTCGCAGGATGCCTCCCAGACGCAAGGTGGCACCAGTGCCAACTCGGTCTGGTTTGAGAGTGCCATGTCGCTCCTGCAAACTGACACCCAGAACAGTGGCTTGTGAGTTTTGTTTCCCAGGGAAAAAGCCTGTATAATGGTTCAGGGTCCTATGGCCTTAAATTTCCGGGTGCCTCCTGGAATTCGGCCTCTAGCAGGATGCCTCCCAGACGCAAGGTGGCACCAGTTCCAACTTGGTCTGGTTTGAGAGAGCCTAGTGGGTCCTGAAAACTGACACCCAGAACAGTGGCTTGTGAGTTTTGTTTCCCAGGGAAAAAGCCTGTACAATGGTTCAGGGGCTTGAGGCCTTAAATTGCCGGGTGGCTCCTGGAATTCGGCCTCTCGCAGGATGCCTCCCAGACGCAAGGTGGCACCAGTTCCAATTTAGTCTGGTTTAAGAGTGCTAAGTGGGTCCTGAAGACTGACACCCAGAACAGTGGCTTGTGAGTTTTGTTTCCTAGGGAAAACGCCTGTACAATGGTTCAGGGGCCGGAGGCCTTAAATTGCAGGGTGCCTCCTGGAGATCGGCCTCTCGCAGGATGCCTCCCAGACGCAAAATGGCACCAGTGCCAACTTGGTCTGGTTTGAGAGTGCCAGGTGGGTCCTGAAAACTGACACCCAGAACAGTGGCTTGTGAGTTTTGTTTCCCAGGGAAAAAGCCTGTACAATGGTTCAGGGGCCTGAGGCCTTAAATTGCCGGGTGCCTCCTGGAATTCGGCCTCTCGCAAAATTGCTCCCAGACGCAAGATGGCACCAGTTCCAACTCGGTCTGGTTTAAGAGTTCCAAGTGGGTCCTGAAAACTGACACCCAGAACAGTGGCTTGTGAGTTTTGTTTCCCAGGGAAAAAGCCTGGACAATGGTTCAGGGGCCTGCGGCCTTAAATTGCCGGATGCCTCCTGGAATTCGGCCTCTCATAGGACGCCTCCCAGACGCAAGGTGGCACCAGTTCCAACTTGGTCTGGTTTAAGAGTGCCAAGTGGGTCCTGAAAACTGACACCCAGAACAGTGGCTTGTGAGTTTTGTTTCCTAGGGAAAAAGCCTGTACAATGGTTCAGGGTCCTGCGGCCTTAAATTGCCGGATGCCTCCTGGAATTGCGCCTCTCGCAGGATGCCTCCCAGACGCAAGATGGCACCAGTTCCAACTTGGTCTGGTTTAAGAGTGCCAAGTGGGTCCTGAAAACTGACACCCAGAACAGTGCCCTGTGAGTTTTGTTTCCCAGGGAAAAAGCCTTTAAAATTGTTCAGGGGCCTGAGGCCTTAAATTGCCGGGTGCCTCCTGGAATTCGGCCTCTCGCAAAATTCCTCCCAGACGCAAGATAGCACCAGTTCCAACTTGGTCTGGTTTAAGAGTGCCAAGTGGGTCCTGGAAACTGACACCCAGAACAGTGGCTTCTGAGTTTTGTTTCCCAGGGAAGATGCCTGTTCAACGGTTAAGGGGCCTGAGGCCTTAAATAGCCGGGTGCCTCCTGGAATTCGGCCTCTCGCAGGATGCCTCCCAGACGCAAGGTGGCACCAGTTCCAACTTAGTCTGGTTTAAGAGTTCCAAGTGGGTCCTGAAAACTGACACCCAGAACAGTGGCTTGTGAGTTTTGTTTCCCAGGGAAAAAGCCTGTACAATGGTTCAGGGTCCTGTGGCCTTAAATTGCCGGGTGCCTCCTGGAATTCGGCCTCTCGCAGGATGCTTCCCAGATGCAAGGTGGCACCAGTTCCAACTTGGTCTGGTATGACAGTTCCAAGTGGGTCCTGAAAACTGACACCCAGAACAGTGGCTTGTGAGTTTTGTTTCCCAGGGAAAAAGCCTGTACAATGGTTCAGGGGGCTGAGGCCTTAAATTGCCGAGTACCTCCTGGAATTCGGCCTCTCGCAGGATGCCTCCCAGACGCAAGGTGGCACCAGTTCCAACTTGGTCTGGTTTAAGAGTGCCAAGTGGGTCCTGAAAACTGACACCCAGAACAGTGGCTTGTGAGTTTTGTTTCCCAGGGAAAAAGCCTGTAGAATGGTTCAGGGGCTTGAGGCCTTAAATTGCCGGATGCCTCCTGGAATTGCGCCTCTCGCAGGATGCCTCCCAGACGCAAGGTGGCACCAGTTCCAACTTAGTCTGTTTTGAGAGTGCCAATAAAGTTCTGAAAACTGACACCCAGAACAG
Organism: Fringilla coelebs; assembly: GCF_963513975.1. Lineage (NCBI taxonomy): Eukaryota > Metazoa > Chordata > Aves > Passeriformes > Fringillidae > Fringilla > Fringilla coelebs. The sequence goes on along the minus strand of NW_028167587.1, from coordinate 853,415 downwards.
TGGCTTGTGAGTTTTGTTTCCCAGGGAAAAAGCCTGTACAATGGTTCAGGGTCCTGTGGCCTTAAATTGCCGGGTGCCTCCTGGAGATCCGCCTCTCGCAGGATGCCTCCCAGACGCTAAATGACACCAGTGCCCAGTTGGTCTGGTTTGAGAGTGCCAGGTGGGTCCTGAAAACTGACACCCAGAACAGGGGCTTGTGAGTTTTGTTTCCCAGGGAAAAAGCCTGTACAATGGTTCAGTGGCCTGCGGCCTTAAATTGCCGAGTGCCTCCTGGAATTCGACCTCTTGCAGGATTCCTCCCAGACGCAAGGTGGCACCAGTTCCAACTTGGTCTGGTTTGAGAGTGCCAATATGTTCTGAAAACTCACACCCAGAACAATGGCTTGTGAGTTTTGTTTCCCAGGGAAAAAGCCTGTACAATGGTTCAGGGTCCTGAGGCCTTAAATAGCCGGGTGCCTCCTGGAATTTGGTTTCTCGCAGGATGTCTTCGAGACGCAAGGTGGCACCAGTGCCAACTTGGTCTGGTTTGAGAGTGCTAAGTGCGTCCTGAAAACTGACACCCAGAACAGCAGCTTCTGAGTTTTGTTTCCCAGGGAAAACCTGTACAATTGTTCAGGGTTCTGATCCCTTAAATTGCCAGGTGCCTCCTGGAATTCGGCCTCTTGCAGGATGCCTCCCAGACACAAGGTGGCACCAGTTCCAACTTGGTCTGGTTCGAGAGTTCCAAGTGGGTCCTGCAAACTGACACTCAGAACAGTGGCTTGTGAGTTTTGTTTCCCAGGGAAAAAGCCTGTACAATGGTTCAGGGTCCTGCGGCCTTAAATTGCCGGATGCCTCCTGGAATTGCGCCTCTCGCAGGATGCCTCCCAGACGCAAGGTGGCACCAGTTCCAACTTGGTCTGGTTTGAGAGTGCCAAGTGGGTCCTGAAAACTGACACCCAGAACAGTGGCTTGTGAGTTTTGTTTCCCAGGGAAAAAGCCTGTACAATGGTTCAGGGTCCTGAGGCCTTAAATTGCCGGGTGCCTCCTGGAATTCGGCCTCTCGCAAAATTCCGCCCAGACGCAAGATAGCACCAGTTCCAACTTTGTCTGATTTAAGAGTGCCAAGTGGGTCCTGGAAACTGACACCCAGAACAGTGGCTTGTGAATTTTGTTTCCCAGGGAAGATGCCTGTTCAATGGTTCAGGGGCCAGAGGCCTTAAATAGCCTGGTGCCTCCTTGAATTCGGCCTCTCGCAGGATGCCTCCCAGACGCAAGGTGGCACCAGTTCCAACTTGGTCTGGTTTAAGAGTGCCAAGTGGGTCCTGAAAACTGACACCCAGAACAGTGGCTTGTGAGTTTTGTTTCCCAGAGAAAAAGCCTGTACAATGGTTCAGGGTCCTGTGGCCTTAAATTGCGGGGTGCCTCCTGGAGATCCGCCTCTTGCTGAATGCCTCCCAGACGCAAAATGACACCAGTGCCAACTTGGTCTGGTTTGAGAGTGCTAGGTGGGTCCTGCAAACTGACACCCAGAACAGTGGCTTGTGAGTTTTGTTTCCAAGGGAAAAAGCCTGTATAATGGTTCAGGGTCCTATGGCTTTAAATTTCCGGGTGCCTCCTGGAATTCGGCCTCTCGCAGGATGCCTCCCAGACGCAAGGTGGCACCAGTTCAAACTTGGTCTGCTTTAGGAGTGCCAAGTGGGTCCTGAAAACTAACACCCAGAACAGTGGCTTGTGAGTTTTGTTTCCCAGGGAAGATGCCTGTACAATGGTTCAGAGGCCTGCGGCTTTAAATTGCCGGGTGCCTCCTGGAATTCGGCCTCTCGCAGGATGCCTCCCAGACGCAAGGTGGCACCAGTTCCAACTTGGTCTGGTTTAAGAGTTCCAAGTGGGTCCTGAAAACTGACACCCAGAACAGTGGCTTGTGAGTTTTGTTTCCCAGGGAAAAAGCCTGTACAATGGTTCAGGGTCCTGTGGCCTTAAATTGCCGGGTGCCTCCTGGAATTCGGCCTCTCGCAGGATGCTTCCCAGATGCAAGGTGGCACCAGTTCCAACTTGGTCTGGTTTAAGAGTGCCAAGTGGGTCCTGCAAACTGACACCCAGAACAGTGGCTTGTGAGTTTTGTTTCCCAGGGAAAAAGCCTTTACAATGGTTCAGGGGGCTGAGGCCTTAAATTCCCGAGTGCCTCCTGGAATTCGGCCTCTCGCAGGATGCCTCTCAGACGCAAGGTGGCACCAGTTCCAACTTGGTCTGGTTTGAGAGTGCCAAGTGGGTCCTGAAAACTGACACCCAGAACAGTGGCTTGTGAGTTTTGTTTCCCAGGGAAAAAGCCTGTAGAATGGTTCAGGGGCTTGAGGCCTTAAATTGCCGGGTGCCTCCTGGAATTGCGCCTCTCGCAGGATGCCTCCCAGACGCAAGGTGGCACCAGTTCCAACTTAGTCTGGTTTGAGAGTGCCAATAAAGTTCTGAAAACTGACACCCAGAACAGTGGCTTGTGAGTTTTGTTTCCCAGGGAAAAAGCCTGTACAATGGTTCAGGGTCCTGCGGCCTTAAATTGCCGGGTGCCTCCTGGAGATCCGCCTCTCGCAGGATGCCTCCCAGACGCTAAATGACACCAGTGCCCAGTTGGTCTGGTTTGAGAGTGCCAGGTGGGTCCTGAAAACTGACACCCAGAACAGTGCCCTGTGAGTTTTGTTTCCCAGGGAAAAAGCCTGTACAATGGTTCTGGGGCCTGAGGCCTTAAATTGCCGGGTGCCTCCTTGAATTCGGCCTCTCGCAGGATGCCTCCCAGACGCAAGGTGGCACCAGTTCCAACTTAGTCTGGTTTAAGAGTGCCAAGTGGGTCCTGAAAACTGACACCCAGAACAGTGGCTTGTGAGTTTTGTTTCCCAGGGATAAAGCCTGTACAATGGTTCAGGGTCCTGTGGCCTTAAATTGCCGGGTGCCTCCTGGAGATCCGCCTCTCGCAGGATGCCTCCCAGACGCAAGCTGGTACCAGTTCCAACTTGGTCTGGTTTGAGAGTGCCTGGTGGGTCCTGCAAACTGACACCCAGAACAGTGGCTTGTGAGTTTTGTTTCCCAGGGAAAAAGCCTGTATAATGGTTCAGGGTCCTATGGCCTTAAATTTCCGGGTGCCTCCTGGAATTCGGCCTCTGGCAGGATGCCTCCCAGACGCAAGATGGTACCAGTTCCAACTTGGTGTGGTTTGAGAGAGCCAAGTGGGTCCTGAAAACTGACACCGAGAAAAGTGGCTTGTGAGTTTTGTTTCCCAGGGAAAAAGCCTGTACAATGGTTCAGGGGCTTGAGGCCTTAAATTGCCGGGTGCCTCCTGGAATTTGGTTTCTCGCAGGATGTCTTCGAGACGCAAGGTGGCACCAGTGCCAACTTGGTCTGGTTTGAGAGTGCTAAGTGCGTCCTGAAAACTGACACCCAGAACAGCAGCTTCTGAGTTTTGTTTCCCAGGGAAAAAGCCTGTACAATGGTTCAGGGTCCTGTGGTCTTAAATTGCCGGGTGCCTCCTGGAGATCCGCCTCTCGCAGGATGCCTCCCAGACGCAAGGTGGCACCAGTTCCAACTTGGTCTGGTTTAAGAGTGCCAAGTGGGTCCTGAAAACTGACACCCAGAACAGTGGCTTGTGAGTTTTGTTTCCCAGGGAAAAAGCCTGTACAATGGTTCAGTGTCCTGAGGCGTTAAATTGCCGGGTGCCTCCTGGAATTCGGCCTCTCGTAGGATGCCTCCCAGACGAAAGGTGGCACCAGTTCCAACTTGGTCTGGTTTAAGAGTGCCAAGTGGGTCCTGAAAACTGACACCCAGAACAGTGGCTTGTGAGTTTTGTTTCCCAGGGAAAAAGCCTGTACAATGATTCAGGGGCCTGAGGCCTTAAATTGCCGAGTGCCTCCTGGAGATCCGCCTCTCGCAGGATGCCTCCCAGACGCAAGGTGGCACCAGTTCCAACTTGGTCTGGTTTCAGAGTTCCAAGTGGGTCCTGAAAACTGACACCCAGAACAGTGGCTTGTGAGTTTTGTTTCCCAGGGAAAAAGCCTTTATAATGGTTCAGGGTCCTATGGCTTTAAATTTCCGGGTGCCTCCTGGAATTCGGCCTCTCGCAGGATGCCTCCCAGACGTAAGGTGGCACCAGTTCAAACTTGGTCTGCTTTAGGAGTGCCAAGTGGGTCCTGAGAACTGACACCCAGAACAGTGGCTTGTGAGTTTTGTTTCCCAGGGAAAAAGCCTGTACAATGGTTAGGGTCCTGCGGTCTTAAATTGCCGGATGACTCCTGGAATTGCGCCTCTCGCAGGATGACTCCCAGACGCAAGGTGGCACCAGTGCCAACTTGGTCTCGTTTGAGAGTGCCAGGTCGCTCCTGAAAACTGACACCCAGAACAGTGGCTTGTGAGTTTTGTTTCCCAGGGAAAAAGCCTGTACAATGGTTCAGGGGCCTGAGGCCTTAAATTGCCGGGTGCCTCCTGGAATTCGGCCTCTCGCAGGATGCCTCCCAGACGCAAGGTGGCACCAGTTCAAACTTAATCTGCATTAGGAGTGCCAAGTGGGTCCTGAAAACTAACACCCAGAACAGTGGCTTGTGAGTTTTGTTTCCCAGGGAAAAAGCCTGTAGAATGGTTCAGGGTCCTGTGGTCCTAAATAGCCGGGTGCCTCCTGGAGATCCGCCTCTCGCAGGATGCCTGTCTGATGCAAAATTACACCAGTGCCAACTTAGTCTGGTTTAAGAGTGCCAAGTGGGTCCTCCACACTGACACCCAGAACAGTGGCTTGTGAGTTTTGTTTCCCAGGGAAAAAGCCTGTACAATGGTTCAGGGTCCTGCGGCCTTAAATAGCTGGGTGCCTCCTGGAATTCGGCCTCTCGCAGGATGCCTCCCAGACGCAAGGTGGCACCAGTTCCAACTTGGTCTGGTTCAAGAGTGCCAAGTGGGTCCTGAAAACTGACACCCAGAACAGTGGCTTGTGAGTTTTTTTCCCAGGGAAAAAGCCTGTACAATGATTCAGGGGCCTGAGGCCTTAAATTGCCGAGTGCCTCCTGGAGATCCGCCTTTCGCAGGATGCCTCCCAGACGCAAGGTGGCACCAGTTCCAACTTGGTCTGGTTTCAGAGTTCCAAGTGGGTCCTGAAAACTGACACCCAGAACAGTGGCTTGTGAGTTTTGTTTCCCAGGGAAAAAGCCTGTATAATGGTTCAGGGTCCTATGGCTTTAAATTACCGGGTGCCTCTGGAATTCGGCCTCTCGCAGGATGCCTCCCAGACGCAAGGTGGCACCAGTTCAAACTTGGTCTGCTTTAGGAGTGCCAAGTGGGTCCTGAAAACTAACACCTAGAATAGTGGCTTGTGAGTTTTGTTTCCCAGTGAAGATGCCTGTACAATGGTTCAGGGGCCTGCGGCTTTAAATTGCCGGACGCCTCCTGGAATTGCGCCTCTCGCAGGATGCCTCCCAGACGCAAGATGGCACCAGTTCCAACTTAGTCTGGTTTAAGAGTGCCAAGTGGGTCCTGAAAACTGATACCCCGAACAGTGGCTTGTGAGTTTTGTTTCCCAGGGAAAAAGCCTGTAGAATGGTTCAGGGACCTGCGGCCTTAAATTGCCGGGTGCCTCCTGGAATTCGGCCTCTCGCAGGATGCCTCCCAGACGCAAGGTGGCACCAGTTTCAACTTGGTCTGGTTTAAGAGTGCCAAGTGGGTCCTGAAAACTGACACCCAGAACAGTGGCTTGTGAGTTTTGTTTCCTAGGGAAAAAGCCTGTACAATGGTTCAGGGTCCTGCGGCCTTAAATTGCCGGATGCCTCCTGGAATTGCGCCTCTCGCAGGATGCCTCCCAGACGCAAGGTGGCACCAGTTCACACTTGGTCTGGTTTAAGAGTTCCAAGTGGGTCCTGAAAACTGACACCCAGAACAGTGGCTTGTGAGTTTTGTTTCCCAGGGAAAAAGCCTGTATAATGGTTCAGGGTCCTATGGCTTTAAATTTCCGGGTGCCTCTGGAATTCGGCCTCTCGCAGGATGCCTCCCAGACGCAAGATGGCACCAGTTCAAACTTGGTCTGCTTTAGGAGTGCCAAGTGGGTCCTGAAAACTGACACCCAGAACAGTGGCTTGTGAGTTTTGTTTCCCAGTGAAGATGCCTGTACAATGGTTCAGGGGCCTGCGGCTTGAAATTGCCGGACGCCTCCTGGAATTGAGCCTCTCGCAGGATGCCTCCCAGACGCAAGATGGCACCAGTTCCAACTTGGTCTGGTTTAAGAGTGCCAAGTGGGTCCTGAAAACTGATACCCCGAACAATGGCTTGTGAGTTTTGTTTCCCAGGGAAAAAGCCTGTACAATGGTTCAGGGACCTGCGGCCTTAAATTGCCGGGTGCCTCCTGGAATTCGGCCTCTCGCAGGATGCCTCCCAGACGCAAGGTGGCACCAGTGCCAACTCGGTCTGGTTTGAGACTGCCAGGTCGCTCCTGCAAACTGACACCCAGAACAGTGGCTTGTGAGTTTTGTTTCCCAGGGAAAAAGCCTGTATAATGGTTCAGGGTCCTATGGCCTTAAATTTCCGGGTGCCTCCTGGAATTCGGCCTCTCGCAGGATGCCTCCCAGACGCAAGATGGTACCAGTTCCAACTTGGTCTGGTTTGAGAGAGCCAAGTGGGTCCTGAAAACTGACACCTAGAACAGTGGCTTGTGAGTTTTGTTTCCCAGGGAAAAAGCCTGTACAATGGTTCAGGGGCTTGAGGCCTTAAATTGCCGGGTGCCTCCTGGAATTCGGCCTCTCGCAGGATGCCTCCCAGACGCAAGGTGGCACCAGTTCCAATTTAGTCTGGTTTAAGAGTGCTAAGTAGGTCCTGAAGACTGACACCCAGAACAGTGGCTTGTGAGTTTTGTTTCCCAGGGAAAAAGCCTGTACAATGGTTCAGGGTCCTGTGGTCTTAAATTGCCGGGTGCCTCCTGGAGATCCGCCTCTCGCAGGATGCCTCCCAGACGCAAGGTGGCACCAGTTCCAACTTGGTCTGGTTTAAGAGTGCCAAGTGGGTCCTGAAAACTGACACCCAGAACAGTGGCTTGTGAGTTTTGTTTCCCAGGGAAAAAGCCTGTACAATGGTTCAGTGTCCTGAGGCGTTAAATTGCCGGGTGCCTTCTGGAATTCGGCCTCTCGTAGGATGCCTCCCAGACGCAAGGTGGCACCAGTTCCAACTTGGTCTGGTTTAAGAGTGCCAAGTGGGTCCTGAAAACTGACACCCAGAACAGTGGCTTGTGAGTTTTGTTTCCCAGGGAAAAAGCCTGTACAATGATTCAGGGGCCTGAGGCCTTAAATTGCCGAGTGCCTCCTGGAGATCCGCCTCTCGCAGGATGCCTCCCAGACGCAAGGTGGCACCACTTCCAACTTGGTCTGGTTTCAGAGTTCCAAGTGGGTCCTGAAAACTGACACCCAGAACAGTGGCTTGTGAGTTTTGTTTCCCAGGGAAAAAGCCTGTATAATGGTTCAGGGTCCTATGGCTTTATATTTCCGGGTGCCTCCTGGAATTCGGCCTCTCGCAGGATGCCTCCCAGATGCAAGGTGGCACCAGTTCAAACTTGGTCTGTTTTAGGAGTGCCAAGTGGGTCCTGAAAACTAACACCCAGAACAGTGGCTTGTGAGTTTTGTTTCCCAGGGAAGATGCCTGTACAATGGTTCAGAGGCCTGCGGCTTTAAATTGCCGGATGCCTCCTGGAATTGCGCCTCTCGCAGGATGCCTCCCAGACGCAAGATGGCACCAGTTCCAACTTGGTCTGGTTTAAGAGTGCCAAGTGGGTCCTGAAAACTGACACCCAGAACAGTGGCTTGTGAGTTTTGTTTCCCAGGGAAGATGCCTGTTCAATGGCTCAGGGGCCTGAGGCCTTATATAGCCGGGTGCCTCCTTGAATTCGGCCTCTCGCAGGATGCCTCCCAGACGCAAGGTGGCACCAGTTCCAACTTAGTCTGGTTTAAGAGTGCCAAGTGGGTCCTGAAAACTGACACCCAGAACAGTGGCTTGTGAGTTTTGTTTCCCAGGGAAAAAGCCTGTACAATGGTTCAGGGTCCTGTGGCCTTAAATTGCCGGGTGCCTCCTGGAGATCCGCCTCTCACAGGATGCCTCCCAGACGCCAGCTGGTACCAGTTCCAACTTGGTCTGGTTTGAGAGTGCCTGGTGGGTCCTGCAAACTGACACCCAGAACAGTGGCTTGTGAGTTTTGTTTCCTAGGGAAAAAGCCTGGACAATGGTTCAGGGTCCTGCGGCCTTAAATTGCCGGGTGCCTCCTGGAATTGCGCCTCTCGCAGGATGCCTCCCAGACGCAAGGTGGCACCAGTGCCAACTCGGTCTGGTTTGAGAGTGCCATGTCGCTCCTGCAAACTGACACCCAGAACAGTGGCTTGTGAGTTTTGTTTCCCAGGGAAAAAGCCTGTATAATGGTTCAGGGTCCTATGGCCTTAAATTTCCGGGTGCCTCCTGGAATTCGGCCTCTAGCAGGATGCCTCCCAGACGCAAGGTGGCACCAGTTCCAACTTGGTCTGGTTTGAGAGAGCCTAGTGGGTCCTGAAAACTGACACCCAGAACAGTGGCTTGTGAGTTTTGTTTCCCAGGGAAAAAGCCTGTACAATGGTTCAGGGGCTTGAGGCCTTAAATTGCCGGGTGGCTCCTGGAATTCGGCCTCTCGCAGGATGCCTCCCAGACGCAAGGTGGCACCAGTTCCAATTTAGTCTGGTTTAAGAGTGCTAAGTGGGTCCTGAAGACTGACACCCAGAACAGTGGCTTGTGAGTTTTGTTTCCTAGGGAAAACGCCTGTACAATGGTTCAGGGGCCGGAGGCCTTAAATTGCAGGGTGCCTCCTGGAGATCGGCCTCTCGCAGGATGCCTCCCAGACGCAAAATGGCACCAGTGCCAACTTGGTCTGGTTTGAGAGTGCCAGGTGGGTCCTGAAAACTGACACCCAGAACAGTGGCTTGTGAGTTTTGTTTCCCAGGGAAAAAGCCTGTACAATGGTTCAGGGGCCTGAGGCCTTAAATTGCCGGGTGCCTCCTGGAATTCGGCCTCTCGCAAAATTGCTCCCAGACGCAAGATGGCACCAGTTCCAACTCGGTCTGGTTTAAGAGTTCCAAGTGGGTCCTGAAAACTGACACCCAGAACAGTGGCTTGTGAGTTTTGTTTCCCAGGGAAAAAGCCTGGACAATGGTTCAGGGGCCTGCGGCCTTAAATTGCCGGATGCCTCCTGGAATTCGGCCTCTCGCAGGACGCCTCCCAGACGCAAGGTGGCACCAGTTCCAACTTGGTCTGGTTTAAGAGTGCCAAGTGGGTCCTGAAAACTGACACCCAGAACAGTGGCTTGTGAGTTTTGTTTCCTAGGGAAAAAGCCTGTACAATGGTTCAGGGTCCTGCGGCCTTAAATTGCCGGATGCCTCCTGGAATTGCGCCTCTCGCAGGATGCCTCCCAGACGCAAGATGGCACCAGTTCCAACTTGGTCTGGTTTAAGAGTGCCAAGTGGGTCCTGAAAACTGACACCCAGAACAGTGCCCTGTGAGTTTTGTTTCCCAGGGAAAAAGCCTTTAAAATTGTTCAGGGGCCTGAGGCCTTAAATTGCCGGGTGCCTCCTGGAATTCGGCCTCTCGCAAAATTCCTCCCAGACGCAAGATAGCACCAGTTCCAACTTGGTCTGGTTTAAGAGTGCCAAGTGGGTCCTGGAAACTGACACCCAGAACAGTGGCTTCTGAGTTTTGTTTCCCAGGGAAGATGCCTGTTCAACGGTTAAGGGGCCTGAGGCCTTAAATAGCCGGGTGCCTCCTGGAATTCGGCCTCTCGCAGGATGCCTCCCAGACGCAAGGTGGCACCAGTTCCAACTTAGTCTGGTTTAAGAGTTCCAAGTGGGTCCTGAAAACTGACACCCAGAACAGTGGCTTGTGAGTTTTGTTTCCCAGGGAAAAAGCCTGTACAATGGTTCAGGGTCCTGTGGCCTTAAATTGCCGGGTGCCTCCTGGAATTCGGCCTCTCGCAGGATGCTTCCCAGATGCAAGGTGGCACCAGTTCCAACTTGGTCTGGTATGACAGTTCCAAGTGGGTCCTGAAAACTGACACCCAGAACAGTGGCTTGTGAGTTTTGTTTCCCAGGGAAAAAGCCTGTACAATGGTTCAGGGGGCTGAGGCCTTATATGCCGAGTACCTCCTGGAATTCGGCCTCTCGCAGGATGCCTCCCAGACGCAAGGTGGCACCAGTTCCAACTTGGTCTGGTTTAAGAGTGCCAAGTGGGTCCTGAAAACTGACACCCAGAACAGTGGCTTGTGAGTTTTGTTTCCCAGGGAAAAAGCCTGTAGAATGGTTCAGGGGCTTGAGGCCTTAAATTGCCGGATGCCTCCTGGAATTGCGCCTCTCGCAGGATGCCTCCCAGACGCAAGGTGGCACCAGTTCCAACTTAGTCTGGTTTGAGAGTGCCAATAAAGTTCTGAAAACTGACACCCAGAACAGTGGCTTGTGAGTTTTATTTCCCAGGGAAAAAGCCTGTACAATGGTTCAGGGTCCTGTGGCCTTAAATTGCCGGGTGCCTCCTGGAGATCCGCCTCTCGCAGGATGCCTCCCAGACGCTAAATCACACCAGTGCCCAGTTGGTCTGGTTTGAGAGTGCCAGGTGGGTCCTGAAAACTGACACCCAGAACAGGGGCTTGTGAGTTTTGTTTCCCAGGGAAAAAGCCTGTACAATGATTCAGGGGCCTGAGGCCTTAAATAGCCGGGTGCCTCCTGGAATTTGGTTTCTCGCAGGATGTCTTCGAGACGCAAGGTGGCACCAGTGCCAACTTGGTCTGGTTTGAGAGTGCCAATATGTTCTGAAAACTCACACCCAGAACAATGGCTTGTGAGTTTTGTTTCCCAGGGAAAAAGCCTGTACAATGGTTCAGGGTCCTGAGGCCTTAAATAGCCGGGTGCCTCCTGGAATTTGGTTTCTCGCAGGATGTCTTCGAGACGCAAGGTGGCACCAGTGCCAACTTGGTCTGGTTTGAGAGTGCTAAGTGCGTCCTGAAAACTGACACCCAGAACAGCAGCTTCTGAGTTTTGTTTCCCAGGGAAAACCTGTACAATTGTTCAGGGTTCTGATCCCTTAAATTGCCAGGTGCCTCCTGGAATTCGGCCTCTTGCAGGATGCCTCCCAGACACAAGGTGGCACCAGTTCCAACTTGGTCTGGTTTAAGAGTGCCAAGTGGGTCCTGAAAACTGACACCCAGAACAGTGGCTTGTGAGTTTTGTTTCCTAGGGAAAAAGCCTGTACAATGGTTCAGGGTCCTGCGGCCTTAAATTGCCGGATGCCTCCTGGAATTGCGCCTCTCGCAGGATGCCTCCCAGACGCAAGGTGGCACCAGTTCCAACTTGGTCTGGTTTGAGAGTGCCAAGTGGGTCCTGAAAACTGACACCCAGAACAGTGGCTTGTGAGTTTTGTTTCCCAGGGAAAAAGCCTGTACAATGGTTCAGGGTCCTGAGGCCTTAAATTGCCGGGTGCCTCCTGGAATTCGGCCTCTCGCAAAATTCCGCCCAGACGCAAGATAGCACCAGTTCCAACTTTGTCTGGTTTAAGAGTGCCAAGTGGGTCCTGGAAACTGACACCCAGAACAGTGGCTTGTGAATTTTGTTTCCCAGGGAAGATGCCTGTTCAATGGTTCAGGGGCCAGAGGCCTTAAATAGCCTGGGGCCTCCTTGAATTTGGTTTCTCGCAGGATGTCTTCGAGACGCAAGGTGGCACCAGTTCCAACTTGGTCTGGTTTAAGAGTGCCAAGTGGGTCCTGAAAACTGACACCCAGAACAGGGGCTTGTGAGTTTTGTTTCCCAGAGAAAAAGCCTGTACAATGGTTCAGGGTCCTGTGGCCTTAAATTGCGGGGTGCCTCCTGGAGATCCGCCTCTTGCTGAATGCCTCCCAGACGCAAAATGACACCAGTGCCAACTTGGTCTGGTTTGAGAGTGCTAGGTGGGTCCTGCAAACTGACACCCAGAACAGTGGCTTGTGAGTTTTGTTTCCAAGGGAAAAAGCCTGTATAATGGTTCAGGGTCCTATGGCTTTAAGTTTCCGGGTGCCTCCTGGAATTCGGCCTCTCGCAGGATGCCTCCCAGACGCAAGGTGGCACCAGTTCAAACTTGGTCTGCTTTAGGAGTGCCAAGTGGGTCCTGAAAACTAACACCCAGAACAGTGGCTTGTGAGTTTTGTTTCCCAGGGAAGATGCCTGTACAATGGTTCAGAGGCCTGCGGCTTTAAATTGCCGGATGCCTCCTGGAATTGCGCCTCTCGCAGGATGCCTCCCAGACGCAAGATGGCACCAGTTCCAACTTGGTCTGGTTTAAGAGTGCCAAGTGGGTCCTGAAAACTGACACCCAGAACAGTGCCCTGTGAGTTTTGTTTCCCAGGGAAAAAGCCTTTAAAATGGTTCAGGGGCCTGAGGCCTTAAATTGCCGGGTGCCTCCTGGAATTCGGCCTCTCGCAAAATTCCTCCCAGACGCAAGATAGCACCAGTTCCAACTTGGTCTGGTTTAAGAGTGCCAAGTGGGTCCTGGAAACTGACACCCAGAACAGTGGCTTCTGAGTTTTGTTTCCCAGGGAAGATACCTGTTCAACGGTTAAGGGGCCTGAGGCCTTAAATAGCCGGGTGCCTCCTGGAATTCGGCCTCTCGCAGGATGCCTCCCAGACGCAAGGTGGCACCAGTTCCAACTTGGTCTGGTTTAAGAGTTCCAAGTGGGTCCTGAAAACTGACACCCAGAACAGTGGCTTGTGAGTTTTGTTTCCCAGGGAAAAAGCCTGTACAATGGTTCAGGGTCCTGTGGCCTTAAATTGCCGGGTGCCTCCTGGAATTCGGCCTCTCGCAGGATGCTTCCCAGATGCAAGGTGGCACCAGTTCCAACTTGGTCTGGTTTAAGAGTGCCAAGTGGGTCCTGAAAACTGACACCCAGAACAGTGGCTTGTGAGTTTTGTTTCCCAGGGAAAAAGCCTGTACAATGGTTCAGGGGGCTGAGGCCTTAAATTCCCGAGTGCCTCCTGGAATTCGGCCTCTCGCAGGATGCCTCTCAGACGCAAGGTGGCACCAGTTCCAACTTGGTCTGGTTTGAGAGTGCCAAGTGGGTCCTGAAAACTGACACCCAGAACAGTGGCTTGTGAGTTTTGTTTCCCAGGGAAAAAGCCTGTAGAATGGTTCAGGGGCTTGAGGCCTTAAATTGCCGGGTGCCTCCTGGAATTGCGCCTCTCGCAGGATGCCTCCCAGACGCAAGGTGGCACCAGTTCCAACTTAGTCTGGTTTGAGAGTGCCAATAAAGTTCTGAAAACTGACACCCAGAACAGTGGCTTGTGAGTTTTGTTTCCCAGGGAAAAAGCCTGTACAATGGTTCAGGGTCCTGCGGCCTTAAATTGCCGGGTGCCTCCTGGAGATCCGCCTCTCGCAGGATGCCTCCCAGACGCTAAATGACACCAGTGCCCAGTTGGTCTGGTTTGAGAGTGCCAGGTGGGTCCTGAAAACTGACACCCAGAACAGTGCCCTGTGAGTTTTGTTTCCCAGGGAAAAAGCCTGTACAATGGTTCTGGGGCCTGAGGCCTTAAATTGCCGGGTGCCTCCTTGAATTCGGCCTCTCGCAGGATGCCTCCCAGACGCAAGGTGGCACCAGTTCCAACTTAGTCTGGTTTAAGAGTGCCAAGTGGGTCCTGAAAACTGACACCCAGAACAGTGGCTTGTGAGTTTTGTTTCCCAGGGATAAAGCCTGTACAATGGTTCAGGGTCCTGTGGCCTTAAATTGCCGGGTGCCTCCTGGAGATCCGCCTCTCGCAGGATGCCTCCCAGACGCAAGCTGGTACCAGTTCCAACTTGGTCTGGTTTGAGAGTGCCTGGTGGGTCCTGCAAACTGACACCCAGAACAGTGGCTTGTGAGTTTTGTTTCCCAGGGAAAAAGCCTGTATAATGGTTCAGGGTCCTATGGCCTTAAATTTCCGGGTGCCTCCTGGAATTCGGCCTCTGGCAGGATGCCTCCCAGACGCAAGATGGTACCAGTTCCAACTTGGTCTGGTTTGAGAGAGCCAAGTGGGTCCTGAAAACTGACACCGAGAAAAGTGGCTTGTGAGTTTTGTTTCCCAGGGAAAAAGCCTGTACAATGGTTCAGGGGCTTGAGGCCTTAAATTGCCGGGTGCCTCCTGGAATTTGGTTTCTCGCAGGATGTCTTCGAGACGCAAGGTGGCACCAGTGCCAACTTGGTCTGGTTTGAGAGTGCTAAGTGCGTCCTGAAAACTGACACCCAGAACAGCAGCTTCTGAGTTTTGTTTCCCAGGGAAAAAGCCTGTACAATGGTTCAGGGTCCTGTGGTCTTAAATTGCCGGGTGCCTCCTGGAGATCCGCCTCTCGCAGGATGCCTCCCAGACGCAAGGTGGCACCAGTTCCAACTTGGTCTGGTTTAAGAGTGCCAAGTGGGTCCTGAAAACTGACACCCAGAACAGTGGCTTGTGAGTTTTGTTTCCCAGGGAAAAAGCCTGTACAATGGTTCAGTGTCCTGAGGCGTTAAATTGCCGGGTGCCTCCTGGAATTCGGCCTCTCGTAGGATGCCTCCCAGACGAAAGGTGGCACCAGTTCCAACTTGGTCTGGTTTAAGAGTGCCAAGTGGGTCCTGAAAACTGACACCCAGAACAGTGGCTTGTGAGTTTTGTTTCCCAGGGAAAAAGCCTGTACAATGATTCAGGGGCCTGAGGCCTTAAATTGCCGAGTGCCTCCTGGAGATCCGCCTCTCGCAGGATGCCTCCCAGACGCAAGGTGGCACCAGTTCCAACTTGGTCTGGTTTCAGAGTTCCAAGTGGGTCCTGAAAACTGACACCCAGAACAGTGGCTTGTGAGTTTTGTTTCCCAGGGAAAAAGCCTGTATAATGGTTCAGGGTCCTATGGCTTTAAATTTCCGGGTGCCTCCTGGAATTCGGCCTCTCGCAGGATGCCTCCCAGACGCAAGGTGGCACCAGTTCAAACTTGGTCTGCTTTAGGAGTGCCAAGTGGGTCCTGAAAACTAACACCCAGAACAGTGGCTTGTGAGTTTTGTTTCCCAGGGAAGATGCCTGTACAATGGTTCAGAGGCCTGCGGCTTTAAATTGCCGGATGCCTCCTGGAATTGCGCCTCTCGCAGGATGCCTCCCAGACGCAAGATGGCACCAGTTCCAACTTGGTCTGGTTTAAGAGTGCCAAGTGGGTCCTGAAAACTGACACCCAGAACAGTGGCTTGTGAGTTTTGTTTCCCAGGGAAGATGCCTGTTCAATGGCTCAGGGGCCTGAGGCCTTATATAGCCGGGGGCCTACTTAAATTCGGCCTCTCGCAGGATGCCTCCCAGACGCAAGGTGGCACCAGTTCCAACTTGGTCTGGTTTAAGAGTGCCAAGTGGGTCCTGAAAACTGACACCCAGAACAGTGCCCTGTGAGTTTTGTTTCCTAGGGAAAAAGCCTGTACAATGGTTCAGGGTCCTGCGGCCTTAAATTGCCGGGTGCCTCCTGGAGATCCGCCTCTCGCAGGATGCCTCCCAGACGCTAAATGACACCAGTGCCCAGTTGGTCTGGTTTAAGAGTGCCAGGTGGGTCCTGAAAACTGACACCCAGAACAGGGGCTTCTGAGTTTTGTTTCCCAGGGAAAAAGCCTGTACAATGGTTCAGTGGCCTGCGGCCTTAAATTGCCGAGTGCCTCCTGGAATTCGACCTCTCGCAGGATTCCTCCCAGACGCAAGGTGGCACCAGTTCCAACTTGGTCTGGTTTGAGAGTGCCAATAAGTTCTGAAAACTCACACCCAGAACAGTGGCTTGTGAGTTTTGTTTCCCAGGGAAAAAGCCTGTACAATGGTTCAGGGTCCTGAGGCCTTAAATAGCCGGGTGCCTCCTGGAATTTGGTTTCTCGCAGGATGTCTTCGAGACGCAAGGTGGCACCAGTGCCAACTTGGTCTGGATTGACAGTGCTAAGTGCGTCCTGAAAACTGACACCCAGAACAGCAGCTTCTGAGTTTTGTTTCCCAGGGAAAACCTGTACAATTGTTCAGGGTTCTGATCCCTTAAATTGCCAGGTGCCTCCTGGAATTCGGCCTCTTGCAGGATGCCTCCCAGACGCAAGGTGGCACCAGTTCCAACTTGGTCTGGTTCGAGAGTTCCAAGTGGGTCCTGCAAACTGACACCCAGAACAGTGGCTTGTGAGTGTTGTTTCCCAGGGAAAAAGCCTGTACAATGGTTCAGGGTCCTGCGGCCTTAAATTGCCGGATGCCTCCTGGAATTGCGCCTCTCGCAGGATGCCTCCCAGACGCAAGGTGGCACCAGTTCCAACTTGGTCTGGTTTGAGAGTGCCAAGTGGGTCCTGAAAACTGACACCCAGAACAGTGGCTTGTGAGTTTTGTTTCCCAGGGAAAAAGCCTGTACAATGGTTCAGGGTCCTGAGGCCTTAAATTGCCGGGTGCCTCCTGGAATTCGGCCTCTCACAAAATTCCGCCCAGACGCAAGATAGCACCAGTTCCAACTTGGTCTGGTTTAAGAGTGCCAAGTGGGTCCTGGAAACTGACACCCAGAACAGTGGCTTGTGAATTTTGTTTCCCAGGGAAGATGCCTGTTCAATGGTTCAGGGGCCAGAGGCCTTAAATAGCCTGGTGCCTCCTTGAATTCGGCCTCTCGCAGGATGCCTCCCAGACGCAAGGTGGCACCAGTTCCAACTTGGTCTGGTTTAAGAGTGCCAAGTGGGTCCTGAAAACTGACACCCAGAACAGTGGCTTGTGAGTTTTGTTTCCCAGAGAAAAAGCCTGTACAATGGTTCAGGGTCCTGTGGCCTTAAATTGCGGGGTGCCTCCTGGAGATCCGCCTCTTGCTGAATGCCTCCCAGACGCAAAATGACACCAGTGCCAACTTGGTCTGGTTTGAGAGTGCTAGGTGGGTCCTGCAAACTGACACCCAGAACAGTGGCTTGTGAGTTTTGTTTCCCAGGGAAAAAGCCTGTATAATGGTTCAGGGTCCTATGGCTTTAAATTTCCGGGTGCCTCCTGGAATTCGGCCTCTCGCAGGATGCCTCCCAGACGCAAGGTGGCACCAGTTCAAACTTGGTCTGCTTTAGGAGTGCCAAGTGGGTCCTGAAAACTAACACCCAGAACAGTGGCTTGTGAGTTTTGTTTCCCAGGGAAGATGCCTGTACAATGGTTCAGAGGCCTGCGGCTTTAAATTGCCGGATGCCTCCTGGAATTGCGCCTCTCGCAGGATGCCTCCCAGACGCAAGATGGCACCAGTTCCAACTTGGTCTGGTTTAAGAGTGCCAAGTGGGTCCTGAAAACTGACACCCAGAACAGTGGCTTGTGAGTTTTGTTTCCCAGGGAAGATGCCTGTTCAATGGCTCAGGGGCCTGAGGCCTTATATAGCCGGGGGCCTCCTTAAATTCGGCCTCTCGCAGGATGCCTCCCAGACGCAAGGTGGCACCAGTTCCAACTTAGTCTGGTTTAAGAGTGCCAAGTGGGTCCTGAAAACTGACACCCAGAACAGTGGCTTGTGAGTTTTGTTTCCCAGGGAAAAAGCCTGTACAATGGTTCAGGGTCCTGTGGCCTTAAATTGCCGGGTGCCTCCTGGAGATCCGCCTCTCACAGGATGCCTCCCAGACGCCAGCTGGTACCAGTTCCAACTTGGTCTGGTTTGAGAGTGCCTGGTGGGTCCTGCAAACTGACACCCAGAACAGTGGCTTGTGAGTTTTGTTTCCTAGGTAAAAAGCCTGTACAATGGTTCAGGGTCCTGCGGCCTTAAATTGCCGGGTGCCTCCTGGAATTGCACCTCTCGCAGGATGCCTCCCAGACGCAAGGTGGCACCAGTGCCAACTCGGTCTGGTTTGAGAGTGCCATGTCGCTCCTGCAAACTGACACCCAGAACAGTGGCTTGTGAGTTTTGTTTCCCAGGGAAAAAGCCTGTATAATGGTTCAGGGTCCTATGGCCTTAAATTTCCGGGTGCCTCCTGGAATTCGGCCTCTCGCAGGATGCCTCCCAGACGCAAGGTGGCACCAGTTCCAACTTGGTCTGGTTTGAGAGAGCCAAGTGGGTCCTGAAAACTGACACCCAGAACAGTGGCTTGTGAGTTTTGTTTCCCAGGGAAAAAGCCTGTACAATGGTTCAGGGGCTTGAGGCCTTAAATTGCCGGGTGGCTCCTGGAATTCGGCCTCTCGCAGGATGCCTCCCAGACGCAAGGTGGCACCAGTTCCAATTTAGTCTGGTTTAAGAATGCTAAGTGGGTCCTGAAGACTAACACCCAGAACAGTGGCTTGTGAGTTTTGTTTCCTAGGGAAAACGCCTGTACAATGGTTCAGGGGCCGGAGGCCTTAAATTGCAGGGTGCCTCCTGGAGATCGGCCTCTCGCAGGATGCCTCCCAGACGCAAAATGGCACCAGTGCCAACTTGGTCTGGTTTGAGAGTGCCAGGTGGGTCCTGAAAACTGACACCCAGAACAGTGGCTTGTGAGTTTTGTTTCCCAGGGAAAAAGCCTGGAAAATGGTTGAGGGTCCTGCAGCCTTAAATTGCCGGGTGCCTCCTGGAATTCGGCCTCTCGCAGGATGCCTCCCAGACGCAAGGTGGCACCAGTTCCAACTTGGTCTGGTTTAAGAGTGCCAAGTGGGTCCTGAAAACTGACACCCAGAACAGTGGCTTGTGAGTTTTGTTTCCCAGGGAAAAAGCCTGTACAATGGTTCAGGGGCCTGAGGCCTTAAATTGCCGGGTGCCTCCTGGAATTCGGCCTCTCGCAAAATTGCTCCCAGACGCAAGATGGCACCAGTTCCAACTCGGTCTGGTTTAAGAGTTCCAAGTGGGTCCTGCAAACTGACACCCAGAACAGTGGCTTGTGAGTTTTGTTTCCTAGGGAAAAAGCCTGTACAATGGTTCAGGGTCCTGCGGCCTTAAATTGCCGGATGCCTCCTGGAATTGCGCCTCTCGCAGGATGCCTCCCAGACGCAAGGTGGCACCAGTTCCAACTTGGTCTGGTTTAAGAGTGCCAAGTGGGTCCTGAAAACTGACACCCAGAACAGTGCCCTGTGAGTTTTGTTTCCCAGGGAAAAAGCCTTTAAAATGGTTCAGGGGCCTGAGGCCTTAAATTGCCGGGTGCCTCCTGGAATTCGGCCTCTCGCAAAATTCCTCCCAGATGCAAGATAGCACCAGTTCAAACTTGGTCTGGTTTAAGAGTGCCAAGTGGGTCCTGGAAACTGACACCCAGAACAGTGGCTTCTGAGTTTTGTTTCCCAGGGAAGATGCCTGTTCAACGGTTAAGGGGCCTGAGGCCTTAAATAGCCGGGTGCCTCCTGGAATTCGGCCTCTCGCAGGATGCCTCCCAGACGCAAGGTGGCACCAGTTCCAACTTGGTCTGGTTTAAGAATTCCAAGTGGGTCCTGAAAACTGACACCCAGAACAGTGGCTTGTGAGTTTTGTTTCCCAGGGAAAAAGCCTGTACAATGGTTCAGGGTCCTGTGGCCTTAAATTGCCGGGTGCCTCCTGGAATTCGGCCTCTCGCAGGATGCTTCCCAGATGCAAGGTGGCACCAGTTCCAACTTGGTCTGGTATGACAGTGCCAAGTGGGTCCTGAAAACTGACACCCAGAACAGTGGCTTGTGAGTTTTGTTTCCCAGGGAAAAAGCCTGTACAATGGTTCAGGGGGCTGAGGCCTTAAATTGCCGAGTGCCTCCTGGAATTCGGCCTCTCGCAGGATGCCTCCCAGACGCAAGGTGGCACCAGTTCCAACTTGGTCTGGTTTAAGAGTGCCAAGTGGGTCCTGAAAACTGACACCCAGAACAGTGGCTTGTGAGTTTTGTTTCCCAGGGAAAAAGCCTGTAGAATGGTTCAGGGGCTTGAGGCCTTAAATTGCCGGGTGCCTCCTGGAATTGCGCCTCTCGCAGGATGCCTCCCAGACGCAAGGTGGCACCAGTTCCAACTTAGTCTGGTTTGAGAGTGCCAATAAAGTTCTGAAAACTGACACCCAGAACAGTGGCTTGTGAGTTTTGTTTCCAAGGGAAAAAGCCTGTACAATGGTTCAGGGTCCTGTGGCCTTAAATTGCCGGGTGCCTCCTGGAGATCCGCCTCTCGCAGGATGCCTCCCAGACGCTAAATGACACCAGTGCCCAGTTGGTCTGGTTTGAGAGTGCCAGGTGGGTCCTGAAAACTGACACCCAGAACAGGGGCTTGTGAGTTTTGTTTCCCAGGGAAAAAGCCTGTACAATGGTTCAGTGGCCTGCGGCCTTAAATTGCCGAGTGCCTCCTGGAATTCGACCTCTTGCAGGATTCCTCCCAGACGCAAGGTGGCACCAGTTCCAACTTGGTCTGGTTTGAGAGTGCCAATAAGTTCTGAAAACTCACACCCAGAACAATGGCTTGTGAGTTTTGTTTCCCAGGGAAAAAGCCTGTACAATGGTTCAGGGGCCTGAGGCCTTAAATAGCCGGGTGCCTCCTGGAATTTGGTTTCTCGCAGGATGTCTTCGAGACGCAAGGTGGCACCAGTGCCAACTTGGTCTGGTTTGAGAGTGCTAAGTGCGTCCTGAAAACTGACACCCAGAACAGCAGCTTCTGAGTTTTGTTTCCCAGGGAAAACCTGTACAATTGTTCAGGGTTCTGATCCCTTAAATTGCCAGGTGCCTCCCTGAATTCGGCCTCTTGCAGGATGCCTCCCAGACGCAAGGTGGCACCAGTTCCAACTTGGTCTGGTTCGAGAGTTCCAAGTGGGTCCTGCAAACTGACACCCAGAACAGTGGCTTGTGAGTGTTGTTTCCCAGGGAAAAAGCCTGGACAATGGTTCAGGGTCCTGAGGCCTTAAATTGCCGGGTGCCTCCTGGAATTCGGCCTCTCGCAAAATTCCGCCCAGACGCAAGATAGCACCAGTTCCAACTTGGTCTGGTTTAAGAGTGCCAAGTGGGTCCTGGAAACTGACACCCAGAACAGTGGCTTGTGAATTTTGTTTCCCAGGGAAGATGCCTGTTCAATGGTTCAGGGGCCAGAGGCCTTAAATAGCCTGGTGCCTCCTTGAATTCGGCCTCTCGCAGGATGCCTCCCAGACGCAAGGTGGCACCAGTTCCAACTTGGTCTGGTTTAAGAGTGCCAAGTGGGTCCTGAAAACTGACACCCAGAACAGTGGCTTGTGAGTTTTGTTTCCCAGAGAAAAAGCCTGTACAATGCTTCAGGGTCCTGTGGCCTTAAATTGCCGGGTTCCTCCTGGAGATCCGCCTCTTGCTGAATGCCTCCCAGACGCAAAATGACACCAGTGCCAACTTGGTCTGGTTTGAGAGTGCTAGGTGGGTCCTGCAAACTGACACCCAGAACAGTGGCTTGTGAGTTTTGTTTCCTAGGGAAAACGCCTGTACAATGGTTCAGGGGCCTGAGGCCGTAAAATGCCGGGTGCCTCCTGGAATTCGGCCTCTCGCAGGATGCCTCCCAGACGCCAGGTGGTACCAGTTCCAACTTGATCTGGTTTGAGAGTACCAAGTGGGTCCTGAAGACTGACACCCAGAACAGTGGCTTGTGAGTTTTGTTTCCAAGGGAAAATGCCTGTACAATGGTTCAGGGGCCTGAGGCCTTAAATTGCCGGGTGCCTCCTGGAATTCGGCCTCTCGCAGGATGCCTCCCAGACGCAAGGTGGCACCAGTTCCAACTTGGTCTGGTTTGAGAGTGCCAGGTGGGTCCTGCAAACTGACACCCAGAACAGTGGCTTGTGAGTTTTGTTTCCCAGGGAAAAAGCCTGTAGAATGGTTCAGGGTCCTGCGGCCTTAAATTGCCGGATGCCTCCTGGAATTGCGCCTCTCGCAGGATGCCTCCCAGACGCAAGATGGCACCAGTTCCAACTTCATCTGGCTTGAGAGTGCCAAGTGGGTCCTGGAACCTAACACACAGAACAGTGGCTTGTGAGTTTTGTTTCCCAGGGAAAAAGCCTGTACAATGGTTCAGGGTCCTGAGGCCTTAAATTGCCGGGTGCCTCCTGGAATTGCACCTCTCGCAGGATGCCTCCCAGACGCAAGGTGGCACCAGTTCCAACTTAGTCTGGTTTAAGAGTGCCAAGTGGGTCCTGTAAACTGACACCCAGAACAGTGTCTTGTGAGTTTTGTTTCCCAGGAAAAAAGCCTGGACAATGGTTCAGGGTCCAGCGGCCTTAAATAGCCGGGTGCCTGCTGGAGATCCACCTCTCGCAGGATGCCTCCCAGACGCAAAATGACAACAGTTCCAACTTAGTCTGGTTTAAGAGTGCCAAGTGGGTCCTGAAAACTGACACCCAGAACAGTGTCTTGTGAGTTTTGTTTCCCAGGGAAAAAGCCTGTACAATGGTTCAGGGTCCTGCGGCCCTAAATTGCCGGGTGCCTCCTGGAATTCGGCCTCTCGCAGGTTGCCTCCCAGATGCAAGGTGGCACCAGTTCCTACTTGGTCTGGTTTGAGAGTGCCAAGTGGGTCCTGAAAACTGACACCCAGAACAGTGGCTTGTGAGTTTTGTTTCCCAGGGAAAAAGCCTGTACAATGGTTCAGGGGCCTGAGGCCTTAAATTGCCGAGTGCCTCCTGGAATTCGGGCTCTCGCAGGATGCCTCCCAGACGCAAGGTGGCACCAGTTCCAACTTGGTCTGGTTTGAGAGTGCCAGGTGGGTCCTGAAAACTGACTCCCAGAACAGTGGCTTGTGAGTTTCGTTTCCCAGGGAAAAAGCCTGTTCAATGGTTCAGGATCCTGCGGCCTTAAATTGCCGGATGCCTCCTGGAATTGAGCATCTCGCAGGATGCCTCCCAGACGCAAGGTGGCACCAGTTCCAACTTGGTCTGGTTTAAGAGTGCCAAGTGGGTCCTGAAAACTGACACCCAGAACAGTGGCTTGTGAGTTTGTTTTCCAGGGAAAAAGCCTGTACAATGGTTCAGGGGCCTGAGGCCTTAAATTGCCGGGTGCCTCCTGGAATTCGGCCTCTCGCAAAATTCCTCCCAGACGCAAGATAGCACCAGTTCCAACTTGGTCTGGTTTAAGAGTTCCAAGTGGGTCCTGAAAACTGACACCCAGAACAGTGGCTTGTGAGTTTTGTTTCCCAGGGGAAAAGCCTGTAGAATGGTTAAGGGTCCTGTGGCCTTAAATTGCCGGGTGCCTCCTGGAGATCCGCCTCTTGCTGGATGCCTCCCAGACGCAAAATGACACCAGTGCCAACTAGGTCTGTTTTGAGAGTGCCAAGTGGGTCCTGAAAACTGACACCCAGAACAGTGGCTTGTGAGTTTTGTTTCCCAGGGAAAAAGCCTGTAGAATGGTTCAGGGTCCTGCGGCCTTAAATTTCCGGGTGCCTCCTGGAATTCGGCCTCTTGCAGGATGCCTCCCAGACGCAAGGTGGCACCAGTTCCAACTTGGTCTGGTTCGAGAGTTCCAAGTGGGTCCTGCAAACTGACACCCAGAACAATGGCTTGTGAGTGTTGTTTCCCAGGGAAAAAGCCTGTACAATGGTTCAGGGTCCTGCGGCCTTAAATTGCCGGATGCCTCCTGGAATTGCGCCTCTCGCAGGATGCCTCCCAGACGCAAGGTGGCACCAGTTCCAACTTGGTCTGGTTTGAGAGTGCTAAGTGCGTCCTGAAAACTGACACCCAGAACAGTGGCTTGTGAGTTTTGTTTCCCAGGGAAAAAGCCTGTACAATGGTTCAGGGTCCTGAGGCCTTAAATTGCCGGGTGCCTCCTGGAATTCGGCCTCTCGCAAAATTCCTCCCAGACGCAAGATAGCACCAGTTCCAACTTGGTCTGGTTTAAGAGTGCCAAGTGGGTCCTGGAAATTGACACCCAGAACAGTGGCTTGTGAGTTTTGTTTCCCAGGGAAGATGCCTGTTCAATGGTTCAGGGGCCAGAGGCCTTAAATACCCGGGTGCCTCCTTGAATTCGGCCTCTCGCAGGATGCCTCCCAGACGCAAGGTGGCACCAGTTCCAACTTGGTCTGGTTTAAGAGTGCCAAGTGGGTCCTGAAAACTGACACCCAGAACAGTGGCTTGTGAGTTTTGTTTCCCAGGGAAAAAGCCTGTACAATGGTTCAGGGTCCTGTGGCCTTAAATTGCCGGGTGCCTCCTGGAGATCCGCCGCTCGCAGGATGCCTCCCAGACGCAAAATGACACCAGTGCACACTTGGTCTGGTTTGAGAGTGCCAGGTGGGTCCTGCAAACTGACACCCAGAACAGTGGCTTGTGAGTTTTGTTTCCTAGGGAAAACGCCTGTAAAATGGTTCAGGGCCTGAGGCCGTAAAATGCCGGATGCCTCCTGGAATTCGGCCTCTCGCAGGATGCCTCCCAGACGCAAGGTGGTACCAGTTCCAACTTGGTCTGGTTTGAGAGTACCAAGTGGGTCCTGAAAACTGACACCCAGAACAGTGGCTTGTGAGTTTTGTTTCCAAGGGAAAATGCCTGTACAAAGGTTCAGGGGCCGGAGGCCTTAAATTGCCGGGTGCCTCCTGGAATTCGGCCTCTCGCAGGATGCCTCCCAGACGCAAGGTGGCACCAGTTCCAACTTGGTCTGGTTTGAGAGTGCCAATGAAGTTCTGAAAACTGACACCCAGAACAATGGCTTTTGAGTTTTGTTTCCCAGGGAAAAAGCCTGTATAATTGTTCAGGGGCCTGAGGCCTTAAATAGCCGGGTGCCTCCTGGAATTCGGTTTCTCGCAGGATGCCTCCCAGACGCAAGGTGGCACCAGTGCCAACTTGATCTGGTTTGAGAGTGCTAAGTGGGTCCTGCAAACTGACACCCAGAACAGTGGCTTGTGAGTTTTATTTCCTAGGGAAAAAGCCTGTAAAATGGTTCAGGGTCCTGCGGCCTTAAATTGCCGGGTGCCTCCTGGAATTCGGCCTCTCGCAGGATGCCTCCCAGACGCAAGGTGGCACCAGTGCAAACTTGGTCTGGTTTGAGAGTGCCAATAAAGTTCTGAAAACTGACACCCAGAACAGTGGCTTGTGAGTTTTGTTTCCCAGGGAAAAAGCCTGTAAAATGGTACAGGGTCCTGAGGCCTTAAATTGCCGGGTGCCTCCTGGAATTGGGCCTCTCGCAAGATGCCTCCCAGACGCAAGGTGGCACCAGTTCCAACTTGGTCTGGTTTAAGAGTGCCAAGTGGGTCCTGAAAACTGACACCCAGAACAGTGGCTTCTCAGTTTTGTTTCCCAGGGAAAAAGCCTGTACAATGGTTCAGGGGCTTGAGGCCTTAAATTGCCGGGTGCCTCCTGGAATTCGGCCTCTCGCAGGATGCCTCCCAGACGCAAGGTGGCACGATTTCAAACTTGGTCTGCTTTAGGAATGCCAAGTGGGTCCTGAAAACTAACACCCAGAACAGTGGCTTGTGAGTTTTGTTTTCCAAGGAAAAAGCCTGTAAAATTGTTCAGGGGCCTGCGGCCTTAAATTGCCGAGTGCCTCCTGGAATTCGGCCTCACACAGGATGCCTCCCAGACGCAAGGTGGCACCAGTTCCAACTTGGTCTGGTTTAAGAGTGCGAAGTGGGTCCTGAAAACTGACACCCAGAACAGTGGCTTGTGAGTTTTGTTTCCCAGGGAAAAAGCCTGTAGAATGGTTCAGGGGCCTGAGGCCTTACATTGCCGGGTGCCTCCTGGAATTCAGCCTCTCGCAAGATGCCTCCCAGACGCAAGGTGGCACCAGTTCCAACTTGGTCTGGTTTGAGAGTGCCAAGTGGGTCCTGAAAACTGACACACAGAACAGTGGCTTGTGAGTTTTGTTTCCCAGGGAAAAAGCCTGTACAATGGTTCAGGGTCCTGAGGCCTTAAATTGCCGGATGCCTCCTGGAATTGGGCCTCTCGTAAGATGCCTCCCAGACGCAAGGTGGCACCAGTTCCAACTTGGTCTGGTTTAAGAGTGCCAAGTGGGTCCTGAAAACTGACACCCAGAGCAGTGGCTTGTGAGTTTTGTTTCCCAGGGAAAAAGCCTCTACAATGGTTCAGGGTCCGGCGGCCTTAAATTGCCCGGTGCCTCCTGGAATTGCGCCTCTCGCAGGATGCCTCCCAGACGCATGGTGGCACCAGTTCCAACTTGGTCTGGTTCGAGAGAGCCCATTGGGTCCTGAAAACTGACACCCAGAACAATGGCTTGTGAGTTTTGTTTCCCAGGGAAAAAGCCTGTACAATGGTTCAGGGGCCTGAGGCCTTAAATTGCCGGGTGCCTCCTCGAATTCGGCCTCTCGCAGGATGCCTCCCAGACTGTAGGTGGCACCAGTTCCAACTTGGTCTGGTTTAAGAGTGCCAAGTGGGTCCTGCAAACTGACACCCAGAACAGTGGCTTCTGAGGTTTTTTTTCCAAGGGAAAACCTGCAAAATTTTTCAGGGTTCTGATCCCTTTAATCGCCGGGTGCCTCCTGGAATTCGGCCTCTCGCAGTATGCCTCCCAGACGCAAGGTGGTACCAGTTCCAACTTGGTCTGGTTTAAGAGTGCCAAGTGGGTCCTGAAAACTGACACCCAGAACTGTGGCTTCTTAGTTTTGTTTCCCAGGGAAAAAGCCTGTACAATGGTTCAGGGTCCTGCGGCCTTAAATTGCCGGGTGCCTCCTGGAGATCCGCCTCTCTCAGGATGCCTCAAAGATGCAATATAACACCAGTGCCAACTTGGTCTGGTTTGAGAGTGCCAGGTGGCTCCTGCAAACTGACACCCAGAACAGTGGCTTGTGAGTTTTTTTCTTAGGGAACAAGCCTGAAAAATGGTTCAGGGTCCTGAGGCCCTAAATTGACGGGTGCCTCCTGGAATTGCGCCTCTCGCAGGATGCCTCCCAGACGCAAAGTGGCACCAGTGCCAACTTGGTCTGGTTTGAGAGTGCCAGGTGGCTCCTGCAAACTGACACCCAGAACAGTGGCTAGTGAGTTTTGTTTCCCAGGGAAAACGCCTGTACAATGGTTCAGGGGCCTGAGGCTGTAAAATGCCGGATGCTTCCTGGAAGTCGGCCTCTCGCAGGATGCCTCCCAGACGCAAGGTGGTACCAGTTCCAACTTGGTCTGGTTTGACAGTACCAAGTGGGTCCTGCAAACTGACACCCAGAACAGTGGCTTGTGAGTTTTGTTTCCAAGGGAAAATGCCTGTATAATGGTTCAAAAACCTGAGGCCTTAAATTGCCGGGTGCCTCCTGGAATTCGGCCTCTCGCAGGATGCCTCCCAGACGCAAGCTGGCACCAGTTCAAACTTGGTCTGGTTTGAGAGTGCCAATGAAGTTCTGAAAACTGACACCCAGAACAATGGCTTTTGAGTTTTGTTTCCCAGGGAAAAAGCCTGTATAATTGTTCAGGGGCCTGAGGCCTTAAATAGCCGGGTGCCTCCTGGAATTCGGTTTCTCGCAGGATGCCTCCCAGACGCAAGGTGGCACCAGTGCCAACTTGATCTGGTTTGAGAGTGCTAAGTGGGTCCTGCAAACTGACACCCAGAACAGTGGCTTGTGAGTTTTATTTCCTAGGGAAAAAGCCTGTAAAATGGTTCAGGGTCCTGCGGCCTTAAATTGCCGGGTGCCTCCTGGAATTCGGCCTCTCGCAGGATGCCTCCCAGACGCAAGGTGGCACCAGTGCAAACTTGGTCTGGTTTGAGAGTGCCAATAAAGTTCTGAAAACTGACACCCAGAACAGTGGCTTGTGAGTTTTGTTTCCCAGGGAAAAAGCCTGTAAAATGGTACAGGGTCCTGAGGCCTTAAATTGCCGGGTGCCTCCTGGAATTGGGCCTCTCGCAAGATGCCTCCCAGACGCAAGGTGGCACCAGTTCCAACTTGGTCTGGTTTAAGAGTGCCAAGTGGGTCCTGAAAACTGACACCCAGAACAGTGGCTTCTCAGTTTTGTTTCCCAGGGAAAAAGCCTGTACAATGGTTCAGGGGCTTGAGGCCTTAAATTGCCGGGTGCCTCCTGGAATTCGGCCTCTCGCAGGATGCCTCCCAGACGCAAGGTGGCACGATTTCAAACTTGGTCTGCTTTAGGAATGCCAAGTGGGTCCTGAAAACTAACACCCAGAACAGTGGCTTGTGAGTTTTGTTTTCCAAGGAAAAAGCCTGTAAAATTGTTCAGGGGCCTGCGGCCTTAAATTGCCGAGTGCCTCCTGGAATTCGGCCTCACACAGGATGCCTCCCAGACGCAAGGTGGCACCAGTTCCAACTTGGTCTGGTTTAAGAGTGCGAAGTGGGTCCTGAAAACTGACACCCAGAACAGTGGCTTGTGAGTTTTGTTTCCCAGGGAAAAAGCCTGTAGAATGGTTCAGGGGCCTGAGGCCTTACATTGCCGGGTGCCTCCTGGAATTCAGCCTCTCGCAAGATGCCTCCCAGACGCAAGGTGGCACCAGTTCCAACTTGGTCTGGTTTGAGAGTGCCAAGTGGGTCCTGAAAACTGACACACAGAACAGTGGCTTGTGAGTTTTGTTTCCCAGGGAAAAAGCCTGTACAATGGTTCAGGGTCCTGAGGCCTTAAATTGCCGGATGCCTCCTGGAATTGGGCCTCTCGTAAGATGCCTCCCAGACGCAAGGTGGCACCAGTTCCAACTTGGTCTGGTTTAAGAGTGCCAAGTGGGTCCTGAAAACTGACACCCAGAACAGTGGCTTGTGAGTTTTGTTTCCCAGGGAAAAAGCCTCTACAATGGTTCAGGGTCCGGCGGCCTTAAATTGCCCGGTGCCTCCTGGAATTGCGCCTCTCGCAGGATGCCTCCCAGACGCATGGTGGCACCAGTTCCAACTTGGTCTGGTTCGAGAGAGCCCATTGGGTCCTGAAAACTGACACCCAGAACAATGGCTTGTGAGTTTTGTTTCCCAGGGAAAAAGCCTGTACAATGGTTCAGGGGCCTGAGGCCTTAAATTGCCGGGTGCCTCCTCGAATTCGGCCTCTCGCAGGATGCCTCCCAGACTGTAGGTGGCACCAGTTCCAACTTGGTCTGGTTTAAGAGTGCCAAGTGGGTCCTGCAAACTGACACCCAGAACAGTGGCTTCTGAGGTTTTTTTTCCAAGGGAAAACCTGCAAAATTTTTCAGGGTTCTGATCCCTTTAATCGCCGGGTGCCTCCTGGAATTCGGCCTCTCGCAGTATGCCTCCCAGACGCAAGGTGGTACCAGTTCCAACTTGGTCTGGTTTAAGAGTGCCAAGTGGGTCCTGAAAACTGACACCCAGAACTGTGGCTTCTTAGTTTTGTTTCCCAGGGAAAAAGCCTGTACAATGGTTCAGGGTCCTGCGGCCTTAAATTGCCGGGTGCCTCCTGGAGATCCGCCTCTCTCAGGATGCCTCAAAGATGCAATATAACACCAGTGCCAACTTGGTCTGGTTTGAGAGTGCCAGGTGGCTCCTGCAAACTGACACCCAGAACAGTGGCTTGTGAGTTTTTTTCTTAGGGAACAAGCCTGAAAAATGGTTCAGGGTCCTGAGGCCCTAAATTGACGGGTGCCTCCTGGAATTGCGCCTCTCGCAGGATGCCTCCCAGACGCAAAGTGGCACCAGTGCCAACTTGGTCTGGTTTGAGAGTGCCAGGTGGCTCCTGCAAACTGACACCCAGAACAGTGGCTAGTGAGTTTTGTTTCCCAGGGAAAACGCCTGTACAATGGTTCAGGGGCCTGAGGCTGTAAAATGCCGGATGCTTCCTGGAAGTCGGCCTCTCGCAGGATGCCTCCCAGACGCAAGGTGGTACCAGTTCCAACTTGGTCTGGTTTGACAGTACCAAGTGGGTCCTGCAAACTGACACCCAGAACAGTGGCTTGTGAGTTTTGTTTCCAAGGGAAAATGCCTGTATAATGGTTCAAAAACCTGAGGCCTTAAATTGCCGGGTGCCTCCTGGAATTCGGCCTCTCGCAGGATGCCTCCCAGACGCAAGCTGGCACCAGTTCAAACTTGGTCTGGTTTGAGAGTGCCAATAAAGTTCTGAAAACTGACACCCAGAACAATGGCTAGTGAGTTTTGTTTCCCAGGGAAAAAGCCTGTACAATGGTTCAGGGGCCTGAGGCCTTAAATAGCCGGGTGCCTCCTGGAATTCCGTTTCTCGCAGGATGCCTCCCAGACGCATAGTGGCACCAGTTCTAACTTGGTCTGGTTCGAGAGTTCCAAGTGTGTCCTGCAAACTGACACCCAGAACAGTGGCTTGTGAGTTTTGTTTCCCAGGGAAAAAGCCTGTAGAATGGTACAGGGTCCTGCGGCCTTAAATTGCCGGGTGCCTCCTGGAATTCGGCCTCTCGCAGGATGCCTCCCAGACGCAAGGCGGCACCAGTGCAAAATTGGTCTGGTTTGAGAGTGCCAAGTGGGTCCTGAAAACTGACACCCAGAACAGTGGCTTGTGAGTTTTGTTTCCCAGGGAAAACGCCTGTACAATGGTTTAGGGTAACGCCGCCTTAAATACCCGGGTGCCTCCTGGAGATCCGCCTCTCGCAGGATGTCTTCCATACGCAAGGTGGCACCAGTGCCAACTTGGTCTGGTTTAAGAGTGTCAAGTGGGTCCTGCAAACTGACACCCAGAACAGTGGCTTGTGAGTTTTGTTTCCCAGCGAAAAAGCCTGGATATTGGTTCAGGAGCCTGCGGCTTTAAATTGCCGGATGACTCCTGGAATTGCGCCTCTCGCTGGATGCATCCCAGACGCAAGGTGGCACCAGGGTGACTTGGTATGGTTTGAGAGTGCCAAGTGGGTCCTGAAAACTGACACCCAGAACAGTGGCTTGTGAGTTTTTTTCCCAGGGAAAAAGCCTGGACAATGGTTCAGGGGCCTGACACCTTAAATTGCCGGGTGCCTCCTGGAGATCCGCGTCTCGCAGGATGCCTCCCAGACGCAAGGTGGCACCAGTGCTAACTTGGTCTGGTTTAAGAGTGCCAAGTGGGTCCTGAAAACTGACACCCAGAGCAGTGGCTTGTGAGTTTTGTTTCCCAGGGAAAACCTGTACAATTGTTCAGGGTTCTGAGGCCTTAAATTGCCGGGTGCCTCCTGGAATTCGGCCTCTCGCAGGATGCCTCCCAGACGCAAGGTGGCACCAGTTCCAACTTGGTCTGGTTTAAGAGTGCCAAGTGGGTCCTGCAAACTGACACCCAGAACCGTGGCTTCTGAGTTTTGTTTCCCAGGGAAAAAGCCTGTACAATAGTTCAGGGGCCTGAGGCCTTAAATTGCCGGGTGCCTCCTGGAATTCAGCCTCGTGCAAGATGCCTCCCCGACGCTAGGGTGAACCAGTTCAAACTTGGTCTGGTTTAAGAGTGCCAAGTGGGTCCTGAAAACTGACACCAAGAACTGTGGCTTCTTAGTTTTGTTTCCCAGGGAAAAAGCCTGTACAATGGTTCAGGGTCCTGCGGTTTTAAATTGCCGGGTGCCTCCTGGAGATCCGCCTCTCTCAGGATGCCTCAAAGATGCAATATAACACCAGTGCCAACTTGGTCTGGTTTGGGAGTGCCAGGTGGCTCCTGCAAACTGACACCCAGAACAGTGGCTTGTGAGTTTTTTTCTTAGGGAACAAGCCTGCACAATGGTTCAGGGTCCTGAGGCCCTAAATTGACGGGTGCCTCCTGGAATTGCGCCTCTCGCAGGATGCCTCCCAGACGCAAAGTGGCACCAGTGCCAACTTGGTCTGGTTTGAGAGTGCCAGGTGGCTCCTGAAAACTGACACCCAGAACAGTGGCTAGTGAGTTTTGTTTCCCAGGGAAAACACCTGTACAATGGTTCAGGGGCCTGAGGCTGTAAAATGCCGGATGCCTCCTGGAAGTCGGCCTCTCGCAGGATGCCTCCCAGACGCAAGGTGGTACCAGTTCCAACTTGATCTGGTTTGACAGTACCAAGTGGGTCCTGAAAACTGACACCCAGAACAGTGGCTTGTGAGTTTGTTTCCAAGGGAAAATGCCTGTATAATGGTTCAAAGGCCTGAGGCCTTAAATTGCCGGGTGCCTCCTGGAATTCGGCCTCTCGCAGGATCCCTCCCAGACGCAAGCTGGCACCAGTTCAAATTTGGTCTGGTTTGAGAGTGCCAATAAAGTTCTGAAAACTGACACCCAGAACAATGGCTTGTGAGTTTTGTTTCCCAGGGAAAAAGCCTGTACAATGGTTCAGGGGCCTGAGGCCTTAAATTGCCGGGTGCCTCCTGGAATTCGGCCTCTCGCAGGATGCCTCCCAGACGCAAGGCGGCACCAGTGCCAACTTGGTGTGGTTTGAGAGTGCTAAGTGGGTACTGCAAACTGACACCCAGAACAGTGGTTTCTGAGTTTTGTTTCCCAGGGAAAACCTGTACAATTGTTCAGGGTTCTGATCCCTTAAATTGCCGGGTGCCTCCTGGAATTCGGCCTCTCGCAGGATGCCTCCCAGACGCAAGGTGGCACCAGTGCCAAGTTGGTCTGGTTTGAGAGTGCCAGGTGGCTCCTGCAAACTGACATCCAGAACAGTGGCTTGTGAGTTTTGTTTCTTAGGGAACAAGCCTTTACAATGGTTCAGGGTCCTGCGGCCCTAAATTGACGGGTGCCTCCTGGAATTGCGCCTCTCGCAGGATGCCTCCCAGACGCAAAGTGGCACCAGTGCCAACTTGGTCTGGTTTGAGAGTGCCAGGTCGCTCCTGCAAACTTACACCCAGAACAGTGGCTAGTGAGTTTTGTTTCCCAGGGAAAACGCCTGTAAAATGGTTCAGGGGCCTGAGGGCTTAAATTGCCGGGTGCCTCCTATAATTGCTCCTCTCGCAGGATGCCTCCCAGACGCAAGGTGGCACCAGTTCCAACTTGGTCTGGTTTGAGAGTGCCAATAAAGTTCTGAAAACTGACACCCAGAACAATGGCTTGTGAGTTTTGTTTCCCAGGGAAAAAGCCTGTACAATGGTTCAGGGGCCTGAGGCCTTAAATTGCCGGGTGCCTCCTGGAATTCGGCGTTTCGCAGGATGCCTCCCAGACGCAAGGTGGCACCAGTTCCAACTTGGTCTGGTTGGAGAGAGCCAAGTGTGTCCTGAAAACTGACACCCAGAACAGGGGCTTGTGAGTTTTGTTTCCCAGGGAAAACGCCTGTACAATGGTTCAGGGGCCTGAGGCCTTAAATTACCTGGTGCCTCCTGGAATTCAGCCTCTCGCAGGATGCCTCCCAGACGCAAAGTGGCACCAGTTAAAACTTGGTCTGGTTTAAGAGTGCCAAGTGTGTCCTCCAAACTGACACCCAGAACAGTGGCATCTGAGTTTTGTTTCCCAGGGAAAAAGCCTGTACAATGGCTCAGGGTCCTGCGGCCTTAAATTGCCGGGTGCCTCCTGGAATTGCGCCTCTCGCAGGATGCCTCCCAGACGCAAGGTGGCACCAGTTCCAACTTGGTCTGGTTTGAGAGTGCCAAGTGGGTCCTGCAAACTGACACCCAGAAGAGTGTCTTGTGAGTTTTGTTTCCCAGGGAAAACGCCTGTACAATTGTTTAGGGTAATGCCGACTTAAATAGCCGGGTGCCTCCTGGAGATCCGCCTCTCGCTGGATGTCTTCGAGACGCAAGGCGGCACCAGTTCCAACTTGGTCTGGTTTAAGAGTGTCAAGTGGGTCCTGAAAACTAACACCCAGAACAGTGGCTTGTGAGTTTTGTTTCCCAGGGAAAAAGCCTGGACAATGGTTCAGGAGCCTGCGGCCTTAAATTTCCGGGTGCCTCCTGGAATTGCACCTCTCGCAGGATGCATCCCAGACGCAAGGTGGCACCAGTTCAAACTTGGTCTGGTTTAAGAGTGCCAAGTGGGTCCTGAAAACACACACCCAGAACAGTGGCTTCTGAGTTTTTTTTCCCAGGGAAAAAGCCTGTACAATGGTACAGGGTCTTGCGGCCTTAAATTGCCGGGTGCCTCCTGGAATTGCTCCTCTCGCAGGATGCCTCCCAGACGCAAGGTGGCACCAGTTCCAACTTGGTCTGGTTTGAGAGTGCCAATAAAGTTCTGAAAACTGACACCCAGAACAATGGCTTGTGAGTGTTGTTTCCCAGGGAAAAAGCCTGTACAATGGTTCAGGGGCCTGAGGCCTTAAATTGCCGGGTGCCTCCTGGAATTCGGTTTCTCGCAGAATGCCTCCCAGACGCAAGGTGGCACCAGTGCCAACTTGGTCTGGTTTGAGAGTGCTAAGTGGGTCCTGCAAACTGACACTGAGAACAGTGGCTTCTGAGTTTTGTTTCCCAGGGAAAACCTGTACAGTTGTTCAGGGTTCTGATCCCTTAAATTGCCGGGTGCCTCCTGGAATTCGGCCAATCGCAGGATGCCTCCCAGACGCAAGGTGGCACCAGTTCCAACTTGGTCTGGTTCGAGAGTGCCAAGTGTGTCCTGCAAACTGACACCTAGAACAGTGGCTTGTGAGTTTTGTTTCCCAGGGAAAAAGCCTGTAGAATGGTACAGGGTCCTGCGGCCTTAAATTGCCAGGTGCCTCCTGGAATTCGGCCTTTCGCAGGATGCCTCCCAGACGCAAGGTGGCACCAGTGCCAACTTGGTCTGGTTGGAGAGAGCCAAGTGTGTCCTGAAAACTGACACCCAGAACAGGGGCTTGTGAGTTTTGTTTCCCAGGGAAAACGCCTGTACAATGGTTCAGGGGCCTGAGGCCTTAAATTACCTGGTGCCTCCTGGAATTCAGCCTCTCGCAGGATGCCTCCCAAACGCAACGTGGCACCCGTTCCAACTTGGTCTGGTTTAAGAGTGCCAAGTGTGTCCTGCAAACTGACACCCAGAACAGTGGCATCTGAGTTTTGTTTCCCAGGGAAAACGCCTGTACAATGGTTTAGGGTAACGCCGCCTTAAATAGCTGGGTACCTCCTGGAGATCCGCCTCTCGCAGGATGTCTTCGAGACGCAAGGTGGCACCAGTTCCAACTTGGTCTGGTTTAAGAGTGTCAAGTGAGTCCTGAAAACTGACACCCAGAACAGTGACTTGTGAGTTTTGTTTCCCATGGAAAAAGCCTGGACAATGGTTCTGGAGCCTGCGGCCTTAAATTGCCGGGTTCCTCCTGGAATTGCACCTCTCGCAGGATGCATCCCAGACGCAAGGTGGCACCAGTTCAAACTTGGTCTGGTTTAAGAGTGCCAAGTGGGTCCTGAAAACACACACCCAGAACAGTGGCTTCTGAGTTTTGTTTCCCAGGGAAAAAGCCTGTACAATGGTTCAGGGTCTTGCGGCCTTAAATTGCCGGGTGCCTCCTGGAATTGCTCCTCTCGCAGGATGCCTCCCAGACGCAAGGTGGCACCAGTTCCAACTTGGTCTGGTTTGAGAGTGCCAATAAAGTTCTGAAAACTGACACCCAGAACAATGGCTTGTTAGTGTTGTTTCCCAGGGTAAACCTGTACAGTTGTTCAGGGTTCTGATCCCTTAAATTGCCGGGTGCCTCCTGGAATTCGGCCTCTCGCAGGATGCCTCCCAGACGCAAGGTGGCACCAGTGCAAACTTGGTCTGGTTTGAGAGTGCCAAGTGGGTCCTGAAAACTGACACCCAGAACAGTGGCTTGTGAGTTTTGTTTCCCAGGGAAACGCCTATACAATGGTTCAGGGTCTTGCGGCCTTAAATTGCCGGGTGCCTCCTTGAATTGCGCCTCTCGCAGGATGCCTCCCAGACGCAAGGTGGCACCAGTGCCAACTTGGTCTGGTTTGAGAGTGCCAAGTGGGTCCTGCAAACTGACACCCAGAAGAGTGTCTTGTGAGTTTTGTTTCCCAGGGAAAACGCCTGTACAATTGTTTAGGGTAATGCCGACTTAAATAGCCGGGTGCCTCCTGGAGATCCGCCTCTCGCAGGATGTCTTCGAGACGCAAGGTGGCACCAGTTCCAACTTGGTCTGGTTTAAGAGTGTCAAGTGGGTCCTGAAAACTAACACCCAGAAGAGTGACTTGTGAGTTTTGTTTCCCAGGGAAAAAGCCTGGACAATGGTTCAGGGTCTTGCGGCCTTAAATTGCCGGGTGCCTCCTGGAATTGCACCTCTCGCAGGATGCATCCCAGACGCAAGGTGGCACCAGTTCCAACTTGGTCTGGTTTAAGAGTGCCAAGTGGGTCCTGAAAACACACACCCAGAACAGTGGCTTCTGAGTTTTGTTTCCCAGGGAAAAAGCCTGTACAATGGTTCAGGGTCTTGCGGCATTAAATTGCCGGGTGCCTCCTGGAATTGCTCCTCTCGCAGAATGCCTCCCAGACGCAAGGTGGCACCAGTTCCAACTTGGTCTGGTTTGAGAGTGCCCATAAAGTTCTGAAAACTGACACCCAGAACAATGGCTTGTTAGTGTTGTTTCCCAGGGAAAAAGCCTGTACAATGGTTCAGGGGCCTGAGGCCTTAAATTGCCGGGTGCCTCCTGGAATTCGGCCTCTCGCAGGATGCCTCCCAGACGCAAGGTGGCACCAGTTCCAACTTGGTCTGGTTCGAGAGTGCCAAGTGTGTCCTGCAAACTGACACCAAGAACAGTGGCTTGTGAGTTTTGTTTCCCAGGGAAAAAGCCTGTAGAATGGTACAGGGTCCTGTGGCCTTAAATTGCCAGGTGCCTCCTGGAATTCGGCCTTTCGCAGGATGCCTCCCAGACGCAAGGTTGCACCAGTAACAACTTGGTGTGGTTGGAGAGAGCCAAGTGTGTCCTGAAAATTGACACCCAGAACAGGGGCTTGTGAGTTTTGTTTCCCAGGGAAAACGCCTGTAAAATGGTTCAGGGGCCTGAGGCCTTAAATTACCTGGTGCCTCCTGGAATTCAGCCTCTCGCAGGATGCCTCCCAGACGCAAGGTGGCACCCGTCCCAACTTGGTCTGGTTTAAGAGTGCCAAGTGTGTCCTGAAAACTGACACCCAGAACAGTGGCATCTGAGTTTTTTTTCCCAGGGAAAAAGCCTGTACAATGGTTCAGGGTCCTGCGGCCTTAAATTGCCGGGTGCCTCCTGGAATTGCGCCTCTCGCAGGATGCCTCCCAGACGCAAGGTGGCACCAGTTCCAACTTGGTCTGGTTTGAGAGTGCCAAGTGGGTCCTGAAGACTAACACCCAGAACAGTGGCTTGTGAGTTTTGTTTCCCAGGGAAAACGCCTGTACAATGGTTCAGGGTAACGCCGCCTTAAATAGCCGGGTGCCTCCTGGAGATCCGCCTTTCGCAGGATGTCTTCGAGACGCAAGGTGGCACCAGTGCCAACTTGGTCTGGTTTAAGAGTGTCAAGTGGGTCCTGAAAACTGACACCCAGAAGAGTGACTTGTGAGTTTTGTTTCCCATGGAAAAAGCCTGGACAATGGTTCAGGAGCCTGCGGCCTTAAATTGCCGGCTGCCTCCTGGAATTGCACCTCTCGCAGGATGCATCCCAGACGCAAGGTGGCACCAGTTCAAACTTGGTCTGGTTTAAGAGTGCCAAGTGGGTCCTGAAAACACACACCCAGAACAGTGGCTTCTGAGTTTTGTTTCCCAGAGAAAAAGCCTGTACAATGGTTCAGGGTCCTGTGGCCTTAAATTGCCGGGTGCCTCCTGGAGATCCGCCTCTCGCAGGATGCCTCCCAGACGCTAAATGACACCAGTGCCCAGTTGGTCTGGTTTGAGAGTGCCAGGTGGGTCCTGAAAACTGACACCCAGAACAGGGGCTTGTGAGTTTTGTTTCCCAGGGAAAAAGCCTGTACAATGGTTCAGTGGCCTGCGGCCTTAAATTGCCGAGTTCCTCCTGGAATTCGGCCTCTTGCAGGATTCCTCCCAGACGCAAGGTGGCACCAGTTCCAACTTGGTCTGGTTTGAGAGTGCCAATAAGTTCTGAAGACTCACACCCAGAACAATGGCTTGTGAGTTTTGTTTCCCAGGGAAAAAGCCTGTACAATGGTTCAGGGTCCTGAGGCCTTAAATAGCCGGGTGCCTCCTGGAATTTGGTTTCTCGCAGGATGTCTTCGAGACGCAAGGTGGCACCAGTGCCAACTTGGTCTGGTTTGAGAGTGCTAAGTGGGTCCTGAAAACTGACACCCAGAACAGCAGCTTCTGAGTTTTGTTTCCCAGGGAAAAAGCCTGTAGAATGGTTCAGGGTCCTGCGGCCTTAAATTTCCGGGTGCCTCCTGGAATTCGGCCTCTTGCAGGATGCCTCCCAGACGCAAGGTGGCACCAGTTCCAACTTGGTCTGGTTCGAGAGTTCCAAGTGGGTCCTGCAAACTGACACCCAGAACAGTGGCTTGTGAGTGTTGTTTCCCAGGGAAAAAGCCTGTACAATGGTTCAGGGTCCTGCGGCCTTAAATTGCCGGATGCCTCCTGGAATTGCGCCTCTCGCAGGATGCCTCCCAGACGCAAGGTGGCACCAGTTCCAACTTGGTCTGGTTTGAGAGTGCCAAGTGGGTCCTGAAAACTGACACCCAGAACAGTGGCTTGTGAGTTTTGTTTCCCAGGGAAAAAGCCTGTACAATGGTTCAGGGTCCTGAGGCCTTAAATTGCCGGGTGCCTCCTGGAATTCGGCCTCTCGCAAAATTCCTCCCAGACGCAAGATAGCACCAGTTCCAACTTGGTCTGGTTTAAGAGTGCCAAGTGGGTCCTGGAAATTGACACCCAGAACAGTGGCTTGTGAGTTTTGTTTCCCAGGGAAGATGCCTCTTCAATGGTTCAGGGGCCAGAGGCCTTAAATACCCGGGTGCCTCCTTGAATTCGGCCTCTCGCAGGATGCCTCCCAGACGCAAGGTGGCACCAGTGCAAACTTGGTCTGGTTTGAGAGTGCCAAGTGGGTCCTGAAAACTGACACCCAGAACAGTGGCTTGTGAGTTTTGTTTCCCAGGGAAACGCCTGTACAATGGTTCAGGGTCTTGCGGCCTTAAATTGCCGGGTGCCTCCTGGAATTGCGCCTCTCGCAGGATGCCTCCCAGACGCAAGGTGGCACCAGTTCCAACTTGGTCTGGTTTGAGAGTTCCAAGTGGGTCCTGAAGACTAACACCCAGAACAGTGGCTTGTGAGTTTTGTTTCCCAGGGAAAACGCCTGTACAATGGTTCAGGGTAACGCCGCCTTAAATAGCCGGGTGCCTCCTGGAGATCCGCCTTTCGCAGGATGTCTTCGAGACGCAAGGTGGCACCAGTGCCAACTTGGTCTGGTTTAAGAGTGTCAAGTGGGTCCTGAAAACTGACACCCAGAAGAGTGACTTGTGAGTTTTGTTTCCCATGGAAAAAGCCTGGACAATGGTTCAGGAGCCTGCGGCCTTAAATTGCCGGCTGCCTCCTGGAATTGCACCTCTCGCAGGATGCATCCCAGACGCAAGGTGGCACCAGTTCAAACTTGGTCTGGTTTAAGAGTGCCAAGTGGGTCCTGAAAACACACACCCAGAACAGTGGCTTCTGAGTTTTGTTTCCCAGAGAAAAAGCCTGTACAATGGTTCAGGGTCCTGTGGCCTTAAATTGCCGGGTGCCTCCTGGAGATCCGCCTCTCGCAGGATGCCTCCCAGACGCTAAATGACACCAGTGCCCAGTTGGTCTGGTTTGAGAGTGCCAGGTGGGTCCTGAAAACTGACACCCAGAACAGGGGCTTGTGAGTTTTGTTTCCCAGGGAAAAAGCCTGTACAATGGTTCAGTGGCCTGCGGCCTTAAATTGCCGAGTTCCTCCTGGAATTCGGCCTCTTGCAGGATTCCTCCCAGACGCAAGGTGGCACCAGTTCCAACTTGGTCTGGTTTGAGAGTGCCAATAAGTTCTGAAGACTCACACCCAGAACAATGGCTTGTGAGTTTTGTTTCCCAGGGAAAAAGCCTGTACAATGGTTCAGGGTCCTGAGGCCTTAAATAGCCGGGTGCCTCCTGGAATTTGGTTTCTCGCAGGATGTCTTCGAGACGCAAGGTGGCACCAGTGCCAACTTGGTCTGGTTTGAGAGTGCTAAGTGCGTCCTGAAAACTGACACCCAGAACAGGGGCTTCTGAGTTTTGTTTCCCAGGGAAAAAGCCTGTAGAATGGTTCAGGGTCCTGCGGCCTTAAATTTCCGGGTGCCTCCTGGAATTCGGCCTCTTGCAGGATGCCTCCCAGACGCAAGGTGGCACCAGTTCCAACTTGGTCTGGTTCGAGAGTTCCAAGTGGGTCCTGCAAACTGACACCCAGAACAGTGGCTTGTGAGTGTTGTTTCCCAGGGAAAAAGCCTGTACAATGGTTCAGGGTCCTGCGGCCTTAAATTGCCGGATGCCTCCTGGAATTGCGCCTCTCGCAGGATGCCTCCCAGACGCAAGGTGGCACCAGTTCCAACTTGGTCTGGTTTGAGAGTGCCAAGTGGGTCCTGAAAACTGACACCCAGAACAGTGGCTTGTGAGTTTTGTTTCCCAGGGAAAAAGCCTGTACAATGGTTCAGGGTCCTGAGGCCTTAAATTGCCGGGTGCCTCCTGGAATTCGGCCTCTCGCAAAATTCCTCCCAGACGCAAGATAGCACCAGTTCCAACTTGGTCTGGTTTAAGAGTGCCAAGTGGGTCCTGGAAATTGACACCCAGAACAGTGGCTTGTGAGTTTTGTTTCCCAGGGAAGATGCCTCTTCAATGGTTCAGGGGCCAGAGGCCTTAAATACCCGGGTGCCTCCTTGAATTCGGCCTCTCGCAGGATGCCTCCCAGACGCAAGGTGGCACCAGTGCAAACTTGGTCTGGTTTGAGAGTGCCAAGTGGGTCCTGAAAACTGACACCCAGAACAGTGGCTTGTGAGTTTTGTTTCCCAGGGAAACGCCTGTACAATGGTTCAGGGTCTTGCGGCCTTAAATTGCCGGGTGCCTCCTGGAATTGCGCCTCTCGCAGGATGCCTCCCAGACGCAAGGTGGCACCAGTTCCAACTTGGTCTGGTTTGAGAGTTCCAAGTGGGTCCTGAAGACTAACACCCAGAACAGTGGCTTGTGAGTTTTGTTTCCCAGGGAAAACGCCTGTACAATGGTTCAGGGTAACGCCGCCTTAAATAGCCGGGTGCCTCCTGGAGATCCGCCTTTCGCAGGATGTCTTCGAGACGCAAGGTGGCACCAGTGCCAACTTGGTCTGGTTTAAGAGTGTCAAGTGGGTCCTGAAAACTGACACCCAGAAGAGTGACTTGTGAGTTTTGTTTCCCATGGAAAAAGCCTGGACAATGGTTCAGGAGCCTGCGGCCTTAAATTGCCGGCTGCCTCCTGGAATTGCACCTCTCGCAGGATGCATCCCAGACGCAAGGTGGCACCAGTTCAAACTTGGTCTGGTTTAAGAGTGCCAAGTGGGTCCTGAAAACACACACCCAGAACAGTGGCTTCTGAGTTTTGTTTCCCAGAGAAAAAGCCTGTACAATGGTTCAGGGTCCTGTGGCCTTAAATTGCCGGGTGCCTCCTGGAGATCCGCCTCTCGCAGGATGCCTCCCAGACGCTAAATGACACCAGTGCCCAGTTGGTCTGGTTTGAGAGTGCCAGGTGGGTCCTGAAAACTGACACCCAGAACAGGGGCTTGTGAGTTTTGTTTCCCAGGGAAAAAGCCTGTACAATGGTTCAGTGGCCTGCGGCCTTAAATTGCCGAGTTCCTCCTGGAATTCGGCCTCTTGCAGGATTCCTCCCAGACGCAAGGTGGCACCAGTTCCAACTTGGTCTGGTTTGAGAGTGCCAATAAGTTCTGAAGACTCACACCCAGAACAATGGCTTGTGAGTTTTGTTTCCCAGGGAAAAAGCCTGTACAATGGTTCAGGGTCCTGAGGCCTTAAATAGCCGGGTGCCTCCTGGAATTTGGTTTCTCGCAGGATGTCTTCGAGACGCAAGGTGGCACCAGTGCCAACTTGGTCTGGTTTGAGAGTGCTAAGTGCGTCCTGAAAACTGACACCCAGAACAGCAGCTTCTGAGTTTTGTTTCCCAGGGAAAAAGCCTGTAGAATGGTTCAGGGTCCTGCGGCCTTAAATTTCCGGGTGCCTCCTGGAATTCGGCCTCTTGCAGGAT
Source organism: Fringilla coelebs (assembly GCF_963513975.1). Taxonomy (NCBI): domain Eukaryota; kingdom Metazoa; phylum Chordata; class Aves; order Passeriformes; family Fringillidae; genus Fringilla; species Fringilla coelebs. The sequence goes on along the minus strand of NW_028167587.1, from coordinate 811,742 downwards.
GCCTCCCAGACGCAAGGTGGCACCAGTTCCAACTTGGTCTGGTTCGAGAGTTCCAAGTGGGTCCTGCAAACTGACACCCAGAACAGTGGCTTGTGAGTGTTGTTTCCCAGGGAAAAAGCCTGTACAATGGTTCAGGGTCCTGCGGCCTTAAATTGCCGGATGCCTCCTGGAATTGCGCCTCTCGCAGGATGCCTCCCAGACGCAAGGTGGCACCAGTTCCAACTTGGTCTGGTTTGAGAGTGCCAAGTGGGTCCTGAAAACTGACACCCAGAACAGTGGCTTGTGAGTTTTGTTTCCCAGGGAAAAAGCCTGTACAATGGTTCAGGGTCCTGAGGCCTTAAATTGCCGGGTGCCTCCTGGAATTCGGCCTCTCGCAAAATTCCTCCCAGACGCAAGATAGCACCAGTTCCAACTTGGTCTGGTTTAAGAGTGCCAAGTGGGTCCTGGAAATTGACACCCAGAACAGTGGCTTGTGAGTTTTGTTTCCCAGGGAAGATGCCTCTTCAATGGTTCAGGGGCCAGAGGCCTTAAATACCCGGGTGCCTCCTTGAATTCGGCCTCTCGCAGGATGCCTCCCAGACGTAAGGTGGCACCAGTTCCAACTTGGTCTGGTTTAAGAGTGCCAAGTGGGTCCTGAAAACTGACACCCAGAACAGTGGCTTGTGAGTTTTGTTTCCCAGGGAAAAAGCCTGTACAATGGTTCAGGGTCCTGTGGCCTTAAATTGCCGGGTGCCTCCTGGAGATCCGCCGCTCGCAGGATGCCTCCCAGACGCAAAATGACACCAGTGCACACTTGGTCTGGTTTGAGAGTGCCAGGTGGGTCCTGCAAACTGACACCCAGAACAGTGGCTTGTGAGTTTTGTTTCCTAGGGAAAACGCCTGTAAAATGGTTCAGGGCCTGAGGCCGTAAAATGCCGGATGCCTCCTGGAATTCGGCCTCTCGCAGGATGCCTCCCAGACGCCAGGTGGTACCAGTTCCAACTTGGTCTGGTTTGAGAGTACCAAGTGGGTCCTGAAGACTGACACCCAGAACAGTGGCTTGTGAGTTTTGTTTCCAAGGGAAAATGCCTGTACAATGGTTCAGGGGCCTGAGGCCTTAAATTGCCGGGTGCCTCCTGGAATTCGGCCTCTCGCAGGATGCCTCCCAGACGCAAGGTGGCACCAGTTCCAACTTGGTCTGGTTTGAGAGTGCCAGGTGGGTCCTGCAAACTGACACCCAGAACAGTGGCTTGTGAGTTTTGTTTCCCAGGGAAAAAGCCTGTAGAATGGTTCAGGGTCCTGCGGCCTTAAATTGCCGGATGCCTCCTGGAATTGCGCCTCTCGCAGGATGCCTCCCAGACGCAAGATGGCACCAGTTCCAACTTCATCTGGCTTGAGAGTGCCAAGTGGGTCCTGGAACCTAACACACAGAACAGTGGCTTGTGAGTTTTGTTTCCCAGGGAAAAAGCCTGTACAATGGTTCAGGGTCCTGAGGCCTTAAATTGCCGGGTGCCTCCTGGAATTGCACCTCTCGCAGGATGCCTCCCAGACGCAAGGTGGCACCAGTTCCAACTTAGTCTGGTTTAAGAGTGCCAAGTGGGTCCTGTAAACTGACACCCAGAACAGTGTCTTGTGAGTTTTGTTTCCCAGGAAAAAAGCCTGGACAATGGTTCAGGGTCCAGCGGCCTTAAATAGCCGGGTGCCTGCTGGAGATCCACCTCTCGCAGGATGCCTCCCAGACGCAAAATGACAACAGTTCCAACTTAGTCTGGTTTAAGAGTGCCAAGTGGGTCCTGAAAACTGACACCCAGAACAGTGTCTTGTGAGTTTTGTTTCCCAGGGAAAAAGCCTGTACAATGGTTCAGGGTCCTGCGGCCCTAAATTGCCGGGTGCCTCCTGGAATTCGGCCTCTCGCAGGTTGCCTCCCAGATGCAAGGTGGCACCAGTTCCAACTTGGTCTGGTTTGAGAGTGCCAAGTGGGTCCTGAAAACTGACACCCAGAACAGTGGCTTGTGAGTTTTGTTTCCCAGGGAAAAAGCCTGTACAATGGTTCAGGGGCCTGAGGCCTTAAATTGCCGAGTGCCTCCTGGAATTCGGGCTCTCGCAGGATGCCTCCCAGACGCAAGGTGGCACCAGTTCCAACTTGGTCTGGTTTGAGAGTGCCAGGTGGGTCCTGAAAACTGACTCCCAGAACAGTGGCTTGTGAGTTTCGTTTCCCAGGGAAAAAGCCTGTACAATGGTTCAGGATCCTGCGGCCTTAAATTGCCGGATGCCTCCTGGAATTGAGCATCTCGCGGGATGCCTCCCAGACGCAAGGTGGCACCAGTTCCAACTTGGTCTGGTTTAAGAGTGCCAAGTGGGTCCTGAAAACTGACACCCAGAACAGTGGCTTGTGAGTTTGTTTTCCAGGGAAAAAGCCTGTACAATGGTTCAGGGGCCTGAGGCCTTAAATTGCCGGGTGCCTCCTGGAATTCGGCCTCTCGCAAAATTCCTCCCAGACGCAAGATAGCACCAGTTCCAACTTGGTCTGGTTTAAGAGTTCCAAGTGGGTCCTGAAAACTGACACCCAGAACAGTGGCTTGTTAGTTTTGTTTCCCCGGGGAAAAGCCTGTAGAATGGTTAAGGGTCCTGTGGCCTTAAATTGCCGGGTGCCTCCTGGAGATCCGCCTCTTGCTGGATGCCTCCCAGACGCAAAATGACACCAGTGCCAACTAGGTCTGTTTTGAGAGTGCCAAGTGGGTCCTGAAAACTGACACCCAGAACAGTGGCTTGTGAGTTTTGTTTCCCAGGGAAAAAGCCTGTAGAATGGTTCAGGGTCCTGCGGCCTTAAATTTCCGGGTGCCTCCTGGAATTCGGCCTCTTGCAGGATGCCTCCCAGACGCAAGGTGGCACCAGTTCCAACTTGGTCTGGTTCGAGAGTTCCAAGTGGGTCCTGCAAACTGACACCCAGAACAGTGGCTTGTGAGTGTTGTTTCCCAGGGAAAAAGCCTGTACAATGGTTCAGGGTCCTGCGGCCTTAAATTGCCGGATGCCTCCTGGAATTGCGCCTCTCGCAGGATGCCTCCCAGACGCAAGGTGGCACCAGTTCCAACTTGGTCTGGTTTGAGAATGCCAAGTGGGTCCTGAAAACTGACACCCAGAACAGTGGCTTGTGAGTTTTGTTTCCCAGGGAAAAAGCCTGTACAATGGTTCAGGGTCCTGAGGCCTTAAATTGCCGGGTGCCTCCTGGAATTCGGCCTCTCGCAAAATTCCTCCCAGACGCAAGATAGCACCAGTTCCAACTTGGTCTGGTTTAAGAGTGCCAAGTGGGTCGTGGAAATTGACACCCAGAACAGTGGCTTGTGAGTTTTGTTTCCCAGGGAAGATGCCTGTTCAATGGTTCAGGGGCCAGAGGCCTTAAATACCCGGGTGCCTCCTTGAATTCGGCCTCTCGCAGGATGCCTCCCAGACGCAAGGTGGCACCAGTTCCAACTTGGTCTGGTTTAAGAGTGCCAAGTGGGTCCTGAAAACTGACACCCAGAACAGTGGCTTGTGAGTTTTGTTTCCCAGGGAAAAAGCCTGTACAATGGTTCAGGGTCCTGTGGCCTTAAATTGCCGGGTGCCTCCTGGAGATCCGCCGCTCGCAGGATGCCTCCCAGACGCAAAATGACACCAGTGCACACTTGGTCTGGTTTGAGAGTGCCAGGTGGGTCCTGCAAACTGACACCCAGAACAGTGGCTTGTGAGTTTTGTTTCCTAGGGAAAACGCCTGTAAAATGGTTCAGGGGCCGGAGGCCTTAAATTGCCGGGTGCCTCCTGGAATTCGGCCTCTCGCAGGATGCCTCCCAGACGCAAGGTGGCACCAGTTCCAACTTGGTCTGGTTTGAGAGTGCCAATGAAGTTCTGAAAACTGACACCCAGAACAATGGCTTTTGAGTTTTGTTTCCCAGGGAAAAAGCCTGTATAATTGTTCAGGGGCCTGAGGCCTTAAATAGCCGGGTGCCTCCTGGAATTCGGTTTCTCGCAGGATGCCTCCCAGACGCAAGGTGGCACCAGTGCCAACTTGATCTGGTTTGAGAGTGCTAAGTGGGTCCTGCAAACTGACACCCAGAACAGTGGCTTGTGAGTTTTATTTCCTAGGGAAAAAGCCTGTAAAATGGTTCAGGGTCCTGCGGCCTTAAATTGCCGGGTGCCTCCTGGAATTCGGCCTCTCGCAGGATGCCTCCCAGACGCAAGGTGGCACCAGTGCAAACTTGGTCTGGTTTGAGAGTGCCAATAAAGTTCTGAAAACTGACACCCAGAACAGTGGCTTGTGAGTTTTGTTTCCCAGGGAAAAAGCCTGTAAAATGGTACAGGGTCCTGAGGCCTTAAATTGCCGGGTGCCTCCTGGAATTGGGCCTCTCGCAAGATGCCTCCCAGACGCAAGGTGGCACCAGTTCCAACTTGGTCTGGTTTAAGAGTGCCAAGTAGGTCCTGAAAACTGACACCCAGAACAGTGGCTTCTGAGTTTTGTTTCCCAGGGAAAAAGCCTGTACAATGGTTCAGGGGCTTGAGGCCTTAAATTGCCGGGTGCCTCCTGGAATTCGGCCTCTCGCAGGATGCCTCCCAGACGCAAGGTGGCACGATTTCAAACTTGGTCTGCTTTAGGAATGCCAAGTGGGTCCTGAAAACTAACACCCAGAACAGTGGCTTGTGAGTTTTGTTTTCCAGGGAAAAAGCCTGTAAAATTGTTCAGGGGCCTGCGGCCTTAAATTGCCGAGTGCCTCCTGGAATTCGGCCTCACACAGGATGCCTCCAAGACGCAAGGTGGCACCAGTTCCAACTTGGTCTGGTTTAAGAGTGCGAAGTGGGTCCTGAAAACTGACACCCAGAACAGTGGCTTGTGAGTTTTGTTTCCCAGGGAAAAAGCATGTAGAATGGTTCAGGGGCCTGAGGCCTTACATTGCCGGGTGCCTCCTGGAATTCAGCCTCTCGCAAGATGCCTCCCAGACGCAAGGTGGCACCAGTTCCAACTTGGTCTGGTTTGAGAGTGCCAAGTGGGTCCTGAAAACTGACACACAGAACAGTGGCTTGTGAGTTTTGTTTCCCAGGGAAAAAGCCTGTACAATGGTTCAGGGTCCTGAGGCCTTAAATTGCCGGATGCCTCCTGGAATTGGGCCTCTCGTAAGATGCCTCCCAGACGCAAGGTGGCACCAGTTCCAACTTGGTCTGGTTTAAGAGTGCCAAGTGGGTCCTGAAAACTGACACCCAGAACAGTGGCTTGTGAGTTTTGTTTCCCAGGGAAAAAGCCTGGACAATGGTTCAGGGTCCGGCGGCCTTAAATTGCCCGGTGCCTCCTGGAATTGCGCCTCTCGCAGGATGCCTCCCAGACGCAAGGTGGCACCAGTTCCAACTTGGTCTGGTTCGAGAGAGCCCATTGGGTCCTGAAAACTGACACCCAGAACAATGGCTTCTGAGTTTTGTTTCCCAGGGAAAAAGCCTGTACAATGGTTCAGGGGCCTGAGGCCTTAAATTGCCGGGTGCCTCCTCGAATTCGGCCTCTCGCAGGATGCCTCCCAGACGCAAGGTGGCACCAGTTCCAACTTGGTCTGGTTTAAGAGTGCCAAGTGGGTCCTGCAAACTGACACCCAGAACAGTGGCTTCTGAGGTTTTTTTTCCAAGGGAAAACCTGCAAAATTTTTCAGGGTTCTGATCCCTTAAATTGCCGGGTGCCTCCTGGAATTCGGCCTCTCGCAGTATGCCTCCCAGACGCAAGGTGGTACCAGTTCCAACTTGGTCTGGTTTAAGAGTGCCAAGTGGGTCCTGAAAACTGACACCCAGAACTGTGGCTTCTTAGTTTTGTTTCCCAGGGAAAAAGCCTGTACAATGGTTCAGGGTCCTGCGGCCTTAAATTGCCGGGTGCCTCCTGGAGATCCGCCTCTCTCAGGATGCCTCAAAGATGCAATATAACACCAGTGCCAACTTGGTCTGGTTTGAGAGTGCCAGGTGGCTCCTGCAAACTGACACCCAGAACAGTGGCTTGTGAGTTTTTTTCTTAGGGAACAAGCCTGAAAAATGGTTCAGGGTCCTGAGGCCCTAAATTGACGGGTGCCTCCTGGAATTGCGCCTCTCGCAGGATGCCTCCCAGACGCAAAGTGGCACCAGTGCCAACTTGGTCTGGTTTGAGAGTGCCAGGTGGCTCCTGCAAACTGACACCCAGAACAGTGGCTAGTGAGTTTTGTTTCCCAGGGAAAACGCCTGTACAATGGTTCAGGGGCCTGAGGCTGTAAAATGCCGGATGCCTCCTGGAAGTCGGCCTCTCGCAGGATGCCTCCCAGACGCAAGGTGGTACCAGTTCCAACTTGGTCTGGTTTGACAGTACCAAGTGGGTCCTGCAAACTGACACCCAGAACAGTGGCTTGTGAGTTTTGTTTCCAAGGGAAAATGCCTGTATAATGGTTCAAAGGCCTGAGGCCTTAAATTGCCGGGTGCCTCCTGGAATTCGGCCTCTCGCAGGATCCCTCCCAGACGCAAGCTGGCACCAGTTCCAACTTGGTCTGGTTTGAGAGTGCCAATAAAGTTCTGAAAACTGACACCCAGAACAATGGCTAGTGAGTTTTGTTTCCCAGGGAAAAAGCCTGTACAATGGTTCAGGGGCCTGAGGCCTTAAATAGCCGGGTGCCTCCTGGAATTCCGTTTCTCGCAGGATGCCTCCCAGACGCATAGTGGGACCAGTTCTAACTTGGTCTGGTTCGAGATTTTCAAGTGTGTCCTGCAAACTGACACCCAGAACAGTGGCTTGTGAGTTTTGTTTCCCAGGGAAAAAGCCTGTAGAATGGTACAGGGTCCTGCGGCCTTAAATTGCCGGGTGCCTCCTGGAATTCGGCCTCTCGCAGGATGCCTCCCAGACGCAAGGCGGCACCAGTGCAAAATTGGTCTGGTTTGAGAGTGCCAAGTGGGTCCTGAAAACTGACACCCAGAACAGTGGCTTGTGAGTTTTGTTTCCCAGGGAAAACGCCTGTACAATGGTTTAGGGTAACGCTGCCATAAATACCCGGGTGCCTCCTGGAGATCCGCCTCTCGCAGGATGTCTTCCATACGCAAGGTGGCACCAGTGCCAACTTGGTCTGGTTTAAGAGTGTCAAGTGGGTCCTGCAAACTGACACCCAGAACAGTGGCTTGTGAGTTTTGTTTCCCAGCGAAAAAGCCTGGATATTGGTTCAGGAGCCTGCGGCTTTAAATTGCCGGATGACTCCTGGAATTGCGCCTCTCGCTGGATGCATCCCAGACGCAAGGTGGCACCAGGGTGACTTGGTATGGTTTGAGAGTGCCAAGTGGGTCCTGAAAACTGACACCCAGAACAGTGGCTTGTGAGTTTTTTTCCCAGGGAAAAAGCCTGGACAATGGTTCAGGGGCCTGACACCTTAAATTGCCGGGTGCCTCCTGGAGATCCGCGTCTCGCAGGATGCCTCCCAGACGCAAGGTGGCACCAGTGCTAACTTGGTCTGGTTTAAGAGTGCCAAGTGGGTCCTGAAAACTGACACCCAGAGCAGTGGCTTGTGAGTTTTGTTTCCCAGGGAAAACCTGTACAATTGTTCAGGGTTCTGAGGCCTTAAATTGCCGGGTGCCTCCTGGAATTCGGCCTCTCGCAGGATGCCTCCCAGACGCAAGGTGGCACCAGTTCCAACTTGGTCTGGTTTAAGAGTGCCAAGTGGGTCCTGCAAACTGACACCCAGAACCGTGGCTTCTGAGTTTTGTTTCCCAGGGAAAAAGCCTGTACAATAGTTCAGGGGCCTGAGGCCTTAAATTGCCGGGTGCCTCCTGGAATTCAGCCTCTTGCAAGATGCCTCTCCGACGCTAGGGTGAACCAGTTCAAACTTGGTCTGGTTTAAGAGTGCCAAGTGGGTCCTGAAAACTGACACCAAGAACTGTGGCTTCTTAGTTTTGTTTCCCAGGGAAAAAGCCTGTACAATGGTTCAGGGTCCTGCGGTTTTAAATTGCCGGGTGCCTCCTGGAGATCCGCCTCTCTCAGGATGCCTCAAAGATGCAATATAACACCAGTGCCAACTTGGTCTGGTTTGAGAGTGCCAGGTGGCTCCTGCAAACTGACACCCAGAACAGTGGCTTGTGAGTTTTTTTCTTAGGGAACAAGCCTGCACAATGGTTCAGGGTCCTGAGGCCCTAAATTGACGGGTGCCTCCTGGAATTGCGCCTCTCGCAGGATGCCTCCCAGACGCAAAGTGGCACCAGTGCCAACTTGGTCTGGTTTGAGAGTGCCAGGTGGCTCCTGAAAACTGACACCCAGAACAGTGGCTTCTGAGTTTTGTTTCCCAGGGAAAACACCTGTACAATGGTTCAGGGGCCTGAGGCTGTAAAATGCCGGATGCCTCCTGGAAGTCGGCCTCTCGCAGGATGCCTCCCAGACGCAAGGTGGTACCAGTTCCAACTTGGTCTGGTTTGAATGTACCAAGTGGGTCCTGCAAACTGACACCCAGAACAGTGGCTTGTGAGTTTGTTTCCAAGGGAAAATACCTGTATAATGGTTCAAAGGCCTGAGGCCTTAAATTGCCGGGTGCCTCCTGGAATTCGGCCTCTCGCAGGATCCCTCCCAGACGCAAGCTGGCACCAGTTCAAATTTGGTCTGGTTTGAGAGTGCCAATAAAGTTCTGAAAACTGACACCCAGAACAATGGCTTGTGAGTTTTGTTTCCCAGGGAAAAAGCCTGTACAATGGTTCAGGGGCCTGAGGCCTTAAATTGCCGGGTGCCTCCTGGAATTCGGCCTCTCGCAGGATGCCTCCCAGACGCAAGGCGGCACCAGTGCCAACTTGGTGTGGTTTGAGAGTGCTAAGTGGGTACTGCAAACTGACACCCAGAACAGTGGTTTCTGAGTTTTGTTTCCCAGGGAAAAGCTGTACAGTTGTTCAGGGTTCTGATCCCTTAAATTGCCGGGTGCCTCCTGGAATTCGGCCTCTCGCAGGATGCCTCCCAGACGCAAGGTGGCACCAGTGCCAACTTGGTCTGGTTTGAGAGTGCCAGGTGGCTCCTGCAAACTGACATCCAGAACAGTGGCTTGTGAGTTTTGTTTCTTAGGGAACAAGCCTTTACAATGGTTCAGGGTCCTGCGGCCCTAAATTGACGGGTGCCTCCTGGAATTGCGCCTCTCGCAGGATGCCTCCCAGACGCAAAGTGGCACCAGTGCCAACTTGGTCTGGTTTGAGAGTGCCAGGTCGCTCCTGCAAACTGAAACCCAGAACAGTGGCTAGTGAGTTTTGTTTCCCAGGGAAAACGCCTGTAAAATGGTTCAGGGGCCTGAGGGCTTAAATTGCCGGGTGCCTCCTATAATTGCTCCTCTCGCAGGATGCCTCCCAGACGCAAGGTGGCACCAGTTCCAACTTGGTCTGGTTTGAGAGTGCCAATAAAGTTCTGAAAACTGACACCCAGAACAATGGCTTGTGAGTTTTGTTTCCCAGGGAAAAAGCCTGTACAATGGTTCAGGGGCCTGAGGCCTTAAATTGCCGGGTGCCTCCTGGAATTCGGCGTTTTGCAGGATGCCTCCCAGACGCAAGGTGGCACCAGTTCCAACTTGGTCTGGTTGAAGAGAGCCAAGTGTGTCCTGAAAACTGACACCCAGAACAGGGGCTTGTGAGTTTTGTTTCCCAGGGAAAACGCCTGTACAATGGTTCAGGGGCCTGAGGCCTTAAATTACCTGGTGCCTCCTGGAATTCAGCCTCTCGCAGGATGCCTCCCAGACGCAAAGTGGCACCAGTTAAAACTTGGTCTGGTTTAAGAGTGCCAAGTGTGTCCTCCAAACTGACACCCAGAACAGTGGCATCTGAGTTTTGTTTCCCAGGGAAAAAGCCTGTACAATGGTTCAGGGTCCTGCGGCCTTAAATTGCCGGGTGCCTCCTGGAATTGCGCCTCTCGCAGGATGCCTCCCAGACGCAAGGTGGCACCAGTTCCAACTTGGTCTGGTTTGAGAGTGCCAAGTGGGTCCTGCAAACTGACACCCAGAAGAGTGTCTTGTGAGTTTTGTTTCCCAGGGAAAACGCCTGTACAATTGTTTAGGGTAATGCCGACTTAAATAGCCGGGTGCCTCCTGGAGATCCGCCTCTCGCTGGATGTCTTCGAGACGCAAGGCGGCACCAGTTCCAACTTGGTCTGGTTTAAGAGTGTCAAGTGGGTCCTGAAAACTAACACCCAGAACAGTGGCTTGTGAGTTTTGTTTCCCAGGGAAAAAGCCTGGACAATGGTTCAGGAGCCTGCGGCCTTAAATTTCCGGGTGCCTCCTGGAATTGCACCTCTCGCAGGATGCATCCCAGACGCAAGGTGGCACCAGTTCAAACTTGGTCTGGTTTAAGAGTGCCAAGTGGGTCCTGAAAACACACACCCAGAACAGTGGCTTCTGAGTTTTTTTTCCCAGGGAAAAAGCCTGTACAATGGTACAGGGTCTTGCGGCCTTAAATTGCCGGGTGCCTCCTGGAATTGCTCCTCTCGCAGGATGCCTCCCAGACGCAAGGTGGCACCAGTTCCAACTTGGTCTGGTTTGAGAGTGCCAATAAAGTTCTGAAAACTGACACCCAGAACAATGGCTTGTGAGTGTTGTTTCCCAGGGAAAAAGCCTGTACAATGGTTCAGGGGCCTGAGGCCTTAAATTGCCGGGTGCCTCCTGGAATTCGGTTTCTCGCAGAATGCCTCCCAGACGCAAGGTGGCACCAGTGCCAACTTGGTCTGGTTTGAGAGTGCTAAGTGGGTCCTGCAAACTGACACTGAGAACAGTGGCTTCTGAGTTTTGTTTCCCAGGGAAAACCTGTACAGTTGTTCAGGGTTCTGATCCCTTAAATTGCCGGGTGCCTCCTGGAATTCGGCCAATCGCAGGATGCCTCCCAGACGCAAGGTGGCACCAGTTCCAACTTGGTCTGGTTCGAGAGTGCCAAGTGTGTCCTGCAAACTGACACCTAGAACAGTGGCTTGTGAGTTTTGTTTCCCAGGGAAAAAGCCTGTAGAATGGTACAGGGTCCTGCGGCCTTAAATTGCCAGGTGCCTCCTGGAATTCGGCCTTTTGCAGGATGCCTCCCAGACGCAAGGTGGCACCAGTGCCAACTTGGTCTGGTTGGAGAGAGCCAAGTGTGTCCTGAAAACTGACACCCAGAACAGGGGCTTGTGAGTTTTGTTTCCCAGGGAAAACGCCTGTACAATGGTTCAGGGGCCTGAGGCCTTAAATTACCTGGTGCCTCCTGGAATTCAGCCTCTCGCAGGATGCCTCCCAAACGCAACGTGGCACCCGTTCCAACTTGGTCTGGTTTAAGAGTGCCAAGTGTGTCCTGCAAACTGACACCCAGAACAGTGGCATCTGAGTTTTGTTTCCCAGGGAAAAAGCCTGGACAATGGTTCAGGGTCCAGCGGCCTTAAATAGCCGGGTGCCTCCTGGAGATCCGCCTCTCGCAGGATGTCTTCGAGACGCAAGGTGGCACCAGTGCCAACTTGGTCTGGTTTAAGAGTGTCAAGTGAGTCCTGAAAACTGACACCCAGAACAGTGACTTGTGAGTTTTGTTTCCCATGGAAAAAGCCTGGACAATGGTTCTGGAGCCTGCGGCCTTAAATTGCCGGGTTCCTCCTGGAATTGCACCTCTCGCAGGATGCATCCCAGACGCAAGGTGGCACCAGTTCAAACTTGGTCTGGTTTAAGAGTGCCAAGTGGGTCCTGAAAACACACACCCAGAACAGTGGCTTCTGAGTTTTGTTTCCCAGGGAAAAAGCCTGTACAATGGTTCAGGGTCTTGCGGCCTTAAATTGCCGGGTGCCTCCTGGAATTGCTCCTCTCGCAGGATGCCTCCCAGACGCAAGGTGGCACCAGTTCCAACTTGGTCTGGTTTGAGAGTGCCAATAAAGTTCTGAAAACTGACACCCAGAACAATGGCTTGTGAGTGTTGTTTCCCAGGGTAAACCTGTACAGTTGTTCAGGGTTCTGATCCCTTAAATTGCCAGGTGCCTCCTGGAATTCGGCCTCTCGCAGGATGCCTCCCAGACGCAAGGTGGCACCAGTGCAAACTTGGTCTGGTTTGAGAGTGCCAAGTGGGTCCTGAAAACTGACACCCAGAACAGTGGCTTGTGAGTTTTGTTTCCCAGGGAAACGCCTGTACAATGGTTCAGGGTCTTGCGGCCTTAAATTGCCGGGTGCCTCCTGGAATTCGGCCAATCGCAGGATGCCTCCCAGACGCAAGGTGGCACCAGTGCCAACTTGGTCTGGTTTGAGAGTGCCAAGTGGGTCCTGCAAACTGACACCCAGAAGAGTGTCTTGTGAGTTTTGTTTCCCAGGGAAAACGCCTGTACAATTGTTTAGGGTAATGCCGACTTAAATAGCCGGGTGCCTCCTGGAGATCCGCCTCTCGCAGGATGTCTTCGAGACGCAAGGCGGCACCAGTTCCAACTTGATCTGGTTTAAGAGTGTCAATTGGGTCCTGAAAACTAACACCCAGAAGAGTGACTTGTGAGTTTTGTTTCCCAGGGAAAAATCCTGGACAATGGTTCAGGAGCCTGCGGCCTTAAATTGCCGGGTGCCTCCTGGAATTGCACCTCTCGCAGGATGCATCCCAGACGCAAGGTGGCACCAGTTCCAACTTGGTCTGGTTTAAGAGTGCCAAGTGGGTCCTGAAAACACACACCCAGAACAGTGGCTTCTGAGTTTTGTTTCCCAGGGAAAAAGCCTGTACAATGGTTCAGGGTCTTGCGGCATTAAATTGCCGGGTGCCTCCTGGAATTGCTCCTCTCGCAGGATGCCTCCCAGACGCAAGGTGGCACCAGTTCCAACTTGGTCTGGTTTGAGAGTGCCAATAAAGTTCTGAAAACTGACACCCAGAACAATGGCTTGTTAGTGTTGTTTCCCAGGGAAAAAGCCTGTACAATGGTTCAGGGGCCTGAGGCCTTAAATTGCCGGGTGCCTCCTGGAATTCGGCCTCTCGCAGGATGCCTCCCAGACGCAAGGTGGCACCAGTTCCAACTTGGTCTGGTTCGAGAGTGCCAAGTGTGTCCTGCAAACTGACACCAAGAACAGTGGCTTGTGAGTTTTGTTTCCCAGGGAAAAAGCCTGTAGAATGGTACAGGGTCCTGTGGCCTTAAATTGCCAGGTGCCTCCTGGAATTCGGCCTTTCGCAGGATGCCTCCCAGACGCAAGGTTGCACCAGTAACAACTTGGTGTGGTTGGAGAGAGCCAAGTGTGTCCTGAAAATTGACACCCAGAACAGGGGCTTGTGAGTTTTGTTTCCCAGGGAAAACGCCTGTACAATGGTTCAGGGGCCTGAGGCCTTAAATTACCTGGTGCCTCCTGGAATTCAGCCTCTCGCAGGATGCCTCCCAGACGCAAGGTGGCACCAGTTCCAACTTGGTCTGGTTTGAGAGTGCCAAGTGTGTCCTGAAAACTGACACCCAGAACAGTGGCTTGTGAGTTTTGTTTCCCAGGGAAAACGCCTGTACAATGGTTCAGGGTAACGCCGCCTTAAATAGCCGGGTGCCTCCTGGAGATCCGCCTCTCGCAGGATGTCTTCGAGACGCAAGGTGGCACCAGTGCCAACTTGGTCTGGTTTAAGAGTGTAAAGTGGGTCCTGAAAACTGACACCCAGAAGAGTGACTTGTGAGTTTTGTTTCCCATGGAAAAAGCCTGGACAATGGTTCAGGAGCCTGCGGCCTTAAATTGCCGGCTGCCTCCTGGAATTGCACCTCTCGCAGGATGCATCCCAGACGCAAGGTGGCACCAGTTCAAACTTGGTCTGGTTTAAGAGTGCCAAGTGGGTCCTGAAAACACACACCCAGAACAGTGGCTTCTGAGTTTTGTTTCCCAGAGAAAAAGCCTGTACAATGGTTCAGGGTCCTGTGGCCTTAAATTGCCGGGTGCCTCCTGGAGATCCGCCTCTCGCAGGATGCCTCCCAGACGCAAAATGACACCAGTGCCCAGTTGGTCTGGTTTGAGAGTGCCAGGTGGGTCCTGAAAACTGACACCCAGAACAGGGGCTTGTGAGTTTTGTTTCCCAGGGAAAAAGCCTGTACAATGGTTCAGTGGCCTGCGGCCTTAAATTGCCGAGTTCCTCCTGGAATTCGGCCTCTTGCAGGATTCCTCCCAGACGCAAGGTGGCACCAGTTCCAACTTGGTCTGGTTTGAGAGTGCCAATAAGTTCTGAAGACTCACACCCAGAACAATGGCTTGTGAGTTTTGTTTCCAAGGGAAAAAGCCTGTACAATGGTTCAGGATCCTGCGGCCTTAAATTGCCGGATGCCTCCTGGAATTGAGCATCTCGCAGGATGCCTCCCAGACGCAAGGTGGCACCAGTTCCAACTTGGTCTGGTTTAAGAGTGCCAAGTGGGTCCTGAAAACTGACACCCAGAACAGTGGCTTGTGAGTTTGTTTCCCAGGGAAAAAGCCTGTACAATGGTTCAGGGGCCTGAGGCCTTAAATTGCCAGGTGCCTCCTGGAATTCGGCCTCTCGCAAAATTCCTCCCAGACGCAAGATAGCACCAGTTCCAACTTGGTCTGGTTTAAGAGTTCCAAGTGGGTCCTGAAAACTGACACCCAGAACAGTGGCTTGTGAGTTTTGTTTCCCAAGGGAAAAGCCTGTACAATGGTTAAGGGCCCTGTGGCCTTAAATTACCGGGTGCCTCCTGGAGATCCGCCTCTTGCTGGATGCCTCCCAGACGCAAAATGACACCAGTGCCAACTAGGTCTGTTTTGAGAGTGCCAAGTGGGTCCTGAAAACTGACACCCAGAACAGTGGCTTGTGAGTTTTATTTTCTAGGGAAAAAGCCTGTAGAATGGTTCAGGGTCCTGCGGCCTTAAATTTCCGGGTGCCTCCTGGAATTCGGCCTCTCGCGAAATTCCTCCCAGACGCAAGGTGGCACCACTTCCAACTTGGTCTGGTTTAAGAGTGCCAAGTGGGTCCTGAAAACTAACACCCAGAACAGTGGCTTCTGAGTTTTGTTTCCCAGGGAAAAAGCCTGTATAATGGTTCAGGGTCCTGAGGCCTTAAATAGCCGGGTGCCTCCTGGAATTCGGTTTCTCGCAGGATGCCTCCCAGACGCAAGGTGGCACCAGTGCCAACTTGGTCTGGTTTGAGAGTGCTAAGTGCGTCCTGAAAACTGACACCCAGAACAGTGCCTTCAGAGTTTTGTGTCCCAGGGAAAACCTGTACAATTGTTCAGGGTTCTGATCCCTTAAATTGCCAGGTGCCTCCTGGAATTCGGCCTCTTGCAGAATGCCTCCCAGACGCAAGGTGGCACCAGTTCCAACTTGGTCTGGTTCGAGAGTTCCAAGTGTGTCCTGAAAACTGACACCCAGAACAGTGGCTTGTGAGTGTTGTTTCCCAGGGAAAAAGCCTGTACAATGGTTCAGGGTCCTGCGGCCTTAAATTGCCGGATGCCTCCTGGAATTGCGCCTCTCGCAGGATGCTTCCCAGACGCAAGGTGGCACCAGTTCCAACTTGGTCTGGTTTGAGAGTGCCAAGTGGGTCCTGAAAACTGACACCCAGAACAGTGGCTTGTGAGTTTTGTTTCCCAGGGAAAAAGCCTGTACAATGGTTCAGGGTCCTGAGGCCTTAAATTGCCGGATGCTTCCTGGAATTCGGCCTCTCGCAAAATTCCTCCCAGACGCAAGATAGCACCAGTTCCAACTTGGTCTGGTTTAAGAGTGCCAAGTGGGTCCTGGAAATTGACACCCAGAACAGTGGCTTGTGAGTTTTGTTTCCCAGGGAAGATGCCTGTTCAATGGTTCAGGGGCCAGAGGCCTTAAATACCCGGGTGCCTCCTTGAATTCGGGCTCTCGCAGGATGCCTCCCAGACGCAAGGTGGCACCAGTTCCAACTTGGTCTGGTTTAAGAGTGCCAAGTGGGTCCTGAAAACTGACACCCAGAACAGTGGCTTGTGAGTTTTGTTTCCCAGGGAAAAAGCCTGTACAATGGTTCAGGGTCCTGTGGCCTTAAATTGCCGGGTGCCTCCTGGAGATCCGCCGCTCGCAGGATGCCTCCCAGACGCAAAATGACACCAGTGCACACTTGGTCTGGTTTGAGAGTGCCAGGTGGGTCCTGCAAACTGACACCCAGAACAGTGGCTTGTGAGTTTTGTTTCCTAGGGAAAACGCCTGTAAAATGGTTCAGGGCCTGAGGCCGTAAAATGCCGGATGCCTCCTGGAATTCGGCCTCTCGCAGTATGCCTCCCAGACGCAAGGTGGTACCAGTTCCAACTTGGTCTGGTTTGAGAGTACCAAGTGGGTCCTGAAAACTGACACCCAGAACAGTGGCTTGTGAGTTTTGTTTCCAAGGGAAAATGCCTGTACAATGGTTCAGGGGCCGGAGGCCTTAAATTGCCGGGTGCCTCCTGGAATTCGGCCTCTCGCAGGATGCCTCCCAGACGCAAGGTGGCACCAGTTCCAACTTGGTCTGGTTTGAGAGTGCCAATGAAGTTCTGAAAACTGACACCCAGAACAATGGCTTTTGAGTTTTGTTTCCCAGGGAAAAAGCCTGTATAATGGTTCAGGGGCCTGAGGCCTTAAATAGCCGGGTGCCTCCTGGAATTCGGTTTCTCGCAGGATGCCTCCCAGACGCAAGGTGGCACCAGTGCCAACTTGATCTGGTTTGAGAGTGCTAAGTGGGTCCTGCAAACTGACACCCAGAACAGTGGCTTGTGAGTTTTATTTCCTAGGGAAAAAGCCTGTACAATTTTTCAAAGGCCTGCCGCCTTCAATTGCCGAGTGCCTCCTGGAATTCGGCCTCTCGCAGGATGCCTCCCAGACGCAAGGTGGCATCAGTTCCAACTTGGTCTGGTTTGAGAGTGCCAATAAAGTTCTGAAAACTGACACCCAGAACAGTGGCTTGTGAGTTTTGTTTCCCAGGGAAAAAGCCTGTAAAATGGTACAGGGTCCTGAGGCCTTAAATTGCCGGGTGCCTCCTGGAATTCGGCCTCTCGCAAGATGCCTCCCAGACGCAAGGTGGCACCAGTTCCAACTTGGTCTGGTTTAAGAGTGCCAAGTGGGTCCTGAAAACTGACACCCAGAACAGTGGCTTCTCAGTTTTGTTTCCCAGGGAAAAAGCCTGTACAATGGTTCAGGGGCTTGAAGCCTTAAATTGCCGGGTGCCTCCTGGAATTCGGCCTCTCGCAGGATGCCTCCCAGACGCAAGGTGGCACGATTTCAAAGTTGGTCTGCTTTAGGAATGCCAAGTGGGTCCTGAAAACTAACACCCAGAACACTGGCTTGTGAGTTTTGTTTTCCAGGGAAAAAGCCTGTAAAATTGTTCAGGGGCCTGCGGCCTTAAATTGCCGAGTGCCTCCTGGAATTCGGCCTCACACAGGATGCCTCCCAGACGCAAGTTGGCACCAGTTCCAACTTGGTCTGGTTTAAGAGTGCCAAGTGGGTCCTGAAAACTGACACCCAGAACAGTGGCTTGTGAGTTTTGTTTCCCAGGGAAAAAGCCTCTACAATGGTTCAGGGTCCGGCGGCCTTAAATTGCCCGGTGCCTCCTGGAATTGCGCCTCTCGCAGGATGCCTCCCAGACGCAAGGTGGCACCAGTTCCAACTTGGTCTGGTTCGAGAGAGCCAATTGGGTCCTGAAAACTGACACCCAGAACAATGGCTTGTGAGTTTTGTTTCCCAGGGAAAAAGCCTGTACAATGGTTCAGGGGGCTGAGGCCTTAAATTTCCGGGTGCCTCCTGGAATTCGGCCTCTCGCAGGATGCCTCCCAGACGCAAGGTGGCACCAGTTCCAACTTGGTCTGGTTTAAGAGTGCCAAGTGGGTCCTGCAAACTGACACCCAGAACAGTGGCTTCTGAGTTTTTTTTTCCAAGGGAAAACCTGCAAAATTTTTCAGGGTTCTGATCCCTTTAATCGCCGGGTGCCTCCTGGAATTCGGCCTCTCGCAGGATGCCTCCCAGACGCAAGGTGGCACCAGTTCCAACTTGGTCTGGTTTAAGAGTGCCAAGTGGGTCCTGAAAACTGACACCCAGAACTGTGGCTTCTTAGTTTTGTTTCCCAGGGAAAAAGCCTGTACAATGGTTCAGGGTCCTGCGGCCTTAAATTGCCGGGTGCCTCCTGGAGATCCGCCTCTCTCAGGATGCCTCAAAGATGCAATATAACACCAGTGCCAACTTGGTCTGGTTTGAGAGTGCCAGGTGGCTCCTGCAAACTGACACCCAGAACAGTGGCTTGTGAGTTTTTTTCTTAGGGAACAAGCCTGCAAAATGGTTCAGGGTCCTGAGGCCCTAAATTGACGGGTGCCTCCTGGAATTGCGCCTCTCGCAGGATGCCTCCCAGACGCAAAGTGGCACCAGTGCCAACTTGGTCTGGTTTGAGAGTGCCAGGTGGCTCCTGCAAACTGACACCCAGAACAGTGGCTAGTGAGTTTTGTTTCCCAGGGAAAACGCCTGTACAATGGTTCAGGGGCCTGAGGCTGTAAAATGCCGGATGCCTCCTGGAAGTCGGCCTCTCGCAGGATGCCTCCCAGACGCAAGGTGGTACCAGTTCCAACTTGGTCTGGTTTGACAGTACCAAGTGGGTCCTGCAAACTGACACCCAGAACAGTGGCTTGTGAGTTTTGTTTCCAAGGGAAAATGCCTGTATAATGGTTCAAAGGCCTGAGGCCTTAAATTGCCGGGTGCCTCCTGGAATTCGGCCTCTCGCAGGATCCCTCCCAGACGCAAGCTGGCACCAGTTCAAACTTGGTCTGGTTTGAGAGTGCCAATAAAGTTCTGAAAACTGACACCCAGAACAGTGGCTTGTGAGTTTTGTTTCCCAGGGAAAAAGCCTGTACAATGGTTCAGGGTCCTGCGGCCTTAAATTGCCGGGTGCCTCCTGGAATTCCGTTTCTCGCAGGATGCCTCCCAGACGCATAGTGGCACCAGTTCCAACTTGGTCTGGTTCGAGAGTTTCAAGTGTGTCCTGCAAACTGACACCCAGAACAGTGGCTTGTGAGTTTTGTTTCCCAGGGAAAAAGCCTGTAGAATGGTACAGGGTCCTGCGGCCTTAAATTGCCGGGTGCCTCCTGGAATTCGGCCTCTCGCAGGATGCCTCCCAGACGCAAGGCGGCACCAGTGCAAACTTGGTCTGGTTTGAGAGTGCCAAGTGGGTCCTGAAAACTGACACCCAGAACAGTGGCTTGTGAGTTTTGTTTCCCAGGGAAAACGCCTGTACAATGGTTTAGGGTAACGCCGCCTTAAATACCCGGGTGCCTCCTGGAGATCCGCCTCTCGCAGGATGTCTTCCATACGTAAGGTGGCACCAGTGCCAACTTGGTCTGGTTTAAGAGTGTCAAGTGGGTCCTGCAAACTGACACCCAGAACAGTGGCTTGTGAGTTTTGTTTCCCAGCGAAAAAGCCTGGATATTGGTTCAGGAGCCTGCGGCTTTAAATTGCCGGATGCCTCCTGGAATTGCGCCTCTCGCTGGATGCATCCCAGACGCAAGGTGGCACCAGGGTGACTTGGAATGGTTTGAGAGTGCCAAGTGGGTCCTGAAAACTGACACCCAGAACAGTGGCTTGTGAGTTTTGTTTCCCAGGGAAAAAGCCTGGACAATGGTTCAGGGGCCTGACACCTTAAATTGCCGAGTGCCTCCTGGAGATCCGCGTCTCGCAGGATGCCTCCCAGACGCAAGGTGGCACCAGTGCCAACTTGGTCTGGTTTAAGAGTGCCAAGTGGGTCCTGCAAACTGACACCCAGAGCAGTGGCTTGTGAGTTTTGTTTCCCAGGGAAAACCTGTACAATTGTTCAGGGTTCTGAGGCCTTAAATTGCCGGGTGCCTCCTGGAATTCGGCCTCTCGCAGGATGCCTCCCAGACGCAAGGTGGCACCAGTTCCAACTTGGTCTGGTTTAAGAGTGCCAAGTGGGTCCTGCAAACTGACACCCAGAACCGTGGCTTCTGAGTTTTGTTTCCCAGGGAAAAAGCCTGTACAATAGTTCAGGGGCCTGAGGCCTTAAATTGCCGGGTGCCTCCTGGAATTCAGCCTCTTGCAAGATGCCTCCCCGACGCTAGGGTGAACCAGTTCCAACTTGGTCTGGTTTAAGAGTGCCAAGTGGGTCCTGAAAACTGACACCAAGAACTGTCGCTTCTTAGTTTTGTTTCCCAGGGAAAAAGCCTGTACAATGGTTCAGGGTCCTGCGGTTTTAAATTGCCGGGTGCCTCCTGGAGATCCGCCTCTCTCAGGATGCCTCAAAGATGCAATATAACACCAGTGCCAACTTGGTCTGGTTTGAGAGTGCCAGGTGGCTCCTGCAAACTGACACCCAGAACAGTGGCTTGTGAGTTTTTTCTTAGGGAACAAGCCTGCACAATGGTTCAGGGTCCTGAGGCCCTAAATTGACGGGTGCCTCCTGGAATTGCGCCTCTCGCAGGATGCCTCCCAGACGCAAAGTGGCACCAGTGCCAACTTGGTCTGGTTTGAGAGTGCCAGGTGGCTCCTGCAAACTGACACCCAGAACAGTGGCTAGTGAGTTTTGTTTCCCAGGGAAAACGCCTGTACAATGGTTCAGGGGCCTGAGGCTGTAAAATGCCGGATGCCTCCTGGAAGTCGGCCTCTCGCAGGATGCCTCCCAGACGCAAGGTGGTACCAGTTCCAACTTGGTCTGGTTTGACAGTACCAAGTGGGTCCTGCAAACTGACACCCAGAACAGTGGCTTGTGAGTTTGTTTCCAAGGGAAAATGCCTGTATAATGGTTCAAAGGCCTGAGGCCTTAAATTGCCGGGTGCCTCCTGGAATTCGGCCTCTCGCAGGATGCCTCCCAGACGCAAGCTGGCACCAGTTCAAACTTGGTCTGGTTTGAGAGTGCCAATAAAGTTCTGAAAACTGACACCCAGAACAATGGCTTGTGAGTTTTGTTTCCCAGGGAAAAAGCCTGTACAATAGTTCAGGGGCCTGAGGCCTTAAATTGCCGGGTGCCTCCTGGAATTCGGCCTCTCGCAGGATGCCTCCCAGACGCAAGGCGGCACCAGTGCAAACTTGGTCTGGTTTAAGAGTGTCAAGTGGGTCCTGAAATCTGACACCCAGAACAATGGCTTGTGAGTTTTGTTTCCCATGGAAAAAGCCTTGAAAATGGTTCAGGAGCCTGCGGCCTTAAATTGCCGGGTGCCTCCTGGAATTGCACCTCTCGCAGGATGCATCCCAGACGCAAGGTGGCACCAGTTCAAACTTGGTCTGGTTTAAGAGTGCCAAGTGGGTCCTGAAAACACACACCCAGAACAGTGGCTTCTGAGTTTTGTTTCCCAGAGAAAAAGCCTGTACAATGGTTCAGGGTCCCGAGGCCTTAAATTGCCGGGTGCCTCCTGGAATTGCTCCTCTCGCAGGATGCATCTTAGACGCAAGGTGTCACCAGGGCCGACTTGGTCTGGTTTGAGAGTGCCAAGTGTGTCCTGAAAACTGACACCCAGAACAGTGGCTTGTGAGTTTTGTTTCCCAGGGAAAAAGCCTGTACAATGGTTCAGGGTCCTGCGGCCTTAAATTGCCGGGTGCCTCCTGGAATTCGGTCTCTCGCAGGATGCCTCCCAGACGCAAGGTGGCAACAGTACCAACTTGGTCTGGTTTGCGAGAGCCAAGTGGGTCCTGAAAACTGACACCCAGAACAATGGCTTGTGAGTTTTGTTTCCCAGGGAAAAAGCCTGTACAATGGTTCAGGGGCCTGAGGCCTTAAATTGCCAGGTGCCTCCTGGAATTCGGCCTCTCGCAGGATGCCTCCCAGACGCAAGGTGGCACCAGTGCCAACTTGGTGTGGTTTGAGAGTGCTAAGTGGGTACTGCAAACTGACACCCAGAACAGTGGTTTCTGAGTTTTGTTTCCCAGGGAAAACCTGTACAATTGTTCAGGGTTCTGATCCCTTAAATTGCCGGGTGCCTCCTGGAATTCGGCCTCTCGCAGGATGCCTCCCAGACGCAAGGTGGCACCAGTGCCAACTTGGTCTGGTTTGAGAGTGCCAGGTGGCTCCTGCAAACTGACATCCAGAACAGTGGCTTGTGAGTTTTGTTTCTTAGGGAACAAGCCTTTACAATGGTTCAGGGTCCTGCTGCCCTAAATTGACGGGTGCCTCCTGGAATTGCGCCTCTCGCAGGATGCCTCCCAGACGCAAAGTGGCACCAGTGCCAACTTGGTCTGGTTTGAGAGTGCCAGGTCGCTCCTGCAAACTGAAACCCAGAACAGTGGCTAGTGAGTTTTGTTTCCCAGGGAAAACGCCTGTAAAATGGTTCAGGGGCCTGAGGCCTTAAATTGCCGGGTGCCTCCTATAATTGCTCCTCTCGCAGGATGCCTCCCAGACGCAAGGTGGCACCAGTTCCAACTTGGTCTGGTTTGAGAGTGCCAATAAAGTTCTGAAAACTGACACCCAGAACAATGGCTTGTGAGTTTTGTTTCCCAGGGAAAAAGCCTGTACAATGGTTCAGGGTCCTGCGGCCTTAAATTGCCGGGTGCCTCCTGGAATTGCGCCTCTCGCAGGATGCCTCCCAGACGCAAGGTGGCACCAGTTCCAACTTGGTCTGGTTTGAGAGTGCCAAGTGGGTCCTGCAAACTGACACCCAGAAGAGTGTCTTGTGAGTTTTGTTTCCCAGGGAAAACGCCTGTACAATGGTTTAGGGTAATGCCGACTTAAATAGCCGGGTGCCTCCTGGAGATCCGCCTCTCGCTGGATGTCTTCGAGACGCAAGGCGGCACCAGTTCCAACTTGGTCTGGTTTAAGAGTGTCAAGTGGGTCCTGAAAACTAACACCCAGAACAGTGGCTTGTGAGTTTTGTTTCCCAGGGAAAAAGCCTGGACAATGGTTCAGGAGCCTGCGGCCTTAAATTGCCGGGTGCCTCCTGGAATTGCACCTCTCGCAGGATGCATCCCAGACGCAAGGTGGCACCAGTTCAAACTTGGTCTGGTTTAAGAGTGCCAAGTGGGTCCTGAAAACACACACCCAGAACAGTGGCTTCTGAGTTTTGTTTCCCAGGGAAAAAGCCTGTACAATGGTACAGGGTCTTGCGGCCTTAAATTGCCGGGTACCTCCTGGAATTGCTCCTCTCGCAGGATGCCTCCCAGACGCAAGGTGGCACCAGTTCCAACTTGGTCTGGTTTGAGAGTGCCAATAAAGTTCTGAAAACTGACACCCAGAACAATGGCTTGTGAGTGTTGTTTCCCAGGGAAAAAGCCTGTACAATGGTTCAGGGGCCTGAGGCCTTAAATTGCCGGGTGCCTCCTGGAATTCGGTTTCTCGCAGAATGCCTCCCAGACGCAAGGTGGCACCAGTGCCAACTTGGTCTGGTTTGAGAGTGCTAAGTGGGTCCTGCAAACTGACACTGAGAACAGTGGCTTCTGAGTTTTGTTTCCCAGGGAAAACCTGTACAGTTGTTCAGGGTTCTGATCCCTTAAATTGCCGGGTGCCTCCTGGAATTCGGCCTCTCGCAGGATGCCTCCCAGACGCAAGGTGGCACCAGTTCCAACTTGGTCTGGTTCGAGAGTGCCAAGTGTGTCCTGCAAACTGACACCAAGAACAGTGGCTTGTGAGTTTTGTTTCCCAGGGAAAAAGCCTGTAGAATGGTACAGGGTCCTGCGGCCTTAAATTGCCAGGTGCCTCCTGGAATTCGGCCTTTCGCAGGATGCCTCCCAGACGCAAGGTGGCACCAGTGCCAACTTGGTCTGGTTGGAGAGAGCCAAGTGTGTCCTGAAAACTGACACCCAGAACAGGGGCTTGTGAGATTTGTTTCCCAGGGAAAACGCCTGTACAATGGTTCAGGGGCCTGAGGCCTTAAATTACCTGGTGCCTCCTGGAATTCAGCCTCTCGCAGGATGCCTCCCAAACGCAACGTGGCACCCGTTCCAACTTGGTCTGGTTTAAGAGTGCCAAGTGTGTCCTGCAAACTGACACCCAGAACAGTGGCATCTGAGTTTTGTTTCCCAGGGAAAACGCCTGTACAATGGTTTAGGGTAACGCCGCCTTAAATAGCCGGGTGCCTCCTGGAGATCCGCCTCTCGCAGGATGTCTTCGAGACGCAAGGTGGCACCAGTGCCAACTTGGTCTGGTTTAAGAGTGTCAAGTGAGTCCTGAAAACTGACACCCAGAACAGTGACTTGTGAGTTTTGTTTCCCATGGAAAAAGCCTGGACAATGGTTCTGGAGCCTGCGGCCTTAAATTGCCGGGTTCCTCCTGGAATTGCACCTCTCGCAGGATGCATCCCAGACGCAAGGTGGCACCAGTTCAAACTTGGTCTGGTTTAAGAGTGCCAAGTGGGTCCTGAAAACACACACCCAGAACAGTGGCTTCTGAGTTTTGTTTCCCAGGGAAAAAGCCTGTACAATGGTTCAGGGTCTTGCGGCCTTAAATTGCCGGGTGGCTCCTGGAATTGCTCCTCTCGCAGGATGCCTCCCAGACGCAAGGTGGCACCAGTTCCAACTTGGTCTGATTTGAGAGTGCCAATAAAGTTCTGAAAACTGACACCCAGAACAATGGCTTGTGAGTGTTGTTTCCCAGGGAAAACCTGTACAGTTGTTCAGGGTTCTGATCCCTTAAATTGCCGGGTGCCTCCTGGAATTCGGCCTCTCGCAGGATGCCTCCCAGACGCAAGGTGGCACCAGTGCAAACTTGGTCTGGTTTGAGAGTGCCAAGTGGGTCCTGAAAACTGACACCCAGAACAGTGGCTTGTGAGTTTTGTTTCCCAGGGAAACGCCTGTACAATGGTTCAGGGTCCTGCGGCCTTAAATTGCCGGGTGCCTCCTTGAATTGCGCCTCTCGCAGGATGCCTCCCAGACGCAAGGTGGCACCAGTGCCAACTTGGTCTGGTTTGAGAGTGCCAAGTGGGTCCTGCAAACTGACACCCAGAAGAGTGTCTTGTGAGTTTTGTTTCCCAGGGAAAACGCCTGTACAATTGTTTAGGGTAATGCCGCCTTAAATAGCCGGGTGCCTCCTGGAGATCCGCCTCTCGCAGGATGTCTTCGAGACGCAAGGCGGCACCAGTTCCAACTTGGTCTGGTTTAAGAGTGTCAAGTGGGTCCTGAAAACTAACACCCAGAAGAGTGACTTGTGAGTTTTGTTTCCCAGGGAAAAAGCCTGGACAATGGTTCAGGAGCCTGCGGCCTTAAATTGCCGGGTGCCTCCTGGAATTGCACCTCTCGCAGGATGCATCCCAGACGCAAGGTGGCACCAGTTCCAACTTGGTCTGGTTTAAGAGTGCCAAGTGGGTCCTGAAAACACACACCCAGAACAATGGCTTCTGAGTTTTGTTTCCCAGGGAAAAAGCCTGTACAATGGTTCAGGGTCTTGCGGCCTTAAATTGCCGGGTGCCTCCTGGAATTGCTCCTCTCGCAGGATGCCTCCCAGACGCAAGGTGGCACCAGTTCCAACTTGGTCTGGTTTGAGAGTGCCAATAAAGTTCTGAAAACTGACACCCAGAACAATGGCTTGTGAGTGTTGTTTCCCAGGGAAAAGCTGTACAGTTGTTCAGGGTTCTGATCCCTTAAATTGCCGGGTGCCTCCTGGAATTCGGCCTCTCGCAGGATGCCTCCCAGACGCAAGGTGGCACCAGTGCAAACTTGGTCTGGTTTGAGAGTGCCAAGTGGGTCCTGAAAACTGACACCCAGAACAGTGGCTTGTGAGTTTTGTTTCCCAGGGAAACGCCTGTACAATGGTTCAGGGTCTTGCGGCCTTAAATTGCCGGGTGCCTCCTATAATTGCTCCTCTCGCAGGATGCCTCCCAGACGCAAGGTGGCACCAGTGCCAACTTGGTCTGGTTTGAGAGTGCCAATAAAGTTCTGAAAACTGACACCCAGAACAATGGCTTGTTAGTGTTGTTTCCCAGGGAAAAAGCCTGTACAATGGTTCAGGGGCCTGAGGCCTTAAATTGCCGGGTGCCTCCTGGAATTCGGTTTCTCGCAGAATGCCTCCCAGACGCAAGGTGGCACCAGTGCCAACTTGGTCTGGTTTGAGAGTGCCAAGTGGGTCCTGCAAACTGACACCCAGAAGAGTGTCTTTTGAGTTTTGTTTCCCAGGGAAAACGCCTGTACAATTGTTTAGGGTAATGCCGACTTAAATAGCCGGGTGCCTCCTGGAGATCCGCCTCTCGCAGGATGTCTTCGAGACGCAAGGCGGCACCAGTTCCAACTTGGTCTGGTTTAAGAGTGTAAGTGGGTCCTGAAAACTAACACCCAGAACAGTGACTTGTGAGTTTTGTTTCCCAGGGAAAAAGCCTGGACAATGGTTCAGGAGCCTGCGGCCTTAAATTGCCGGGTGCCTCCTGGAATTGCACCTCTCGCAGGATGCATCCCAGACGCAAGGTGGCACCAGTTCCAACTTGGTCTGGTTTAAGAGTGCCAAGTGGGTCCTGAAAACACACACCCAGAACAGTGGCTTCTGAGTTTTGTTTCCCAGGGAAAAAGCCTGTACAATGGTTCAGGGTCTTGCGGCCTTAAATTGCCGGGTGCCTCCTGGAATTGCTCCTCTCGCAGGATGCCTCCCAGACGCAAGGTGGCACCAGTTCCAACTTGGTCTGATTTGAGAGTGCCAATAAAGTTCTGAAAACTGACACCCAGAACAATGGCTTGTTAGTGTTGTTTCCCAGGGAAAAAGCCTGTACAATGGTTCAGGGGCCTGAGGCCTTAAATTGCCGGGTGCCTCCTGGAATTCGGTTTCTTGCAGAATGCCTCCCAGACGCAAGGTGGCACCAGTGCCAACTTGGTCTGGTTTGAGAGTGCTAAGTGGGTCCTGCAAACTGACACCCAGAACAGTGGCTTCTG
This sequence comes from Fringilla coelebs, assembly GCF_963513975.1. Lineage (NCBI taxonomy): Eukaryota > Metazoa > Chordata > Aves > Passeriformes > Fringillidae > Fringilla > Fringilla coelebs. The sequence continues at coordinate 785,088 of NW_028167587.1, read as the reverse complement.
AGTTTTGTTTCCCAGGGAAAACCTGTACAGTTGTTCAGGGTTCTGATCCCTTAAATTGCCGGGTGCCTCTTGGAATTCGGCCTCTCGCAGGATGCCTCCCAGACGCAAGGTGACACCAGTTCCAACTTCGTCTGGTTCGAGAGTGCCAAGTGTGTCCTGCAAACTGACACCAAGAACAGTGGCTTGTGAGTTTTGTTTCCCAGGGAAAAAGCCTGTAGAATGGTACAGGGTCCTGCGGCCTTAAATTGCCAGGTGCCTCCTGGAATTCGGCCTTTCGCAGGATGCCTCCCAGACGCAAGGTTGCACCAGTAACAACTTGGTCTGGTTGGAGAGAGCCAAGTGTGTCCTGAAAACTGAGACCCAGAACAGGGGCTTGTGAGTTTTGTTTCCCAGGGAAAACGCCTGTAGAATGGTTCAGGGGCCTGAGGCCTTAAATTACCTGGTGCCTCCTGGAATTCAGCCTCTCGCAGGATGCCTCCCAGACGCAACGTGGCACCCGTGCCAACTTGGTCTGGTTTAAGAGTGCCAAGTGTGTCCTGCAAACTGACACCCAGAACAGTGGCATCTGAGTTTTGTTTCCCAGGGAAAAAGCCTGTACAATGGTTCAGGGTCCTGCGGCCTTAAATTGCCGGGTGCCTCCTGGAATTGCGCCTCTCGCAGGATGCCTCCCAGACGCAAGGTGGCACCAGTTCCAACTTGGTCTGGTTTGAGAGTGCCAAGTGGGTCCTGAAGACTAACACCCTGAACAGTGGCTTGTGAGTTTTGTTTCCCAGGGAAAACGCCTGTACAATGGTTTAGGGTAACGCCGCCTTAAATAGCTGGGTGCCTCCTGGAGATCCGCCTCTCGCAGGATATCTTCGAGACGCAAGGTGGCACCAGTGCCAACTTGGTCTGGTTTAAGAGTGTCAAGTGGGTCCTGAAAACTGACACCCAGAAGAGTGACTTGTGAGTTTTGTTTCCCATGGAAAAAGCCTGGAAAATGGTTCAGGAGCCTGCGGCCTTAAATTGCCGGGTGCCTCCTGGAATTGCACCTCTCGCAGGATGCATCCCAGACGCAAGGTGGCACCAGTTCAAACTTGGTCTGGTTTAAGAGTGCCAAGTGGGTCCTGAAAACACACACACAGAACAGTGGCTTGTGAGTTTTGTTTCCCAGAGAAAAAGCCTGTACAATGGTTCAGGGTCTTGCGGCCTTTAATTGCCGGGTGCCTCCTGGAATTGCTCCTCTCGCAGGATGCCTCCCAGACGCAAGGTGGCACCAGTTCCAACTTGGTCTGGTTTGAGAGTGCCAATAAAGTTCTGAAAACTGACACCCAGAACAATGGCTCGTGAGTGTTGTTTCCCAGGGAAAAGCTGTACAGTTGTTCAGGGTTCTGATCCCTTAAATTGCCGGGTGCCTCCTGGAATTCGGCCTCTCGCAGGATGCCTCCCAGACGCAAGGTGGCACCAGTGCAAACTTGGTCTGGTTTGAGAGTGCCAAGTGGGTCCTGAAAACTGACACCCAGAACAGTGGCTTGTGAGTTTTGTTTCCCAGGGAAACGCCTGTACAATGGTTCAGGGTCTTGCGGCCTTAAATTGCCGGGTGCCTCCTATAATTGCTCCTCTCGCAGGATGCCTCCCAGACGCAAGGTGGCACCAGTGCCAACTTGGTCTGGTTTGAGAGTGCCAATAAAGTTCTGAAAACTGACACCCAGAACAATGGCTTGTGAGTTTTGTTTCCCAGGGGAAAAGCCTGTACAATGGTTCAGGGGCCTGAGGCCTTAAATTGCCGGGTGCCTCCTGGAATTCGGTTTCTCGCAGAATGCCTCCCAGACGCAAGGTGGCACCAGTGCCAACTTGGTCTGGTTTGAGAGTGCTAAGTGGGTCCTGCAAACTGACACCCAGAACAGTGGCTTGTGAGTTTTGTTTCCCAGGGAAAACCTGTACAATTGTTCAGGGTTCTGATCCCTTAAATTGCCGGGTGCCTCCTGGAATTCGGCCTCTCGCAGGATACCTCCCAGACGCAAGGTGGCACCAGTTCCAACTTGGTCTGGTTCGAGAGTGCCAAGTGTTTCCTGCAAACTGACACCCAGAACAGTGGCTTCTGACCGTTGTTTCCCAGGGAAAAAGCCTGTAGAATGGTACAGGATCCTGCGGCCTTAAATTGCCGGGTGCCTCCTGGAATTCGGCCTTTCGCAGGATGCCTCCCAGACGCAAAGTGGCACCAGTTAAAACTTGGTCTGGTTTAAGAGTGCCAAGTGTGTCCTCCAAACTGACACCCAGAACAGTGGCTTGTGAGTTTTGTTTCCCAGGGAAAAAGCCTGTACAATGGTTCAGGGTCCTGCGGCCTTAAATTGCCGGGTGCCTCCTGGAATTGCGCCTCTCGCAGGATGCCTCCCAGACGCAAGGTGGCACTAATTAAAACTTGGTCTGATTTAAGAGTGCCAAGTGGGTCCTGAAAACTGACACCCAGAACAGTGGTTTGTGAGTTTTGTTTCCCAGGGAAAAAGCCTGTACAATGGTTCAGGGTCTTGCGGCCTTAAATTGCCGGGTGCCTCCTGGAATTGCGCCTCTCGCCGGATGCCTCCCAGACGCAAGGTGGCACCAGTTCCAACTTGGTCTGGTTTGAGAGTGCCAGTAAAGTTCTGAAAACTGACACCCAGAACAATGGCTTGTGAGTGTTGTTTCCCAGGGAAAAGCTGTACAGTTGTTCAGGGTTCTGATCCCTTAAATTGCCGGGTGCCTCCTGGAATTCGGCCTCTCGCAGGATGCCTCCCAGACGCAAGGTGGCACCAGTGCAAACTTGGTCTGGTTTGAGAGTGCCAAGTGGGTCCTGAAAACTGACACCCAGAACAGTGGCTTGTGAGTTTTGTTTCCCAGGGAAACGCCTGTACAATGGTTCAGGGTCTTGCGGCCTTAAATTGCCGGGTGCCTCCTATAATTGCTCCTCTCGCAGGATGCCTCCCAGACGCAAGGTGGCACCAGTTCCAACTTGGTCTGGTTTGAGAGTGCCAATAAAGTTCTGAAAACTGACACCCAGAACAATGGCTTGTTAGTGTTGTTTCCCAGGGAAAAAGCCTGTACAATGGTTCAGGGGCCTGAGGCCTTAAATTGCCGGGTGCCTCCTGGAATTCGGTTTCTCGCAGAATGCCTCCCAGACGCAAGGTGGCACCAGTGCCAACTTGGTCTGGTTTGAGAGTGCTAAGTGGGTCCTGCAAACTGACACCCAGAACAGTGGCTTCTGAGTTTTGTTTCCCAGGGAAAACCTGTACAGTTGTTCAGGGTTCTGATCCCTTAAATTGCCGGGTGCCTCCTGGAATTCGGCCTCTCGCAGGATGCCTCCCAGACGCAAGGTGGCACCAGTTCCAACTTGGTCTGGTTCGAGAGTGCCAAGTGTGTCCTGCAAACTGACACCAAGATCAGTGGCTTGTGAGTTTTGTTTCCCAGGGAAAAAGCCTGTAGAATGGTACAGGGTCCTGCGGCCTTAAATTGCCAGGTGCCTCCTGGAATTCGGCCTTTCGCAGGATGCCTCCCAGACGCAAGGTGGCACCAGTAACAACTTGGTCTGGTTGGAGAGAGCCAAGTGTGTCCTGAAAACTGAGACCCAGAACAGGGGCTTGTGAGTTTTGTTTCCCAGGGAAAAAGCCTGGACAATGGTTCAGGGGCCTGAGGCCTTAAATTACCTGGTGCCTCCTGGAATTCAGCCTCTCGCAGGATGCCTCCCAAACGCAACGTGGCACCCGTTCCAACTTGGTCTGGTTTAAGAGTGCCAAGTGTGTCCTGCAAACTGACACCCAGAACAGTGGCATCTGAGTTTTGTTTCCCAGGGAAAAAGCCTGGACAATGGTTCAGGGTCCTGCGGCCTTAAATTGCCGGGTGCCTCCTGGAATTGCGCCTCTCGCAGGATGCCTCCCAGACGCAAGGTGGCACCAGTTCCAACTTGGTCTGGTTTGAGAGTGCCAAGTGGGTCCTGAAGACTAACACCCAGAACAGTGGCTTGTGAGTTTTGTTTCCCAGGGAAAACGCCTGTACAATGGTTTAGGGTAACGCCGCCTTAAATAGCCGGGTGCCTCCTGGAGATCCGCCTCTCGCAGGATATCTTCGAGACGCAAGGTGGCACCAGTGCCAACTTGGTCTGGTTTAAGAGTGTCAAGTGGGTCCTGAAAACTGACACCCAGAAGAGTGACTTGTGAGTTTTGTTTCCCATGGAAAAAGCCTGGACAATGGTTCAGGAGCCTGCAGCCTTAAATTGCCGGGTGCCTCCTGGAATTGCAACTCTCGCAGGATGCATCCCAGACGCAAGGTGGCACCAGTTCAAACTTGGTCTGGTTTAAGAGTGCCAAGTGGGTCCTGAAAACACACACCCAGAATAGTGGCTTCTGAGTTTTGTTTCCCAGAGAAAAAGCCTGTACAATGGTTCAGGGTCTTGCGGCCTTTAATTGCCGGGTGCCTCCTGGAATTGCTCCTCTCGCCGGATGCCTCACAGACGCAAGGTGGCACCAGTTCCAACTTGGTCTGGTTTGAGAGTGCCAATAAAGTTCTGAAAACTGACACCCAGAACAATGGCTTGTGAGTGTTGTTTCCCAGGGAAAAGCTGTACAGTTGTTCAGGGTTCTGATCCCTTAAATTGCCGGGTGCCTCCTGGAATTCGGCCTCTCGCAGGATGCCTCCCAGACGCAAGGTGGCACCAGTGCAAACTTGGTCTGGTTTGAGAGTGCCAAGTGGGTCCTGAAAACTGACACCCAGAACAGTGGCTTGTGAGTTTTGTTTCCCAGGGAAACGCCTGTACAATGGTTCAGGGTCTTGCGGCCTTAAATTGCCGGGTGCCTCCTATAATTGCTCCTCTCGCAGGATGCCTCCCAGACGCAAGGTGGCACCAGTGCCAACTTGGTCTGGTTTGAGAGTGCCAATAAAGTTCTGAAAACTGACACCCAGAACAATGGCTTGTGAGTTTTGTTTCCCAGGGAAAAAGCCTGTACAATGGTTCAGGGGCCTGAGGCCTTAAATTGCCGGGTGCCTCCTGGAATTCGGTTTCTCGCAGAATGCCTCCCAGACGCAAGGTGGCACCAGTGCCAACTTGGTCTGGTTTGAGAGTGCCAAGTGGGTCCTGCAAACTGACACCCAGAAGAGTGTCTTGTGAGTTTTGTTTCCCAGGGAAAACGCCTGTACAATTGTTTAGGGTAATGCCGACTTAAATAGCCGGGTGCCTCCTGGAGATCCGCCTCTCGCAGGATGTCTTCGAGACGCAAGGCGGCACCAGTTCCAACTTGGTCTGGTTTAAGAGTGTAAGTGGGTCCTGAAAACTAACACCCAGAACAGTGACTTGTGAGTTTTGTTTCCCAGGGAAAAAGCCTGGACAATGGTTCAGGAGCCTGCGGCCTTAAATTGCCGGGTGCCTCCTGGAATTGCACCTCTTGCAGGATGCATCCCAGACGCAAGGTGGCACCAGTTCCAACTTGGTCTGTTTTAAGAGTGCCAAGTGGGTCCTGAAAACACACACCCAGAACAGTGGCTTCTGAGTTTTGTTTCCCAGGGAAAAAGCCTGTACAATGGTTCAGGGTCTTGCGGCCTTAAATTGCCGGGTGCCTCCTGGAATTGCTCCTCTCGCAGGATGCCTCCCAGACGCAAGGTGGCACCAGTTCCAACTTGGTCTGATTTGAGAGTGCCAATAAAGTTCTGAAAACTGACACCCAGAACAATGGCTTGTTAGTGTTGTTTCCCAGGGAAAAAGCCTGTACAATGGTTCAGGGGCCTGAGGCCTTAAATTGCCGGGTGCCTCCTGGAATTCGGTTTCTTGCAGAATGCCTCCCAGACGCAAGGTGGCACCAGTGCCAACTTGGTCTGGTTTGAGAGTGCTAAGTGGGTCCTGCAAACTGACACCCAGAACAGTGGCTTCTGAGTTTTGTTTCCCAGGGAAAACCTGTACAGTTGTTCAGGGTTCTGATCCCTTAAATTGCCGGGTGCCTCCTGGAATTCGGCCTCTCGCAGGATGCCTCCCAGACGCAAGGTGACACCAGTTCCAACTTGGTCTGGTTCGAGAGTGCCAAGTGTGTCCTGCAAACTGACACCAAGAACAGTGGCTTGTGAGTTTTGTTTCCCAGGGAAAAAGCCTGTAGAATGGTACAGGGTCCTGCGGCCTTAAATTGCCAGGTGCCTCCTGGAATTCGGCCTTTCGCAGGATGCCTCCCAGACGCAAGGTTGCACCAGTAACAACTTGGTCTGGTTGGAGAGAGCCAAGTGTGTCCTGAAAACTGACACCCAGAACAGGGGCTTGTGAGTTTTGTTTCCCAGGGAAAACGCCTGTAGAATGGTTCAGGGGCCTGAGGCCTTAAATTACCTGGTGCCTCCTGGAATTCAGCCTCTCGCAGGATGCCTCCCAGACGCAACGTGGCACCCGTTCCAACTTGGTCTGGTTTAAGAGTGCCAAGTGTGTCCTGCAAACTGACACCCAGAACAGTGGCATCTGAGTTTTGTTTCCCAGGGAAAAAGCCTGTACAATGGTTCAGGGTCCTGCGGCCTTAAATTGCCGGGTGCCTCCTGGAATTGCGCCTCTCGCAGGATGCCTCCCAGACGCAAGGTGGCACCAGTTCCAACTTGGTCTGGTTTGAGAGTGCCAAGTGGGTCCTGAAGACTAACACCCAGAACAGTGGCTTGTGAGTTTTGTTTCCCAGGGAAAACGCCTGTACAATGGTTTAGGGTAACGCCGCCTTAAATAGCCGGGTGCCTCCTGGAGATCCGCCTCTCGCAGGATGTCTTCGAGACGCAAGGTGGCACCAGTGCCAATTTGGTCTGGTTTAAGAGTGTCAAGTGGGTCCTGAAAACTGACACCCAGAAGAGTGACTTGTGAGTTTTGTTTCCCATGGAAAAAGCCTGGAAAATGGTTCAGGAGCCTGCGGCCTTAAATTGCCGGGTGCCTCCTGGAATTGCACCTCTCGCAGGATGCATCCCAGACGCAAGGTGGCACCAGTTCAAACTTGGTCTGGTTTAAGAGTGCCAAGTGGGTCCTGAAAACACACACACAGAACAGTGGCTTGTGAGTTTTGTTTCCCAGAGAAAAAGCCTGTACAATGGTTCAGGGTCTTGCGGCCTTAAATTGCCGGGTGCCTCCTATAATTGCTCCTCTCGCAGGATGCCTCCCAGACGCAAGGTGGCACCAGTGCCAACTTGGTCTGGTTTGAGAGTGCCAATAAAGTTCTGAAAACTGACACCCAGAACAATGGCTTGTGAGTTTTGTTTCCCAGGGGAAAAGCCTGTACAATGGTTCAGGGGCCTGAGGCCTTAAATTGCCGGGTGCCTCCTGGAATTCGGTTTCTCGCAGAATGCCTCCCAGACGCAAGGTGGCACCAGTGCCAACTTGGTCTGGTTTGAGAGTGCTAAGTGGGTCCTGCAAACTGACACCAAGAACAGTGGCTTGTGAGTTTTGTTTCCCAGGGAAAACCTGTACAATTGTTCAGGGTTCTGATCCCTTAAATTGCCGGGTGCCTCCTGGAATTCGGCCTCTCGCAGGATGCCTCCCAGACGCAAGGTGGCACCAGTTCCAACTTGGTCTGGTTCGAGAGTGCCAAGTGTTTCCTGCAAACTGACACCCAGAACAGTGGCTTCTGACCGTTGTTTCCCAGGGAAAAAGCCTGTAGAATGGTACAGGGTCCTGCGGCCTTAAATTGCCGGGTGCCTCCTGGAATTCGGCCTTTCGCAGGATGCCTCCCAGACGCAAAGTGGCACCAGTTAAAACTTGGTCTGGTTTAAGAGTGCCAAGTGTGTCCTCCAAACTGACACCCAGAACAGTGGCTTGTGAGTTTTGTTTCCCAGGGAAAAAGCCTGTACAATGGTTCAGGGTCCTGCGGCCTTAAATTGCCGGGTGCCTCCTGGAATTGCGCCTCTCGCAGGATGCCTCCCAGACGCAAGATGGCACCAGTTCCAACTTGGTCTGGTTTAAGAGTGCCAAGTGGGTCCTGAAAACTGACACCCAGAACAGTGGTTTGTGAGTTTTGTTTCCCAGGGAAAAAGCCTGTACAATGGTTCAGGGTCTTGCGGCCTTAAATTGCCGGGTGCCTCCTGGAATTGCGCCTCTCGCCGGATGCCTCCCAGACGCAAGGTGGCACCAGTTCCAACTTGGTCTGGTTTGAGAGTGCCAGTAAAGTTCTGAAAACTGACACCCAGAACAATGGCTTGTGAGTGTTGTTTCCCAGGGAAAAGCTGTACAGTTGTTCAGGGTTCTGATCCCTTAAATTGCCGGGTGCCTCCTGGAATTCGGCCTCTCGCAGGATGCCTCCCAGACGCAAGGTGGCACCAGTGCAAACTTGGTCTGGTTTGAGAGTGCCAAGTGGGTCCTGAAAACTGACACCCAGAACAGTGGCTTGTGAGTTTTGTTTCCCAGGGAAACGCCTGTACAATGGTTCAGGGTCTTGCGGCCTTAAATTGCCGGGTGCCTCCTATAATTGCTCCTCTCGCAGGATGCCTCCCAGACGCAAGGTGGCACCAGTTCCAACTTGGTCTGGTTTGAGAGTGCCAATAAAGTTCTGAAAACTGACACCCAGAACAATGGCTTGTTAGTGTTGTTTCCCAGGGAAAAAGCCTGTACAATGGTTCAGGGGCCTGAGGCCTTAAATTGCCGGGTGCCTCCTGGAATTCGGTTTCTCGCAGAATGCCTCCCAGACGCAAGGTGGCACCAGTGCCAACTTGGTCTGGTTTGAGAGTGCTAAGTGGGTCCTGCAAACTGACACCCAGAACAGTGGCTTCTGAGTTTTGTTTCCCAGGGAAAACCTGTACAGTTGTTCAGGGTTCTGATCCCTTAAATTGCCGGGTGCCTCCTGGAATTCGGCCTCTCGGAGGATGCCTCCCAGACGCAAGGTGGCACCAGTTCCAACTTGGTCTGGTTTGAGAGTGCCAAGTGTGTCCTGCAAACTGACACCAAGATCAGTGGCTTGTGAGTTTTGTTTCCCAGGGAAAAAGCCTGTAGAATGGTACAGGGTCCTGCGGCCTTAAATTGCCAGGTGCCTCCTGGAATTCGGCCTTTCGCAGGATGCCTCCCAGACGCAAGGTTGCACCAGTAACAACTTGGTCTGGTTGGAGAGAGCCAAGTGTGTCCTGAAAACTGAGACCCAGAACAGGGGCTTGTGAGTTTTGTTTCCCAGGGAAAACGCCTGTAGAATGGTTCAGGGGCCTGAGGCCTTAAATTACCTGGTGCCTCCTGGAATTCAGCCTCTCGCAGGATGCCTCCCAAACGCAACGTGGCACCCGTTCCAACTTGGTCTGGTTTAAGAGTGCCAAGTGTGTCCTGCAAACTGACACCTAGAACAGTGGCATCTGAGTTTTGTTTCCCAGGGAAAAAGCCTGTACAATGGTTCAGGGTCCTGCGGCCTTAAATTGCCGGGTGCCTCCTGGAATTGCGCCTCTCGCAGGATGCCTCCCAGACGCAAGGTGGCACCAGTTCCAACTTGGTCTGGTTTGAGAGTGCCAAGTGGGTCCTGAAGACTAACACCCAGAACAGTGGCTTGTGAGTTTTGTTTCCCAGGGAAAACGCCTGTACAATGGTTTAGGGTAACGCCGCCTTAAATAGCCGGGTGCCTCCTGGAGATCCGCCTCTCGCAGGATATCTTCGAGACGCAAGGTGGCACCAGTGCCAACTTGGTCTGGTTTAAGAGTGTCAAGTGGATCCTGAAAACTGACACCCAGAAGAGTGACTTGTGACTTTTGTTTCCCATGGAAAAAGCCTGGACAATGGTTCAGGAGCCTGCAGCCTTAAATTGCCGGGTGCCTCCTGGAATTGCAACTCTTGCAGGATGCATCCCAGACGCAAGGTGGCACCAGTTCAAACTTGGTCTGGTTTAAGAGTGCCAAGTGGGTCCTGAAAACACACACCCAGAATAGTGGCTTCTGAGTTTTGTTTCCCAGAGAAAAAGCCTGTACAATGGTTCAGGGTCTTGCGGCCTTTAATTGCCGGGTGCCTCCTGGAATTGCTCCTCTCGCCGGATGCCTCACAGACGCAAGGTGGCACCAGTTCCAACTTGGTCTGGTTTGAGAGTGCCAATAAAGTTCTGAAAACTGACACCCAGAACAATGGCTTGTGGGTGTTGTTTCCCAGGGAAAAGCATTACAGTTGTTCAGGGTTCTGATCCCTTAAATTGCCAGGTGCCTCCTGGAATTCGGCCTCTCGCAGGATGCCTCCCAGACGCAAGGTGGCACCAGTGCAAACTTGTTCTGGTTTGAGAGTGCCAAGTGGGTCCTGAAAACTGACACCCAGAACAGTGGCTTGTGAGTTTTGTTTCCCAGGGAAACGCCTGTACAATGGTTCAGGGTCTTGCGGCCTTAAATTGCCGGGTGCCTCCTATAATTGCTCCTCTCGCAGGATGCCTCCCAGACGCAAGGTCGCACCAGTGCCAACTTGGTCTGGTTTGAGAGTGCCAAGTGGGTCCTGCAAACTGACACCCAGAAGAGTGTCTTGTGAGTTTTGTTTCCCAGGGAAAACGCCTGTACAATGGTTTAGGGTAATGCCTACTTAAATAGCCGGGTGCCTCCTGGAGATCCGCCTCTCGCTGGATGTCTTCGAGACGCAAGGCGGCACCAGTTCCAACTTGGTCTGGTTTAAGAGTGTCAAGTGGGTCCTGAAAACTAACACCCAGAACAGTGACTTGTGAGTTTTGTTTCCCAGGGAAAAAGCCTGGACAATGGTTCAGGAGCCTGCGGCCTTAAATTGCCGGGTGCCTACTGGAATTGCACCTCTCGCAGGATGCATCCCAGACGCAAGGTGGCACCAGTTCAAACTTGGTCTGGTTTAAGAGTGCCAAGTGGGTCCTGAAAACACACACCCAGAACAGTGGATTCTGAGTTTTGTTTCCCAGGGAAAAAGCCTGTACAATGGTTCAGGGTCTTGCGGCCTTAAATTGCCGGGTGCCTCCTGGAATTGCTCCTCTCGCAGGATGCCTCCCAGACGCAAGGTGGCACCAGTTCCAACTTGGTCTGGTTTGAGAGTGCCAATAAAGTTCTGAAAACTGACACCCAGAACAATGGCTTGTGAGTGTTGTTTCCCAGGGAAAAAGCCTGTAGAATGGTACAGGGTCCTGCGGCCTGAAATTGCCGGGTGCCTCCTGGAATTCGGCCTTTCGCAGGATGCCTCCCAGACGCAAGATGGCACCAGTGCCAACTTGGTCTGGTTGGAGAGAGCCAAGTGTGTCCTGAAAACTGACACCCAGAACAGGGGCTTGTGAGTTTTGTTTCCCAGGGAAAACGCCTGTACAATGGTTCAGGGGCCTGAGGCCTTAAATTACCTGGTGCCTCCTGGAATTCAGCCTCTCGCAGGATGCCTCCCAGACGCAACGTGGCACCCGTTCCAACTTGGTCTGGTTTAAGAGTGCCAAGTGTGTCCTGCAAACTGACACCCAGAACAGTGGCATTTGAGTTTTGTTTCCCAGGGAAAAAGCCTGTACAATGGTTCAGGGTCCTGCGGCCTTAAATTGCCGGGTGACTCCTGGAATTGCGCCTCTCGCAGGATGCCTCCCAGACGCAAGGTGGCAGCAGTTCCAACTTCGTCTGGTTTGAGAGTGCCAATAAAGTTCTGAAAACTGACACCCACAACAATGGCTTGTGAGTGTTGTTTCCCAGGGAAAACCTGTACAGTTGTTCAGGTTTCTGATCTCTTAAATTGCCGGGTGCCTCCTGGAATTGCGCCTCTCGCAGGATGCCTCCCAGACGCAAGGTGGCACCAGTGCAAACTTGGTCTGGTTTGAGAGTGCCAAGTGGGTCCTGAAAACTGACACCCAGAACAGTGGCTTGTGAGTTTTGTTTCCCAGGGAAACGCCTGTACAATGGTTCAGGGTCTTGCGGCCTTAAATTGCCGGGTGCCTCCTTGAATTGCGCCTCTCGCAGGATGCCTCCCAGACGCAAGGTGGCACCAGTGCCAACTTGGTCTGGTTTGAGAGTGCCAAGTGGGTCCTGCAAACTGACACCCAGAAGAGTGTCTTGTGAGTTTTGTTTCCCAGGGAAAACGCCTGTACAATGGTTTAGGGTAATGCCGACTTAAATAGCCGGGTGCCTCCTGGAGATCCGCCTCTCGCAGGATGTCTTCGAGACGCAAGGCGGCACCAGTTCCAACTTGGTCTGGTTTAAGAGTGTCAAGTGGGTCCTGAAAACTGACACCCAGAACAGTGACTTGTGAGTTTTGTTTCCCAGGGAAAAAGCCTGGACAATGGTTCAGGAGCCTGCGGCCTTAAATTGCCGGGTGCCTCCTGGAATTGCACCTCTCGCAGGATGCATCCCAGACGCAAGGTGGCACCAGTTCCAACTTGGTCTGGTTTAAGAGTGCCAAGTGGGTCCTGAAAACACACACCCAGAACAGTGGCTTCTGAGTTTTGTTTCCCAGGGAAAAAGCCTGTACAATGGTTCAGGGTCTTGCGGCCTTAAATTGCCGGGTGCCTCCTGGAATTGCTCCTCTCGCAGGATGCCTCCCAGACGCAAGGTGGCACCAGTTCCAACTTGGTCTGGTTTGAGAGTGCCAATAAAGTTCTGAAAACTGACACCCAGAACAATGGCTTGTTAGTGTTGTTTCCCAGGGAAAACGCCTGTACAATGGTTCAGGGGCCTGAGGCCTTAAATTGCCGGGTGCCTCCTGGAATTCGGTTTCTCGCAGAATGCCTCCCAGACGCAAGGTGGCACCAGTGCCAACTTGGTCTGGTTTGAGAGTGCTAAGTGGGTCCTGCAAACTGACACCCAGAACAGTGGCTTCTGAGTTTTGTTTCCCAGGGAAAAAGCCTGTACAATGGTTCAGGGGCCTAAAGCCTTAAATTTCCAAGTGCCTCCTGGAAATCGGCCACTCGCAGGATGCCTCCCAGACGCAAGGTGGCACCAGTTCCAACTTGGCCTGGTTCGAGAGTGCCAAGTGTGTCCTGCAAACTGACACCAAGAACAGTGGCTTGTGAGTTTTGTTTCCCAGGGAAAAAGCCTGTAGAATGGTACAGGGTCCTGCGGCCTTAAATTGCCAGGTGCCTCCTGGAATTCGGCCTTTCGCAGGATGCCTCCCAGACGCAAGGTTGCACCAGTAACAACTTGGTCTGGTTGGAGAGAGCCAAGTGTGCCCTGAAAACTGACACCCAGAACAGGGGCTTGTGAGTTTTGTTTCCCAGGGAAAACGCCTGTACAATGGTTCAGGGGCCTGAGGCCTTAAATTACCTGGTGCCTCCTGGAATTCAGCCTCTCGCAGGATGCCTCCCAGACGCAAGGTGGCACCCGTTCCAACTTGGTCTGGTTTAAGAGTGCCAAGTGTGTCCTGCAAACTGACACCCAGAACAGTGGCATCTGAGTTTTGTTTCCCAGGGAAAAAGCCTGTACAATGGTTCAGGGTCCTGCGGCCTTAAATTGCCGGGTGCCTCCTGGAATTGCGCCTCTCGCAGGATGCCTCCCAGACGCAAGGTGGCACCAGTTCCAACTTGGTCTGGTTTGAGAGTGCCAAGTGGGTCCTGAAGACTAACACCCAGAACAGTGGCTTGTGAGTTTTGTTTCCCAGGGAAAACGCCTGTACAATGGTTTAGGGTAACGCCGCCTTAAATAGCCGGGTGCCTCCTGGAGATCCGCCACTCGCAGGATGTCTTCGAGACGCAAGGTGGCACCAGTGCCAACTTGGTCTGGTTTAAGAGTGTCAAGTGGGTCCTGAAAACTGACACCCAGAAGAGTGACTTGTGAGTTTTGTTTCCCATGGAAAAAGCCTGGACAATGGTTCAGGAGCCTGCGGCCTTAAATTGCCGGGTGCCTCCTGGAATTGCACCTCTCGCAGGATGCATCCCAGACGCAAGGTGGCACCAGTTCAAACTTGGTCTGGTTTAAGAGTGCCAAGTGGGTCCTGAAAACACACACCCAGAACAGTGGCTTCTGAGTTTTGTTTCCCAGAGAAAAAGCCTGTACAATGGTTCAGGGTCTTGCGGCCCAAAATTGCCGGGTGCCTCCTGGAATTGCTCCTCTCGCAGGATGCCTCCCAGACGCAAGGTGGCACCAGTTCCAACTTGGTCTGGTTTGAGAGTGCCAATAAAGTTCTGAAAACTGACACCCAGAACAATGGCTTGTGAGTGTGGTTTCCCAGGGAAAAGCTGTACAGTTTTTCAGGGTTCTGATCCCTTAAATTGCCGGGTGCCTCCTGGAATTCGGCCTCTCGCAGGATGCCTCCCAGACGCAAGGTGGCACCAGTGCAAACTTGGTCTGGTTTGAGAGTGCCAAGTGGGTCCTGAAAACTGACACCCAGAACAGTGGCTTGTGAGTTTTGTTTCCCAGGGAAACGCCTGTACAATGGTTCAGGGTCTTGCGGCCTAAAATTGCCGGGTGCCTCCTATAATTGCTTCTCTCGCAGGATGCCTCCCAGACGCAAGGTGGCACCAGTGCCAACTTGGTCTGGTTTGAGAGTGCCAATAAAGTTCTGAAAACTGACACCCAGAACAATGGCTTGTGAGTTTTGTTTCCCAGGGAAAAAGCCTGTACAATGGTTCAGGGGCCTGAGGCCTTAAATTGCCGGGTGCCTCCTGGAATTCGGTTTCTCGCAGAATGCCTCCCAGACGCAAGGTGGCACCAGTGCCAACTTGGTCTGGTTTGAGAGTTCTAAGTGGGTCCTGCAAACTGACACCCAGAACAGTGGCTTCTGAGTTTTGTTTCCCAGGGAAAACCTGTACAATTGTTCAGGGTTCTCATCCCTTAAATTGCCGGGTGCCTCCGGGAATTCGGCCTCTCGCAGGATGCCTCCCAGACGCAAGGTGGCACCAGTTCCAACTTGGTCTGGTTCGAGAGTGCCAAGTGTTTCCTGCTAACTGACACCCAGAACAGTGGCTTGTGAGTGTTGTTTCCCAGGGAAAAAGCCTGTAGAATGGTACAGGGTCCTGCGGCCTGAAATTGCCGGGTGCCTCCTGGAATTCGGCCTTTCGCAGGATGCCTCCCAGACGCAAGGTGGCACCAGTTCCAACTTGGTCTGGTTTGAGAGAGCCAAGTGTGTCCTGAAAACTGACACCCAGAACAGGGGCTTGTGAGTTTTGTTTCCCAGGGAAAACGCCTGTACAATGGTTCAGGGGCCTGAGGCCTTAAATTACCTGGTGCCTCCTGGAATTCAGCCTCTCGCAGGATGCCTCCCAGACGCAAAGTGGCACCAGTTAAAACTTGGTCTGGTGTAAGAGTGCCAAGTGTGTCCTCCAAACTGACACCCAGAACAGTGGCTTGTGAGTTTTGTTTCCCAGGGAAAAAGCCTGTACAATGGTTCAGGGTCTTGCGGCCTTAAATTGCCGGGTGCCTCCTGGAATTGCGCCTCTCGCAGGATGCCTCCCAGACGCAAGGTGGCACCAATTAAAACTTGGTCTGGTTTAAGAGTGCCAAGTGGGTCCTGAAAACACACACCCAGAACAGTGGCTTGTGAGTTTTGTTTCCCAGGGAAAAAGCCTGTACAATGGTTCAGGGTCTTGCGGCCTTAAATTGCCGGGTGCCTCCTGGAATTGCTCCTCTCGCCGGATGCCTCCCAGACGCAAGGTGGCACCAGTTCCAACTTGGTCTGGTTTGAGAGTGCCAAGTGTGTCCTGAAAACTGACACCCAGAACAGTGGCTTATGAGTGTTGTTTCCCAGGGAAAAAGCCTGTAGAATGGTACAGGGTCCTGCGGCCTTAAATTGCCGGGTGCCTCCTGGAATTCGGCCTTTCGCAGGATGCCTCCCAGACGCAAGGTGGCACCAGTTCCAACTTGGTCTGGTTGGAGAGAGCCAAGTGGGTCCTGAAAACTGACACCCAGAACAATGGCTTGTGAGTTTTGTTTCCCAGGGAAAACGCCTGTACAATGGTTCAGGGGCCTGAGGCCTTAAATTACCTGGCGCCTCCTGGAATTCAGCCTCTCGCAGGATGCCTCCCAGACGCAAAGTGGCACCAGTTAAAACTTGGTCTGGTTTAAGAGTGCCAAGTGTGTTCTCCAAATTGACACCCAGAACAGTGGCTTCTGAGTTTTGTTTCCCAGGGAAAAAGCCCGTACAATGGTTCAGGGTCCTGCGGCCTTAAATTGCCGGGTGCCTCCTGGAATTGCGCCTCTCGCAGGATGACTCCCAGACGCAAGGTGGCACCAGTTCCAACTTGGTCTGGTTTGAGAGTGCCAAGTGGGTCCTGCAAACTGACACCCAGAACAGTGACTTGTGAGTTTTGTTTCCCAGGGAAAACGCCTGTACAATGGTTTAGGGTAATGCCGACTTAAATAGCCGGGTGCCTCCTGGAGATCCGCCTCTCGCAGGATGTCTTCGAGACGCAAGGCGGCACCAGTTCCAACTTGGTCTGGTTTAAGAGTGTCAAGTGGGTCCTGAAAACTAACACCCAGAACAGTGACTTGTGAGTTTTGTTTCCCAGGGAAAAAGCCTGGACAATGGTTCAGGAGCCTGCGGCCTTAAATAACCGGGTGCCTCCTGGAATTGCACCTCTCGCAGGATGCATCCCAGACGCAAGGTGGCACCAGTTAAAACTTGGTCTGGTTTAAGAGTGCCAAGTGGGTCCTGAAAACACACACCCAGAACAGTGGCTTCTGAGTTTTGTTTCCCAGGGAAAAAGCCTGTAAAATGGTTCAGGGTCTTGCGGCCTTAAATTGCCGGGTGCCTCCTGGAATTGCTCTTCTCGCAGGATGCCTCCCAGACGCAAGGTGGCACCAGTTCCAACTTGGTCTGGTTTGAGAGTGCCAATAAAGTTCTGAAAACTGACACCCAGAACAGTGGCTTGTGAGTTTTGTTTCCCAGGGAAAAAGCCTGTACAATGGTTCAGGGGCCTGAGGCCTTAAATTGCCGGGTGCCTCCTGGAATTCGGTTTCTCGCAGAATGCCTCCCAGACGCAAAGTGGCACCAGTGCCAACTTGGTCTAGTTTGAGAGTGCTTAGTGGGTCCTGCAAACTGACACCCAGAACAGTTGCTTCTGAGTTTTGTTTCCCAGGGAAAACTTGTACAGTTTTTCAGGGTTCTGATCCCTTAAATTACCGGGTGCCTCCTGGAATTCGGCCTCTCGCAGGATGCCTCCCAGACGCAAGGTGGCACCAGTTCCAACTTGGTCTGGTTCGAGAGTGCCAAGTGTTTCCTGCAAACTGACACCCAGAACAGTGGCTTGTGAGTTTTGTTTCCCAGGGAAAAAGCCTGTAGAATGGTACAGTGTCTTGCGGCCTTAAATTGCCGGGTGCCTCCTGGAATTCGGCCTTTCACAGGATGCCTCCCAGACGCAAGATGGCACCAGTTCCAACTTGGTCTGGTTTAAGAGTGCCAAGTGTGTCATGCAAACTGACACCCAGAACAGTGGCTTCTGAGTTTTGTTTCCCAGGGAAAAAGCCTGTACAATTGTTCAGGGTCCTGCGGCCTTAAATTGCTGGGTGCCTCCTGGAATTGCGCCTCTCGCAGGATGCCTCCCAGACGCAAGGTGGCACCAGTTCCAACTTTGTCTGGTTTGAGAGTGCCAAGTGGGTCCTGAAAACTGACACCCAGAACAGTGGCTTGTGAGTTTTGTTTCCCAGGGAAAACGCCTGTACAATGGTTTAGGGTAATGCCGCCTTAAATTGCCGGGTGCCTCCTGGAGATCCGCCTCTCGCAGGATGTCTTCAAGACGCAAGGTGGCACCAGTGCCAACTTGGTCTGGTTTAAGAGTGTCAAGTGGGTCCTGAAAACTGACACCCAGAACAGTGACTTGTGAGTTTTGTTTCTCATGGAAAAAGCCTGGACAATGGTTCAGGAGCCTGCGGCCTTAAATTGCCGGGTGCCTCCTGGAATTGCACCTCTCGCAGGATGCATCCCAGACGCAAGGTGGCACCAGTTAAAACTTGGTCTGGTTCGAGAGTGCCAAGTGTTTCCTGCAAACTGACACCCAGAACAGTGGCTTCTGAGTGTTGTTTCCCAGGGAAAAACCTGTAGAATGGTACAGGGTCCTGCGGCCTTAAATTGCCGGGTGCCTGCTGGAATTCTTCCTTTCGCAGGATGCCTCCCAGACGCAAGGTGGCACCAGTTCCAACTTGGTCTGGTTGGAGAGAGCCAAGTGTGTCCTGAAAACTGACACCCAGAACAGGGGCTTGTGAGTTTTGTTTCCCAGGGAAAACGCCTGTACAATGGTTCAGGGGCCTGAGGCCTTAAATTACCTGGTGCCTCCTGGAATTCAGCCTCTCGCAGGATGCCTCCCAGACGCAAGGTGGCACCAGTTCCAACTTGGTCTGGTTGGAGAGTGCCAAGTGGGTCCTGAAAACTGACACCCAAAACAGTGGCTTGTGAGTTTTGTTTCCCAGGGAAAAAGCCTGTAGAATTGTTCAGGGTCTTGCGGCCTTAAATCACCGGGTGCCTCCTGGAATTGCGCCTCTCGCAGGATGCCTCCCAGACGCAAGGTGGCACCAGTTCCAACTTGGTCTGGTTGGAGAGTGCCAAGTGGGTCCTGAAAACTGACACCCAAAACAGTGGCTTGTGAGTTTTGTTTCCCAGGGAAAATGCCTGTACAATGGTTTAGGCTAATGCCGCCTTAAATTGCCGGGTGACACCTGGAGATCCGCCTCTCGCATGATGTCTTCGAGACGCAAGGTGGCACCAGTGCCAACTTGGTCTGGTTTAAGAGTGTCAAGTGGGTCCTGAAAACTGACACCCAGAACAGTGACTTGTGAGTTTTGTTTCTCATGGAAAAAGCCTGGACAATGGTTCTGGAGCCTGCGGCCTTAAATTGCCGGGTGCCTCCTGGAATTGCACCTCTCGCAGGATGCATCCCAGATGCAAGGTGGAACCAGTTCAAACTTAGTCTGGTTTAAGAGTGCCAAGTGGGTCCTGAAAACACACACCCAGAAAAGTGGCTTCTGAGTTTTGTTTCCCAGAGAAAAAGCCTTTACAATGGTTCAGGGTCTTGCGGCCTTAAATTGCCGGATGCCTCCTGGAATTGCTCCTCTCGCAGGATGCCTCCCAGACGCAAGGTGGCACCAGTTCCAACTTGGTCTGGTTTGAGAGTGCCAATAAAGTTCTGAAAACTGACACCCAGAACAATGGCTTGTGAGTGTTGTTTCCTAGGGAAAAAGCCTGTACAATGGTTCAGGGTCCTGCGGCTTAAATTTCCGGGTGCCTCCTGGAATTCAGCCTCTCGCAAGATGCCTCCCAGACCCAAAGTGGCACCAGTGCCAACTTGGTCTGGTTTAAGAGTGCCAAGTGTGTCCTGAAAACTGACACCCAGAACAGTGGCTTGTGAGTGTTGTTTCCCAGGGAAAAAGCCTGTACCATGGTTCAGGGTCCTGCGGCCTTAAATTACCGAGTGCCTCCTGGAATTCGGCCTCTCGCAGGATGCCTCTCAGACGCAAGGTGGCACCAGTTCCAACTTGGTCTGGTTTGAGAGTGCCAAGTGGGTCCTGAAAACTGACACCCAGAACAGTGGCTTCTGAGTTTTGTTTCCCAGGGAAAAAGCCTGTACAATGGTTCAGGGGCCTAAAGCCTTAAATTTCCAAGTGCCTCCTGGAAATCGGCCACTCGCAGGATGCCTCCCAGACGCAAGGTGGCACCAGTTCCAACTTGGTCTGGTTGGAGAGAGCCAAGTGGGTCCTGAAAACTGACACCCAGAACAATGGCTTGTGAGTTTTGTTTCCCAGGGAAAACGCCTGTAAAATGGTTCAGGGGCCTGAGGCCTTAAATTACCTGGCGCCTCCTGGAATTCAGCCTCTCGCAGGATGCCTCCCAGACGCAAAGTGGCACCAGTTAAAACTTGGTCTGGTTTAAGAGTGCCAAGTGTGTTCTCCAAACTGACACCCAGAACAGTGGCTTCTGAGTTTTGTTTCCCAGGGAAAAAGCCCGTACAATGGTTCAGGGTCCTGCGGCCTTAAATTGCCGGGTGCCTCCTGGAATTGCGCCTCTCGCAGGATGCCTCCCAGACGCAAGGTGGCACCAGTTCCAACTTGGTCTGGTTTGAGAGTGCCAAGTGGGTCCTGCAAACTGACACCCAGAACAGTGACTTGTGAGTTTTGTTTCCCAGGGAAAACGCCTGTACAATGGTTTAGGGTAATGCCGACTTAAATAGCCGGGTGCCTCCTGGAGATCCGCCTCTCGCAGGATGTCTTCGAGACGCAAGGCGGCACCAGTTCCAACTTGGTCTGGTTTAAGAGTGTCAAGTGGGTCCTGAAAACTAACACCCAGAACAGTGACTTGTGAGTTTTGTTTCCCAGGGAAAAAGCCTGGACAATGGTTCAGGAGCCTGCGGCCTTAAATAACCGGGTGCCTCCTGGAATTGCACCTCTCGCAGGATGCATCCCAGACGCAAGGTGGCACCAGTTAAAACTTGGTCTGGTTTAAGAGTGCCAAGTGGGTCCTGAAAACACACACCCAGAACAGTGGCTTCTGAGTTTTGTTTCCCAGGGAAAAAGCCTGTAAAATGGTTCAGGGTCTTGCGGCCTTAAATTGCCGGATGCCTCCTGGAATTGCTCCTCTCGCAGGATGCCTCCCAGACGCAAAGTGGCACCAGTTCCAACTTGGTCTGGTTTGAGAGTGCCAATAAAGTTCTGAAAACTGACACCCAGAACAGTGGCTTGTGAGTTTTGTTTCCCAGGGAAAAAGCCTGTACAATGGTTCAGGGGCCTGAGGCCTTAAATTGCCGGGTGCCTCCTGGAATTCGGTTTCTCGCAGAATGCCTCCCAGACGCAAGGTGGCACCAGTGCCAACTTGGTCTAGTTTGAGAGTGCTTAGTGGGTCCTGCAAACTGACACCCAGAACAGTTGCTTCTGAGTTTTGTTTCCCAGGGAAAACTTGTACAGTTTTTCAGGGTTCTGATCCCTTAAATTACCGGGTGCCTCCTGGAATTCGGCCTCTCGCAGGATGCCTCCCAGACGCAAGGTGGCACCAGTTCCAACTTGGTCTGGTTCGAGAGTGCCAAGTGTTTCCTGCAAACTGACACCCAGAACAGTGGCTTGTGAGTTTTGTTTCCCAGGGAAAAAGCCTGTAGAATGGTACAGGGTCTTGCGGCCTTAAATTGCCGGGTGCCTCCTGGAATTCGGCCTTTCACAGGATGCCTCCCAGACGCAAGATGGCACCAGTTCCAACTTGGTCTGGTTTAAGAGTGCCAAGTGTGTCATGCAAACTGACACCCAGAACAGTGGCTTGTGAGTTTTGTTTCCCAGGGAAAAAGCCTGTACAATTGTTCAGGGTCCTGCGGCCTTAAATTGCTGGGTGCCTCCTGGAATTGCGCCTCTCGCAGGATGCCTCCCAGACGCAAGGTGGCACCAGTTCCAACTTTGTCTGGTTTGAGAGTGCCAAGTGGGTCCTGAAAACTGACACCCAGAACAGTGGCTTGTGAGTTTTGTTTCCCAGGGAAAACGCCTGTACAATGGTTTAGGGTAATGCCGCCTTAAATTGCCGGGTGCCTCCTGGAGATCCGCCTCTCGCAGGATGTCTTCAAGACGCAAGGTGGCACCAGTGCCAACTTGGTCTGGTTTAAGAGTGTCAAGTGGGTCCTGAAAACTGACACCCAGAACAGTGACTTGTGAGTTTTGTTTCTCATGGAAAAAGCCTGGACAATGGTTCAGGAGCCTGCGGCCTTAAATTGCCGGGTGCCTCCTGGAATTGCACCTCTCGCAGGATGCATCCCAGACGCAAGGTGGCACCAGTTAAAACTTGGTCTGGTTCGAGAGTGCCAAGTGTTTCCTGCAAACTGACACCCAGAACAGTGGCTTCTGAGTGTTGTTTCCCAGGGAAAAACCTGTAGAATGGTACAGGGTCCTGCGGCCTTAAATTGCCGGGTGCCTGCTGGAATTCTTCCTTTCGCAGGATGCCTCCCAGACGCAAGGTGGCACCAGTTCCAACTTGGTCTGGTTGGAGAGAGCCAAGTGTGTCCTGAAAACTGACACCCAGAACAGGGGCTTGTGAGTTTTGTTTCCCAGGGAAAACGCCTGTACAATGGTTCAGGGGCCTGAGGCCTTAAATTACCTGGTGCCTCCTGGAATTCAGCCTCTCGCAGGATGCCTCCCAGACGCAAAGTGGCACCAGTTCCAACTTGGTCTGGTTTAAGAGTGCCAAGTGTGTCATGCAAACTGACACCCAGAACAGTGGCTTGTGAGTTTTGTTTCCCAGGGAAAAAGCCTGTAGAATGGTTCAGGGTCTTGCGGCCTTAAATCACCGGGTGCCTCCTGGAATTGCGCCTCTCGCAGGATGCCTCCCAGACGCAAGGTGGCACCAGTTCCAACTTGGTCTGGTTGGAGAGTGCCAAGTGGGTCCTGAAAACTGACACCCAAAACAGTGGCTTGTGAGTTTTGTTTCCCAGGGAAAATGCCTGTACAATGGTTTAGGCTAATGCCGCCTTAAATTGCCGGGTGACACCTGGAGATCCGCCTCTCGCATGATGTCTTCGAGACGCAAGGTGGCACCAGTGCCAACTTGGTCTGGTTTAAGAGTGTCAAGTGGGTCCTGAAAACTGACACCCAGAACAGTGACTTGTGAGTTTTGTTTCTCATGGAAAAAGCCTGGACAATGGTTCTGGAGCCTGCGGCCTTAAATTGCCGGGTGCCTCCTGGAATTGCACCTCTCGCAGGATGCATCCCAGATGCAAGGTGGAACCAGTTCAAACTTAGTCTGGTTTAAGAGTGCCAAGTGGGTCCTGAAAACACACACCCAGAAAAGTGGCTTCTGAGTTTTGTTTCCCAGAGAAAAAGCCTTTAAAATGGTTCAGGGTCTTGCGGCCTTAAATTGCCGGATGCCTCCTGGAATTGCTCCTCTCGCAGGATGCCTCCCAGACGCAAGGTGGCACCAGTTCCAACTTGGTCTGGTTTGAGAGTGCCAATAAAGTTCTGAAAACTGACACCCAGAACAATGGCTTGTGAGTGTTGTTTCCTAGGGAAAAAGCCTGTACAATGGTTCAGGGTCCTGCGGCTTAAATTTCCGGGTGCCTCCTGGAATTCAGCCTCTCGCAAGATGCCTCCCAGACCCAAAGTGGCACCAGTGCCAACTTGGTCTGGTTTAAGAGTGCCAAGTGTGTCCTGAAAACTGACACCCAGAACAGTGGCTTGTGAGTTTTGTTTCCCAGGGAAAAAGCCTGTACCATGGTTCAGGGTCCTGCGGCCTTAAATTACCGAGTGCCTCCTGGAATTCGGCCTCTCGCAGGATGCCTCTCAGACGCAAGGTGGCACCAGTTCCAACTTGGTCTGGTTTGAGAGTGCCAAGTGGGTCCTGAAAACTGACACCCAGAACAGTGGCTTCTGAGTTTTGTTTCCCAGGGAAAAAGCCTGTACAATGGTTCAGGGGCCTAAAGCCTTAAATTTCCAAGTGCCTCCTGGAAATCGGCCACTCGCAGGATGCCTCCCAGACGCAAGGTGGCACCAGTGCCAACTTGGTCTGGTTTAAGATTGCCAAGTGGGTCCGGAAAACCGACACCTAGAACAGTGGCTTGTGAGTTTTGTTTCCCAGGGAAAACGCCTGTACAATGGTTCAGGGTCCTGCGGCCTTAAATTGCCGGGTGCCTCCTGGAATTCGGCCTCTCGCAGGATGCCTCCCAGACGCAAGGTGGCAACAGTTCCAACTTGGTCTGGTTTGAGAGAGCCAAGTGGGTCCTGAAAACTGACACCCAGAACAGGGGCCTCTGAGTTTTGTTTCCCAGGGAAGATGCCTGTTCAATGGTTCAGGGTCCTGAGGCCTTAAATTGCCGGGTGCCTCCTGGAATTCAGCCTCTCGCAAGATGCCGCCCCGACGCTAGGTGGCACCAGTGCCAACTTGGTCTGGTTTAAGAGTGTCAAGTGGGTCCTGAAAACTGACACCCAGAACAGTGACTTGTGAGTTTTGTTTCTCATGGAAAAAGCCTGGACAATGGTTCTGGAGCCTGCGGCCTTAAATTGCCGGGTGCCTCCTGGAATTGCACCTCTCGCAGGATGCATCCCAGATGCAAGGTGGAACCAGTTCAAACTTAGTCTGGTTTAAGAGTGCCAAGTGGGTCCTGAAAACACACACCCAGAAAAGTGGCTTCTGAGTTTTGTTTCCCAGAGAAAAAGCCTTTACAATGGTTCAGGGTCTTGCGGCCTTAAATTGCCGGATGCCTCCTGGAATTGCTCCTCTCGCAGGATGCCTCCCAGACGCAAGGTGGCACCAGTTCCAACTTGGTCTGGTTTGAGAGTGCCAATAAAGTTCTGAAAACTGACACCCAGAACAATGGCTTGTGAGTGTTGTTTCCTAGGGAAAAAGCCTGTACAATGGTTCAGGGTCCTGCGGCTTAAATTTCCGGGTGCCTCCTGGAATTCAGCCTCTCGCAAGATGCCTCCCAGACCCAAAGTGGCACCAGTGCCAACTTGGTCTGGTTTAAGAGTGCCAAGTGTGTCCTGAAAACTGACACCCAGAACAGTGGCTTGTGAGTTTTGTTTCCCAGGGAAAAAGCCTGTACCATGGTTCAGGGTCCTGCGGCCTTAAATTACCGAGTGCCTCCTGGAATTCGGCCTCTCGCAGGATGCCTCTCAGACGCAAGGTGGCACCAGTTCCAACTTGGTCTGGTTTGAGAGTGCCAAGTGGGTCCTGAAAACTGACACCCAGAACAGTGGCTTCTGAGTTTTGTTTCCCAGGGAAAAAGCCTGTACAATGGTTCAGGGGCCTAAAGCCTTAAATTTCCAAGTGCCTCCTGGAAATCGGCCACTCGCAGGATGCCTCCCAGACGCAAGGTGGCACCAGTGCCAACTTGGTCTGGTTTAAGATTGCCAAGTGGGTCCGGAAAACTGACACCTAGAACAGTGGCTTGTGAGTTTTGTTTCCCAGGGAAAACGCCTGTACAATGGTTCAGGGTCCTGCGGCCTTAAATTGCCGGGTGCCTCCTGGAATTCGGCCTCTCGCAGGATGCCTCCCAGACGCAAGGTGGCAACAGTTCCAACTTGGTCTGGTTTAAGAGTGCCAAGTGGGTCCTGAAAACTGACACCCAGAACAGTGGCTTCTGAGTTTTGTTTCCCAGGGAAAAAGCCTGTACAATGGTTCAGGGTCTTGCGGCCTTAAATTGCCGGCTGCCTCCTATAATTGCTCCTCTCGCAGGATGCCTCCCAGACGCAAGGTGGCACCAGTTCCAACTTGGTCTGGTTTGAGAGTGCCAATAAAGTTCTGAAAACTGACACCCAGAACAATGGCTTGTGAGTTTTGTTTCCCAGGGAAAAGGCCTGTACAATGGTTCAGGGGCCTGAGGCCTTAAATTGCCGGGTGCCTCCTGGAATTCGGTTTCATGCAGAATGCCTCCCAGACGCAAGGTGGCACCAGTGCCAACTTGGTCTGGTTTGAGAGTGCTAAGTGGGTCCTGCAAACTGACACCCAGAACAGTGGCTTCTTAGTTTTGTTTCCCAGGGAAAACCTGTACAATTGTTCAGGGTTCTGATCCCTTAAATTGCCGGGTGCCTCCTGGAATTCGGCCTCTCACAGGATGCCTCCCAGACGCAAGGCTGCACCAGTTCCAACTTGGTCTGGTTTAAGAGTGCCAAGTGGGTCCTGCAAACTGACACCCAGAACAGTGGCTTGTGAGTTTTGTTTCCCAGGGAAAAAGCCTGTAGAATGGTACAGGGTCCTGCGGCCTTAAATTGCCGGGTGCCTCCTGGAATTCGGCCTTTCGCAGGATGCCTCCCAGACGCAAGGTGGCACCAGTTCCAACTTGGTCTGGTTGGAGAGTGCCAAGTGTGTCCTGCAAACTGACACCCAGAACAGTGGCTTGTGAGTTTTGTTTCCCAGGGAAAAAGCCAGTACAATGGTTCAGGGTCCTGCGGCCTTAAATTGGCGGGTGCCTCCTGGAATTCTGCGTCTCGCAGTATGCCTCTCAGACACAAGGTGGCACCAGTTCCAACTTGGTCTGGTTTGAGAGTGCCAATAACGTTCTGAAAACTGACACCCAGAACAATGGCTTGTGAGTGTTATTTCCCAGGGAAAAAGCCTGTACAATGGTTCAGGGGCCTGAGGCCTTAAATTGCCGGGTGCCTCCTGGAATTCGGTTTCTCGCAGAATGCCTCCCAGACGCAAGGTGGCACCAGTGCCAACTTGGTCTGGTTTGAGAGTGCTAAGTGGGTCCTGCAAACTGACACCCAGAACAGGGGCTTGTGAGTTTTGTTTCCCAGGGAAAAAGCCTGTACAATGGTTCAGGGGCCTGAGGCCTTAAATTACCTGGTGCCTCCTGGAATTCAGCCTCTCGCAGGATGCCTCCCAGACGCAACGTGGCACCAGTTCCAACTTGGTCTGGTTTAAGAGTGCCAAGTGTGTCCTGAAAACTGACACCCAGAACAGTGGCATCTGAGTTTTGTTTCCCAGGGAAAAAGCCTGTACAATGGTTCAGGGTCCTGCGGCCTTGAATTGCCGGGTGCCTCCTGGAATTGCGCCTCTCGCAGGATGCCTCCCAGACGAAAGGTGGCACCGGTTCCAACTTGGTCTGGTTTGAGAGTGCCAAGTGGGTCCTGAAAACTGACACCCAGAACAGTGGCTTGTGAGTTTTGTTTCCCAGGGAAAACGCCTGTACAATGGTTTAGGGTAATGCCGCCTTATATAGCCGGGTGCCTCCTGGAGATCCGCCTCTCGCAGGATGTCTTCGAGACGCAAGGTGGCACCAGTTCCAACTTGGTCTGGTTTGAGAGTGTCAAGTGGGTCCTGAAAACTGACACCCAGAACAGTGACTTGTGAGTTTTGTTTCCCATGGAAAAAGCCTGGACAATGGTTCAGGCGCCTGCGCCTTAAATTGCCGGGTGCCTCCTGGAATTGCACCTCTCGCAGGATGCATCCCAGACGCAAGGTGGCACCAGTTCAAACTTGGTCTGGTTTAAGAGTGCCAAGTGGGTCCTGAAAACACGCACCCAGAACAGTGGCTTCTGAGTTTTGTTTCCCAGAGAAAAAGCCTGTAAAATGGTTCAGGGTCTTGCGGCCCAAAATTGCCGGGTGCCTCCTGGAATTGCTCCTCTCGCAGGATGCATCCCAGACGCAAGGTGGCACCAGTTCCAACTTGGTCTGGTTTGAGAGTGCCAATAAAGTTCTGAAAACTGACACCCAGAACAATGGCTTGTGAGTGTTGTTTCCCAGGGAAAAAGCCTGTACAATGGTTCAGGGGCCTGAGGCCTTGAATTGCCGGGTGTCTCCTGGAATTCGGTTTCTCGCAGGATGCCTCCCAGACGCAAGGTGGCACCAGTGCCATCTTGGTCTGGTTTGAGAGTGCTAAGTGGGTCCTGCAAACTGACACCCAGAACAGTGGCTTCTGAGTTTTGTTTCCCAGGGAAAACCTGTACAATGGTTCAGGGTTCTGATCCCTTAAATTGCCGGGTGCCTCCTGGAATTCGGCCTCTCG
Source organism: Fringilla coelebs (assembly GCF_963513975.1). NCBI lineage: Eukaryota > Metazoa > Chordata > Aves > Passeriformes > Fringillidae > Fringilla > Fringilla coelebs. The sequence goes on along the minus strand of NW_028167587.1, from coordinate 757,879 downwards.
AAGGATGCCTCCCTGACGCAAGGTGGCACCAGTTCCAACTTGGTCTGGTTCGAGAGTGCCAAGTGTGTCCTGCAAACTGACACCCAGAACAGTGGCTTGTGAGTTTTGTTTCCCAGGGAAAAAGCCTGGACAATGGTTCAGGGTCCTGCGGCTTAAATTGACGAGTGCCTCCTGGAATTCAGGCTCTCGCAAGATGCCTCCCAGACGCAAAGTGGCACCAGTGCCAACTTGGTCTGGTTTAAGAGTGCCAAGTGGGTCCTGCAAACTGACACCCAGAACAGTGGCTTGTGAGTTTTGTTTCCCAGGGAAAAAGCCTGTACAATGGTTCAGGGTTCTGCGGCCTTGAATTGCCGGGTGCCTCCTGGAATTCGGCCTCTCGCAGGATGCCTCCCAGACGCAAGGTGGCACCAGTTCAAACTTGGTCTGTTTTGAGAGTGCCAATAAAGTTCTGAAAACTGACACCCAGAACAGTGGCTTGTGAGTTTTGTTTCCCAGGGAAAAAGCCTGTAGAATGGTACAGGGTCCTGCGGCCTTAAATTGCCGGGTGCCTCCTGGAATTCGGCCTTTCGCCGGATGCCTCCCAGACGCAAGGTGGCACCAGTTCCAACTTGGTCTGGTTGGAGAGAGCCAAGTGTGTCCTGAAAACTGACACCCAGAACAGGGGCTTGTGAGTTTTGTTTCCCAGGGAAAACGCCTGTACAATGGTTCAGGGGCCTGAGGCCTTAAATTACCTGGTGCCTCCTGGAATTCAGCCTCTCGCAGGATGCCTCCCAGACGCAAAGTGGCACCAGTTCCAACTTGGTCTGGTTTAAGAGTTCCAAGTGTGTCATGCAAACTGACACCCAGAACAGTGGCTTCTGAGTTTTGTTTCCCAGGGAAAAAGCCTGTACAATGGTTCAGGGTCCTGCGGCCTTAAATAGCCGGGTGACTCCTGGAATTGCGCCTCTCGCAGGATGCCTCCCAGACGAAAGGTGGCACCAGTTCCAACTTGGTCTGGTTTGAGAGTGCCAAGTGGGTCCTGAAAACTGACACCCAGAACAGTGGCTTCTGAGTTTTGTTTCCCAGGGAAAACGCCTGTACAATGGTTTAGGGTAATGCCGACTTAAATAGCCGAGTGCCTCCCGGAGATCCGCCTCTCGCAGGATGTCTTCGAGAGGCAAGGTGGCACCAGTTCCAACTTGGTCTGGTTTAAGAGTGTCAAGTGGGTCCTGAAAACTGACACCCAGAACAGTGACTTGTGAGTTTTGTTTCCCAGGGAAAAAGCCTGGACAATGGTTCAGGAGCCTGCGGCCTTAAATTGCCGCGTGCCTCCTGGAATTGCGCCTCTCGCAGGATGCATCCCAGACGCAAGGTGGCACCAGTTCCAACTTGGTCTGGTTTAAGAGTGCCAAGTGGGTCCTGAAAACACACACCCAGAACAGTGGCTTCTGAGTTTTGTTTCCCAGAGAAAAAGCCTGTACAATGGTTCAGGGTCTTGCGGCCTTAAATTGCCGGGTGCCTCCTGGAATTGCTCTTCTCGCAGGATGCCTCCCAGACGCAAGGTGGCACCAGTTCCAACTTGGTCTGGTTTGAGACTGCCAATAAAGTTCTGAAAACTGACACCCAGAACAATGGCTTCTGAGTGTTGTTTCCCAGGGAAAAAGCCTGTACAATGGTTCAGGGGCCTGAGGCCTTGAATTTCCGGGTGTCTCCTGGAATTCGGCCTCTCGCAGGATGCCTCCCAGACGCAAGATGGCACCAGTGCCAACTTGGTCTGGTTTGAGAGTGCTAAGTGGGTCCTGAAAACTGACACCCAGAACAGTGGCTTATGAGTTTTGTTTCCCAGGGAAAACCTGTACAATTGTTCAGGGTTCTGATCCCTTAAATTGCCGGGTGCCTCCTGGAATTCGGCCTCTCGAAGGATGCCTCCCTGACGCAAGGTGGCACCAGTTCCAACTTGGTCTGGTTCGAGAGTGCCAAGTGTGTCCTGCAAACTGACACCCAGAACAGTGGCTTGTGAGTTTTGTTTCCCAGGGAAAAATCCTGTACAATGGTTCAGGGTCCTGCGGCTTAAATTGACGGGTGCCTCCTGGAATTCAGGCTCTCGCAAGATGCCTCCCAGACGCAAAGTGGCACCAGTGCCAACTTGGTCTGGTTTGAGAGTGCCAAGTGGGTCCTGAAAACTGGCACCCAGAACAGTGGCTTCTGAGTTTTGTTTCCCAGAGAAAAAGCCTGTAAAATGCTTCAGGGTCTTGCGGCCTTAAATTGCCGGGTGCCTTCTGGAATTGCTCCTCTCGCAGGATGCCTCCCAGACGCAAGGTGGCACCAGTTCCAACTTGGTCTGGTTTGAGACTGCCAATAAAGTTCTGAAAACTGACACCCAGAACAATGGCTTGTAAGTGTTATTTCCCAGGGAAAAAGCCTGTACAATGGTTCAGGGGCCTGAGGCCTTAAATTGCCGGGTGCCTCCTGGAATTCGGTTTCTCGCAGAATGCCTCCCAGACGCAAGGTGGCACCAGTGCCAACTTGGTCTGGTTTGAGAGTGCTAAGTGGGTCCTGCAAACTGACACCCAGAACAGTGGCTTGTGAGTTTTGTTTCCCAGGGAAAACCTGTACAATTGTTCAGGGTTCTGATCCCTTAAATTGCCGGGTGCCTCCTGGAATTCGGCCTTTCGCAGGATGCCTCCCAGACGCAAGGTGGCACCAGTTCCAACTTGGTCTGGTTTAAGAGTGTTAAGTGGGTCCTGCAAACTGACACCCAGAACAGTGGCTTGTGAGTTTTGTTTCCCAGGGAAAAAGCCTGTACAATGGTTCAGGGGCCTGAGGCCTTAAATTGCCGGGTGCCTCCTGGAATTCAGCCTCTCGCAGGATGCCTCCCAGACGCAAGGTGGCACCAGTGCCAACTTGGTCTGGTTTAAGAGTGCCAAGTGTGTCCTGCAAACTGACACCCTGAACAGTGGCTTGTGAGTTTTGTTTCCCAGGGAAAAAGCCTGTACAATGGTTCAGGGTCCTGCGGCCTTAAATTGGCGGGTGCCTCCTGGAATTCTGCGTCTCGCAGGATGCCTCCCAGACACAAGGTGGCACCAGTTCCAACTTGGTCTGGTTGGAGAGTGCCAGGTGGCTCCTGCAAACTGGCACCCAGAACAGTGGCTTGTGAGTTTTGTTTCCCAGGGAAAAAGCCTGTACAGCAGTTCAGGGTCCTGCAGCCTTAAATTGCCGGGCGCCTCCTGGAATTCGGCCTCTCACAGGATGCCTCCCAGACGAAAGGTGGCACCAGTTCCAACTTGGTCTGGTTTTAGAGTGCCAAGTGGGTCCTGAAAACTGACACCCAGAACAGTGGCTTGTGAGTTTTGTTTCCCAGGGAAAAAACCTGTACAATGGTTCAGGGGCCTGCGGCCTTAAATTGCCGGGTGCCTCCTGGAATTGCTCCTCTCGCAGGATGCCTCCCAGACGCAAGGTGGCACCAGTTCCAACTTGGTCTGGTTTGAGAGAGCCAAGTGGGTCCTGAAAACTGACACCCAGAACAGGGGCTTGTGAGTTTTGTTTCCCAGGGAAAACGCCTGGACAATGGTTCAGGGGCCTGAGGCCTTAAATTGCCGGGTGCCTTCTGGAATTCAGCCTCTCGCAAGATGCCTCCCCGACGCTAGGTGGCACCAGTTCCAACTTGGTCTGGCTTAAGAGTGCCAAGTGGGTCCTGCAAAATGACACCCAGAACAGTGGCTTCTGAGTTTTGTTTCCCAGGGAAAACGCCTGTACAATGGTTTAGGGTAATGCCGACTTAAATAGCCGGGTGCCTCCTGGAGATCCGCCTCTCGCAGGATGTCTTCGAGACGCAAGGCGGCACCAGTTCCAACTTGGTCTGGTTTAAGAGTGTCAAGTGGGTCCTGAAAACTAACACCCAGAACAGTGACTTGTGAGTTTTGTTTCCCAGGGAAAAAGCCTGGACAATGGTTCAGGAGCCTGCGGTCTTAAATTGCCGGGTGCCTCCTGGAATTGCACCTCTCGCAGGATGCGTCCCAGACGCAAGGTGGCACCAGTTAAAACTTGGTCTGGTTTAAGAGTGCCAAGTGGGTCCTGAAAACACACACCCAGAACAGTGGCTTCTGAGTTTTGTTTCCCAGGGAAAAAGCCTGTACAATGGTTCAGGGCCTTGCGGCCTTAAATTGCCGGGTGCCTCCTGGAATTGCCCCTCTCGCAGGATGCCTCCCAGACGCAAAGTGGCACCAGTTCCAACTTGGTCTGGTTTGAGAGTGCCAATAAAGTTCTGAAAACTGACACCCAGAACAATGGCTTGTGAGTGTTGTTTCCCAGGGAAAAATCCTGTACAATGGTTCAGGGGCCTGAGGCCTTAAATTGCCGGGTGCCTCCTGGAATTCGGGTTCTCGCAGAATGCCTCCCAGACGCAAGGTGGCACCAGTGCCAACTTGGTCTGGTTTGAGAGTGCTTAGTGGGTCCTGCAAACTGACACCCAGAACAGTGGCTTCTGAGTTTTGTTTCCCAGGGAAAACTTGTACAGTTGTTCAGGGTTCTGATGCCTTAAATTGCCGGGTGCCTCCTGGAATTGCTCCTCTCGCAGGATGCCTCCCAGACGCAAGGTGGCACCAGTTCCAACTTGGTCTGGTTCGAGAGTGCCAAGTGTTTCCTGCAAACTGACACCCAGAACAGTGGCTTGTGAGTTTTGTTTCCCAGGGAAAAAGCCTGTACAATGGTTCAGGGGCCTGCGGCCTTAAATTGCCGGGTGCCTCCTGGAATTCGGCCTTTTGCAGGATGCCTCCCAGACGCAAGGTGGCACCAGTTCCAACTTGGTCTGGTTCGAGAGTGCCAAGTGTGTCCTGCAAACTGACACCCAGAACAGTGGCTTGTGAGTTTTGTTTCCCAGGGAAAAAGCCTGTACAATGGTACAGGGTCTTGCGGCCTTAAATTGCCGGGTGCCTCCTGGAATTCGGCCTTTCGCAGGATGCCTCCCAGACGCAAGGTGGCACCAGTAACAACTTGGTCTGGTTGGAGAGAGCCAAGTGTGTCCTGAAAACTGACACCCAGAACAGGGGCTTGTGAGTTTTGTTTCCCAGGGAAAAAGCCTGTACAATGGTTCAGGGGCCCGAGGCCTTAAATTACCTGGTGCCTCCTGGAATTCAGCCTCTCGCAGGATGCCTCCCAGACGCAAAGTGGCACCAGTTCCAACTTGGTCTGGTTTAAGAGTGCCAAGTGTGTCATGAAAACTGACACCCAGAACAGTGGCTTCTGAGTTTTGTTTCCCAGGGAAAAAGCCTGTACAATGGTTCAGGGTCCTGCGGCCTTAAAATGCTGGGTGCCTCCTGGAATTGCGCCTCTCGCAGGATGCCTCCCAGACGCAAGGTGGCACCAGTTCCAACTTGGTCTGGTTTGAGAGTGCCAAGTGGGTCCTGAAAACTGACACCCAGAACAGTGGCTTCTGAGTTTTGTTTCCCAGGGAAAATGCCTGTACAATGGTTTAGGGTAATGCCGCCTTAAATAGCCGGGTGCCTCCTGGAGATCCGCCTGTCGCAGGATGTCTTCGAGACGCAAGGTGGCACCAGTTCCAACTTGGTCTGGTTTAAGAGTGTCAAGTGGGTCCTGAAAACTGACACCCAGAACAGTGACTTGTGAGTTTTGTTTCCCAGGGAAAAAGCCTGGACAATGGTTCAGGAGCCTGCGGCCTTAAATTGCCGGGTGCCTCCTGGAATTGCGCCTCTCGCAGGATGCCTCCCAGATGCAAGGTGGAACCAGTTCAAACTTGGTCTGGTTTAAGAGTGCCAAGTGGGTCCTGAAAACACACACCCAGAAAAGTGGCTTCTGAGTTTTGTTTCCCAGAGAAAAAGCCTGTACAATGGTTCAGGGTCTTGCAGCCTTAAATTGCCGGGTGCCTCCTGGAATTCGGCCTCTCGCAGGATGCCTCTCAGACGCAAGGTGGCACCAGTTCCAACTTGGTCTGGTTTGAGAGTGCCAAGTGGGTCCTGAAAACTGACACCCAGAACAGTGGCTTGTGAGTTTTGTTTCCCAGGGAAAAAGCCTATACAATGGTTCAGGGTAACGCCGCCTTAAATTGCCGGGTGCCTCCTGGAATTCGGCCTCTCGCAGGATGTCTTCCAGACGCAAGGTGGCACCAGTGCCAACTTGGTCTGGTTTAAGAGTGTCACGTGGGTCCTGCAAACTGACACCCAGAACAGTGGCTTCTGAGTTTTTTTTCCCAGGGAAAAAGCCTGGACAATGGTTCAGGAGCCTACGGCCTTAAATTGCCGGGTGCCTCCTGGAATTGCACCTCTCGCAGGATGCATCTTAGACGCAAGGTGGCACCAGGGCCGACTTGGTCTGGTTTGAGAGTGCCAAGTGGGTCCTGAAAACTGCCACCCAAAACAGTGGCTTCTGAGTTTTGTTTCCCAGGGAAAAAGCCTGTACAATGGTTCAGGGTCTTGCGGCCTTAATTTGCCGGGTGCCTCCTGGAATTCTGCCTCTCGCAGGATGCCTCCCAGACGCAAGGTGGCACCAGTTCCAACTTGGTCTGGTTTGAGAGTGCCAATAAAGTTCTGAAAACTGACACCCAGAACAATGGCTTGTGAGTGTTGTTTCCCAGGGAAAAATCCTGTACAATGGTTCAGGGGCCTGAGGCCTTAAATTTCCGGGTGCCTCCTGGAATTCGGTTTCTCGCAGAATGCCTCCCAGACGCAAGGTGGCACCAGTGCCAACTTGGTCTGGTTTGAGAGTGCTAAGTGGGTCCTGCAAACTGACACCCAGAACAGGGGCTTGTGAGTTTTGTTTCCCAGGGTAAACGCCTGTACAATGCTTCAGGGGCCTGAGGCCTTAAATTACCTGGTGCCTCCTGGAATTCGGCCTCTCGAAGGATGCCTCCCTGACGCAAGGTGGCACCAGTTCCAACTTGGTCTGGTTCGAGAGTGCCAAGTGTGTCCTGCAAACTGACACCCAGAACAGTGGCTTGTGAGTTTTGTTTCCCAGGGAAAAATCCTGTACAATGGTTCAGGGTCCTGCGGCTTAAATTGACGGGTGCCTCCTGGAATTCAGGCTCTCGCAAGATGCCTCCCAGACGCAAAGTGGCACCAGTGCCAACTTGGTCTGGTTTGAGAGTGCCAAGTGGGTCCTGAAAACTGGCACCCAGAACAGTGGCTTCTGAGTTTTGTTTCCCAGAGAAAAAGCCTGTACAATGCTTCAGGGTCTTGCGGCCTTAAATTGCCGGGTGCCTTCTGGAATTGCTCCTCTCGCAGGATGCCTCCCAGACGCAAGGTGGCACCAGTTCCAACTTGGTCTGGTTTGAGAGTGCCAATAAAGTTCTGAAAACTGACACCCAGAACAATGGCTTGTGAGTGTTGTTTCCCAGGGAAAAAGCCTGTACAATGGTTCAGGGGCCTGCGGCCTTAAATTGCCGGGTGCCTCCTGGAATTCGGCCTCTCTCAGGATGCCTCCCAGACGCAAGGTGGCACCAGTTCCAACTTGGTCTGGTTCGAGAGTGCCAAGTGTGTCCTGCAAACTGACACCCAGAACAGTGGCTTGTGAGTTTTGTTTCCCAGGGAAAAAGCCTGAAGAATGGTACAGGGTCCTGCGGCCTTAAATTGCCGGGTGCCTCCTGGAATTCGGCCTTTCACAGGATGCCTCCCAGACGCAAGGTGGCACCAGTTCCAACTTGGTCTGGTGTGAGAGTGCCAGGTGGCTCCTGCAAACTGGCACCCAGAACAGTGGCTTGTGAGTTTTGTTTCCCAGGGAAAAAACCTGTACAGCAGTTCAGGGTCCTGCAGCCTTAAATTGCCGGGTGCCTCCTGGAATTCTGTTTCTCGCAGGATGCCTCCCAGACGCAAGGTGGCACCAGTTCCAACTTGGTCTGGTTTTAGAGTGCAAAGTGGGTCCTGAAAATTGACACCCAGAACAGTGGCATGTGAGTTTTGTTTCCCAGGGAAAAAACCTGTACAATGGTTCAGGGTCCTGCGGCCTTAAATTGCCGGGTGCCTCCTGGAATTGCTCCTCTTGCAGGATGCCTCCCAGACGCAACGTGGCACCAGTTCCAACTTGGTCTGGTTTGAGACTGCCAATAAAGTTCTGAAAACTGACACCCAGAACAATGGCTTGTGAGTGTTGTTTCCCAGGGAAAAGGCCTGTACAATGGTTCAGGGGCCTGAGGCCTAAAATTGCCGGGTGCCTCCTGGAATTCGGTTTCTCGCAGAATGCCTCCCAGACGCAAGGTGGCACCAGTGCCAACTTGGTCTGGTTTGAGAGTGCTAAGTGGGTCCTGCAAACTGACACCCAGAACAGTGGCTTCTGAGTTTTGTTTCCCAGGGAAAACCTGTACAATTGTTCAGGGTTCTGATCCCTTAAATTACCGGGTGCCTCCTGGAATTCGGCCTCTCGCAGGATGCCTCCCAGACGCAAGGTGGCACCAGTTCCAACTTGGTCTGGTTTAAGAGTGCCAAGTGGGTCCTGCAAACTGACACCCAGAACAGTGGCTTGTGAGTTTTGTTTCCCAGGGAAAAAGCCAATACAATGGTTCAGGGTCCTGCGGCCTTAAATTGCCGGGTGCCTCCTGGAATTCTGCGTCTCGCAGGATGCCTCCCAGACACAAGGTGGCACCAGTTCCAACTTGGTCTGGTTTAAGAGTGCCAAGTGTGTCCTGCAAACTGACACCCAGAACAGTGGCTAGTGAGTTTTTTCTCTCAGGGAAAAAGCCTGGACAATGGTTCAGGGTCCTGCGGCCTTAAATTGCCGGGTGCCTCCTGGAATTCGGCCTCTCGCAGGATGCCTCCCAGACGCAAGGTGGCACCAGTTCCAGCTTGGTCTGGTTTGAGAGTGCCAAGTGGGTCCTGAAAACTGACACCCAGAACAGTGGCTTTTGAGTTTTGTTACCCAGGGAAAACGCTTGTAAAATGGTTTAGGGTAACGCTGCCTTATATAGCCGGGTGCCTCCTGGAGATCCGCCTCTCGCCGGATGTCTTCCAGATGCAAGGTGGCACCAGTTCCAACTTGGTCTGGTTTGAGAGTGCCAAGTGGGTCCTGCAAACTGACACCCAGAACAGTGGCTTGTGAGTTTTGTTTCCCAGGGAAAACGCCTGTACAATGGTTCAGGGGCCTGAGGTCTTAAATTGCCGGGTGCCTCCTGGAATTCAGCCTCTGGCAGGATGCCTCCCAGACGCAAGGTGGCACCAGTGCCAACTTGGTCTGGTTTAAGAGTGCCAAGTGTGTCCTGCAAACTGACATCCAGAACAGTGGCTTGTGAGTTTTGTTTCCCAGGGAAAAAGCCAGTACAATGGTTCAGGGTCCTGCGGCCTTAAATTGCCGGGTGCCTCCTGGAATTCTGCGTCTCGCAGGATGCCTCCCAGACACAAGGTGGCACCAGTTCCAACTTTGTCTGGTTTAAAAGTGCCAGGTGACTCCTGCAAACTGGCACCCAGAACAGTGGCTTGTGAGTTTTGTTTCCCAGGGAAAAAACCTGTACAGCAGTTCAGGGTCCTGCAGCCTTAAATTGCCGGGTGCCTCCTGGAATTCGGCCTCTCGCAGGATGCCTCCCAGACGAAAGGTGGCACCAGTGCCAACTTGGTCTGGTTTTAGAGTGCCAAGTGGGTCCTGAAAACTGACACCCAGAACAGTGGCTTGTGAGTTTTGTTTCCCAGGAAAAAAACCTGTACAATGGTTCAGGGGCCTGCGGCCTTAAATTGCCGGGTGCCTCCTGGAATTGCTCCTCTCGCAGGATGCCTCCCAGACGCAAGGTGGCACCACTTCCAACTTGGTCTGGTTGGAGAGAGCCAAGTGGGTCCTGAAAACTGACACCCAGAACAGGGGCTTGTGAGTTTTGTTTCCCAGGGAAAACGCCTGTACAAGGGTTCAGGGGCCTGAGGCCTTAAATTGCCGGGTGCCTTCTTGAATTCAGCCTCTCGCAAAATGCCTCCCCGACGCTACGTGGCACCAGTTCCAACTTCGTCTGGCTTAAGAGTGCCAAGTGGGTCCTGAAAACTGACACCCACAACAGTGACTTCTGAGTTTTGTTTCCCAGGGAAAAAGCCTGTACAATGGTTCAGGGTCCTGCGGCCTTAAATTGCCGGGTGCCTCCTGAAATTGCTCCTCTCGTAGGATGCCTCCGAGACGCAAGGCGGCACCAGTTCCAACTTGGTCTGGTTTGAGAGTTCCAATAAAGTTCTGAAAACTGACACCCAGAACAATGGCTTGTGAGTTTTGTTTCCCAGGGAAAAAGCCTGGACAATGGTTCAGGGTCCTGAGGCCTTAAATTGCTGGGTGCCTCCTGGAATTCGGTTTCTCGCAGGATGCCTCCCAGACGCAAGGTGGCACCAGTTCCAACTTGGTCTGGTTTGAGAGTGCTAAGTGGGTCCTGCAAACTGACACCCAGAACAGTGGCTTCTGAGTTTTGTTTCCCAGGGAAATCCTGTACAATTGTTCAGGGTTCTGAGGCCTTAAATTGCCGGGTGCCTCCTGGAATTCAGCCTCTCGCAGGATGCCTCCCAGACGAAAGGTGGCACCAGTTCCAACTTGGTCTGGTTAAAGAGTGCCAAGTGTGTCCTGCAAACTGACACCCAGAACAGTGGCTAGTGAGTTTTGTTTCCCAGGGTAAAAGCCTGGACAATGGTTCAGGGTCCTGCGGCCTTAAATTTCCGGGTGCCTCCTGGAATTGCGCCTCTCGCAGGATGCCTCCCAGACGCAAGGTGGCACCAGTTCCAACTTGGTCTGGTTTGAGAGTGCCAAGTGGGTCCTGCAAACTGACACCCAGAACAGTGGCTTGTGAGTTTTGTTTCCCAGGGAAAAAACCTGTACAATGGTTTAGGGTAATGCCGACTTAAATAGCCGAGTGCCTCCTGGAGATCAGCCTCCCGCAGGATGTCTTCGAGACGCAAGGTGGCACCAGTTCCAACTTGGTCTGGTTTAAGAGTGTCAAGTGGGTCCTGAAAACTGACACCCAGAACAGTGGCTTCTGAGTTTTGTTTCCCAGGGAAAAAGCCTGTACAATGGTTCAGGGTCTTGCGGCCTTAATATGCCGGGTGCCTCCTGGAATTCTGACTCTCGCAGGATGCCTCCCAGACGCAAGGTGGCACCAGTTCCAACTTGGTCTGGTTTGAGACTGCCAATAAAGTTCTGAAAACTGACACCCAGAACAATGGCTTGTGAGTTTTGTTTCCCAGGGAAAAAGCCTGTACAATGGTTCAGGGGCCTGAGGCCTTAAATTGCCGGGTGCCTCCTGGAATTCGGTTTCTCGCAGAATGCCTCCCAGACGCAAGGTGGCACCAGTGCCAACTTGGTCTGGTTTGAGAGTGCAAAGTGGGTCCTGCAAACTGACACCCAGAACAGTGGCTTATGAGTTTTGTTTCCCAGGGAAAAAGCCTGTACAATTGTTCAGGGTTCTGATCCCTTAAATTGCCGGGTGCCTCCTGGAATTCGGCCTCTCGAAGGATGCCTCCCAGACGCAAGGTGGCACCAGTTCCAACTTGGTCTGGTTCGAGAGTGCCAAGTGTGTCCTGCAAACTGACACCCAGAACAGTGGCTTGTGAGTTTTGTTTCCCAGGGAAAAAGCCTGTAGAATGGTACAGGGTCCTGCGGCCTTAAATTGCCGGGTGCCTCCTGGAATTCGGCCTTTCGCAGGATGCCTCCCAGACGCAAGGTGGCACCAGTTCCAACTTGGTCTGGTTGGAGAGAGCCAAGTGTGTCCTGAAAACTGACACCCAGAACAGGGGCTTGTGAGTTTTGTTTCCCAGGGAAAACGCCTGTACAATGGTTCAGGGGCCTGAGGCCTTAAATTACCTGGTGCCTCCTGGAATTCAGCCTCTCGCAGGATGCCTCCCAGACGCAAAGTGGCACCAGTTCCAGCTTGGTCTGGTTTAAGAGTGCCAAGTGGGTCCTGCAAACTGACACCCAGAACAGTGGCTTGTGAGTTTTGTTTCCCAGGGAAAAAGCCTGTACAATGGTTCAGGGTCCTGCGGCCTTAAATTGCCGGGTGCCTCCTGGAATTGCGCCTCTCGCAGGATGCCTCCCAGACGCAAGGTGGCACCAGTTCCAACTTGGTCTGGTTTGAGAGTGCCAAGTGGGTCCTGCAAACTGACACCCAGAACAGTGGCTTGTGAGTTTTGTTTCCCAGGGAAAACGCCTGGACAATGGTTCAGGGGCCTGAGGCCTTAAATTGCCGGGTGCCTCCTGGAATTCAGCCTCTCGCAGGATGCCTCCCAGACGCAAGGTGGCACCAGTGCCAACTTGGTCTGGTTTAAGAGTGCCAAGTGTGTCCTGCAAACTGACACCCAGAACAGTGGCTTGTGAGTTTTGTTTCCCAGGGAAAAAGCCAGTACAATGGTTCAGGGTCCTGCGGCCTTAAATTGCCGGGTGCCTCCTGGAATTCTGCGTCTCGCAGGATGCCTCCCAGACACAAGGTGGCACCAGTTCCAACTTGGTCTGCTTTGAGAGTGCCAGGTGACTCCTGCAAACTGGCACCCAGAACAGTGGCTTGTGAGTTTTGTTTCCCAGGGAAAAAACCTGTACAGCAGTTCAGGGTCCTGCAGCCTTAAATTGCCGGGTGCCTCCTGGAATTGCTCCTCTCGTAGGATGACTCCCAGACGCAAGGTGGCACCAGTTCCAACTTGGTCTGGTTTGAGAGTTCCAATAAAGTTCTGAAAACTGACACCCAGAACAATTGCTTGTGAGTTTTGTTTCCCAGGGAAAAAGCCTGGACAATGGTTCAGGGGCCTGAGGCCTTAAATTGCCGGGTGCCTCCTGGAATTCGGTTTCTCGCAGGATGCCTCCCAGATGCAAGGTGGCACCCGTGCCAACTTGGTCTGGTTTGAGAGTCCTAAGTGGGTCCTGAAAACTGACACCCAGAACAGTGGCTTGTGAGTTTTGTTTCCCAGGGAAAACCTGTACAATTTTTCAGGGTTCTGATCCCTTAAATTGCCGGGTGCCTCCTGGAATTCGGCCTCTCGCAGGATGCCTCCCAGACGCAAGGTGGCACCAGTTCCAACTTGGTCTGGTTCGAGAGTGCCAAGTGTGTCCTGCAAACTGACACCCAGAACAGTGGCTTGTGAGTTTTGTTTCCCAGGGAAAAAGCCTGGACAATGGTTCAGGGTCCTGCGGCCTTAAATTGCCGTGTGCCTCCTGGAATTCGGCCTCTCGCAGGATGCCTCTCAGACGCAAGGTGGCACCAGTTCCAACTTGGTCTGGTTTGAGAGTGCCAAGTGGGTCCTGAAAACTGACATCCAGAACAGTGGCTTGTGAGTGTTGTTTCCCAGGGAAAACGCCTGTACAATGGCTTATGGTAACGCCGCCTTAAATAGCCGGGTCCCTCCTGGAATTGCTCCTCTCTCAGGATGCATCCCAGACGCAAGGTGGCACCAGTTCCAACTTGGTCTGGTTTGAGAGAGCCAGGTGGGTCCTGAAAACTGACATCCAGAACAGGGGCTTGTGAGGTTTTTTTTTCCAGGGAAAACGCCTGTACAATGGTTCAGGGGCCTGAGGCCTTAAAATGCTGGGTGCCTCCTGGAATTCAGCCTCTCGCAAGATGCCTCCCCGACGCTAGGTGGCACCAGTTCCAACTTGGTCTGGTTTAAGAGTGCCAAGTGGGTCCTGAAAACTGACACCTAGAACAGTGGCTTGTGAGTGTTGTTTCCCAGGGAAAAAGCCTGTACAATGGTTCAGGGTCCTGCGGCCTTAAATTGCCGGGTGCCTCCTTAAATTCGGCCTCTCGCAGGATGCCTCCCAGACGCAAGGTGGCACCAGTTCCAACTTGGTCTGGTTTGAGAGTGCCAAGTGGGTCCTGAAAACTGACACCCAGAACAGTGGCTTGTGAGTTTTGTTTCCCAGGGAAAACGCTTGTAAAATGGTTTAGGGTGACGCCGCCTTATATAGCCGGGTGCCTCCTGGAGATCCGCCTCTCGCCGGATGTCTTCCAGATGCAAGGTGGCACCAGTTCCAACTTGGGCTGGTTTAAGAGTGCCAAGTGGGTCCTGAAAACTGACACCCAGAACAGGGGCTTGTGAGTTTTGTTTCCCAGGGAAAACGCCTGTACAATGGTTCAGGGGCCTGAGGCCTTAAATTGCTGGGTGTCTCCCGGAATTGCTCCTCTCTCAGGATGCCTCCCAGACGCAAGGTGGCACCAGTTCCAACTTGGTCTGGTTTGAGAATGCCAAAAAGGTTCTGAAAACTGACACCCAGAACAATGGCTTGTGAGTTTTGTTTCCCAGGGAAAAAGCCTGTACAAGGGTTCAGGGGCCTGAGGCCTTAAATTTCCGGGTGCCTCCTGGAATTCGGTTTCTCGCAGGATGCCTCCCAGACGCAAGGTGGCACCAGTGCCAACTTGGTCTGGTTTGAGAGTGCTAAGTGGGTCCTGAAAACTGACACCCAGAACAGTGGCTTATGAGTTTTGTTTCCCAGGGAAAACCTGTACAATTGTTCAGGGTTCTGAGGCCTTAAATTGCCGGGTGCCTCCTGGAATTCAGCCTCTCGCAGGATGCCTCCCAGACGAAAGGTGGCACCAGTTCCAACTTGGTCTGGTTTGAGAGTGCCAAGTATGTCCTGCAAACTGACACCCAGAACAGTGGCTTGTGAGTGTTGTTTCCCAGGGAAAAAGCCTATACAATGGTTCAGGGTCCTGCGACCTTAAATTGCCGGGTGCCTCCTGGAATTCGGCCTCTCGCAGGATGCCTCTCACACGCAAGGTGGCACCAGTTCCAACTTAGTCTGGTTTGAGAGTGCCAAATGGGTCCTGAAAACTGACATCCAGAACAGTGGCTTGTGAGTTTTGTTTCCCAGGGAAAACGCCTGTACAATGGTTTCTGGTAACGCCGCCTTAAATAGCCGGGTCCCTCCTGGAATTCAGCCTCTCGCAGGATGCCTCCCCGACGCTAGGTGGCACCAGTTTCAACTTGGTCTGGTTTAAGAGTGCCAAGTGGGTCCTGAAAACTGACACCCAGAACAGTGGCTTGTGAGTTTTGTTTCCCAAGGAAAAAGCCTGTACAATGGTTCAGGGTCCTGCTGCCTTAAATTGCCGGGTGCCTCCTGGAATTGCTCCTCTCGCAGGATGCCTCCCAGACGCAAGGAGGCACCAGTTCCAATTTGGTCTGGTTTGAGAGTGCCAATAAAGTTCTGAAAACTGACACCCAGAACACTGGCTTCTGAGTTTTGTTTCCCAGGGAAAACCTGTACAATTGTTCAGGGTTCTGATCCCTTAAATTGCCGGGTGCCTCCTGGAATTCGGCCTCTCGCAGGATGCCTCCCAGACGCAAGGTGGCACCAGTTCCAACTTCGTCTGGTTTGAGAGTGCCAAGTGTGTCCTGCAAACTGACACCCAGAACAGTGGCTTCTGAGTGTTGTTTCCCAGGGAAAAAGCCTGTACAATGGTTCAGGGTCCTGCGGCCTTAAATTGCCGGGTGCCTCCTGGAGATCCGCCTCTCGCAGGATGCCTCCCAGACGCAAGGTGGCACCAGTTCCAGCTTGGTCTGGTTTAAGAGTGCCAAGTGTGTCCTGAAAACTTACACCCAGAACAGTGACTTGTGAGTTTTGTTTCCCAGGGAAAAAGCCTGGACAATGGTTCAGGGGTCTGAGGCCTTAAATTGCCGGGTGCCTCCTGGAATTGCAACTCTCGCAGGATGCCTCCCAGACGCAAGGTGGCACCAGTGCCAACTTGGTCTGGTTTGAGAGTGCTAAGTGGGTCCTGCAAACTGACACCCAGAACAGTGGCTTCTGAGTTTTGTTTCCCAGGGAAAACCTGTACAATTGTTCAGGGTTCTGAGGCCTTAAATTGCCGGGTGCCTCCTGGAATTCAGCCTCTCGCAGGATGCCTCCCAGACGAAAGGTGGCACCAGTTCCAACTTGGTCTGGTTTTAGAGTGCCAAGTGGGTCCTGAAAACTGACACCCAGAACAGTGGCTTGTGAGTGTTGTTTCCCAGGGAAAAAGCCTGTACAATGGTTCAGGGTCCTGCGGCCTTAAATTGCCGGGTGCCTCCTGGAATTCGGCGTCTCGCAGGATGCCTCCCGGACGCAAGGTGGCACCAGTTCCAACTTGGTCTGGTTTGAGAGTGCCAAGTGGGTCCTGAAAACTGACACCCAGAACAGTGGCTTGTGAGTTTTGTTTCCCAGGGAAAACGCTTGTACAATGGTTAAGGGTATCGCCGCCTTATATAGCCGGGTGCCTCCTGGAGATCCGCCTCTCGCCGGATGTCTTCCAGATGCAAGGTGGCACCAGTTCCAACTTGGTCTGGTTTGAGACTGCCAATAAAGTTCTGAAAACTGACACCCAGAACAATGGCTTGTGAGTTTTGTTTCCCAGGGAAAAAGCCTGTACAATGGTTCAGGGGCCTGAGGCCTTAAATTGCCGGGTGCCTCCTGGAATTCGGTTTCTCGCAGAATGCCTCCCAGACGCAAGGTGGCACCAGTGCCAACTTGGTCTGGTTTGAGAGTGCAAAGTGGGTCCTGCAAACTGACACCCAGAACAGTGGCTTATGAGTTTTGTTTCCCAGGGAAAAAGCCTGTACAATTGTTCAGGGTTCTGATCCCTTAAATTGCCGGGTGCCTCCTGGAATTCGGCCTCTCGAAGGATGCCTCCCAGACGCAAGGTGGCACCAGTTCCAACTTGGTCTGGTTCGAGAGTGCCAAGTGTGTCCTGCAAACTGACACCCAGAACAGTGGCTTGTGAGTTTTGTTTCCCAGGGAAAAAGCCTGTAGAATGGTACAGGGTCCTGCGGCCTTAAATTGCCGGGTGCCTCCTGGAATTCGGCCTTTCGCAGGATGCCTCCCAGACGCAAGGTGGCACCAGTTCCAACTTGGTCTGGTTGGAGAGAGCCAAGTGTGTCCTGAAAACTGACACCCAGAACAGGGGCTTGTGAGTTTTGTTTCCCAGGGAAAACGCCTGTACAATGGTTCAGGGGCCTGAGGCCTTAAATTACCTGGTGCCTCCTGGAATTCAGCCTCTCGCAGGATGCCTCCCAGACGCAAAGTGGCACCAGTTCCAACTTGGTCTGGTTTAAGAGTGCCAAGTGGGTCCTGCAAACTGACACCCAGAACAGTGGCTTGTGAGTTTTGTTTCCCAGGGAAAAAGCCTGTACAATGGTTCAGGGTCCTGCGGCCTTAAATTGCCGGGTGCCTCCTGGAATTGCGCCTCTCGCAGGATGCCTCCCAGACGCAAGGTGGCACCAGTTCCAACTTGGTCTGGTTTGAGAGTGCCAAGTGGGTCCTGCAAACTGACACCCAGAACAGTGGCTTGTGAGTTTTGTTTCCCAGGGAAAACGCCTGGACAATGGTTCAGGGGCCTGAGGCCTTAAATTGCCGGGTGCCTCCTGGAATTCAGCCTCTCGCAGGATGCCTCCCAGACGCAAGGTGGCACCAGTGCCAACTTGGTCTGGTTTAAGAGTGCCAAGTGTGTCCTGCAAACTGACACCCAGAACAGTGGCTTGTGAGTTTTGTTTCCCAGGGAAAAAGCCAGTACAATGGTTCAGGGTCCTGCGGCCTTAAATTGCCGGGTGCCTCCTGGAATTCTGCGTCTCGCAGGATGCCTCCCAGACACAAGGTGGCACCAGTTCCAACTTGGTCTGCTTTGAGAGTGCCAGGTGACTCCTGCAAACTGGCACCCAGAACAGTGGCTTGTGAGTTTTGTTTCCCAGGGAAAAAACCTGTACAGCAGTTCAGGGTCCTGCAGCCTTAAATTGCCGGGTGCCTCCTGGAATTGCTCCTCTCGTAGGATGACTCCCAGACGCAAGGTGGCACCAGTTCCAACTTGGTCTGGTTTGAGAGTTCCAATAAAGTTCTGAAAACTGACACCCAGAACAATTGCTTGTGAGTTTTGTTTCCCAGGGAAAAAGCCTGGACAATGGTTCAGGGGCCTGAGGCCTTAAATTGCCGGGTGCCTCCTGGAATTCGGTTTCTCGCAGGATGCCTCCCAGATGCAAGGTGGCACCCGTGCCAACTTGGTCTGGTTTGAGAGTCCTAAGTGGGTCCTGAAAACTGACACCCAGAACAGTGGCTTGTGAGTTTTGTTTCCCAGGGAAAACCTGTACAATTTTTCAGGGTTCTGATCCCTTAAATTGCCGGGTGCCTCCTGGAATTCGGCCTCTCGCAGGATGCCTCCCAGACGAAAGGTGGCACCAGTGCCAACTTGGTCTGGTTTTAGAGTGCCAAGTGGGTCCTGAAAACTGACACCCAGAACAGTGGCTTGTGAGTTTTGTTTCCCAGGGAAAAAACCTGTACAATGGTTCAGGGGCCTGCGGCCTTAAATTGCCGGGTGCCTCCTGGAATTGCTCCTCTCGCAGGATGCCTCCCAGACGCAAGGTGGCACCACTTCCAACTTGGTCTGGTTGGAGAGAGCCAAGTGGGTCCTGAAAACTGACACCCAGAACAGGGGCTTGTGAGTTTTGTTTCCCAGGGAAAACGCCTGTACAAGGGTTCAGGGGCCTGAGGCCTTAAATTGCCGGGTGCCTTCTTGAATTCAGCCTCTCGCAAAATGCCTCCCCGACGCTACGTGGCACCAGTTCCAACTTGGTCTGGCTTAAGAGTGCCAAGTGGGTCCTGAAAACTGACACCCACAACAGTGACTTCTGAGTTTTGTTTCCCAGGGAAAAAGCCTGTACAATGGTTCAGGGTCCTGCGGCCTTAAATTGCCGGGTGCCTCCTGAAATTGCTCCTCTCGTAGGATGCCTCCGAGACGCAAGGCGGCACCAGTTCCAACTTGGTCTGGTTTGAGAGTTCCAATAAAGTTCTGAAAACTGACACCCAGAACAATGGCTTGTGAGTTTTGTTTCCCAGGGAAAAAGCCTGGACAATGGTTCAGGGTCCTGAGGCCTTAAATTGCTGGGTGCCTCCTGGAATTCGGTTTCTCGCAGGATGCCTCCCAGACGCAAGGTGGCACCAGTTCCAACTTGGTCTGGTTTGAGAGTGCTAAGTGGGTCCTGCAAACTGACACCCAGAACAGTGGCTTCTGAGTTTTGTTTCCCAGGGAAATCCTGTACAATTGTTCAGGGTTCTGAGGCCTTAAATTGCCGGGTGCCTCCTGGAATTCAGCCTCTCGCAGGATGCCTCCCAGACGAAAGGTGGCACCAGTTCCAACTTGGTCTGGTTAAAGAGTGCCAAGTGTGTCCTGCAAACTGACACCCAGAACAGTGGCTAGTGAGTTTTGTTTCCCAGGGTAAAAGCCTGGACAATGGTTCAGGGTCCTGCGGCCTTAAATTTCCGGGTGCCTCCTGGAATTGCGCCTCTCGCAGGATGCCTCCCAGACGCAAGGTGGCACCAGTTCCAACTTGGTCTGGTTTGAGAGTGCCAAGTGGGTCCTGCAAACTGA
Source organism: Fringilla coelebs (assembly GCF_963513975.1). Lineage (NCBI taxonomy): Eukaryota > Metazoa > Chordata > Aves > Passeriformes > Fringillidae > Fringilla > Fringilla coelebs. The sequence goes on along the minus strand of NW_028167587.1, from coordinate 738,633 downwards.
CACCCAGAACAGTGGCTTGTGAGTTTTGTTTCCCAGGGAAAAAACCTGTACAATGGTTTAGGGTAATGCCGACTTAAATAGCCGAGTGCCTCCTGGAGATCAGCCTCCCGCAGGATGTCTTCGAGACGCAAGGTGGCACCAGTTCCAACTTGGTCTGGTTTAAGAGTGTCAAGTGGGTCCTGAAAACTGACACCCAGAACAGTGGCTTCTGAGTTTTGTTTCCCAGGGAAAAAGCCTGTACAATGGTTCAGGGTCTTGCGGCCTTAATATGCCGGGTGCCTCCTGGAATTCTGACTCTCGCAGGATGCCTCCCAGACGCAAGGTGGCACCAGTTCCAACTTGGTCTGGTTTGAGACTGCCAATAAAGTTCTGAAAACTGACACCCAGAACAATGGCTTGTGAGTTTTGTTTCCCAGGGAAAAAGCCTGTACAATGGTTCAGGGGCCTGAGGCCTTAAATTGCCGGGTGCCTCCTGGAATTCGGTTTCTCGCAGAATGCCTCCCAGACGCAAGGTGGCACCAGTGCCAACTTGGTCTGGTTTGAGAGTGCAAAGTGGGTCCTGCAAACTGACACCCAGAACAGTGGCTTATGAGTTTTGTTTCCCAGGGAAAAAGCCTGTACAATTGTTCAGGGTTCTGATCCCTTAAATTGCCGGGTGCCTCCTGGAATTCGGCCTCTCGAAGGATGCCTCCCAGACGCAAGGTGGCACCAGTTCCAACTTGGTCTGGTTCGAGAGTGCCAAGTGTGTCCTGCAAACTGACACCCAGAACAGTGGCTTGTGAGTTTTGTTTCCCAGGGAAAAAGCCTGTAGAATGGTACAGGGTCCTGCGGCCTTAAATTGCCGGGTGCCTCCTGGAATTCGGCCTTTCGCAGGATGCCTCCCAGACGCAAGGTGGCACCAGTTCCAACTTGGTCTGGTTGGAGAGAGCCAAGTGTGTCCTGAAAACTGACACCCAGAACAGGGGCTTGTGAGTTTTGTTTCCCAGGGAAAACGCCTGTACAATGGTTCAGGGGCCTGAGGCCTTAAATTACCTGGTGCCTCCTGGAATTCAGCCTCTCGCAGGATGCCTCCCAGACGCAAAGTGGCACCAGTTCCAACTTGGTCTGGTTTAAGAGTGCCAAGTGGGTCCTGCAAACTGACACCCAGAACAGTGGCTTGTGAGTTTTGTTTCCCAGGGAAAAAGCCTGTACAATGGTTCAGGGTCCTGCGGCCTTAAATTGCCGGGTGCCTCCTGGAATTGCGCCTCTCGCAGGATGCCTCCCAGACGCAAGGTGGCACCAGTTCCAACTTGGTCTGGTTTGAGAGTGCCAAGTGGGTCCTGCAAACTGACACCCAGAACAGTGGCTTGTGAGTTTTGTTTCCCAGGGAAAACGCCTGGACAATGGTTCAGGGGCCTGAGGCCTTAAATTGCCGGGTGCCTCCTGGAATTCAGCCTCTCGCAGGATGCCTCCCAGACGCAAGGTGGCACCAGTGCCAACTTGGTCTGGTTTAAGAGTGCCAAGTGTGTCCTGCAAACTGACACCCAGAACAGTGGCTTGTGAGTTTTGTTTCCCAGGGAAAAAGCCAGTACAATGGTTCAGGGTCCTGCGGCCTTAAATTGCCGGGTGCCTCCTGGAATTCTGCGTCTCGCAGGATGCCTCCCAGACACAAGGTGGCACCAGTTCCAACTTGGTCTGCTTTGAGAGTGCCAGGTGACTCCTGCAAACTGGCACCCAGAACAGTGGCTTGTGAGTTTTGTTTCCCAGGGAAAAAACCTGTACAGCAGTTCAGGGTCCTGCAGCCTTAAATTGCCGGGTGCCTCCTGGAATTGCTCCTCTCGTAGGATGACTCCCAGACGCAAGGTGGCACCAGTTCCAACTTGGTCTGGTTTGAGAGTTCCAATAAAGTTCTGAAAACTGACACCCAGAACAATTGCTTGTGAGTTTTGTTTCCCAGGGAAAAAGCCTGGACAATGGTTCAGGGGCCTGAGGCCTTAAATTGCCGGGTGCCTCCTGGAATTCGGTTTCTCGCAGGATGCCTCCCAGATGCAAGGTGGCACCCGTGCCAACTTGGTCTGGTTTGAGAGTCCTAAGTGGGTCCTGAAAACTGACACCCAGAACAGTGGCTTGTGAGTTTTGTTTCCCAGGGAAAACCTGTACAATTTTTCAGGGTTCTGATCCCTTAAATTGCCGGGTGCCTCCTGGAATTCGGCCTCTCGCAGGATGCCTCCCAGACGCAAGGTGGCACCAGTTCCAACTTGGTCTGGTTCGAGAGTGCCAAGTGTGTCCTGCAAACTGACACCCAGAACAGTGGCTTGTGAGTTTTGTTTCCCAGGGAAAAAGCCTGGACAATGGTTCAGGGTCCTGCGGCCTTAAATTGCCGTGTGCCTCCTGGAATTCGGCCTCTCGCAGGATGCCTCTCAGACGCAAGGTGGCACCAGTTCCAACTTGGTCTGGTTTGAGAGTGCCAAGTGGGTCCTGAAAACTGACATCCAGAACAGTGGCTTGTGAGTGTTGTTTCCCAGGGAAAACGCCTGTACAATGGCTTATGGTAACGCCGCCTTAAATAGCCGGGTCCCTCCTGGAATTGCTCCTCTCTCAGGATGCATCCCAGACGCAAGGTGGCACCAGTTCCAACTTGGTCTGGTTTGAGAGAGCCAGGTGGGTCCTGAAAACTGACATCCAGAACAGGGGCTTGTGAGGTTTTTTTTTCCAGGGAAAACGCCTGTACAATGGTTCAGGGGCCTGAGGCCTTAAAATGCTGGGTGCCTCCTGGAATTCAGCCTCTCGCAAGATGCCTCCCCGACGCTAGGTGGCACCAGTTCCAACTTGGTCTGGTTTAAGAGTGCCAAGTGGGTCCTGAAAACTGACACCTAGAACAGTGGCTTGTGAGTGTTGTTTCCCAGGGAAAAAGCCTGTACAATGGTTCAGGGTCCTGCGGCCTTAAATTGCCGGGTGCCTCCTTGAATTCGGCCTCTCGCAGGATGCCTCCCAGACGCAAGGTGGCACCAGTTCCAACTTGGTCTGGTTTGAGAGTGCCAAGTGGGTCCTGAAAACTGACACCCAGAACAGTGGCTTGTGAGTTTTGTTTCCCAGGGAAAACGCTTGTACAATGGTTTAGGGTGACGCCGCCTTATATAGCCGGGTGCCTCCTGGAGATCCGCCTCTCGCCGGATGTCTTCCAGATGCAAGGTGGCACCAGTTCCAACTTGGGCTGGTTTAAGAGTGCCAAGTGGGTCCTGAAAACTGACACCCAGAACAGGGGCTTGTGAGTTTTGTTTCCCAGGGAAAACGCCTGTACAATGGTTCAGGGGCCTGAGGCCTTAAATTACCTGGTGCCTCCTGGAATTCAGCCTCTCGCAGGATGCCTCCCAGACGCAAAGTGGCACCAGTTCCAACTTGGTCTGGTTTAAGAGTGCCAAGTGGGTCCTGCAAACTGACACCCAGAACAGTGGCTTGTGAGTTTTGTTTCCCAGGGAAAAAGCCTGTACAATGGTTCAGGGTCCTGCGGCCTTAAATTGCCGGGTGCCTCCTGGAATTGCGCCTCTCGCAGGATGCCTCCCAGACGCAAGGTGGCACCAGTTCCAACTTGGTCTGGTTTGAGAGTGCCAAGTGGGTCCTGCAAACTGACACCCAGAACAGTGGCTTGTGAGTTTTGTTTCCCAGGGAAAACGCCTGGACAATGGTTCAGGGGCCTGAGGCCTTAAATTGCCGGGTGCCTCCTGGAATTCAGCCTCTCGCAGGATGCCTCCCAGACGCAAGGTGGCACCAGTGCCAACTTGGTCTGGTTTAAGAGTGCCAAGTGTGTCCTGCAAACTGACACCCAGAACAGTGGCTTGTGAGTTTTGTTTCCCAGGGAAAAAGCCAGTACAATGGTTCAGGGTCCTGCGGCCTTAAATTGCCGGGTGCCTCCTGGAATTCTGCGTCTCGCAGGATGCCTCCCAGACACAAGGTGGCACCAGTTCCAACTTGGTCTGCTTTGAGAGTGCCAGGTGACTCCTGCAAACTGGCACCCAGAACAGTGGCTTGTGAGTTTTGTTTCCCAGGGAAAAAACCTGTACAGCAGTTCAGGGTCCTGCAGCCTTAAATTGCCGGGTGCCTCCTGGAATTGCTCCTCTCGTAGGATGACTCCCAGACGCAAGGTGGCACCAGTTCCAACTTGGTCTGGTTTGAGAGTTCCAATAAAGTTCTGAAAACTGACACCCAGAACAATTGCTTGTGAGTTTTGTTTCCCAGGGAAAAAGCCTGGACAATGGTTCAGGGGCCTGAGGCCTTAAATTGCCGGGTGCCTCCTGGAATTCGGTTTCTCGCAGGATGCCTCCCAGATGCAAGGTGGCACCCGTGCCAACTTGGTCTGGTTTGAGAGTCCTAAGTGGGTCCTGAAAACTGACACCCAGAACAGTGGCTTGTGAGTTTTGTTTCCCAGGGAAAACCTGTACAATTTTTCAGGGTTCTGATCCCTTAAATTGCCGGGTGCCTCCTGGAATTCGGCCTCTCGCAGGATGCCTCCCAGACGAAAGGTGGCACCAGTGCCAACTTGGTCTGGTTTTAGAGTGCCAAGTGGGTCCTGAAAACTGACACCCAGAACAGTGGCTTGTGAGTTTTGTTTCCCAGGGAAAAAACCTGTACAATGGTTCAGGGGCCTGCGGCCTTAAATTGCCGGGTGCCTCCTGGAATTGCTCCTCTCGCAGGATGCCTCCCAGACGCAAGGTGGCACCACTTCCAACTTGGTCTGGTTGGAGAGAGCCAAGTGGGTCCTGAAAACTGACACCCAGAACAGGGGCTTGTGAGTTTTGTTTCCCAGGGAAAACGCCTGTACAAGGGTTCAGGGGCCTGAGGCCTTAAATTGCCGGGTGCCTTCTTGAATTCAGCCTCTCGCAAAATGCCTCCCCGACGCTACGTGGCACCAGTTCCAACTTGGTCTGGCTTAAGAGTGCCAAGTGGGTCCTGAAAACTGACACCCACAACAGTGACTTCTGAGTTTTGTTTCCCAGGGAAAAAGCCTGTACAATGGTTCAGGGTCCTGCGGCCTTAAATTGCCGGGTGCCTCCTGAAATTGCTCCTCTCGTAGGATGCCTCCGAGACGCAAGGCGGCACCAGTTCCAACTTGGTCTGGTTTGAGAGTTCCAATAAAGTTCTGAAAACTGACACCCAGAACAATGGCTTGTGAGTTTTGTTTCCCAGGGAAAAAGCCTGGACAATGGTTCAGGGTCCTGAGGCCTTAAATTGCTGGGTGCCTCCTGGAATTCGGTTTCTCGCAGGATGCCTCCCAGACGCAAGGTGGCACCAGTTCCAACTTGGTCTGGTTTGAGAGTGCTAAGTGGGTCCTGCAAACTGACACCCAGAACAGTGGCTTCTGAGTTTTGTTTCCCAGGGAAATCCTGTACAATTGTTCAGGGTTCTGAGGCCTTAAATTGCCGGGTGCCTCCTGGAATTCAGCCTCTCGCAGGATGCCTCCCAGACGAAAGGTGGCACCAGTTCCAACTTGGTCTGGTTAAAGAGTGCCAAGTGTGTCCTGCAAACTGACACCCAGAACAGTGGCTAGTGAGTTTTGTTTCCCAGGGTAAAAGCCTGGACAATGGTTCAGGGTCCTGCGGCCTTAAATTTCCGGGTGCCTCCTGGAATTGCGCCTCTCGCAGGATGCCTCCCAGACGCAAGGTGGCACCAGTTCCAACTTGGTCTGGTTTGAGAGTGCCAAGTGGGTCCTGCAAACTGACACCCAGAACAGTGGCTTGTGAGTTTTGTTTCCCAGGGAAAAAACCTGTACAATGGTTTAGGGTAATGCCGACTTAAATAGCCGAGTGCCTCCTGGAGATCAGCCTCCCGCAGGATGTCTTCGAGACGCAAGGTGGCACCAGTTCCAACTTGGTCTGGTTTAAGAGTGTCAAGTGGGTCCTGAAAACTGACACCCAGAACAGTGGCTTCTGAGTTTTGTTTCCCAGGGAAAAAGCCTGTACAATGGTTCAGGGTCTTGCGGCCTTAATATGCCGGGTGCCTCCTGGAATTCTGACTCTCGCAGGATGCCTCCCAGACGCAAGGTGGCACCAGTTCCAACTTGGTCTGGTTTGAGACTGCCAATAAAGTTCTGAAAACTGACACCCAGAACAATGGCTTGTGAGTTTTGTTTCCCAGGGAAAAAGCCTGTACAATGGTTCAGGGGCCTGAGGCCTTAAATTGCCGGGTGCCTCCTGGAATTCGGTTTCTCGCAGAATGCCTCCCAGACGCAAGGTGGCACCAGTGCCAACTTGGTCTGGTTTGAGAGTGCAAAGTGGGTCCTGCAAACTGACACCCAGAACAGTGGCTTATGAGTTTTGTTTCCCAGGGAAAAAGCCTGTACAATTGTTCAGGGTTCTGATCCCTTAAATTGCCGGGTGCCTCCTGGAATTCGGCCTCTCGAAGGATGCCTCCCAGACGCAAGGTGGCACCAGTTCCAACTTGGTCTGGTTCGAGAGTGCCAAGTGTGTCCTGCAAACTGACACCCAGAACAGTGGCTTGTGAGTTTTGTTTCCCAGGGAAAAAGCCTGTAGAATGGTACAGGGTCCTGCGGCCTTAAATTGCCGGGTGCCTCCTGGAATTCGGCCTTTCGCAGGATGCCTCCCAGACGCAAGGTGGCACCAGTTCCAACTTGGTCTGGTTGGAGAGAGCCAAGTGTGTCCTGAAAACTGACACCCAGAACAGGGGCTTGTGAGTTTTGTTTCCCAGGGAAAACGCCTGTACAATGGTTCAGGGGCCTGAGGCCTTAAATTACCTGGTGCCTCCTGGAATTCAGCCTCTCGCAGGATGCCTCCCAGACGCAAAGTGGCACCAGTTCCAACTTGGTCTGGTTTAAGAGTGCCAAGTGGGTCCTGCAAACTGACACCCAGAACAGTGGCTTGTGAGTTTTGTTTCCCAGGGAAAAAGCCTGTACAATGGTTCAGGGTCCTGCGGCCTTAAATTGCCGGGTGCCTCCTGGAATTGCGCCTCTCGCAGGATGCCTCCCAGACGCAAGGTGGCACCAGTTCCAACTTGGTCTGGTTTGAGAGTGCCAAGTGGGTCCTGCAAACTGACACCCAGAACAGTGGCTTGTGAGTTTTGTTTCCCAGGGAAAACGCCTGGACAATGGTTCAGGGGCCTGAGGCCTTAAATTGCCGGGTGCCTCCTGGAATTCAGCCTCTCGCAGGATGCCTCCCAGACGCAAGGTGGCACCAGTGCCAACTTGGTCTGGTTTAAGAGTGCCAAGTGTGTCCTGCAAACTGACACCCAGAACAGTGGCTTGTGAGTTTTGTTTCCCAGGGAAAAAGCCAGTACAATGGTTCAGGGTCCTGCGGCCTTAAATTGCCGGGTGCCTCCTGGAATTCTGCGTCTCGCAGGATGCCTCCCAGACACAAGGTGGCACCAGTTCCAACTTGGTCTGCTTTGAGAGTGCCAGGTGACTCCTGCAAACTGGCACCCAGAACAGTGGCTTGTGAGTTTTGTTTCCCAGGGAAAAAACCTGTACAGCAGTTCAGGGTCCTGCAGCCTTAAATTGCCGGGTGCCTCCTGGAATTGCTCCTCTCGTAGGATGACTCCCAGACGCAAGGTGGCACCAGTTCCAACTTGGTCTGGTTTGAGAGTTCCAATAAAGTTCTGAAAACTGACACCCAGAACAATTGCTTGTGAGTTTTGTTTCCCAGGGAAAAAGCCTGGACAATGGTTCAGGGGCCTGAGGCCTTAAATTGCCGGGTGCCTCCTGGAATTCGGTTTCTCGCAGGATGCCTCCCAGATGCAAGGTGGCACCCGTGCCAACTTGGTCTGGTTTGAGAGTCCTAAGTGGGTCCTGAAAACTGACACCCAGAACAGTGGCTTGTGAGTTTTGTTTCCCAGGGAAAACCTGTACAATTTTTCAGGGTTCTGATCCCTTAAATTGCCGGGTGCCTCCTGGAATTCGGCCTCTCGCAGGATGCCTCCCAGACGCAAGGTGGCACCAGTTCCAACTTGGTCTGGTTCGAGAGTGCCAAGTGTGTCCTGCAAACTGACACCCAGAACAGTGGCTTGTGAGTTTTGTTTCCCAGGGAAAAAGCCTGGACAATGGTTCAGGGTCCTGCGGCCTTAAATTGCCGTGTGCCTCCTGGAATTCGGCCTCTCGCAGGATGCCTCTCAGACGCAAGGTGGCACCAGTTCCAACTTGGTCTGGTTTGAGAGTGCCAAGTGGGTCCTGAAAACTGACATCCAGAACAGTGGCTTGTGAGTGTTGTTTCCCAGGGAAAACGCCTGTACAATGGCTTATGGTAACGCCGCCTTAAATAGCCGGGTCCCTCCTGGAATTGCTCCTCTCTCAGGATGCATCCCAGACGCAAGGTGGCACCAGTTCCAACTTGGTCTGGTTTGAGAGAGCCAGGTGGGTCCTGAAAACTGACATCCAGAACAGGGGCTTGTGAGGTTTTTTTTTCCAGGGAAAACGCCTGTACAATGGTTCAGGGGCCTGAGGCCTTAAAATGCTGGGTGCCTCCTGGAATTCAGCCTCTCGCAAGATGCCTCCCCGACGCTAGGTGGCACCAGTTCCAACTTGGTCTGGTTTAAGAGTGCCAAGTGGGTCCTGAAAACTGACACCTAGAACAGTGGCTTGTGAGTGTTGTTTCCCAGGGAAAAAGCCTGTACAATGGTTCAGGGTCCTGCGGCCTTAAATTGCCGGGTGCCTCCTTGAATTCGGCCTCTCGCAGGATGCCTCCCAGACGCAAGGTGGCACCAGTTCCAACTTGGTCTGGTTTGAGAGTGCCAAGTGGGTCCTGAAAACTGACACCCAGAACAGTGGCTTGTGAGTTTTGTTTCCCAGGGAAAACGCTTGTACAATGGTTTAGGGTGACGCCGCCTTATATAGCCGGGTGCCTCCTGGAGATCCGCCTCTCGCCGGATGTCTTCCAGATGCAAGGTGGCACCAGTTCCAACTTGGGCTGGTTTAAGAGTGCCAAGTGGGTCCTGAAAACTGACACCCAGAACAGGGGCTTGTGAGTTTTGTTTCCCAGGGAAAACGCCTGTACAATGGTTCAGGGGCCTGAGGCCTTAAATTGCTGGGTGTCTCCTGGAATTGCTCCTCTCTCAGGATGCCTCCCAGACGCAAGGTGGCACCAGTTCCAACTTGGTCTGGTTTGAGAATGCCAAAAAGGTTCTGAAAACTGACACCCAGAACAATGGCTTGTGAGTTTTGTTTCCCAGGGAAAAAGCCTGTACAAGGGTTCAGGGGCCTGAGGCCTTAAATTTCCGGGTGCCTCCTGGAATTCGGTTTCTCGCAGGATGCCTCCCAGACGCAAGGTGGCACCAGTGCCAACTTGGTCTGGTTTGAGAGTGCTAAGTGGGTCCTGAAAACTGACACCCAGAACAGTGGCTTATGAGTTTTGTTTCCCAGGGAAAACCTGTACAATTGTTCAGGGTTCTGAGGCCTTAAATTGCCGGGTGCCTCCTGGAATTCAGCCTCTCGCAGGATGCCTCCCAGACGAAAGGTGGCACCAGTTCCAACTTGGTCTGGTTTGAGAGTGCCAAGTATGTCCTGCAAACTGACACCCAGAACAGTGGCTTGTGAGTGTTGTTTCCCAGGGAAAAAGCCTATACAATGGTTCAGGGTCCTGCGACCTTAAATTGCCGGGTGCCTCCTGGAATTCGGCCTCTCGCAGGATGCCTCTCACACGCAAGGTGGCACCAGTTCCAACTTAGTCTGGTTTGAGAGTGCCAAATGGGTCCTGAAAACTGACATCCAGAACAGTGGCTTGTGAGTTTTGTTTCCCAGGGAAAACGCCTGTACAATGGTTTCTGGTAACGCCGCCTTAAATAGCCGGGTCCCTCCTGGAATTCAGCCTCTCGCAGGATGCCTCCCCGACGCTAGGTGGCACCAGTTTCAACTTGGTCTGGTTTAAGAGTGCCAAGTGGGTCCTGAAAACTGACACCCAGAACAGTGGCTTGTGAGTTTTGTTTCCCAAGGAAAAAGCCTGTACAATGGTTCAGGGTCCTGCTGCCTTAAATTGCCGGGTGCCTCCTGGAATTGCTCCTCTCGCAGGATGCCTCCCAGACGCAAGGAGGCACCAGTTCCAATTTGGTCTGGTTTGAGAGTGCCAATAAAGTTCTGAAAACTGACACCCAGAACACTGGCTTCTGAGTTTTGTTTCCCAGGGAAAACCTGTACAATTGTTCAGGGTTCTGATCCCTTAAATTGCCGGGTGCCTCCTGGAATTCGGCCTCTCGCAGGATGCCTCCCAGACGCAAGGTGGCACCAGTTCCAACTTCGTCTGGTTTGAGAGTGCCAAGTGTGTCCTGCAAACTGACACCCAGAACAGTGGCTTCTGAGTGTTGTTTCCCAGGGAAAAAGCCTGTACAATGGTTCAGGGTCCTGCGGCCTTAAATTGCCGGGTGCCTCCTGGAGATCCGCCTCTCGCAGGATGCCTCCCAGACGCAAGGTGGCACCAGTTCCAGCTTGGTCTGGTTTAAGAGTGCCAAGTGTGTCCTGAAAACTTACACCCAGAACAGTGACTTGTGAGTTTTGTTTCCCAGGGAAAAAGCCTGGACAATGGTTCAGGGGTCTGAGGCCTTAAATTGCCGGGTGCCTCCTGGAATTGCAACTCTCGCAGGATGCCTCCCAGACGCAAGGTGGCACCAGTGCCAACTTGGTCTGGTTTGAGAGTGCTAAGTGGGTCCTGCAAACTGACACCCAGAACAGTGGCTTCTGAGTTTTGTTTCCCAGGGAAAACCTGTACAATTGTTCAGGGTTCTGAGGCCTTAAATTGCCGGGTGCCTCCTGGAATTCAGCCTCTCGCAGGATGCCTCCCAGACGAAAGGTGGCACCAGTTCCAACTTGGTCTGGTTTTAGAGTGCCAAGTGGGTCCTGAAAACTGACACCCAGAACAGTGGCTTGTGAGTGTTGTTTCCCAGGGAAAAAGCCTGTACAATGGTTCAGGGTCCTGCGGCCTTAAATTGCCGGGTGCCTCCTGGAATTCGGCGTCTCGCAGGATGCCTCCCGGACGCAAGGTGGCACCAGTTCCAACTTGGTCTGGTTTGAGAGTGCCAAGTGGGTCCTGAAAACTGACACCCAGAACAGTGGCTTGTGAGTTTTGTTTCCCAGGGAAAACGCTTGTACAATGGTTAAGGGTATCGCCGCCTTATATAGCCGGGTGCCTCCTGGAGATCCGCCTCTCGCCGGATGTCTTCCAGATGCAAGGTGGCACCAGTTCCAACTTGGTCTGGTTTGAGACTGCCAATAAAGTTCTGAAAACTGACACCCAGAACAATGGCTTGTGAGTTTTGTTTCCCAGGGAAAAAGCCTGTACAATGGTTCAGGGGCCTGAGGCCTTAAATTGCCGGGTGCCTCCTGGAATTCGGTTTCTCGCAGAATGCCTCCCAGACGCAAGGTGGCACCAGTGCCAACTTGGTCTGGTTTGAGAGTGCAAAGTGGGTCCTGCAAACTGACACCCAGAACAGTGGCTTATGAGTTTTGTTTCCCAGGGAAAAAGCCTGTACAATTGTTCAGGGTTCTGATCCCTTAAATTGCCGGGTGCCTCCTGGAATTCGGCCTCTCGAAGGATGCCTCCCAGACGCAAGGTGGCACCAGTTCCAACTTGGTCTGGTTCGAGAGTGCCAAGTGTGTCCTGCAAACTGACACCCAGAACAGTGGCTTGTGAGTTTTGTTTCCCAGGGAAAAAGCCTGTAGAATGGTACAGGGTCCTGCGGCCTTAAATTGCCGGGTGCCTCCTGGAATTGCGCCTCTCGCAGGATGCCTCCCAGACGCAAGGTGGCACCAGTTCCAACTTGGTCTGGTTGGAGAGAGCCAAGTGTGTCCTGAAAACTGACACCCAGAACAGGGGCTTGTGAGTTTTGTTTCCCAGGGAAAACGCCTGTACAATGGTTCAGGGGCCTGAGGCCTTAAATTACCTGGTGCCTCCTGGAATTCAGCCTCTCGCAGGATGCCTCCCAGACGCAAAGTGGCACCAGTTCCAACTTGGTCTGGTTTAAGAGTGCCAAGTGGGTCCTGCAAACTGACACCCAGAACAGTGGCTTGTGAGTTTTGTTTCCCAGGGAAAAAGCCTGTACAATGGTTCAGGGTCCTGCGGCCTTAAATTGCCGGGTGCCTCCTGGAATTGCGCCTCTCGCAGGATGCCTCCCAGACGCAAGGTGGCACCAGTTCCAACTTGGTCTGGTTTGAGAGTGCCAAGTGGGTCCTGCAAACTGACACCCAGAACAGTGGCTTGTGAGTTTTGTTTCCCAGGGAAAACGCCTGGACAATGGTTCAGGGGCCTGAGGCCTTAAATTGCCGGGTGCCTCCTGGAATTCAGCCTCTCGCAGGATGCCTCCCAGACGCAAGGTGGCACCAGTGCCAACTTGGTCTGGTTTAAGAGTGCCAAGTGTGTCCTGCAAACTGACACCCAGAACAGTGGCTTGTGAGTTTTGTTTCCCAGGGAAAAAGCCAGTACAATGGTTCAGGGTCCTGCGGCCTTAAATTGCCGGGTGCCTCCTGGAATTCTGCGTCTCGCAGGATGCCTCCCAGACACAAGGTGGCACCAGTTCCAACTTGGTCTGCTTTGAGAGTGCCAGGTGACTCCTGCAAACTGGCACCCAGAACAGTGGCTTGTGAGTTTTGTTTCCCAGGGAAAAAACCTGTACAGCAGTTCAGGGTCCTGCAGCCTTAAATTGCCGGGTGCCTCCTGGAATTGCTCCTCTCGTAGGATGACTCCCAGACGCAAGGTGGCACCAGTTCCAACTTGGTCTGGTTTGAGAGTTCCAATAAAGTTCTGAAAACTGACACCCAGAACAATTGCTTGTGAGTTTTGTTTCCCAGGGAAAAAGCCTGGACAATGGTTCAGGGGCCTGAGGCCTTAAATTGCCGGGTGCCTCCTGGAATTCGGTTTCTCGCAGGATGCCTCCCAGATGCAAGGTGGCACCCGTGCCAACTTGGTCTGGTTTGAGAGTCCTAAGTGGGTCCTGAAAACTGACACCCAGAACAGTGGCTTGTGAGTTTTGTTTCCCAGGGAAAACCTGTACAATTTTTCAGGGTTCTGATCCCTTAAATTGCCGGGTGCCTCCTGGAATTCGGCCTCTCGCAGGATGCCTCCCAGACGCAAGGTGGCACCAGTTCCAACTTGGTCTGGTTCGAGAGTGCCAAGTGTGTCCTGCAAACTGACACCCAGAACAGTGGCTAGTGAGTTTTGTTTCCCAGGGAAAAAGCCTGGACAATGGTTCAGGGTCCTGCGGCCTTAAATTGCCGTGTGCCTCCTGGAATTCGGCCTCTCGCAGGATGCCTCTCAGACGCAAGGTGGCACCAGTTCCAACTTGGTCTGGTTTGAGAGTGCCAAGTGGGTCCTGAAAACTGACATCCAGAACAGTGGCTTGTGAGTGTTGTTTCCCAGGGAAAACGCCTGTACAATGGCTTATGGTAACGCCGCCTTAAATAGCCGGGTCCCTCCTGGAATTGCTCCTCTCTCAGGATGCATCCCAGACGCAAGGTGGCACCAGTTCCAACTTGGTCTGGTTTGAGAGAGCCAGGTGGGTCCTGAAAACTGACATCCAGAACAGGGGCTTGTGAGGTTTTTTTTTCCAGGGAAAACGCCTGTACAATGGTTCAGGGGCCTGAGGCCTTAAAATGCTGGGTGCCTCCTGGAATTCAGCCTCTCGCAAGATGCCTCCCCGACGCTAGGTGGCACCAGTTCCAACTTGGTCTGGTTTAAGAGTGCCAAGTGGGTCCTGAAAACTGACACCTAGAACAGTGGCTTGTGAGTGTTGTTTCCCAGGGAAAAAGCCTGTACAATGGTTCAGGGTCCTGCGGCCTTAAATTGCCGGGTGCCTCCTGGAATTCGGTTTCTCGCAGAATGCCTCCCAGACGCAAGGTGGCACCAGTGCCAACTTGGTCTGGTTTGAGAGTGCAAAGTGGGTCCTGCAAACTGACACCCAGAACAGTGGCTTATGAGTTTTGTTTCCCAGGGAAAAAGCCTGTACAATTGTTCAGGGTTCTGATCCCTTAAATTGCCGGGTGCCTCCTGGAATTCGGCCTCTCGAAGGATGCCTCCCAGACGCAAGGTGGCACCAGTTCCAACTTGGTCTGGTTCGAGAGTGCCAAGTGTGTCCTGCAAACTGACACCCAGAACAGTGGCTTGTGAGTTTTGTTTCCCAGGGAAAAAGCCTGTAGAATGGTTCAGGGTCCTGCGGCCTTAAATTGCCGGGTGCCTCCTGGAATTCGGCCTTTCGCAGGATGCCTCCCAGACGCAAGGTGGCACCAGTTCCAACTTGGTCTGGTTGGAGAGAGCCAAGTGTGTCCTGAAAACTGACACCCAGAACAGGGGCTTGTGAGTTTTGTTTCCCAGGGAAAACGCCTGTACAATGGTTCAGGGGCCTGAGGCCTTAAATTACCTGGTGCCTCCTGGAATTCAGCCTCTCGCAGGATGCCTCCCAGACGCAAAGTGGCACCAGTTCCAACTTGGTCTGGTTTAAGAGTGCCAAGTGGGTCCTGCAAACTGACACCCAGAACAGTGGCTTGTGAGTTTTGTTTCCCAGGGAAAAAGCCTGTACAATGGTTCAGGGTCCTGCGGCCTTAAATTGCCGGGTGCCTCCTGGAATTGCGCCTCTCGCAGGATGCCTCCCAGACGCAAGGTGGCACCAGTTCCAACTTGGTCTGGTTTGAGAGTGCCAAGTGGGTCCTGCAAACTGACACCCAGAACAGTGGCTTGTGAGTTTTGTTTCCCAGGGAAACCGCCTGGACAATGGTTCAGGGGCCTGAGGCCTTAAATTGCCGGGTGCCTCCTGGAATTCAGCCTCTCGCAGGATGCCTCCCAGACGCAAGGTGGCACCAGTTCCAACTTGGTCTGGTTCGAGAGTGCCAAGTGTGTCCTGCAAACTGACACCCAGAACAGTGGCTAGTGAGTTTTGTTTCCCAGGGAAAAAGCCTGGACAATGGTTCAGGGTCCTGCGGCCTTAAATTGCCGTGTGCCTCCTGGAATTCGGCCTCTCGCAGGATGCCTCTCAGACGCAAGGTGGCACCAGTTCCAACTTGGTCTGGTTTGAGAGTGCCAAGTGGGTCCTGAAAACTGACATCCAGAACAGTGGCTTGTGAGTGTTGTTTCCCAGGGAAAACGCCTGTACAATGGCTTATGGTAACGCCGCCTTAAATAGCCGGGTCCCTCCTGGAATTGCTCCTCTCTCAGGATGCATCCCAGACGCAAGGTGGCACCAGTTCCAACTTGGTCTGGTTTGAGAGAGCCAGGTGGGTCCTGAAAACTGACACCCAGAACAGGGGCTTGTGAGGTTTTTTTTTCCAGGGAAAACGCCTGTACAATGGTTCAGGGGCCTGAGGCCTTAAAATGCTGGGTGCCTCCTGGAATTCAGCCTCTCGCAAGATGCCTCCCCGACGCTAGGTGGCACCAGTTCCAACTTGGTCTGGTTTAAGAGTGCCAAGTGGGTCCTGAAAACTGACACCTAGAACAGTGGCTTGTGAGTGTTGTTTCCCAGGGAAAAAGCCTGTACAATGGTTCAGGGTCCTGCGGCCTTAAATTGCCGGGTGCCTCCTGGAATTCGGTTTCTCGCAGAATGCCTCCCAGACGCAAGGTGGCACCAGTGCCAACTTGGTCTGGTTTGAGAGTGCAAAGTGGGTCCTGCAAACTGACACCCAGAACAGTGGCTTATGAGTTTTGTTTCCCAGGGAAAAAGCCTGTACAATTGTTCAGGGTTCTGATCCCTTAAATTGCCGGGTGCCTCCTGGAATTCGGCCTCTCGAAGGATGCCTCCCAGACGCAAGGTGGCACCAGTTCCAACTTGGTCTGGTTCGAGAGTGCCAAGTGTGTCCTGCAAACTGACACCCAGAACAGTGGCTTGTGAGTTTTGTTTCCCAGGGAAAAAGCCTGTAGAATGGTACAGGGTCCTGCGGCCTTAAATTGCCGGGTGCCTCCTGGAATTCGGCCTTTCGCAGGATGCCTCCCAGACGCAAGGTGGCACCAGTTCCAACTTGGTCTGGTTGGAGAGAGCCAAGTGTGTCCTGAAAACTGACACCCAGAACAGGGGCTTGTGAGTTTTGTTTCCCAGGGAAAACGCCTGTACAATGGTTCAGGGGCCTGAGGCCTTAAATTACCTGGTGCCTCCTGGAATTCAGCCTCTCGCAGGATGCCTCCCAGACGCAAAGTGGCACCAGTTCCAACTTGGTCTGGTTTAAGAGTGCCAAGTGGGTCCTGCAAACTGACACCCAGAACAGTGGCTTGTGAGTTTTGTTTCCCAGGGAAAAAGCCTGTACAATGGTTCAGGGTCCTGCGGCCTTAAATTGCCGGGTGCCTCCTGGAATTGCGCCTCTCGCAGGATGCCTCCCAGACGCAAGGTGGCACCAGTTCCAACTTGGTCTGGTTTGAGAGTGCCAAGTGGGTCCTGCAAACTGACACCCAGAACAGTGGCTTGTGAGTTTTGTTTCCCAGGGAAAACGCCTGGACAATGGTTCAGGGGCCTGAGGCCTTAAATTGCCGGGTGCCTCCTGGAATTCAGCCTCTCGCAGGATGCCTCCCAGACGCAAGGTGGCACCAGTGCCAACTTGGTCTGGTTTAAGAGTGCCAAGTGTGTCCTGCAAACTGACACCCAGAACAGTGGCTTGTGAGTTTTGTTTCCCAGGGAAAAAGCCAGTACAATGGTTCAGGGTCCTGCGGCCTTAAATTGCCGGGTGCCTCCTGGAATTCTGCGTCTCGCAGGATGCCTCCCAGACACAAGGTGGCACCAGTTCCAACTTGGTCTGCTTTGAGAGTGCCAGGTGACTCCTGCAAACTGGCACCCAGAACAGTGGCTTGTGAGTTTTGTTTCCCAGGGAAAAAACCTGTACAGCAGTTCAGGGTCCTGCAGCCTTAAATTGCCGGGTGCCTCCTGGAATTGCTCCTCTCGTAGGATGACTCCCAGACGCAAGGTGGCACCAGTTCCAACTTGGTCTGGTTTGAGAGTTCCAATAAAGTTCTGAAAACTGACACCCAGAACAATTGCTTGTGAGTTTTGTTTCCCAGGGAAAAAGCCTGGACAATGGTTCAGGGGCCTGAGGCCTTAAATTGCCGGGTGCCTCCTGGAATTCGGTTTCTCGCAGGATGCCTCCCAGATGCAAGGTGGCACCCGTGCCAACTTGGTCTGGTTTGAGAGTCCTAAGTGGGTCCTGAAAACTGACACCCAGAACAGTGGCTTGTGAGTTTTGTTTCCCAGGGAAAACCTGTACAATTTTTCAGGGTTCTGATCCCTTAAATTGCCGGGTGCCTCCTGGAATTCGGCCTCTCGCAGGATGCCTCCCAGACGCAAGGTGGCACCAGTTCCAACTTGGTCTGGTTCGAGAGTGCCAAGTGTGTCCTGCAAACTGACACCCAGAACAGTGGCTAGTGAGTTTTGTTTCCCAGGGAAAAAGCCTGGACAATGGTTCAGGGTCCTGCGGCCTTAAATTGCCGTGTGCCTCCTGGAATTCGGCCTCTCGCAGGATGCCTCTCAGACGCAAGGTGGCACCAGTTCCAACTTGGTCTGGTTTGAGAGTGCCAAGTGGGTCCTGAAAACTGACATCCAGAACAGTGGCTTGTGAGTGTTGTTTCCCAGGGAAAACGCCTGTACAATGGCTTATGGTAACGCCGCCTTAAATAGCCGGGTCCCTCCTGGAATTGCTCCTCTCTCAGGATGCATCCCAGACGCAAGGTGGCACCAGTTCCAACTTGGTCTGGTTTGAGAGAGCCAGGTGGGTCCTGAAAACTGACATCCAGAACAGGGGCTTGTGAGGTTTTTTTTTCCAGGGAAAACGCCTGTACAATGGTTCAGGGGCCTGAGGCCTTAAAATGCTGGGTGCCTCCTGGAATTCAGCCTCTCGCAAGATGCCTCCCCGACGCTAGGTGGCACCAGTTCCAACTTGGTCTGGTTTAAGAGTGCCAAGTGGGTCCTGAAAACTGACACCTAGAACAGTGGCTTGTGAGTGTTGTTTCCCAGGGAAAAAGCCTGTACAATGGTTCAGGGTCCTGCGGCCTTAAATTGCCGGGTGCCTCCTTGAATTCGGCCTCTCGCAGGATGCCTCCCAGACGCAAGGTGGCACCAGTTCCAACTTGGTCTGGTTTGAGAGTGCCAAGTGGGTCCTGAAAACTGACACCCAGAACAGTGGCTTGTGAGTTTTGTTTCCCAGGGAAAACGCTTGTACAATGGTTTAGGGTGACGCCGCCTTATATAGCCGGGTGCCTCCTGGAGATCCGCCTCTCGCCGGATGTCTTCCAGATGCAAGGTGGCACCAGTTCCAACTTGGGCTGGTTTAAGAGTGCCAAGTGGGTCCTGAAAACTGACACCCAGAACAGGGGCTTGTGAGTTTTGTTTCCCAGGAAAAACGCCTGTACAATGGTTCAGGGGCCTGAGGCCTTAAATTGCTGGGTGTCTCCTGGAATTGCTCCTCTCTCAGGATGCCTCCCAGACGCAAGGTGGCACCAGTTCCAACTTGGTCTGGTTTGAGAATGCCAAAAAGGTTCTGAAAACTGACACCCAGAACAATGGCTTGTGAGTTTTGTTTCCCAGGGAAAAAGCCTGTACAAGGGTTCAGGGGCCTGAGGCCTTAAATTTCCGGGTGCCTCCTGGAATTCGGTTTCTCGCAGGATGCCTCCCAGACGCAAGGTGGCACCAGTGCCAACTTGGTCTGGTTTGAGAGTGCTAAGTGGGTCCTGAAAACTGACACCCAGAACAGTGGCTTATGAGTTTTGTTTCCCAGGGAAAACCTGTACAATTGTTCAGGGTTCTGAGGCCTTAAATTGCCGGGTGCCTCCTGGAATTCAGCCTCTCGCAGGATGCCTCCCAGACGAAAGGTGGCACCAGTTCCAACTTGGTCTGGTTTGAGAGTGCCAAGTATGTCCTGCAAACTGACACCCAGAACAGTGGCTTGTGAGTGTTGTTTCCCAGGGAAAAAGCCTATACAATGGTTCAGGGTCCTGCGACCTTAAATTGCCGGGTGCCTCCTGGAATTCGGCCTCTCGCAGGATGCCTCTCACACGCAAGGTGGCACCAGTTCCAACTTAGTCTGGTTTGAGAGTGCCAAATGGGTCCTGAAAACTGACATCCAGAACAGTGGCTTGTGAGTTTTGTTTCCCAGGGAAAACGCCTGTACAATGGTTTCTGGTAACGCCGCCTTAAATAGCCGGGTCCCTCCTGGAATTCAGCCTCTCGCAGGATGCCTCCCCGACGCTAGGTGGCACCAGTTTCAACTTGGTCTGGTTTAAGAGTGCCAAGTGGGTCCTGAAAACTGACACCCAGAACAGTGGCTTGTGAGTTTTGTTTCCCAAGGAAAAAGCCTGTACAATGGTTCAGGGTCCTGCTGCCTTAAATTGCCGGGTGCCTCCTGGAATTGCTCCTCTCGCAGGATGCCTCCCAGACGCAAGGAGGCACCAGTTCCAATTTGGTCTGGTTTGAGAGTGCCAATAAAGTTCTGAAAACTGACACCCAGAACACTGGCTTCTGAGTTTTGTTTCCCAGGGAAAACCTGTACAATTGTTCAGGGTTCTGATCCCTTAAATTGCCGGGTGCCTCCTGGAATTCGGCCTCTCGCAGGATGCCTCCCAGACGCAAGGTGGCACCAGTTCCAACTTCGTCTGGTTTGAGAGTGCCAAGTGTGTCCTGCAAACTGACACCCAGAACAGTGGCTTCTGAGTGTTGTTTCCCAGGGAAAAAGCCTGTACAATGGTTCAGGGTCCTGCGGCCTTAAATTGCCGGGTGCCTCCTGGAGATCCGCCTCTCGCAGGATGCCTCCCAGACGCAAGGTGGCACCAGTTCCAGCTTGGTCTGGTTTAAGAGTGCCAAGTGTGTCCTGAAAACTTACACCCAGAACAGTGACTTGTGAGTTTTGTTTCCCAGGGAAAAAGCCTGGACAATGGTTCAGGGGTCTGAGGCCTTAAATTGCCGGGTGCCTCCTGGAATTGCAACTCTCGCAGGATGCCTCCCAGACGCAAGGTGGCACCAGTGCCAACTTGGTCTGGTTTGAGAGTGCTAAGTGGGTCCTGCAAACTGACACCCAGAACAGTGGCTTCTGAGTTTTGTTTCCCAGGGAAAACCTGTACAATTGTTCAGGGTTCTGAGGCCTTAAATTGCCGGGTGCCTCCTGGAATTCAGCCTCTCGCAGGATGCCTCCCAGACGAAAGGTGGCACCAGTTCCAACTTGGTCTGGTTTTAGAGTGCCAAGTGGGTCCTGAAAACTGACACCCAGAACAGTGGCTTGTGAGTGTTGTTTCCCAGGGAAAAAGCCTGTACAATGGTTCAGGGTCCTGCGGCCTTAAATTGCCGGGTGCCTCCTGGAATTCGGCGTCTCGCAGGATGCCTCCAGGACGCAAGGTGGCACCAGTTCCAACTTGGTCTGGTTTGAGAGTGCCAAGTGGGTCCTGAAAACTGACACCCAGAACAGTGGCTTGTGAGTTTTGTTTCCCAGGGAAAACGCTTGTACAATGGTTAAGGGTATCGCCGCCTTATATAGCCGGGTGCCTCCTGGAGATCCGCCTCTCGCCGGATGTCTTCCAGATGCAAGGTGGCACCAGTTCCAACTTGGGCTGGTTTAAGAGTGCCAAGTGGGTCCTGAAAACTGACACCCAGAACAGGGGCTTTTGAGTTTTGTTTCCCAGGGAATACGCCTGTACAATTGTTCAGGGGCCTGAGGCCTTAAATTGCTGGGTGTCTCCTGGAATTGCTCCTCTCTCAGGATGCCTCCCAGACGCAAGGTGGCACCAGTTCCAACTTGGTCTGGTTTGAGAATGCCAATAAGGTTCTGAAAACTGACACCCAGAACAGTGGCTTGTGAGTTTTGTTTCCCAGGGAAAAAGCCTGTACAAGGGTTCAGGGGCCTGAGGCCTTAAATTGCCGGGTGCCTCCTGGAATTCGGTTTCTCGCAGGATGCCTCCCAGACGCAAGGTGGCACCAGTTCCAACTTGGTCTGGTTTGAGAGAGCCAGGTGGGTCCTGAAAACTGACACCCAGAACAGGGGCTTGTGAGTTTTTTTTTTCCAGGGAAAACGCCTGTACAATGGTTCAGGGTCCTGCGGCCTTAAATTGCCGGGTGCCTCCTGGAGATCCGCCTCTCGCAGGATGCCTCCCAGACGCAAGGTGGCACCAGTTCCAACTTGGTCTGGTTTAAGAGTGCCAAGTGTGTCCTGAAAACTTACACCCAGAACAGTGACTTGTGAGTTTTGTTTCCCAGGGAAAAAGCCTGGACAATGGTTCAGGGGTCTGAGGCCTTAAATTGCCGGGTGCCTCCTGGAATTGCAACTCTCGCAGGATGCATCCCAGACGCAAGGTGGCACCAGTTCCAGCTTGGTCTGGTTTAAGAGTGCCAAGTGGGTCCTGAAAACACACACCCAGAACAGTGGCTTCTGAGTTTTGTTTCCCAGGGAAAAAGCCTGTACAATGGTTCAGGGTCTTGCGGCCTTAAATCACCGGGTGCCTCCTGGAATTGCTCCTCTCGCAGGATGCCTCCCAGACGCAAGGTGGCACCAGTTCCAACTTGGTCTGGTTTGAGAGTGCCAAAAATTTCTGAAAACTGACACCCAGAACAATGGCTTGTGAGTTTTGTTTCCCAGGGAAAAAGCCTGGACAATGGTTCAGGGGCCTGAGGCCTTGAATTGCCGGGTGCCTCCTGGAATTCGGTTTCTCGCAGGATGCCTCCCAGACGCAAGGTGTCACCAGTGCCAACTTGGTCTGGTTTGAGAGTGCTAAGTGGGTCCTGCAAACTGACACCCAGAACAGTGCCTTCTGAGTTTTGTTTCCCAGGGAAAACCTGTACAATTGTTCAGGGTTCTGATCCTTTAAACTGCCGGGTGCGTCCTGGAATTCAGCCTCTCGGAGGATGCCTCCCAGACGCAAGGTGGCACCAGTTCCAACTTGGTCTGGTTTGAGAGTGCCAATAAAGTTCTGAAAACTGACACCCAGAACAGTGGCTTGTGAGTTTTGTTTCCCAGGGAAAAAGCCTGTACAATGGTTCAGGGGCCTGCGGCCTTCAATTGCCGGGTGCCTCCTGGAATTCGGTTTCTCGCAGGATGCCTCCCAGACGCAAGGTGCCACCAGTGCCAACTTGGTCTGGTTTGAGAGTGCTAAGTGGGTCCTGCAAACTGACACCCAGAACAGGGGCTTCTGAGTTTTGTTTCCCAGGGAAAACCTGTACAATTGTTCAGGGTTCTGATCCCTTAAATTGCCGGGTGCCTCCTGGAATTCGGTTTCTTGCAGGATGCCTCCCAGACGCAAGGTGGCACCAGTGCCAACTTGGTCTGGTTTGAGAGTGCTAAGTGTGTCCTGCAAACTGACACCCAGAACAGGGGCTTCTGAGTTTTGTTTCCCAGGGAAAACCTGTACAATTGTTCAGGGTTCTGATCCCTTAAACTGCCGGGTGCGTCCTGGAATTCAGCCTCTCGGAGGATGCCTCCCAGACGCAAGGTGGCACCAGTTCCAACTTGGTCTGGTTTGAGAGTGCCAATAAAGTTCTGAAAACTGACACCCAGAACAGTGACTTGTGAGTTTTGTTTCTCATGGAAAAAGCCTGTACAATGGTTTATGGTAACGCCGCCTTAAATAGCCGGGGCTCTCCTCGAATTCAGCCTCTCGCAGGATGCCTCCCAGACGCAAGGTGGCACCAGTTCCAACTTGGTCTGGTTTGAGAGAGCCAGGTTGGTCCTGAAAACTGACACCTAGAATAGGGGCTTGTGAGTTTTTTTTTTCCAGGGAAAACGCCTGTACAATGGATCAGGGTCCTGCGGCCTTAAATTGCCGGGTGCCTCCTGGAATCCAGCCTCTCGTAAGATGCCTCCCCGACGCTAGGTGGCACCAGTTTCAACTTGGTCTGGTTTAAGAGTGCCAAGTGGGTCCTGAAAACTGACACCCAGAACAGTGGCTTGTGAGTTTTGTTTCCCAGGGAAAAAGCCTGTACAATGGTTCAGGGTCCTGCTGCCTTAAATTGCCGGGTGCCTCCTGGAATTGCTCCTCTCGCAGGATGCCTCCCAGACGCAAGGAGGCACCAGTTCCAACTTGGTCTGGTTTGAGAGTGCCAAGTGGGTCCTGAAAACTGACACCCAGAACAGTGGCTTGTGAGTTTTGTTTCCCAGGGAAAACCTGTACAATTGTTCAGGGTTCTGATCCCTTAAATTGCTGGGTGCCTCCTGGAATTCGGCCTCTCGCAGGATGCCTCCAAGACGCAAAGTGGCACCAGTTCGAACTTGGTCTGGTTTAAGGGTGCCAAGTGTGTCCTGAAAACTGACACCCAGAACAGTGGCTTCTGAGTGTTGTTTCCCAGGGAAAAAGCCTGTACAATGGTTCAGGGTCCTGCGGCCTTAAATTGCCTGGTGCCTCCTGGAGATCCGCCTCTCGCAGGATGCCTCCCAGACGCAAGGTGGCACCAGTTCCAGCTTGGTCTGGTTTAAGAGTGCCAAGTGTGTCCTGAAAACTTACACCCAGAACAGTGACTTGTGAGTTTTGTTTCCCAGGGAAAAAGCCTGGACAATGGTTCAGGGGTCTGAGGCCTTAAATTGCCGGGTGCCTCCTGGAATTGCAACTCTCGCAGGATGCCTCCCAGACGCAAGGTGGCACCAGTGCCAACTTGGTCTGGTTTGAGAGTGCTAAGTGGGTCCTGCAAACTGACACCCAGAACAGTGGCTTATGAGTTTTGTTTCCCAGGGAAAAAGCCTGTACAATTGTTCAGGGTTCTGAGGCCTTAAATTGCCGGGTGCCTCCTGGAATTCAGCCTCTCGCAGGATGCCTCCCAGACGAAAGGTGGCACCAGTTCCAACTTGGTCTGGTTAAAGAGTGCCAAGTGTGTCCAGCAAACTGACACCCAGAAAAGTGGCTTGTGAGTGTTGTTTCCCAGGGAAAAAGCCTATACAATGGTTCAGGGTCCTGCGACCTTCAATTGCCGGGTGCCTCCTGGAATTCGGCCTCTCGCCGGATGCCTCTCAGACGCAAGGTGGCACCAGTTCCAACTTGGTCTGGTTTGAGAGTGCCAAGTGGGTCCTGAAAACTGACAACCAGAACAGTGGCTTGTGAGTTTTGTTTCCCAGGGAAAACGCCTGTACAATGGTTTATGGTAACGCCGCCTTAAATAGCCGGGTCCCTCCTGGAATTCAGCCTCTCGCAGGATGCCTCCCAGACGCAAGGTGGCACCAGTTCCAACTTGGTCTGGTTTGAGAGAGCCAGGTGGGTCCTGAAAACTGACACCCAGAACAGGGGAGTGTGAGTTTTTTTTTTCTAGGGAAAACGCCTGTACAATGGTTCAGGGGCCTGAGGCCTTAAAATGCTGGGTGCCTCCTGGAATTCAGCCTCTCGCAAGATGCCTCCCAGACGCTAGGTGGCACCAGTTCCAACTTGGTCTGGTTTAAGAGTGCCAAGTGGGTCCTGAAAACTGACACCCAGAACAGTGGCTTGTGAGTGTTGTTTCCCAGGGAAAAAGCCTGTACAATGGTTCAGGGTCCTGCGGCCTTAAATTGCCGGGTGCCTCCTGGAATTCGGCCTCTCGCAGGATGCCTCACAGACGCAAGGTGGCACCAGTTCCAACTTGGTCTGGTTTGAGAGTGCCAAGTGGGTCCTGAAAACTGACACCCAGAACAGTGGCTTGTGAGTTTTGTTTCCCAGGGAAAAAACCCTTGTACAATGGTTTAGGGTAACGCCGCCTTATATAGCCGGGTGCCTCCTGGAGATCCGCCTCTCGCCGGATGTCTTCCAGATGCAAGGTGGCACCCGTTACAACTTGGGCTGGTTTAAGAGTGCCAAGTGGGTCCTGAAAAGTGACACCCAGAACAGGGGCTTTTGAGTTTTGTTTCCCAGGGAAAACGCCTGTAGAATGGTTCAGGGGCCTGAGGCCTTAAATTGCTGGGTGTCTCCTGGAATTGCTCCTCTCTCAGGATGCCTCCCAGACGCAAGGTGGCACCAGTTCCAACTTGGTCTGGTTTGAGAATGCCAATAAGGTTCTGAAAACTGACACCCAGAACAGTGGCTTGTGAGTTTTGTTTCCCAGGGAAAAAGCCTGTACAAGGGTTCAGGGGCCTGAGGCCTTAAATTGCCGGGTGCCTCCTGGAATTCGGTTTCTCGCAGGATGCCTCCCAGACGCAAGGTGGCACCAGTTCCAACTTGGTCTGGTTTGAGAGAGCCAGGTGGGTCCTGAAAACTGACACCCAGAACAGGGGCTTGTGAGTTTTTTTTTTCCAGGGAAAACGCCTGTACAATGGTTCAGGGTCCTGCGGCCTTAAATTGCCGGGTGCCTCCTGGAGATCCGCCTCTCGCAAGATGCCTCCCAGACGCAAGGTGGCACCAGTTCCAACTTGGTCTGGTTTGAGAGTGCCAAGTGGGTCCTGAAAACTGACACCCAGAACAGTGACTTGTGAGTTTTGTTTCCCAGGGAAAAAGCCTGGACAATGGTTCAGGGGTCTGAGGCCTTAAATTGCCGGGTGCCTCCTGGAATTGCAACTCTCGCAGGATGCCTCCCAGACGCAAGGTGGCACCAGTTCCAGCTTGGTCTGGTTTAAGAGTGCCAAGTGGGTCCTGAAAACACACACCCAGAACAGTGGCTTCTGAGTTTTGTTTCCCAGGGAAAAAGCCTGTACAATGGTTCAGGGTCTTGCGGCCTTAAATTGCCTGGTGCCTCCTGGAGATCCGCCTCTCGCAGGATGCCTCCCAGACGCAAGGTGGCACCAGTTCCAACTTGGTCTGGTTTGAGAGTGCCAAAAATTTCTGAAAACTGACACCCAGAACAATGGCTTGTGAGTTTTGTTTCCCTGGGAAAAAGCCTGTACAATGGTTCAGGGGCCTGAGGCCTTGAATTGCCGGGTGCCTCCTGGAATTCGGTTTCTCGCAGGATGCCTCCCAGACGCAAGGTGTCACCAGTGCCAACTTGGTCTGGTTTGAGAGTGCTAAGTGGGTCCTGCAAACTGACACCCAGAACAGTGCCTTCTGAGTTTTGTTTCCCAGGGAAAACCTGTACAATTGTTCAGGGTTCTGATCCTTTAAACTGCCGGGTGCGTCCTGGAATTCAGCCTCTCGGAGGATGCCTCCCAGACGCAAGGTGGCACCAGTTCCAACTTGGTCTGGTTTGAGAGTGCCAATAAAGTTCTGAAAACTGACACCCAGAACAGTGGCTTGTGAGTTTTGTTTCCCAGGGAAAAAGCCTGTACAATGGTTCAGGGGCCTGCGGCCTTGAATTGCCGGGTGCCTCCTGGAATTCGGTTTCTCGCAGGATGCCTCCCAGACGCAAGGTGCCACCAGTGCCAACTTGGTCTGGTTTGAGAGTGCTAAGTGGGTCCTGCAAACTGACACCCAGAACAGGGGCTTCTGAGTTTTGTTTCCCAGGGAAAACCTGTACAATTGTTCAGGGTTCTGATCCCTTAAATTGCCGGGTGCCTCCTGGAATTGCAACTCTCGCAGGATGCCTCCCAGACGCAAGGTGGCACCAGTGCCAACTTGGTCTGGTTTGAGAGTGCTAAGTGGGTCCTGCAAACTGACACCCAGAACAGTGGCTTATGAGTTTTGTTTCCCAGGGAAAAAGCCTGTACAATTGTTCAGGGTTCTGAGGCCTTAAATTGCCGGGTGCCTCCTGGAATTCAGCCTCTCGCAGGATGCCTCCCAGACGAAAGGTGGCACCAGTTCCAACTTGGTCTCGTTAAAGAGTGCCAAGTGTGTCCAGCAAACTGACACCCAGAAAAGTGGCTTGTGAGTGTTGTTTCCCAGGGAAAAAGCCTATACAATGGTTCAGGGTCCTGCGACCTTCAATTGCCGGGTGCCTCCTGGAATTCGGCCTCTCGCAGGATGCCTCTCAGACGCAAGGTGGCACCAGTTCCAACTTGGTCTGGTTTGAGAGTGCCAAGTGGGTCCTGAAAACTGACAACCAGAACAGTGGCTTGTGAGTTTTGTTTCCCAGGGAAAACGCCTGTACAATGGTTTATGGTAACGCCGCCTTAAATAGCCGGGTCCCTCCTGGAATTCAGCCTCTCGCAGGATGCCTCCCAGACGCAAGGTGGCACCAGTGCCAACTTGGTCTGGTTTGAGAGAGCCAGGTGGGTCCTGAAAACTGACACCCAGAACAGGGGCTTGTGAGTTTTTTTTTTCTAGGGAAAACGCCTGTACAATGGTTCAGGGGCCTGAGGCCTTAAAATGCTGGGTGCCTCCTGGAATTCAGCCTCTCGCAAGATGCCTCCCCGACGCTAGGTGGCACCAGTTCCAACTTGGTCTGGTTTAAGAGTGCCAAGTGGGTCCTGAAAACTGACACCCAGAACAGTGGCTTGTGAGTGTTGTTTCCCAGGGAAAAAGCCTGTACAATGGTTCAGGGTCCTGCGGCCTTAAATTGCCGGGTGCCTCCTGGAATTCGGCCTCTCGCAGGATGCCTCACAGACGCAAGGTGGCACCAGTTCCAACTTGGTCTGGTTTGAGAGTGCCAAGTGGGTCCTGAAAACTGACACCCAGAACAGTGGCTTGTGAGTTTTGTTTCCCAGGGAAAAAACCCTTGTACAATGGTTTAGGGTAACGCCGCCTTATATAGCCGGGTGCCTCCTGGAGATCCGCCTCTCGCCGGATGTCTTCCAGATGCAAGGTGGCACCCGTTACAACTTGGGCTGGTTTAAGAGTGCCAAGTGGGTCCTGAAAAGTGACACCCAGAACAGGGGCTTTTGAGTTTTGTTTCCCAGGGAAAACGCCTGTAGAATGGTTCAGGGGCCTGAGGCCTTAAATTGCTGGGTGTCTCCTGGAATTGCTCCTCTCTCAGGATGCCTCCCAGACGCAAGGTGGCACCAGTTCCAACTTGGTCTGGTTTGAGAATGCCAATAAGGTTCTGAAAACTGACACCCAGAACAGTGGCTTGTGAGTTTTGTTTCCCAGGGAAAAAGCCTGTACAAGGGTTCAGGGGCCTGAGGCCTTAAATTGCCGGGTGCCTCCTGGAATTCGGTTTCTCGCAGGATGCCTCCCAGACGCAAGGTGGCACCAGTTCCAACTTGGTCTGGTTTGAGAGAGCCAGGTGGGTCCTGAAAACTGACACCCAGAACAGGGGCTTGTGAGTTTTTTTTTTCCAGGGAAAACGCCTGTACAATGGTTCAGGGTCCTGCGGCCTTAAATTGCCGGGTGCCTCCTGGAGATCCGCCTCTCGCAAGATGCCTCCCAGACGCAAGGTGGCACCAGTTCCAACTTGGTCTGGTTTGAGAGTGCCAAGTGGGTCCTGAAAACTGACACCCAGAACAGTGACTTGTGAGTTTTGTTTCCCAGGGAAAAAGCCTGGACAATGGTTCAGGGGTCTGAGGCCTTAAATTGCCGGGTGCCTCCTGGAATTGCAACTCTCGCAGGATGCCTCCCAGACGCAAGGTGGCACCAGTTCCAGCTTGGTCTGGTTTAAGAGTGCCAAGTGGGTCCTGAAAACACACACCCAGAACAGTGGCTTCTGAGTTTTGTTTCCCAGGGAAAAAGCCTGTACAATGGTTCAGGGTCTTGCGGCCTTAAATCACCGGGTGCCTCCTGGAATTGCTCCTCTCGCAGGATGCCTCCCAGACGCAAGGTGGCACCAGTTCCAACTTGGTCTGGTTTGAGAGTGCCAAAAATTTCTGAAAACTGACACCCAGAACAATGGCTTGTGAGTTTTGTTTCCCTGGGAAAAAGCCTGTACAATGGTTCAGGGGCCTGAGGCCTTGAATTGCCGGGTGCCTCCTGGAATTCGGTTTCTCGCAGGATGCCTCCCAGACGCAAGGTGTCACCAGTGCCAACTTGGTCTGGTTTGAGAGTGCTAAGTGGGTCCTGCAAACTGACACCCAGAACAGTGCCTTCTGAGTTTTGTTTCCCAGGGAAAACCTGTACAATTGTTCAGGGTTCTGATCCTTTAAACTGCCGGGTGCGTCCTGGAATTCAGCCTCTCGGAGGATGCCTCCCAGACGCAAGGTGGCACCAGTTCCAACTTGGTCTGGTTTGAGAGTGCCAATAAAGTTCTGAAAACTGACACCCAGAACAGTGGCTTCTGAGTTTTGTTTCCCAGGGAAAAAGCCTGTACAATGGTTCAGGGGCCTGCGGCCTTGAATTGCCGGGTGCCTCCTGGAATTCGGTTTCTCGCAGGATGCCTCCCAGACGCAAGGTGCCACCAGTGCCAACTTGGTCTGGTTTGAGAGTGCTAAGTGGGTCCTGCAAACTGACACCCAGAACAGGGGCTTCTGAGTTTTGTTTCCCAGGGAAAACCTGTACAATTGTTCAGGGTTCTGATCCCTTAAATTGCCGGGTGCCTCCTGGAATTCGGTTTCTTGCAGGATGCCTCCCAGACGCAAGGTGGCACCAGTGCCAACTTGGTCTGGTTTGAGAGTGCTAAGTGTGTCCTGCAAACTGACACCCAGAACAGGGGCTTCTGAGTTTTGTTTCCCAGGGAAAACCTGTACAATTGTTCAGGGTTCTGATCCCTTAAACTGCCGGGTGCGTCCTGGAATTCAGCCTCTCGGAGGATGCCTCCCAGACGCAAGGTGGCACCAGTTCCAACTTGGTCTGGTTTGAGAGTGCCAATAAAGTTCTGAAAACTGACACCCAGAACAGTGACTTGTGAGTTTTGTTTCTCATGGAAAAAGCCTGTACAATGGTTTATGGTAACGCCGCCCTAAATAGCCGGGACTCTCCTGGAATTCAGCCTCTCGCAGGATGCCTCCCAGACGCAAGGTGGCACCAGTTCCAACTTGGTCTGGTTTGAGAGTGCCAGGTTGGTCCTGAAAACTGACACCTAGAATAGGGGCTTGTGAGTTTTTTTTTTTCCAGGGAAAACGCCTGTACAATGGATCAGGGTCCTGCGGCCTTAAATTGCCGGGTGCCTCCTGGAGTCCAGCCTCTCGTAAGATTCCTCCCCGACGCTAGGTGGCACCAGTTTCAACTTGGTCTGGTTTAAGAGTGCCAAGTGGGTCCTGAAAACTGACACCCAGAACACTGCCTTCTGAGTTTTGTTTCCCAGGGAAAAAGCCTGTACAATGGTTCAGGGTCCTGCTGCCTTAAATTGCCGGGTGCCTCCTGGAATTGCTCCTCTCGCAGGATGCCTCCCAGACGCAAGGAGGCACCAGTTCCAACTTGGTCTGGTTTGAGAGTGCCAATAAAGTTCTGAAAACTGACACCCAGAACACTGGCTTCTGAGTTTTGTTTCCCAGGGAAAACCTGTACAATTGTTCAGGGTTCTGATCCCTTAAATTGCTGGGTGCCTCCTGGAATTCGGCCTCTCGCAGGATGCCTCCCAGACGCAAAGTGGCACCAGTTCGAACTTGGTCTGGTTTAAGGGTGCCAAGTGTGTCCTGAAAACTGACACCCAGAACAGTGGCTTCTGAGTGTTGTTTCCCAGGGAAAAAGCCTGTACAATGGTTCAGGGTCCTGCGGCCTTAAATTGCCGGGTGCCTCCTGGAGATCCGCCTCTCGCAGGATGCCTCCCAGACGCAAGGTGGCACCAGTTCCAGCTTGGTCTGGTTTAAGAGTGCCAAGTGTGTCCTGAAAACTTACACCCAGAACAGTGACTTGTGAGTTTTGTTTCCCAGGGAAAAAGCCTGTACAATGGTTCAGGGGTCTGAGGCCTTAAATTGCCGGGTGCCTCCTGGAATTGCAACTCTCGCAGGATGCCTCCCAGACGCAAGGTGGCACCAGTGCCAACTTGGTCTGGTTTGAGAGTGCTAAGTGGGTCCTGCAAACTGACACCCAGAACAGTGGCTTATGAGTTTTGTTTCCCAGGGAAAAAGCCTGTACAATTGTTCAGGGTTCTGAGGCCTTAAATTGCCGGGTGCCTCCTGGAATTCAGCCTCTCGCAGGATGCCTCCCAGACGAAAGGTGGCACCAGTTCCAACTTGGTCTGGTTAAAGAGTGCCAAGTGTGTCCAGCAAACTGACACCCAGAAAAGTGGCTTGTGAGTGTTGTTTCCCAGGGAAAAAGCCTATACAATGGTTCAGGGTCCTGCGACCTTCAATTGCCGGGTGCCTCCTGGAATTCGGCCTCTCGCAGGATGCCTCTCAGACGCAAGGTGGCACCAGTTCCAACTTGGTCTGGTTTGAGAGTGCCAAGTGGGTCCTGAAAACTGACAACCAGAACAGTGGCTTGTGAGTTTTGTTTCCCAGGGAAAACGCCTGTACAATGGTTTATGGTAACGCCGCCTTAAATAGCCGGGTCCCTCCTGGAATTCAGCCTCTCGCAGGATGCCTCCCAGACGAAAGGTGGCACCAGTTCCAACTTGGTCTGGTTTTAGAGTGCCAAGTGGGTCCTGAAAACTGACACCCAGAACAGTGGCTTGTGAGTGTTGTTTCCCAGGGAAAACGCCTGTACAATGGTTCAGGGTCCTGCGGCCTTAAATTGCCGGGTGCCTCCTGGAATTCGGCGTCTCGCAGGATGCCTCCCGGACGCAAGGTGGCACCAGTTCCAACTTGGGCTGGTTTAAGAGTGCCAAGTGGGTCCTGAAAACTGACACCCAGAACAGGGGCTTTTGAGTTTTGTTTCCCAGGGAAAACGCCTGTACAATGGTTCAGGGGCCTGAGGCCTTAAATTGCTGGGTGTCTCCTGGAATTGCTCCTCTCTCAGGATGCCTCCCAGACGCAAGGTGGCACCAGTTCCAACTTGGTCTGGTTTGAGAATGCCAATAAGGTTCTGAAAACTGACACCCAGAACAGTGGCTTGTGAGTTTTGTTTCCCAGGGAAAAAGCCTGTACAAGGGTTCAGGGGCCTGAGGCCTTAAATTGCCGGGTGCCTCCTGGAATTCGGTTTCTCGCAGGATGCCTCCCAGACGCAAGGTGGCACCAGTTCCAACTTGGTCTGGTTTGAGAGAGCCAGGTGGGTCCTGAAAACTGACACCCAGAACAGGGGCTTGTGAGTTTTTTTTTTCCAGGGAAAACGCCTGTACAATGGTTCAGGGTCCTGCGGCCTTAAATCGCCGGGTGCCTCCTGGAGATCCGCCTCTCGCAGGATGCCTCCCAGACGCAAGGTGGCACCAGTTCCAACTTGGTCTGGTTTAAGAGTGCCAAGTGTGTCCTGAAAACTTACACCCAGAACAGTGACTTGTGAGTTTTGTTTCCCAGGGAAAAAGCCTGGACAATGGTTCAGGGGTCTGAGGCCTTAAATTGCCGGGTGCCTCCTGGAATTGCAACTCTCGCAGGATGCATCCCAGACGCAAGGTGGCACCAGTTCCAGCTTGGTCTGGTTTAAGAGTGCCAAGTGGGTCCTGAAAACACACACCCAGAACAGTGGCTTCTGAGTTTTGTTTCCCAGGGAAAAAGCCTGTACAATGGTTCAGGGTCTTGCGGCCTTAAATCACCGGGTGCCTCCTGGAATTGCTCCTCTCGCAGGATGCCTCCCAGACGCAAGGTGGCACCAGTTCCAACTTGGTCTGGTTTGAGAGTGCCAAAAATTTCTGAAAACTGACACCCAGAACAATGGCTTGTGAGTTTTGTTTCCCTGGGAAAAAGCCTGTACAATGGTTCAGGGGCCTGAGGCCTTGAATTGCCGGGTGCCTCCTGGAATTCGGTTTCTCGCAGGATGCCTCCCAGACGCAAGGTGTCACCAGTGCCAACTTGGTCTGGTTTGAGAGTGCTAATTGGGTCCTGCAAACTGACACCCAGAACAGTGCCTTCTGAGTTTTGTTTCCCAGGGAAAACCTGTACAATTGTTCAGGGTTCTGATCCTTTAAACTGCCGGGTGCGTCCTGGAATTCAGCCTCTCGGAGGATGCCTCCCAGACGCAAGGTGGCACCAGTTCCAACTTGGTCTGGTTTGAGAGTGCCAATAAAGTTCTGAAAACTGACACCCAGAACAGTGGCTTGTGAGTTTTGTTTCCCAGGGAAAAAGCCTGTACAATGGTTCAGGGGCCTGCGGCCTTGAATTGCCGGGTGCCTCCTGGAATTCGGTTTCTCGCAGGATGCCTCCCAGACGCAAGGTGCCACCAGTGCCAACTTGGTCTGGTTTGAGAGTGCTAAGTGGGTCCTGCAAACTGACACCCAGAACAGGGGCTTCTGAGTTTTGTTTCCCAGGGAAAACCTGTACAATTGTTCAGGGTTCTGATCCCTTAAATTGCCGGGTGCCTCCTGGAATTCGGTTTCTTGCAGGATGCCTCCCAGACGCAAGGTGGCACCAGTGCCAACTTGGTCTGGTTTGAGAGTGCTAAGTGTGTCCTGCAAACTGACACCCAGAACAGGGGCTTCTGAGTTTTGTTTCCCAGGGAAAACCTGTACAATTGTTCAGGGTTCTGATCCCTTAAACTGCCGGGTGCGTCCTGGAATTCAGCCTCTCGGAGGATGCCTCCCAGACGCAAGGTGGCACCAGTTCCAACTTGGTCTGGTTTGAGAGTGCCAATAAAGTTCTGAAAACTGACACCCAGAACAGTGACTTGTGAGTTTTGTTTCTCATGGAAAAAGCCTGTACAATGGTTTATGGTAACGCCGCCTTAAATAGCCGGGACTCTCCTGGAATTCAGCCTCTCGCAGGATGCCTCCCAGACGCAAGGTGGCACCAGTTCCAACTTGGTCTGGTTTGAGAGAGCCAGGTTGGTCCTGAAAACTGACACCTAGAATAGGGGCTTGTGAGTTTTTTTTTTCCAGGGAAAACGCCTGTACAATGGATCACGGTCCTGCGGCCTTAAATTGCCGGGTGCCTCCTGGAATCCAGCCTCTCGTAAGATGCCTCCCCGACGCAAGGTGGCACCAGTTCCAACTTGGTCTGGTTTGAGAGTGCCAAGTGTGTCCTGAAAACTGACACCCAGAACAGTGGCTTGTGAGTTTTTTTTTTCCAGGGAAAACGCCTGTAGAATGGATCAGGGTCCTGCGGCCTTAAATTGCCGGGTGCCTCCTGGAATACAGCCTCTCGTAAGATGCCTCCCCGACGCAAGGTGGCACCAGTTCCAACTTGGGCTGGTTTAAGAGTGCCAAGTGTGTCCTGAAAACTGACACCCAGAACAGTGGCTTGTGAGTTTTGTTTCCCAGGGAAAAAGCCTGTACAATGGTTCAGGGTCCTGCTGCCTTAAATTGCCGGGTGCCTCCTGGAATTGCTCCTCTCGCAGGATGCCTCCCAGACGCAAGGTGGCACCAGTTCCAACTTCGTCTGGTTTGAGAGTGCCAATAAAGTTCTGAAAACTGACACCCAGAACACTGGCTTGTGAGTTTTGTTTCCCAGGGAAAACCTGTACAATTGTTCAGGGTTCTGATCCCTTAAATTGCTGGGTGCCTCCTGGAATTCGGCCTCTCGCAGGATGCCTCCCAGACGCAAAGTGGCACCAGTTCGAACTTGGTCTGGTTTAAGGGTGCCAAGTGTGTCCTGAAAACTGACACCCAGAACAGTGGCTTCTGAGTGTTGTTTCCCAGGGAAAAAGCCTGTACAATGGTTCAGGGTTCTGCGGCCTTAAATTGCCGGGTGCCTCCTGGAGATCCGCCTCTCGCAGGATGCCTCCCAGACGCAAGGTGGCACCAGTTCCAGCTTGGTCTGGTTTAAGAGTGCCAAGTGTGTCCTGAAAACTTACACCCAGAACAGTGACTTGTGAGTTTTGTTTCCCAGGGAAAAAGCCTGTACAATGGTTCAGGGGTCTGAGGCCTTAAATTGCCGGGTGCCTCCTGGAATTGCAACTCTCGCAGGATGCCTCCCAGACGCAAGGTGGCACCAGTGCCAACTTGGTCTGGTTTGAGAGTGCTAAGTGGGTCCTGCAAACTGACACCCAGAACAGTGGCTTATGAGTTTTGTTTCCCAGAGAAAAAGCCTGTACAATTTTTCAGGGTTCTGAGGCCTTAAATTGCCGGGTGCCTCCTGGAATTCAGCCTCTCGCAGGATGCCTCCCAGACGAAAGGTGGCACCAGTTCCAACTTGGTCTGGTTAAAGAGTGCCAAGTGTGTCCAGCAAACTGACACCCAGAACAGTGGCTTGTGAGTTTTGTTTCCCAGGGAAAAAGCCTGGACAATGGTTCAGGGGTCTGAGGCCTTAAATTGCCGGGTGCCTCCTGGAATTGCAACTCTCGCAGGATGCCTCCCAGACGCAAGGAGGCACCAGTTCCAACTTGGAATGGTTTGAGAGTGCCAAGTGGGTCCTGAAAACTGACAACCAGAACAGTGGCTTGTGAGTTTTGTTTCCCAGGGAAAACGCCTGTACAATGGTTTATGGTAACGCCGCCTTAAATAGCCGGGTCCCTCCTGGAATTCAGCCTCTCGCAGGATGCCTCCCAGACGCAAGGTGGCACCAGTGCCAACTTGGTCTGGTTTGAGAGAGCCAGGTGGGTCCTGAAAAGTGACACCCAGAACAGGGGCTTTTGAGTTTTGTTTCCCAGGGAAAACGCCTGTAGAATGGTTCAGGGGCCTGAGGCCTTAAATTGCTGGGTGTCTCCTGGAATTGCTCCTCTCTCAGGATGCCTCCCAGACGCAAGGTGGCACCAGTTCCAACTTGTCTGGTTTGAGAATGCCAATAAGGTTCTGAAAACTGACACCCAGAACAGTGGCTTGTGAGTTTTGTTTCCCAGGGAAAAAGCCTGTACAAGGGTTCAGGGGCCTGAGGCCTTAAATTGCCGGGTGCCTCCTGGAATTCGGTTTCTCGCAGGATGCCTCCCAGACGCAAGGTGGCACCAGTTCCAACTTGGTCTGGTTTGAGAGAGCCAGGTGGGTCCTGAAAACTGACACCCAGAACAGGGGCTTGTGAGTTTTTTTTTTCCAGGGAAAACGCCTGTACAATGGTTCAGGGTCCTGCGGCCTTAAATTGCCGGGTGCCTCCTGGAGATCCGCCTCTCTCAAGATGCCTCCTAGACGCAAGGTGGCACCAGTTCCAGCTTGGTCTGGTTTAAGAGTGCCAAGTGTGTCCTGAAAACTTACACCCAGAACAGTGACTTGTGAGTTTTGTTTCCCAGGGAAAAAGCCTGGACAATGGTTCAGGGGTCTGAGGCCTTAAATTGCCGGGTGCCTCCTGGAATTGCAACTCTCGCAGGATGCATCCCAGACGCAAGGTGGCACCAGTTCCAACTTGGTCTGGTTTAAGAGTGCCAAGTGGGTCCTGAAAACACACACCCAGAACAGTGGCTTCTGAGTTTTGTTTCCCAGGGAAAAAGCCTGTACAATGGTTCAGGGTCTTGCGGCCTTAAATCACCGGGTGGCTCCTGGAATTGCTCCTCTCGCAGGATGCCTCCCAGACGCAAGGTGGCACCAGTTCCAACTTGGTCTGGTTTGAGAGTGCCAAAAATTTCTGAAAACTGACACCCAGAACAATGGCTTGTGAGTTTTGTTTCCCTGGGAAAAAGCCTGTACAAGGGTTCAGGGGCCTGAGGCCTTGAATTGCCGGGTGCCTCCTGGAATTCGGTTTCTCGCAGGATGCCTCCCAGACGCAAGGTGCCACCAGTGCCAACTTGGTCTGGTTTGAAAGTGCTAAGTGGGTCCTGCAAACTGACACCCAGAACAGTGCCTTTTGAGTTTTTTTTCCCATGGAAAACCTGTACAATTGTTCAGGGTTCTGATCCTTTAAACTGCCGGGTGCCTCCTGGAATTCAGCCTCTCGGAGGATGCCTCCCAGACGCAAGGTGGCACCAGTTCCAACTTGGTCTGGTTTGAGAGTGCCAATAAAGTTCTGAAAACTGACACCCAGAACAGTGGCTTCTGAGTTTTGTTTCCCAGGGAAAAAGCCTGTACAATGGTTCAGGGGCCTGAGGCCTTGAATTGCCGGGTGCCTCCTGGAATTCGGTTTCTCGCAGGATGCCTCCCAGACGCAAAGTGGCACCAGTTCCAACTTGGTCTGGTTTAAGAGTGCCAAGTGTGTCCTGCAAACTGACACCCAGAACAGTGGCTTGTGAGTTTTGTTTCCCAGGGAAAAAGGCTGTACAATGGTTCAGGGTCCTGCGGCCTTAAATTGCCGGGTGCCTCCTGGAATTCGGCGTCTCGCAGGATGCCTCTCAGACACAAGGTGGCACCAGTTCCAACTTGGTCTGGTTTGAGAGTGCCAGGTGGCTCCTGCAAACTGGCACCCAGAACAGTGGCTTGTGAGTTTTGTTTCCCAGGGAAAAAACCTGTACAGCAGTTCAGGGTCCTGCAGCCTTAAATTGCTGGGTGCCTCCTGGAATTCGGTTTCTTGCAGGATGCCTCCCAGACGCAAGGTGGCACCAGTGCCAACTTGGTCTGGTTTGAGAGTGCTAAGTGTGTCCTGCAAACTGACACCCAGAACAGTGGCTTCTGAGTTTTGTTTCCCAGGGAAAACCTGTACAATTGTTCAGGGTTCTGATCCCTTAAACTGCCGGGTGCGTCCTGGAATTCAGCCTCTCGGAGGATGCCTCCCAGACGCAAGGTGGCACCAGTTCCAACTTGGTCTGGTTTGAGAGTGCCAATAAAGTTCTGAAAACTGACACCCAGAACAGTGACTTGTGAGTTTTGTTTCTCATGGAAAAAGCCTGTACAATGGTTTATGGTAACGCCGCCTTAAATAGCCGGGACCCTCCTGGAATTCAGCCTCTCGCAGGATGCCTCCCAGACGCAAGGTGGCACCAGTTCCAACTTGGTCTGGTTTGAGAGAGCCAGGTTGGTCCTGAAAACTGACACCTAGAATAGGGGCTTGTGAGTTTTTTTTTTCCAGGGAAAACGCCTGTACAATGGATCAGGGGCCTGAGGCCTTAAATTACCTGGTGCCTCCTGGAATTCAGCCTCTCGTAAGATGCCTCCCCGACGCTAGGTGGCACCAGTTTCAACTTGGTCTGGTTTAAGAGTGCCAAGTGGGTCCTGAAAACTGACACCCAGAACAGTGGCTTGTGAGTTTTGTTTCCCAGGGAAAAAGCCTGTACAATGGTTCAGGGTCCTGCTGCCTTAAATTGCCGGGTGCCTCCTGGAATTGCTCCTCTCGCAGGATGCCTCCCAGACGCAAGGAGGCACCAGTTCCAACTTGGTCTGGTTTGAGAGTGCCAATAAAGTTCTGAAAACTGACACCCAGAACAGTGACTTGTGAGTTTTGTTTCTCATGGAAAAAGCCTGTACAATGGTTTATGGTAACGCCGCCTTAAATAGCCGGGACTCTCCTGGAATTCAGCCTCTCGCAGGATGCCTCCCAGACGCAAGGTGGCACCAGTTCCAACTTGGTCTGGTTTGAGAGAGCCAGGTTGGTCCTGAAAACTGACACCTAGAATAGGGGCTTGTGAGTTTTTTTTTTCCAGGGAAAACGCCTGTACAATGGATCACGGTCCTGCGGCCTTAAATTGCCGGGTGCCTCCTGGAATCCAGCCTCTCGTAAGATGCCTCCCCGACGCAAGGTGGCACCAGTTCCAACTTGGTCTGGTTTGAGAGTGCCAAGTGTGTCCTGAAAACTGACACCCAGAACAGTGGCTTGTGAGTTTTTTTTTTCCAGGGAAAACGCCTGTAGAATGGATCAGGGTCCTGCGGCCTTAAATTGCCGGGTGCCTCCTGGAATACAGCCTCTCGTAAGATGCCTCCCCGACGCAAGGTGGCACCAGTTCCAACTTGGGCTGGTTTAAGAGTGCCAAGTGTGTCCTGAAAACTGACACCCAGAACAGTGGCTTGTGAGTTTTGTTTCCCAGGGAAAAAGCCTGTACAATGGTTCAGGGTCCTGCTGCCTTAAATTGCCGGGTGCCTCCTGGAATTGCTCCTCTCGCAGGATGCCTCCCAGACGCAAGGTGGCACCAGTTCCAACTTCGTCTGGTTTGAGAGTGCCAATAAAGTTCTGAAAACTGACACCCAGAACACTGGCTTGTGAGTTTTGTTTCCCAGGGAAAACCTGTACAATTGTTCAGGGTTCTGATCCCTTAAATTGCTGGGTGCCTCCTGGAATTCGGCCTCTCGCAGGATGCCTCCCAGACGCAAAGTGGCACCAGTTCGAACTTGGTCTGGTTTAAGGGTGCCAAGTGTGTCCTGAAAACTGACACCCAGAACAGTGGCTTCTGAGTGTTGTTTCCCAGGGAAAAAGCCTGTACAATGGTTCAGGGTTCTGCGGCCTTAAATTGCCGGGTGCCTCCTGGAGATCCGCCTCTCGCAGGATGCCTCCCAGACGCAAGGTGGCACCAGTTCCAGCTTGGTCTGGTTTAAGAGTGCCAAGTGTGTCCTGAAAACTTACACCCAGAACAGTGACTTGTGAGTTTTGTTTCCCAGGGAAAAAGCCTGTACAATGGTTCAGGGGTCTGAGGCCTTAAATTGCCGGGTGCCTCCTGGAATTGCAACTCTCGCAGGATGCCTCCCAGACGCAAGGTGGCACCAGTGCCAACTTGGTCTGGTTTGAGAGTGCTAAGTGGGTCCTGCAAACTGACACCCAGAACAGTGGCTTATGAGTTTTGTTTCCCAGAGAAAAAGCCTGTACAATTTTTCAGGGTTCTGAGGCCTTAAATTGCCGGGTGCCTCCTGGAATTCAGCCTCTCGCAGGATGCCTCCCAGACGAAAGGTGGCACCAGTTCCAACTTGGTCTGGTTAAAGAGTGCCAAGTGTGTCCAGCAAACTGACACCCAGAACAGTGGCTTGTGAGTTTTGTTTCCCAGGGAAAAAGCCTGGACAATGGTTCAGGGGTCTGAGGCCTTAAATTGCCGGGTGCCTCCTGGAATTGCAACTCTCGCAGGATGCCTCCCAGACGCAAGGAGGCACCAGTTCCAACTTGGAATGGTTTGAGAGTGCCAAGTGGGTCCTGAAAACTGACAACCAGAACAGTGGCTTGTGAGTTTTGTTTCCCAGGGAAAACGCCTGTACAATGGTTTATGGTAACGCCGCCTTAAATAGCCGGGTCCCTCCTGGAATTCAGCCTCTCGCAGGATGCCTCCCAGACGCAAGGTGGCACCAGTGCCAACTTGGTCTGGTTTGAGAGAGCCAGGTGGGTCCTGAAAAGTGACACCCAGAACAGGGGCTTTTGAGTTTTGTTTCCCAGGGAAAACGCCTGTAGAATGGTTCAGGGGCCTGAGGCCTTAAATTGCTGGGTGTCTCCTGGAATTGCTCCTCTCTCAGGATGCCTCCCAGACGCAAGGTGGCACCAGTTCCAACTTGTCTGGTTTGAGAATGCCAATAAGGTTCTGAAAACTGACACCCAGAACAGTGGCTTGTGAGTTTTGTTTCCCAGGGAAAAAGCCTGTACAAGGGTTCAGGGGCCTGAGGCCTTAAATTGCCGGGTGCCTCCTGGAATTCGGTTTCTCGCAGGATGCCTCCCAGACGCAAGGTGGCACCAGTTCCAACTTGGTCTGGTTTGAGAGAGCCAGGTGGGTCCTGAAAACTGACACCCAGAACAGGGGCTTGTGAGTTTTTTTTTTCCAGGGAAAACGCCTGTACAATGGTTCAGGGTCCTGCGGCCTTAAATTGCCGGGTGCCTCCTGGAGATCCGCCTCTCTCAAGATGCCTCCTAGACGCAAGGTGGCACCAGTTCCAGCTTGGTCTGGTTTAAGAGTGCCAAGTGTGTCCTGAAAACTTACACCCAGAACAGTGACTTGTGAGTTTTGTTTCCCAGGGAAAAAGCCTGGACAATGGTTCAGGGGTCTGAGGCCTTAAATTGCCGGGTGCCTCCTGGAATTGCAACTCTCGCAGGATGCATCCCAGACGCAAGGTGGCACCAGTTCCAACTTGGTCTGGTTTAAGAGTGCCAAGTGGGTCCTGAAAACACACACCCAGAACAGTGGCTTCTGAGTTTTGTTTCCCAGGGAAAAAGCCTGTACAATGGTTCAGGGTCTTGCGGCCTTAAATCACCGGGTGGCTCCTGGAATTGCTCCTCTCGCAGGATGCCTCCCAGACGCAAGGTGGCACCAGTTCCAACTTGGTCTGGTTTGAGAGTGCCAAAAATTTCTGAAAACTGACACCCAGAACAATGGCTTGTGAGTTTTGTTTCCCTGGGAAAAAGCCTGTACAAGGGTTCAGGGGCCTGAGGCCTTGAATTGCCGGGTGCCTCCTGGAATTCGGTTTCTCGCAGGATGCCTCCCAGACGCAAGGTGCCACCAGTGCCAACTTGGTCTGGTTTGAAAGTGCTAAGTGGGTCCTGAAAACTGACACCCAGAACAGTGCCTTTTGAGTTTTTTTTCCCATGGAAAACCTGTACAATTGTTCAGGGTTCTGATCCTTTAAACTGCCGGGTGCCTCCTGGAATTCAGCCTCTCGGAGGATGCCTCCCAGACGCAAGGTGGCACCAGTTCCAACTTGGTCTGGTTTGAGAGTGCCAATAAAGTTCTGAAAACTGACACCCAGAACAGTGGCTTCTGAGTTTTGTTTCCCAGGGAAAAAGCCTGTACAATGGTTCAGGGGCCT
This sequence comes from Fringilla coelebs, assembly GCF_963513975.1. NCBI lineage: Eukaryota > Metazoa > Chordata > Aves > Passeriformes > Fringillidae > Fringilla > Fringilla coelebs. The sequence goes on along the minus strand of NW_028167587.1, from coordinate 697,569 downwards.
GAGGCCTTGAATTGCCGGGTGCCTCCTGGAATTCGGTTTCTCGCAGGATGCCTCCCAGACGCAAAGTGGCACCAGTTCCAACTTGGTCTGGTTTAAGAGTGCCAAGTGTGTCCTGCAAACTGACACCCAGAACAGTGGCTTGTGAGTTTTGTTTCCCAGGGAAAAAGGCTGTACAATGGTTCAGGGTCCTGCGGCCTTAAATTGCCGGGTGCCTCCTGGAATTCGGCGTCTCGCAGGATGCCTCTCAGACACAAGGTGGCACCAGTTCCAACTTGGTCTGGTTTGAGAGTGCCAGGTGGCTCCTGCAAACTGGCACCCAGAACAGTGGCTTGTGAGTTTTGTTTCCCAGGGAAAAAACCTGTACAGCAGTTCAGGGTCCTGCAGCCTTAAATTGCTGGGTGCCTCCTGGAATTCGGTTTCTTGCAGGATGCCTCCCAGACGCAAGGTGGCACCAGTGCCAACTTGGTCTGGTTTGAGAGTGCTAAGTGTGTCCTGCAAACTGACACCCAGAACAGTGGCTTCTGAGTTTTGTTTCCCAGGGAAAACCTGTACAATTGTTCAGGGTTCTGATCCCTTAAACTGCCGGGTGCGTCCTGGAATTCAGCCTCTCGGAGGATGCCTCCCAGACGCAAGGTGGCACCAGTTCCAACTTGGTCTGGTTTGAGAGTGCCAATAAAGTTCTGAAAACTGACACCCAGAACAGTGACTTGTGAGTTTTGTTTCTCATGGAAAAAGCCTGTACAATGGTTTATGGTAACGCCGCCTTAAATAGCCGGGACCCTCCTGGAATTCAGCCTCTCGCAGGATGCCTCCCAGACGCAAGGTGGCACCAGTTCCAACTTGGTCTGGTTTGAGAGAGCCAGGTTGGTCCTGAAAACTGACACCTAGAATAGGGGCTTGTGAGTTTTTTTTTTCCAGGGAAAACGCCTGTACAATGGATCAGGGGCCTGAGGCCTTAAATTACCTGGTGCCTCCTGGAATTCAGCCTCTCGTAAGATGCCTCCCCGACGCTAGGTGGCACCAGTTTCAACTTGGTCTGGTTTAAGAGTGCCAAGTGGGTCCTGAAAACTGACACCCAGAACAGTGGCTTGTGAGTTTTGTTTCCCAGGGAAAAAGCCTGTACAATGGTTCAGGGTCCTGCTGCCTTAAATTGCCGGGTGCCTCCTGGAATTGCTCCTCTCGCAGGATGCCTCCCAGACGCAAGGAGGCACCAGTTCCAACTTGGTCTGGTTTGAGAGTGCCAATAAAGTTCTGAAAACTGACACCCAGAACACTGGCTTCTGAGTTTTGTTTCCCAGGGAAAACCTGTACAATTGTTCAGGGTTCTGATCCCTTAAATTGCCGGGTGCCTCCTGGAATTCGGCCTCTCGCAGGATGCCTCCCAGACGCAAGGTGGCACCAGTTCCAACTTGGTCTGGTTTGAGAGTGCCAAGTGTGTCCTGCAAACTGACACCCAGAACAGTGGCTTCTGAGTTTTGTTTTCCAGGGAAAAAGCCTGTAGAATGGTACAGGGTCCTGCGGCCTTAAATTTCCGTGTGCCTCCTGGAATTCAGCCTCTCGCAGGATGCCTCCCAGACGCAAAGTGGCACCAGTTCCAACTTGGTCTGGTTTAAGGGTGCCAAGTGTGTCCTGAAAACTGACACCCAGAACAGTGGCTTCTGAGTGTTGTTTCCCAGGGAAAAAGCCTGTACAATGGTTCAGGGTCCTGCGGCCTTAAATTGCCGGGTGCCTCCTGGAGATCCGCCTCTCGCAGGATGCCTCCCAGACGCAAGGTAGCACCAGTTCCAGCTTGGTCTGGTTTAAGAGTGCCAAGTGTGTCCTGAAAACTTACACCCAGAACAGTGACTTGTGAGTTTTGTTTCCCAGGGAAAAAGCCTGGACAATGGTTCAGGGGTCTGAGGCCTTAAATTGCTGGGTGCCTCCTGGAATTCGGTTTCTTGCAGGATGCCTCCCAGACGCAAGGTGGCACCAGTGCCAACTTGGTCTGGTTTGAGAGTGCTAAGTGTGTCCTGCAAACTGACACCCAGAACAGTGGCTTCTGAGTTTTGTTTCCCAGGGAAAACCTGTACAATTGTTCAGGGTTCTGATCCCTTAAACTGCTGGGTGCGTCCTGGAATTCAGCCTCTCGGAGGATGCCTCCCAGACGCAAGGTGGCACCAGTTCCAACTTGGTCTGGTTTGAGAGTGCCAATAAAGTTCTGAAAACTGACACCCAGAACAGTGACTTGTGAGTTTTGTTTCTCATGGAAAAAGCCTGTACAATGGTTTATGGTAACGCCGCCTTAAATAGCCGGGACCCTCCTGGAATTCAGCCTCTCGCAGGATGCCTGCCAGACGCAAGGTGGCACCAGTTCCAACTTGGTCTGGTTTGAGAGAGCCAGGTTGGTCCTGAAAACTGACACCTAGAATAGGGGCTTGTGAGTTTTTTTTTTCCAGGGAAAACGCCTGTACAATGGATCAGGGGCCTGAGGCCTTAAATTACCTGGTGCCTCCTGGAATTCAGCCTCTCGTAAGATGCCTCCCCGACGCTAGGTGGCACCAGTTTCAACTTGGTCTGGTTTAAGAGTGCCAAGTGGGTCCTGAAAACTGACACCCAGAACAGTGGCTTGTGAGTTTTGTTTCCCAGGGAAAAAGCCTGTACAATGGTTCAGGGTCCTGCTGCCTTAAATTGCCGGGTGCCTCCTGGAATTGCTCCTCTCGCAGGATGCCTCCCAGACGCAAGGAGGCACCAGTTCCAACTTGGTCTGGTTTGAGAGTGCCAATAAAGTTCTGAAAACTGACACCCAGAACACTGGCTTCTGAGTTTTGTTTCCCAGGGAAAACCTGTACAATTGTTCAGGGTTCTGATCCCTTAAATTGCCGGGTGCCTCCTGGAATTCGGCCTCTCGCAGGATGCCTCCCAGACGCAAGGTGGCACCAGTTCCAACTTCGTCTGGTTTGAGAGTGCCAAGTGTGTCCTGCAAACTGACACCCAGAACAGTGGCTTCTGAGTTTTGTTTTCCAGGGAAAAAGCCTGTAGAATGGTACAGGGTCCTGCGGCCTTAAATTTCCGTGTGCCTCCTGGAATTCAGCCTCTCGCAGGATGCCTCCCAGACGCAAAGTGGCACCAGTTCCAACTTGGTCTGGTTTAAGGGTGCCAAGTGTGTCCTGAAAACTGACACCCAGAACAGTGGCTTCTGAGTGTTGTTTCCCAGGGAAAAAGCCTGTACAATGGTTCAGGGTCCTGCGGCCTTAAATTGCCGGGTGCCTCCTGGAGATCCGCCTCTCGCAGGATGCCTCCCAGACGCAAGGTAGCACCAGTTCCAGCTTGGTCTGGTTTAAGAGTGCCAAGTGTGTCCTGAAAACTTACACCCAGAACAGTGACTTGTGAGTTTTGTTTCCCAGGGAAAAAGCCTGGACAATGGTTCAGGGGTCTGAGGCCTTAAATTGCCGGGTGCCTCCTGGAATTGCAACTCTCGCAGGATGCCTCCCAGACGCAAGGTGGCACCAGTGCCAACTTGGTCTGGTTTGAGAGTGCTAAGTGGGTCCTGCAAACTGACACCCAGAACAGTGGCTTCTGAGTTTTGTTTCCCAGGGAAAACCTGTACAGTTGTTCAGGGTTCTGAGGCCTTAAATTGCCGGGTGCCTCCTGGAATTCAGCCTCTCGCAGGATGCCTCCCAGACGAAAGGTGGCACCAGTTCCAACTTGGTCTGGTTAAAGAGTGCCAAGTGTGTCCAGCAAACTGACACCCAGAAAAGTGGCTTGTGAGTGTTGTTTCCCAGGGAAAAAGCCTATACAATGGTTCAGGGTCCTGCGACCTTCAATTGCCGGGTGCCTCCTGGAATTCGGCCTCTCGCAGGATGCCTCTCAGACGCAAGGTGGCACCAGTTCCAACTTGGTCTGGTTTGAGAGTGCCAAGTGGGTCCTGAAAACTGACAACCAGAACAGTGGCTTGTGAGTTTTGTTTCCCAGGGAAAACGCCTGTACAATGGTTTATGGTAACGCCGCCTTAAATAGCCGGGTCCCTCCTGGAATTCAGCCTCTCGCAGGATGCCTCCCAGACGCAAGGTGGCACCAGTTCCAACTTGGTCTGGTTTGAGAGAGCCAGGTGGGTCCTGAAAACTGACACCCAGAACAGGGGCTTGTGAGTTTTTTTTTTCCAGGGAAAACGCCTGTACAATGGTTCAGGGGCCTGAGGCCTTAAAATGCTGGGTGCCTCCTGGAATTCAGCCTCTCGCAAGATGCCTCCCCGACGCTAGGTGGCACCAGTTCCAACTTGGTCTGGTTTAAGAGTGCCAAGTGGGTCCTGAAAACTGACACCCAGAACAGTGGCTTGTGAGTGTTGTTTCCCAGGGAAAAAGCCTGTACAATGGTTCAGGGTCCTGCGGCCTTAAATTGCCGGGTGCCTCCTGGAATTCGGTTTCTCGCAGGATGCCTCCCAGACGCAAGGTGGCACCAGTTCCAACTTGGTCTGGTTTGAGAGTGCCAAGTGGGTCCTGAAAACTGACACCCAGAACAGTGGCTTGTGAGTTTTGTTTCCCAGGGAAAACGCTTGTACAATGGTTTAGGGTGACGCCGCCTTATATAGCCGGGTGCCTCCTGGAGATCCGCCTCTCGCCGGATGTCTTCCAGATGCAAGGTGGCACCAGTTCCAACTTGGGCTGGTTTAAGAGTGCCAAGTGGGTCCTGAAAACTGACACCCAGAACAGGGGCTTGTGAGTTTTGTTTCCCAGGGAAAACGCCTGTACAATGGTTCAGGGGCCTGAGGCCTTAAATTGCTGGGTGTCTCCTGGAATTGCTCCTCTCTCAGGATGCCTCCCAGACGCAAGGTGGCACCAGTTCCAACTTGGTCTGGTTTGAGAATGCCAATAAGGTTCTGAAAACTGACACCCAGAACAATGGCTTGTGAGTTTTGTTTCCCAGGGAAAAAGCCTGTACAAGGGTTCAGGGGCCTGAGGCCTTAAATTTCCGGGTGCCTCCTGGAATTCGGTTTCTCGCAGGATGCCTCCCAGACGCAAGGTGGCACCAGTTCCAGCTTGGTCTGGTTTAAGAGTGCCAAGTGTGTCCTGAAAACTTACACCCAGAACAGTGACTTGTGAGTTTTGTTTCCCAAGGAAAAAGCCTGGACAATGGTTCAGGGGTCTGAGGCCTTAAATTGCCGGGTGCCTCCTGGAATTGCAACTCTCGCAGGATGCCTCCCAGACGCAAGGTGGCACCACTGCCAACTTGGTCTGGTTTGAGAGTGCTAAGTGGGTCCTGCAAACTGACACCCAGAACAGTGGCTTCTGAGTTTTGTTTCCCCGGGAAAACCTGCACAATTGTTCAGGGTTCTGAGGCCTTAAATTGCCGGGTGCCTCCTGGAATTCAGCCTCTCGCAGGATGCCTCCCAGACGAAAGGTGGCACCAGTTCCAACTTGGTCTGGTTTTAGAGTGCCAAGTGGGTCCTGAAAACTGACACCCAGAACAGTGGCTTGTGAGTTTTGTTTCCCAGGGAAAAAGCCTGTACAAGGGTTCAGGGGCCTGAGGCCTTAAATTGCCGGGTGCCTCCTGGAATTCGGTTTCTCGCAGGATGCCTCCCAGACGCAAGGTGGCACCAGTTCCAACTTGGTCTGGTTTGAGAGAGCCAGGTGGGTCCTGAAAACTGACACCCAGAACAGGGGCTTGTGAGTTTTTTTTTTCCAGGGAAAACGCCTGTACAATGGTTCAGGGTCCTGCGGCCTTAAATTGCCTGGTGCCTCCTGGAGATCCGCCTCTCGCAGGATGCCTCCCAGACGCAAGGTGGCACCAGTTCCAACTTGGTCTGGTTTAAGAGTGCCAAGTGTGTCCTGAAAACTTACACCCAGAACAGTGACTTGTGAGTTTTGTTTCCCAGGGAAAAAGCCTGGACAATGGTTCAGGGGTCTGAGGCCTTAAATTGCCGGGTGCCTCCTGGAATTGCAACTCTCGCAGGATGCATCCCAGACGCAAGGTGGCACCAGTTCCAGCTTGGTCTGGTTTAAGAGTGCCAAGTGGGTCCTGAAAACACACACCCAGAACAGTGGCTTCTGAGTTTTGTTTCCCAGGGAAAAAGCCTGTACAATGGTTCAGGGTCTTGCGGCCTTAAATCACCGGGTGCCTCCTGGAATTGCTCCTCTCGCAGGATGCCTCCCAGACGCAAGGTGGCACCAGTGCCAACTTGGTCTGGTTTGAGAGTGCCAAAAATTTCTGAAAACTGACACCCAGAACAATGGCTTGTGAGTTTTGTTTCCCTGGGAAAAAGCCTGTACAATGGTTCAGGGGCCTGAGGCCTTGAATTGCCGGGTGCCTCCTGGAATTCGGTTTCTCGCAGGATGCCTCCCAGACGCAAGGTGTCACCAGTGCAAACTTGGTCTGGTTTGAGAGTGCTAAGTGGGTCCTGCAAACTGACACCCAGAACAGTGCCTTTTGAGTTTTGTTTCCCAGGGAAAAAGCCTGTACAATTGTTCAGGGTTCTGATCCTTTAAACTGCCGGGTGCGTCCTGGAATTCAGCCTCTCGGAGGATGCCTCCCAGACGCAAGGTGGCACCAGTTCCAACTTGGTCTGCTTTGAGAGTGCCAATAAAGTTCTGAAAACTGACACCCAGAACAGTGGCTTGTGAGTTTTGTTTCCCAGGGAAAAAGCCTGTACAATGGTTCAGGGGCCTGAGGCCTTGAATTGCCGGGTGCCTCCTGGAATTCGGTTTCTCGCAGGATGCCTCCCAGACGCAAGGTGCCACCAGTGCCAACTTGGTCTGGTTTGAGAGTGCTAAGTGGGTCCTGCAAACTGACACCCAGAACAGGGGCTTCTGAGTTTTGTTTCCCAGGGAAAACCTGTACAATTGTTCAGGGTTCTGATCCCTTAAATTGCCGGGTGCCTCCTGGAATTCGGCCTCTCGCAGGATGCCTCCCAGACGCAAGGTGGCTCCAGTTCCAACTTGGTCTGCTTGGAGAGAGCCAAGTGTGTCCTGCAAACTGACACCCAGAACAGGGGCTTGTGAGTTTTGTTTCCCAGGAAAAACGCCTGTACAATGGTTCAGGGGCCTGCGGCCTTAAATTACCTGGTGCCTCCTGGAATTCAGCCTCTCGCAGGATGCCTCCCAGACGCAAAGTGGCACCAGTTCCAACTTGGTCTGGTTTAAGAGTGCCAAGTGTGTCCTGCAAACTGACACCCAGAACAGTGGCTTGTGAGTTTTGTTTCCCAGGGAAAAAGGCTGTACAATGGTTCAGGGTCCTGCGGCCTTAAATTGCCGGGTGCCTCCTGGAATTCGGCCTCTCGCAGGATGCCTCTCAGACACAAGGTGGCACCAGTTCCAACTTGGTCTGGTTTGAGAGTGCCAGGTGGCTCCTGCAAACTGGCACCCAGAACAGTGGCTTGTGAGTTTTGTTTCCCAGGGAAAAAACCTGTACAGCAGTTCAGGGTCCTGCAGCCTTAAATTGCCGGGTGCCTCCTGGAATTCGGTTTCTCGCAGGATGCCTCCCAGACGCAAGGTGGCACCAGTGCCAACTTGGTCTGGTTTGAGAGTGCTAAGTGTGTCCTGCAAACTGACACCCAGAACAGTGGCTTCTGAGTTTTGTTTCCCAGGGAAAACCTGTACAATTGTTCAGGGTTCTGATCCCTTAAACTGCCGGGTGCGTCCTGGAATTCAGCCTCTCGGAGGATGCCTCCCAGACGCAAGGTGGCACCAGTTCCAACTTGGTCTGGTTTGAGAGTGCCAATAAAGTTCTGAAAACTGACACCCAGAACAGTGACTTGTGAGTTTTGTTTCTCATGGAAAAAGCCTGTACAATGGTTTATGGTAACGCCGCCTTAAATAGCCCGGACCCTCCTGGAATTCAGCCTCTCGCAGGATGCCTCCCAGACGCAAGGTGGCACCAGTTCCAACTTGGTCTGGTTTGAGAGAGCCAGGTTGGTCCTGAAAACTGACACCTAGAATAGGGGCTTGTGAGTTTTTGTTTTCCAGGGAAAACGCCTGTACAATGGATCAGGGTCCTGCGGCCTTAAATTGCCGGGTGCCTCCTGGAATTCAGCCTCTCGTAAGATGCCTCCCCGACGCTAGGTGGCACCAGTTTCAACTTGGTCTGGTTTAAGAGTGCCAAGTGGGTCCTGAAAACTGACACCCAGAACAGTGGCTTGTGAGTTTTGTTTCCCAGGGAAAAAGCCTGTACAATGGTTCAGGGTCCTGCTGCCTTAAATTGCCGGGTGCCTCCTGGAATTGCTCCTCTCGCAGGATGCCTCCCAGACGCAAGGAGGCACCAGTTCCAACTTGGTCTGGTTTGAGAGTGCCAATAAAGTTCTGAAAACTGACACCCAGAACACTGGCTTCTGAGTTTTGTTTCCCAGGGAAAACCTGTACAATTGTTCAGGGTTCTGATCCCTTAAATTGCCGGGTGCCTCCTGGAATTCGGCCTCTCGCAGGATGCCTCCCAGACGCAAGGTGGCACCAGTTCCAACTTCGTCTGGTTTGAGAGTGCCAAGTGTGTCCTGCAAACTGACACCCAGAACAGTGGCTTCTGAGTTTTGTTTTCCAGGGAAAAAGCCTGTAGAATGGTACAGGGTCCTGCGGCCTTAAATTTCCGGGTGCCTCCTGGAATTCAGCCTCTCGCAGGATGCCTCCCAGACGCAAAGTGGCACCAGTTCCAACTTGGTATGGTTTAAGGGTGCCTAGTGTGTCCTGAAAACTGACACCCAGAACAGTGGCTTCTGAGTTTTGTTTCCCAGGGAAAAAGCCTGTACAATGGTTCAGGGTCCTGCGGCCTTAAATTGCCGGGTGCCTCCTGGAGATCCGCCTCTCGCAGGATGCCTCCCAGACGCAAGGTGGCACCAGTTCCAGCTTGGTCTGGTTTAAGAGTGCCAAGTGTGTCCTGAAAACTTACACCCAGAACAGTGACTTGTGAGTTTTGTTTCCCAGGGAAAAAGCCTGGACAATGGTTCAGGGGTCTGAGGCCTTAAATTGCCGGGTGCCTCCTGGAATTGCAACTCTTGCAGGATGCCTCCCAGACGCAAGGTGGCACCAGTGCCAACTTGGTCTGGTTTGAGAGTGCTAAGTGGGTCCTGCAAACTGACACCCAGAACAGTGGCTTCTGAGTTTTGTTTCCCAGGGAAAACCTGTACAATTGTTCAGGGTTCTGAGGCCTTAAATTGCCGGGTGCCTCCTGGAATTCAGCCTCTCGCAGGATGCCTCCCAGACGAAAGGTGGCACCAGTTCCAACTTGGTCTGGTTAAAGAGTGCCAAGTGTGTCCAGCAAACTGACACCCAGAAAAGTGGCTTGTGAGTGTTGTTTCCCAGGGAAAAAGCCTATACAATGGTTCAGGGTCCTGCGACCTTCAATTGCCGGGTGCCTCCTGGAATTCGGCCTCTCGCAGGATGCCTCTCAGACGCAAGGTGGCACCAGTTCCAACTTGGTCTGGTTTGAGAGTGCCAAGTGGGTCCTGAAAACTGACAACCAGAACAGTGGCTTGTGAGTTTTGTTTCCCAGGGAAAACGCCTGTACAATGGTTTATGGTAACGCCGCCTTAAATAGCCGGGTCCCTCCTGGAATTCAGCCTCTCGCAAGATGCCTCCCCGACGTTAGGTGGCACCAGTTCCAACTTGGTCTGGTTTAAGAGTGCCAAGTGGGTCCTGAAAACTGACACCCAGAACAGTGGCTTGTGAGTGTTGTTTCCCAGGGAAAAAGCCTGTACAATGGTTCAGGGGCCTGCGGCCTTAAATTGCCGGGTGCCTCCTGGAATTCGGCCTCTCGCAGGATGCCTCCCAGACGCAAGGTGGCACCTTTTCCAACTTGGTCTGGTTTGAGAGTGCCAAGTGGGTCCTGAAAACTGACACCCAGAACAGTGGCTTGTGAGTTTTGTTTCCCAGGGAAAACGCTTGTACAATGGTTTAGGGTAACGCCGCCTTATATAGCCGGGTGCCTCCTGGAGATCCGCCTCTCGCCGGATGTCTTCCAGATGCAAGGTGGCACCCGTTACAACTTGGGCTGGTTTAAGAGTGCCAAGTGGGTCCTGAAAAGTGACACCCAGAACAGGGGCTTTTGAGTTTTGTTTCCCAGGGAAAACGCCTGTACAATGGTTCAGGGGCCTGAGGCCTTAAATTGCTGGGTGTCTCCTGGAATTGCTCCTCTCTCAGGATGCCTCCCAGACGCAAGGTGGCACCAGTTCCAACTTGGTCTGGTTTGAGAATGCCAATAAGGTTCTGAAAACTGACACCCAGAACAGTGGCTTGTGAGTTTTGTTTCCCAGGGAAAAAGCCTGTACAAGGGTTCAGGGGCCTGAGGCCTTAAATTGCCGGGTGCCTCCTGGAATTCGGTTTCTCGCAGGATGCCTCCCAGACGCAAGGTGGCACCAGTTCCAACTTGGTCTGGTTTGAGAGAGCCAGGTGGGTCCTGAAAACTGACACCCAGAACAGGGGCTTGTGAGTTTTTTTTTTCCAGAGAAAACGCCTGTACAATGGTTCAGGGTCCTGCGGCCTTAAATTGCCGGGTGCCTCCTGGAGATCCGCCTCTCGCAGGATGCCTCCCAGACGCAAGGTGGCACCAGTTCCAGCTTGGTCTGGTTTAAGAGTGCCAAGTGTGTCCTGAAAACTTACACCCAGAACAGTGACTTGTGAGTTTTGTTTCCCAGGGAAAAAGCCTGGACAATGGTTCAGGGGTCTGAGGCCTTAAATTGCCGGGTGCCTCCTGGAATTGCAACTCTCGCAGGATGCATCCCAGACGCAAGGTGGCACCATTTCCAGCTTGGTCTGGTTTAAGAGTGCCAAGTGGGTCCTGAAAACACACACCCAGAACAATGGCTTGTGAGTTTTGTTTCCCTGGGAAAACGCCTGTACAATGGTTTATGGTAACGCCGCCTTAAATAGCCGGGTCCCTCCTGGAATTGCTCCTCTCTCAGGATGCCTCCCAGACGCAAGGTGGCACCAGTTCCAACTTGGTCTGTTTTGAGAGAGCCAGGTGGGTCCTGAAAACTGACATCCAGAACAGGGGCTTGTGAGGTTTTTTTTTCCAGGGAAAACGCCTGTACAATGGTTCAGGGGCCTGAGGCCTTAAAATGCTGGGTGCCTCCTGGAATTCGGCCTCTCGCAGGATGCCTCTCAGACGCAAGGTGGCACCAGTTCCAACTTAGTCTGGTTTGAGAGTGCCAAATGGGTCCTGAAAACTGACATCCAGAACAGTGGCTTGTGAGTTTTGTTTCCCAGGGAAAACGCCTGTACAATGGTTTCTGGTAACGCCGCCTTAAATAGCCGGGTCCCTCCTGGAATTCAGCCTCTCGCAGGATGCCTCCCCGACGCTAGGTGGCACCAGTTCCAATTTGGTCTGGTTTGAGAGTGCCAATAAAGTTCTGAAAACTGACACCCAGAACACTGGCTTCTGAGTTTTGTTTCCCAGGGAAAACCTGTACAATTGTTCAGGGTTCTGATCCCTTAAATTGCCGGGTGCCTCCTGGAATTCGGCCTCTCGCAGGATGCCTCCCAGACGCAAGGTGGCACCAGTTCCAACTTCGTCTGGTTTGAGAGTGCCAAGTGTGTCCTGCAAACTGACACCCAGAACAGTGGCTTCTGAGTGTTGTTTCCCAGGGAAAAAGCCTGTACAATGGTTCAGGGTCCTGCGGCCTTAAATTGCCGGGTGCCTCCTGGAGATCCGCCTCTCGCAGGATGCCTCCCAGACGCAAGGTGGCACCAGTTCCAGCTTGGTCTGGTTTAAGAGTGCCAAGTGTGTCCTGAAAACTTACACCCAGAACAGTGACTTGTGAGTTTTGTTTCCCAAGGAAAAAGCCTGGACAATGGTTCAGGGGTCTGAGGCCTTAAATTGCCGGGTGCCTCCTGGAATTGCAACTCTCGCAGGATGCCTCCCAGACGCAAGGTGGCACCAGTGCCAACTTGGTCTGGTTTGAGAGTGCTAAGTGGGTCCTGCAAACTGACACCCAGAACAGTGGCTTCTGAGTTTTGTTTCCCAGGGAAAACCTCTACAATTGTTCAGGGTTCTGAGGCCTTAAATTGCCGGGTGCCTCCTGGAATTCAGCCTCTCGCAGGATGCCTCCCAGACGCAAGGTGGCACCAGTTCCAACTTCGTCTGGTTTGAGAGTGCCAAGTGTGTCCTGCAAACTGACACCCAGAACAGTGGCTTCTGAGTGTTGTTTCCCAGGGAAAAAGCCTGTACAATGGTTCAGGGTCCTGCGGCCTTAAATTGCCGGGTGCCTCCTGGAGATCCGCCTCTCGCAGGATGCCTCCCAGACGAAAGGTGGCACCAGTTCCAACTTGGTCTGGTTTTAGAGTGCCAAGTGGGTCCTGAAAACTGACACCCAGAACAGTGGCTTGTGAGTTTTGTTTCCCAGGGAAAAAGCCTGTACAAGGGTTCAGGGGCCTGAGGCCTTAAATTGCCGGGTGCCTCCTGGAATTCGGCCTTTCGCAGGATGCCTCCCAGACGCAAGGTGGCACCAGTTCCAACTTGGTCTGGTTTGAGAGAGCCAGGTGGGTCCTGAAAACTGACACCCAGAACAGGGGCTTGTGAGTTTTTTTTTTCCAGGGAAAACGCCTGTACAATGGTTCAGGGTCCTGCGGCCTTAAATTGCCGGGTGCCTCCTGGAGATCCGCCTCTCGCAGGATGCCTCCCAGACGCAAGGTGGCACCAGTTCCAACTTGGGCTGGTTTAAGAGTGCCAAGTGTGTCCTGAAAACTTACACCCAGAACAGTGACTTGTGAGTTTTGTTTCCCAGGGAAAAAGCCTGGACAATGGTTCAGGGGTCTGAGGCCTTAAATTGCCGGGTGCCTCCTGGAATTGCAACTCTCGCAGGATGCATCCCAGACGCAAGGTGGCACCAGTTCCAGCTTGGTCTGGTTTAAGAGTGCCAAGTGGGTCCTGAAAACACACACCCAGAACAGTGGCTTCTGAGTTTTGTTTCCCAGGGAAAAAGCCTGTACAATGGTTCAGGGTCTTGCGGCCTTAAATCACCGGGTGCCTCCTGGAATTGCTCCTCTCGCAGGATGCCTCCCAGATGCAAGGTGGCACCAGTGCCAACTTGGTCTGGTTTGAGAGTGCCAAAAATTTCTGAAAACTGACACCCAGAACAATGGCTTGTGAGTTTTGTTTCCCTGGGAAAAAGCCTGTACAATGGTTCAGGGGCCTGAGGCCTTGAATTGCCGGGTGCCTCCTGGAATTCGGTTTCTCGCAGGATGCCTCCCAGACGCAAGGTGTCACCAGTGCCAACTTGGTCTGGTTTGAGAGTGCTAAGTGGGTCCTGCAAACTGACACCCAGAACAGTGCCTTTTGAGTTTTGTTTCCCAGGGAAAACCTGTACAATTGTTCAGGGTTCTGATCCTTTAAACTGCCGGGTGCGTCCTGGAATTCAGCCTATCGGAGGATGCCTCCCAGACGCAAGGTGGCACCAGTTCCAACTTGGTCTGGTTTGAGAGTGCCAATAAAGTTCTGAAAACTGACACCCAGAACAGTGGCTTGTGAGTTTTGTTTCCCAGGGAAAAAGCCTGTACAATGGTTCAGGGGCCTGAGGCCTTGAATTGCCGGGTGCCTCCTGGAATTCGGTTTCTCGCAGGATGCCTCCCAGACGCAAGGTGCCACCAGTGCCAACTTGGTCTGGTTTGAGAGTGCTAAGTGGGTCCTGCAAACTGACACCCAGAACAGGGGCTTCTGAGTTTTGTTTCCCAGGGAAAACCTGTACAATTGTTCAGGGTTCTGATCCCTTAAATTGCCGGGTGCCTCCTGGAATTCGGCCTCTCGCAGGATGCCTCCCAGACGCAAGGTGGCACCAGTTCCAACTTGGTCTGCTTGGAGAGAGCCAAGTGTGTCCTGAAAACTGACACCCAGAACAGGGGCTTGTGAGTTTTGTTTCCCAGGGAAAACGCCTGTACAATGGTTCAGGGGCCTGAGGCCTTAAATTACCTGGTGCCTCCTGGAATTCAGCCTCTTGCAGGATGCCTCCCAGACGCAAAGTGGCACCAGTTCCAACTTGGTCTGGTTTAAGAGTGCCAAGTGTGTCCTGCAAACTGACACCCAGAACAGTGGCTTGTGAGTTTTGTTTCCCAGGGAAAAAGGCTGTACAATGGTTCAGGGTCCTGCGGCCTTAAATTGCCAGGTGCCTCCTGGAATTCGGCGTCTCGCAGGATGCCTCTCAGACACAAGGTGGCACCAGTTCCAACTTGGTCTGGTTTGAGAGTGCCAGGTGGCTCCTGCAAACTGGCACCCAGAACAGTGGCTTGTGAGTTTTGTTTCCCAGGGAAAAAACCTGTACAGCAGTTCAGGGTCCTGCAGCCTTAAATTGCCGGGTGCCTCCTGGAATTCGGTTTCTCGCAGGATGCCTCCCAGACGCAAGGTGGCACCAGTGCCAACTTGGTCTGGTTTGAGAGTGCTAAGTGTGTCCTGCAAACTGACACCCAGAACAGTGGCTTCTGAGTTTTGTTTCCCAGGGAAAACCTGTACAATTGTTCAGGGTTCTGATCCCTTAAACTGCCGGGTGCGTCCTGGAATTCAGCCTCTCGGAGGATGCCTCCCAGACGCAAGGTGGCACCAGTTCCAACTTGGTCTGGTTTGAGAGTGCCAATAAAGTTCTGAAAACTGACACCCAGAACAGTGACTTGTGAGTTTTGTTTCTCATGGAAAAAGCCTGTACAATGGTTTATGGTAACGCCGCCTTAAATAGCCCGGACCCTCCTGGAATTCAGCCTCTCGCAGGATGCCTCCCAGACGCAAGGTGGCACCAGTTCCAACTTGGTCTGGTTTGAGAGAGCCAGGTTGGTCCTGAAAACTGACACCTAGAATAGGGGCTTGTGAGTTTTTGTTTTCCAGGGAAAACGCCTGTACAATGGATCAGGGTCCTGCGGCCTTAAATTGCCGGGTGCCTCCTGGAATTCAGCCTCTCGTAAGATGCCTCCCCGACGCTAGGTGGCACCAGTTTCAACTTGGTCTGGTTTAAGAGTGCCAAGTGTGTCCTGAAAACTGACACCCAGAACAGTGGCTTGTGAGTTTTGTTTCCCAGGGAAAAAGCCTGTACAATGGTTCAGGGTCCTGCTGCCTTAAATTGCCGGGTGCCTCCTGGAATTGCTCCTCTCGCAGGATGCCTCCCAGACGCAAGGAGGCACCAGTTCCAACTTGGTCTGGTTTGAGAGTGCCAATAAAGTTCTGAAAACTGACACCCAGAACACTGGCTTCTGAGTTTTGTTTCCCAGGGAAAACCTGTACAATTGTTCAGGGTTCTGATCCCTTAAATTGCTGGGTGCCTCCTGGAATTCGGCCTCTCGCAGGATGCCTCCCAGACGCAAGGTGGCACCAGTTCCAACTTCGTCTGCTTGGAGAGAGCCAAGTGTGTCCTGAAAACTGACACCCAGAACAGGAGCTTCTGAGTTTTGTTTTCCAGGGAAAAAGCCTGTAGAATGGTACAGGGTCCTGCGGCCTTAAATTTCCGGGTGCCTCCTGGAATTCAGCCTCTCGCAGGATGCCTCCCAGACGCAAAGTGGCACCAGTTCCAACTTGGTCTGGTTTAAGGGTGCCAAGTGTGTCCTGAAAACTGACACCCAGAACAGTGGCTTCTGAGTGTTGTTTCCCAGGGAAAAAGCCTGTACAATGGTTCAGGGTCCTGCGGCCTTAAATTGCCGGGTGCCTCCTGGAGATCCGCCTCTCGCAGGATGCCTCCCAGACGCAAGGTGGCACCAGTTCCAGCTTGGTCTGGTTTAAGAGTGCCAAGTGTGTCCTGAAAACTTACACCCAGAACAGTGACTTGTGAGTTTTGTTTCCCAGGGAAAAAGCCTGGACAATGGTTCAGGGGTCTGAGGCCTTAAATTGCCGGGTGCCTCCTGGAATTGCAACTCTCGCAGGATGCCTCCCAGACGCAAGGTGGCACCAGTGCCAACTTGGTCTGGTTTGAGAGTGCTAAGTGGGTCCTGCAAACTGACACCCAGAACAGTGGCTTCTGAGTTTTGTTTCCCAGGGAAAACCTGTACAATTGTTCAGGGTTCTGAGGCCTTAAATTGCCGGGTGCCTCCTGGAATTCAGCCTCTCGCAGGATGCCTCCCAGACGAAAGGTGGCACCAGTTCCAACTTGGTCTGGTTAAAGAGTGCCAAGTGTGTCCAGCAAACTGACACCCAGAAAAGTGGCTTGTGAGTGTTGTTTCCCAGGGAAAAAGCCTATACAATGGTTCAGGGTCCTGCGACCTTCAATTGCCGGGTGCCTCCTGGAATTCGGCCTCTCGCAGGATGCCTCTCAGACGCAAGGTGGCACCAGTTCCAACTTGGTCTGGTTTGAGAGTGCCAAGTGGGTCCTGAAAACTGACAACCAGAACAGTGGCTTGTGAGTTTTGTTTCCCAGGGAAAACGCCTGTACAATGGTTTATGGTAACGCCGCCTTAAATAGCCGGGTCCCTCCTGGAATTCAGCCTCTCGCAGGATGCCTCCCAGACGCAAGGTGGCACCAGTTCCAACTTGGTCTGGTTTGAGAGAGCCAGGTGGGTCCTGAAAACTGACACCCAGAACAGGGGCTTGTGAGTTTTTTTTTTCCAGGGAAAACGCCTGTACAATGGTTCAGGGGCCTGAGGCCTTAAAATGCTGGGTGCCTCCTGGAATTCAGCCTCTCGCAAGATGCCTCTCCGACGCTAGGTGGCACCAGTTCCAACTTGGTCTGGTTTAAGAGTGCCAAGTGGGTCCTGAAAACTGACACCCAGAACAGTGGCTTGTGAGTGTTGTTTCCCAGGGAAAAAGCCTGTACAATGGTTCAGGGTCCTGCGGCCTTAAATTGCCGGGTGCCTCCTGGAATTCGGCCTCTCGCAGGATGCCTCCCAGACGCAAGGTGGCACCAGTTCCAACTTGGTCTGGTTTGAGAGTGCCAAGTGGGTCCTGAAAACTGACACCCAGAACAGTGGCTTGTGAGTTTTGTTTCCCAGGGAAAACGCTTGTACAATGGTTTAGGGTAACGCCGCCTTATATAGCCGGGTGCCTCCTGGAGATCCGCCTCTCGCCGGATGTCTTCCAGATGCAAGGTGGCACCCGTTACAACTTGGGCTGGTTTAAGAGTGCCAAGTGGGTCCTGAAAAGTGACACCCTGAACAGGGGCTTTTGAGTTTTGTTTCCCAGGGAAAACGCCTGTACAATGGTTCAGGGGCCTGAGGCCTTAAATTGCTGGGTGTCTCCTGGAATTGCTCCTCTCTCAGGATGCCTCCCAGACGCAAGGTGGCACCAGTTCCAACTTGGTCTGGTTTGAGAATGCCAATAAGGTTCTGAAAACTGACACCCAGAACAGTGGCTTGTGAGTTTTGTTTCCCAGGGAAAAAGCCTGTACAAGGGTTCAGGGGCCTGAGGCCTTAAATTGCCGGGTGCCTCCTGGAATTCGGTTTCTCGCAGGATGCCTCCCAGACGCAAGGTGGCACCAGTTCCAACTTGGTCTGGTTTGAGAGAGCCAGGTGGGTCCTGAAAACTGACACCCAGAACAGGGGTTGTGAGGTTTTTTTTTCCAGGGAAAACGCCTGTACAATGGTTCAGGGTCCTGCGGCCTTAAATTGCCGGGTGCCTCCTGGAGATCCGCCTCTCGCAGGATGCCTCCCAGACGCAAGGTGGCACCAGTTCCAGCTTGGTCTGGTTTAAGAGTGCCAAGTGGGTCCTGAAAACACACACCCAGAACAGTGGCTTCTGATTTTTGATTCCCAGGGAAAAAGCCTGTACAATGGTTCAGGGTCTTGCGGCCTTAAATCACCGGGTGCCTCCTGGAATTGCTCCTCTCGCAGGATGCCTCCCAGACGCAAGGTGGCATCAGTTCCAACTTGGTCTGGTTTGAGAGTGCCAAAAATTTCTGAAAACTGACACCCAGAACAATGGCTTGTGAGTTTTGTTTCCCTGGGAAAAAGCCTGTACAATGGTTCAGGGGCCTGAGGCCTTGAATTGCCGGGTGCCTCCTGGAATTCGGTTTCTCGCAGGATGCCTCCCAGACGCAAGGTGCCACCAGTGCCAACTTGGTCTGGTTTGAGAGTGCTAAGTGGGTCCTGCAAACTGACACCCAGAACAGTGCCTTTTGAGTTTTGTTTCCCAGGGAAAACCTGTACAATTGTTCAGGGTTCTGATCCTTTAAACTGCCGGGTGCGTCCTGGAATTCAGCCTCTCGGAGGATGCCTCCCAGACGCAAGGTGGCACCAGTTCCAACTTGGTCTGGTTTGAGAGTGCCAATAAAGTTCTGAAAACTGACACCCAGAACAGTGGCTTGTGAGTTTTGTTTCCCAGGGAAAAAGCCTGTACAATGGTTCAGGGGCCTGAGGCCTTGAATTGCCGGGTGCCTCCTGGAATTCGGCCTCTCGCAGGATGCCTCCCAGACGCAAGGTGGCACCAGTTCCAACTTGGTCTGCTTGGAGAGAGCCAAGTGTGTCCTGAAAACTGACACCCAGAACAGGGGCTTGTGAGTTTTGTTTCCCAGGGAAAACGCCTGTACAATGGTTCAGGGGCCTGAGGCCTTAAATTACCTGGTGCCTCCTGGAATTCAGCCTCTCGCAGGATGCCTCCCAGACGCAAAGTGGCACCAGTTCCAACTTGGTCTGGTTTAAGAGTGCCAAGTGTGTCCTGCAAACTGACACCCAGAACAGTGGCTTGTGAGTTTTGTTTCCCAGGGAAAAAGGCTGTACAATGGTTCAGGGTCCTGCGGCCTTAAATTGCCGGGTGCCTCCTGGAATTCGGCGTCTCGCAGGATGCCTCTCAGACACAAGGTGGCACCAGTTCCAACTTGGTCTGGTTTGAGAGTGCCAGGTGGCTCCTGCAAACTGGCACCCAGAACAGTGGCTTGTGAGTTTTGTTTCCCAGGGAAAAAACCTGTACAGCAGTTCAGGGTCCTGCAGCCTTAAATTGCCGGGTGCCTCCTGGAATTCGGTTTCTCGCAGGATGCCTCCCAGACGCAAGGTGGCACCAGTGCCAACTTGGTCTGGTTTGAGAGTGCTAAGTGTGTCCGGCAAACTGACACCCAGAACAGTGGCTTCTGAGTTTTGTTTCCCAGGGAAAACCTGTACAATTGTTCAGGGTTCTGATCCCTTAAACTGCCGGGTGCGTCCTGGAATTCAGCCTCTCGGAGGATGCCTCCCAGACGCAAGGTGGCACCAGTTCCAACTTGGTCTGGTTTGAGAGTGCCAATAATGTTCTGAAAACTGACACCCAGAACAGTGACTTGTGAGTTTTGTTTCTCATGGAAAAAGCCTGTACAATGGTTTATGGTAACGCCGCCTTAAATAGCCGGGACCCACCTGGAATTCAGCCTCTCGCAGGATGCCTCCCAGACGCAAGGTGGCACCAGTTCCAACTTGGTCTGGTTTGAGAGAGCCAGGTTGGTCCTGAAAACTGACACCTAGAATAGGGGCTTGTGAGTTTTTTTTTTCCAGGGAAAACGCCTGTACAATGGATCAGGGTCCTGCGGCCTTAAATTGCCGGGTGCCTCCTGGAATTCAGCCTCTCGTAAGATGCCTCCCCGACGCTAGGTGGCACCAGTTTCAACTTGGTCTGGTTTAAGAGTGCCAAGTGGGTCCTGAAAACTGACACCCAGAACAGTGGCTTGTGAGTTTTGTTTCCCAGGGAAAAAGCCTGTACAATGGTTCAGGGTCCTGCTGCCTTAAATTGCCGGGTGCCTCCTGGAATTGCTCCTCTCGCAGGATGCCTCCCAGACGCAAGGTGCCACCAGTGCCAACTTGGTCTGGTTTGAGAGTGCTAAGTGGGTCCTGCAAACTGACACCCAGAACAGGGGCTTCTGAGTTTTGTTTCCCAGGGAAAACCTGTACAATTGTTCAGGGTTCTGATCCCTTAAATTGCCGGGTGCCTCCTGGAATTCGGCCTCTCGCAGGATGCCTCCCAGACGCAAGGTGGCACCAGTTCCAACTTGGTCTGCTTGGAGAGAGCCAAGTGTGTCCTGAAAACTGACACCCAGAACAGGGGCTTGTGAGTTTTGTTTCCCAGGGAAAACGCCTGTACAATGGTTCAGGGGCCTGAGGCCTTAAATTACCTGGTGCCTCCTGGAATTCAGCCTCTCGCAGGATGCCTCCCAGACGCAAAGTGGCACCAGTTCCAACTTGGTCTGGTTTAAGAGTGCCAAGAGTGTCCTGCAAACTGACACCCAGAACAGTGGCTTGTGAGTTTTGTTTCCCAGGGAAAAAGGCTGTACAATGGTTCAGGGTCCTGCGGCCTTAAATTGCCGGGTGCCTCCTGGAATTCGGCGTCTCGCAGGATGCCTCTCAGACACAAGGTGGCACCAGTTCCAACTTGGTCTGGTTTGAGAGTGCCAGGTGGCTCCTGCAAACTGGCACCCAGAACAGTGGCTTGTGAGTTTTGTTTCCCAGGGAAAAAACCTGTACAGCAGTTCAGGGTCCTGCAGCCTTAAATTGCCGGGTGCCTCCTGGAATTCGGTTTCTCGCAGGATGCCTCCCAGACGCAAGGTGGCACCAGTGCCAACTTGGTCTGGTTTAAGAGTGCTAAGTGTGTCCTGCAAACTGACACCCAGAACAGTGGCTTCTGAGTTTTGTTTCCCAGGGAAAACCTGTACAATTGTTCAGGGTTCTGATCCCTTAAACTGCCGGGTGCGTCCTGGAATTCAGCCTCTCGGAGGATGCCTCCCAGACGCAAGGTGGCACCAGTTCCAACTTGGTCTGGTTTGAGAGTGCCAATAAAGTTCTGAAAACTGACACCCAGAACAGTGACTTGTGAGTTTTGTTTCTCATGGAAAAAGCCTGTACAATGGTTTATGGTAACGCCGCCTTAAATAGCCGGGACCCTCCTGGAATTCAGCCTCTCGCAGGATGCCTCCCAGACGCAAGGTGGCACCAGTTCCAACTTGGTCTGGTTTAAGAGAGCCAGGTTGGTCCTGAAAACTGACACCTAGAATAGGGGCTTGTGAGTTTTTTTTTTCCAGGGAAAACGCCTGTACAATGGATCAGGGTCCTGCGGCCTTAAATTGCCGGGTGCCTCCTGGAATTCAGCCTCTCGTAAGATGCCTCCCCGACGCTAGGTGGCACCAGTTTCAACTTGGTCTGGTTTAAGAGTGCCAAGTGGGTCCTGAAAACTGACACCCAGAACAGTGGCTTGTGAGTTTTGTTTCCCAGGGAAAAAGCCTGTACAATGGTTCAGGGTCCTGCTGCCTTAAATTGCCGGGTGCCTCCTGGAATTGCTCCTCTCGCAGGATGCCTCCCAGACGCAAGGAGGCACCAGTTCCAACTTGGTCTGGTTTGAGAGTGCCAATAAAGTTCTGAAAACTGACACCCAGAACACTGGCTTCTGAGTTTTGTTTCCCAGGGAAAACCTGTACAATTGTTCAGGGTTCTGATCCCTTAAATTGCCGGGTGCCTCCTGGAATTCGGCCTCTCGCAGGATGCCTCCCAGACGCAAGGTGGCACCAGTTCCAACTTCGTCTGGTTTGAGAGTGCCAAGTGTGTCCTGCAAACTGACACCCAGAACAGTGGCTTCTGAGTTTTGTTTCCCAGGGAAAAAGCCTGTAGAATGGTACAGGGTCCTGCGGCCTTAAATTTCCGGGTGCCTCCTGGAATTCAGCCTCTCGCAGGATGCCTCCCAGACGCAAAGTGGCACCAGTTCCAACTTGGTCTGGTTTAAGGGTGCCAAGTGTGTCCTGAAAACTGACACCCAGAACAGTGGCTTCTGAGTGTTGTTTCCCAGGGAAAAAGCCTGTACAATGGTTCAGGGTCCTGCGGCCTTAAATTGCCGGGTGCCTCCTGGAGATCCGCCTCTCGCAGGATGCCTCCCAGACGCAAGGTGGTACCAGTTCCAGCTTGGTCTGGTTTAAGAGTGCCAAGTGTGTCCTGAAAACTTACACCCAGAACAGTGACTTGTGAGTTTTGTTTCCCAGGGAAAAAGCCTGGACAATGGTTCAGGGGTCTGAGGCCTTAAATTGCCGGGTGCCTCCTGGAATTGCAACTCTCGCAGGATGCCTCCCAGACGCAAGGTGGCACCAGTGCCAACTTGGTCTGGTTTGAGAGTGCTAAGTGGGTCCTGCAAACTGACACCCAGAACAATGGCTTCTGAGTTTTGTTTCCCAGGGAAAACCTGTACAATTGTTCAGGGTTCTGAGGCCTTAAATTGCCGGGTGCCTCCTGGAATTCAGCCTCTCGCAGGAAGCCTCCCAGACGAAAGGTGGCACCAGTTCCAACTTGGTCTGGTTAAAGAGTGCCAAGTGTGTCCAGCAAACTGACACCCAGAAAAGTGGCTTCTGAGTGTTGTTTCCCAGGGAAAAACCCTATACAATGGTTCAGGGTCCTGCGACCTTCAATTGCCGGGTGCCTCCTGGAATTCGGCCTCTCGCAGGA
Source organism: Fringilla coelebs (assembly GCF_963513975.1). Lineage (NCBI taxonomy): Eukaryota > Metazoa > Chordata > Aves > Passeriformes > Fringillidae > Fringilla > Fringilla coelebs. The sequence continues at coordinate 675,328 of NW_028167587.1, read as the reverse complement.
TGCCTCTCAGACGCAAGGTGGCACCAGTTCCAACTTGGTCTGGTTTGAGAGTGCTAAGTGGGTCCTGCAAACTGACACCCAGAACAGTGACTTGTGAGTTTTGTTTCCCAGGGAAAAAGCCTGGACAATGGTTCAGGGGTCTGAGGCCTTAAATTGCCGGGTGCCTCCTGTAATTGCAACTCTCGCAAGATGCATCCCAGACGCAAGGTGGCACCAGTTCCAGCTTGGTCTGGTTTAAGAGTGCCAAGTGGGTCCTGAAAACACACACCCAGAACAGTGGCTTCTGAGTTTTGTTTCCCAGGGAAAAAGCCTGTACAATGGTTCAGGGTCTTGCGGTCTTAAATCACCGGGTGCCTCCTGGAATTGCTCCTCTCGCAGGATGCCTCCCAGACGCAAGGTGGCACCAGTTCCAACTTGGTCTGGTTTGAGAGTGCCAAAAATTTCTGAAAACTGACACCCAGAACAATGGCTTGTGAGTTTTGTTTCCCTGGGAAAATGCCTGTACAATGGTTCAGGGGCCTGAGGCCTTGAATTGCCGGGTGCCTCCTGGAATTCGGTTTCTCGCAGGATGCCTCCCAGACGCAAGGTGCCACCAGTGCCAACTTGGTCTGGTTTGAGAGTGCTAAGTGGGTCCTGCAAACTGACACCCAGAACAGTGGCTTCTGAGTTTTGTTTCCCAGGGAAAACCTGTACAATTGTTCAGGGTTCTGATCCCTTAAACTGCCGGGTGCGTCCTGGAATTCAGCCTCTCGGAGGATGCCTCCCAGACGCAAGGTGGCACCAGTTCCAACTTGGTCTGGTTTGAGAGTGCCAATAAAGTTCTGCAAACTGACACCCAGAACAGTTGCTTGTGAGTTTTGTTTCCCAGGTAAAAAGCCTGTACAATGGTTCAGGGGACTGAGGCCTTAAATTGCCGGGTGCCTCCTGGAATTCGGTTTCTCGCAGGATGCCTCCCAGACGCAAGGTGGCACCAGTGCCAACTTGGTCTGGTTTGAGAATGCTAAGTGGGTCCTGCAAACTGACACCCAGAACAGGGGCTTGTGAGTTTTGTTTCCCAGGGAAAACCTGTACAATTGTTCAGGGTTCTGATCCCTTAAATTGCCGGGTGCCTCCTGGAATTGCTCCTCTCGCAGGATGCCTCCCAGACGCAAGGTGGCACCAGTTCCAACTTGGTCTGGTTCGAGAGTGCCAAGTGTGTCCTGAAAACTGACACCCAGAACAGTGGCTTGTGAGTTTTGTTTCCCAGGGAAAAAGCCTGTAGAATGGTACAGGGTCCTGCGGCCTTAAATTGCCGGGTGCCTCCTGGAATTCGGCCTTTCGCAGGATGCCTCCCAGACGCAAGGTGGCACCAGTTCCAACTTGGTCTGGTTGGAGAGAGCCAAGTGTGTCCGGAAAACTGACACCCAGAACAGGGGCCTGTGAGTTTTGTTTCCCAGGGAAAACGCCTGTACAATGGTTCAGGGGCCTGAGGCCTTAAATTACCTGGTGCCTCCTGGAATTCAGCCTCTCGCAGGATGCCTCCCAGACGCAAAGTGGCACCAGTTCCTACTTGGTCTGGTTTAAGAGTGCCAAGTGTGTCCTGCAAACTGACATCCAGAACAGTGGCTTCTGAGTTTTGTTTCCCAGGGAAAAAGCCTGTAGAATGGTTCAGGGTCCCGCGGCCTTAAATTGCCGGGTGCCTCCTGGAATTGCGCCTCTCGCAGGATGCCTCCCAGACGAGGGATGGCACCAGTTCCAACTTGGTCTGGTTTGAGAGTGCCAAGTATGTCCTGCAAACTGACACCCAGAACAGTGGCTTGTGAGTTTTGTTTCCCAGGGATAACGCCTGTACAATGGTTCAGGGGCCTGAGGCCTTAAATTGCCGGGTGCCTCCTGGAATTCAGCCTCTCGCAGGATGCCTCCCAGACGCAATGTGGCACCAGTGCCAACTTGGTCTGGTTTAAGAGTGCCAAGTGTGTCCTGAAAAATGACACCCAGAACAGTGGCTTGTGAGTTTTGTTTCCCAGGGAAAAAGCCTGTACAATGGTTCAGGGTCCTGCGGCCTTAAATTGCCGGGTGCCTCCTGGAATTCGGCGTCTCGCAGGATGCCTCCCAGACACAAGGTGGCACCAGTTCCAACTTGGTCTGGTTTGAGTGTGCCAGGTGGCTCCTGCAAACTGGCACCCAGAACAGTGGCTTGTGAGTTTTGTTTCCCAGGGAAAAAACCTGTACAGCAGTTCAGGCTCCTGCAGCCTTAAATTGCCGGGTGCCTGCTGGAATTCGGCGTCTCGCAGGATGCCTCCCAGACGCAAGGTGGCACCAGTTCCAACTTGGTCTGGTTTGAGAGAGCCAAGTGGGTCCTGAAAACTGACACCCAGAACAGGGGCTTGTGAGTTTTGTTTCCCAGGGAAAACGCCTGTACAATGGTTCAGGGGCCTGAGGCCTTAAATTGCCGAGTGCCTCCTGGAATTCAGCCTCTCGCAAGATGCCTCCCCGACGCTAGGTTGCACCAGTTCCAACTTGGTCTGGCTTAAGAGTGCCAAGTGGGTCCTGAAAACTGACACCCAGAACAGTGGCTTGTGAGTTTTGTTTCCCAGGGAAAAAGCCTGGACAATGGTTCAGGGGCCTGAGGCCTTAAATTGCCGGGTGCCTCCTGGAATTCGGTTTCTCGCAGAATGCCTCCCAGACGCAAGGTGGCACCAGTGCCAACTTGGTCTGGTTTGAGAGTGCTAAGAAGGTCCTGCAAACTGACACCCAGAACAGTGGCTTCTGAGTTTTGTTTCCCAGGGAAAACCTGTACAATTGTTCAGGGTTCTGATCCCTTAAATTGCCGGGTGCCTCCTGGAATTCGGCCTCTCGCAGGATGCCTCCCAGACGCAAGGTGGCACCAGTTCCAACTTGGTCTGCTTCGAGAGAGCCAAGTGTGTCCTGAAAACTGACACCCAGAACAGGGGCTTGTGAGTTTTGTTTCCCAGGGAAAACGCCTGTACAATGGTTCAAGGGCCTGAGGCCTTAAATTACCTGGTGCCTCCTGGAATTCAGCCTCTCGCAGGATGCCTCCCAGACGCAAAGTGGCACCGGTTCCAACTTGGTCTGGTTTAAGAGTGCCAAGTGTGTCCTGCAAACTGACATCCAGAACAGTGGCTTCTGAGTTTTGTTTCCCAGGGAAAAAGCCTGTAGAATGGTTCAGGGTCCTGCGGCCTTAAATTGCCGGGTGCCTCCTGGAATTGCACCTCTCGCAGGATGCCTCCCAGACGCAAGATGGCACCAGTTCCAACTTGGTCTGGTTTGAGAGTGCCAAGTGGGTCCTGAAAACTGACACCCAGAACAGTGGCTTGTGAGTTTTGTTTCCCAGGGAAAACGCCTGTACAATGGTTCAGGGGCCTGAGGCCTTAAATTGCCGGGTGCCTCCAGGAATTCGGCCTCTCGCAGGATGCCTCCCAGACGCAAGGTGGCACCAGTGCCAACTTGGTCTGGTTTAAGAGTGCCAAGTGTGTCCTGAAAACTGACACCCAGAACAGTGGCTTGTGAGTTTTGTTTCCCAGGGAAAAAGCCTGTACAATGGTTCAGGGTCCTGCGGCCTTAAATTGCCGGGTGCCTCCTGGAATTCGGCGTCTCGCAGGATGCCTCCCAGACACAAGGTGGCACCAGTTCCAACTTGGTCTGGTTTGAGAGTGCCAGGTGGCTCCTGCAAACTGGCACCCAGAACAGTGGCTTGTGAGTTTTGTTTCCCAGGGAAAAAACCTGTACAATGGTTAAGGGGCCTGCGGCCTTAAATTGCCGGGTGCCTCCTGGAATTGCTCCTCTCGCAGGATGCCTCCCAGACGCAAGGTGGCACCAGTTCCAACTTGGTCTGGTTTGAGAGTTCCAATAAAGTTCTGAAAACTGACACCCAGAACAATGGCTTGTGAGTTTTGTTTCCCAGGGAAAAAGCCTGGACAATGGTTCAGGGGCCTGAGGCCTTAAATTGCCGGGTGCCTCCTGGAATTCGGTTTCTCGCAGGATGCCTCCCAGACGCAAGGTGGCACCAGTGCCAACTTGGTCTGGTTTGAGAGTGCTAAGTGGGTCCTGCAAACTGACACCCAGAACAGTGGCTTCTCAGTTTTGTTTCCCAGGGAAAACCTGTACAATTTTTCAGGGTTCTGATCCCTTAAATTGCCGGGTGCCTCCTGGAATTCGGCCTCTCGCAGGATGCCTCCCAGACGCAATGTGGCACCAGTGCCAACTTGGTCTGGTTTAAGAGTGCCAAGTGTGTCCTGAAAACTGACACCCAGAACAGTGGCTTGTGAGTTTTGTTTCCCAGGGAAAAAGCCTGTACAATGGTTCAGGGTCCTTCGGCCTTAAATTGCCGGGTGCCTCCTGGAATTCGGCGTCTCGCAGGATGCCTCCCAGACGCAAGGTGGCACCAGATCCAACTTGGTCTGGTTTGAGAGTGCCAGGTGGCTCCTGCAAACTGGCACCCAGAACAGTGGCTTGTGAATTTTGTTTCCCAGGGAAAAAACCTGTACAGCAGTTCAGGGTCCTGCAGCCTTAAATTGCCGGGTACCTCCTGGAATTCGGCCTCTCGCAGGATGCCTCCCAGACGAAAGGTGGCACCAGTTCCAAATTCGTCTGGTTTTACAGTGCCAAGTGTGTCCTGCAAACTGACACCCAGAACAGTGGCTTGTGAGTTTTGTTTCCCAGGGAAAAAACCTGTACAATGGTTCAGGGGCCTGCGGCCTTAAATTGCCGGGTGCCTCCTGGAATTGCTCCTCTCGCAGGATGCCTCCCAGACGCAAGGTGGCCCCAGTTCCAACTTGGTCTGGTTTGAGAGAGCCAAGTGGGTCCTGAAAACTGACACCCAGAACAGGGGCCTCTGAGTTTTGTTTCCCAGGGAAAACGCCTGTACTATGGTTCAGGGGCCTGAGGCCTTAAATTGCCGGGTGCCTCCTGGAATTCAGCCTCTCGCAAGATGCCTCCCCGACGCTAGGTGGCACCAGTTCCAACTTGGTCTGGCTTAAGAGTGCCAAGTGGGTCCTGAAAACTGACACCCACAACAGTGACTTCTGAGTTTTGTTTCCCAGGGAAAAAGCCTGTAAAATGGTTCAGGGTCCTGCGGCCTTAAATTGCCGGGTGCCTCCTGGAATTGCTCCTCTCGAAGGATGCCTCCGAGACGCAAGGTGGCACCAGTTCCAACTTTTTCTGGTTTGAGAGTTCCAATAAAGTTCTGAAAACTGAGACCCAGAAGAATGGCTTGTGAGTTTTGTTTCCCAGGGAAAAAGCCTGGACAATGGTTCAGGGGCCTGAGGCCTTAAATTGCCGGGTGCCTCCTGGAATTCGGTTTCTCGCAGGATGCCTACCAGACGCAAGGTGGCACCAGTGCCAACTTGGTCTGGTTTGAGAGTGCTAAGTGGGTCCTGAAAACTGACACCCAGAACAGTGGCTTCTGAGTTTTGTTTCCCAGGGAAAACCTGTACAATTTTTCAGGGTTCTGATCCCTTAAATTGCCGGGTGCCTCCTGGAATTGCGCCTCTCGCAGGATGCCTCCCAGACGCAAGGTGGCACCAGTTCCAATTTGGTCTGCTTCGAGAGTGCCAAGTGTGTCCTGCAAACTGACACCCAGAACAGTGGCTTGTGAGTTTTGTTTCCCAGGGAAAAAGCCTTTATAATGGTTCAGGGTCCTGCGGCCTTAAATTGCCGGGTGCCTCCTGGAATTCGGCCTCTCGCAGGATGCCTCCCAGACGCAAGGTGGCACCAGTTCCAACTTGGTCTTGTTTGAGAGTGCCAAGTGGGTCCTGAAAACTGACACCCAGAACAGGGGCTTGTGAGTGTTGTTTCCCAGGGAAAACGCCGGTAAAATGGTTTAGGGTAACGCCGCCTTATATAGCCGGGTGCCTCCTGGAGACCCGCCTCTCGCCGGATGTCTTCCAGATGCAAGGTGGCACCAGTTCCAACTTGGGCTGGTTTGAGAATGCCAATAAAGTTCTGAAAACTGACACCCAGAACAATGGCTTGTGAGTTTTGTTTCCCAGGGAAAAAGCCTGTACAATGGTTCAGGGGCCTGAGGCTTTAAATTGCCGGGTGCCTCCTGGAATTCGGTTTCTCGCAGGATGCCTCCCAGACGCAAGGTGGCACCAGTGCCAACTTGGTCTGGTTTGAGAGTGCTAAGTGGGTCCTGCAAACTGACACCCAGAACAGTGGCTTCTGAGTTTTGTTTCCCAGGGAAAACCTGTACAATTGTTCAGGGTTCTGATCCCTTAAATTGCCGGGTGCCTCCAGGAATTCGGCCTCTCGCAGGATGCCTCCCAGACGCAAGGTGGCACTAGTTCCAACTTGGTCTGGTTCGAGAGTGCCAAGTGTGTCCTGCAAACTGACACCCAGAACAGTGGCTTCTGAGTTTTGTTTCCCAGGGAAAAAGCCTGTAGAATGGTACTGGGTCCTGCGGCCGTAAATTACCGGGTGCCTCCTGGAATTCGGCCTTTCGCAGGATGCCTCCCAGACGCAAGGTGGCACCAGTTCCAACTTGGTCTGGTTGGAGAGAGCCAAGTGTGTCCTGAAAACTGACACCCAGAACAGGGGCTTGTGAGTTTTGTTTCCCAGGGAAAACGCCTGTACAATGGTTCAGGGGCCTGAGGCCTTAAATTACCTGGTGCCTCCTGGAATTCAGCCTCTCGCAGGATGCCTCCCAGACGCAAGGTGGCACCAGTTCCAACTTGGTCTGGTTTAAGAGTGCCAAGTGTCTCCTGCAAACTGACACCCAGAACAGTGGCTTGTGAGTTTTATTTCCCAGGGAAAAAGCCTGTACAACGGTTCAGGGTCCTGCGGCCTTAAATTGGCGGGTGCCTCCTGGAATTGCGCCTCTCGCAGGATGCCTCCCAGACGCAAGGTGGCACCAGTTCCAACTTGGTCTGGTTTGAGAGTGCCAAGCGGGTCCTGCAAACTGACACCCAGAACAGTGGCTTCTGAGTTTTGTTTCCCAGGGAAAACGCCTGTACAATGGTTTAGGGTAATGCCGACTTAAATAGCCGGGTGCCGCCTGGACATCCGCCTCTCGCAGGATGTCTTCGAGACGCAAGGCGGCACCAGTTCCAACTTGGTCTGGTTTAAGAGTGTCAAGTGGGTCCTGAAAACTGACACCCAGAACAGTGTCTTGTGAGATTTTTTTCCCAGGGAAAAAGCCTGGACAATGGTTCAGGAGCCTGCGGCCTTAAATTGCCGGGTGCCTCCTGGAATTGCACCTCTCGCAGGATGCATCTTAGACGCAAGGAGGCACCAGTTCCAATTTGGTCTGGTTCGAGAGTGCCAAGTGTGTCCTGCAAACTGACACCCAGAACAGTGGCTTGTGAGTTTTGTTTCCCAGGGAAAAAGCCTGTAGAATGGTACAGGGTCCTGCGGCCTTAAATTGCCGGGTGCCTCGTGGAATTGCGCCTCTCGCAGGATGCCTCCCAGACGCAAGGTGGCACCAGTTCCAACTTGGTCTGGTTTGAGAGTGCCAAGTGGGTCCTGCAAACTGAAACCCAGAACAGTGGTTTGTGAGTTTTGTTTCCCAGGGAAAACGCCTGTAAAATGGTTCAGGGGCCTGAGGCCTTAAATTGCCGGGTGCCTCCTGGAATTCAGCATCTCGCAGGATGGCTCCCAGACGCAATGTGGCACCAGTGCCAACTTGGTCTGGTTTAAGAGTGCCAAGTGTGTCCTGCAAACTGGCACCCAGAACAGTGGCTTGTGAGTTTTGTTTCCCAGGGAAAAAACCTGTACAGCAGTTCAGGGTCCTGCAGCCTTAAATTGCCGGGTGCCTCCTGGAATTCGGCCTCTCGCAGGATGCCTCCGAGACGCAAGGTGGCACCAGTTCCAACTTGTTCTGGTTTGAGAGTTCCAATAAAGTTCTGAAAACTGACACCCAGAACAATGGCTTGTGAGTTTTGTTTCCCAGGGAAAAAGCCTGGACAATGGTTCAGGGGCCTGAGGCCTTAAATTACCTGGTGCCTCCTGGAATTCGGTTTCTCGCAGGATGCCTCCCAGACGCAAGGTGGCACCAGTTCCAACTTGGTCTGGTTTGAGAGTGCTAAGTGGGTCCTGAAAACTGACACCCAGAACAGTGGCTTCTGAGTTTTGTTTCCCAGGGAAAACCTGTACAATTTTTCAGGGTTCTGAGCCCTTAAATTGCCGGGTGCCTCCTGGAATTGCGTTTCTCGCAGGATGCCTCCCAGACGCAAGGTGGCACCAGTTCCAACTTGGTCTGGTTCGAGAGTGCCAAGTGTGTCCTGCAAACTGACACCCAGAACAGTGGCTTGTGAGTTTTGTTTCCCAGGGAAAAAGCCTTTATAATGGTTCAGGGTCCTGCGGCCTTAAATTGCCGGGTGCCTCCTGGAATTCGGCCTCTCGCAGGATGCCTCCCAGACGCAAGGTGGCACCAGTTCCAACTTGGTCTGGTTTGAGAGTGCCATGTGGGTCCTGAAAACTGACACCCAGAACAGGGGCTTGTGAGTTTTGTTTCCCAGGGAAAACGCCTGTAAAATGGTTTAGGGTAACGCCGCCTTATATAGCCGGGTGCCTCCTGGAGATCCGCCTCTCGCCGGATGTCTTCCAGATGCAAGGTGGCACCAGTTCCAACTTGGGCTGGTTTGAGAATGCCAAAAAAGTTCTGAAAACTGACACCCAGAACAATGGCTTGTGAGTTTTGTTTCCCAGGGAAAAAGCCTGTACAATGGTTCAGGGGCCTGAGGCTTTAAATTGCCGGGTGCCTCCTGGAATTCGGTTTCTCGCAGGATGCCTCCCAGACGCAAGGTGGCACCAGTGCCAACTTGGTCTGGTTTGAGAGTGCTAAGTGGGTCCTGCAAACTGACACCCAGAACAGTGGCTTCTGAGTTTTGTTTCCCAGGGAAAACCTGTACAATTGTTCAGGGTTCTGATCCCTTAAATTGCCGGGTGCCTCCTGGAATTCGGCCTCTCGCAGGATGCCTCCCAGACGCAAGGTGGCACTAGTTCCAACTTGGTCTGGTTCAAGAGTGCCAAGTGTGTCCTGCAAACTGACACCCAGAACAGTGGCTTCTGAGTGTTGTTTCCCAGGGAAAAACCTGGACAATGGTTCAGGAGCCTGCGGCCTTAAATTGCCGGGTGCCTCCTGGAATTGCACCTCTCGCAGGATGCATCCCAGACGCAAGGTGGCACCAGTTCAAACTTGGTCTGGTTTAAGAGTGCCAAGTGGGTCCTGAAAACACACACCCAGAACAGTGGCTTGTGAGTTTTGTTTCCCAGGGAAAAAGCCTGTACAATGGTTCAGGGTCTTGCGGCCTTAAATTGCCGGGTGCCTCCTGGAATTGCTCCTCTCGCAGGATGCCTCCCAGACGCAAGGTGGCACCAGTTCCAACTTGGTCTGGTTTGAGAGTGCAAATAAAGTTCTGAAAACTGACACCCAGAACAATGGCTTGTGAGTGTTGTTTCCCAGGGAAAAAGCCTGTACAATGGTTCAGGGGCCTGAGGCCTAAAATTGCCGGGTGCCTCCTGGAATTCGGTTTCTCGCAGAATGCCTCCCACACGCAAGGTGGCACCAGTGCCAACTTGGTCTGGTTTGAGAGTGCTAAGTGGGTCCTGCAAACTGACACCCAGAACAGTGGCTTCTGAGTTTTGTTTCCCAGGGAAAACCTGTACAGTTGTTCAGGGTTCTGATCCCTTAAATTGCCGGGTGCCTCCTGGAATTCGGCCTCTCGCAGGATGCCTCCCAGACGCAAGGTGGCACCAGTTCCAACTTGGTCTGGTTCGAGAGTGCCAAGTGTGTCCTGCATACTGACACCCAGAACAGTGGCTTCTAAGTTTTGTTTCCCAGGGAAAAAGCCTGTAGAATGGTTCAGGGTCCTGCGGCCTTAAATTGCCGGGTGCCTCTTGGAATTCAGCCTCTCGCAGGATGCCTCCCAGACGCAAAGTGGCACCAGTTCCAACTTGGTCTGGTTTAAGAGTGCCAAGTGTGTCCAGAAAACTGACACCCAGAACAGTGGCTTGTGAGTTTTTTTCCCCAGGGAAAAAGCCTGGACAATGGTTCAGGAGCCTGCGGCCTTAAATTGCCGGGTGCCTCCTGGAATTGCACCTCTCGCAGGATGCATCTTAGACGCAAGGTGGCACCAGAGCCGACTTGGTCTGTTTTGAGAGTGCCAAGTGTGTCCTGAAAACTGACACCCAGAACAGTGGCTTGTGAGTTTTGTTTCCCAGGGAAAACGCCTGTACAATGGTTCAGAGTCCTGCGGCCTTAAATTGCCGGCTGCCTTCTGGAATTCGGCCTCTCGCAGGATGCCTCCCAGACGCAAGGTGGCAACAGTTCCAACTTGGTCTGGTTTGAGAGAGCCAAGTGTGTCCTGAAAACTGACACCCAGAACAGGGGCTTGTGAGTTTTGTTTCCCAGGGAAAAAGCCTGTACAATGATTCAGGGGCCTGAGGCCTTAAATTGCCAGGTGCCTCCTGGAATTCAGCCTCTCGCAAGATGCCTCCCCGACTCTAGGTGTCACCAGTTCCAACTTGGTCTGGTTTAAGATTGCCAAGTGGGTCCTGAAAACTGACACCCAGAACAGTGGCTTCTGAGTTTTGTTTCCCAGGGAAAAAGCCTGTACAATGATTCAGGGTCTTGCGGCCTTAAATTGCCGGCTTCCTCCTATAATTGCTCCTCTCGCAGGATGCCTCCCAGACGCAAGGTGGCACCAGTTCCAACTTGGTCTGGTTCGAGAGTGCCAAGTGTGTCCTGCAAACTGACACCCAGAACAGTGGCTTGTGAGTTTTGTTTCCCAGGGAAAAAGCCTGTAGAATGGTACAGGGTCCTGCGGCCTTAAATTGCCGGGTGCCTCCTGGAATTCGGCCTTTCGCAGGATGCCTCCCAGACGCAAGGTGGCACCAGTTCCAACATGGTCTGGTTGGAGAGAGCCAAGTGTGTCCTGAAAACTGACACCCAGAACAGGGGCTTGTGAGTTTTGTTTCCCAGGGAAAACGCCTGTAGAATGGTTCAGGGGCCTGAGGCCTTAAATTACCTGGTGCCTCCTTGAATTCAGCCTCTCGCAGGATGCCTCTCAGACGCAAAGTGGCACCAGTTCCAACTTGGTCTGGTTTAAGAGTGCCAAGTGTTTCCTGCAAACTGACATCCAGAACAGTGGCTTCTGAGTTTTGTTTCCCAGGGAAAAAGCCTGTACAATGGTTCAGGGTCCTGCGGCCTTAAATTGCCGGGTGCCTCCTGGAATTGCGCCTCTCGCATGATGCCTCCCAGACGCAAGGTGGCACCAGTTTCAACTTGGTCTGGTTTGAGAGTGCCAAGTGGGTCCTGCAAACTGACACCCAGAACAGTGGCTTGTGAGTTTTGTTTCCCAGGGAAAACGCCTGTACAATGGTTCAGGGGCCTGAGGCCTTAAATTGCCGGGTGCCTCCTGGAATTGCACCTCTCGCAGGATGCCTCCCAGACGCAATGTGGCACCAGTGCCAACTTGGTCTGGTTTAAGAGTGCCAAGTGTGTCCTGCAAACTGACACCCAGAACAGTGGCTTGTGAGTTTTGTTTCCCAGGGAAAAAGCCAGTACAATGGTTCAGGGTCCTGCGGCCTTAAATTGCCGGGTGCCTCCTGGAATTCGGCGTCTCGCAGGATGCCTCCCAGACACAAGGTGGCACCAGTTCCAACTTGGTCTGGTTTGAGAGTGCCAGGTGGCTCCTGCAAACTGGCACCCAGAACAGTGGCTTGTGAGTTTTGTTTCCCAGGGAAAAAACCTGTAGAATGGTTCAGGGTCCTGCAGCCTTAAATTGCCGGGTGCCTCCTGGAATTCGGCCTCTCGCAGGATGCCTCCCAGACGAAAGGTGACACCAGTTCCAACTTAGTCTCGTTTTAGAGTGCCAGGTGGGTCCTGAAAACTGACACCCAGAACAGTGGCTTCTGAGTTTTGTTTCCCAGGGAAAACCTGTACAATTGTTCAGGGTTCTGATCCCTTAAATTGCCGGGTGCCTCCTGGAATTCGGCCTCTCGCAGGATGCCTCCCAGACGCAAGGTGGCAACAGTTCCAACTTGGTCTGGTTTGAGAGAGCCAAGTGGGTCCTGAAAACTGACACCCAGAACAGTGTCTTGTGAGTTTTGTTTCCCAGGGAAAACGCCAGGACAATGGTTCAGGGGCCTGAGGCCTTAAATTTCCGGGTGCCTCCTGGAATTGCTCCTCTCGCAGGATGCCTCCCAGACGCAAGGTGGCACCAGTTCCAACTTGGTCTGGTTTGAGAGTGCCAATAAAGTTCTGAAAACTGACACCCAGAACAATGGCTTGTGAGTTTTGTTTCCCAGGGAAAAAGCCTGGACAATGGTTCAGGGGCCTGAGGCCTTAAATTGCCGGGTGCCTCCTGGAATTCGGTTTCTCACAGGATGCCTCCCAGACGCAAGGTGGCACCAGTGCCAACTTGGTCTGGTTTGAGAGTGCTAAGTGGGTCCTGCAAACTGACACCCAGAACAGTGGCTTCTGAGTTTTGTTTCCCAGGGAAAACCTGTACAGTTGTTTAGGGTTCTGATCCCTTAAATTGCCGGGTGCCTCCTGGAATTCGGCCTCTCGCAGGATGCCTCCCAGACGCAAGGTGGCACCAGTTCCAACTTGGTCTGGTTCGAGAGTGCCAAGTGTGTCCTGCAAACTGACACCCAGAACAGTGGCTTGTGAGTTTTGTTTCCCAGGGAAAAAGCCTGTACAATGGTTCAGGGTCCTGAGAACTTAAATTGCCGGGTGCCTCCTGGAATTCAGCCTCTCGCAGGATGCCTCCCAGACGCAAAGTGGCACCAGTTCCAACTTGGTCTGGTTTAAGAGTGCCAAGTGTTTCCTGCAAACTGACATCCAGAACAGTGGCTTGTGAGTTTTGTTTCCCAGGGAAAAAGCCTATACAATGGTTCAGGGTCCTGCGGCCTTAAATTGCCGGGTGCCTCCTGGAATTGCGCCTCTCGCATGATGCCTCCCAGACGCAAGGTGGCACCAGTTCCAACTTGGTCTGGTTTGAGAGTGCCAAGTGGGTCCTGCAAACTGAAACCCAGAACAGTGGCTTGTGAGTTTTGTTTCCCAGGGAAAACGCCTGTACAATGGTTCAGGGGCCTGAGGCCTTAAATTGCCGGGTGCCTCCTGGAATTGCACCTCTCGCAGGATGCCTCCCAGACGCAATGTGGCACCAGTGCCAACTTGGTCTGGTTTAAGAGTGCCAAGTGTGTCCTGCAAACTGACACCCTGAACAGTGGCTTGTGAGTTTTGTTTCCCAGGGAAAAAGCCTGTACAATGGTTCAGGGTCCTGCGGCCTTAAATTGCCGGGTGCCTCCTGGAATTCGGCGTCTCGCAGGATGCCTCCCAGACACAAGTTGGCACCAGTTCCAACTTGGTCTGGTTTGAGAGTGCCAGGTGGCTCCTGCAAACTGGCACCCAGAACAGTGGCTTGTGAGTTTTGTTTCCCAGGGAAAAAACCTGTAGAATGGTGCAGGGTCCTGCAGCCTTAAATTGCCGGGTGCCTCCTGGAATTCGGCCTCTCGCAGGATGCCTCCCAGACGAAAGGTGACACCAATTCCAACTTAGTCTGGTTTTAGAGTGCCAGGTGGGTCCTGAAAACTGACACCCAGAACAGTGGCTTCTGAGTTTTGTTTCCCAGGGAAAACCTGTACAATTGTTCAGGGTTCTGATCCCTTAAATTGCCGGGTGCCTCCTGGAATTGCTCCTCTCGCAGGATGCCTCCCAGACGCAAGGTGGCAACAGTTCCAACTTGGTCTGGTTTGAGAGAGCCAAGTGGGTCCTGAAAACTGACACCCAGAACAGTGTCTTGTGAGTTTTGTTTCCCAGGGAAAACGCCAGGACAATGGTTCAGGCGCCTGAGGCCTTAAATTGCCGGGTGCCTCCTGGAATTCAGCCTCTCGCAAGATGCCTCCCCGACGCTAGGTGGCACCAGTTCCAACTTAGTCTGGCTTAAGAGCGCCAAGTGGGTTCTGAAAACTGACACCCACAACAGTGACTTCTGAGTTTTGTTTCCCAGGGAAAAAGCCTGTACAATGGTTCAGGGTCCTGCGGCCTTAAATTTCCGGGTGCCTCCTGGAATTGCCCCTCTCGCAGGATGCCTCCCAGACGCAAGGTGGCACCAGTTCCAACTTGGTCTGGTTTGAGAGTGCCAATAAAGTTCTGAAAACTGACACCCAGAACAATGGCTTGTGAGTTTTGTTTCCCAGGGAAAAAGCCTGGACAATGGTTCAGGGGCCTGAGGCCTTCAATTGCCGGGTGCCTCCTGGAATTCGGTTTCTCGCAGGATGCCTCCCAGACGCAAGGTGGCACCAGTGCCAACTTGGTCTGGTTTGAGAGTGCTAAGTGGGTCCTGCAAACTGACACCCAGAACAGTGGCTTCTGAGTTTTGTTTCCCAGGGAAAACCTGTACAGTTGTTTGGGTTCTGATCCCTTAAATTGCCGGGTGCCTCCTGGAATTGCGCCTCTCGCAGGATGCCTCCCAGACGCAAGGTGGCACCAGTTCCAACTTGGTCTGGTTCGAGAGTGCCAAGTGGGTCCTGAAAACTGACACCCAGAACAGTGGCTTCTGAGTTTTGTTTCCCAGGGAAAACGCCTGTACAATGGTTTAGGGTAACGCCGCCTTATATAGCCGGGTGCCTCCTGGAGATCCGCCTCTCGCCGGATGTCTTCCAGATGCAAGGTGGCACAAGTTCCAACTTGGGCTGGTTTAAGAGTGCCAAGTGTGTCCTGCAAACTGACACCCAGAAGAGGGGCTTGTGAGTTTTGTTTCCCAGGGAAAACGCCTGTACAATGGTTCAGGGGCCTGAGGCCTTAAATTGCTGGGTGCCTAGTGGAATTCAGCCTCTCGCAAGATGCCTCCCCGACGCTAGGTGGCACCAGTTCCAACTTGGTTTGGTTTAGGAGTGCCAAGTGGGTCCTTAAAATTGACACCCATCACAGTGGCTTGTGAGTTTTGTTTCCCAGGGAAAAAGCCTGTACAATGGTTCAGGGTCCTGCGGCCTTAAATTGCCGGGTGCCTTCTGGAATTGCGGCTCTCGCAGGATGCCTCCCAGACGCAAGGTGGGACCAGTTCCAACTTGGTCTGGTTTGAGAGTGCCAATAAAGTTCTGAAAACTGACACCCAGAACACTGGCTTCTGAGTTTTGTTTCCCAGGGAAAACCTGTACAATTGTTCAGGGTTCTGATCCCTTAAATTGCCGGGTGCCTCCTGGAATTCGGCCTCTGGCAGGATGCCTCCCAGACACAAAGTGGCACCAGTTCCAACTTGGTCTGGTTTAAGAGTGCCAAGTGTGTCCTGAAAACTGACACCCAGAACAGTGGCTTCTGAGTGTTGTTTCCCAGGGAAAAAGCCTGTACAATGGTTCAAAGTCCTGCGGCCTTAAATTGCCGGGTGCCTCCTGGTGATCCGCCTCTCGCAGGATGCCTCCCAGACGAAAGGTGGCACCTGTTCCAGCTTGGTCTGGTTTAAGAGTGCCAAGTGGGTCCTGAAAACACACACCCAGAACAGTGGCTTCTGAGTTTTGTTTCCCAGGGAAAAAGCCTGTACAATGGTTCAGGGTCTTGCGGCCTTAAATTGCCGGGTGCCTCCTGGAATTCGGCCTCTCGCAGGATGCCTCCCAGACGCAAGGTGGCACCAGTTCCAACTTGGTCTGGTTTGAGAGTGCCAATAAAGTTCTGAAAACTGACACCCAGAACAGTGGCTTGTGAGTTTTGTTTCCCAGGGAAAAAGCCTGTACAATGGTTCAGGGGCCTGAGGCCTTAAATTGCCGGGTGCCTCCTGGAATTCGGTTTCTCGCAGAATGCCTCCCAGACGCAAGGTGGCACCAGTGCCAACTTGGTCTGGTTTGAGAATGCTAAGTGAGTCCTGCAAACTGACACCCAGAACAGGGGCTTGTGAGTTTTGTTTCCCAGGGAAAAAGCCTGTACAATGGTTCAGGGACCTGAGGCCTTAAATTGCCGGGTGCCTCCTGGAATTCAATTTCTTGCAGGATGCCTCCCAGACGCAAGGTGGCACCAGTGCCAACTTGGTCTGGTTTAAGAGTGCCAAGTGTGTCCTGAAAAATGACACCCAGAACAGTGGCTTGTGAGTTTTGTTTCCCAGGGAAAAAGCCTGTACAATGGTTCAGGGTCCTGCGGCCTTAAATTGCCGGGTGCCTCCTGGAATTCGGCGTCTCGCAGGATGCCTCCCAGACACAAGGTGGCACCAGTTCCAACTTGGTCTGGTTTGAGTGTGCCAGGTGGTTCCTGCAAACTGGCACCCAGAACAGTGGCTTGTGAGTTTTGTTTCCCAGGGAAAAAACCTGTACAGCAGTTCAGGGTCCTGCAGCCTTAAATTGCCGGGTGCCTCCTGGAATTCGGCCTCTCGCAGGATGCCTCCCAGACGCAAGGTGGCACCAGTTCCAACTTGGTCTGGTTCGAGAGAGCCAAGTGTGTCCTGAAAACTGACACCCAGAACAGGGGCTTGTGAGTTTTGTTTCCCAGGGAAAACGCCTGTACAATGGTTCAAGGGCCTGAGGCCTTAAATTACCTGGTGCCTCCTGGAATTCAGCCTCTCGCAGGATGCCTCCCAGACGCAAAGTGGCACCAGTTCCAACTTGGTCTGGTTTAAGAGTGCCAAGTGTGTCCTACAAACTGACATCCAGAACAGTGGCTTCTGAGTTTTGTTTCCCAGGGAAAAAGCCTGTAGAATGGTTCAGGGTCCTGCGGCCTTAAATTGCCGGGTGCCTCCTGGAATTGCACCTCTCGCAGGATGCCTCCCAGACGCAAGATGGCACCAGTTCCAACTTGGTCTGGTTTGAGAGTGCCAAGTGGGTCCTGAAAACTGACACCCAGAACAGTGGCTTGTGAGTTTTGTTTCCCAGGGAAAACGCCTGTACAATGGTTCAGGGGCCTGAGGCCTTAAATTGCCGGGTGCCTCCAGGAATTCGGCCTCTCGCAGGATGCCTCCCAGACGCAATGTGGCACCAGTGCCAACTTGGTCTGGTTTAAGAGTGCCAAGTGTGTCCTGAAAACTGACACCCAGAACAGTGGCTTGTGAGTTTTGTTTCCCAGGGAAAAAGCCTGTACAATGGTTCAGGGTCCTGCGGCCTTAAATTGCCGGGTGCCTCCTGGAATTCGGCGTCTCGCAGGATGCCTCCCAGACACAAGGTGGCACCAGTTCAAACTTGGTCTGGTTTGAGAGTGCCAGGTGGCTCCTGCAAACTGGCACCCAGAACAGTGGCTTGTGAGTTTTGTTTCCCAGGGAAAAAACCTGTACAATGGTTAAGGGGCCTGCGGCCTTAAATTGCCGGGTGCCTCCTGGAATTGCTCCTCTCGCAGGATGCCTCCCAGACGCAAGGTGGCACCAGTTCCAACTTGGTCTGGTTTGAGAGTTCCAATAAAGTTCTGAAAACTGACACCCAGAACAATGGCTTGTGAGTTTTGTTTCCCAGGGAAAAAGCCTGGACATGGTTCAGGGGCCTGAGGCCTTAAATTGCCGGGTGCCTCCTGGAATTCGGTTTCTCGCAGGATGCCTCCCAGACGCAAGGTGGCACCAGTGCCAACTTGGTCTGGTTTGAGAGTGCTAAGTGGGTCCTGCAAACTGACACCCAGAACAGTGACTTCTCAGTTTTGTTTCCCAGGGAAAACCTGTACAATTTTTCAGGGTTCTGATCCCTTAAATTGCCGGGTGCCTCCTGGAATTCGGCCTCTCGCAGGATGCCTCCCAGACGCAATGTGGCACCAGTGCCAACTTGGTCTGGTTTAAGAGTGCCAAGTGTGTCCTGAAAACTGACACCCAGAACAGTGGCTTGTGAGTTTTGTTTCCCAGGGAAAAAGCCTGTACAATGGTTCAGGGTCCTTCGGCCTTAAATTGCCGGGTGCCTCCTGGAATTCGGCGTCTCGCAGGATGCCTCCCAGACGCAAGGTGGCACCAGATCCAACTTGGTCTGGTTTGAGAGTGCCAGGTGGCTCCTGCAAACTGGCACCCAGAACAGTGGCTTGTGAGTTTTGTTTCCCAGGGAAAAAACCTGTACAGCAGTTCAGGGTCCTGCAGCCTTAAATTGCCGGGTACCTCCTGGAATTCGGCCTCTCGCAGTATGCCTCCCAGACGAAAGGTGGCACCAGTTCCAAATTCGTCTGGTTTAAGAGTGCCAAGTGGGTCCTGAAAACTGACACCCAGAACAGTGGCTTGTGAGTTTTGTTTCCCAGGGAAAAAACCTGTACAATGGTTCAGGGGCCTGCGGCCTTAAATTGCCCGGTGCCTCCTGGAATTGCTCCTCTCGCAGGATGCCTCCCAGACGCAAGGTGGCACCAGTTCCAACTTGGTCTGGTTTGAGAGAGCCAAGTGGGTCCTGAAAACTGACACCCAGAACAGTGGCTTGTGAGTTTTGTTTCCCAGGGAAAAAGCCTGTAGAATGGTACAGGGTCCTGCGGCCTTAAATTGCCGGGTGCCTCGTGGAATTGCGCCTCTCGCAGGATGCCTCCCAGACGCAAGGTGGCACCAGTTCCAACTTGGTCTGGTTTGAGAGTGCCAAGTGGGTCCTGCAAACTGAAACCCAGAACAGTGGTTTGTGAGTTTTGTTTCCCAGGGAAAACGCCTGTAAAATGGTTCAGGGGCCTGAGGCCTTAAATTGCCGGGTGCCTCCTGGAATTCAGCATCTCGCAGGATGGCTCCCAGACGCAATGTGGCACCAGTGCCAACTTGGTCTGGTTTAAGAGTGCCAAGTGTGTCCTGCAAACTGGCACCCAGAACAGTGGCTTGTGAGTTTTGTTTCCCAGGGAAAAAACCTGTACAGCAGTTCAGGGTCCTGCAGCCTTAAATTGCCGGGTGCCTCCTGGAATTCGGCCTCTCGCAGGATGCCTCCGAGACGCAAGGTGGCACCAGTTCCAACTTGTTCTGGTTTGAGAGTTCCAATAAAGTTCTGAAAACTGACACCCAGAACAATGGCTTGTGAGTTTTGTTTCCCAGGGAAAAAGCCTGGACAATGGTTCAGGGGCCTGAGGCCTTAAATTGCCGGGTGCCTCCTGGAATTCGGTTTCTCGCAGGATGCCTCCCAGACGCAAGGTGGCACCAGTGCCAACTTGGTCTGGTTTGAGAGTGCTAAGTGGGTCCTGAAAACTGACACCCAGAACAGTGGCTTCTGAGTTTTGTTTCCCAGGGAAAACCTGTAAAATTTTTCAGGGTTCTGAGCCCTTAAATTGCCGGGTGCCTCCTGGAATTGCGTTTCTCGCAGGATGCCTCCCAGACGCAAGGTGGCACCAGTTCCAACTTGGTCTGGTTCGAGAGTGCCAAGTGTGTCCTGCAAACTGACACCCAGAACAGTGGCTTGTGAGTTTTGTTTCCCAGGGAAAAAGCCTTTATAATGGTTCAGGGTCCTGCGGCCTTAAATTGCCGGGTGCCTCCTGGAATTCGGCCTCTCGCAGGATGCCTCCCAGACGCAAGGTGGCACCAGTTCCAACTTGGTCTGGTTTGAGAGTGCCAATTGGGTCCTGAAAACTGACACCCAGAACAGGGGCTTGTGAGTTTTGTTTCCCAGGGAAAACGCCTGTAAAATGGTTTAGGGTAACGCCGCCTTATATAGCCGGGTGCCTCCTGGAGATCCGCCTCTCGCCGGATGTCTTCCAGATGCAAGGTGGCACCAGTTCCAACTTGGGCTGGTTTGAGAATGCCAAAAAAGTTCTGAAAACTGACACCCAGAACAATGGCTTGTGAGTTTTGTTTCCCAGGGAAAAAGCCTGTACAATGGTTCAGGGGCCTGAGGCTTTAAATTGCCGGGTGCCTCCTGGAATTCGGTTTCTCGCAGGATGCCTCCCAGACGCAAGGTGGCACCAGTGCCAACTTGGTCTGGTTTGAGAGTGCTAAGTGGGTCCTGCAAACTGACACCCAGAACAGTGGCTTCTGAGTTTTGTTTCCCAGGGAAAACCTGTACAATTGTTCAGGGTTCTGATCCCTTAAATTGCCGGGTGCCTCCTGGAATTCGGCCTCTCGCAGGATGCCTCCCAGACGCAAGGTGGCACTAGTTCCAACTTGGTCTGGTTCAAGAGTGCCAAGTGTGTCCTGCAAACTGACACCCAGAACAGTGGCTTCTGAGTGTTGTTTCCCAGGGAAAAACCTGGACAATGGTTCAGGAGCCTGCGGCCTTAAATTGCCGGGTGCCTCCTGGAATTCGGCCTTTCGCAGGATGCCTCCCAGACGCAAGGTGGCACCAGTTCCAACTTGGTCTGGTTGGAGAGAGCCAAGTGTGTCCTGAAAACTGACACCCAGAACAGGGGCTTGTGAGTTTTGTTTCCCAGGGAAAACGCCTGTACAATGGTTCAGGGGCCTGAGGCCTTAAATTACCTGGTGCCTCCTGGAATTCAGCCTCTCGCAGGATGCCTCCCAGACGCAACGTGGCACCAGTTCCAACTTGGTCTGGTTTAAGAGTGCCAAGTGTCTCCTGAAAACTGACACCCAGAACAGTGGCTTGTGAGTTTTGTTTCCCAGGGAAAAAGCCTGTAGAATGGTACAGGGTCCTGCGGCCTTAAATTGCCGGGTGCCTCCTGGAATTGCGCCTCTCACAGGATGCCTCCCAGACGCAAGGTGGCACCAGTTCCAACTTGGTCTGGTTTGAGAGTGCCAAGCGGGTCCTGCAAACTGACACCCAGAACAGTGGCTTCTGAGTTTTGTTTCCCAGGGAAAACGCCTGTACAATGGTTTAGGGTAATGCCGACTTAAATAGCCGGGTGCCGCCTGGACATCCGCCTCTCGCAGGATGTCTTCGAGACGCAAGGTGGCACCAGTTCCAACTTGGTCTGGTTTAAGAGTGTCAAGTGGGTCCTGAAAACTAACACCCAGAACAGTGACTTGTGAGTTTTGTTTCCCAAAGAAAAAGCCTGGACAATGGTTCAGGAGCCTGCGGCCTTAAATTGCCGGGTGCCTCCTGGAATTGCACCTCTCGCAGGATGCATCCCAGACGCAAGGTGGCACCAGTTCAAACTTGGTCTGGTTTAAGAGTGCCAAGTGGGTCCTGAAAACACACACCCAGAACAGTGGCTTGTGAGTTTTGTTTCCCAGGGAAAAAGCCTGTACAATGGTTCAGGGTCTTGCGGCCTTAAATTGCCGGGTGCCTCCTGGAATTGCTCCTCTCGCAGGATGCCTCCCAGACGCAAGGTGGCACCAGTTCCAACTTGGTCTGGTTTGAGAGTGCAAATAAAGTTCTGAAAACTGACACCCAGAACAATGGCTTGTGAGTGTTGTTTCCCAGGGAAAAAGCCTGTACAATGGTTCAGGGGCCTGAGGCCTAAAATTGCCGGGTGCCTCCTGGAATTCGGTTTCTCGCAGAATGCCTCCCACACGCAAGGTGGCACCAGTGCCAACTTGGTCTGGTTTGAGAGTGCTAAGTGGGTCCTGCAAACTGACACCCAGAACAGTGGCTTCTGAGTTTTGTTTCCCAGGGAAAACCTGTACAGTTGTTCAGGGTTCTGATCCCTTAAATTGCCGGGTGCCTCCTGGAATTCGGCCTCTCGCAGGATGCCTCCCAGACGCAAGGTGGCACCAGTTCCAACTTGGTCTGGTTCGAGAGTGCCAAGTGGGTCCTGCATACTGACACCCAGAACAGTGGCTTCTAAGTTTTGTTTCCCAGGGAAAAAGCCTGTAGAATGGTTCAGGGTCCTGCGGCCTTAAATTGCCGGGTGCCTCTTGGAATTCAGCCTCTCGCAGGATGCCTCCCAGACGCAAAGTGGCACCAGTTCCAACTTGGTCTGGTTTAAGAGTGCCAAGTGTGTCCAGAAAACTGACACCCAGAAAAGTGGCTTGTGAGTTTTTTTCCCCAGGGAAAAAGCCTGGACAATGGTTCAGGAGCCTGCGGCCTTAAATTGCCGGGTGCCTCCTGGAATTGCACCTCTCGCAGGATGCATCTTAGACGCAAGGTGGCACCAGAGCCGACTTGGTCTGTTTTGAGAGTGCCAAGTGTGTCCTGAAAACTGACACCCAGAACAGTGGCTTGTGAGTTTTGTTTCCCAGGGAAAACGCCTGTACAATGGTTCAGAGTCCTGCGGCCTTAAATTGCCGGCTGCCTCCTGGAATTCGGCCTCTCGCAGGATGCCTCCCAGACGCAAGGTGGCAACAGTTCCAACTTGGTCTGGTTTGAGAGAGCCAAGTGTGTCCTGAAAACTGACACCCAGAACAGGGGCTTGTGAGTTTTGTTTCCTAGGGAAAAAGCCTGTACAATGATTCAGGGGCCTGAGGCCTTAAATTGCCAGGTGCCTCCTGGAATTCAGCCTCTCGCAAGATGCCTCCCCGACGCTAGGTGTCACCAGTTCCAACTTGGTCTGGTTTAAGATTGCCAAGTGGGTCCTGAAAACTGACACCCAGAACAGTGGCTTCTGAGTTTTGTTTCCCAGGGAAAAAGCCTGTACAATGATTCAGGGTCTTGCGGCCTTAAATTGCCGGCTTCCTCCTATAATTGCTCCTCTCGCAGGATGCCTCCCAGACGCAAGGTGGCACCAGTTCCAACTTGGTCTGGTTCGAGAGTGCCAAGTGTGTCCTGCAAACTGACACCCAGAACAGTGGCTTGTGAGTTTTGTTTCCCAGGGAAAAAGCCTGTAGAATGGTACAGGGTCCTGCGGCCTTAAATTGCCGGGTGCCTCCTGGAATTCGGCCTTTCGCAGGATGCCTCCCAGACGCAAGGTGGCACCAGTTCCAACATGGTCTGGTTGGAGAGAGCCAAGTGTGTCCTGAAAACTGACACCCAGAACAGGGGCTTGTGAGTTTTGTTTCCCAGGGAAAACGCCTGTAGAATGGTTCAGGGGCCTGAGGCCTTAAATTACCTGGTGCCTCCTTGAATTCAGCCTCTCGCAGGATGCCTCTCAGACGCAAAGTGGCACCAGTTCCAACTTGGTCTGGTTTAAGAGTGCCAAGTGTTTCCTGCAAACTGACATCCAGAACAGTGGCTTCTGATTTTTGTTTCCCAGGGAAAAAGCCTGTACAATGGTTCAGGGTCCTGCGGCCTTAAATTGCCGGGTGCCTCCTGGAATTGCGCCTCTCGCATGATGCCTCCCAGACGCAAGGTGGCACCAGTTCCAACTTGGTCTGGTTTGAGAGTGCCAAGTGGGTCCTGCAAACTGAAACCCAGAACAGTGGCTTGTGAGTTTTGTTTCCCAGGGAAAACGCCTGTACAATGGTTCAGGGGCCTGAGGCCTTAAATTGCCGGGTGCCTCCTGGAATTGCACCTCTCGCAGGATGCCTCCCAGACGCAATGTGGCACCAGTGCCAACTTGGTCTGGTTTAAGAGTGCCAAGTGTGTCCTGCAAACTGACACCCAGAACAGTGGCTTGTGAGTTTTGTTTCCCAGGGAAAAAGCCAGTACAATGGTTCAGGGTCCTGCGGCCTTAAATTGCCGGGTGCCTCCTGGAATTCGGCGTCTCGCAGGATGCCTCCCAGACACAAGGTGGCACCAGTTCCAACTTGGTCTGGTTTGAGAGTGCCAGGTGGCTCCTGCAAACTGGCACCCAGAACAGTGGCTTGTGAGTTTTGTTTCCCAGGGAAAAAACCTGTAGAATGGTTCAGGGTCCTGCAGCCTTAAATTGCCGGGTGCCTCCTGGAATTCGGCCTCTCGCAGGATGCCTCCCAGACGAAAGGTGACACCAGTTCCAACTTAGTCTCGTTTTAGAGTGCCAGGTGGGTCCTGAAAACTGACACCCAGAACAGTGGCTTCTGAGTTTTGTTTCCCAGGGAAAACCTGTACAATTGTTCAGGGTTCTGATCCCTTAAATTGCCGGGTGCCTCCTGGAATTGCTCCTCTCGCAGGATGCCTCCCAGACGCAAGGTGGCAACAGTTCCAACTTGGTCTGGTTTGAGAGAGCCAAGTGGGTCCTGAAAACTGACACCCAGAACAGTGTCTTGTGAGTTTTGTTTCCCAGGGAAAACGCCAGGACAATGGTTCAGGGGCCTGAGGCCTTAAATTTCCGGGTGCCTCCTGGAATTGCTCCTCTCGCAGGATGCCTCCCAGACGCAAGGTGGCACCAGTTCCAACTTGGTCTGGTTTGAGAGTGCCAATAAAGTTCTGAAAACTGACACCCAGAACAATGGCTTGTGAGTTTTGTTTCCCAGGGAAAAAGCCTGGACAATGGTTCAGGGGCCTGAGGCCTTAAATTGCCGGGTGCCTCCTGGAATTCGGTTTCTCGCAGGATGCCTCCAAGACGCAAGGTGGCACCAGTGCCTACTTGGTCTGGTTTGAGAGTGCTAAGTGGGTCCTGCAAACTGACACCCAGAACAGTGGCTTCTGAGTTTTGTTTCCCAGGGAAAACCTGTACAGTTGTTTAGGGTTCTGATCCCTTAAATTGCCGGGTGCCTCCTGGAATTCGGCCTCTCGCAGGATGCCTCCCAGACGCAAGGTGGCACCAGTTCCAACTTGGTCTGGTTCGAGAGTGCCAAGTGTGTCCTGCAAACTGACACCCAGAACAGTGGCTTGTGAGTTTTGTTTCCCAGGGAAAAAGCCTGTACAATGGTTCAGGGTCCTGAGAACTTAAATTGCCGGGTGCCTCCTGGAATTCAGCCTCTCGCAGGATGCCTCTCAGACGCAAAGTGGCACCAGTTCCAACTTGGTCTGGTTTAAGAGTGCCAAGTGTTTCCTGCAAACTGACATCCAGAACAGTGGCTTCTGAGTTTTGTTTCCCAGGGAAAAAGCCTGTACAATGATTCAGGGTCTTGCGGCCTTAAATTGCCGGCTTCCTCCTATAATTGCTCCTCTCGCAGGATGCCTCCCAGACGCAAGGTGGCACCAGTTCCAACTTGGTCTGGTTCGAGAGTGCCAAGTGTGTCCTGCAAACTGACACCCAGAACAGTGGCTTGTGAGTTTTGTTTCCCAGGGAAAAAGCCTATACAATGGTTCAGGGTCCTGCGGCCTTAAATTGCCGGGTGCCTCCTGGAATTGCGCCTCTCGCATGATGCCTCCCAGACGCAAGGTGGCACCAGTTCCAACTTGGTCTGGTTTGAGAGTGCCAAGTGGGTCCTGCAAACTGAAACCCAGAACAGTGGCTTGTGAGTTTTGTTTCCCAGGGAAAACGCCTGTACAATGGTTCAGGGGCCTGAGGCCTTAAATTGCCGGGTGCCTCCTGGAATTGCACCTCTCGCAGGATGCCTCCCAGACGCAATGTGGCACCAGTGCCAACTTGGTCTGGTTTAAGAGTGCCAAGTGTGTCCTGCAAACTGACACCCAGAACAGTGGCTTGTGAGTTTTGTTTCCCAGGGAAAAAGCCTGTACAATGGTTCAGGGTCCTGCGGCCTTAAATTGCCGGGTGCCTCCTGGAATTCGGCGTCTCGCAGGATGCCTCCCAGACACAAGTTGGCACCAGTTCCAACTTGGTCTGGTTTGAGAGTGCCAGGTGGCTCCTGCAAACTGGCACCCAGAACAGTGGCTTGTGAGTTTTGTTTCCCAGGGAAAAAACCTGTAGAATGGTGCAGGGTCCTGCAGCCTTAAATTGCCGGGTGCCTCCTGGAATTCGGCCTCTCGCAGGATGCCTCCCAGACGAAAGGTGACACCAGTTCCAACTTAGTCTGGTTTTAGAGTGCCAGGTGGGTCCTGAAAACTGACACCCAGAACAGTGGCTTCTGAGTTTTGTTTCCCAGGGAAAACCTGTACAATTGTTCAGGGTTCTGATCCCTTAAATTGCCGGGCGCCTCCTGGAATTGCTCCTCTCGCAGGATGCCTCCCAGACGCAAGGTGGCAACAGTTCCAACTTGGTCTGGTTTGAGAGAGCCAAGTGGGTCCTGAAAACTGACACCCAGAACAGTGTCTTGTGAGTTTTGTTTCCCAGGGAAAACGCCAGGACAATGGTTCAGGGGCCTGAGGCCTTAAATTGCCGGGTGCCTCCTGGAATTCAGCCTCTCGCAAGATGCCTCCCCGACGCTAGGTGGCACCAGTTCCAACTTACTCTGGCTTAAGAGCGCCAAGTGGGTTCTGAAAACTGACACCCACAACAGTGACTTCTGAGTTTTGTTTCCCAGGGAAAAAGCCTGTACAATGGTTCAGGGTCCTGCGGCCTTAAATTTCCGGGTGCCTCCTGGAATTGCCCCTCTCGCAGGATGCCTCCCAGACGCAAGGTGGCACCAGTTCCAACTTGGTCTGGTTTGAGAGTGCCAATAAAGTTCTGAAAACTGACACCCAGAACAATGGCTTGTGAGTTTTGTTTCCCAGGGAAAAAGCCTGGACAATGGTTCAGGGGCCTGAGGCCTTCAATTGCCGGGTGCCTCCTGGAATTCGGTTTCTCGCAGGATGCCTCCCAGACGCAAGGTGGCACCAGTGCCAACTTGGTCTGGTTTGAGAGTGCTAAGTGGGTCCTGCAAACTGACACCCAGAACAGTGGCTTCTGAGTTTTGTTTCCCAGGGAAAACCTGTACAGTTGTTTAGGGTTCTGATCCCTTAAATTGCCGGGTGCCTCCTGGAATTCGGCCTCTCGCAGGATGCCTCCCAGACGCAAGGTGGCACCAGTTCCAACTTGGTCTGGTTCGAGAGTGCCAAGTGGGTCCTGAAAACTGACACCCAGAACAGTGGCTTCTGAGTTTTGTTTCCCAGGGAAAACGCCTGTACAATGGTTTAGGGTAACGCCGCCTTATATAGCCGGGTGCCTCCTGGAGATCCGCCTCTCGCCGGATGTCTTCCAGATGCAACGTGGCACAAGTTCCAACTTGGGCTGGTTTAAGAGTGCCAAGTGTGTCCTGCAAACTGACACCCAGAAGAGGGGCTTGTGAGTTTTGTTTCCCAGGGAAAACGCCTGTACAATGGTTCAGGGGCCTGAGGCCTTAAATTGCTGGGTGCCTAGTGGAATTCAGCCTCTCGCAAGATGCCTCCCCGACGCTAGGTGGCACCAGTTCCAACTTGGTTTGGTTTAGGAGTGCCAAGTGGGTCCTGAAAATTGACACCCATCACAGTGGCTTGTGAGTTTTGTTTCCCAGGGAAAAAGCCTGTACAATGGTTCAGGGTCCTGCGGCCTTAAATTGCCGGGTGCCTTCTGGAATTGCTGCTCTCGCAGGATGCCTCCCAGACGCAAGGTGGGACCAGTTCCAACTTGGTCTGGTTTGAGAGTGCCAATAAAGTTCTGAAAACTGACACCCAGAACACTGGCTTCTGAGTTTTGTTTCCCAGGGAAAACCTGTACAATTGTTCAGGGTTCTGATCCCTTAAATTGCCGGGTGCCTCCTGGAATTCGGCCTCTGGCAGGATGCCTCCCAGACACAAAGTGGCACCAGTTCCAACTTGGTCTGGTTTAAGAGTGCCAAGTGTGTCCTGAAAACTGACACCCAGAACAGTGGCTTCTGAGTGTTGTTTCCCAGGGAAAAAGCCTGTACAATGGTTCAAAGTCCTGCGGCCTTAAATTGCCGGGTGCCTCCTGGTGATCCGCCTCTCGCAGGATGCCTCCCAGACGAAAGGTTGCACCTGTTCCAGCTTGGTCTGGTTTAAGAGTGCCAAGTGGGTCCTGAAAACACACACCCAGAACAGTGGCTTCTGAGTTTTGTTTCCCAGGGAAAAAGCCTGTACAATGGTTCAGGGTCTTGCGGCCTTAAATTGCCGGGTGCCTCCTGGAATTCGGCCTCTCGCAGGATGCCTCCCAGACGCAAGGTGGCACCAGTTCCAACTTGGTCTGGTTTGAGAGTGCCAAGTGGGTCCTGAAAACTGACACCCAGAACAGTGGCTTGTGAGTTTTGTTTCCCAGGGAAAACGCCTGTACAATGGTTCAGTGGCCTGCGGATTTAAATTGCCGGGTGCCTCCTGGAATTCGGGCTCTCGCAGGATGCCTCCCAGACGCAAGGTGGCACCAGTTCCAACTTGGTCTGGTTTGAGAGTGCCAGGTGGCTCCTGCAAACTGGCACCCAGAACAGTGGCTTGTGAGTTTTGTTTCCCAGGGAAAAAGCCTGTACAATGGTTCAGGGACCTGAGGCCTTAAATTGCCGGGTGCATCCTGGAATTCAATTTCTTGCAGGATGCCTCCCAGACGCAAGGTGGCACCAGTGCCAACTTGTTCTGGTTTAGGAGTGCCAAGTGGGTCCTGAAAACTGACACCCAGAACAGTGGCTTGTGAGTTTTGTTTCCCAGGGAAAACGCCTGTACAATGGTTCAGTGGCCTGCGGATTTAAATTGCCGGGTGCCTCCTGGAATTCGGGCTCTCGCAGGATGCCTCCCAGACGCAAGGTGGCACCAGTTCCAACTTGGTCTGGTTTGAGAGTGCCAGGTGGCTCCTGCAAACTGGCACCCAGAACAGTGGCTTGTGAGTTTTGTTTCCCAGGGAAAAATCCTATACAGCAGTTCAGGGGCCGGAGGCCTTAAAATGGCGGGTGCCTCCTGGAATTCAGCCTCTCGCAGGATGCCTCTCAGACGCAAGGTGGCACCAGTTCCAACTTGGTCTGGTTTGAGAGTGCCAATAAAGTTCTGAAAACTGACACCCAGAGCAATGGCTTGTGAGTTTTGTTTCCCTGGGAAAAAGCCTGTACAGTGGTTCAGGGGCCTGAGGCCTTGAACTGCCGGGTGCCTCCTGGAATTCGGTTTCTCGCAGGATGCCTCCCAGACGCAAGGTGGCACCAGTGCCAACTTGATCTGGTTTGAGAGTGCTAAGTGGGTCCTGCAAACTGACACCCAGAACAGTGGCTTCTGAGTTTTGTTTCCCAGGGAAAAAGCCTCTAGAATGGTACAGGGTCCTGCTGCCTTAAATTACCGGGTACCTCCTGGAATTGCGTTTCTCGCAGGATGCCTCCCAGACGCAAGGTGGCACCAGTTCCAACTTGGTCTGGTTTGAGAGTGCCAAGTGTGTCCTGCAAACTGACACCCAGAACAGGGGCCTCTGAGTTTTGTTTCCCAGGGAAAACGCCTGTACAATTGTTCAGGGGCCTGAGGCCTTAAATTGCCGGGTTCCTCCTGGAATTCAGCCTCTTGCAAAATGCCTCCCCGACGCTAGGTGGCACCATTGCCAACTTGGTCTGGTTTAAGAGTGCCAAGTGGGTCCTGAAAACTGACACCCAGAACAGTGGCTTCTAAGTTTTGTTTCCCAGGGAAAAAGCCTGTACAATGGTTCAGGGTCCTGCGGCCTTAAATTGCCGGGTGCCTCCTGGAATTGCTCCTCTCGCAGGATGCCTCCCAGACGCAAGGTGGCACCAGTTCCAACTTCGTCTGGTTTGAGAGTGCCAATAACGTTCTGAAAACTGACACCCAGAACACTGGCTTCTGAGTTTTGTTTCCCAGGGAAAAAGCCTGTACAATGGTTCATGGGCCTGAGGCTTTAAATTGCCGGGTGCCTCCTGGAATTCGATTTCTCGCAGGATGCCTCCCAGACGCAAGGTGGCACCAGTGCCAACTTGGTCTGGTTTGAGAGTGCTAAGTGGGTCCTGCAAACTGACACCCAGAACAGTGGCTTCTGAGTTTTGTTTCCCAGGGAAAACCTGTACAATTGTTCAGGGTTCTGATCCCTTAAATTGCCGGGTGCCTCCTGGAATTCGGCCTGTCGCAGGATGCCTCCCAGACGCAAGGTGGCACCAGTTCCAACTTCGTCTGGTTTGAGAGTGCCAAGTGTGTCCTGTAAATTGACACCCAGGACAGTGGCTTCTGAGTGTTGTTTCCCAGGGAAAAAGCCTGTACAATGGTTCAGGGTCCTGCGGCCTTAAATTGCCGGGTGCCTCCTGGAATTCGGCCTCTCGCAGGATGCCTCCCAGACGCAAGGTGGCACCAGTTCCAACTTGGTCTTGTTTGAGAGTGCCAAGTGGGTCCTGAAAACTGACACCTCGAAAAGTGGCTTTTGAGTTTTGTTTCCCAGGGAAAACGCCTGTACAATGGTTTAGGGTAACGCCGCCTTAAATAGCCGGGTGCCTCCTGGAGATCCGCCTCTCACAGGATGTCTTCCAGACGCAAGGTGGCACCAGTTCCAACTTGGTCTGGTTTAAGAGTGTCAAGTGGGTCCTGCAAACTTACACCCAGAACAGTGACTTGTGAGTTTTGTTTCCCAGGGAAAACGCCTGGACAATGGTTCAGGAGCCTGCGGCCTTAAATTGCCGGGTGCCTCCTGGAATTGCAACTCTCGCAGGATGCATCCCAGACGCAAGGTAGCACCAGTTCCAACTTGGTCTGGTTTAAAAGTGCCAAGTGGGTCCTGAAAACACAAACCCAGAACAGTGGCTTCTGAGTTTTGTTTCCCTGCGAAAAAGCCTGTAGAATGGTACAGGGTCCTGCGGCATTAAATTGCCGGGTGCCTCCTTGAATTCAGCCTCTCGCAGGATTCCTCCCAGACGCAAAGTGGCACCAGTGCAAACTTGGACTGGTTTAAGAGTGCCAAGTGTGTTCTGAAAACTGACACCCAGAAGAGTGACTTGGGAATGTTGTTTCCCAGGGAAAACGCCTGTACAATGTTTCAGGGTCCTGCGGCCTTAAATTGCCGGGTGCCTCCTGGAATTCAGCATCTCGCAGGATGCCTCCCAGACGCAAGGTGGCACCAGTTCCAACTTGGTCTGGTTTGAGAGTGCCAGGTGGCTCCTGCAAACTGGCACCCAGAACAGTGGCTTGTGAGTTTTGTTTCCCAGGGAAAAATCCTGTACAGCAGTTCAGGGGCCTGAGGCCTTAAATTGCCGGGTGCCTCCTGAAATTCGGCCTCTCGCACGATGCCTCCCAGACGCAAGGAGGAACCAGTGCTACTTGGTCTGGTTTGAGAGTGCCAAGTGGGTCCTGCAAACTGACACCCAGAACAGTGGCTTGTGAGTTTTGTTTCCCAGGGAAAACGCCTCTACAATGGTTCAGTGGCCTGCGGCTTTAAATTGCCGGGTGCCTCCTGGAATTGCACCTCTCGCAGGATGCATCCCAGACGCAAGGTGGCACCAGTTCCAACTTGGTCTGGTTTAAGAGTGCCAAGTGGGTCCTGAAAACACACACCCAGAACAGTGGCTTCTGAGTTTTGTTTCCCAGGGAAAACTTGTACAATTGTTCAAGGTTCTGATCCTTTAAATTGCCGGGTGCCTCCTGGAATTCGGGCTCTCGCAGGATGCCTCCCAGACGCAAGGTGGCACCAGTTCCAACTTGGTCTGGTTTGAGAGTGCCAAGTGTGTCCTGCAAACTGGCACCCAGAACAGTGGCTTGTGAGTTTTCTTTCCCAGGGAAAAAACCTGTACAGCAGTTCAGGGGCCTGCGGCCTTAAATTGCCGGGTGCCTCCTGGAATTCGGCCTCTCACAGGATGCCTCCCAGACGCAAGGTGGCACCAGTGCAAACTTGGTCTGGTTTGAGAGTGCCAAGTGGGTCCTGAAAACTGACACCCAGAACAGTGGCTTGTGAGTTTTGTTTCCCAGGGAAAAAGCCTGTACAATGGTTCAGGGTCCTGCGGCCTTAAATTGCCGGGTGCCTCCTGGAATTCGGCCTCTCGCAGGATGCCTCCCAGACGCAAGGTGGCACCAGTTCCAACTTGGTCTGGTTTGACAGTGCCAAGTGTGTCCTGCAAACTGACACCCAGAACAGGGGCTTCTTAGTTTTGTTTCCCAGGGAAAAAGCCTGTAGAATGGTACAGGGGCCTGAGGCCTTAAATTGCCGGGTGCCTCCTGGAATTCGGCCTCTCGCAGGATGCCTCCCAGACGCAAGGTGGCACCAGTTCCAACTTGGTCTGGTTTGAGAGAGCCAAGTGGGTCCTGAAAACTGACACCCAGAACAGGGGCCTCTGAGTTTTGTTTCCCAGGGAAAACGCCTGTACAGTGGTTCAGGGGCCTGAGGCCTTAAATTGCCGGGTGCCTCCTGGAATTCAGCCTCTTGCAAGATGCCTCCCCGACGCTAGGTGGCACCAGTTCCAACTTGGTCTGGTTTAAGAGTGCCAAGCGGGTCCTGAAAACTGACACCCAGAACACTGGCTTGTGAGTTTTGTTTCCCAGGGAAAAAGCCTGTACAATGGTTCATGGGCCAGAGGCTATAAATTGCCGGGTGCCTCCTGGAATTCGATTTCTCGCAGGATGCCTCCTAGACGCAAGGTGGCACCAGTTCCAACTTGGTCTGGTTTAAGAGTGCTAAGTGGGTCCTGCAAACTGACACCCAGAACAGTGGCTTCTGAGTTTTGTTTCCCAGGGAAAACCTGTACAATTGTTTAGGGTCCTGATCCCTTAAATTGCCGGGTGCCTCCTGGAATTCGGCCTCTCGCAGGATGCCTCCCAGACGCAAGGTGGCACCAGTTCCAACTTCGTCTGGTTTGAGAGTGCCAAGTGTGTCCTGTAAATTGACACCCAGAACAGTGGCTTCTGAGTGTTGTTTCCCAGGGAAAAAGCCTGTACAATGGTTCAGGGTCCTGCGGCCTTAAATTGCCGGGTGCCTCCTGGAATTCGGCCTCTCGCAGGATGCCTCCCAGACGCAAGGTGGCCCCAGTTCCAACTTGGTCTTGTTTGAGAGTGCCAAGTGGGTCCTGAAAACTGAAACCCAGAAAAGTGGCTTGTGAGTTTTGTTTCCCAGGGAAAACGCCTGTACAATGGTTTAGGGTAACGCCGCCTTAAATAGCCGGGTGCCTCCTGGAGATCCGCCTCTCACAGGATGTCTTCCAGACGCAAGATGGCACCAGTTCCAACTTGGTCTGGCTTAAGAGTGTCAAGTGGGTCCTGCAAACTTACACCCAGAACAGTGACTTGTGAGTTTTGTTTCCCAGGGAAAAAGCCTGGACAATGGTTCAGGAGCCTGCGGCCTTAAATTGCCGGGTGCCTCCTGGAATTGCAACTCTCGCAGGATGCATCCCAGACGCAAGGTGGCACCAGTTCCAACTTGGTCTGGTTCAAAAGCGCCAAGTGGGTCCTGAAAACACAAACCCAGAACAGTGGCTTCTGAGTTTTGTTTCCCAGGGAAAACATGTACAATTGTCCAGGGTTCTGATCCTTTAAATTGTCGGGTGCCTCCTAGAATTCGGCCTCTCGCAGGATGCCTCCCAGACGCAAGGTGGCACCAGTTCCAACTTGGTCTGGTTCGAGAGTGCCAAGTGTGTCCTGCAAACTGACACCCAGAACAGTGGCTTCTGAGTTTTGTTTCCCAGGGAAAAAGCCTGTAGAATGGTACAGGGTCCTGCGGCCTTAAATTGCCGGGTGCCTCCTGGAATTGCACCTCTCACAGTATGCATCCCTGACGCAAGGTGGCACCAGGGCCGACTTGGTCTGGTTTGAGAGTGCCAAGTGGGTCCTGAAAACTGACACCCAGAACAGTGGCTTGTGAGTGTTGTTTCCCAGGGAAAACGCCTATACAATGGTTCAGGGTCCTGCGGCCTTAAATTGCCGGGTGCCTCCTGGAATTCGGCCTCTTGCAGGATGCCTCCCAGACGCAAGGTGGCACCAGTGCCAACTTGGTCTGGTTTGAGAGTGCCAAGTGGGTCCTGAAAACTGACACCCAGAACAGTGGCTTGTGAGTTTTGTTTCCCAGGGAAACGCCTGTACAATGGTTTAGGGTAACGCCACCTTAAATAGCCGGGTGCCTCCTGGAGATCCGCCTCTCGCAGGATGTCTTCGAGATGCAAGGTGGCACCAGTGCCAACTTGGTCTGGTTTGAGAGTGTCAAGTGGGTCCTGCAAACTGACACCCAGAACAGTGGCTTGTGAGGTTTTTTTCGCAGGGAAAAAGCCTGGACAATGGTTCAGGAGCCTGCGGCCTTAAATTGCCGGGTGCCTCCTGGAATTGCACCTCTTGCAGGATGCATCCCAGACGCAAGGTTGCACAAGGGCCGACTTGGTCTGGTTTGAGAGTGCCAATAAAGTTCTGAAAACTGACACCCAGAACAATGGCTTGTGAGTTTTGTTTCCCAGGGAAAAAGCCTGTAGAATGGTTCAGGGGCCTGAGGCCTTAAATTGCCGGGTGCCTCCTGGAATTGGGTTTCTCGCAGAATGCCTCCCAGACGCAAGGTGGCACCAGTGCCAACTTGGTCTGGTTTAAGAGTGCCAAGTGGGTCCTGAAAACTGACACCCAGAACAGGGGCCTCTGAGTTTTGTTTCCCAGGGAAAACCTGTACAATTGTTCAGGGTCCTGCGGCCTTAAATTGCCGGGTGCCTCCTGGAATTGCTCCTCTCGCAGGATGCCTCCCAGACGCAAGGTGGCACCAGTTCCAACTTGGTCTGGTTTGAGAGTGCCAATAACGTTCAGAAAACTGACACCCAGAACACTGGCTTCTGAGTTTTGTTTCCCAGGGAAAACCTGTACAATTGTTCAGGGTTCTGATCCCTTAAATTGCCGGGTGCCTCCTGGAATTCGGCCTCTCGCAGGATGCCTCCCAGACGCAAGGTGGCACCAGTTCCAACTTCGTCTGGTTTGAGAGTGCCAAGTGTGTCCTGCAAACTGACACCCAGAACAGTGGCTTCTGAGTTTTGTTTCCCAGGGAAAAAGCCTATAGAATGGTACAGGGTCCTGCGGCCTTAAATTGCCTGGTGCCTCCTAAAATTCAGCCTCTCGCAGGATGTCTCCCAGACGCAAAGTGGCACCAGTTCCAACTTGGTCTGGTTTGAGAGTGCCAAGTGTGTCCTGAAAACTGACACCCAGAACAGTGGCTTCTGACTGTTGTTTCCCAGGGAAAAAGCCTGTACAATGGTTCAGGGTCCTGCGGCCTTAAATTGCCGGGTGCCTCCTGGAGATCCGCCTCTCGCAGGATGCCTACCAGACGCAAGGTGGCACCAGTTCCAACTTGGTCTGGTTTAAGAGTGCCAAGTGGGTCTTGAAAACTTACACCCAGAACAGTGACTTGTGAGTTTTGTTTCCCAGGGAAAAAGCCTGGACAATGGTTCAGGAGCCTGCGGCCTTAAATTGCCCGGTGTCTCCTGGAATTGCTCCTCTCGCAGGATGCTTCCCAGACGCAAGGTGGCACCAGTTCCAACTTGGTCTGGTTTGAGAGTGCCAAAAAAGTTCTGAAAACTGACACCCAGAACAATGGCTTGTGAGTTTTGTTTCCCTGCGAAAAAGCCTGTACAGTGGTTCAGGGGCCTGAGGCCTTGAACTGCCGGGTGCCTCCTGGAATTCGGTTTCTCGCAGGATGCCTCCCAGACGCAAGGTGGCACCAGTGCAAACTTGGTCTGGTTTGAGAGTGCTAAGTGGGTCCTGCAAACTGACACCCAGAACAGTGGCTTGTGAGTTTTGTTTCCCAGGGAAAAAGCCTGTACAATGGTTCAGGGTCCTGCGGCCTTAAATTGCCTGGTGCCTCCTGGAATTCGGCCTCTCGCAGGATGCCTCCCAGACGCAAGGTGGCACCAGTTCCAACTTGGTCTGGTTTGACAGTGCCAAGTGTGTCCTGCAAACTGACACCCAGAACAGGGGCTTCTTAGTTTTGTTTCCCAGGGAAAAAGCCTGTACAGTGGTTCAGGGGCCTGAGGCCTTAAATTGCCGGGTGCCTCCTGGAATTCGGCCTCTCGCAGGATGCCTCCCAGACGCAAGGTGGCACCAGTTCCAACTTGGTCTGGTTTGAGAGAGCCAAGTGGGTCCTGAAAACTGACACCCAGAACAGGGGCCTCTGAGTTTTGTTTCCCAGGGAAAACGCCTGTACAATGGTTCAGGGGCCTGAGGCCTTAAATTGCCGGGTGCCTCCTGGAATTCAGCCTCTTGCAAGATGCCTCCCCGACGCTAGGTGGCACCAGTTCCAACTTGGTCTGGTTTAAGAGTGCCAAGCGGGTCCTGCAAATTGACACCCAGAACAGTGGCTTGTGAGTTTTGTTTCCCAGGGAAAAAGCCTGTACAATGGTTCATGGGCCTGAGGCTTTAAATTGCCGGGTGCCTCCTGGAATTCGATTTCTCGCAGGATGCCTCCTAGACGCAAGGTGGCACCAGTGCCCACTTGGTCTGGTTTAAGAGTGCTAAGTGGGTCCTGCAAACTGACACCCAGAACAGTGGCTTCTGAGTGTTGTTTCCCAGGGAAAAAGCCTGTACAATGGTTCAGGGTCCTGCGGCCTTAAATTGCCGGGTGCCTCCTGGAATTCGGCCTCTCGCAGGATGCCTCCCAGACGCAAGGTGGCCCCAGTTCCAACTTGGTCTTGTTTGAGAGTGCCAAGTGGGTCCTGAAAACTGAAACCCAGAAAAGTGGCTTGTGAGTTTTGTTTCCCAGGGAAAACGCCTGTACAATGGTTTAGGGTAACGTCGCCTTAAATAGCCGGGTGCCTCCTGGAGATCCGCCTCTCACAGGATGTCTTCCAGACGCAAGGTGGCACCAGTTCCAACTTGGTCTGGCTTAAGAGTGTCAAGTGGGTCCTGCAAACTTACACCCAGAACAGTGACTTGTGAGTTTTGTTTCCCAGGGAAAAAGCCTGGACAATGGTTCAGGAGCCTGCGGCCTTAAATTGCCGGGTGCCTCCTGGAATTGCAACTCTCGCAGGATGCATCCCAGACGCAAGCTGGCACCAGTTCCAACTTGGTCTGGTTCAAAAGCGCCAAGTGGGTCCTGAAAACACAAACCCAGAACAGTGGCTTCTGAGTTTTGTTTCCCAGGGAAAACCTGTACAATTGTCCAGGGTTCTGATCCTTTAAATTGTCGGGTGCCTCCTAGAATTCGGCCTCTCGCAGGATGCCTCCCAGACGCAAGGTGGCACCAGTTCCAACTTGGTCTGGTTCGAGAGTGCCAAGTGCGTCCTGCAAACTGACACCCAGAACAGTGGCTTCTGAGTTTTGTTTCCCAGGGAAAAAGCCTGTAGAATGGTACAGGGTCCTGCGGCATTAAATTGCCGGGTGCCTCCTTGAATTCAGCCTCTCGCAGGATGCCTCCCAGACGCAAAGTGGCACCAGTGCAAACTTGGTCTGGTTTAAGAGTGCCAAGTGTGTCCTGAAAACTGACACCCAGAAGAGTGACTTGTGAGTGTTGTTTCCCAGGGAAAACGCCTGTACAATGGTTCAGGGTCCTGCGGCCTTAAATTTCCGGGTGCCTCCTGGAATTCGGTTTCTCGCAGGATCTCTCCCAGACGCAAGGTGGCACCAGTTCCAACTTGGTCTGGTTTAAGAGTGCCAAGTGGGTTCTGAAAACACACACCCAGAACAGTGGCTTCTGAGTTTTGTTTCCCAGGGAAAACCTGTACAATTGTTCAGGGTTCTGATCCTTTAAATTGCCGGGTGCCTCCTGGAATTCGGGCTCTCGCAGGATGCCTCCCAGACGCAAGGTGGCACCAGTTCCAACTTGGTCTGGTTTGAGAGTGCCAAGTGTGTCCTGAAAACTGACACCCAGAACAGTGGCTTGTGAGTTTTGTTTCCCAGGGAAAAAGCCTGTACAATGGTTCAGGAGCCTGCGGCCTTAAATTGCCGGGTGCCTCCTGGAATTGCACCTCTCACAGGATGCATCCCTGACGCAAGGTGGCACCAGGGCCGACTTGGTCTGGTTTGAGAGTGCCAAGTGGGTCCTGAAAACTGACACCCAGAACAGTGGCTTGTGAGTGTTGTTTCCCAGGGAAAACGCCTATACAATGGTTCAGGGTCCTGCGGCCTTAAATTGCCGGGTGCGTCCTGGAATTCGGCCTCTTGCAGGATGCCTCCCAGACGCAAGGTGGCACCAGTGCCAACTTGGTCTGGTTTGAGAGTGCCAAGTGGGTCCTGAAAACTGACACCCAGAACAGTGGCTTGTGAGTTTTGTTTCCCAGGGAAACGCCTGTACAATGGTTTAGGGTAACGCCACCTTAAATTGCCGGGCGCCTCCTGGAGATCCGCCTCTCGCAGGATGTCTTCGAGATGCAAGGTGGCACCAGTGCCAACTTGGTCTGGTTTGAGAGTGTCAAGTGGGTCCTGAAAACTGACACCCAGAACAGTGGCTTGTGAGTTTTTTTTCCCAGGGAAAAAGCCTGGACAATGGTTCAGGAGCCTGCGGCCTTAAATTGCCGGGTGCCTCCTGGAATTGCACCTCTCGCAGGATGCATCCCAGACGCAAGGTTGCACAAGGGCCGACTTGGTCTGGTTTGAGAGTGCCAATAAAGTTCTGAAAACTGACACCCAGAATAATGGCTTGTGAGTTTTGTTTCCCAGGGAAAAAGCCTGTACAATGGTTCAGGGGCCGGAGGCCTTAAATTGCCGGGTGCCTCCTGGAATTGGGTTTCTCGCAGAATGCCTCCCAGACGCAAGGTGGCACCAGTGCCAACTTGGTCTGGTTTAAGAGTGCCAAGTGGGTCCTGAAAACTGACACCCAGAACAGTGGCTTCTGACTGTTGTTTCCCAGGGAAAAAGCCTGTACAATGGTTCAGGGTCCTGCGGCCTTAAATTGCCGGGTGCCTCCTGGAGATCCGCCTCTCGCAGGATGCCTACCAGACGCAAGGTGGCACCAGTTCCAACTTGGTCTGGTTTAAGAGTGCCAAGTGGGTCTTGAAAACTTACACCCAGAACAGTGACTTGTGAGTTTTGTTTCCCAGGGAAAAAGCCTGGACAATGGTTCAGGAGCCTGCGGCCTTAAATTGCCCGGTGCCTCCTGGAATTGTACCTCTCGCAGGATGCATCCCAGACGCAAGGTGGCACCAGTTCCAACTTGGTCTGGTTTGAGAGTGCCGAAAAAGTTCTGAAAACTGACACCCAGAACAATGGCTTGTGAGTTTTGTTTCCCTGCGAAAAAGCCTGTACAGTGGTTCAGGGGCCTGAGGCCTTAAATTGCCGGGTGCCTCCTGGAATTGGGTTTCTCGCAGAATGCCTCCCAGACGCAAGGTGGCACCAGTGCCAACTTGGTCTGGTTTAAGAGTGCCAAGTGGGTCCTGAAAACTGACACCCAGAACAGTGGCTTCTGAGTTTTGTTTCCCAGGGAAAACCTGTACAATTGTTCAGGGTCCTGCGGCCTTAAATTGCCGGGTGCCTCCTGGAATTGCTCCTCTCGCAGGATGCCTCCCAGACGCAAGGTGGCACCAGTTCCAACTTGGTCTGGTTTGAGAGTGCCAATAACGTTCAGAAAACTGACACCCAGAACACTGGCTTCTGAGTTTTGTTTCCCAGGGAAAACCTGTACAATTTTTCAGGGTTCTGATCCCTTAAATTGCCGGGTGCCTCCTGGAATTCGGCCTCTCGCAGGATGCCTCCCAGACGCAAGGTGGCACCAGTTCCAACTTCGTCTGGTTTGAGAGTGCCAAGTGTGTCCTGCAAACTGACACCCAGAACAGTGGCTTCTGAGTTTTGTTTCCCAGGGAAAAAGCCTATAGAATGGTACAGGGTCCTGCGGCCTTAAATTGCCTGGTGCCTCCTAAAATTCAGCCTCTCGCAGGATGTCTCCCAGACGCAAAGTGGCACCAGTTCCAACTTGGTCTGGTTTAAGAGTGCCAAGTGTGTCCTGAAAACTGACACCCAGAACAGTGGCTTCTGACTGTTGTTTCCCAGGGAAAAAGCCTGTACAATGGTTCAGGGTCCTGCGGCCTTAAATTGCCGGGTGCCTCCTGGAGATCCGCCTCTCGCAGGATGCCTACCAGACGCAAGGTGGCACCAGTTCCAACTTGGTCTGGTTTAAGAGTGCCAAGTGGGTCTTGAAAACTTACACCCAGAACAGTGACTTGTGAGTTTTGTTTCCCAGGGAAAAAGCCTGGACAATGGTTCAGGAGCCTGCGGCCTTAAATTGCCCGGTGCCTCCTGGAATTGCTCCTCTCGCAGGATGCTTCCCAGACGCAAGGTGGCACCAGTTCCAACTTGGTCTGGTTTGAGAGTGCCAAAAAAGTTCTGAAAACTGACACCCAGAACAATGGCTTGTGAGTTTTGTTTCCCTGCGAAAAAGCCTGTACAGTGGTTCAGGGGCCTGAGGCCTTGAACTGCCGGGTGCCTCCTGGAATTCGGTTTCTCGCAGGATGCCTCCCAGACGCAAGGTGGCACCAGTGCAAACTTGGTCTGGTTTGAGAGTGCTAAGTGGGTCCTGCAAACTGACACCCAGAACAGTGGCTTGTGAGTTTTGTTTCCCAGGGAAAAAGCCTGTACAATCGTTCAGGGTCCTGCGGCCTTAAATTGCCGGGTGCCTCCTGGAATTCGGCCTCTCGCAGGATGCCTCCCAGACGCAAGGTGGCACCAGTTCCAACTTGGTCTGGTTTGACAGTGCCAAGTGTGTCCTGCAAACTGACACCCAGAACAGGGGCTTCTTAGTTTTGTTTCCCAGGGAAAAAGCCTGTACAGTGGTTCAGGGGCCTGAGGCCTGAAATAGCCAGGTGCCTCCTGGAATTCGGCCTCTCGCAGGATGCCTCCCAGACGCAAGGTGGCACCAGTTCCAACTTGGTCTGGTTTGAGAGAGCCAAGTGGGTCCTGAAAACTGACACCCAGAACAGGGGCCTCTGAGTTTTGTTTCCCAGGGAAAACGCCTGTACAATGGTTCAGGGGCCTGAGGCCTTAAATTGCCGGGTGCCTCCTGGAATTCAGCCTCTTGCAAGATGCCTCCCCGACGCTAGGTGGCACCAGTTCCAACTTGGTCTGGTTTAAGAGTGCCAAGCGGGTCCTGAAAACTGACACCCAGAACACTGGCTTGTGAGTTTTGTTTCCCAGGGAAAAAGCCTGTACAATGGTTCATGGGCCTGAGGCTTTAAATTGCCGGGTGCCTCCTGGAATTCGATTTCTCGCAGGATGCCTCCTAGACGCAAGGTGGCACCAGTGCCAACTTGGTCTGGTTTAAGAGTGCTAAGTGGGTCCTGCAAACTGACACCCAGAACAGTGGCTTCTGAGTTTTGTTTCCCAGGGAAAACCTGTACAATTGTTCAGGGTCCTGATCCCTTAAATTGCCGGGTGCCTCCTGGAATTCGGCCTCTCGCAGGATGCCTCCCAGACGCAAGGTGGCACCAGTTCCAACTTCGTCTGGTTTGAGAGTGCCAAGTGTGTCCTGTAAATTGACACCCAGAACAGTGGCTTCTGAGTGTTGTTTCCCAGGGAAAAAGCCTGTACAATGGTTCAGGGTCCTGCGGCCTTAAATTGCCGGGTGCCTCCTGGAATTCGGCCTCTCGCAGGATGCCTCCCAGACGCAAGGTGGCCCCAGTTCCAACTTGGTCTTGTTTGAGAGTGCCAAGTGGGTCCTGAAAACTGAAACCCAGAAAAGTGGCTTGTGAGTTTTGTTTCCCAGGGAAAACGCCTGTACAATGGTTTAGGGTAACGCCGCCTTAAATAGCCGGGTGCCTCCTGGAGATCCGCCTCT
Source organism: Fringilla coelebs (assembly GCF_963513975.1). Lineage (NCBI taxonomy): Eukaryota > Metazoa > Chordata > Aves > Passeriformes > Fringillidae > Fringilla > Fringilla coelebs. The sequence goes on along the minus strand of NW_028167587.1, from coordinate 634,371 downwards.
CACAGGATGTCTTCCAGACGCAAGGTGGCACCAGTTCCAACTTGGTCTGGCTTAAGAGTGTCAAGTGGGTCCTGCAAACTTACACCCAGAACAGTGACTTGTGAGTTTTGTTTCCCAGGGAAAAAGCCTGGACAATGGTTCAGGAGCCTGCGGCCTTAAATTGCCGGGTGCCTCCTGGAATTGCAACTCTCGCAGGATGCATCCCAGACGCAAGGTGGCACCAGTACCAACTTGGTCTGGTTCAAAAGCGCCAAGTGGGTCCTGAAAACACAAACCCAGAACAGTGGCTTCTGAGTTTTGTTTCCCAGGGAAAACATGTACAATTGTCCAGGGTTCTGATCCTTTAAATTGTCGGGTGCCTCCTAGAATTCGGCCTCTCGCAGGATGCCTCCCAGACGCAAGGTGGCACCAGTTCCAACTTGGTCTGGTTCGAGAGTGCCAAGTGTGTCCTGCAAACTGACACCCAGAACAGTGGCTTGTGAGTTTTGTTTCCCAGGGAAAAAGCCTGTAGAATGGTACAGGGTCCTGCGGCATTAAATTGCCGGGTGCCTCCTTGAATTCAGCCTCTCGCAGGATGCCTCCCAGACGCAAAGTGGCACCAGTGCAAACTTGGTCTGGTTTAAGAGTGCCAAGTGTGTCCTGAAAACTGACACCCAGAAGAGTGACTTGTGAGTGTTGTTTCCCAGGGAAAACGCCTGTACAATGGTTCAGGGTCCTGCGGCCTTAAATTTCCGGGTGCCTCCTGGAATTCGGCCTCTCGCAGGATGCCTCCCAGACGCAAGGTGGCACCAGTTCCAACTTGGTCTGGTTTAAGAGTGCCAAGTGGGTTCTGAAAACACACACCCAGAACAGTGGCTTCTGAGTTTTGTTTCCCAGGGAAAACCTGTACAATTGTTCAGGGTTCTGATCCTTTAAATTGCCGGGTGCCTCCTGGAATTCGGGCTCTCGCAGGATGCCTCCCAGACGCAAGGTGGCACCAGTTCCAACTTGGCCTGGTTTGAGAGTGCCAAGTGTGTCCTGAAAACTGACACCCAGAACAGTGGCTTGTGAGTTTTGTTTCCCAGGGAAAAAGCCTGTACAATGGTTCAGGAACCTGCGGCCTTAAATTGCCGGGTGCCTCCTGGAATTGCACCTCTCACAGGATGCATCCCTGACGCAAGGTGGCACCAGGGCCGACTTGGTCTGGTTTGAGAGTGCCAAGTGGGTCCTGAAAACTGACACCCAGAACAGTGGCTTGTGAGTGTTGTTTCCCAGGGAAAACGCCTATACAATGGTTCAGGGTCCTGCGGCCTTAAATTGCCGGGTGCGTCCTGGAATTCGGCCTCTTGCAGGATGCCTCCCAGACGCAAGGTGGCACCAGTGCCAACTTGGTCTGGTTTGAGAGTGCCAAGTGGGTCCTGAAAACTGACACCCAGAACAGTGGCTTGTGAGTTTTGTTTCCCAGGGAAACGCCTGTACAATGGTTTAGGGTAAGGCCACCTTAAATTGCCGGGTGCCTCCTGGAGATCCGCCTCTCGCAGGATGTCTTCGAGATGCAAGGTGGCACCAGTGCCAACTTGGTCTGGTTTGAGAGTGTCAAGTGGGTCCTGCAAACTGACACCCAGAACAGTGGCTTGTGAGTTTTTTTTCCCAGGGAAAAAGCCTGGACAATGGTTCAGGAGCCTGCGGCCTTAAATTGCCGGGTGCCTCCTGGAATTGCACCTCTCGCAGGATGCATCCCAGACGCAAGGTTGCACAAGGGCCGACTTGGTCTGGTTTGAGAGTGCCAATAAAGTTCTGAAAACTGACACCCAGAACAGTGGCTTGTGAGTTTTGTTTCCCAGGGAAAAAGCCTGTACAATGGTTCAGGGGCCGGAGGCCTTAAATTGCCGGGTGCCTCCTGGAATTGGGTTTCTCGCAGAATGCCTCCCAGACGCAAGGTGGCACCAGTGCCAACTTGGTCTGGTTTAAGAGTGCCAAGTGGGTCCTGAAAACTGACACCCAGAACAGTGGCTTCTGAGTTTTGTTTCCCAGGGAAAACCTGTACAATTTTTCAGGGTCCTGCGGCCTTAAATTGCCGGGTGCCTCCTGGAATTGCTCCTCTCGCAGGATGCCTCCCAGACGCAAGGTGGCACCAGTTCCAACTTGGTCTGGTTTGAGAGTGCCAATAACGTTGAGAAAACTGACACCCAGAACAGTGGCTTGTGAGTTTTGTTTCCCAGGGAAAACCTGTACAATTGTTCAGGGTTCTGATCCCTTAAATTGCCGGGTGCCTCCTGGAATTCGGCCTCTCGCAGGATGCCTCCCAGACGCAAGGTGGCACCAGTTCCAACTTCGTCTGGTTTGAGAGTGCCAAGTGTGTCCTGCAAACTGACACCCAGAACAGTGGCTTCTGAGTTTTGTTTCCCAGGGAAAAAGCCTATAGAATGGTACAGGGTCCTGCGGCCTTAAATTGCCTGGTGCCTCCTAAAATTCAGCCTCTCGCAGGATGTCTCCCAGACGCAAAGTGGCACCAGTTCCAACTTGGTCTGGTTTAAGAGTGCCAAGTGTGTCCTGAAAACTGACACCCAGAACAGTGGCTTCTGACTGTTGTTTCCCAGGGAAAAAGCCTGTACAATGGTTCAGGGTCCTGCGGCCTTAAATTGCCGGGTGCCTCCTGGAGATCCGCCTCTCGCAGGATGCCTACCAGACGCAAGGTGGCACCAGTTCCAACTTGGTCTGGTTTAAGAGTGCCAAGTGGGTCTTGAAAACTTACACCCAGAACAGTGACTTGTGAGTTTTGTTTCCCAGGGAAAAAGCCTGGACAATGGTTCAGGAGCCTGCGGCCTTAAATTGCCCGGTGCCTCCTGGAATTGCTCCTCTCGCAGGATGCTTCCCAGACGCAAGGTGGCACCAGTTCCAACTTGGTCTGGTTTGAGAGTGCCGAAAAAGTTCTGAAAACTGACACCCAGAACAATGGCTTGTGAGTTTTGTTTCCCTGCGAAAAAGCCTGTACAGTGGTTCAGGGGCCTGAGGCCTTGAACTGCCGGGTGCCTCCTGGAATTCGGTTTCTCGCAGGATGCCTCCCAGACGCAAGGTGGCACCAGTGCAAACTTGGTCTGGTTTGAGAGTGCTAAGTGGGTCCTGAAAACTGACACCCAGAACAGTGGCTTCTGAGTTTTGTTTCCCAGGGAAAACCTGTACAATTTTTCAGGGTTCTGATCCCTTAAATTGCCGGGTGCCTCCTGGAATTCGGCCTCTCGCAGGATGCCTCCCAGACGCAAGGTGGCGCCAGTTCCAACTTGGTCTGGTTTGAGAGTGCCAAGTGTGTCCTGCAAAATGACACCCAGAACAGGGGCTTCTTAGTTTTGTTTCCCAGGGAAAAAGCCTGTACAGTGGTTCAGGGGCCTGAGGCCTTAAATTGCCGGGTGCCTCCTGGAATTCGGCCTCTCGCAGGATGCCTCCCAGACGCAAGGTGGCACCAGTTCCAACTTGGTCTGGTTTGAGAGAGCCAAGTGGGTCCTGAAAACTGACACCCAGAACAGGGGCCTCTGAGTTTTGTTTCCCAGGGAAAACCCCTGTACAATAGTTAAGGGGCCTGAGGCCTTAAATTGCCGGGTGCCTCCTGGAATTCGGCCTCTTGTAGGATGCCTCCCAGACGCAAGGTGGCACCAGTTCCAACTTGGTCTTGTTTGAGAGTGCCAAGTGGGTCCTGAAAACTGACACCCAGAAAAGTGGCTTGTGAGTTTTGTTTCCCAGGGAAAACGCCTGTACAATGGTTTACGGTAACGCCGCCTTAAATAGCCGGGTGCCTCCTGGTGATCCGCCTCTCACAGGATGTCTTCCAGACGAAAGGTGGCACCAGTTCCAACTTGGTCTGGTTCGAGAGTGCCAAGTGTGTCCTGCAAACTGACACCCAGAACAGTGACTTGTGAGTTTTGTTTCCCAGGGAAAAAGCCTGGACAATGGTTCAGGAGCCTGCGGCCTTAAATTGCCGGGTGCCTCCTGGAATTGCAACTCTCGCAGGATGCATCCCAGACGCAAGGTGGCACCAGTTCTAACTTGGTCTGGTTTAAGAGTGCCAATAACGTTCTGAAAACTGACACCCAGAACACTGGCTTCTGAGTTTTGTTTCCCAGGGAAAAAGCCTGTACAATGGTTCAGGGGCCTGAGGCTTTAAATTGCCGGGTGCCTCCTGGAATTCGATTTCTCGCAGGATGCCTCCCAGACGCAAGGTGGCACCAGTGCCAACTTGGTCTGGTTTGAGAGTGCTAAGTGGGTCCTGCAAACTGACACCCAGAACAGTGGCTTCTGAGTTTTGTTTCCCAGGGAAAAAGCCTGGACAATGGTTCAGGAGCCTGCGGCCTTAAATTGCCGGGTGCCTCCTGGAATTGCAACTCTCGCAGGATGCATCCCAGACGCAAAGTGGCACCAGTGCCAACTTGGTCTGGTTTAAGAGTGCCAAGTGGGTCCTGAAAACACAAACCCAGAACAGTGGCTTCTGAGTTTTGTTTCCCAGGGAAAACCTGTACAATTGTTCAGGGTTCTGATCCCTTAAATTGCAGGGTGCCTCCTGGAATTCGGCCTCTCGCAGGTAGCCTCCCAGACGCAAGGTGGCACCAGTTCCAACTTCGTCTGGTTTGAGAGTGCCAAGTGTGTCCTGCAAACTGACACCCAGAACAGTGGCTTCTGAGTTTTGTTTCCCAGGGAAAAAGCCTGTAGAATGGTACAGGGTCCTGCGGCCTTAAATTGCCGGGTGCCTCCTGGCGATCCGCCTCTTGCAGGATGCCTACCAGATGCAAGGTGGCACCAGTTCCAACTTGGTCTGGTTTAAGAGTGCCAAGTGGGTCCTGAAAACTTACACCCAGAACAGTGACTTGTGAGTTTTGTTTCCCAGGGAAAAAGCCTGGACAATGGTTCAGGAACCTGCGGCCTTAAATTGCCGGGTGCCTCCTGGAATTGCAACTCTCGCAGGATGCATCCCGGACGCAAGGTGGCACCAGTTCCAGCTTGGTCTGGTTTAAGAGTGCCAAGTGGGTCCTGAAAACACACACACCCAGAACAGTGGCTTCTGAGTGTTGTTTCCCAGGGAAAAAGCCTGTACAATGGTTCAGGGTCCTGCGGCCTTAAATTGCCGGGTGCCTCCTGGAGATCCGCCTCTCGCAGGATGCCTACCAGACGCAAGGTGGCACCAGTTCCAACTTGGTCTGGTTTAAGAGTGCCAAGTGGGTCTTGAAAACTTACACCCAGAACAGTGACTTGTGAGTTTTGTTTCCCAGGGAAAAAGCCTGGACAATGGTTCAGGAGCCTGCGGCCTTAAATTGCCCGGTGCCTCCTGGAATTTCCCCTCTCGCAGGATGCCTCCCAGACGCAAGGTGGCACCAGTTCCAACTTGGTCTGGTTTGAGAGTGCCGAAAAAGTTCTGAAAACTGACACCCAGAACAATGGCTTGTGAGTTTTGTTTCCCTGCGAAAAAGCCTGTACAGTGGTTCAGGGGCCTGAGGCCTTGAACTGCCGGGTGCCTCCTGGAATTCGGTTTCTCGCAGGATGCCTCCCAGACGCAAGGTGGCACCAGTGCAAACTTGGTCTGGTTTGAGAGTGCTAAGTGGGTCCTGAAAACTGACACCCAGAACAGTGGCTTCTGAGTTTTGTTTCCCAGGGAAAACCTGTACAATTTTTCAGGGTTCTGATCCCTTAAATTGCCGGGTGCCTCCTGGAATTCGGCCTCTCGCAGGATGCCTCCCAGACGCAAGGTGGCACCAGTTCCAACTTGGTCTGGTTTGAGAGTGCCAAGTGTGTCCTGCAAACTGACACCCAGAACAGGGGCTTCTTAGTTTTGTTTCCCAGGGAAAAAGCCTGTACAGTGGTTCAGGGGCCTGAGGCCTTAAATTGCCGGGTGCCTCCTGGAATTCGGCCTCTCGCAGGATGCCTCCCAGACGCAAGGTGGCACCAGTTCCAACTTGGTCTGGTTTGAGAGAGCCAAGTGGGTCCTGAAAACTGACACCCAGAACAGGGGCCTCTGAGTTTTGTTTCCCAGGGAAAACCCCTGTACAATAGTTAAGGGGCCTGAGGCCTTAAATTGCCGGGTGCCTCCTGGAATTCGGCCTCTTGTAGGATGCCTCCCAGACGCAAGGTGGCACCAGTTCCAACTTGGTCTTGTTTGAGAGTGCCAAGTGGGTCCTGAAAACTGACACCCAGAAAAGTGGCTTGTGAGTTTTGTTTCCCAGGGAAAACGCCTGTACAATGGTTTACGGTAACGCCGCCTTAAATAGCCGGTTGCCTCCTGGTGATCCGCCTCTCACAGGATGTCTTCCAGACGAAAGGTGGCACCAGTTCCAACTTGGTCTGGTTCGAGAGTGCCAAGTGTGTCCTGCAAACTGACACCCAGAACAGTGACTTGTGAGTTTTGTTTCCCAGGGAAAAAGCCTGGACAATGGTTCAGGAGCCTGCGGCCTTAAATTGCCGGGTGCCTCCTGGAATTGCAACTCTCGCAGGATGCATCCCAGACGCAAGGTGGCACCAGTTCTAACTTGGTCTGGTTTAAGAGTGCCAATAACGTTCTGAAAACTGACACCCAGAACACTGGCTTCTGAGTTTTGTTTCCCAGGGAAAAAGCCTGTACAATGGTTCAGGGGCCTGAGGCTTTAAATTGCCGGGTGCCTCCTGGAATTCGATTTCTCGCAGGATGCCTCCCAGACGCAAGGTGGCACCAGTGCCAACTTGGTCTGGTTTAAGAGTGCCAAGTGGGTCCTGAAAACACAAACCCAGAACAGTGGCTTCTGAGTTTTGTTTCCCAGGGAAAACCTGTACAATTGTTCAGGGTTCTGATCCCTTAAATTGCCGGGTGCCTCCTGGAATTCGGCCTCTCGCAGGTAGCCTCCCAGACGCAAGGTGGCACCAGTTCCAACTTGGTCTGGTTTGAGAGTGCCAAGTGTGTCCTGCAAACTGACACCCAGAACAGTGGCTTCTGAGTTTTGTTTCCCAGGGAAAAAGCCTGTAGAATGGTACAGGGTCCTGCGGCCTTAAATTGACGGGTGCCTCCTGAAATTCAGCCTCTCGCAGGATGCCTCCCAGACGCAAAGTGGCACCAGTTCCAACTTGGTCTTGTTTAAGAGTGCCAAGTGGGTCCTGAAAACTGACACCCAGAACAGTGGCTTCTGAGTGTTGTTTCCCAGGGAAAAAGCCTGTACAATGGTTCAGGGTCCTGCGGCCTTAAATTGCCGGGTGCCTCCTGGCGATCCGCCTCTTGCAGGATGCCTACCAGATGCAAGGTGGCACCAGTTCCAACTTGGTCTGGTTTAAGAGTGCCAAGTGGGTCCTGAAAACACACACACACAGAACAGTGGCTTCTGAGTGTTGTTTCCCAGGGAAAAAGCCTGTACAATGTTTCAGGGTCTTGCGGCCTTAAATCGCCGGGTGCCTCCTGGAATTGCTCCTCTCGCAGGATGCCTCCCAGACGCAAGGTGGCACCAGTTCCAACTTGGTCTGGTTTGAGAGTGCCAAAAAAGTTCTGAAAACTGACACCCAGAACAATGGCTTGTGAGTTTTTTTTCCCTGGGAAAAAGCCTGTAGAATGGTTCAGGGGCCTGAGGCCTTGAATTGCCGGGTGCCTCCTGGAATTCGGTTTCTCGCAAGATGCCTCCCAGACGCAAGGTGGCACCAGTGCCAACTTGGTCTGGTTTGAGAGTGCCAAGTGGGTCCTGAAAACTGACACCCAGAACAGTATCTTCTGAGTTTTATTTCCCAGGGAAAACCTGTACAATTGTTCAGGGCTCTGATCCCTTAAACTGCCGGGTGCCTCCTGGAATTCAGCCTCTCAGAGGATGCCTCCCAGACGCAAGGTGGCACCAGTTCCAACTTGGTCTGGTTTGAGAGTGCCAATAAAGATCTGAAAACTGACACCCAGAACAGTGGCTTGTGAGTTTTGTTTCCCAGGGAAAAAGCCTGTACAATGGTTCAGGGGCCTGAGGCCTTAAATTGCTGGGTGCCTCCTGGAATTCAATTTCTCGCAGGATGCCTCCCAGACGCAAGGTGGCACCAGCGCCAACTTGGTCTGGTTTAGGTGTGCCAAGTGGGTCCTGAAAACTGACACCCAGAACAGTGACTTGTGAGTGTTGTTTCCCAGGGAAAACCCCTGTACAATGCTTCCGGGTCCTGCGGCCTTAAATTGCCGGGTGCCTCCTGGAATTCGGCCTCTCGCAGGATGCCTCCCAGACGCAAGGTGGCACCAGTTCCAACTTGGTCTGGTTTGAGAGTGCCAAGTGTGTCCTGCAAACTGACACCCAGAACACGGGCTTCTTAGTTTTGTTTCCCAGGGAAAACGCCTGTACAGCGGTTCAGGGGCCTGAGGCCTTAAATTGCCGGGTGCCTCCTGGAATTCGGCCTCTCGCAGGATGCCTCCCAGACGCAAGGTGGCACCAGTTCCAACTTGGTCTGGTTATAGAGAGCCAAGTGGGTCCTGAAAACTGACACCCAGAACAGGGGCTTGTGAGTTTTGTTTCCCAGGGAAAACTCCTGTACAATGGTTCAGGGGCCTGAGGCCTTAAATTGCCGGGTTCCGCCTGGAATTCAGCCTCTTGCAAGATGCCTCCCCGACGCTAGGTGGCACCAGTTCCAACTTGGTCTGGTTTAAGAGTGCCAAGTGGATCCTGAAAACTGACACCCAGAACAGTGGCTTCTGAGTTTTGTTTCCCAGGGAAAAAGCCTGTACAATGGTTCAGGGTCCTGCGGCCTTAAATTGCCGGGTGCCTCCTGGAATTCGAATTCTCGCAGGATGCCTCCCAGACGCAAGGTGGCACCAGTGCCAACTTGGTCTGGTTTGAGAGTGCTAAGTGGGTCCTGGAAACTGACACCCAGAACAGTGGCTTCTAATTTTTGTTTCCCAGGGAAAAAGCCTGTACATTGGTTCAGGGGCCTGAGGCTTTAAATTGCCGGGTGCCTCCTGGAATTCGAATTCTCGCAGGATGCCTCCCAGACGCAAGGTGGCACCAGTGCCAACTTGGTCTGGTTTGAGAGTGCTAAGTGGGTCCTGCAAACTGACACCCAGAACAGTGGCTTCTGAGTTTTGTTTCCCAGGGAAAACGCCTGTACAATGGTTTAGGGTAACGCCGCCTTAAATAGCCGGGTGCCTCCTGGAGATCCGCCTCTCACAGGATGTCTTCCAGACGCAAGGTGGCACCAGTTCCAACTTGGTCTGGTTCGAGAGTGCCAAGTGTGTCCTGAAAACTGACACCCAGAACAGTGACTTGTGAGTTTTGTTTCCCAGGGAAAAAGCCTGGACAATGGTTCAGGAGCCTGCGGCCTTAAATTGCCGGGTGCCTCCTGGAATTGCAACTCTCGCAGGATGCATCCCAGACGCAAGGTGGCACCAGTTCCAACTTAGTCTGGTTTAAGAGTGCCAAGTGGGTCCTGAAAACACAAACCCAGAACAGTGGCTTCTGAGTTTTGTTTCCCAGGGAAAACCTGTACAATTGTTCAGGGTTCTGATCCTTTAAATTGCCGGGTGCCTCCTAGAATTCAACCTCTCGCAGGATGCCTCCCAGACGCAAGGTGGCACCAGTTCCAACTTGGTCTGGTTCGAGAGTGCCAAGTGTGTCCTGCAAACTCACACCCAGAACAGTGGCTTCTGAGTTCTGTTTCCCAGGGAAAAAGCCTGTAGAATGGTTCAGGGTCCTGCGACATTAAATTGCCGGGTGCCTCCTTGAATTCAGCCTCTCGCAGGATGCCTCCCAGACGCAAAGTGGCACCAGTGCAAACTTGGTCTGGTTTAAGAGTGCCAAGTGTGTCCTGAAAACTGACACCCAGAACAGTGACTTGTGAGTGTTGTTTCCCTGGGAAAACGCCTGTACAGTGGTTCAGGGTCCTGCGGCCTTAAATTTCCGGGTGCCTCCTGGAATTCGGCCTCTCGCAGGATGCCTATCAGACGCAAGGTGGCACCAGTTCCAACTTGGTCTGGTTTGAGAGTGCCAGGTGGCTCCTGCAAACTGGCACCCAGAACAGTGGCTTGTGAGTTTTGTTTCCCAGGGAAAAATCCTGTACAGCAGTTCAGGGGCCTGAGGCCTTAAATTGCCGGGTGCCTCCTGAAATTCGGCCTCTCGCAAGATGCCTCCCAGACGCAAGGTGGAACCAGTGCCAACTTGGTCTGGTTTGAGAGGGCCAAGTGGGTCCTGAAAACTGACACCCAGAAAAGTGGCTTGTGAGTTTTGTTTCCCAGGGAAAAAGCCTGTACAATGGTTCAGGGGCCTGCGGCCTTAAATTGCCGGGTGCCTCCTGGAATTGCACCTCTCGCAGGATGCATCCCAGACGCAAGGTGGCACCAGTTCCAACTTGGTCTGGTTTAAGAGTGCCAAGTGGGTCCTGAAAACACAAACCCAGAACAGTGGCTTCTGAGTTCTGTTTCCCAGGGAAAAAGCCTGTAGAATGGTACAGGGTCCTGCGGCATTAAATTGCCGGGTGCCTCCTTGAATTCAGCCTCTCGCAGGATGCCTCCCAGACGCAAAGTGGCACCAGTGCAAACTTGGTCTGGTTTAAGAGTGCCAAGTGTGTCCTGAAAACTGACACCCAGAACAGTGACTTGTGAGTGTTGTTTCCCTGGGAAAACGCCTGTACAATGGTTCAGGGGCCTGAGGCCTTAAATTGCCGGGTGCCTCCTGGAATTGCTCCTCTCGCAGGATGCCTCCCAGACGCAAGGTGGCACCAGTTCCAACTTGGTCTGGTTTGAGAGTGCTAAGTGGGTCCTGCAAACTGACACCCAGAACAGTGGCTTCTGAGTTTTGTTTCCCAGGGAAAACCTGTACAATTTTTCAGGGTTCTGATCCCTTAAATTGCCGGGTGCCTCCTGGAATTCGGCCTCTCGCAGGATGCCTCCCAGACGCAAGGTGGCACCAGTTCCAACTTCGTCTGGTTTGAGAGTGCCAAGTGTGTCCTGCAAATTGACACCCAGAACAGTGGCTTCTGAGTTTTGTTTCCCAGGGAAAAAGCCTGTACAATGGTTCAGGGTCCTGCGGCATTAAATTGCCGGGTGCCTCCTGGAATTGCACCGCTCGCAGGATGCATCCCAGACGCAAGGTGGCACCAGTTCCAACTTGGTCTGGTTTAAGAGTGCCAAGTGGGTCCTGAAAACACACACCCAGAACAGTGGCTTCTGAGTTTTGTTTCCCAGGGAAAACGCCTTTACAATGGTTTAGGGTAACGCCGCCTTAAATACCCGGGTGCCTCCTTGAGATCCGCCTCTCACAGGATGTCTTCAATACGCAAGGTGGCACCAGTTCCAACTTGGTCTGGTTTGAGAGTGCCAAGTGTGTCCTGCAAACTGACACCCAGAACAGTGACTTGTGAATTTTGTCTCCCAGGGAAAAAGCCTAGACAATGGTTCAGGAGCCTGCGGCCTTAAATTGCCGGGTGCCTCCTGGAATTGCAACTCTCGCAGGATGCATCCCAGACGCAAGGTGGCACCAGTTCCAACTTGGTCTGGTTCGAGAGTGCCAAGTGGGTCCTGCAAACTGACACCCAGAACAGTGGCTTCTGAGTTTTGTTTCCCAGGGAAAAAGCCTGTAGAATGGTACAGGGTCCTGCGGCATTAAATTGCCGGGTGCCTCCTTGAATTCAGCCTCTCGCAGGATGCCTCCCATACGCAAGGTGGCACCAGTGCCAACTTGGTCTGGTTTGAGAGTGCTAAGTGGGTCCTGCAAACTGACACCCAGAACAGTGGCTTCTGAGTTTTGTTTCCCAGGGAAAACCTGTACAATTTTTCAGGGTTCTGATCCCTTAAATTGCCGGGTGCCTCCTGGAATTGCGCCTCTCGCAGGATGCCTCCCAGACGCAAGGTGGCACCAGTTCCAACTTCGTCTGGTTTGAGAGTGCCAAGTGTGTCCTGCAAATTGACACCCAGAACAGTGGCTTCTGAGTTTTGTTTCCCAGGGAAAAAGCCTGTACAATGGTTCAGGGTCCTGCGGCATTAAATTGCCGGGTGCCTCCTGGAATTGCACCGCTCGCAGGATGCATCCCAGACGCAAGGTGGCACCAGTTCCAACTTGGTCTGGTTTAAGAGTGCCAAGTGGGTCCTGAAAACACACACCCAGAACAGTGGCTTCTGAGTTTTGTTTCCCAGGGAAAACGCCTTTACAATGGTTTAGGGTAACGCCGCCTTAAATAGCCGGGTGCCTCCTGGAGATCCGCCTCTCACAGGATGTCTTCCAGACGCAAGGTGGCACCAGTTCCAACTTGGTCTGGTTCGAGAGTGCCAAGTGTGTCCTGCAAACTGACACCCAGAACAGTGACTTGTGAATTTTGTTTCCCAGGGAAAAAGCCTAGACAATGGTTCAGGAGCCTGCGGCCTTAAATTGCCGGGTGCCTCCTGGAATTGCAACTCTCGCAGGATGCATCCCAGACGCAAAGTGGCACCAGTGCCAACTTGGTCTGGTTTAAGAGTGCCAAGTGGGTCCTGAAAACACAAACCCAGAACAGTGGCTTCTGAGTTTTGTTTCCCAGGGAAAACCTGTACAATTGTTCAGGGTTCTGATCCCTTAAATTGCAGGGTGCCTCCTGGAATTCGGCCTCTCGCAGGTAGCCTCCCAGACGCAAGGTGGCACCAGTTCCAACTTCGTCTGGTTTGAGAGTGCCAAGTGTGTCCTGCAAACTGACACCCAGAACAGTGGCTTCTGAGTTTTGTTTCCCAGGGAAAAAGCCTGTAGAATGGTACAGGGTCCTGCGGCCTTAAATTGCCGGGTGCCTCCTGGCGATCCGCCTCTTGCAGGATGCCTACCAGATGCAAGGTGGCACCAGTTCCAACTTGGTCTGGTTTAAGAGTGCCAAGTGGGTCCTGAAAACTTACACCCAGAACAGTGACTTGTGAGTTTTGTTTCCCAGGGAAAAAGCCTGGACAATGGTTCAGGAACCTGCGGCCTTAAATTGCCGGGTGCCTCCTGGAATTGCAACTCTCGCAGGATGCATCCCGGACGCAAGGTGCCACCAGTTCCAGCTTGGTCTGGTTTAAGAGTGCCAAGTGGGTCCTGAAAACACACACACCCAGAACAGTGGCTTCTGAGTGTTGTTTCCCAGGGAAAAAGCCTGTACAATGGTTCAGGGTCCTGCGGCCTTAAATTGCCGGGTGCCTCCTGGAGATCCGCCTCTCGCAGGATGCCTACCAGACGCAAGGTGGCACCAGTTCCAACTTGGTCTGGTTTAAGAGTGCCAAGTGGGTCTTGAAAACTTACACCCAGAACAGTGACTTGTGAGTTTTGTTTCCCAGGGAAAAAGCCTGGACAATGGTTCAGGAGCCTGCGGCCTTAAATTGCCCGGTGCCTCCTGGAATTTCCCCTCTCGCAGGATGCTTCCCAGACGCAAGGTGGCACCAGTTCCAACTTGGTCTGGTTTGAGAGTGCCGAAAAAGTTCTGAAAACTGACACCCAGAACAATGGCTTGTGAGTTTTGTTTCCCTGCGAAAAAGCCTGTACAGTGGTTCAGGGGCCTGAGGCCTTGAACTGCCGGGTGCCTCCTGGAATTCGGTTTCTCGCAGGATGCCTCCCAGACGCAAGGTGGCACCAGTGCAAACTTGGTCTGGTTTGAGAGTGCTAAGTGGGTCCTGAAAACTGACACCCAGAACAGTGGCTTCTGAGTTTTGTTTCCCAGGGAAAACCTGTACAATTTTTCAGGGTTCTGATCCCTTAAATTGCCGGGTGCCTCCTGGAATTCGGCCTCTCGCAGGATGCCTCCCAGACGCAAGGTGGCACCAGTTCCAACTTGGTCTGGTTTGAGAGTGCCAAGTGTGTCCTGCAAACTGACACCCAGAACAGGGGCTTCTTAGTTTTGTTTCCCAGGGAAAAAGCCTGTACAGTGGTTCAGGGGCCTGAGGCCTTAAATTGCCGGGTGCCTCCTGGAATTCGGCCTCTCGCAGGATGCCTCCCAGACGCAAGGTGGCACCAGTTCCAACTTGGTCTGGTTTGAGAGAGCCAAGTGGGTCCTGAAAACTGACACCCAGAACAGGGGCCTCTGAGTTTTGTTTCCCAGGGAAAACCCCTGTACAATAGTTAAGGGGCCTGAGGCCTTAAATTGCCGGGTGCCTCCTGGAATTCGGCCTCTTGTAGGATGCCTCCCAGACGCAAGGTGGCACCAGTTCCAACTTGGTCTTGTTTGAGAGTGCCAAGTGGGTCCTGAAAACTGACACCCAGAAAAGTGGCTTGTGAGTTTTGTTTCCCAGGGAAAACGCCTGTACAATGGTTTACGGTAACGCCGCCTTAAATAGCCGGTTGCCTCCTGGAATTGCAACTCTCGCAGGATGCATCCCAGACGCAAGGTGGCACCAGTTCTAACTTGGTCTGGTTTAAGAGTGCCAATAACGTTCTGAAAACTGACACCCAGAACACTGGCTTCTGAGTTTTGTTTCCCAGGGAAAAAGCCTGTACAATGGTTCAGGGGCCTGAGGCTTTAAATTGCCGGGTGCCTCCTGGAATTCGATTTCTCGCAGGATGCCTCCCAGACGCAAGGTGGCACCAGTGCCAACTTGGTCTGGTTTAAGAGTGCCAAGTGGGTCCTGAAAACACAAACCCAGAACAGTGGCTTCTGAGTTTTGTTTCCCAGGGAAAACCTGTACAATTGTTCAGGGTTCTGATCCCTTAAATTGCCGGGTGCCTCCTGGAATTCGGCCTCTCGCAGGTAGCCTCCCAGACGCAAGGTGGCACCAGTTCCAACTTGGTCTGGTTTGAGAGTGCCAAGTGTGTCCTGCAAACTGACACCCAGAACAGTGGCTTCTGAGTTTTGTTTCCCAGGGAAAAAGCCTGTAGAATGGTACAGGGTCCTGCGGCCTTAAATTGACGGGTGCCTCCTGAAATTCAGCCTCTCGCAGGATGCCTCCCAGACGCAAAGTGGCACCAGTTCCAACTTGGTCTTGTTTAAGAGTGCCAAGTGGGTCCTGAAAACTGACACCCAGAACAGTGGCTTCTGAGTGTTGTTTCCCAGGGAAAAAGCCTGTACAATGGTTCAGGGTCCTGCGGCCTTAAATTGCCGGGTGCCTCCTGGCGATCCGCCTCTTGCAGGATGCCTACCAGATGCAAGGTGGCACCAGTTCCAACTTGGTCTGGTTTAAGAGTGCCAAGTGGGTCCTGAAAACACACACACACAGAACAGTGGCTTCTGAGTGTTGTTTCCCAGGGAAAAAGCCTGTACAATGTTTCAGGGTCTTGCGGCCTTAAATCGCCGGGTGCCTCCTGGAATTGCTCCTCTCGCAGGATGCCTCCCAGACGCAAGGTGGCACCAGTTCCAACTTGGTCTGGTTTGAGAGTGCCAAAAAAGTTCTGAAAACTGACACCCAGAACAATGGCTTGTGAGTTTTTTTTCCCTGGGAAAAAGCCTGTAGAATGGTTCAGGGGCCTGAGGCCTTGAATTGCCGGGTGCCTCCTGGAATTCGGTTTCTCGCAAGATGCCTCCCAGACGCAAGGTGGCACCAGTGCCAACTTGGTCTGGTTTGAGAGTGCCAAGTGGGTCCTGAAAACTGACACCCAGAACAGTGTCTTCTGAGTTTTATTTCCCAGGGAAAACCTGTACAATTGTTCAGGGCTCTGATCCCTTAAACTGCCGGGTGCCTCCTGGAATTCAGCCTCTCAGAGGATGCCTCCCAGACGCAAGGTGGCACCAGTTCCAACTTGGTCTGGTTTGAGAGTGCCAATAAAGATCTGAAAACTGACACCCAGAACAGTGGCTTGTGAGTTTTGTTTCCCAGGGAAAAAGCCTGTACAATGGTTCAGGGGCCTGAGGCCTTAAATTGCTGGGTGCCTCCTGGAATTCAATTTCTCGCAGGATGCCTCCCAGACGCAAGGTGGCACCAGCGCCAACTTGGTCTGGTTTAGGAGTGCCAAGTGGGTCCTGAAAACTGACACCCAGAACAGTGACTTGTGAGTGTTGTTTCCCAGGGAAAACCCCTGTACAATGCTTCCGGGTCCTGCGGCCTTAAATTGCCGGGTGCCTCCTGGAATTCGGCCTCTCGCAGGATGCCTCCCAGACGCAAGGTGGCACCAGTTCCAACTTGGTCTGGTTTGAGAGTGCCAAGTGTGTCCTGCAAACTGACACCCAGAACACGGGCTTCTTAGTTTTGTTTCCCAGGGAAAACGCCTGTACAGCGGTTCAGGGGCCTGAGGCCTTAAATTGCCGGGTGCCTCCTGGAATTCGGCCTCTCGCAGGATGCCTCCCAGACGCAAGGTGGCTCCAGTTCCAACTTGGTCTGGTTATAGAGAGCCAAGTGGGTCCTGAAAACTGACACCCAGAACAGGGGCTTGTGAGTTTTGTTTCCCAGGGAAAACTCCTGTACAATGGTTCAGGGGCCTGAGGCCTTAAATTGCCGGGTTCCGCCTGGAATTCAGCCTCTTGCAAGATGCCTCCCCGACGCTAGGTGGCACCAGTTCCAACTTGGTCTGGTTTGAGAGTGCTAAGTGGGTCCTGGAAACTGACACCCAGAACAGTGGCTTCTAATTTTTGTTTCCCAGGGAAAAAGCCTGTACAATGGTTCAGGGTCCTGCGGCCTTAAATTGCCGGGTGCCTCCTGGAATTCGAATTCTCGCAGGATGCCTCCCAGACGCAAGGTGGCACCAGTGCCAACTTGGTCTGGTTTGAGAGTGCTAAGTGGGTCCTGGAAACTGACACCCAGAACAGTGGCTTCTAATTTTTGTTTCCCAGGGAAAAAGCCTGTACAATGGTTCAGGGACCTGAGGCTTTAAATTGCCGGGTGCCTCCTGGAATTCGAATTCTCGCAGGATGCCTCCCAGACGCAAGGTGGCACCAGTGCCAACTTGGTCTGGTTTGAGAGTGCTAAGTGGGTCCTGCAAACTGACACCCAGAACAGTGGCTTCTGAGTTTTGTTTCCCAGGGAAAACGCCTGTACAATGGTTTAGGGTAACGCCGCCTTAAATAGCCGGGTGCCTCCTGGAGATCCGCCTCTCACAGGATGTCTTCCAGACGCAAGGTGGCACCAGTTCCAACTTGGTCTGGTTCGAGAGTGCCAAGTGTGTCCTGAAAACTGACACCCAGAACAGTGACTTGTGAGTTTTGTTTCCCAGGGAAAAAGCCTGGACAATGGTTCAGGAGCCTGCGGCCTTAAATTGCCGGGTGCCTCCTGGAATTGCAACTCTCGCAGGATGCATCCCAGACGCAAGGTGGCACCAGTTCCAACTTAGTCTGGTTTAAGAGTGCCAAGTGGGTCCTGAAAACACAAACCCAGAACAGTGGCTTCTGAGTTTTGTTTCCCAGGGAAAACCTGTACAATTGTTCAGGGTTCTGATCCTTTAAATTGCCGGGTGCCTCCTAGAA
The DNA here is from genome assembly GCF_963513975.1 of Fringilla coelebs. NCBI lineage: Eukaryota > Metazoa > Chordata > Aves > Passeriformes > Fringillidae > Fringilla > Fringilla coelebs. The sequence continues at coordinate 617,118 of NW_028167587.1, read as the reverse complement.
TTCAACCTCTCGCAGGATGCCTCCCAGACGCAAGGTGGCACCAGTTCCAACTTGGTCTGGTTCGAGAGTGCCAAGTGTGTCCTGCAAACTCACACCCAGAACAGTGGCTTCTGAGTTCTGTTTCCCAGGGAAAAAGCCTGTAGAATGGTTCAGGGTCCTGCGGCATTAAATTGCCGGGTGCCTCCTTGAATTCAGCCTCTCGCAGGATGCCTCCCAGACGCAAAGTGGCACCAGTGCAAACTTGGTCTGGTTTAAGAGTGCCAAGTGTGTCCTGAAAACTGACACCCAGAACAGTGACTTGTGAGTGTTGTTTCCCTGGGAAAACGCCTGTACAGTGGTTCAGGGTCCTGCGGCCTTAAATTTCCGGGTGCCTCCTGGAATTCGGCCTCTCGCAGGATGCCTATCAGACGCAAGGTGGCACCAGTTCCAACTTGGTCTGGTTTGAGAGTGCCAGGTGGCTCCTGCAAACTGGCACCCAGAACAGTGGCTTGTGAGTTTTGTTTCCCAGGGAAAAATCCTGTACAGCAGTTCAGGGGCCTGAGGCCTTAAATTGCCGGGTGCCTCCTGAAATTCGGCCTCTCGCAAGATGCCTCCCAGACGCAAGGTGGAACCAGTGCCAACTTGGTCTGGTTTGAGAGGGCCAAGTGGGTCCTGAAAACTGACACCCAGAAAAGTGGCTTGTGAGTTTTGTTTCCCAGGGAAAAAGCCTGTACAATGGTTCAGGGGCCTGCGGCCTTAAATTGCCGGGTGCCTCCTGGAATTGCACCTCTCGCAGGATGCATCCCAGACGCAAGGTGGCACCAGTTCCAACTTGGTCTGGTTTAAGAGTGCCAAGTGGGTCCTGAAAACACAAACCCAGAACAGTGGCTTCTGAGTTCTGTTTCCCAGGGAAAAAGCCTGTAGAATGGTACAGGGTCCTGCGGCATTAAATTGCCGGGTGCCTCCTTGAATTCAGCCTCTCGCAGGATGCCTCCCAGACGCAAAGTGGCACCAGTGCAAACTTGGTCTGGTTTAAGAGTGCCAAGTGTGTCCTGAAAACTGACACCCAGAACAGTGACTTGTGAGTGTTGTTTCCCTGGGAAAACGCCTGTACAATGGTTCAGGGGCCTGAGGCCTTAAATTGCCGGGTGCCTCCTGGAATTGCTCCTCTCGCAGGATGCCTCCCAGACGCAAGGTGGCACCAGTTCCAACTTGGTCTGGTTTGAGAGTGCTAAGTGGGTCCTGCAAACTGACACCCAGAACAGTGGCTTCTGAGTTTTGTTTCCCAGGGAAAACCTGTACAATTTTTCAGGGTTCTGATCCCTTAAATTGCCGGGTGCCTCCTGGAATTCGGCCTCTCGCAGGATGCCTCCCAGACGCAAGGTGGCACCAGTTCCAACTTCGTCTGGTTTGAGAGTGCCAAGTGTGTCCTGCAAATTGACACCCAGAACAGTGGCTTCTGAGTTTTGTTTCCCAGGGAAAAAGCCTGTACAATGGTTCAGGGTCCTGCGGCATTAAATTGCCGGGTGCCTCCTGGAATTGCACCGCTCGCAGGATGCATCCCAGACGCAAGGTGGCACCAGTTCCAACTTGGTCTGGTTTAAGAGTGCCAAGTGGGTCCTGAAAACACACACCCAGAACAGTGGCTTCTGAGTTTTGTTTCCCAGGGAAAACGCCTTTACAATGGTTTAGGGTAACGCCGCCTTAAATACCCGGGTGCCTCCTTGAGATCCGCCTCTCACAGGATGTCTTCAATACGCAAGGTGGCACCAGTTCCAACTTGGTCTGGTTTGAGAGTGCCAAGTGTGTCCTGCAAACTGACACCCAGAACAGTGACTTGTGAATTTTGTCTCCCAGGGAAAAAGCCTAGACAATGGTTCAGGAGCCTGCGGCCTTAAATTGCCGGGTGCCTCCTGGAATTGCAACTCTCGCAGGATGCATCCCAGACGCAAGGTGGCACCAGTTCCAACTTGGTCTGGTTCGAGAGTGCCAAGTGGGTCCTGCAAACTGACACCCAGAACAGTGGCTTCTGAGTTTTGTTTCCCAGGGAAAAAGCCTGTAGAATGGTACAGGGTCCTGCGGCATTAAATTGCCGGGTGCCTCCTTGAATTCAGCCTCTCGCAGGATGCCTCCCATACGCAAGGTGGCACCAGTGCCAACTTGGTCTGGTTTGAGAGTGCTAAGTGGGTCCTGCAAACTGACACCCAGAACAGTGGCTTCTGAGTTTTGTTTCCCAGGGAAAACCTGTACAATTTTTCAGGGTTCTGATCCCTTAAATTGCCGGGTGCCTCCTGGAATTCAGCCTCTCGCAGGATGCCTCCCAGACGCAAGGTGGCACCAGTTCCAACTTCGTCTGGTTTGAGAGTGCCAAGTGTGTCCTGCAAATTGACACCCAGAACAGTGGCTTCTGAGTTTTGTTTCCCAGGGAAAAAGCCTGTACAATGGTTCAGGGTCCTGCGGCATTAAATTGCCGGGTGCCTCCTGGAATTGCACCGCTCGCAGGATGCATCCCAGACGCAAGGTGGCACCAGTTCCAACTTGGTCTGGTTTAAGAGTGCCAAGTGGGTCCTGAAAACACACACCCAGAACAGTGGCTTCTGAGTTTTGTTTCCCAGGGAAAACGCCTTTACAATGGTTTAGGGTAACGCCGCCTTAAATAGCCGGGTGCCTCCTGGAGATCCGCCTCTCACAGGATGTCTTCCAGACGCAAGGTGGCACCAGTTCCAACTTGGTCTGGTTCGAGAGTGCCAAGTGTGTCCTGCAAACTGACACCCAGAACAGTGACTTGTGAATTTTGTTTCCCAGGGAAAAAGCCTAGACAATGGTTCAGGAGCCTGCGGCCTTAAATTGCCGGGTGCCTCCTGGAATTGCAACTCTCGCAGGATGCATCCCAGACGCAAGGTGGCACCAGTTCCAACTTGGTCTGGTTTAAGAGTGCCAAGTGGGTCCTGAAAACACAAACCCAGAACAGTGGCTTCTGAGTTCTGTTTCCCAGGGAAAAAGCCTGTAGAATGGTACAGGGTCCTGCGGCATTAAATTGCCGGGTGCCTCCTTGAATTCAGCCTCTCGCAGGATGCCTCCCAGACGCAAAGTGGCACCAGTGCAAACTTGGTCTGGTTTAAGAGTGCCAAGTGTGTCCTGAAAACTGACACCCGGAACAGTGACTTGTGAGTGTTGTTTCCCTGGGAAAACGCCTGTACAATGGTTCAGGGGCCTGAGGCCTTAAATTGCCGGGTGCCTCCTGGAATTGCTCCTCTCGCAGGATGCCTCCCAGACGCAAGGTGGCACCAGTTCCAACTTGGTCTGGTTTGAGAGTGCTAAGTGGGTCCTGCAAACTGACACCCAGAACAGTGGCTTCTGAGTTTTGTTTCCCAGGGAAAACCTGTACAATTGTTCAGGGTTCTGATCCCTTAAATTGCCGGGTGCCTCCTGGAATTCAACCTCTCGCAGGATGCCTCCCAGACGCAAGGTGGCACCAGTTCCAACTTCGTCTGGTTTGAGAGTGCCAAGTGTGTCCTGCAAATTGACACCCAGAACAGTGGCTTCTGAGTTTTGTTTCCCAGGGAAAAAGCCTGTACAATGGTTCAGGGTCCTGCGGCATTAAATTGCCGGGTGCCTCCTGGAATTGCACCGCTCGCAGGATGCATCCCAGACGCAAGGTGGCACCAGTTCCAACTTGGTCTGGTTTAAGAGTGCCAAGTGGGTCCTGAAAACACACACCCAGAACAGTGGCTTCTGAGTTTTGTTTCCCAGGGAAAACGCCTTTACAATGGTTTAGGGTAACGCCGCCTTAAATAGCCGGGTGCCTCCTTGAGATCCGCCTCTCACAGGATGTCTTCCCAGACGCAAGGTGGCACCAGTTCCAACTTGGTCTGGTTTGAGAGTGCCAAGTGTGTCCTGCAAACTGACACCCAGAACAGTGACTTGTGAATTTTGTCTCCCAGGGAAAAAGCCTAGACAATGGTTCAGGAGCCTGCGGCCTTAAATTGCCGGGTGCCTCCTGGAATTGCAACTCTCGCAGGATGCATCCCAGACGCAAGGTGGCACCAGTTCCAACTTGGTCTGGTTCGAGAGTGCCAAGTGGGTCCTGCAAACTGACACCCAGAACAGTGGCTTCTGAGTTTTGTTTCCCAGGGAAAAAGCCTGTAGAATGGTACAGGGTCCTGCGGCATTAAATTGCCGGGTGCCTCCTTGAATTCAGCCTCTCGCAGGATGCCTCCCATACGCAAGGTGGCACCAGTGCCAACTTGGTCTGGTTTAAGAGTGCCAAGTGTGTCCTGAAAACTGACACCCAGAACAGTGACTTGTGAGTGTTGTTTCCCAGGGAAAACGCCTTTACAATGGTTTAGGGTAACGCCGCCTTAAATACCCGGGTGCCTCCTTGAGATCCGCCTCTCACAGGATGTCTTCAATACGCAAGGTGGCACCAGTTCCAACTTGGTCTGGTTTGAGAGTGCCAAGTGTGTCCTGCAAACTGACACCCAGAACAGTGACTTGTGAATTTTGTCTCCCAGGGAAAAAGCCTAGACAATGGTTCAGGAGCCTGCGGCCTTAAATTGCCGGGTGCCTCCTGGAATTGCAACTCTCGCAGGATGCATCCCAGACGCAAGGTGGCACCAGTTCCAACTTGGTCTGGTTCGAGAGTGCCAAGTGGGTCCTGCAAACTGACACCCAGAACAGTGGCTTCTGAGTTTTGTTTCCCAGGGAAAAAGCCTGTAGAATGGTACAGGGTCCTGCGGCATTAAATTGCCGGGTGCCTCCTTGAATTCAGCCTCTCGCAGGATGCCTCCCATACGCAAGGTGGCACCAGTGCCAACTTGGTCTGGTTTGAGAGTGCTAAGTGGGTCCTGCAAACTGACACCCAGAACAGTGGCTTCTGAGTTTTGTTTCCCAGGGAAAACCTGTACAATTTTTCAGGGTTCTGATCCCTTAAATTGCCGGGTGCCTCCTGGAATTCAGCCTCTCGCAGGATGCCTCCCAGACGCAAGGTGGCACCAGTTCCAACTTCGTCTGGTTTGAGAGTGCCAAGTGTGTCCTGCAAATTGACACCCAGAACAGTGGCTTCTGAGTTTTGTTTCCCAGGGAAAAAGCCTGTACAATGGTTCAGGGTCCTGCGGCATTAAATTGCCGGGTGCCTCCTGGAATTGCACCGCTCGCAGGATGCATCCCAGACGCAAGGTGGCACCAGTTCCAACTTGGTCTGGTTTAAGAGTGCCAAGTGGGTCCTGAAAACACACACCCAGAACAGTAGCTTCTGAGTTTTGTTTCCCAGGGAAAACGCCTTTACAATGGTTTAGGGTAACGCCGCCTTAAATAGCCGGGTGCCTCCTGGAGATCCGCCTCTCACAGGATGTCTTCCAGACGCAAGGTGGCACCAGTTCCAACTTGGTCTGGTTCGAGAGTGCCAAGTGTGTCCTGCAAACTGACACCCAGAACAGTGACTTGTGAATTTTGTTTCCCAGGGAAAAAGCCTAGACAATGGTTCAGGAGCCTGCGGCCTTAAATTGCCGGGTGCCTCCTGGAATTGCAACTCTCGCAGGATGCATCCCAGACGCAAGGTGGCACCAGTTCCAACTTGGTCTGGTTTAAGAGTGCCAAGTGGGTCCTGAAAACACAAACCCAGAACAGTGGCTTCTGAGTTCTGTTTCCCAGGGAAAAAGCCTGTAGAATGGTACAGGGTCCTGCGGCATTAAATTGCCGGGTGCCTCCTTGAATTCAGCCTCTCGCAGGATGCCTCCCAGACGCAAAGTGGCACCAGTGCAAACTTGGTCTGGTTTAAGAGTGCCAAGTGTGTCCTGAAAACTGACACCCGGAACAGTGACTTGTGAGTGTTGTTTCCCTGGGAAAACGCCTGTACAATGGTTCAGGGGCCTGAGGCCTTAAATTGCCGGGTGCCTCCTGGAATTGCTCCTCTCGCAGGATGCCTCCCAGACGCAAGGTGGCACCAGTTCCAACTTGGTCTGGTTTGAGAGTGCTAAGTGGGTCCTGCAAACTGACACCCAGAACAGTGGCTTCTGAGTTTTGTTTCCCAGGGAAAACCTGTACAATTGTTCAGGGTTCTGATCCCTTAAATTGCCGGGTGCCTCCTGGAATTCAACCTCTCGCAGGATGCCTCCCAGACGCAAGGTGGCACCAGTTCCAACTTCGTCTGGTTTGAGAGTGCCAAGTGTGTCCTGCAAATTGACACCCAGAACAGTGGCTTCTGAGTTTTGTTTCCCAGGGAAAAAGCCTGTACAATGGTTCAGGGTCCTGCGGCATTAAATTGCCGGGTGCCTCCTGGAATTGCACCGCTCGCAGGATGCATCCCAGACGCAAGGTGGCACCAGTTCCAACTTGGTCTGGTTTAAGAGTGCCAAGTGGGTCCTGAAAACACACACCCAGAACAGTGGCTTCTGAGTTTTGTTTCCCAGGGAAAACGCCTTTACAATGGTTTAGGGTAACGCCGCCTTAAATAGCCGGGTGCCTCCTTGAGATCCGCCTCTCACAGGATGTCTTCCCAGACGCAAGGTGGCACCAGTTCCAACTTGGTCTGGTTTGAGAGTGCCAAGTGTGTCCTGCAAACTGACACCCAGAACAGTGACTTGTGAATTTTGTCTCCCAGGGAAAAAGCCTAGACAATGGTTCAGGAGCCTGCGGCCTTAAATTGCCGGGTGCCTCCTGGAATTGCAACTCTCGCAGGATGCATCCCAGACGCAAGGTGGCACCAGTTCCAACTTGGTCTGGTTCGAGAGTGCCAAGTGGGTCCTGCAAACTGACACCCAGAACAGTGGCTTCTGAGTTTTGTTTCCCAGGGAAAAAGCCTGTAGAATGGTACAGGGTCCTGCGGCATTAAATTGCCGGGTGCCTCCTTGAATTCAGCCTCTCGCAGGATGCCTCCCATACGCAAGGTGGCACCAGTGCCAACTTGGTCTGGTTTAAGAGTGCCAAGTGTGTCCTGAAAACTGACACCCAGAACAGTGACTTGTGAGTGTTGTTTCCCAGGGAAAACGACTGTACAATGGTTCAGGGTCCAGCGGCCTTAAATTTCCGGGTGCCTCCTGGAATTCGGCCTCTCGCACGATGCCTCCCAGACGCAAGGTGGAACCAGTGCCAACTTGGTCTGGTTTGAGAGTGCTAAGTGGGTCCTGAAAACTGACACCCAGAACAGTGGCTTGTGAGTTTTGTTTCCCAGGGAAAAAGCCTGTACAATGGTTCAGGGGCCTGCGGCCTTAAATTGCCGGGTGCATCCTGGAGTTGCACCTCTCGCAGGATGCATCCCAGACGCAAGGTGGCACCAGTTCCAACTTGGTCTGGTTTAAGAGTGCCAAGTGGGTCCTGAAAACACACACCCAGAACAGTGGCTTCTGAGTTTTGTTTCCCAGGGAAAAAGCCTGTACAATGGTCCAGGGTTCTGATCCTTTAAATTGCCGGGTGCCTCCTGGAATTCGGCCTCTCGCAGGATGCCTCCCAGACGCAAGGTGGCACCAGTTCCAACAACGTCTGGTTCGAGCGTGCCAAGTGTGTCCTGAAAACTGACACCCAGAACAGTGGCTTGTGAGTTTTGTTTCCCAGGGAAAAAGCCTGTAGAATGGTACAGGGTCCTGCGGCCTTAAATTGCCTTGTGCCTCCTGGAATTCAGCATCTCTCAGGATGCATCCCAGACGCAAGGTGGCACCAGTGCCAACTTGGTCTGGTTTAAGAGTGCCAAGTGGGTCCTGAAAACTGACACCCAGAACAGTGGCTTGTGAGTTTTGTTTCCCCGGGAAAAAGCCTGGACAATGGTTCAGGAGCCTGCGGCCTTAAATTGCCGGGTGCCTCCTGGAATTGCACCTCTCGCAGGACGCATCCCAGACGCAAGGTGGCGCCAGTTCCAACTTGGTCTGGTTTGAGAGTGCCAATAAAGTTCTGAAAACTGACACCCAGAACAATGGCTTGTGAGTTTTCTTTCCCAGGGAAAAAGCCTGTACAATGGTTCAGGGGCCTGAGGCCTTAAATTGCCGGGTGCCTCCTGGAATTCGGTTTCTTGCAGGATGCCTCCCAGACGCAAGGTGGCACCAGTTCCAACTTGGTCTGGTTTGAGAGTGCCAGGTGGCTCCTGCAAACTGGCACCCAGAACAGTGGCTTGTGAGTTTTGTTTCCCAGGGAAAAATCCTGTACAGCAGTTCAGGGGCCTGAGGCCTTAAATTGCCGGGTGCCTCCTGAAATTCGGCCTCTCGCACGATGCCTCCCAGACGCAAGGAGGAACCAGTGCCAACTTGGTCTGGTTTGAGAGTGCCAAGTGGGTCCCGAAAACTGACACCCAGAACAGTGGCTTGTGAGTTTTGTTTCCCAGGGAAAAAGCCTGTACAATGGTTCAGGGGCCTGCAGCCTTAAATTGCCGGGTGCCTCCTGGAGTTGCACCTCTCGCAGGATGCATCCCAGACGCAAGGTGGCACCAGTTCCAACTTGGTCTGGTTTGAGAGTGCCAAGTGGGTCCTGAAAACACACACCCAGAACAGTGGCTTCTGAGTTTTGTTTCCCAGGGAAAAAGCCTGTAAAATTGTTCAGGGGCCTGAGGCCTTAAATTGCCGAGTGCCTCCTGGAATTCGGGCTCTCGCAAAATGTCTTCGAGACGCAAGGTGGCACCAGTGCAAACTTGGTCTGGTTTGAGAGTGTCAAGTGGGTCCTGAAAACTGACACCCAGAACAGTGGCTTGTGAGTTTTTTTTCCCTGGGAAAAAGCCTGGACATTGGTTCAGGAGCCTGCGGCCTTAAATTGCCGGGTGCCTCCTGGAATTGCACCTCTCGCAGGATGCATCCCAGACGCAAGGTGGCACAAGGGCCGACTTGGTCTGGTTTGAGAGTGCCAATAAAGTTCTGAAAACTGACACCCAGAACAATGGCTTGTGAGTTTTGTTTCCCACGGAAAAAGCCTGTACAATGGTTCAGGGGCCTGAGGCCTTAAATTGCCGGGAGCCTCCTGGAATTCGGCCTCTCGCAGGATGCCGCCCAGACGAAAGGTGGCACCACTTCCAACTTGGTCTGGTTCGAGAGTGCCAAGTGGGTCCTGCAAACTGACACCCAGAACAGCGGCTTGTGAGTCTTGTTTCCCAGGGAAAAAGCCTGTACAATGGTACAGGCGCCTGAGGCCTTAAATTGCCGGGTGCCTCCTGGAATTCAGCCTCTCGCAGGATGCCTGCCAGACGCAAGGTGGCACCAGTTCCAACTTGGTCTGGTTTGAGAGTGCCAAGTGTGTCCTGAAAACTGACACCCAGAACAGTGGCTTGTGAGTGTTGTTTCCCAGGGAAAAAGCCTATACAATGGTTCATGGTCCTTCGGCCTTAAATTGCCGGGTGCCTCCTGGAATTCGGCCTCTCGCAGGATGCCTCTCAGACGCAAGGTGGCACCATTGCAAACTTGGCCTGGTTTGAGAGTGCCAAGTGGGTCCTGAAAATTGACACCCAGAACAATGGCTTGTGAGTTTTGTTTCCCAGGGAAACGCCTGTACAATGCTTTAGGGTAACGCCGCCTTAAATAGCCGGGTGCCTCCTGGAGATCCGCCTCTCGCAGGATGTCTTCGAGATGCAAGGTGGCACCAGTGCCAGCTTGGTCTGGTTTGAGAGTGCCAAGTGTGTCCTGAAAACTGACACCCAGAACAGTGGCTTGTGAGTTTTGTTTCCCAGGGAAAAAGCCTGTAGAATGGTACAGGGTCCTGCGGCCTTAAATTGCCGGGTGCCTCCTGGAATTCAGCATCTCGCAGGATGCATCCCAGACGCAAAGTGGCACCAGTGCCAACTTGGTCTGGTTTAAGAGTGCCAAGTGTGTCCTGAAAACTGACACCCAGAACAGTGGCTTGTGAGTTTTGTTTCCCAGGGAAAAAGCCTGTACAATGGTTCAGGGTCCTGCGGCCTTAAATTGCCCGGTGCCTCCTGGAATTCGGCCTCTCGCAGGATGCCTCCCAGATGCAAGGTGGCACCAGTTCCAACTTGGTCTGGTTTTAGAGTGCCAAGTGGGTCCTGAAAACTGACACCCAGAACAGTGGCTTGTGAGTTTTGTTTCCCAGGGAAAAAGCCTGTACAATGGTTCAGGGGCCTGCGGCCTTAAATTGCCGGGTGCCTCCTGGAGTTGCACCTCTCGCAGGACGCATCCCAGACGCAAGGTGGCACCAGTTCCAACTTGGTCTGGATTAAGAGTGCCAAGTGGGTCCTGAAAACACACACCCAGAACAGTGGCTTCTGAGTTTTTTTTCCCAGGGAAAACCTGTACAATTGTTCAGGGTTCTGATCCTTTAAATTGCCGGCTGACTCCTGGAATTCGGCCTCTCGCAGGATGCCTCTCAGACGCAAGGTGGCACCAGTTCCAACTTGGTCTGGTTTGAGAGTGCCAGGTGGCTCCTGCAAACTGGCACCCAGAACTGTGGCTTGTAAGTTTTGTTTCCCAGGGAAAAATCCTGTACAGCAGTTCAGGGGCCTGAGGCCTTAAATTTCCGGGTGCCTCCTGAAATTCGGCCTCTCGCAAGATGCCTCCCAGACGCAAGGTGGAACCAGTGCCAACTTGGTCTGGTTTGAGAGTGCCAAGTGGGTCCTGAAAACTGACACCCAGAACAGTGGCTTGTGAGTTTTGTTTCCCCGGGAAAAAGCCTGGACAATGGTTCAGGAGCCTGCGGCCTTAAATTGCCGGGTGCCTCCTGGAATTGCACCTCTCGCAGGACGCATCCCAGACGCAAGGTGGCACCAGTTCCAACTTGGTCTGGTTTGAGAGTGCCAGGTGGCTCCTGCAAACTGGCACCCAGAACAGTGGCTTGTGAGTTTTGTTTCCCAGGGAAAAATCCTGTACAGCAGTTCAGGGGCCTGCGGCCTTAAATTGCCGGGTGCCTCCTGGAATTCGGCCTCTCGCACGATGCCTCCCAGACGCAAGGAGGAACCAGTGCCAACTTGGTCTGGTTTGAGAGTGCCAAGTGGGTCCCGAAAACTGACACCCAGAACAGTGGCTTGTGAGTTTTGTTTCCCAGGGAAAAAGCCTGTACAATGGTTCAGGGTTCTGATCCTTTAAATTGCCGGGTGCCTCCTGGAATTCGGCCTCTCGCAGGATGCCTCCCAGACGCAAGGTGGCACCAGTTCCAACTTGGTCTGGTTTAAGAGTGCCAAGTGGGTCCTGAAAACTGACACCCAGAACAGTGGCTTGTGAGTTTTGTTTCCCAGGGAAAACGCCTGTACAATTGTTCAGGGTCCTGCGGCCTTAAATTGCCTTGTGCCTCCTGGAATTCAGCATCTCGCAGGATGCCTCCCAGACGCAAAGTGGCAGCAGTGCCAACTTGGTCTGGTTTAAGAGTGCCAAGTGTGTCCTGAAAACTGACACCCAGATCAGTGGCTTGTGAGTTTTGTTTCCCAGGGAAAAAGCCTGTACAATGGTTCAGGGTCCTGCGGCCTTAAATTGCCCGGTGCCTCCTGGAATTCGGCCTCTCGCAGGATGCCTCCCAGATGCAAGGTGGCACCAGTTTCAACTTGGTCTGGTTTGAGAGTGCCAAGTGGGTCCTGAAAACTGACACCCAGAACAGTGGCTTGTGAGTTTTGTTTCCCAGGGAAACGCCTGTAAAATTGTTTAGGGTAACGTAACCTTAAATAGCCGGGTGCCTCCTGGAGATCCGCCTCTCGCAGGATGTCTTCGAGATGCAAGGTGGCACCAGTGCCAACTTGGTCTGGTTTAAGAGTGTCAAGTGGGTCCTGCAAACTGACACCCAGAACAGTGGCTTGTGAGTTTTTTTTCCCTGGGAAAAAGCCTGGACATTGGTTCAGGAGCCTGCGGCCTTAAATTGCCGGGTGCCTCCTGGAATTGCACCTCTCGCAGGATGCATCCCAGACGCAAGGTGGCACAAGGGCCGACTTGGTCTGGTTTGAGAGTGCCAATAAAGTTCTGAAAACTGACACCCAGAACAATGGCTTGTGAGTTTTGTTTCCCCGGGAAGAAGCCTGTACAATGGTTCAGGGGCCTGAGGCCTTAAATTGCCGGGTGCCTCCTGGAATTCGGTTTCTCGCAGAATGCCTCCCAGACGCAAGGTGGCACCAGTGCCAACTTGGTCTGGTTTAAGAGTGCCAAGTGGGTCCTGAAAACTGACACCCAGAACAGTGGCTTCTGAGTTTTGTTTCCCAGGGAAAACCTGTACAATTGTTCAGGGTTCTGATCCCTTAAATTGCCGGGTGCCTCCTGGAATTCGGCCTCTCGCAGGATGCCGCCCAGACGAAAGGTGGCACCACTTCCAACTTGGTCTGGTTCGAGAGTGCCAAGTGTGTCCTGCAAACTGACACTCAGAACAGCGGCTTCTGAGTTTTGTTTCCCAGGGAAAAAGCCTGTACAATGGTACAGGCGCCTGAGGCCTTAAATTGCCGGGTGCCTCCTGGAATTCGGCCTCTCGCAGGATGCCTCCCAGACGCAAGGTGGCACCATTGCAAACTTGGCCTGGTTTGAGAGTGCCAAGTGGGTCCTGAAAACTGACACCCAGAACAGTGGCTTGTGAGTTTTGTTTCCCAGGGAAACGCCTGTACAATGGTTTAGGGTAACGCCGCCTTAAATAGCCGGGTGCCTCCTGGAGATCCGCCTCTCGCAGGATGTCTTCGAGATGCAAGGTGGCACCAGTGCCAGCTTGGTCTGGTTTAAGAGTGCCAAGTGTGTCCTGCAAACTGACACCCAGAACAGTGGCTTGTGAGTTTTGTTTCCCAGGGAAAAAGCCTGTAGAATGGTACAGGGTCCTGCGGCCTTAAATTGCCTTGTGCCTCCTGGAATTCGGCCTCTCGCACGATGCCTCCCAGACGCAAGGTGGAACCAGTGCCAACTTGGTCTGGTTTGAGAGTGCCAAGTGGGTCCTGAAAACTGACACCCAGAACAGTGGCTTGTGAGTTTTGTTTCCCAGGGAAAAAGCCTGTACAATGGTTCAGGGGCCTGCGGCCTTAAATTGCCGGGTGCATCCTGGAGTTGCACCTCTCGCAGGATGCATCCCAGACGCAAGGTGGCACCAGTTCCAACTTGGTCTGGTTTAAGAGTGCCAAGTGGGTCCTGAAAACACACACCCAGAACAGTGGCTTCTGAGTTTTGTTTCCCAGGGAAAACCTGTACAATGGTCCAGGTTTCTGATCCTTTAAATTGCCGGGTGCCTCCTGGAATTCGGCCTCTCGCAGGATGCCTCCCAGACGCAAGGTGGCACCAGTTCCAACAACGTCTGGTTCGAGCGTGCCAAGTGTGTCCTGAAAACTGACACCCAGAACAGTGGCTTGTGAGTTTTGTTTCCCAGGGAAAAAGCCTGTAGAATGGTACAGGGTCCTGCGGCCTTAAATTGCCTTGTGCCTCCTGGAATTCAGCATCTCTCAGGATGCATCCCAGACGCAAAGTGGCACCAGTGCCAACTTGGTCTGGTTTAAGAGTGCCAAGTGGGTCCTGAAAACTGACACCCAGAACAGTGGCTTGTGAGTTTTGTTTCCCCGGGAAAAAGCCTGGACAATGGTTCAGGAGCCTGCGGCCTTAAATTGCCGGGTGCCTCCTGGAATTGCACCTCTCGCAGGACGCATCCCAGACGCAAGGTGGCACCAGTTCCAACTTGGTCTGGTTTGAGAGTGCCAATAAAGTTCTGAAAACTGACACCCAGAACAATGGCTTGTGAGTTTTGTTTCCCAGGGAAAAAGCCTGTACAATGGTTCAGGGGCCTGAGGCCTTAAATTGCCGGGTGCCTCCTGGAATTCGGTTTCTCGCAGGATGCCTCCCAGACGCAAGGTGGCACCAGTTCCAACTTGGTCTGGTTTGAGAGTGCCAGGTGGCTCCTGCAAACTGGCACCCAGAACAGTGGCTTGTGAGTTTTGTTTCCCAGGGAAAAATCCTGTACAGCAGTTCAGGGGCCTGAGGCCTTAAATTGCCGGGTGCCTCCTGAAATTCGGCCTCTCGCATGATGCCTCCCAGACGCAAGGAGGAACCAGTGCCAACTTGGTCTGGTTTGAGAGTGCCAAGTGGGTCCCGAAAACTGACACCCAGAACAGTGGCTTGTGAGTTTTGTTTCCCAGGGAAAAAGCCTGTACAATGGTTCAGGGGCCTGCAGCCTTAAATTGCCGGGTGCCTCCTGGAGTTGCACCTCTCGCAGGATGCATCCCAGACGCAAGGTGGCACCAGTTCCAACTTGGTCTGGTTTGAGAGTGCCAAGTGGGTCCTGAAAACACACACCCAGAACAGTGGCTTCTGAGTTTTGTTTCCCAGGGAAAACCTGTACAATTGTCCAGGGTTCTGATCCTTTAAATTGCCGGGTGCCTCCTGGAATTCGGCCTCTCGCAGGATGCCTCCCAGACGCAAGGTGGCACCAGTTCCAACTTAGTCTGGTTTAAGAGTGCCAAGTGGGTCCTGAAAACTGACACCCAGAACAGTGGCTTGTGAGTTTTGTTTCCCAGGGAAAAAGCCTGTAGAATGGTACAGGGTCCTGCGGCCTTAAATTGCCTTGTGCCTCCTGGAATTCAGCATCTCGCAGGATGCCTCCCAGACGCAAAGTGGCACCAGTGCCAACTTGGTCTGGTTTAAGAGTGCCAAGTGTGTCCTGAAAACTTACACCCAGAACAGTGGCTTGTGAGTTTTGTTTCCCAGGGAAAAAGCCTGTACAATGGTTCAGGGTCCTGCGGCCTTAAATTGCCCGGTGCCTCCTGGAATTCGGCCTCTCGCAGGATGCCTCCCAGATGCAAGGTGGCACCAGTTCCAACTTGGTCTGGTTTAAGAGTGCCAAGTGGGTCCTGAAAACTGACACCCAGAACAGTGGCTTGTGAGTTTTGTTTCCCAGGGAAAAAGCCTGTACAATGGTTCAGGGTCCTGCGGCCTTAAATTGCCGGGTACCTCCTGGAATTGCGCCTCTCGCAGGATGCCTCCCAGATGCAAGGTGGCACCAGTTTCAACTTGGTCTGGTTTGAGAGTGCCAAGTGGGTCCTGAAAACTGACACCCAGAACAGTGGCTTGTGAGTTTTGTTTCCCAGGGAAATGCCTGTAAAATTGTTTAGGGTAACGCCACCTTAAATAGCCGGGTGCCTCCTGGAGATCCGCCTCTCGCAGGATGTCTTCGAGATGCAAGGTGGCACCAGTGCCAACTTGGTCTGGTTTGAGAGTGTCAAGTGGGTCCTGCAAACTGACACCCAGAACAGTGGCTGGTGAGTTTTTTTTCCCTGGGAAAAAGCCTGGACATTGGTTCAGGAGCCTGCGGCCTTAAATTGCCCGGTGCCTCCTGGAATTGCACCTCTCGCAGGATGCATCCCAGACGCAAGGTGGCACAAGGGCCGACTTGGTCTGGTTTGAGAGTGCCAATAAAGTTCTGAAAACTGACATCCAGAACAATGGCTTGTGAGTTTTGTTTCCCACGGAAAAAGCCTGTACAATGGTTCAGGGGCCTGAGGCCTTAAATTGCTGGGAGCCTCCTGGAATTCGGCCTCTCGCAGGATGCCGCCCAGACGAAAGGTGGCACCACTTCCAACTTGGTCTGGTTCGAGAGTGCCAAGTGGGTCCTGCAAACTGACACCCAGAACAGCGGCTTCTGAGTTTTGTTTTTCAGGGAAAAAGCCTGTACAATGGTACAGGCGCCTGAGGCCTTAAATTGCCGGGTGCCTCCTAGAATTCAGCCTCTCGCAGGATGCCTGCCAGACGCAAGGTGGCACCAGTTCCAACTTGGTCTGGTTTGAGAGTGCCAAGTGTGTCCTGAAAACTGACACCCAGAACAGTGGCTTGTGAGTGTTGTTTCCCAGGGAAAAAGCCTATACAATGGTTCATGGTCCTGCGGCCTTAAATTGCCGGGTGCCTCCTGGAATTCGGCCTCTCGCAGGATGCCTCTCAGACGCAAGGTGGCACCATTGCAAACTTGGCCTGGTTTGAGAGTGCCAAGTGGGTCCTGAAAACTGACACCCAGAACAATGGCTTGTGAGTTTTGTTTCCCAGGGAAACGCATGTACAATGCTTAAGGGTAACGCCGCCTTAAATAGCCGGGTGCCTCCTGGAGATCCGCCTCTCGCAGGATGTCTTCGAGATGCAAGGTGGCACCAGTGCCAGCTTGGTCTGGTTTGAGAGTGCCAAGTGTGTCCTGAAAACTGACACCCAGAACAGTGGCTTGTGAGTTTTGTTTCCCAGGGAAAAAGCCTGTAGAATGGTACAGGGTCCTGCGGCCTTAAATTGCCGGGTGCCTCCTGGAATTCAGCATCTCGCAGGATGCATCCCAGACGCAAAGTGGCACCAGTGCCAACTTGGTCTGGTTTTAGAGTGCCAAGTGGGTCCTGAAAACTGACACCCAGAACAGTGGCTTGTGAGTTTTGTTTCCCAGGGAAAAAGCCTGTACAATGGTTCAGGGGCCTGCGGCCTTAAATTGCCGGGTGCCTCCTGGAGTTGCACCTCTCGCAGGACGCATCCCAGACGCAAGGTGGCACCAGTTCCAACTTGGTCTGGATTAAGAGTGCCAAGTGGGTCCTGAAAACACACACCCAGAACAGTGGCTTCTGAGTTTTTTTTCCCAGGGAAAACCTGTACAATTGTTCAGGGTTCTGATCCTTTAAATTGCCGGCTGACTCCTGGAATTCGGCCTCTCGCAGGATGCCTCCCAGACGCAAGGTGGCACCAGTTCCAACTTGGTCTGGTTTGAGAGTGCCAGGTGGCTCCTGCAAACTGGCACCCAGAACTGTGGCTTGTAAGTTTTGTTTCCCAGGGAAAAATCCTGTACAGCAGTTCAGAAGCCTGAGGCCTTAAATTTCCGGGTGCCTCCTGAAATTCGGCCTCTCGCAAGATGCCTCCCAGACGCAAGGTGGAACCAGTGCCAACTTGGTCTGGTTTGAGAGTGCCAAGTGGGTCCTGAAAACTGACACCCAGAACAGTGGCTTGTGAGTTTTGTTTCCCCGGGAAAAAGCCTGGACAATGGTTCAGGAGCCTGCGGCCTTAAATTGCCGGGTGCCTCCTGGAATTGCACCTGTCGCAGGACGCATCCCAGACGCAAGGTGGCACCAGTTCCAACTTGGTCTGGTTTGAGAGTGCCAGGTGGCTCCTGCAAACTGGCACCCAGAACAGTGGCTTGTGAGTTTTGTTTCCCAGGGAAAAATCCTGTACAGCAGTTCAGGGGCCTGAGGCCTTAAATTGCCGGGTGCCTCCTGAAATTCGGCCTCTCGCACGATGCCTCCCAGACGCAAGGAGGAACCAGTGCCAACTTGGTCTGGTTTGAGAGTGCCAAGTGGGTCCCGAAAACTGACACCCAGAACAGTGGCTTGTGAGTTTTGTTTCCCAGGGAAAAAGCCTGTACAATGGTTCAGGGTTCTGATCCTTTAAATTGCCGGGTGCCTCCTGGAATTCGGCCTCTCGCAGGATGCCTCCCAGACGCAAGGTGGCACCAGTTCCAACTTGGTCTGGTTTAAGAGTGCCAAGTGGGTCCTGAAAACTGACACCCAGAACAGTGGCTTGTGAGTTTTGTTTCCCAGGGAAAAAGCCTGTACAATGGTTCAGGGTCCTGCGGCCTTAAATTGCCGGGTACCTCCTGGAATTGCGCCTCTCGCAGGATGCCTCCCAGATGCAAGGTGGCACCAGTTTCAACTTGGTCTGGTTTGAGAGTGCCAAGTGGGTCCTGAAAACTGACACCCAGAACAGTGGCTTGTGAGTTTTGTTTCCCAGGGAAACGCCTGTAAAATTGTTTAGGGTAACGCAACCTTAAATAGCCGGGTGCCTCCTGGAGATCCGCCTCTCGCAGGATGTCTTCGAGATGCAAGGTGGCACCAGTGCCAACTTGGTCTGGTTTGAGAGTGTCAAGTGGGTCCTGCAAACTGACACCCAGAACAGTGGCTTGTGCGTTTTTTTTCCCTGGGAAAAAGCCTGGACATTGGTTCAGGAGCCTGCGGCCTTAAATTGCCGGGTGCCTCCTGGAATTGCACCTCTCGCAGGATGCATCCCAGACGCAAGGTGGCACAAGGGCCGACTTGGTCTGGTTTGAGAGTGCCAATAAAGTTCTGAAAACTGACACCCAGAACAATGGCTTGTGAGTTTTGTTTCCCCGGGAAGAAGCCTGTACAATGGTTCAGGGGCCTGAGGCCTTAAATTGCCGGGTGCCTCCTGGAATTTGGTTTCTCGCAGGATGCATCCCAGACGCAAGGTGGCACCAGTTCCAACTTGGTCTGGTTTAAGAGTGCCAAGTGGGTCCTGAAAACACACACCCAAAACAGTGGCTTCTGAGTTTTGTTTCCCAGGGAAAACCTGTACAATGGTCCAGGTTTCTGATCCTTTAAATTGCCGGGTGCCTCCTGGAATTCGGCCTCTCGCAGGATGCCTCCCAGACGCAAGGTGGCACCAGTTCCAACAACGTCTGGTTCGAGCGTGCCAAGTGTGTCCTGAAAACTGACACCCAGAACAGTGGCTTGTGAGTTTTGTTTCCCAGGGAAAAAGCCTGTAGAATGGTACAGGGTCCTGCGGCCTTAAATTGCCTTGTGCCTCCTGGAATTCAGCATCTCTCAGGATGCATCCCAGACGCAAAGTGGCACCAGTGCCAACTTGGTCTGGTTTAAGAGTGCCAAGTGGGTCCTGAAAACTGACACCCAGAACAGTGGCTTGTGAGTTTTGTTTCCCCGGGAAAAAGCCTGGACAATGGTTCAGGAGCCTGCGGCCTTAAATTGCCGGGTGCCTCCTGGAATTGCACCTCTCGCAGGACGCATCCCAGACGCAAGGTGGCACCAGTTCCAACTTGGTCTGGTTTGAGAGTGCCAATAAAGTTCTGAAAACTGACACCCAGAACAATGGCTTGTGAGTTTTGTTTCCCAGGGAAAAAGCCTGTACAATGGTTCAGGGGCCTGAGGCCTTAAATTGCCGGGTGCCTCCTGGAATTCGGTTTCTCGCAGGATGCCTCCCAGACGCAAGGTGGCACCAGTTCCAACTTGGTCTGGTTTGAGAGTGCCAGGTGGCTCCTGCAAACTGGCACCCAGAACAGTGGCTTGTGAGTTTTGTTTCCCAGGGAAAAATCCTGTACAGCAGTTGAGGGGCCTGAGGCCTTAAATTGCCGGGTGCCTCCTGAAATTCGGCCTCTCGCATGATGCCTCCCAGACGCAAGGAGGAACCAGTGCCAACTTGGTCTGGTTTGAGAGTGCCAAGTGGGTCCCGAAAACTGACACCCAGAACAGTGGCTTGTGAGTTTTGTTTCCCAGGGAAAAAGCCTGTACAATGGTTCAGGGGCCTGCAGCCTTAAATTGCCGGGTGCCTCCTGGAGTTGCACCTCTCGCAGGATGCATCCCAGACGCAAGGTGGCACCAGTTCCAACTTGGTCTGGTTTGAGAGTGCCAAGTGGGTCCTGAAAACACACACCCAGAACAGTGGCTTCTGAGTTTTGTTTCCCAGGGAAAACCTGTACAATTGTCCAGGGTTCTGATCCTTTAAATTGCCGGGTGCCTCCTGGAATTCGGCCTCTCGCAGGATGCCTCCCAGACGCAAGGTGGCACCAGTTCCAACTTAGTCTGGTTTAAGAGTGCCAAGTGGGTCCTGAAAACTGACACCCAGAACAGTGGCTTGTGAGTTTTGTTTCCCAGGGAAAAAGCCTGTAGAATGGTACAGGGTCCTGCGGCCTTAAATTGCCTTGTGCCTCCTGGAATTCAGCATCTCGCAGGATGCCTCCCAGACGCAAAGTGGCACCAGTGCCAACTTGGTCTGGTTTAAGAGTGCCAAGTGTGTCCTGAAAACTTACACCCAGAACAGTGGCTTGTGAGTTTTGTTTCCCAGGGAAAAAGCCTGTACAATGGTTCAGGGTCCTGCGGCCTTAAATTGCCCGGTGCCTCCTGGAATTCGGCCTCTCGCAGGATGCCTCCCAGATGCAAGGTGGCACCAGTTCCAACTTGGTCTGGTTTAAGAGTGCCAAGTGGGTCCTGAAAACTGACACCCAGAACAGTGGCTTGTGAGTTTTGTTTCCCAGGGAAAAAGCCTGTACAATGGTTCAGGGTCCTGCGGCCTTAAATTGCCGGGTACCTCCTGGAATTGCGCCTCTCGCAGGATGCCTCCCAGATGCAAGGTGGCACCAGTTTCAACTTGGTCTGGTTTGAGAGTGCCAAGTGGGTCCTGAAAACTGACACCCAGAACAGTGGCTTGTGAGTTTTGTTTCCCAGGGAAACGCCTGTAAAATTGTTTAGGGTAACGCCACCTTAAATAGCCGGGTGCCTCCTGGAGATCCGCCTCTCGCAGGATGTCTTCGAGATGCAAGGTGGCACCAGTGCCAACTTGGTCTGGTTTGAGAGTGTCAAGTGGGTCCTGCAAACTGACACCCAGAACAGTGGCTGGTGAGTTTTTTTTCCCTGGGAAAAAGCCTGGACATTGGTTCAGGAGCCTGCGGCCTTAAATTGCCGGGTGCCTCCTGGAATTGCACCTCTCGCAGGATGCATCCCAGACGCAAGGTGGCACAAGGGCCGACTTGGTCTGGTTTGAGAGTGCCAATAAAGTTCTGAAAACTGACACCCAGAACAATGGCTTGTGAGTTTTGTTTCCCACGGAAAAAGCCTGTACAATGGTTCAGGGGCCTGAGGCCTTAAATTGCTGGGAGCCTCCTGGAATTCGGCCTCTCGCAGGATGCCGCCCAGACGAAAGGTGGCACCACTTCCAACTTGGTCTGGTTCGAGAGTGCCAAGTGGGTCCTGCAAACTGACACCCAGAACAGCGGCTTCTGAGTTTTGTTTTTCAGGGAAAAAGCCTGTACAATGGTACAGGCGCCTGAGGCCTTAAATTGCCGGGTGCCTCCTAGAATTCAGCCTCTCGCAGGATGCCTGCCAGACGCAAGGTGGCACCAGTTCCAACTTGGTCTGGTTTGAGAGTGCCAAGTGTGTCCTGAAAACTGACACCCAGAACAGTGGCTTGTGAGTGTTGTTTCCCAGGGAAAAAGCCTATACAATGGTTCATGGTCCTGCGGCCTTAAATTGCCGGGTGCCTCCTGGAATTCGGCCTCTCGCAGGATGCCTCTCAGACGCAAGGTGGCACCATTGCAAACTTGGCCTGGTTTGAGAGTGCCAAGTGGGTCCTGAAAACTGACACCCAGAACAATGGCTTGTGAGTTTTGTTTCCCAGGGAAACGCATGTACAATGCTTAAGGGTAACGCCGCCTTAAATAGCCGGGTGCCTCCTGGAGATCCGCCTCTCGCAGGATGTCTTCGAGATGCAAGGTGGCACCAGTGCCAGCTTGGTCTGGTTTGAGAGTGCCAAGTGTGTCCTGAAAACTGACACCCAGAACAGTGGCTTGTGAGTTTTGTTTCCCAGGGAAAAAGCCTGTAGAATGGTACAGGGTCCTGCGGCCTTAAATTGCCGGGTGCCTCCTGGAATTCAGCATCTCGCAGGATGCATCCCAGACGCAAAGTGGCACCAGTGCCAACTTGGTCTGGTTTTAGAGTGCCAAGTGGGTCCTGAAAACTGACACCCAGAACAGTGGCTTGTGAGTTTTGTTTCCCAGGGAAAAAGCCTGTACAATGGTTCAGGGGCCTGCGGCCTTAAATTGCCGGGTGCCTCCTGGAGTTGCACCTCTCGCAGGACGCATCCCAGACGCAAGGTGGCACCAGTTCCAACTTGGTCTGGATTAAGAGTGCCAAGTGGGTCCTGAAAACACACACCCAGAACAGTGGCTTCTGAGTTTTTTTTCCCAGGGAAAACCTGTACAATTGTTCAGGGTTCTGATCCTTTAAATTGCCGGCTGACTCCTGGAATTCGGCCTCTCGCAGGATGCCTCCCAGACGCAAGGTGGCACCAGTTCCAACTTGGTCTGGTTTGAGAGTGCCAGGTGGCTCCTGCAAACTGGCACCCAGAACTGTGGCTTGTAAGTTTTGTTTCCCAGGGAAAAATCCTGTACAGCAGTTCAGGGGCCTGAGGCCTTAAATTTCCGGGTGCCTCCTGAAATTCGGCCTCTCGCAAGATGCCTCCCAGACGCAAGGTGGAACCAGTGCCAACTTGGTCTGGTTTGAGAGTGCCAAGTGGGTCCTGAAAACTGACACCCAGAACAGTGGCTTGTGAGTTTTGTTTCCCCGGGAAAAAGCCTGGACAATGGTTCAGGAGCCTGCGGCCTTAAATTGCCGGGTGCCTCCTGGAATTGCACCTGTCGCAGGACGCATCCCAGACGCAAGGTGGCACCAGTTCCAACTTGGTCTGGTTTGAGAGTGCCAGGTGGCTCCTGCAAACTGGCACCCAGAACAGTGGCTTGTGAGTTTTGTTTCCCAGGGAAAAATCCTGTACAGCAGTTCAGGGGCCTGAGGCCTTAAATTGCCGGGTGCCTCCTGAAATTCGGCCTCTCGCACGATGCCTCCCAGACGCAAGGAGGAACCAGTGCCAACTTGGTCTGGTTTGAGAGTGCCAAGTGGGTCCTGAAAACTTACACCCAGAACAGTGGCTTGTGAGTTTTGTTTCCCAGGGAAAAAGCCTGTACAATGGTTCAGGGTTCTGATCCTTTAAATTGCCGGGTGCCTCCTGGAATTCGGCCTCTCGCAGGATGCCTCCCAGACGCAAGGTGGCACCAGTTCCAACTTGGTCTGGTTTAAGAGTGCCAAGTGTGTCCTGAAAACTGACACCCAGATCAGTGGCTTGTGAGTTTTGTTTCCCAGGGAAAAAGCCTGTACAATGGTTCAGGGTCCTGCGGCCTTAAATTGCCGGGTACCTCCTGGAATTGCGCCTCTCGCAGGATGCCTCCCAGATGCAAGGTGGCACCAGTTTCAACTTGGTCTGGTTTGAGAGTGCCAAGTGGGTCCTGAAAACTGACACCCAGAACAGTGGCTTGTGAGTTTTGTTTCCCAGGGAAACGCCTGTAAAATTGTTTAGGGTAACGCAACCTTAAATAGCCGGGTGCCTCCTGGAGATCCGCCTCTCGCAGGATGTCTTCGAGATGCAAGGTGGCACCAGTGCCAACTTGGTCTGGTTTGAGAGTGTCAAGTGGGTCCTGCAAACTGACACCCAGAACAGTGGCTTGTGCGTTTTTTTTCCCTGGGAAAAAGCCTGGACATTGGTTCAGGAGCCTGCGGCCTTAAATTGCCGGGTGCCTCCTGGAATTGCACCTCTCGCAGGATGCATCCCAGACGCAAGGTGGCACAAGGGCCGACTTGGTCTGGTTTGAGAGTGCCAATAAAGTTCTGAAAACTGACACCCAGAACAATGGCTTGTGAGTTTTGTTTCCCCGGGAAGAAGCCTGTACAATGGTTCAGGGGCCTGAGGCCTTAAATTGCCGGGTGCCTCCTGGAATTCGGTTTCTCGCAGAATGCCTCCCAGACGCAAGGTGGCACCAGTGCCAACTTGGTCTGGTTTAAGAGTGCCAAGTGGGTCCTGAAAACTGACACCCAGAACAGTGGCTTCTGAGTTTTGTTTCCCAGGGAAAACCTGTACAATTGTTCAGGGTTCTGATCCCTTAAATTGCCGGGTGCCTCCTGGAATTCGGCCTCTCGCAGGATGCCGCCCAGACGAAAGGTGGCACCACTTCCAACTTGGTCTGGTTCGAGAGTGCCAAGTGTGTCCTGAAAACTGACACCCAGAACAGTGGCTTGTGAGTGTTGTTTCCCAGGGAAAAAGCCTGTACAATGGTACAGGCGCCTGAGGCCTTAAATTGCCGGGTGCCTCCTGGAATTCGGCCTCTCGCAGGATGCCTCCCAGACGCAAGGTGGCAACATTGCAAACTTGGCTTGGTTTGAGAGTGCCAAGTGGGTCCTGAAAACTGACACCCAGAACAGTGGCTTGTGAGTTTTGTTTCCCAGGGAAACGCCTGTACAATGCTTAAGGGTAACGCCGCCTTAAATAGCCGGGTGCCTCCTGGAGATCCGCCTCTCGCAGGATGTCTTCGAGATGCAAGGTGGCACCAGTGCCAGCTTGGTCTGGTTTGAGAGTGCCAAGTGTGTCCTGCAAACTGACACCCAGAACAGTGGCTTGTGAGTTTTGTTTCCCAGGGAAAAAGCCTGTAGAATGGTACAGGGTCCTGCGGCCTTAAATTGCCTTGTGCCTCCTGGAATTCAGCATCTCGCAGGATGCATCCCAGACGCAAAGTGGCACCAGTGCCAACTTGGTCTGGTTTAAGAATGCCAAGTGTGTCCTGAAAACTGACACCCAGAACAATGGCTTGTGAGTTTTGTTTCCCAGGGAAAAAGCCTGTACAATGGTTCAGGGTCCTGCGGCCTTAAATTTCCCGGTGCCTCCTGGAATTCGGCCTCTCGCAGGATGCCTCCCAGATGCAAGGTGGCACCAGTTCCAACTTGGTCTGGTTTTAGAGTGCCAAGTGGGTCCTGAAAACTGACACCCAGAACAGTGGCTTGTGAGTTTTGTTTCCCAGGGAAAAAGCCTGTACAATGGTTCAGGGGCCTGCGGCCTTAAATTGCCGGGTGCCTCCTGGAGTTGCACCTCTCGCAGGATGCATCCCAGACGCAAGGTGGCACCAGTTCCAACTTGGTCTGGTTTAAGAGTGCCAAGTGGGTCCTGAAAACACACACCCAGAACAGTGGCTTCTGAGTTTTGTTTCCCAGGGAAAAAGCCTGTAGAATGGTACAGGGTCCTGCGGCATTAAATTGCCGGGTGCCTCCTTGAATTCAGCCTCTCGCAGGATGCCTCCCAGAAGCAAAGTGGCACCAGTGCCAACTTGGTCTGGTTTAAGAGTGCCAAGTGGGTCCTGAAAACTGACACCCAGAACAGTGACTTGTGAGTGTTGTTTCCCAGGGAAAAACGCCTGTACAATGGTTCAGGGTCCTGCGGCCTTAAATTTCCGGGTGCCTCCTGGAATTCGGCCTCACGCAGGATGCCTCCCAGACGCAAGGTGGCACCAGTTCCAACTTGGTCTGGTTTGAGAGTGCCAGGTGGCTCCTGCAAACTGGCACCCAGAACAGGGGCTTCTTAGTTTTGTTTCCCAGGGAAAAATCCTGTACAGCAGTTCAGGGGCCTGAGGCCTTAAATTGCCGGGTGCCTCCTGAAATTCGGCCTCTCGCAAGATGCCTCCCAGACGCAAGGTGGAACCAGTGCCAACTTGGTCTGGTTTGAGAGTGCCAAGTGGGTCCTGAAAACTGACACCCAGAACAGTGGCTTGTGAGTTTTGTTTCCCCGGGAAAAAGCCTGGACAATGGTTCAGGAGCCTGCGGCCTTAAATTGCCGGGTGCCTCCTGGAATTGCACCTCTCGCAGGACACATCCGAGACGCAAGGTGGCACCAGTTCCAACTTGGTCTGGTTTGAGAGTGCCAATAAAGTTCTGAAAACTGACACCCAGAACAACGGCTTGTGAGTTTTGTTTCCCAAGGAAAAAGCCTGTACAATGGTTCAGGGTTCTGATCCTTTAAATTGCCGGGTGCCTCCTGGAATTCGGCCTCTCGCAGGATGCCTCCCAGACGCAAGGTGGCACCAGTTCCAACTTGGTCTGGTTTAAGAGTGCCAAGTGGGTCCTGAAAACTGACACCCAGAACAGTGGCTTGTGAGTTTTGTTTCCCAGGGAAAAAGCCTGTACAATGGTACAGGGTCCTGCGGCCTTAAATTGCCGGGTGCCTCCTGGAATTCAGCCTCTCGCAGGATGCCTCCCAGACGCAAAGTGGCACCAGTGCCAACTTGGTCTGGTTTAAGAGTGCCAAGTGTGTCCTGAAAACTGACACCCAGAACAGTGGCTTGTGAGTTTTGTTTCCCAGGGAAAAAGCCTGTACAATGGTTCAGGGTCCTGCGGCCTTAAATTGCCTGGTGCCTCCTGGAATTCGGCCTCTCGCAGGATGCCTCCCAGATGCAAGGTGGCACCAGTTCAAACTTAGTCTGGTTTGAGAGTGCCAAGTGGGTCCTGAAAACTGACACCCAGAACAGTGGCTTGTGAGTTTTGTTTCCCAGGGAAAAAGCCTGTACAATTGTTCAGGGGCCTGAGGCCTTAAATTGCCGAGTGCCTCCTGGAATTCGGGCTCTCGTAGAATGTCTTCGAGACGCAAGGTGGCACCAGTTCCAACTTGGTCTGGTTTGAGAGTGCCAAGTGGGTCCTGAAAACTGACACCCAGAACAGTGGCTTGTGAGTTTTGTTTCCCAGGGAAAAAGCCTGTACAATGGTTCAGGGGCCTGAGGCCTTAAATTGCCGGGTGCCTCCTGGAATTGCCCCTCTCGCAGGATGCCTCCCAGACGCAAGGTGGCACCAGTTCCAGCTTGGTCTGGTTTGAGAGTGCCAATAAAGTTCTGAAAACTGACACCCAGGACAATGGCTTGTGAGTTTTGTTTCCCAGAGAAAAATCCTGTACATCAGTTCAGGGGCCTGAGGCCTTAAATTGCCGGGTGCCTCCTGAAATTCGGCCTCTCGCAAGATGCCTCCCAGACGCAAGCTGGAACCAGTGCCAACTTGGTCTGGTTTGAGAGTGCCAAGTGGGTCCTGAAAACTGACACCCAGAACAGTGGCTTGTGAGTTTTGTTTCCCCGGGAAAAAGCCTGGACAATGGTTCAGGAGCCTGCGGCCTTAAATTGCCGGGTGCCTCCTGGAATTGCACCTCTCGAAGGACGCATCCCAGACGCAAGGTGGCACCAGTTCCAACTTGGTCTGGTTTAAGAGTGCCAAGTGGGTCCTGAAAACTGACACCCAGAACAGTGGCTTGTGAGTTTTGTTTCCCAGGGAAAAAGCCTGTACAATGGTTCAGGGGCCTGAGGCCTTTAATTGCCGGGTGCCTCCTGGAATTCGGTTTCTCGCAGGATGCCTCCCAGACGCAAGGTGGAACCAGTTCCAACTTGGTCTGGTTTGAGAGTGCCAAGTGTGTCCTGAAAACTGACACCCAGAACAGTGGCTTGTGAGTTTTGTTTCCCAGGGAAAAATCCTGTACAGCAGTTCAGGGGCCTGAGGCCTTAAATTGCCGGGTGCCTCCTGAAATTCGGCCTCTCGCACGATGCCTCCCAGACGCAAGGAGGAACCAGTGCCAACTTGGTCTGGTTTGAGAGTGCCAAGTGGGTCCTGAAAACTGACACCCAGAACAGTGGCTTCTGAGTTTTGTTTCCCAGGGAAAAAGCCTGTACAATGGTTCAGGGGCCTGCGGCCTTAAATTGCCGGGTGCCTCCTGGAGTTGCACCTCTGGCAGGATGCATCCCAGACGCAAGGTGGCACCAGTTCCAACTTGGTCTGGTTTAAGAGTGCCAAGTGGGTCCTGAAAACACACACCCAGAACAGTGGCTTCTGAGTTTTGTTTCCCAGGGAAAAAGCCTGTACAATTGTCCAGGGTTCTGATCCTTTAAATTGCCGGGTGCCTCCTGGAATTCGGCCTCTCGCAGGATGCCTCCCAGACGCAAGGTGGCACCAGTTCCAACTTAGTCTGGTTCGAGAGTGCCAAGTGTGTCCTGAAAGCTGACACCCAGAACAGTGGCTTCTGAGTTTTGTTTCCCAGGGAAAAAGCCTGTAGAATGGTACAGGGTCCTGCGGCCTTAAATTGCCTTGTGCCTCCTGGAAGTCAGCATCTCGCAGGATGCCTCCCAGACGCAAAGTGGCACCAGTGCCAACTTGGTCTGGTTTAAGAGTGCCAAGTGTGTCCTGAAAACTGACACCCAGAACAGTGGCTTGTGAGTTTTGTTTCCCAGGGAAAAAGCCTGTACAATGGTTCAGGGTCCTGCGGCCTAAAATTGCCCGGTGCCTCCTGGAATTCGGCCTCTCGCAGGATGCCTCCCAGATGCAAGGTGGCACCAGTTCCAACGTGGTTTGGTTTGAGAGTGCCAAGTGGGTCCTGAAAACTGACACCCAGAACAGTGGCTTGTGAGTTTTGTTTCCCAGGGAAAAAGCCTGTACAATTGTTCAGGGGCCTGAGGCCTTAAATTGCTGAGTGCCTCCTGGAATTCGGGCTCTCGCAGGATGTCTTCGAGACGCAAGGTGGCACCAGTGCCAACTTGGTCTGGTTTGAGAGTGCCAATAAAGTTCTGAAAACTGACACCCAGGACAATGGCTTGTGAGTTTTGTTTCCCAGGGAAAAAGCCTGTACAATGGTTCAGGGGCCTGAGGCCTTAAATTGCCGGGTGCCTCCTGGAAATCAGCCTCCCGCAGGATGCCTCCCAGACGCAAGGTGGAACCAGTGCCAACTTGGTCTGGTTTGAGAGTGCCAAGTGGGTCCTGAAAACTGACACCCAGAACAGTGGCTTGTGAGTTTTGTTTCCCAGGGAAAAAGCCTGGACAATGGTTCAGGAGCCTGCGGCCTTAAATTGCCGGGTGCCTCCTGGAATTGCACCTCTTGCAGGATGCATCCCAGACGCAAGGTGGCACCAGGGCCGACTTGGTCTGGTTTGAGAGTTCCAAGTCGGTCCTGAAAACTGACACCCAGAACAGTGGCTTGTGAGTGTTGTTTCCCAGGGAAAACGCCTATACAATGGTTCAGGGTCCTGCGGCCTTAAATTGCCGGGTGCCTCCTGGAATTCGGCCTCTTGCAGGATGCCTCCCAGACGCAAGGTGGCACCAGTGCAAACTTGGTCTGGTTTGAGAGTGCCAAGTGGGTCCTGAAAACTGACACCCAGAACAGTGGCTTGTGAGTTTTGTTTCCCAGGGAAACGCCTGTACAATGGTTCAGGGTCCTGCGGCCGTAAATTTCCGGGTGCCTCCTGGAGATCCGCCTCTCGCAGGATGTCTTCGAGATGCAAGGTGGCACCAGTGCCAACTTGGTCTGGTTTGAGAGTGTCAAGTGGGTCCTGCAAACTGACGCCCAGAAGAGTGGCTTGTGAGTTTTTTTTCCCTGGGAAAAAGCCTGTACAATGGTTCAGGAGCCTGCGGCCTTAAATTGCCGGGTGCCTCCTGGAATTGCACCTCTCGCAGGATGCATCCCAGACGCAAGGTGGCACAAGGGCCGACTTGGTCTGGTTTGAGAGTGCCAATAAAGTTCTGAAAACTGACACCCAGAACAATGGCTTGTGAGTTTTGTTTCCCACGGAAAAAGCCGGTACAATGGTTCACGGGCCTGAGGCCTTAAATTGCCGGGTGCCTCCTGGAATTCGGTTTCTCGCAGAATGCCTCCCAGACGCAAGGTGGTACCAGTTCCAACTTGGTCTGGTTTAAGAGTGCCAAGTGGGTCCTGAAAACTGACACCCAGAACAATGGCTTGTGAGTTTTGTTTCCCACGGAACAAGCCTGTACAATGGTACAGGCGCCTGCGGCCTTAAATTGCTGTGTGCCTCCTGGAATTGCACCTCTCGCAGGATGCATCCCAGACGCAAGGTGGCACAAGGGCCGACGTGGTCTGGTTTGAGAGTGCCAATAAAGTTCTGAAAACTGACACCCAGAACAATGGCTTGTGAGCGTTGTTTCCCAGGGAAAAAGCCTATACAATGGTTCAGGGTCCTGCGGCCTTAAATTGCCGGGTGCCTCCTGGAATTGCGCCTCTCGCAGGATGCCTCCCATACGCAAGGTGGCACCAGTGCAAACTTGGCCTGGTTTGAGAGTGCCAAGTGGGTCCTGAAAACTGACACCCAGAACAGTGGCTTGTGAGTTTTGTTTCCCAGGGAAACGCCTGTACAATTGTTTAGGGTAACGCCGCCTTAAATAGCCGGGTGCCTCCTGGAGATCCGCCTCTCGCAGGATGTCTTCGAGATGCAAGGTGGCACCAGTGCCAGCTTGGTCTGGTTTGAGAGTGTCAAGTGGGTCCTGAAAACTGACACCCAGAACAGTGGCTTGTGAGTTTTGTTTCCCAGGGAAAACGCCTGTACAATGGTTTATGGTAACGCCGCCTTAAATAACCGGGTCCCTCCTGGAATTCAGCCTCTCGCAGGATGCCTCCCAGACGCAAGGTGGCACCAGTTCCAACTTGGTCTGGTTTGAGAGTGCCAAGTGGGTCCTGAAAACTGACACCCAGAACAGGGGCTTGTGAGTTTTGTTTCCCAGGGAAAACGCCTGTACAATGGTTCAGGGGCCTGAGGCCTTAAAATGCCGGGTGCCTCCTAGAATTCAGCCTCTCGCAAGATGCCTCCCCGACGCTAGGTGGCACCAGTTCCAACTTGGTCTGGTTTAAGAGTGCCAAGTGTGTCCTGAAAACTGACACCCAGAACAGTGGCTTTTGAGTTTTGTTTCCCAGGGAAAAAGCCTGGACAATGGTTCAGGAGCCTGCGGCCTTAAATTGCCGGGTGCCTCCTGGAATTGCACCTCTTGCAGGATGCATCCCAGACGCAAGGTGGCACCAGGGCCGACTTGGTCTGGTTTGAGAGTTCCAAGTCGGTCCTGAAAACTGACACCCAGAACAGTGGCTTGTGAGTGTTGTTTCCCAGGGAAAACGCCTATACAATGGTTCAGGGTCCTGCGGCCTTAAATTGCCTTGTGCCTCCTGGAATTCAGCATCTCGCAGGATGCATCCCAGACGCAAAGTGGCACCAGTGCCAACTTGGTCTGGTTTAAGAATGCCAAGTGTGTCCTGAAAACTGACACCCAGAACAATGGCTTGTGAGTTTTGTTTCCCAGGGAAAAAGCCTGTACAATGGTTCAGGGTCCTGCGGCCTTAAATTTCCCGGTGCCTCCTGGAATTCGGCCTCTCGCAGGATGCCTCCCAGATGCAAGGTGGCACCAGTTCCAACTTGGTCTGGTTTTAGAGTGCCAAGTGGGTCCTGAAAACTGACACCCAGAACAGTGGCTTGTGAGTTTTGTTTCCCAGGGAAAAAGCCTGTACAATGGTTCAGGGGCCTGCGGCCTTAAATTGCCGGGTGCCTCCTGGAGTTGCACCTCTCGCAGGATGCATCCCAGACGCAAGGTGGCACCAGTTCCAACTTGGTCTGGTTTAAGAGTGCCAAGTGGGTCCTGAAAACACACACCCAGAACAGTGGCTTCTGAGTTTTGTTTCCCAGGGAAAAAGCCTGTAGAATGGTACAGGGTCCTGCGGCATTAAATTGCCGGGTGCCTCCTTGAATTCAGCCTCTCGCAGGATGCCTCCCAGAAGCAAAGTGGCACCAGTGCCAACTTGGTCTGGTTTAAGAGTGCCAAGTGGGTCCTGAAAACTGACACCCAGAACAGTGACTTGTGAGTGTTGTTTCCCAGGGAAAAATGCCTGTACAATGGTTCAGGGTCCTGCGGCCTTAAATTTCCGGGTGCCTCCTGGAATTCGGCCTCACGCAGGATGCCTCCCAGACGCAAGGTGGCACCAGTTCCAACTTGGTCTGGTTTGAGAGTGCCAGGTGGCTCCTGCAAACTGGCACCCAGAACAGGGGCTTCTTAGTTTTGTTTCCCAGGGAAAAATCCTGTACAGCAGTTCAGGGGCCTGAGGCCTTAAATTGCCGGGTGCCTCCTGAAATTCGGCCTCTCGCAAGATGCCTCCCAGACGCAAGGTGGAACCAGTGCCAACTTGGTCTGGTTTGAGAGTGCCAAGTGGGTCCTGAAAACTGACACCCAGAACAGTGGCTTGTGAGTTTTGTTTCCCCGGGAAAAAGCCTGGACAATGGTTCAGGGTCCTGCGGCCTTAAATTGCCGGGTGCCTCCTGGAATTGCACCTCTCGCAGGACACATCCCAGACGCAAGGTGGCACCAGTTCCAACTTGGTCTGGTTTGAGAGTGCCAATAAAGTTCTGAAAACTGACACCCAGAACAACGGCTTGTGAGTTTTGTTTCCCAAGGAAAAAGCCTGTACAATGGTTCAGGGTTCTGATCCTTTAAATTGCCGGGTGCCTCCTGGAATTCGGCCTCTCGCAGGATGCCTCCCAGACGCAAGGTGGCACCAGTTCCAACTTGGTCTGGTTTAAGAGTGCCAAGTGGGTCCTGAAAACTGACACCCAGAACAGTGGCTTGTGAGTTTTGTTTCCCAGGGAAAAAGCCTGTACAATGGTACAGGGTCCTGCGGCCTTAAATTGCCGGGTGCCTCCTGGAATTCAGCCTCTCGCAGGATGCCTCCCAGACGCAAAGTGGCACCAGTGCCAACTTGGTCTGGTTTAAGAGTGCCAAGTGTGTCCTGAAAACTGACACCCAGAACAGTGGCTTGTGAGTTTTGTTTCCCAGGGAAAAAGCCTGTACAATGGTTCAGGGTCCTGCGGCCTTAAATTGCCTGGTGCCTCCTGGAATTCGGCCTCTCGCAGGATGCCTCCCAGATGCAAGGTGGCACCAGTTCAAACTTAGTCTGGTTTGAGAGTGCCAAGTGGGTCCTGAAAACTGACACCCAGAACAGTGGCTTGTGAGTTTTGTTTCCCAGGGAAAAAGCCTGTACAATTGTTCAGGGGCCTGAGGCCTTAAATTGCCGGGTGCCTCCTGGAATTGCCCCTCTCGCAGGATGCCTCCCAGACGCAAGGTGGCACCAGTTCCAGCTTGGTCTGGTTTGAGAGTGCCAATAAAGTTCTGAAAACTGACACCCAGGACAATGGCTTGTGAGTTTTGTTTCCCAGAGAAAAATCCTGTACAATGGTTCAGGGTCCTGCGGCCTTAAATTGCCTGGTGCATCCTGGAATTCGGCCTCTCGCAGGATGCCTCCCCGATGCAAGGTGGCACCAGTTCAAACTTAGTCTGGTTTGAGAGTGCCAAGTGGGTCCTGAAAACTGACACCCAGAACAGTGGCTTGTGAGTTTTGTTTCCCAGGGAAAAAGCCTGTACAATTGTTCAGGGGCCTGAGGCCTTAAATTGCCGGGTGCCTCCTGGAATTGCCCCTCTCGCAGGATGCCTCCCAGACGCAAGGTGGCACCAGTTCCAGCTTGGTCTGGTTTGAGAGTGCCAATAAAGTTCTGAAAACTGACACCCAGGACAATGGCTTGTGAGTTTTGTTTCCCAGAGAAAAATCCTGTACATCAGTTCAGGGGCCTGAGGCCTTAAATTGCCGGGTGCCTCCTGAAATTCGGCCTCTCGCAAGATGCCTCCCAGACGCAAGCTGGAACCAGTGCCAACTTGGTCTGGTTTGAGAGTGCCAAGTGGGTCCTGAAAACTGACACCCAGAACAGTGGCTTGTGAGTTTTGTTTCCCCGGGAAAAAGCCTGGACAATGGTTCAGGAGCCTGCGGCCTTAAATTGCCGGGTGCCTCCTGGAATTGCACCTCTCGAAGGACGCATCCCAGACGCAAGGTGGCACCAGTTCCAACTTGGTCTGGTTTAAGAGTGCCAAGTGGGTCCTGAAAACTGACACCCAGAACAGTGGCTTGTGAGTTTTGTTTCCCAGGGAAAAAGCCTGTACAATGGTTCAGGGGCCTGAGGCCTTAAATTGCCGGGTGCCTCCTGGAATTCGGTTTCTCGCAGGATGCCTCCCAGACGCAAGGTGGAACCAGTTCCAACTTGGTCTGGTTTGAGAGTGCCAAGTGTGTCCTGAAAACTGACACCCAGAACAGTGGCTTGTGAGTTTTGTTTCCCAGGGAAAAATCCTGTACAGCAGTTCAGGGGCCTGAGGCCTTAAATTGCCGGGTGCCTCCTGAAATTCGGCCTCTCGCACGATGCCTCCCAGACGCAAGGAGGAACCAGTGCCAACTTGGTCTGGTTTGAGAGTGCCAAGTGGGTCCTGAAAACTGACACCCAGAACAGTGGCTTCTGAGTTTTGTTTCCCAGGGAAAAAGCCTGTACAATGGTTCAGGGGCCTGCGGCCTTAAATTGCCGGGTGCCTCCTGGAGTTGCACCTCTGGCAGGATGCATCCCAGACGCAAGGTGGCACCAGTTCCAACTTGGTCTGGTTCGAGAGTGCCAAGTGGGTCCTGAAAACACACACCCAGAACAGTGGCTTCTGAGTTTTGTTTCCCAGGGAAAACCTGTACAATTGTCCAGGGTTCTGATCCTTTAAATTGCCGGGTGCCTCCTGGAATTCGGCCTCTCGCAGGATGCCTCCCAGACGCAAGGTGGCACCAGTTCCAACTTAGTCTGGTTCGAGAGTGCCAAGTGTGTCCTGAAAGCTGACACCCAGAACAGTGGCTTCTGAGTTTTGTTTCCCAGGGAAAAAGCCTGTAGAATGGTACAGGGTCCTGCGGCCTTAAATTGCCTTGTGCCTCCTGGAAGTCAGCATCTCGCAGGATGCCTCCCAGACGCAAAGTGGCACCAGTGCCAACTTGGTCTGGTTTAAGAGTGCCAAGTGTGTCCTGAAAACTGACACCCAGAACAGTGGCTTGTGAGTTTTGTTTCCCAGGGAAAAAGCCTGTACAATGGTTCAGGGTCCTGCGGCCTAAAATTGCCCGGTGCCTCCTGGAATTCGGCCTCTCGCAGGATGCCTCCCAGATGCAAGGTGGCACCAGTTCCAACGTGGTCTGGTTTGAGAGTGCCAAGTGGGTCCTGAAAACTGACACCCAGAACAGTGGCTTGTGAGTTTTGTTTCCCAGGGAAAAAGCCTGTACAATTGTTCAGGGGCCTGAGGCCTTAAATTGCTGAGTGCCTCCTGGAATTCGGGCTCTCGCAGGATGTCTTCGAGACGCAAGGTGGCACCAGTGCCAACTTGGTCTGGTTTGAGAGTGCCAATAAAGTTCTGAAAACTGACACCCAGGACAATGGCTTGTGAGTTTTGTTTCCCAGGGAAAAAGCCTGTACAATGGTTCAGGGGCCTGAGGCCTTAAATTGCCGGGTGCCTCCTGGAAATCAGCCTCCCGCAGGATGCCTCCCAGACGCAAGGTGGAACCAGTGCCAACTTGGTCTGGTTTGAGAGTGCCAAGTGGGTCCTGAAAACTGACACCCAGAACAGTGGCTTGTGAGTTTTGTTTCCCAGGGAAAAAGCCTGGACAATGGTTCAGGAGCCTGCGGCCTTAAATTGCCGGGTGCCTCCTGGAATTGCACCTCTTGCAGGATGCATCCCAGACGCAAGGTGGCACCAGGGCCGACTTGGTCTGGTTTGAGAGTTCCAAGTCGGTCCTGAAAACTGACACCCAGAACAGTGGCTTGTGAGTGTTGTTTCCCAGGGAAAACGCCTATACAATGGTTCAGGGTCCTGCGGCCTTAAATTGCCGGGTGCCTCCTGGAATTCGGCCTCTTGCAGGATGCCTCCCAGACGCAAGTTGGCACCAGTGCAAACTTGGTCTGGTTTTAGAGTGCCAAGT
Source organism: Fringilla coelebs (assembly GCF_963513975.1). Taxonomy (NCBI): domain Eukaryota; kingdom Metazoa; phylum Chordata; class Aves; order Passeriformes; family Fringillidae; genus Fringilla; species Fringilla coelebs. The sequence continues at coordinate 582,310 of NW_028167587.1, read as the reverse complement.
GGGTCCTGAAAACTGACACCCAGAACAGTGGCTTGTGAGTTTTGTTTCCCAGGGAAAAAGCCTGTACAATGGTTCAGGGGCCTGCGGCCTTAAATTGCCGGGTGCCTCCTGGAGTTGCACCTCTCGCAGGATGCATCCCAGACGCAAGGTGGCACCAGTTCCAACTTGGTCTGGTTTAAGAGTGCCAAGTGGGTCCTGAAAACACACACCCAGAACAGTGGCTTCTGAGTTTTGTTTCCCAGGGAAAAAGCCTGTAGAATGGTACAGGGTCCTGCGGCATTAAATTGCCGGGTGCCTCCTTGAATTCAGCCTCTCGCAGGATGCCTCCCAGAAGCAAAGTGGCACCAGTGCCAACTTGGTCTGGTTTAAGAGTGCCAAGTGGGTCCTGAAAACTGACACCCAGAACAGTGACTTGTGAGTGTTGTTTCCCAGGGAAAAATGCCTGTACAATGGTTCAGGGTCCTGCGGCCTTAAATTTCCGGGTGCCTCCTGGAATTCGGCCTCACGCAGGATGCCTCCCAGACGCAAGGTGGCACCAGTTCCAACTTGGTCTGGTTTGAGAGTGCCAGGTGGCTCCTGCAAACTGGCACCCAGAACAGGGGCTTCTTAGTTTTGTTTCCCAGGGAAAAATCCTGTACAGCAGTTCAGGGGCCTGAGGCCTTAAATTGCCGGGTGCCTCCTGAAATTCGGCCTCTCGCAAGATGCCTCCCAGACGCAAGGTGGAACCAGTGCCAACTTGGTCTGGTTTGAGAGTGCCAAGTGGGTCCTGAAAACTGACACCCAGAACAGTGGCTTGTGAGTTTTGTTTCCCCGGGAAAAAGCCTGGACAATGGTTCAGGGTCCTGCGGCCTTAAATTGCCGGGTGCCTCCTGGAATTGCACCTCTCGCAGGACACATCCCAGACGCAAGGTGGCACCAGTTCCAACTTGGTCTGGTTTGAGAGTGCCAATAAAGTTCTGAAAACTGACACCCAGAACAACGGCTTGTGAGTTTTGTTTCCCAAGGAAAAAGCCTGTACAATGGTTCAGGGTTCTGATCCTTTAAATTGCCGGGTGCCTCCTGGAATTCGGCCTCTCGCAGGATGCCTCCCAGACGCAAGGTGGCACCAGTTCCAACTTGGTCTGGTTTAAGAGTGCCAAGTGGGTCCTGAAAACTGACACCCAGAACAGTGGCTTGTGAGTTTTGTTTCCCAGGGAAAAAGCCTGTACAATGGTACAGGGTCCTGCGGCCTTAAATTGCCGGGTGCCTCCTGGAATTCAGCCTCTCGCAGGATGCCTCCCAGACGCAAAGTGGCACCAGTGCCAACTTGGTCTGGTTTAAGAGTGCCAAGTGTGTCCTGAAAACTGACACCCAGAACAGTGGCTTGTGAGTTTTGTTTCCCAGGGAAAAAGCCTGTACAATGGTTCAGGGTCCTGCGGCCTTAAATTGCCTGGTGCCTCCTGGAATTCGGCCTCTCGCAGGATGCCTCCCAGATGCAAGGTGGCACCAGTTCAAACTTAGTCTGGTTTGAGAGTGCCAAGTGGGTCCTGAAAACTGACACCCAGAACAGTGGCTTGTGAGTTTTGTTTCCCAGGGAAAAAGCCTGTACAATTGTTCAGGGGCCTGAGGCCTTAAATTGCCGAGTGCCTCCTGGAATTCGGGCTCTCGTAGAATGTCTTCGAGACGCAAGGTGGCACCAGTTCCAACTTGGTCTGGTTTGAGAGTGCCAAGTGGGTCCTGAAAACTGACACCCAGAACAGTGGCTTGTGAGTTTTGTTTCCCAGGGAAAAAGCCTGTACAATGGTTCAGGGGCCTGAGGCCTTAAATTGCCGGGTGCCTCCTGGAATTGCCCCTCTCGCAGGATGCCTCCCAGACGCAAGGTGGCACCAGTTCCAGCTTGGTCTGGTTTGAGAGTGCCAATAAAGTTCTGAAAACTGACACCCAGGACAATGGCTTGTGAGTTTTGTTTCCCAGAGAAAAATCCTGTACAATGGTTCAGGGTCCTGCGGCCTTAAATTGCCTGGTGCCTCCTGGAATTCGGCCTCTCGCAGGATGCCTCCCCGATGCAAGGTGGCACCAGTTCAAACTTAGTCTGGTTTGAGAGTGCCAAGTGGGTCCTGAAAACTGACACCCAGAACAGTGGCTTGTGAGTTTTGTTTCCCAGGGAAAAAGCCTGTACAATTGTTCAGGGGCCTGAGGCCTTAAATTGCCGGGTGCCTCCTGGAATTGCCCCTCTCGCAGGATGCCTCCCAGACGCAAGGTGGCACCAGTTCCAGCTTGGTCTGGTTTGAGAGTGCCAATAAAGTTCTGAAAACTGACACCCAGGACAATGGCTTGTGAGTTTTGTTTCCCAGAGAAAAATCCTGTACATCAGTTCAGGGGCCTGAGGCCTTAAATTGCCGGGTGCCTCCTGAAATTCGGCCTCTCGCAAGATGCCTCCCAGACGCAAGCTGGAACCAGTGCCAACTTGGTCTGGTTTGAGAGTGCCAAGTGGGTCCTGAAAACTGACACCCAGAACAGTGGCTTGTGAGTTTTGTTTCCCCGGGAAAAAGCCTGGACAATGGTTCAGGAGCCTGCGGCCTTAAATTGCCGGGTGCCTCCTGGAATTGCACCTCTCGAAGGACGCATCCCAGACGCAAGGTGGCACCAGTTCCAACTTGGTCTGGTTTAAGAGTGCCAAGTGGGTCCTGAAAACTGACACCCAGAACAGTGGCTTGTGAGTTTTGTTTCCCAGGGAAAAAGCCTGTACAATGGTTCAGGGGCCTGAGGCCTTAAATTGCCGGGTGCCTCCTGGAATTCGGTTTCTCGCAGGATGCCTCCCAGACGCAAGGTGGAACCAGTTCCAACTTGGTCTGGTTTGAGAGTGCCAAGTGTGTCCTGAAAACTGACACCCAGAACAGTGGCTTGTGAGTTTTGTTTCCCAGGGAAAAATCCTGTACAGCAGTTCAGGGGCCTGAGGCCTTAAATTGCCGGGTGCCTCCTGAAATTCGGCCTCTCGCACGATGCCTCCCAGACGCAAGGAGGAACCAGTGCCAACTTGGTCTGGTTTGAGAGTGCCAAGTGGGTCCTGAAAACTGACACCCAGAACAGTGGCTTCTGAGTTTTGTTTCCCAGGGAAAAAGCCTGTACAATGGTTCAGGGTCCTGCGGCATTAAATTGCCGGGTGCCTCCTGGAATTGCACCGCTCGCAGGATGCATCCCAGACGCAAGGTGGCACCAGTTCCAACTTGGTCTGGTTTAAGAGTGCCAAGTGGGTCCTGAAAACACACACCCAGAACAGTGGCTTCTGAGTTTTGTTTCCCAGGGAAAACGCCTTTACAATGGTTTAGGGTAACGCCGCCTTAAATAGCCGGGTGCCTCCTGGAGATCCGCCTCTCACAGGATGTCTTCCAGACGCAAGGTGGCACCAGTTCCAACTTGGTCTGGTTCGAGAGTGCCAAGTGTGTCCTGCAAACTGACACCCAGAACAGTGACTTGTGAATTTTGTTTCCCAGGGAAAAAGCCTAGACAATGGTTCAGGAGCCTGCGGCCTTAAATTGCCGGGTGCCTCCTGGAATTGCAACTCTCGCAGGATGCATCCCAGACGCAAGGTGGCACCAGTTCCAACTTGGTCTGGTTTAAGAGTGCCAAGTGGGTCCTGAAAACACAAACCCAGAACAGTGGCTTCTGAGTTCTGTTTCCCAGGGAAAAAGCCTGTAGAATGGTACAGGGTCCTGCGGCATTAAATTGCCGGGTGCCTCCTTGAATTCAGCCTCTCGCAGGATGCCTCCCAGACGCAAAGTGGCACCAGTGCAAACTTGGTCTGGTTTAAGAGTGCCAAGTGTGTCCTGAAAACTGACACCCGGAACAGTGACTTGTGAGTGTTGTTTCCCTGGGAAAACGCCTGTACAATGGTTCAGGGGCCTGAGGCCTTAAATTGCCGGGTGCCTCCTGGAATTGCTCCTCTCGCAGGATGCCTCCCAGACGCAAGGTGGCACCAGTTCCAACTTGGTCTGGTTTGAGAGTGCTAAGTGGGTCCTGCAAACTGACACCCAGAACAGTGGCTTCTGAGTTTTGTTTCCCAGGGAAAACCTGTACAATTGTTCAGGGTTCTGATCCCTTAAATTGCCGGGTGCCTCCTGGAATTCAACCTCTCGCAGGATGCCTCCCAGACGCAAGGTGGCACCAGTTCCAACTTCGTCTGGTTTGAGAGTGCCAAGTGTGTCCTGCAAATTGACACCCAGAACAGTGGCTTCTGAGTTTTGTTTCCCAGGGAAAAAGCCTGTACAATGGTTCAGGGTCCTGCGGCATTAAATTGCCGGGTGCCTCCTGGAATTGCACCGCTCGCAGGATGCATCCCAGACGCAAGGTGGCACCAGTTCCAACTTGGTCTGGTTTAAGAGTGCCAAGTGGGTCCTGAAAACACACACCCAGAACAGTGGCTTCTGAGTTTTGTTTCCCAGGGAAAACGCCTTTACAATGGTTTAGGGTAACGCCGCCTTAAATAGCCGGGTGCCTCCTTGAGATCCGCCTCTCACAGGATGTCTTCCCAGACGCAAGGTGGCACCAGTTCCAACTTGGTCTGGTTTGAGAGTGCCAAGTGTGTCCTGCAAACTGACACCCAGAACAGTGACTTGTGAATTTTGTCTCCCAGGGAAAAAGCCTAGACAATGGTTCAGGAGCCTGCGGCCTTAAATTGCCGGGTGCCTCCTGGAATTGCAACTCTCGCAGGATGCATCCCAGACGCAAGGTGGCACCAGTTCCAACTTGGTCTGGTTCGAGAGTGCCAAGTGGGTCCTGCAAACTGACACCCAGAACAGTGGCTTCTGAGTTTTGTTTCCCAGGGAAAAAGCCTGTAGAATGGTACAGGGTCCTGCGGCATTAAATTGCCGGGTGCCTCCTTGAATTCAGCCTCTCGCAGGATGCCTCCCATACGCAAGGTGGCACCAGTGCCAACTTGGTCTGGTTTAAGAGTGCCAAGTGTGTCCTGAAAACTGACACCCAGAACAGTGACTTGTGAGTGTTGTTTCCCAGGGAAAACGCCTTTACAATGGTTTAGGGTAACGCCGCCTTAAATACCCGGGTGCCTCCTTGAGATCCGCCTCTCACAGGATGTCTTCAATACGCAAGGTGGCACCAGTTCCAACTTGGTCTGGTTTGAGAGTGCCAAGTGTGTCCTGCAAACTGACACCCAGAACAGTGACTTGTGAATTTTGTCTCCCAGGGAAAAAGCCTAGACAATGGTTCAGGAGCCTGCGGCCTTAAATTGCCGGGTGCCTCCTGGAATTGCAACTCTCGCAGGATGCATCCCAGACGCAAGGTGGCACCAGTTCCAACTTGGTCTGGTTCGAGAGTGCCAAGTGGGTCCTGCAAACTGACACCCAGAACAGTGGCTTCTGAGTTTTGTTTCCCAGGGAAAAAGCCTGTAGAATGGTACAGGGTCCTGCGGCATTAAATTGCCGGGTGCCTCCTTGAATTCAGCCTCTCGCAGGATGCCTCCCATACGCAAGGTGGCACCAGTGCCAACTTGGTCTGGTTTGAGAGTGCTAAGTGGGTCCTGCAAACTGACACCCAGAACAGTGGCTTCTGAGTTTTGTTTCCCAGGGAAAACCTGTACAATTTTTCAGGGTTCTGATCCCTTAAATTGCCGGGTGCCTCCTGGAATTCAGCCTCTCGCAGGATGCCTCCCAGACGCAAGGTGGCACCAGTTCCAACTTCGTCTGGTTTGAGAGTGCCAAGTGTGTCCTGCAAATTGACACCCAGAACAGTGGCTTCTGAGTTTTGTTTCCCAGGGAAAAAGCCTGTACAATGGTTCAGGGTCCTGCGGCATTAAATTGCCGGGTGCCTCCTGGAATTGCACCGCTCGCAGGATGCATCCCAGACGCAAGGTGGCACCAGTTCCAACTTGGTCTGGTTTAAGAGTGCCAAGTGGGTCCTGAAAACACACACCCAGAACAGTAGCTTCTGAGTTTTGTTTCCCAGGGAAAACGCCTTTACAATGGTTTAGGGTAACGCCGCCTTAAATAGCCGGGTGCCTCCTGGAGATCCGCCTCTCACAGGATGTCTTCCAGACGCAAGGTGGCACCAGTTCCAACTTGGTCTGGTTCGAGAGTGCCAAGTGTGTCCTGCAAACTGACACCCAGAACAGTGACTTGTGAATTTTGTTTCCCAGGGAAAAAGCCTAGACAATGGTTCAGGAGCCTGCGGCCTTAAATTGCCGGGTGCCTCCTGGAATTGCAACTCTCGCAGGATGCATCCCAGACGCAAGGTGGCACCAGTTCCAACTTGGTCTGGTTTAAGAGTGCCAAGTGGGTCCTGAAAACACAAACCCAGAACAGTGGCTTCTGAGTTCTGTTTCCCAGGGAAAAAGCCTGTAGAATGGTACAGGGTCCTGCGGCATTAAATTGCCGGGTGCCTCCTTGAATTCAGCCTCTCGCAGGATGCCTCCCAGACGCAAAGTGGCACCAGTGCAAACTTGGTCTGGTTTAAGAGTGCCAAGTGTGTCCTGAAAACTGACACCCGGAACAGTGACTTGTGAGTGTTGTTTCCCTGGGAAAACGCCTGTACAATGGTTCAGGGGCCTGAGGCCTTAAATTGCCGGGTGCCTCCTGGAATTGCTCCTCTCGCAGGATGCCTCCCAGACGCAAGGTGGCACCAGTTCCAACTTGGTCTGGTTTGAGAGTGCTAAGTGGGTCCTGCAAACTGACACCCAGAACAGTGGCTTCTGAGTTTTGTTTCCCAGGGAAAACCTGTACAATTGTTCAGGGTTCTGATCCCTTAAATTGCCGGGTGCCTCCTGGAATTCAACCTCTCGCAGGATGCCTCCCAGACGCAAGGTGGCACCAGTTCCAACTTCGTCTGGTTTGAGAGTGCCAAGTGTGTCCTGCAAATTGACACCCAGAACAGTGGCTTCTGAGTTTTGTTTCCCAGGGAAAAAGCCTGTACAATGGTTCAGGGTCCTGCGGCATTAAATTGCCGGGTGCCTCCTGGAATTGCACCGCTCGCAGGATGCATCCCAGACGCAAGGTGGCACCAGTTCCAACTTGGTCTGGTTTAAGAGTGCCAAGTGGGTCCTGAAAACACACACCCAGAACAGTGGCTTCTGAGTTTTGTTTCCCAGGGAAAACGCCTTTACAATGGTTTAGGGTAACGCCGCCTTAAATAGCCGGGTGCCTCCTTGAGATCCGCCTCTCACAGGATGTCTTCCCAGACGCAAGGTGGCACCAGTTCCAACTTGGTCTGGTTTGAGAGTGCCAAGTGTGTCCTGCAAACTGACACCCAGAACAGTGACTTGTGAATTTTGTCTCCCAGGGAAAAAGCCTAGACAATGGTTCAGGAGCCTGCGGCCTTAAATTGCCGGGTGCCTCCTGGAATTGCAACTCTCGCAGGATGCATCCCAGACGCAAGGTGGCACCAGTTCCAACTTGGTCTGGTTCGAGAGTGCCAAGTGGGTCCTGCAAACTGACACCCAGAACAGTGGCTTCTGAGTTTTGTTTCCCAGGGAAAAAGCCTGTAGAATGGTACAGGGTCCTGCGGCATTAAATTGCCGGGTGCCTCCTTGAATTCAGCCTCTCGCAGGATGCCTCCCATACGCAAGGTGGCACCAGTGCCAACTTGGTCTGGTTTAAGAGTGCCAAGTGTGTCCTGAAAACTGACACCCAGAACAGTGACTTGTGAGTGTTGTTTCCCAGGGAAAACGACTGTACAATGGTTCAGGGTCCAGCGGCCTTAAATTTCCGGGTGCCTCCTGGAATTCGGCCTCTCGCACGATGCCTCCCAGACGCAAGGTGGAACCAGTGCCAACTTGGTCTGGTTTGAGAGTGCTAAGTGGGTCCTGAAAACTGACACCCAGAACAGTGGCTTGTGAGTTTTGTTTCCCAGGGAAAAAGCCTGTACAATGGTTCAGGGGCCTGCGGCCTTAAATTGCCGGGTGCATCCTGGAGTTGCACCTCTCGCAGGATGCATCCCAGACGCAAGGTGGCACCAGTTCCAACTTGGTCTGGTTTAAGAGTGCCAAGTGGGTCCTGAAAACACACACCCAGAACAGTGGCTTCTGAGTTTTGTTTCCCAGGGAAAAAGCCTGTACAATGGTCCAGGGTTCTGATCCTTTAAATTGCCGGGTGCCTCCTGGAATTCGGCCTCTCGCAGGATGCCTCCCAGACGCAAGGTGGCACCAGTTCCAACAACGTCTGGTTCGAGCGTGCCAAGTGTGTCCTGAAAACTGACACCCAGAACAGTGGCTTGTGAGTTTTGTTTCCCAGGGAAAAAGCCTGTAGAATGGTACAGGGTCCTGCGGCCTTAAATTGCCTTGTGCCTCCTGGAATTCAGCATCTCTCAGGATGCATCCCAGACGCAAGGTGGCACCAGTGCCAACTTGGTCTGGTTTAAGAGTGCCAAGTGGGTCCTGAAAACTGACACCCAGAACAGTGGCTTGTGAGTTTTGTTTCCCCGGGAAAAAGCCTGGACAATGGTTCAGGAGCCTGCGGCCTTAAATTGCCGGGTGCCTCCTGGAATTGCACCTCTCGCAGGACGCATCCCAGACGCAAGGTGGCGCCAGTTCCAACTTGGTCTGGTTTGAGAGTGCCAATAAAGTTCTGAAAACTGACACCCAGAACAATGGCTTGTGAGTTTTCTTTCCCAGGGAAAAAGCCTGTACAATGGTTCAGGGGCCTGAGGCCTTAAATTGCCGGGTGCCTCCTGGAATTCGGTTTCTTGCAGGATGCCTCCCAGACGCAAGGTGGCACCAGTTCCAACTTGGTCTGGTTTGAGAGTGCCAGGTGGCTCCTGCAAACTGGCACCCAGAACAGTGGCTTGTGAGTTTTGTTTCCCAGGGAAAAATCCTGTACAGCAGTTCAGGGGCCTGAGGCCTTAAATTGCCGGGTGCCTCCTGAAATTCGGCCTCTCGCACGATGCCTCCCAGACGCAAGGAGGAACCAGTGCCAACTTGGTCTGGTTTGAGAGTGCCAAGTGGGTCCCGAAAACTGACACCCAGAACAGTGGCTTGTGAGTTTTGTTTCCCAGGGAAAAAGCCTGTACAATGGTTCAGGGGCCTGCAGCCTTAAATTGCCGGGTGCCTCCTGGAGTTGCACCTCTCGCAGGATGCATCCCAGACGCAAGGTGGCACCAGTTCCAACTTGGTCTGGTTTGAGAGTGCCAAGTGGGTCCTGAAAACACACACCCAGAACAGTGGCTTCTGAGTTTTGTTTCCCAGGGAAAAAGCCTGTAAAATTGTTCAGGGGCCTGAGGCCTTAAATTGCCGAGTGCCTCCTGGAATTCGGGCTCTCGCAAAATGTCTTCGAGACGCAAGGTGGCACCAGTGCAAACTTGGTCTGGTTTGAGAGTGTCAAGTGGGTCCTGAAAACTGACACCCAGAACAGTGGCTTGTGAGTTTTTTTTCCCTGGGAAAAAGCCTGGACATTGGTTCAGGAGCCTGCGGCCTTAAATTGCCGGGTGCCTCCTGGAATTGCACCTCTCGCAGGATGCATCCCAGACGCAAGGTGGCACAAGGGCCGACTTGGTCTGGTTTGAGAGTGCCAATAAAGTTCTGAAAACTGACACCCAGAACAATGGCTTGTGAGTTTTGTTTCCCACGGAAAAAGCCTGTACAATGGTTCAGGGGCCTGAGGCCTTAAATTGCCGGGAGCCTCCTGGAATTCGGCCTCTCGCAGGATGCCGCCCAGACGAAAGGTGGCACCACTTCCAACTTGGTCTGGTTCGAGAGTGCCAAGTGGGTCCTGCAAACTGACACCCAGAACAGCGGCTTGTGAGTCTTGTTTCCCAGGGAAAAAGCCTGTACAATGGTACAGGCGCCTGAGGCCTTAAATTGCCGGGTGCCTCCTGGAATTCAGCCTCTCGCAGGATGCCTGCCAGACGCAAGGTGGCACCAGTTCCAACTTGGTCTGGTTTGAGAGTGCCAAGTGTGTCCTGAAAACTGACACCCAGAACAGTGGCTTGTGAGTGTTGTTTCCCAGGGAAAAAGCCTATACAATGGTTCATGGTCCTTCGGCCTTAAATTGCCGGGTGCCTCCTGGAATTCGGCCTCTCGCAGGATGCCTCTCAGACGCAAGGTGGCACCATTGCAAACCTGGCCTGGTTTGAGAGTGCCAAGTGGGTCCTGAAAATTGACACCCAGAACAATGGCTTGTGAGTTTTGTTTCCCAGGGAAACGCCTGTACAATGCTTTAGGGTAACGCCGCCTTAAATAGCCGGGTGCCTCCTGGAGATCCGCCTCTCGCAGGATGTCTTCGAGATGCAAGGTGGCACCAGTGCCAGCTTGGTCTGGTTTGAGAGTGCCAAGTGTGTCCTGAAAACTGACACCCAGAACAGTGGCTTGTGAGTTTTGTTTCCCAGGGAAAAAGCCTGTAGAATGGTACAGGGTCCTGCGGCCTTAAATTGCCGGGTGCCTCCTGGAATTCAGCATCTCGCAGGATGCATCCCAGACGCAAAGTGGCACCAGTGCCAACTTGGTCTGGTTTAAGAGTGCCAAGTGTGTCCTGAAAACTGACACCCAGAACAGTGGCTTGTGAGTTTTGTTTCCCAGGGAAAAAGCCTGTACAATGGTTCAGGGTCCTGCGGCCTTAAATTGCCCGGTGCCTCCTGGAATTCGGCCTCTCGCAGGATGCCTCCCAGATGCAAGGTGGCACCAGTTCCAACTTGGTCTGGTTTTAGAGTGCCAAGTGGGTCCTGAAAACTGACACCCAGAACAGTGGCTTGTGAGTTTTGTTTCCCAGGGAAAAAGCCTGTACAATGGTTCAGGGGCCTGCGGCCTTAAATTGCCGGGTGCCTCCTGGAGTTGCACCTCTCGCAGGACGCATCCCAGACGCAAGGTGGCACCAGTTCCAACTTGGTCTGGATTAAGAGTGCCAAGTGGGTCCTGAAAACACACACCCAGAACAGTGGCTTCTGAGTTTTTTTTCCCAGGGAAAACCTGTACAATTGTTCAGGGTTCTGATCCTTTAAATTGCCGGCTGACTCCTGGAATTCGGCCTCTCGCAGGATGCCTCTCAGACGCAAGGTGGCACCAGTTCCAACTTGGTCTGGTTTGAGAGTGCCAGGTGGCTCCTGCAAACTGGCACCCAGAACTGTGGCTTGTAAGTTTTGTTTCCCAGGGAAAAATCCTGTACAGCAGTTCAGGGGCCTGAGGCCTTAAATTTCCGGGTGCCTCCTGAAATTCGGCCTCTCGCAAGATGCCTCCCAGACGCAAGGTGGAACCAGTGCCAACTTGGTCTGGTTTGAGAGTGCCAAGTGGGTCCTGAAAACTGACACCCAGAACAGTGGCTTGTGAGTTTTGTTTCCCCGGGAAAAAGCCTGGACAATGGTTCAGGAGCCTGCGGCCTTAAATTGCCGGGTGCCTCCTGGAATTGCACCTCTCGCAGGACGCATCCCAGACGCAAGGTGGCACCAGTTCCAACTTGGTCTGGTTTGAGAGTGCCAGGTGGCTCCTGCAAACTGGCACCCAGAACAGTGGCTTGTGAGTTTTGTTTCCCAGGGAAAAATCCTGTACAGCAGTTCAGGGGCCTGCGGCCTTAAATTGCCGGGTGCCTCCTGGAATTCGGCCTCTCGCACGATGCCTCCCAGACGCAAGGAGGAACCAGTGCCAACTTGGTCTGGTTTGAGAGTGCCAAGTGGGTCCCGAAAACTGACACCCAGAACAGTGGCTTGTGAGTTTTGTTTCCCAGGGAAAAAGCCTGTACAATGGTTCAGGGTTCTGATCCTTTAAATTGCCGGGTGCCTCCTGGAATTCGGCCTCTCGCAGGATGCCTCCCAGACGCAAGGTGGCACCAGTTCCAACTTGGTCTGGTTTAAGAGTGCCAAGTGGGTCCTGAAAACTGACACCCAGAACAGTGGCTTGTGAGTTTTGTTTCCCAGGGAAAACGCCTGTACAATTGTTCAGGGTCCTGCGGCCTTAAATTGCCTTGTGCCTCCTGGAATTCAGCATCTCGCAGGATGCCTCCCAGACGCAAAGTGGCAGCAGTGCCAACTTGGTCTGGTTTAAGAGTGCCAAGTGTGTCCTGAAAACTGACACCCAGATCAGTGGCTTGTGAGTTTTGTTTCCCAGGGAAAAAGCCTGTACAATGGTTCAGGGTCCTGCGGCCTTAAATTGCCCGGTGCCTCCTGGAATTCGGCCTCTCGCAGGATGCCTCCCAGATGCAAGGTGGCACCAGTTTCAACTTGGTCTGGTTTGAGAGTGCCAAGTGGGTCCTGAAAACTGACACCCAGAACAGTGGCTTGTGAGTTTTGTTTCCCAGGGAAACGCCTGTAAAATTGTTTAGGGTAACGTAACCTTAAATAGCCGGGTGCCTCCTGGAGATCCGCCTCTCGCAGGATGTCTTCGAGATGCAAGGTGGCACCAGTGCCAACTTGGTCTGGTTTAAGAGTGTCAAGTGGGTCCTGCAAACTGACACCCAGAACAGTGGCTTGTGAGTTTTTTTTCCCTGGGAAAAAGCCTGGACATTGGTTCAGGAGCCTGCGGCCTTAAATTGCCGGGTGCCTCCTGGAATTGCACCTCTCGCAGGATGCATCCCAGACGCAAGGTGGCACAAGGGCCGACTTGGTCTGGTTTGAGAGTGCCAATAAAGTTCTGAAAACTGACACCCAGAACAATGGCTTGTGAGTTTTGTTTCCCCGGGAAGAAGCCTGTACAATGGTTCAGGGGCCTGAGGCCTTAAATTGCCGGGTGCCTCCTGGAATTCGGTTTCTCGCAGAATGCCTCCCAGACGCAAGGTGGCACCAGTGCCAACTTGGTCTGGTTTAAGAGTGCCAAGTGGGTCCTGAAAACTGACACCCAGAACAGTGGCTTCTGAGTTTTGTTTCCCAGGGAAAACCTGTACAATTGTTCAGGGTTCTGATCCCTTAAATTGCCGGGTGCCTCCTGGAATTCGGCCTCTCGCAGGATGCCGCCCAGACGAAAGGTGGCACCACTTCCAACTTGGTCTGGTTCGAGAGTGCCAAGTGTGTCCTGCAAACTGACACTCAGAACAGCGGCTTCTGAGTTTTGTTTCCCAGGGAAAAAGCCTGTACAATGGTACAGGCGCCTGAGGCCTTAAATTGCCGGGTGCCTCCTGGAATTCGGCCTCTCGCAGGATGCCTCCCAGACGCAAGGTGGCACCATTGCAAACTTGGCCTGGTTTGAGAGTGCCAAGTGGGTCCTGAAAACTGACACCCAGAACAGTGGCTTGTGAGTTTTGTTTCCCAGGGAAACGCCTGTACAATGGTTTAGGGTAACGCCGCCTTAAATAGCCGGGTGCCTCCTGGAGATCCGCCTCTCGCAGGATGTCTTCGAGATGCAAGGTGGCACCAGTGCCAGCTTGGTCTGGTTTGAGAGTGCCAAGTGTGTCCTGCAAACTGACACCCAGAACAGTGGCTTGTGAGTTTTGTTTCCCAGGGAAAAAGCCTGTAGAATGGTACAGGGTCCTGCGGCCTTAAATTGCCTTGTGCCTCCTGGAATTCGGCCTCTCGCACGATGCCTCCCAGACGCAAGGTGGAACCAGTGCCAACTTGGTCTGGTTTGAGAGTGCCAAGTGGGTCCTGAAAACTGACACCCAGAACAGTGGCTTGTGAGTTTTGTTTCCCAGGGAAAAAGCCTGTACAATGGTTCAGGGGCCTGCGGCCTTAAATTGCCGGGTGCATCCTGGAGTTGCACCTCTCGCAGGATGCATCCCAGACGCAAGGTGGCACCAGTTCCAACTTGGTCTGGTTTAAGAGTGCCAAGTGGGTCCTGAAAACACACACCCAGAACAGTGGCTTCTGAGTTTTGTTTCCCAGGGAAAACCTGTACAATGGTCCAGGTTTCTGATCCTTTAAATTGCCGGGTGCCTCCTGGAATTCGGCCTCTCGCAGGATGCCTCCCAGACGCAAGGTGGCACCAGTTCCAACAACGTCTGGTTCGAGCGTGCCAAGTGTGTCCTGAAAACTGACACCCAGAACAGTGGCTTGTGAGTTTTGTTTCCCAGGGAAAAAGCCTGTAGAATGGTACAGGGTCCTGCGGCCTTAAATTGCCTTGTGCCTCCTGGAATTCAGCATCTCTCAGGATGCATCCCAGACGCAAAGTGGCACCAGTGCCAACTTGGTCTGGTTTAAGAGTGCCAAGTGGGTCCTGAAAACTGACACCCAGAACAGTGGCTTGTGAGTTTTGTTTCCCCGGGAAAAAGCCTGGACAATGGTTCAGGAGCCTGCGGCCTTAAATTGCCGGGTGCCTCCTGGAATTGCACCTCTCGCAGGACGCATCCCAGACGCAAGGTGGCACCAGTTCCAACTTGGTCTGGTTTGAGAGTGCCAATAAAGTTCTGAAAACTGACACCCAGAACAATGGCTTGTGAGTTTTGTTTCCCAGGGAAAAAGCCTGTACAATGGTTCAGGGGCCTGAGGCCTTAAATTGCCGGGTGCCTCCTGGAATTCGGTTTCTCGCAGGATGCCTCCCAGACGCAAGGTGGCACCAGTTCCAACTTGGTCTGGTTTGAGAGTGCCAGGTGGCTCCTGCAAACTGGCACCCAGAACAGTGGCTTGTGAGTTTTGTTTCCCAGGGAAAAATCCTGTACAGCAGTTCAGGGGCCTGAGGCCTTAAATTGCCGGGTGCCTCCTGAAATTCGGCCTCTCGCATGATGCCTCCCAGACGCAAGGAGGAACCAGTGCCAACTTGGTCTGGTTTGAGAGTGCCAAGTGGGTCCCGAAAACTGACACCCAGAACAGTGGCTTGTGAGTTTTGTTTCCCAGGGAAAAAGCCTGTACAATGGTTCAGGGGCCTGCAGCCTTAAATTGCCGGGTGCCTCCTGGAGTTGCACCTCTCGCAGGATGCATCCCAGACGCAAGGTGGCACCAGTTCCAACTTGGTCTGGTTTGAGAGTGCCAAGTGGGTCCTGAAAACACACACCCAGAACAGTGGCTTCTGAGTTTTGTTTCCCAGGGAAAACCTGTACAATTGTCCAGGGTTCTGATCCTTTAAATTGCCGGGTGCCTCCTGGAATTCGGCCTCTCGCAGGATGCCTCCCAGACGCAAGGTGGCACCAGTTCCAACTTAGTCTGGTTTAAGAGTGCCAAGTGGGTCCTGAAAACTGACACCCAGAACAGTGGCTTGTGAGTTTTGTTTCCCAGGGAAAAAGCCTGTAGAATGGTACAGGGTCCTGCGGCCTTAAATTGCCTTGTGCCTCCTGGAATTCAGCATCTCGCAGGATGCCTCCCAGACGCAAAGTGGCACCAGTGCCAACTTGGTCTGGTTTAAGAGTGCCAAGTGTGTCCTGAAAACTTACACCCAGAACAGTGGCTTGTGAGTTTTGTTTCCCAGGGAAAAAGCCTGTACAATGGTTCAGGGTCCTGCGGCCTTAAATTGCCCGGTGCCTCCTGGAATTCGGCCTCTCGCAGGATGCCTCCCAGATGCAAGGTGGCACCAGTTCCAACTTGGTCTGGTTTAAGAGTGCCAAGTGGGTCCTGAAAACTGACACCCAGAACAGTGGCTTGTGAGTTTTGTTTCCCAGGGAAAAAGCCTGTACAATGGTTCAGGGTCCTGCGGCCTTAAATTGCCGGGTACCTCCTGGAATTGCGCCTCTCGCAGGATGCCTCCCAGATGCAAGGTGGCACCAGTTTCAACTTGGTCTGGTTTGAGAGTGCCAAGTGGGTCCTGAAAACTGACACCCAGAACAGTGGCTTGTGAGTTTTGTTTCCCAGGGAAATGCCTGTAAAATTGTTTAGGGTAACGCCACCTTAAATAGCCGGGTGCCTCCTGGAGATCCGCCTCTCGCAGGATGTCTTCGAGATGCAAGGTGGCACCAGTGCCAACTTGGTCTGGTTTGAGAGTGTCAAGTGGGTCCTGCAAACTGACACCCAGAACAGTGGCTGGTGAGTTTTTTTTCCCTGGGAAAAAGCCTGGACATTGGTTCAGGAGCCTGCGGCCTTAAATTGCCCGGTGCCTCCTGGAATTGCACCTCTCGCAGGATGCATCCCAGACGCAAGGTGGCACAAGGGCCGACTTGGTCTGGTTTGAGAGTGCCAATAAAGTTCTGAAAACTGACATCCAGAACAATGGCTTGTGAGTTTTGTTTCCCACGGAAAAAGCCTGTACAATGGTTCAGGGGCCTGAGGCCTTAAATTGCTGGGAGCCTCCTGGAATTCGGCCTCTCGCAGGATGCCGCCCAGACGAAAGGTGGCACCACTTCCAACTTGGTCTGGTTCGAGAGTGCCAAGTGGGTCCTGCAAACTGACACCCAGAACAGCGGCTTCTGAGTTTTGTTTTTCAGGGAAAAAGCCTGTACAATGGTACAGGCGCCTGAGGCCTTAAATTGCCGGGTGCCTCCTAGAATTCAGCCTCTCGCAGGATGCCTGCCAGACGCAAGGTGGCACCAGTTCCAACTTGGTCTGGTTTGAGAGTGCCAAGTGTGTCCTGAAAACTGACACCCAGAACAGTGGCTTGTGAGTGTTGTTTCCCAGGGAAAAAGCCTATACAATGGTTCATGGTCCTGCGGCCTTAAATTGCCGGGTGCCTCCTGGAATTCGGCCTCTCGCAGGATGCCTCTCAGACGCAAGGTGGCACCATTGCAAACTTGGCCTGGTTTGAGAGTGCCAAGTGGGTCCTGAAAACTGACACCCAGAACAATGGCTTGTGAGTTTTGTTTCCCAGGGAAACGCATGTACAATGCTTAAGGGTAACGCCGCCTTAAATAGCCGGGTGCCTCCTGGAGATCCGCCTCTCGCAGGATGTCTTCGAGATGCAAGGTGGCACCAGTGCCAGCTTGGTCTGGTTTGAGAGTGCCAAGTGTGTCCTGAAAACTGACACCCAGAACAGTGGCTTGTGAGTTTTGTTTCCCAGGGAAAAAGCCTGTAGAATGGTACAGGGTCCTGCGGCCTTAAATTGCCGGGTACCTCCTGGAATTCAGCATCTCGCAGGATGCATCCCAGACGCAAAGTGGCACCAGTGCCAACTTGGTCTGGTTTTAGAGTGCCAAGTGGGTCCTGAAAACTGACACCCAGAACAGTGGCTTGTGAGTTTTGTTTCCCAGGGAAAAAGCCTGTACAATGGTTCAGGGGCCTGCGGCCTTAAATTGCCGGGTGCCTCCTGGAGTTGCACCTCTCGCAGGACGCATCCCAGACGCAAGGTGGCACCAGTTCCAACTTGGTCTGGATTAAGAGTGCCAAGTGGGTCCTGAAAACACACACCCAGAACAGTGGCTTCTGAGTTTTTTTTCCCAGGGAAAACCTGTACAATTGTTCAGGGTTCTGATCCTTTAAATTGCCGGCTGACTCCTGGAATTCGGCCTCTCGCAGGATGCCTCCCAGACGCAAGGTGGCACCAGTTCCAACTTGGTCTGGTTTGAGAGTGCCAGGTGGCTCCTGCAAACTGGCACCCAGAACTGTGGCTTGTAAGTTTTGTTTCCCAGGGAAAAATCCTGTACAGCAGTTCAGAAGCCTGAGGCCTTAAATTTCCGGGTGCCTCCTGAAATTCGGCCTCTCGCAAGATGCCTCCCAGACGCAAGGTGGAACCAGTGCCAACTTGGTCTGGTTTGAGAGTGCCAAGTGGGTCCTGAAAACTGACACCCAGAACAGTGGCTTGTGAGTTTTGTTTCCCCGGGAAAAAGCCTGGACAATGGTTCAGGAGCCTGCGGCCTTAAATTGCCGGGTGCCTCCTGGAATTGCACCTGTCGCAGGACGCATCCCAGACGCAAGGTGGCACCAGTTCCAACTTGGTCTGGTTTGAGAGTGCCAGGTGGCTCCTGCAAACTGGCACCCAGAACAGTGGCTTGTGAGTTTTGTTTCCCAGGGAAAAATCCTGTACAGCAGTTCAGGGGCCTGAGGCCTTAAATTGCCGGGTGCCTCCTGAAATTCGGCCTCTCGCACGATGCCTCCCAGACGCAAGGAGGAACCAGTGCCAACTTGGTCTGGTTTGAGAGTGCCAAGTGGGTCCCGAAAACTGACACCCAGAACAGTGGCTTGTGAGTTTTGTTTCCCAGGGAAAAAGCCTGTACAATGGTTCAGGGTTCTGATCCTTTAAATTGCCGGGTGCCTCCTGGAATTCGGCCTCTCGCAGGATGCCTCCCAGACGCAAGGTGGCACCAGTTCCAACTTGGTCTGGTTTAAGAGTGCCAAGTGGGTCCTGAAAACTGACACCCAGAACAGTGGCTTGTGAGTTTTGTTTCCCAGGGAAAAAGCCTGTACAATGGTTCAGGGTCCTGCGGCCTTAAATTGCCGGGTACCTCCTGGAATTGCGCCTCTCGCAGGATGCCTCCCAGATGCAAGGTGGCACCAGTTTCAACTTGGTCTGGTTTGAGAGTGCCAAGTGGGTCCTGAAAACTGACACCCAGAACAGTGGCTTGTGAGTTTTGTTTCCCAGGGAAACGCCTGTAAAATTGTTTAGGGTAACGCAACCTTAAATAGCCGGGTGCCTCCTGGAGATCCGCCTCTCGCAGGATGTCTTCGAGATGCAAGGTGGCACCAGTGCCAACTTGGTCTGGTTTGAGAGTGTCAAGTGGGTCCTGCAAACTGACACCCAGAACAGTGGCTTGTGCGTTTTTTTTCCCTGGGAAAAAGCCTGGACATTGGTTCAGGAGCCTGCGGCCTTAAATTGCCGGGTGCCTCCTGGAATTGCACCTCTCGCAGGATGCATCCCAGACGCAAGGTGGCACAAGGGCCGACTTGGTCTGGTTTGAGAGTGCCAATAAAGTTCTGAAAACTGACACCCAGAACAATGGCTTGTGAGTTTTGTTTCCCCGGGAAGAAGCCTGTACAATGGTTCAGGGGCCTGAGGCCTTAAATTGCCGGGTGCCTCCTGGAATTCGGTTTCTCGCAGGATGCATCCCAGACGCAAGGTGGCACCAGTTCCAACTTGGTCTGGTTTAAGAGTGCCAAGTGGGTCCTGAAAACACACACCCAAAACAGTGGCTTCTGAGTTTTGTTTCCCAGGGAAAACCTGTACAATGGTCCAGGTTTCTGATCCTTTAAATTGCCGGGTGCCTCCTGGAATTCGGCCTCTCGCAGGATGCCTCCCAGACGCAAGGTGGCACCAGTTCCAACAACGTCTGGTTCGAGCGTGCCAAGTGTGTCCTGAAAACTGACACCCAGAACAGTGGCTTGTGAGTTTTGTTTCCCAGGGAAAAAGCCTGTAGAATGGTACAGGGTCCTGCGGCCTTAAATTGCCTTGTGCCTCCTGGAATTCAGCATCTCTCAGGATGCATCCCAGACGCAAAGTGGCACCAGTGCCAACTTGGTCTGGTTTAAGAGTGCCAAGTGGGTCCTGAAAACTGACACCCAGAACAGTGGCTTGTGAGTTTTGTTTCCCCGGGAAAAAGCCTGGACAATGGTTCAGGAGCCTGCGGCCTTAAATTGCCGGGTGCCTCCTGGAATTGCACCTCTCGCAGGACGCATCCCAGACGCAAGGTGGCACCAGTTCCAACTTGGTCTGGTTTGAGAGTGCCAATAAAGTTCTGAAAACTGACACCCAGAACAATGGCTTGTGAGTTTTGTTTCCCCGGGAAAAAGCCTGTACAATGGTTCAGGGGCCTGAGGCCTTAAATTGCCGGGTGCCTCCTGGAATTCGGTTTCTCGCAGGATGCCTCCCAGACGCAAGGTGGCACCAGTTCCAACTTGGTCTGGTTTGAGAGTGCCAGGTGGCTCCTGCAAACTGGCACCCAGAACAGTGGCTTGTGAGTTTTGTTTCCCAGGGAAAAATCCTGTACAGCAGTTGAGGGGCCTGAGGCCTTAAATTGCCGGGTGCCTCCTGAAATTCGGCCTCTCGCATGATGCCTCCCAGACGCAAGGAGGAACCAGTGCCAACTTGGTCTGGTTTGAGAGTGCCAAGTGGGTCCCGAAAACTGACACCCAGAACAGTGGCTTGTGAGTTTTGTTTCCCAGGGAAAAAGCCTGTACAATGGTTCAGGGGCCTGCAGCCTTAAATTGCCGGGTGCCTCCTGGAGTTGCACCTCTCGCAGGATGCATCCCAGACGCAAGGTGGCACCAGTTCCAACTTGGTCTGGTTTGAGAGTGCCAAGTGGGTCCTGAAAACACACACCCAGAACAGTGGCTTCTGAGTTTTGTTTCCCAGGGAAAACCTGTACAATTGTCCAGGGTTCTGATCCTTTAAATTGCCGGGTGCCTCCTGGAATTCGGCCTCTCGCAGGATGCCTCCCAGACGCAAGGTGGCACCAGTTCCAACTTAGTCTGGTTTAAGAGTGCCAAGTGGGTCCTGAAAACTGACACCCAGAACAGTGGCTTGTGAGTTTTGTTTCCCAGGGAAAAAGCCTGTAGAATGGTACAGGGTCCTGCGGCCTTAAATTGCCTTGTGCCTCCTGGAATTCAGCATCTCGCAGGATGCCTCCCAGACGCAAAGTGGCACCAGTGCCAACTTGGTCTGGTTTAAGAGTGCCAAGTGTGTCCTGAAAACTTACACCCAGAACAGTGGCTTGTGAGTTTTGTTTCCCAGGGAAAAAGCCTGTACAATGGTTCAGGGTCCTGCGGCCTTAAATTGCCCGGTGCCTCCTGGAATTCGGCCTCTCGCAGGATGCCTCCCAGATGCAAGGTGGCACCAGTTCCAACTTGGTCTGGTTTAAGAGTGCCAAGTGGGTCCTGAAAACTGACACCCAGAACAGTGGCTTGTGAGTTTTGTTTCCCAGGGAAAAAGCCTGTACAATGGTTCAGGGTCCTGCGGCCTTAAATTGCCGGGTACCTCCTGGAATTGCGCCTCTCGCAGGATGCCTCCCAGATGCAAGGTGGCACCAGTTTCAACTTGGTCTGGTTTGAGAGTGCCAAGTGGGTCCTGAAAACTGACACCCAGAACAGTGGCTTGTGAGTTTTGTTTCCCAGGGAAACGCCTGTAAAATTGTTTAGGGTAACGCCACCTTAAATAGCCGGGTGCCTCCTGGAGATCCGCCTCTCGCAGGATGTCTTCGAGATGCAAGGTGGCACCAGTGCCAACTTGGTCTGGTTTGAGAGTGTCAAGTGGGTCCTGCAAACTGACACCCAGAACAGTGGCTGGTGAGTTTTTTTTCCCTGGGAAAAAGCCTGGACATTGGTTCAGGAGCCTGCGGCCTTAAATTGCCGGGTGCCTCCTGGAATTGCACCTCTCGCAGGATGCATCCCAGACGCAAGGTGGCACAAGGGCCGACTTGGTCTGGTTTGAGAGTGCCAATAAAGTTCTGAAAACTGACACCCAGAACAATGGCTTGTGAGTTTTGTTTCCCACGGAAAAAGCCTGTACAATGGTTCAGGGGCCTGAGGCCTTAAATTGCTGGGAGCCTCCTGGAATTCGGCCTCTCGCAGGATGCCGCCCAGACGAAAGGTGGCACCACTTCCAACTTGGTCTGGTTCGAGAGTGCCAAGTGGGTCCTGCAAACTGACACCCAGAACAGCGGCTTCTGAGTTTTGTTTTTCAGGGAAAAAGCCTGTACAATGGTACAGGCGCCTGAGGCCTTAAATTGCCGGGTGCCTCCTAGAATTCAGCCTCTCGCAGGATGCCTGCCAGACGCAAGGTGGCACCAGTTCCAACTTGGTCTGGTTTGAGAGTGCCAAGTGTGTCCTGAAAACTGACACCCAGAACAGTGGCTTGTGAGTGTTGTTTCCCAGGGAAAAAGCCTATACAATGGTTCATGGTCCTGCGGCCTTAAATTGCCGGGTGCCTCCTGGAATTCGGCCTCTCGCAGGATGCCTCTCAGACGCAAGGTGGCACCATTGCAAACTTGGCCTGGTTTGAGAGTGCCAAGTGGGTCCTGAAAACTGACACCCAGAACAATGGCTTGTGAGTTTTGTTTCCCAGGGAAACGCATGTACAATGCTTAAGGGTAACGCCGCCTTAAATAGCCGGGTGCCTCCTGGAGATCCGCCTCTCGCAGGATGTCTTCGAGATGCAAGGTGGCACCAGTGCCAGCTTGGTCTGGTTTGAGAGTGCCAAGTGTGTCCTGAAAACTGACACCCAGAACAGTGGCTTGTGAGTTTTGTTTCCCAGGGAAAAAGCCTGTAGAATGGTACAGGGTCCTGCGGCCTTAAATTGCCGGGTGCCTCCTGGAATTCAGCATCTCGCAGGATGCATCCCAGACGCAAAGTGGCACCAGTGCCAACTTGGTCTGGTTTTAGAGTGCCAAGTGGGTCCTGAAAACTGACACCCAGAACAGTGGCTTGTGAGTTTTGTTTCCCAGGGAAAAAGCCTGTACAATGGTTCAGGGGCCTGCGGCCTTAAATTGCCGGGTGCCTCCTGGAGTTGCACCTCTCGCAGGACGCATCCCAGACGCAAGGTGGCACCAGTTCCAACTTGGTCTGGATTAAGAGTGCCAAGTGGGTCCTGAAAACACACACCCAGAACAGTGGCTTCTGAGTTTTTTTTCCCAGGGAAAACCTGTACAATTGTTCAGGGTTCTGATCCTTTAAATTGCCGGCTGACTCCTGGAATTCGGCCTCTCGCAGGATGCCTCCCAGACGCAAGGTGGCACCAGTTCCAACTTGGTCTGGTTTGAGAGTGCCAGGTGGCTCCTGCAAACTGGCACCCAGAACTGTGGCTTGTAAGTTTTGTTTCCCAGGGAAAAATCCTGTACAGCAGTTCAGGGGCCTGAGGCCTTAAATTTCCGGGTGCCTCCTGAAATTCGGCCTCTCGCAAGATGCCTCCCAGACGCAAGGTGGAACCAGTGCCAACTTGGTCTGGTTTGAGAGTGCCAAGTGGGTCCTGAAAACTGACACCCAGAACAGTGGCTTGTGAGTTTTGTTTCCCCGGGAAAAAGCCTGGACAATGGTTCAGGGTCCTGCGGCCTTAAATTGCCGGGTGCCTCCTGGAATTGCACCTGTCGCAGGACGCATCCCAGACGCAAGGTGGCACCAGTTCCAACTTGGTCTGGTTTGAGAGTGCCAGGTGGCTCCTGCAAACTGGCACCCAGAACAGTGGCTTGTGAGTTTTGTTTCCCAGGGAAAAATCCTGTACAGCAGTTCAGGGGCCTGAGGCCTTAAATTGCCGGGTGCCTCCTGAAATTCGGCCTCTCGCACGATGCCTCCCAGACGCAAGGAGGAACCAGTGCCAACTTGGTCTGGTTTGAGAGTGCCAAGTGGGTCCTGAAAACTTACACCCAGAACAGTGGCTTGTGAGTTTTGTTTCCCAGGGAAAAAGCCTGTACAATGGTTCAGGGTTCTGATCCTTTAAATTGCCGGGTGCCTCCTGGAATTCGGCCTCTCGCAGGATGCCTCCCAGACGCAAGGTGGCACCAGTTCCAACTTGGTCTGGTTTAAGAGTGCCAAGTGTGTCCTGAAAACTGACACCCAGATCAGTGGCTTGTGAGTTTTGTTTCCCAGGGAAAAAGCCTGTACAATGGTTCAGGGTCCTGCGGCCTTAAATTGCCGGGTACCTCCTGGAATTGCGCCTCTCGCAGGATGCCTCCCAGATGCAAGGTGGCACCAGTTTCAACTTGGTCTGGTTTGAGAGTGCCAAGTGGGTCCTGAAAACTGACACCCAGAACAGTGGCTTGTGAGTTTTGTTTCCCAGGGAAACGCCTGTAAAATTGTTTAGGGTAACGCAACCTTAAATAGCCGGGTGCCTCCTGGAGATCCGCCTCTCGCAGGATGTCTTCGAGATGCAAGGTGGCACCAGTGCCAACTTGGTCTGGTTTGAGAGTGTCAAGTGGGTCCTGCAAACTGACACCCAGAACAGTGGCTTGTGCGTTTTTTTTCCCTGGGAAAAAGCCTGGACATTGGTTCAGGAGCCTGCGGCCTTAAATTGCCGGGTGCCTCCTGGAATTGCACCTCTCGCAGGATGCATCCCAGACGCAAGGTGGCACAAGGGCCGACTTGGTCTGGTTTGAGAGTGCCAATAAAGTTCTGAAAACTGACACCCAGAACAATGGCTTGTGAGTTTTGTTTCCCCGGGAAGAAGCCTGTACAATGGTTCAGGGGCCTGAGGCCTTAAATTGCCGGGTGCCTCCTGGAATTCGGTTTCTCGCAGAATGCCTCCCAGACGCAAGGTGGCACCAGTGCCAACTTGGTCTGGTTTAAGAGTGCCAAGTGGGTCCTGAAAACTGACACCCAGAACAGTGGCTTCTGAGTTTTGTTTCCCAGGGAAAACCTGTACAATTGTTCAGGGTTCTGATCCCTTAAATTGCCGGGTGCCTCCTGGAATTCGGCCTCTCGCAGGATGCCGCCCAGACGAAAGGTGGCACCACTTCCAACTTGGTCTGGTTCGAGAGTGCCAAGTGTGTCCTGAAAACTGACACCCAGAACAGTGGCTTGTGAGTGTTGTTTCCCAGGGAAAAAGCCTGTACAATGGTACAGGCGCCTGAGGCCTTAAATTGCCGGGTGCCTCCTGGAATTCGGCCTCTCGCAGGATGCCTCCCAGACGCAAGGTGGCAACATTGCAAACTTGGCTTGGTTTGAGAGTGCCAAGTGGGTCCTGAAAACTGACACCCAGAACAGTGGCTTGTGAGTTTTGTTTCCCAGGGAAACGCCTGTACAATGCTTAAGGGTAACGCCGCCTTAAATAGCCGGGTGCCTCCTGGAGATCCGCCTCTCGCAGGATGTCTTCGAGATGCAAGGTGGCACCAGTGCCAGCTTGGTCTGGTTTGAGAGTGCCAAGTGTGTCCTGCAAACTGACACCCAGAACAGTGGCTTGTGAGTTTTGTTTCCCAGGGAAAAAGCCTGTAGAATGGTACAGGGTCCTGCGGCCTTAAATTGCCTTGTGCCTCCTGGAATTCAGCATCTCGCAGGATGCATCCCAGACGCAAAGTGGCACCAGTGCCAACTTGGTCTGGTTTAAGAATGCCAAGTGTGTCCTGAAAACTGACACCCAGAACAATGGCTTGTGAGTTTTGTTTCCCAGGGAAAAAGCCTGTACAATGGTTCAGGGTCCTGCGGCCTTAAATTTCCCGGTGCCTCCTGGAATTCGGCCTCTCGCAGGATGCCTCCCAGATGCAAGGTGGCACCAGTTCCAACTTGGTCTGGTTTTAGAGTGCCAAGTGGGTC
Organism: Fringilla coelebs; assembly: GCF_963513975.1. Classification (NCBI taxonomy): domain Eukaryota; kingdom Metazoa; phylum Chordata; class Aves; order Passeriformes; family Fringillidae; genus Fringilla; species Fringilla coelebs. The sequence continues at coordinate 557,446 of NW_028167587.1, read as the reverse complement.
CTGAAAACTGACACCCAGAACAGTGGCTTGTGAGTTTTGTTTCCCAGGGAAAAAGCCTGTACAATGGTTCAGGGGCCTGCGGCCTTAAATTGCCGGGTGCCTCCTGGAGTTGCACCTCTCGCAGGATGCATCCCAGACGCAAGGTGGCACCAGTTCCAACTTGGTCTGGTTTAAGAGTGCCAAGTGGGTCCTGAAAACACACACCCAGAACAGTGGCTTCTGAGTTTTGTTTCCCAGGGAAAAAGCCTGTAGAATGGTACAGGGTCCTGCGGCATTAAATTGCCGGGTGCCTCCTTGAATTCAGCCTCTCGCAGGATGCCTCCCAGAAGCAAAGTGGCACCAGTGCCAACTTGGTCTGGTTTAAGAGTGCCAAGTGGGTCCTGAAAACTGACACCCAGAACAGTGACTTGTGAGTGTTGTTTCCCAGGGAAAAACGCCTGTACAATGGTTCAGGGTCCTGCGGCCTTAAATTTCCGGGTGCCTCCTGGAATTCGGCCTCACGCAGGATGCCTCCCAGACGCAAGGTGGCACCAGTTCCAACTTGGTCTGGTTTGAGAGTGCCAGGTGGCTCCTGCAAACTGGCACCCAGAACAGGGGCTTCTTAGTTTTGTTTCCCAGGGAAAAATCCTGTACAGCAGTTCAGGGGCCTGAGGCCTTAAATTGCCGGGTGCCTCCTGAAATTCGGCCTCTCGCAAGATGCCTCCCAGACGCAAGGTGGAACCAGTGCCAACTTGGTCTGGTTTGAGAGTGCCAAGTGGGTCCTGAAAACTGACACCCAGAACAGTGGCTTGTGAGTTTTGTTTCCCCGGGAAAAAGCCTGGACAATGGTTCAGGGTCCTGCGGCCTTAAATTGCCGGGTGCCTCCTGGAATTGCACCTGTCGCAGGACGCATCCCAGACGCAAGGTGGCACCAGTTCCAACTTGGTCTGGTTTGAGAGTGCCAGGTGGCTCCTGCAAACTGGCACCCAGAACAGTGGCTTGTGAGTTTTGTTTCCCAGGGAAAAATCCTGTACAGCAGTTCAGGGGCCTGAGGCCTTAAATTGCCGGGTGCCTCCTGAAATTCGGCCTCTCGCACGATGCCTCCCAGACGCAAGGAGGAACCAGTGCCAACTTGGTCTGGTTTGAGAGTGCCAAGTGGGTCCTGAAAACTTACACCCAGAACAGTGGCTTGTGAGTTTTGTTTCCCAGGGAAAAAGCCTGTACAATGGTTCAGGGTTCTGATCCTTTAAATTGCCGGGTGCCTCCTGGAATTCGGCCTCTCGCAGGATGCCTCCCAGACGCAAGGTGGCACCAGTTCCAACTTGGTCTGGTTTAAGAGTGCCAAGTGTGTCCTGAAAACTGACACCCAGATCAGTGGCTTGTGAGTTTTGTTTCCCAGGGAAAAAGCCTGTACAATGGTTCAGGGTCCTGCGGCCTTAAATTGCCGGGTACCTCCTGGAATTGCGCCTCTCGCAGGATGCCTCCCAGATGCAAGGTGGCACCAGTTTCAACTTGGTCTGGTTTGAGAGTGCCAAGTGGGTCCTGAAAACTGACACCCAGAACAGTGGCTTGTGAGTTTTGTTTCCCAGGGAAACGCCTGTAAAATTGTTTAGGGTAACGCAACCTTAAATAGCCGGGTGCCTCCTGGAGATCCGCCTCTCGCAGGATGTCTTCGAGATGCAAGGTGGCACCAGTGCCAACTTGGTCTGGTTTGAGAGTGTCAAGTGGGTCCTGCAAACTGACACCCAGAACAGTGGCTTGTGCGTTTTTTTTCCCTGGGAAAAAGCCTGGACATTGGTTCAGGAGCCTGCGGCCTTAAATTGCCGGGTGCCTCCTGGAATTGCACCTCTCGCAGGATGCATCCCAGACGCAAGGTGGCACAAGGGCCGACTTGGTCTGGTTTGAGAGTGCCAATAAAGTTCTGAAAACTGACACCCAGAACAATGGCTTGTGAGTTTTGTTTCCCCGGGAAGAAGCCTGTACAATGGTTCAGGGGCCTGAGGCCTTAAATTGCCGGGTGCCTCCTGGAATTCGGTTTCTCGCAGAATGCCTCCCAGACGCAAGGTGGCACCAGTGCCAACTTGGTCTGGTTTAAGAGTGCCAAGTGGGTCCTGAAAACTGACACCCAGAACAGTGGCTTCTGAGTTTTGTTTCCCAGGGAAAACCTGTACAATTGTTCAGGGTTCTGATCCCTTAAATTGCCGGGTGCCTCCTGGAATTCGGCCTCTCGCAGGATGCCGCCCAGACGAAAGGTGGCACCACTTCCAACTTGGTCTGGTTCGAGAGTGCCAAGTGTGTCCTGAAAACTGACACCCAGAACAGTGGCTTGTGAGTGTTGTTTCCCAGGGAAAAAGCCTGTACAATGGTACAGGCGCCTGAGGCCTTAAATTGCCGGGTGCCTCCTGGAATTCGGCCTCTCGCAGGATGCCTCCCAGACGCAAGGTGGCAACATTGCAAACTTGGCTTGGTTTGAGAGTGCCAAGTGGGTCCTGAAAACTGACACCCAGAACAGTGGCTTGTGAGTTTTGTTTCCCAGGGAAACGCCTGTACAATGCTTAAGGGTAACGCCGCCTTAAATAGCCGGGTGCCTCCTGGAGATCCGCCTCTCGCAGGATGTCTTCGAGATGCAAGGTGGCACCAGTGCCAGCTTGGTCTGGTTTGAGAGTGCCAAGTGTGTCCTGCAAACTGACACCCAGAACAGTGGCTTGTGAGTTTTGTTTCCCAGGGAAAAAGCCTGTAGAATGGTACAGGGTCCTGCGGCCTTAAATTGCCTTGTGCCTCCTGGAATTCAGCATCTCGCAGGATGCATCCCAGACGCAAAGTGGCACCAGTGCCAACTTGGTCTGGTTTAAGAATGCCAAGTGTGTCCTGAAAACTGACACCCAGAACAATGGCTTGTGAGTTTTGTTTCCCAGGGAAAAAGCCTGTACAATGGTTCAGGGTCCTGCGGCCTTAAATTTCCCGGTGCCTCCTGGAATTCGGCCTCTCGCAGGATGCCTCCCAGATGCAAGGTGGCACCAGTTCCAACTTGGTCTGGTTTTAGAGTGCCAAGTGGGTCCTGAAAACTGACACCCAGAACAGTGGCTTGTGAGTTTTGTTTCCCAGGGAAAAAGCCTGTACAATGGTTCAGGGGCCTGCGGCCTTAAATTGCCGGGTGCCTCCTGGAGTTGCACCTCTCGCAGGATGCATCCCAGACGCAAGGTGGCACCAGTTCCAACTTGGTCTGGTTTAAGAGTGCCAAGTGGGTCCTGAAAACACACACCCAGAACAGTGGCTTCTGAGTTTTGTTTCCCAGGGAAAAAGCCTGTAGAATGGTACAGGGTCCTGCGGCATTAAATTGCCGGGTGCCTCCTTGAATTCAGCCTCTCGCAGGATGCCTCCCAGAAGCAAAGTGGCACCAGTGCCAACTTGGTCTGGTTTAAGAGTGCCAAGTGGGTCCTGAAAACTGACACCCAGAACAGTGACTTGTGAGTGTTGTTTCCCAGGGAAAAACGCCTGTACAATGGTTCAGGGTCCTGCGGCCTTAAATTTCCGGGTGCCTCCTGGAATTCGGCCTCACGCAGGATGCCTCCCAGACGCAAGGTGGCACCAGTTCCAACTTGGTCTGGTTTGAGAGTGCCAGGTGGCTCCTGCAAACTGGCACCCAGAACAGGGGCTTCTTAGTTTTGTTTCCCAGGGAAAAATCCTGTACAGCAGTTCAGGGGCCTGAGGCCTTAAATTGCCGGGTGCCTCCTGAAATTCGGCCTCTCGCAAGATGCCTCCCAGACGCAAGGTGGAACCAGTGCCAACTTGGTCTGGTTTGAGAGTGCCAAGTGGGTCCTGAAAACTGACACCCAGAACAGTGGCTTGTGAGTTTTGTTTCCCCGGGAAAAAGCCTGGACAATGGTTCAGGAGCCTGCGGCCTTAAATTGCCGGGTGCCTCCTGGAATTGCACCTCTCGCAGGACACATCCGAGACGCAAGGTGGCACCAGTTCCAACTTGGTCTGGTTTGAGAGTGCCAATAAAGTTCTGAAAACTGACACCCAGAACAACGGCTTGTGAGTTTTGTTTCCCAAGGAAAAAGCCTGTACAATGGTTCAGGGTTCTGATCCTTTAAATTGCCGGGTGCCTCCTGGAATTCGGCCTCTCGCAGGATGCCTCCCAGACGCAAGGTGGCACCAGTTCCAACTTGGTCTGGTTTAAGAGTGCCAAGTGGGTCCTGAAAACTGACACCCAGAACAGTGGCTTGTGAGTTTTGTTTCCCAGGGAAAAAGCCTGTACAATGGTACAGGGTCCTGCGGCCTTAAATTGCCGGGTGCCTCCTGGAATTCAGCCTCTCGCAGGATGCCTCCCAGACGCAAAGTGGCACCAGTGCCAACTTGGTCTGGTTTAAGAGTGCCAAGTGTGTCCTGAAAACTGACACCCAGAACAGTGGCTTGTGAGTTTTGTTTCCCAGGGAAAAAGCCTGTACAATGGTTCAGGGTCCTGCGGCCTTAAATTGCCTGGTGCCTCCTGGAATTCGGCCTCTCGCAGGATGCCTCCCAGATGCAAGGTGGCACCAGTTCAAACTTAGTCTGGTTTGAGAGTGCCAAGTGGGTCCTGAAAACTGACACCCAGAACAGTGGCTTGTGAGTTTTGTTTCCCAGGGAAAAAGCCTGTACAATTGTTCAGGGGCCTGAGGCCTTAAATTGCCGAGTGCCTCCTGGAATTCGGGCTCTCGTAGAATGTCTTCGAGACGCAAGGTGGCACCAGTTCCAACTTGGTCTGGTTTGAGAGTGCCAAGTGGGTCCTGAAAACTGACACCCAGAACAGTGGCTTGTGAGTTTTGTTTCCCAGGGAAAAAGCCTGTACAATGGTTCAGGGGCCTGAGGCCTTAAATTGCCGGGTGCCTCCTGGAATTGCCCCTCTCGCAGGATGCCTCCCAGACGCAAGGTGGCACCAGTTCCAGCTTGGTCTGGTTTGAGAGTGCCAATAAAGTTCTGAAAACTGACACCCAGGACAATGGCTTGTGAGTTTTGTTTCCCAGAGAAAAATCCTGTACATCAGTTCAGGGGCCTGAGGCCTTAAATTGCCGGGTGCCTCCTGAAATTCGGCCTCTCGCAAGATGCCTCCCAGACGCAAGCTGGAACCAGTGCCAACTTGGTCTGGTTTGAGAGTGCCAAGTGGGTCCTGAAAACTGACACCCAGAACAGTGGCTTGTGAGTTTTGTTTCCCCGGGAAAAAGCCTGGACAATGGTTCAGGAGCCTGCGGCCTTAAATTGCCGGGTGCCTCCTGGAATTGCACCTCTCGAAGGACGCATCCCAGACGCAAGGTGGCACCAGTTCCAACTTGGTCTGGTTTAAGAGTGCCAAGTGGGTCCTGAAAACTGACACCCAGAACAGTGGCTTGTGAGTTTTGTTTCCCAGGGAAAAAGCCTGTACAATGGTTCAGGGGCCTGAGGCCTTTAATTGCCGGGTGCCTCCTGGAATTCGGTTTCTCGCAGGATGCCTCCCAGACGCAAGGTGGAACCAGTTCCAACTTGGTCTGGTTTGAGAGTGCCAAGTGTGTCCTGAAAACTGACACCCAGAACAGTGGCTTGTGAGTTTTGTTTCCCAGGGAAAAATCCTGTACAGCAGTTCAGGGGCCTGAGGCCTTAAATTGCCGGGTGCCTCCTGAAATTCGGCCTCTCGCACGATGCCTCCCAGACGCAAGGAGGAACCAGTGCCAACTTGGTCTGGTTTGAGAGTGCCAAGTGGGTCCTGAAAACTGACACCCAGAACAGTGGCTTCTGAGTTTTGTTTCCCAGGGAAAAAGCCTGTACAATGGTTCAGGGGCCTGCGGCCTTAAATTGCCGGGTGCCTCCTGGAGTTGCACCTCTGGCAGGATGCATCCCAGACGCAAGGTGGCACCAGTTCCAACTTGGTCTGGTTTAAGAGTGCCAAGTGGGTCCTGAAAACACACACCCAGAACAGTGGCTTCTGAGTTTTGTTTCCCAGGGAAAAAGCCTGTACAATTGTCCAGGGTTCTGATCCTTTAAATTGCCGGGTGCCTCCTGGAATTCGGCCTCTCGCAGGATGCCTCCCAGACGCAAGGTGGCACCAGTTCCAACTTAGTCTGGTTCGAGAGTGCCAAGTGTGTCCTGAAAGCTGACACCCAGAACAGTGGCTTCTGAGTTTTGTTTCCCAGGGAAAAAGCCTGTAGAATGGTACAGGGTCCTGCGGCCTTAAATTGCCTTGTGCCTCCTGGAAGTCAGCATCTCGCAGGATGCCTCCCAGACGCAAAGTGGCACCAGTGCCAACTTGGTCTGGTTTAAGAGTGCCAAGTGTGTCCTGAAAACTGACACCCAGAACAGTGGCTTGTGAGTTTTGTTTCCCAGGGAAAAAGCCTGTACAATGGTTCAGGGTCCTGCGGCCTAAAATTGCCCGGTGCCTCCTGGAATTCGGCCTCTCGCAGGATGCCTCCCAGATGCAAGGTGGCACCAGTTCCAACGTGGTTTGGTTTGAGAGTGCCAAGTGGGTCCTGAAAACTGACACCCAGAACAGTGGCTTGTGAGTTTTGTTTCCCAGGGAAAAAGCCTGTACAATTGTTCAGGGGCCTGAGGCCTTAAATTGCTGAGTGCCTCCTGGAATTCGGGCTCTCGCAGGATGTCTTCGAGACGCAAGGTGGCACCAGTGCCAACTTGGTCTGGTTTGAGAGTGCCAATAAAGTTCTGAAAACTGACACCCAGGACAATGGCTTGTGAGTTTTGTTTCCCAGGGAAAAAGCCTGTACAATGGTTCAGGGGCCTGAGGCCTTAAATTGCCGGGTGCCTCCTGGAAATCAGCCTCCCGCAGGATGCCTCCCAGACGCAAGGTGGAACCAGTGCCAACTTGGTCTGGTTTGAGAGTGCCAAGTGGGTCCTGAAAACTGACACCCAGAACAGTGGCTTGTGAGTTTTGTTTCCCAGGGAAAAAGCCTGGACAATGGTTCAGGAGCCTGCGGCCTTAAATTGCCGGGTGCCTCCTGGAATTGCACCTCTTGCAGGATGCATCCCAGACGCAAGGTGGCACCAGGGCCGACTTGGTCTGGTTTGAGAGTTCCAAGTCGGTCCTGAAAACTGACACCCAGAACAGTGGCTTGTGAGTGTTGTTTCCCAGGGAAAACGCCTATACAATGGTTCAGGGTCCTGCGGCCTTAAATTGCCGGGTGCCTCCTGGAATTCGGCCTCTTGCAGGATGCCTCCCAGACGCAAGGTGGCACCAGTGCAAACTTGGTCTGGTTTGAGAGTGCCAAGTGGGTCCTGAAAACTGACACCCAGAACAGTGGCTTGTGAGTTTTGTTTCCCAGGGAAACGCCTGTACAATGGTTCAGGGTCCTGCGGCCGTAAATTTCCGGGTGCCTCCTGGAGATCCGCCTCTCGCAGGATGTCTTCGAGATGCAAGGTGGCACCAGTGCCAACTTGGTCTGGTTTGAGAGTGTCAAGTGGGTCCTGCAAACTGACGCCCAGAACAGTGGCTTGTGAGTTTTTTTTCCCTGGGAAAAAGCCTGTACAATGGTTCAGGAGCCTGCGGCCTTAAATTGCCGGGTGCCTCCTGGAATTGCACCTCTCGCAGGATGCATCCCAGACGCAAGGTGGCACAAGGGCCGACTTGGTCTGGTTTGAGAGTGCCAATAAAGTTCTGAAAACTGACACCCAGAACAATGGCTTGTGAGTTTTGTTTCCCACGGAAAAAGCCGGTACAATGGTTCACGGGCCTGAGGCCTTAAATTGCCGGGTGCCTCCTGGAATTCGGTTTCTCGCAGAATGCCTCCCAGACGCAAGGTGGTACCAGTTCCAACTTGGTCTGGTTTAAGAGTGCCAAGTGGGTCCTGAAAACTGACACCCAGAACAATGGCTTGTGAGTTTTGTTTCCCACGGAACAAGCCTGTACAATGGTACAGGCGCCTGCGGCCTTAAATTGCTGTGTGCCTCCTGGAATTGCACCTCTCGCAGGATGCATCCCAGACGCAAGGTGGCACAAGGGCCGACGTGGTCTGGTTTGAGAGTGCCAATAAAGTTCTGAAAACTGACACCCAGAACAATGGCTTGTGAGCGTTGTTTCCCAGGGAAAAAGCCTATACAATGGTTCAGGGTCCTGCGGCCTTAAATTGCCGGGTGCCTCCTGGAATTGCGCCTCTCGCAGGATGCCTCCCATACGCAAGGTGGCACCAGTGCAAACTTGGCCTGGTTTGAGAGTGCCAAGTGGGTCCTGAAAACTGACACCCAGAACAGTGGCTTGTGAGTTTTGTTTCCCAGGGAAACGCCTGTACAATTGTTTAGGGTAACGCCGCCTTAAATAGCCGGGTGCCTCCTGGAGATCCGCCTCTCGCAGGATGTCTTCGAGATGCAAGGTGGCACCAGTGCCAGCTTGGTCTGGTTTGAGAGTGTCAAGTGGGTCCTGAAAACTGACACCCAGAACAGTGGCTTGTGAGTTTTGTTTCCCAGGGAAAACGCCTGTACAATGGTTTATGGTAACGCCGCCTTAAATAACCGGGTCCCTCCTGGAATTCAGCCTCTCGCAGGATGCCTCCCAGACGCAAGGTGGCACCAGTTCCAACTTGGTCTGGTTTGAGAGTGCCAAGTGGGTCCTGAAAACTGACACCCAGAACAGGGGCTTGTGAGTTTTGTTTCCCAGGGAAAACGCCTGTACAATGGTTCAGGGGCCTGAGGCCTTAAAATGCCGGGTGCCTCCTAGAATTCAGCCTCTCGCAAGATGCCTCCCCGACGCTAGGTGGCACCAGTTCCAACTTGGTCTGGTTTAAGAGTGCCAAGTGTGTCCTGAAAACTGACACCCAGAACAGTGGCTTTTGAGTTTTGTTTCCCAGGGAAAAAGCCTGGACAATGGTTCAGGAGCCTGCGGCCTTAAATTGCCGGGTGCCTCCTGGAATTGCACCTCTTGCAGGATGCATCCCAGACGCAAGGTGGCACCAGGGCCGACTTGGTCTGGTTTGAGAGTTCCAAGTCGGTCCTGAAAACTGACACCCAGAACAGTGGCTTGTGAGTGTTGTTTCCCAGGGAAAACGCCTATACAATGGTTCAGGGTCCTGCGGCCTTAAATTGCCTTGTGCCTCCTGGAATTCAGCATCTCGCAGGATGCATCCCAGACGCAAAGTGGCACCAGTGCCAACTTGGTCTGGTTTAAGAATGCCAAGTGTGTCCTGAAAACTGACACCCAGAACAATGGCTTGTGAGTTTTGTTTCCCAGGGAAAAAGCCTGTACAATGGTTCAGGGTCCTGCGGCCTTAAATTTCCCGGTGCCTCCTGGAATTCGGCCTCTCGCAGGATGCCTCCCAGATGCAAGGTGGCACCAGTTCCAACTTGGTCTGGTTTTAGAGTGCCAAGTGGGTCCTGAAAACTGACACCCAGAACAGTGGCTTGTGAGTTTTGTTTCCCAGGGAAAAAGCCTGTACAATGGTTCAGGGGCCTGCGGCCTTAAATTGCCGGGTGCCTCCTGGAGTTGCACCTCTCGCAGGATGCATCCCAGACGCAAGGTGGCACCAGTTCCAACTTGGTCTGGTTTAAGAGTGCCAAGTGGGTCCTGAAAACACACACCCAGAACAGTGGCTTCTGAGTTTTGTTTCCCAGGGAAAAAGCCTGTAGAATGGTACAGGGTCCTGCGGCATTAAATTGCCGGGTGCCTCCTTGAATTCAGCCTCTCGCAGGATGCCTCCCAGAAGCAAAGTGGCACCAGTGCCAACTTGGTCTGGTTTAAGAGTGCCAAGTGGGTCCTGAAAACTGACACCCAGAACAGTGACTTGTGAGTGTTGTTTCCCAGGGAAAAATGCCTGTACAATGGTTCAGGGTCCTGCGGCCTTAAATTTCCGGGTGCCTCCTGGAATTCGGCCTCACGCAGGATGCCTCCCAGACGCAAGGTGGCACCAGTTCCAACTTGGTCTGGTTTGAGAGTGCCAAGTGGGTCCTGCAAACTGGCACCCAGAACAGGGGCTTCTTAGTTTTGTTTCCCAGGGAAAAATCCTGTACAGCAGTTCAGGGGCCTGAGGCCTTAAATTGCCGGGTGCCTCCTGAAATTCGGCCTCTCGCAAGATGCCTCCCAGACGCAAGGTGGAACCAGTGCCAACTTGGTCTGGTTTGAGAGTGCCAAGTGGGTCCTGAAAACTGACACCCAGAACAGTGGCTTGTGAGTTTTGTTTCCCCGGGAAAAAGCCTGGACAATGGTTCAGGGTCCTGCGGCCTTAAATTGCCGGGTGCCTCCTGGAATTGCACCTCTCGCAGGACACATCCCAGACGCAAGGTGGCACCAGTTCCAACTTGGTCTGGTTTGAGAGTGCCAATAAAGTTCTGAAAACTGACACCCAGAACAACGGCTTGTGAGTTTTGTTTCCCAAGGAAAAAGCCTGTACAATGGTTCAGGGTTCTGATCCTTTAAATTGCCGGGTGCCTCCTGGAATTCGGCCTCTCGCAGGATGCCTCCCAGACGCAAGGTGGCACCAGTTCCAACTTGGTCTGGTTTAAGAGTGCCAAGTGGGTCCTGAAAACTGACACCCAGAACAGTGGCTTGTGAGTTTTGTTTCCCAGGGAAAAAGCCTGTACAATGGTACAGGGTCCTGCGGCCTTAAATTGCCGGGTGCCTCCTGGAATTCAGCCTCTCGCAGGATGCCTCCCAGACGCAAAGTGGCACCAGTGCCAACTTGGTCTGGTTTAAGAGTGCCAAGTGTGTCCTGAAAACTGACACCCAGAACAGTGGCTTGTGAGTTTTGTTTCCCAGGGAAAAAGCCTGTACAATGGTTCAGGGTCCTGCGGCCTTAAATTGCCTGGTGCCTCCTGGAATTCGGCCTCTCGCAGGATGCCTCCCAGATGCAAGGTGGCACCAGTTCAAACTTAGTCTGGTTTGAGAGTGCCAAGTGGGTCCTGAAAACTGACACCCAGAACAGTGGCTTGTGAGTTTTGTTTCCCAGGGAAAAAGCCTGTACAATTGTTCAGGGGCCTGAGGCCTTAAATTGCCGGGTGCCTCCTGGAATTGCCCCTCTCGCAGGATGCCTCCCAGACGCAAGGTGGCACCAGTTCCAGCTTGGTCTGGTTTGAGAGTGCCAATAAAGTTCTGAAAACTGACACCCAGGACAATGGCTTGTGAGTTTTGTTTCCCAGAGAAAAATCCTGTACAATGGTTCAGGGTCCTGCGGCCTTAAATTGCCTGGTGCATCCTGGAATTCGGCCTCTCGCAGGATGCCTCCCCGATGCAAGGTGGCACCAGTTCAAACTTAGTCTGGTTTGAGAGTGCCAAGTGGGTCCTGAAAACTGACACCCAGAACAGTGGCTTGTGAGTTTTGTTTCCCAGGGAAAAAGCCTGTACAATTGTTCAGGGGCCTGAGGCCTTAAATTGCCGGGTGCCTCCTGGAATTGCCCCTCTCGCAGGATGCCTCCCAGACGCAAGGTGGCACCAGTTCCAGCTTGGTCTGGTTTGAGAGTGCCAATAAAGTTCTGAAAACTGACACCCAGGACAATGGCTTGTGAGTTTTGTTTCCCAGAGAAAAATCCTGTACATCAGTTCAGGGGCCTGAGGCCTTAAATTGCCGGGTGCCTCCTGAAATTCGGCCTCTCGCAAGATGCCTCCCAGACGCAAGCTGGAACCAGTGCCAACTTGGTCTGGTTTGAGAGTGCCAAGTGGGTCCTGAAAACTGACACCCAGAACAGTGGCTTGTGAGTTTTGTTTCCCCGGGAAAAAGCCTGGACAATGGTTCAGGAGCCTGCGGCCTTAAATTGCCGGGTGCCTCCTGGAATTGCACCTCTCGAAGGACGCATCCCAGACGCAAGGTGGCACCAGTTCCAACTTGGTCTGGTTTAAGAGTGCCAAGTGGGTCCTGAAAACTGACACCCAGAACAGTGGCTTGTGAGTTTTGTTTCCCAGGGAAAAAGCCTGTACAATGGTTCAGGGGCCTGAGGCCTTAAATTGCCGGGTGCCTCCTGGAATTCGGTTTCTCGCAGGATGCCTCCCAGACGCAAGGTGGAACCAGTTCCAACTTGGTCTGGTTTGAGAGTGCCAAGTGTGTCCTGAAAACTGACACCCAGAACAGTGGCTTGTGAGTTTTGTTTCCCAGGGAAAAATCCTGTACAGCAGTTCAGGGGCCTGAGGCCTTAAATTGCCGGGTGCCTCCTGAAATTCGGCCTCTCGCACGATGCCTCCCAGACGCAAGGAGGAACCAGTGCCAACTTGGTCTGGTTTGAGAGTGCCAAGTGGGTCCTGAAAACTGACACCCAGAACAGTGGCTTCTGAGTTTTGTTTCCCAGGGAAAAAGCCTGTACAATGGTTCAGGGGCCTGCGGCCTTAAATTGCCGGGTGCCTCCTGGAGTTGCACCTCTGGCAGGATGCATCCCAGACGCAAGGTGGCACCAGTTCCAACTTGGTCTGGTTCGAGAGTGCCAAGTGGGTCCTGAAAACACACACCCAGAACAGTGGCTTCTGAGTTTTGTTTCCCAGGGAAAACCTGTACAATTGTCCAGGGTTCTGATCCTTTAAATTGCCGGGTGCCTCCTGGAATTCGGCCTCTCGCAGGATGCCTCCCAGACGCAAGGTGGCACCAGTTCCAACTTAGTCTGGTTCGAGAGTGCCAAGTGTGTCCTGAAAGCTGACACCCAGAACAGTGGCTTCTGAGTTTTGTTTCCCAGGGAAAAAGCCTGTAGAATGGTACAGGGTCCTGCGGCCTTAAATTGCCTTGTGCCTCCTGGAAGTCAGCATCTCGCAGGATGCCTCCCAGACGCAAAGTGGCACCAGTGCCAACTTGGTCTGGTTTAAGAGTGCCAAGTGTGTCCTGAAAACTGACACCCAGAACAGTGGCTTGTGAGTTTTGTTTCCCAGGGAAAAAGCCTGTACAATGGTTCAGGGTCCTGCGGCCTAAAATTGCCCGGTGCCTCCTGGAATTCGGCCTCTCGCAGGATGCCTCCCAGATGCAAGGTGGCACCAGTTCCAACGTGGTCTGGTTTGAGAGTGCCAAGTGGGTCCTGAAAACTGACACCCAGAACAGTGGCTTGTGAGTTTTGTTTCCCAGGGAAAAAGCCTGTACAATTGTTCAGGGGCCTGAGGCCTTAAATTGCTGAGTGCCTCCTGGAATTCGGGCTCTCGCAGGATGTCTTCGAGACGCAAGGTGGCACCAGTGCCAACTTGGTCTGGTTTGAGAGTGCCAATAAAGTTCTGAAAACTGACACCCAGGACAATGGCTTGTGAGTTTTGTTTCCCAGGGAAAAAGCCTGTACAATGGTTCAGGGGCCTGAGGCCTTAAATTGCCGGGTGCCTCCTGGAAATCAGCCTCCCGCAGGATGCCTCCCAGACGCAAGGTGGAACCAGTGCCAACTTGGTCTGGTTTGAGAGTGCCAAGTGGGTCCTGAAAACTGACACCCAGAACAGTGGCTTGTGAGTTTTGTTTCCCAGGGAAAAAGCCTGGACAATGGTTCAGGAGCCTGCGGCCTTAAATTGCCGGGTGCCTCCTGGAATTGCACCTCTTGCAGGATGCATCCCAGACGCAAGGTGGCACCAGGGCCGACTTGGTCTGGTTTGAGAGTTCCAAGTCGGTCCTGAAAACTGACACCCAGAACAGTGGCTTGTGAGTGTTGTTTCCCAGGGAAAACGCCTATACAATGGTTCAGGGTCCTGCGGCCTTAAATTGCCGGGTGCCTCCTGGAATTCGGCCTCTTGCAGGATGCCTCCCAGACGCAAGTTGGCACCAGTGCAAACTTGGTCTGGTTTTAGAGTGCCAAGTGGGTCCTGAAAACTGACACCCAGAACAGTGGCTTGTGAGTTTTGTTTCCCAGGGAAAAAGCCTGTACAATGGTTCAGGGGCCTGCGGCCTTAAATTGCCGGGTGCCTCCTGGAGTTGCACCTCTCGCAGGATGCATCCCAGACGCAAGGTGGCACCAGTTCCAACTTGGTCTGGTTTAAGAGTGCCAAGTGGGTCCTGAAAACACACACCCAGAACAGTGGCTTCTGAGTTTTGTTTCCCAGGGAAAAAGCCTGTAGAATGGTACAGGGTCCTGCGGCATTAAATTGCCGGGTGCCTCCTTGAATTCAGCCTCTCGCAGGATGCCTCCCAGAAGCAAAGTGGCACCAGTGCCAACTTGGTCTGGTTTAAGAGTGCCAAGTGGGTCCTGAAAACTGACACCCAGAACAGTGACTTGTGAGTGTTGTTTCCCAGGGAAAAATGCCTGTACAATGGTTCAGGGTCCTGCGGCCTTAAATTTCCGGGTGCCTCCTGGAATTCGGCCTCACGCAGGATGCCTCCCAGACGCAAGGTGGCACCAGTTCCAACTTGGTCTGGTTTGAGAGTGCCAGGTGGCTCCTGCAAACTGGCACCCAGAACAGGGGCTTCTTAGTTTTGTTTCCCAGGGAAAAATCCTGTACAGCAGTTCAGGGGCCTGAGGCCTTAAATTGCCGGGTGCCTCCTGAAATTCGGCCTCTCGCAAGATGCCTCCCAGACGCAAGGTGGAACCAGTGCCAACTTGGTCTGGTTTGAGAGTGCCAAGTGGGTCCTGAAAACTGACACCCAGAACAGTGGCTTGTGAGTTTTGTTTCCCCGGGAAAAAGCCTGGACAATGGTTCAGGGTCCTGCGGCCTTAAATTGCCGGGTGCCTCCTGGAATTGCACCTCTCGCAGGACACATCCCAGACGCAAGGTGGCACCAGTTCCAACTTGGTCTGGTTTGAGAGTGCCAATAAAGTTCTGAAAACTGACACCCAGAACAACGGCTTGTGAGTTTTGTTTCCCAAGGAAAAAGCCTGTACAATGGTTCAGGGTTCTGATCCTTTAAATTGCCGGGTGCCTCCTGGAATTCGGCCTCTCGCAGGATGCCTCCCAGACGCAAGGTGGCACCAGTTCCAACTTGGTCTGGTTTAAGAGTGCCAAGTGGGTCCTGAAAACTGACACCCAGAACAGTGGCTTGTGAGTTTTGTTTCCCAGGGAAAAAGCCTGTACAATGGTACAGGGTCCTGCGGCCTTAAATTGCCGGGTGCCTCCTGGAATTCAGCCTCTCGCAGGATGCCTCCCAGACGCAAAGTGGCACCAGTGCCAACTTGGTCTGGTTTAAGAGTGCCAAGTGTGTCCTGAAAACTGACACCCAGAACAGTGGCTTGTGAGTTTTGTTTCCCAGGGAAAAAGCCTGTACAATGGTTCAGGGTCCTGCGGCCTTAAATTGCCTGGTGCCTCCTGGAATTCGGCCTCTCGCAGGATGCCTCCCAGATGCAAGGTGGCACCAGTTCAAACTTAGTCTGGTTTGAGAGTGCCAAGTGGGTCCTGAAAACTGACACCCAGAACAGTGGCTTGTGAGTTTTGTTTCCCAGGGAAAAAGCCTGTACAATTGTTCAGGGGCCTGAGGCCTTAAATTGCCGAGTGCCTCCTGGAATTCGGGCTCTCGTAGAATGTCTTCGAGACGCAAGGTGGCACCAGTTCCAACTTGGTCTGGTTTGAGAGTGCCAAGTGGGTCCTGAAAACTGACACCCAGAACAGTGGCTTGTGAGTTTTGTTTCCCAGGGAAAAAGCCTGTACAATGGTTCAGGGGCCTGAGGCCTTAAATTGCCGGGTGCCTCCTGGAATTGCCCCTCTCGCAGGATGCCTCCCAGACGCAAGGTGGCACCAGTTCCAGCTTGGTCTGGTTTGAGAGTGCCAATAAAGTTCTGAAAACTGACACCCAGGACAATGGCTTGTGAGTTTTGTTTCCCAGAGAAAAATCCTGTACAATGGTTCAGGGTCCTGCGGCCTTAAATTGCCTGGTGCCTCCTGGAATTCGGCCTCTCGCAGGATGCCTCCCCGATGCAAGGTGGCACCAGTTCAAACTTAGTCTGGTTTGAGAGTGCCAAGTGGGTCCTGAAAACTGACACCCAGAACAGTGGCTTGTGAGTTTTGTTTCCCAGGGAAAAAGCCTGTACAATTGTTCAGGGGCCTGAGGCCTTAAATTGCCGGGTGCCTCCTGGAATTGCCCCTCTCGCAGGATGCCTCCCAGACGCAAGGTGGCACCAGTTCCAGCTTGGTCTGGTTTGAGAGTGCCAATAAAGTTCTGAAAACTGACACCCAGGACAATGGCTTGTGAGTTTTGTTTCCCAGAGAAAAATCCTGTACATCAGTTCAGGGGCCTGAGGCCTTAAATTGCCGGGTGCCTCCTGAAATTCGGCCTCTCGCAAGATGCCTCCCAGACGCAAGCTGGAACCAGTGCCAACTTGGTCTGGTTTGAGAGTGCCAAGTGGGTCCTGAAAACTGACACCCAGAACAGTGGCTTGTGAGTTTTGTTTCCCCGGGAAAAAGCCTGGACAATGGTTCAGGAGCCTGCGGCCTTAAATTGCCGGGTGCCTCCTGGAATTGCACCTCTCGAAGGACGCATCCCAGACGCAAGGTGGCACCAGTTCCAACTTGGTCTGGTTTAAGAGTGCCAAGTGGGTCCTGAAAACTGACACCCAGAACAGTGGCTTGTGAGTTTTGTTTCCCAGGGAAAAAGCCTGTACAATGGTTCAGGGGCCTGAGGCCTTAAATTGCCGGGTGCCTCCTGGAATTCGGTTTCTCGCAGGATGCCTCCCAGACGCAAGGTGGAACCAGTTCCAACTTGGTCTGGTTTGAGAGTGCCAAGTGTGTCCTGAAAACTGACACCCAGAACAGTGGCTTGTGAGTTTTGTTTCCCAGGGAAAAATCCTGTACAGCAGTTCAGGGGCCTGAGGCCTTAAATTGCCGGGTGCCTCCTGAAATTCGGCCTCTCGCACGATGCCTCCCAGACGCAAGGAGGAACCAGTGCCAACTTGGTCTGGTTTGAGAGTGCCAAGTGGGTCCTGAAAACTGACACCCAGAACAGTGGCTTCTGAGTTTTGTTTCCCAGGGAAAAAGCCTGTACAATGGTTCAGGGGCCTGCGGCCTTAAATTGCCGGGTGCCTCCTGGAGTTGCACCTCTGGCAGGATGCATCCCAGACGCAAGGTGGCACCAGTTCCAACTTGGTCTGGTTCGAGAGTGCCAAGTGGGTCCTGAAAACACACACCCAGAACAGTGGCTTCTGAGTTTTGTTTCCCAGGGAAAACCTGTACAATTGTCCAGGGTTCTGATCCTTTAAATTGCCGGGTGCCTCCTGGAATTCGGCCTCTCGCAGGATGCCTCCCAGACGCAAGGTGGCACCAGTTCCAACTTAGTCTGGTTCGAGAGTGCCAAGTGTGTCCTGAAAGCTGACACCCAGAACAGTGGCTTCTGAGTTTTGTTTCCCAGGGAAAAAGCCTGTAGAATGGTACAGGGTCCTGCGGCCTTAAATTGCCTTGTGCCTCCTGGAAGTCAGCATCTCGCAGGATGCCTCCCAGACGCAAAGTGGCACCAGTGCCAACTTGGTCTGGTTTAAGAGTGCCAAGTGTGTCCTGAAAACTGACACCCAGAACAGTGGCTTGTGAGTTTTGTTTCCCAGGGAAAAAGCCTGTACAATGGTTCAGGGTCCTGCGGCCTAAAATTGCCCGGTGCCTCCTGGAATTCGGCCTCTCGCAGGATGCCTCCCAGATGCAAGGTGGCACCAGTTCCAACGTGGTCTGGTTTGAGAGTGCCAAGTGGGTCCTGAAAACTGACACCCAGAACAGTGGCTTGTGAGTTTTGTTTCCCAGGGAAAAAGCCTGTACAATTGTTCAGGGGCCTGAGGCCTTAAATTGCTGAGTGCCTCCTGGAATTCGGGCTCTCGCAGGATGTCTTCGAGACGCAAGGTGGCACCAGTGCCAACTTGGTCTGGTTTGAGAGTGCCAATAAAGTTCTGAAAACTGACACCCAGGACAATGGCTTGTGAGTTTTGTTTCCCAGGGAAAAAGCCTGTACAATGGTTCAGGGGCCTGAGGCCTTAAATTGCCGGGTGCCTCCTGGAAATCAGCCTCCCGCAGGATGCCTCCCAGACGCAAGGTGGAACCAGTGCCAACTTGGTCTGGTTTGAGAGTGCCAAGTGGGTCCTGAAAACTGACACCCAGAACAGTGGCTTGTGAGTTTTGTTTCCCAGGGAAAAAGCCTGGACAATGGTTCAGGAGCCTGCGGCCTTAAATTGCCGGGTGCCTCCTGGAATTGCACCTCTTGCAGGATGCATCCCAGACGCAAGGTGGCACCAGGGCCGACTTGGTCTGGTTTGAGAGTTCCAAGTCGGTCCTGAAAACTGACACCCAGAACAGTGGCTTGTGAGTGTTGTTTCCCAGGGAAAACGCCTATACAATGGTTCAGGGTCCTGCGGCCTTAAATTGCCGGGTGCCTCCTGGAATTCGGCCTCTTGCAGGATGCCTCCCAGACGCAAGTTGGCACCAGTGCAAACTTGGTCTGGTTTGAGAGTGCCAAGTGGGTCCTGAAAACTGACACCCAGAACAGTGGCTTGTGAGTTTTGTTTCCCAGGGAAACGCCTGTACAATGGTTCAGGGTCCTGCGGCCGTAAATTTCCGGGTGCCTCCTGGAGATCCGCCTCTCGCAGGATGTCTTCGAGATGCAAGGTGGCACCAGTGCCAACTTGGTCTGGTTTGAGAGTGTCAAGTGGGTTCTGAAAACTGACGCCCAGAACAGTGGCTTGTGAGTTTTTTTTCCCTGGGAAAAAGCCTGTACAATGGTTCAGGAGCCTGCGGCCTTAAATTGCCGGGTGCCTCCTGGAATTGCACCTCTCGCAGGATGCATCCCAGACGCAAGGTGGCACAAGGGCCGACTTGGTCTGGTTTGAGAGTGCCAATAAAGTTCTGAAAACTGACACCCAGAACAATGGCTTGTGAGTTTTGTTTCCCACGGAAAAAGCCTGTACAATGGTTCACGGGCCTGAGGCCTTAAATTGCCGGGTGCCTCCTGGAATTCGGTTTCTCGCAGAATGCCTCCCAGACGCAAGGTGGCACCAGTTCCAACTTGGTCTGGTTTAAGAGTGCCAAGTGGGTCCTGAAAACTGACACCCAGAACAATGGCTTGTGAGTTTTGTTTCCCACGGAAAAAGCCTGTACAATGGTACAGGCGCCTGCGGCCTTAAATTGCTGTGTGCCTCCTGGAATTGCACCTCTCGCAGGATGCATCCCAGACGCAAGGTGGCACAAGGGCCGACGTGGTCTGGTTTGAGAGTGCCAATAAAGTTCTGAAAACTGACACCCAGAACAATGGCTTGTGAGCGTTGTTTCCCAGGGAAAAAGCCTATACAATGGTTCAGGGTCCTGCGGCCTTAAATTGCCGGGTGCCTCCTGGAATTGCGCCTCTCGCAGGATGCCTCCCATACGCAAGGTGGCACCAGTGCAAACTTGGCCTGGTTTGAGAGTGCCAAGTGGGTCCTGAAAACTGACACCCAGAACAGTGGCTTGTGAGTTTTGTTTCCCAGGGAAACGCCTGTACAATTGTTTAGGGTAACGCCGCCTTAAATAGCCGGGTGCCTCCTGGAGATCCGCCTCTCGCAGGATGTCTTCGAGATGCAAGGTGGCACCAGTGCCAGCTTGATCTGGTTTGAGAGTGTCAAGTGGGTCCTGAAAACTGACACCCAGAACAGTGGCTTGTGAGTTTTGTTTCCCAGGGAAAACGCCTGTACAATGGTTTATGGTAACGCCGCCTTAAATAACCGGGTCCCTCCTGGAATTCAGCCTCTCGCAAGATGCCTCCCCGACGCTAGGTGGCACCAGTTCCAACTTGGTCTGGTTTAAGAGTGCCAAGTGGGTCCTGAAAACTGACACCCAGAACAGTGGCTTGTGAGTTTTGTTTCCCAGGGAAAAAGCCTGTACAATGGTTCAGCGTCCTGCGGCCTTAAATTGCCGGGTGCCTCCTGGAATTGCTCCTCTCGCAGGATGCCTCCCAGACGCAAGATGGCACCAGTTCCAACTTGGTCTGGTTCGAGAGTGCCAAGTGTGTCCTGAAAACTGACACCCAGAACAATGGCTTCTGAGTGTTGTTTCCCAGGGAAAAAGCCTGTACAATGGTTCAGGGTCCTGCGGCCTTAAATTGCCGGGTGCCTTCTGGAGATCCCCCTCTCGCAGGATGCCTACCAGACGCAAGGTGGCACCAGTTCCAACTTGGTCTTGTTTAAGAGTGCCAAGTGGGTCCTGAAAACTTACACCCAGAACAGTGACTTGTGAGTTTTGTTTCCCAGGGAAAAAGCCTGTACAATGGTTCAGGAGCCTGCGGCCTTAAATTGCCGGGTGCCTCCTGGAATTGCAACTCTCGCACGATGCATCCCAGACGCAAGGTGGCACCAGTTCCAGCTTGGTCTGGTTTAAGAGTGCCAAGTGTGTCCTGAAAACTGACACCCAGAACAGTGGCTTGTGAGTTTTGTTTCCCAGGGAAAAAGCCTGTAGAATGGTTCAGGGTCCTGCGGCCTTAAATTGCCCGGTGCCTCCTGGAATTCGGCCTCTCGCAGGATGCCTCCCAGATGCAAGGTGGCACCAGTTCCAACTTGGTCTGGTTTGAGAGTGCCAAGTGGGTCCTGAAAACTGACACCCAGAACAGTGGCTTGTGAGTTTTGTTTCCCAGGGAAAAAGCCTGTACAATTGTTCAGGGGCCTGAGGCCTTAAATTGCCGAGTGCCTCCTGGAATTCGGTCTCTCGTAGAATGTCTTCGAGACGCAAGGTGGCACCAGTTCCAACTTGGTCTGGTTTGAGAGTGCCAAGTGTGTCCTGAAAACTGACACCCAGAACAGTGGCTTGTGAGTTTTGTTTCCCAGGGAAAAAGCCTGTACAATGGTTCAGGGGCCTGCGGCCTTAAATTGCCGGGTGCCTCCTGGAATTGCTCCTCTCACAGGATGCCTCCCAGACGCAAGGTGGCACCAGTTCCAACTTGGTCTGGTTTGAGAGTGCCAATAAAGTTCTGAAAACTGACACCCAGGACAATGGCTTGTGAGTTTTGTTTCCCAGGTAAAAATCCTGTACATCAGTTCAGGGGCCTGAGGCCTCAAATTGCCGGGTGCCTCCTGAAATTCGGCCTCTCGCAAGATGCCTCCCAGACGCAAGGTGGCACCAGTGCCAACTTGGTCTGGTTTGAGAGTGCCAAGTGGGTCCTGAAAACTGACACCCAGAACAGTGGCTTGTGAGTTTTGTTTCCCAGGGAAACGCCTGTACAATTGTTTAGGGTAACGCCGCCTTAAATAGCCGGGTGCCTCCTGGAGATCCGCCTCTCGCAGGATGTCTTCGAGATGCAAGGTGGCACCAGTGCCAGCTTGGTCTGGTTTGAGAGTGTCAAGTGGGTCCTGAAAACTGACACCCAGAACAGTGGCTTGTGAGTTTTGTTTCCCAGGGAAAACGCCTGTACAATGGTTTATGGTAACGCCGCCTTAAATAACCGGGTCCCTCCTAGAATTCAGCCTCTCGCAGGATGCCTCCCAGACGCAAAGTGGCACCAGTTCCAACTTGGTCTGGTTTGAGAGAGCCAAGTGGGTCCTGAAAACTGACACCCAGAACAGGGGCTTGTGAGTTTTGTTTCCCAGGGAAAACGCCTGTACAATGGTTCAGGGGCCTGAGGCCTTAAAATGCCGGGTGCCTCCTAGAATTCAGCCTCTCGCAAGATGCCTCCCCGACGCTAGGTGGCACCAGTTCCAACTTGGTCTGGTTTAAGAGTGCCAAGTGGGTCCTGAAAACTGACACCCAGAACAGTGGCTTGTGAGTTTTGTTTCCCAGGGAAAAAGCCTGGACAATGGTTCAGGAGCCTGCGGCCTTAAATTGCCGGGTGCCTCCTGGAATTGCACCTCTTGCAGGATGCATCCCAGACGCAAGGTGGCACCAGGGCCGACTTGGTCTGGTTTGAGAGTTCCAAGTCGGTCCTGAAAACTGACACCCAGAACAGTGGCTTGTGAGTGTTGTTTCCCAGGGAAAACGCCTATACAATGGTTCAGGGTCCTGCGGCCTTAAATTGCCGGGTGCCTCCTGGAATTCGGCCTCTTGCAGGATGCCTCCCAGACGCAAGGTGGCACCAGTGCAGACTTGGTCTGGTTTGAGAGTGCCAAGTGGGTCCTGAAAACTGACACCCAGAACAGTGGCTTGTGAGTTTTGTTTCCCAGGGAAACGCCTGTACAATGGTTCAGGGTCCTGCGGCCGTAAATTTCCGGGTGCCTCCTGGAGATCCGCCTCTCGCAGGATGTCTTCGAGATGCAAGGTGGCACCAGTGCCAACTTGGTCTGGTTTGAGAGTGTCAAGTGGGTCCTGCAAACTGACGCCCAGAACAGTGGCTTGTGAGTTTTTTTTCCCTGGGAAAAAGCCTGGAAAATGGTTCAGGAGCCTGCGGCCTTAAATTGCCGGGTGCCTCCTGGAATTGCACCTCTCGCAGGATGCATCCCAGACGCAAGGTGGCACAAGGGCCGACTTGGTCTGGTTTGAGAGTGCCAATAAAGTTCTGAAAACTGACACCCAGAACAATGGCTTGTGAGTTTTGTTTCCCAGGGAAAAAGCCTGTACAATGGTTCACGGGCCTGAGGCCTTAAATTGCCGGGTGCCTCCTGGAATTCGGTTTCTCGCAGAATGCCTCCCAGACGCAAGGTGGCACCAGTGCCAACTTGGTCTGGTTTAAGAGTGCCAAGTGGGTCCTGAAAACTGACACCCAGAACAATGGCTTGTGAGTTTTGTTTCCCACGGAAAAAGCCTGTACAATGGTACAGGCGCCTGCGGCCTTAAATTGCCGGGTGCCTCCTGGAATTGCACCTCTCGCAGGATGCATCCCAGACGCAAGGTGGCACAAGGGCCGACTTGGTCTGGTTTGAGAGTGCCAATAAAGTTCTGAAAACTGACACCCAGAACAATGGCTTGTGAGTGTTGTTTCCCAGGGAAAAAGCCTATACAATGGTTCAGGGTCCTGCGGCCTTAAATTGCCAAGTGCCTTCTGGAATTGCGCCTCTCGCAGGATGCCTCCCATACGCAAGGTGGCACCAGTGCAAACTTGGCCTGGTTTGAGAGTGCCAAGTGGGTCCTGAAAACTGACACCCAGAACAGTGGCTTGTGAGTTTTGTTTCCCAGGGAAACGCCTGTACAATTGTTTAGGGTAACGCCGCCTTAAATAGCCGGGTGCCTCCTGGAGATCCGCCTCTCGCAGGATGTCTTCGAGATGCAAGGTGGCACCAGTGCAAACTTGGTCTGGTTTGAGAGTGTCAAGTGGGTCCTGAAAACTGACACCGAGAACAGTGGCTTCTAAGTTTTGTTTCCCAGGGAAAACGCCTGTACAATGGTTTATGGTAACGCCGCCTTAAATAACCGGGTCCCTCCTGGAATTCAGCCTCTCGCAGGATGCCTCCCAGACTCAAGGTGGCACCAGTTCCAACTTGGTCTGGTTTGAGAGAGCCAAGTGGGTCCTGAAAACTGACACCCAGAACAGGGGCTTGTGAGTTTTGTTTCCCAGGGAAAACGCCTGTACAATGGTTCAGGGGCCTGAGGCCTTAAAATGCCGGGTGCCTCCTAGAATTCAGCCTCTCGCAAGATGCCTCCCCGACGCTAGGTGGCACCAGTTCCAACTTGGTCTGGTTTAAGAGTGCCAAGTGGGTCCTGAAAACTGACACCCAGAACAGTGGCTTGTGAGTTTTGTTTCCCAGGGAAAAAGCCTGTACAATGGTTCAGGGTCCTGCGGCCTTAAATTGCCGGGTGACTCCTGGAATTCGGTTTCTCGCAGGATGCCTCCCAGACGCAAGGTGGCACCAGTTCCAACTTGGTCTGGTTTGAGAGTGCCAGGTGGCTCCTGCAAACTGGCACCCAGAACAGTGGCTTGTGAGTTTTGTTTCCCAGGGAAAAATCCTGTACAGCAGTTCAGGGGCCTGAGGCCTTAAATTGCCGGGTGCCTCCTGAAAGTCGGCCTCTCGCACGATGCCTCCCAGACGCAAGGAGGAACCAGTGCCAACTTGGTCTGGTTTGAGAGTGCCAAGTGGGTCCCGAAAACTGACACCCAGAACAGTGGCTTGTGAGTTTTGTTTCCCAGGGAAAAAGCCTGTACAATGGTTCAGGGTTCTGATCCTTTAAATTGCCGGGTGCCTCCTGGAATTCGGCCTCTCGCAGGATGCCTCCCAGACGCAAGGTGGCACCAGTTCCAACTTGGTCTGTTTTAAGAGTGCCAAGTGGGTCCTGAAAACTGACACCCAGAACAGTGGCTTGTGAGTTTTGTTTCCCAGGGAAAAAGCCTGGACAATGGTACAGGGTCCTGCGGCCTTAAATTGCCTTGTGCCTCCTGGAATTCAGCATCTCGCAGGATGCCTCCCAGACGCAAAGTGGCACCAGTGCCAACTTGGTCTGGTTTAAGAGTGCCAAGTGTGTCCTGAAAACTGACACCCAGAACAGTGGCTTGTGAGTTTTGTTTCCCAGGGAAAAAGCCTGTACAATGGTTCAGGGTCCTGCGGCCTTAAATTGCCCGGTGCCTCCTGGAATTCGGCCTCTCGCAGGATGCCTCCCAGACGCAAGGTGGCACCAGTTCCAACTTGGTCTGGTTTGAGAGTGCCAATAAAGTTCTGAAAACTGACACCCAGAACAATGGATTGTGAGTTTTGTTTCCCTGGGAAAAAGCCTGTACAGTGGTTCAGGGGCCTGAGGCCTTGAACTGCCAGGTGCCTCCTGGAATTCGGTTTCTCGCAGGATGCCTCCCAGACGCAAGGTGGCACCAGTGCCAACTTGGTCTGGTTTGAGAGTGCTAAGTGGGTCCTGCAAACTGACACCCAGAACAGTGGCTTCTGAGTTTTGTTTCCCAGGGAAAACCTGTACAATGGTTCAGGGTTCTGATCCCTTAAATTGCCGGGTGCCTCCTGGAATTCGGCCTCTTGCAGGATGCCTCCCAGACGCAAGGTGGCACCAGTGCAAACTTGGTCTGGTTTGAGAGTGCCAAGTGGGTCCTGAAAACTGACACCCAGAACAGTGGCTTGTGAGTTTTGTTTCCCAGGGAAACGCCTGTACAATGGTTTAGGGTAACGCCACCTTAAATAGCCGGGTGCCTCCTGGAGATCCGCCTCTCGCAGGATGTCTTCGAGATGCAAGGTGGCACCAGTGCCAACTTGGTCTGGTTTGAGAGTGTCAAGTGGGTCCTGCAAACTGACGCCCAGAACAGTGGCTTGTGAGTTTTTTTTCCCTGGGAAAAAGCCTGGACAATGGTTCAGGAGCCTGAAGCCTTAAATTGCCGGGTACCTCCTGGAATTGCACCTCTCGCAGGATGCATCCCAGACGCAAGGTGGCACAAGGGCCGACTTGGTCTGGTTTGAGAGTGCCAATAAAGTTCTGAAAACTGACACCCAGAACAATGGCTTGTGATTTTTGTTTCCCACGGAAAAAGCCTGTACAATGGTTCACGGGCCTGAGGCCTTAAATTGCCGGGTGCCTCCTGGAATTCGGTTTCTCGCAGAATGCCTCCCAGACGCAAGGTGGCACCAGTGCCAACTTGGTCTGGTTTAAGAGTGCCAAGTGGGTCCTGAAAACTGACACCCAGAACAATGGCTTGTGAGTTTTGTTTCCCACGGAAAAAGCCTGTAAAATGGTACAGGCGCCTGAGGCCTTAAATTGCCGGGTGCCTCCTGGAATTCAGCCTCTCGCAGGATGCCTGCCAGACGCAAGGTGGCACCAGTTCCAACTTGGTCTGGTTTGAGAGTGCCAAGTGTGTCCTGAAAACTGACACCCAGAACAGTGGCTTGTGAGTGTTGTTTCCCAGGGAAAAAGCCTATACAATGGTTCAGGGTCCTGCGGCCTTAAATTGCTGGGTGCCTCCTGGAATTCGGCCTCTCGCAGGATGCCTCCCATACGCAAGGTGGCACCAGTGCAAACTTGGCCTGGTTTGAGAGTGCCAAGTGGGTCCTGAAAACTGACACCCAGAACAGTGGCTTGTGAGTTTTGTTTCCCAGGGAAAACGCCTGTAAAATGGTTCAGGGGCCTGCGACCTTAAATTGCTGGGTGCCCCCTGGAGTTGCACCTCTCGCAGGATGCATCCCAGACGCAAGGTGGCACCAGTTCCAACTTGGTCTGGTTTAAGAGTGCCAAGTGGGTCCTGAAAACACACACCCAGAACAGTGGCTTCTGAGTTTTGTTTCCCAGGGAAAACCTGTACAATTGTTCAGGGTTCTGATCCTTTAAATTGCCGGGTGACTCCTGGAATTCGGCCTCTTGCAGGATGCCTCCCAGACGCAAGGTGGCACCAGTTCCAACTTAGTCTGGTTCGAGAGTGCCGTGTGGGTCCTGCAAACTGACACCCAGAACAGTGGCTTCTGAGTTTTGTTTCCCAGGGAAAAGCCTGTAGAATGGTACAGGGTCCTGCGGCATTAAATTGCTGGGTGCCTCCTTGAATTCAGCCTCTCGCAGGATGCCTCCCAGACGCAAAGTGGCACCAGTGCCAACTTGGTCTGGTTTAAGAGTGCCAAGTGTGTCCTGAAAACTGACACCCAGAACAGTGGCTTGTGAGTTTTGTTTCCCCGGGAAAAAGCCTGGACAATGGTTCAGGAGCCTGCGGCCTTAAATTGCCGGGTGCCTCGTGGAATTGCACCTCTCGCAGGACGCATCCCAGACGCAAGGTGGCACCAGTTCCAACTTGGTCTGGTTTGAGGGTGCCAATAAAGTTCTGAAAACTGACACCCAGAACAATGGCTTGTGAGTTTTGTTTCCCAGGGAAAAAGCCTGTACAATTGTTCAGGGGCCTGCGGCCTTAAATTGCCGGGTGCCTCCTGGAATTCGGTTTCTCGCAGGATGCCTCCCAGACGCAAGGTGGCACCAGTTCCAACTTGGTCTGGTTTGAGAGTGCCAGGTGGCTCCTGCAAACTGGCACCCAGAACAGTGGCTTGTGAGTTTTGTTTCCCAGGGAAAAATCCTGTACAGCAGTTCAGGGGCCTGAGGCCTTAAATTGCCGGGTGCCTCCTGAAAGTCGGCCTCTCGCACGATGCCTCCCAGACGCAAGGAGGAACCAGTGCCAACTTGGTCTGGTTTGAGAGTGCCAAGTGGGTCCCGAAAACTGACACCCAGAACAGTGGCTTGTGAGTTTTGTTTCCCAGGGAAAAAGCCTGTACAATGGTTCAGGGTTCTGATCCTTTAAATTGCCGGGTGCCTCCTGGAATTCGGCCTCTCGCAGGATGCCTCCCAGACGCAAGGTGGCACCAGTTCCAACTTGGTCTGTTTTAAGAGTGCCAAGTGGGTCCTGAAAACTGACACCCAGAACAGTGGCTTGTGAGTCTTGTTTCCCAGGGAAAAAGCCTGGACAATGGTACAGGGTCCTGCGGCCTTAAATTGCCTTGTGCCTCCTGGAATTCAGCATCTCGCAGGATGCCTCCCAGACGCAAAGTGGCACCAGTGCCAACTTGGTCTGGTTTAAGAGTGCCAAGTGTGTCCTGAAAACTGACACCCAGAACAGTGGCTTGTGAGTTTTGTTTCCCAGGGAAAAAGCCTGTACAATGGTTCAGGGTCCTGCGGCCTTAAATTGCCCGGTGCCTCCTGGAATTCGGCCTCTCGCAGGATGCCTCCCAGACGCAAGGTGGCACCAGTTCCAACTTGGTCTGGTTTGAGAGTGCCAATAAAGTTCTGAAAACTGACACCCAGAACAATGGATTGTGAGTTTTGTTTCCCTGGGAAAAAGCCTGTACAGTGGTTCAGGGGCCTGAGGCCTTGAACTGCCAGGTGCCTCCTGGAATTCGGTTTCTCGCAGGATGCCTCCCAGACGCAAGGTGGCACCAGTGCCAACTTGGTCTGGTTTGAGAGTGCTAAGTGGGTCCTGCAAACTGACACCCAGAACAGTGGCTTCTGAGTTTTGTTTCCCAGGGAAAACCTGTACAATGGTTCAGGGTTCTGATCCCTTAAATTGCCGGGTGCCTCCTGGAATTCGGCCTCTTGCAGGATGCCTCCCAGACGCAAGGTGGCACCAGTGCAAACTTGGTCTGGTTTGAGAGTGCCAAGTGTGTCCTGAAAACTGACACCCAGAACAGTGGCTTGTGAGTGTTGTTTCCCAGGGAAAAAGCCTATACAATGGTTCAGGGTCCTGCGGCCTTAAATTGCTGGGTGCCTCCTGGAATTCGGCCTCTCGCAGGATGCCTCCCATACGCAAGGTGGCACCAGTGCAAACTTGGCCTGGTTTGAGAGTGCCAAGTGGGTCCTGAAAACTGACACCCAGAACAGTGGCTTGTGAGTTTTGTTTCCCAGGGAAAACGCCTGTAAAATGGTTCAGGGGCCTGCGACCTTAAATTGCTGGGTGCCCCCTGGAGTTGCACCTCTCGCAGGATGCATCCCAGACGCAAGGTGGCACCAGTTCCAACTTGGTCTGGTTTAAGAGTGCCAAGTGGGTCCTGAAAACACACACCCAGAACAGTGGCTTCTGAGTTTTGTTTCCCAGGGAAAACCTGTACAATTGTTCAGGGTTCTGATCCTTTAAATTGCCGGGTGACTCCTGGAATTCGGCCTCTTGCAGGATGCCTCCCAGACGCAAGGTGGCACCAGTTCCAACTTAGTCTGGTTCGAGAGTGCCGTGTGGGTCCTGCAAACTGACACCCAGAACAGTGGCTTCTGAGTTTTGTTTCCCAGGGAAAAGCCTGTAGAATGGTACAGGGTCCTGCGGCATTAAATTGCTGGGTGCCTCCTTGAATTCAGCCTCTCGCAGGATGCCTCCCAGACGCAAAGTGGCACCAGTGCCAACTTGGTCTGGTTTAAGAGTGCCAAGTGTGTCCTGAAAACTGACACCCAGAACAGTGGCTTGTGAGTTTTGTTTCCCCGGGAAAAAGCCTGGACAATGGTTCAGGAGCCTGCGGCCTTAAATTGCCGGGTGCCTCGTGGAATTGCACCTCTCGCAGGACGCATCCCAGACGCAAGGTGGCACCAGTTCCAACTTGGTCTGGTTTGAGGGTGCCAATAAAGTTCTGAAAACTGACACCCAGAACAATGGCTTGTGAGTTTTGTTTCCCAGGGAAAAAGCCTGTACAATTGTTCAGGGGCCTGCGGCCTTAAATTGCCGGGTGCCTCCTGGAATTCGGTTTCTCGCAGGATGCCTCCCAGACGCAAGGTGGCACCAGTTCCAACTTGGTCTGGTTTGAGAGTGCCAGGTGGCTCCTGCAAACTGGCACCCAGAACAGTGGCTTGTGAGTTTTGTTTCCCAGGGAAAAATCCTGTACAGCAGTTCAGGGGCCTGAGGCCTTAAATTGCCGGGTGCCTCCTGAAAGTCGGCCTCTCGCACGATGCCTCCCAGACGCAAGGAGGAACCAGTGCCAACTTGGTCTGGTTTGAGAGTGCCAAGTGGGTCCCGAAAACTGACACCCAGAACAGTGGCTTGTGAGTTTTGTTTCCCAGGGAAAAAGCCTGTACAATGGTTCAGGGTTCTGATCCTTTAAATTGCCGGGTGCCTCCTGGAATTCGGCCTCTCGCAGGATGCCTCCCAGACGCAAGGTGGCACCAGTTCCAACTTGGTCTGTTTTAAGAGTGCCAAGTGGGTCCTGAAAACTGACACCCAGAACAGTGGCTTGTGAGTTTTGTTTCCCAGGGAAAAAGCCTGGACAATGGTACAGGGTCCTGCGGCCTTAAATTGCCTTGTGCCTCCTGGAATTCAGCATCTCGCAGGATGCCTCCCAGACGCAAAGTGGCACCAGTGCCAACTTGGTCTGGTTTAAGAGTGCCAAGTGTGTCCTGAAAACTGACACCCAGAACAGTGGCTTGTGAGTTTTGTTTCCCAGGGAAAAAGCCTGTACAATGGTTCAGGGTCCTGCGGCCTTAAATTGCCCGGTGCCTCCTGGAATTCGGCCTCTCGCAGGATGCCTCCCAGACGCAAGGTGGCACCAGTTCCAACTTGGTCTGGTTTGAGAGTGCCAATAAAGTTCTGAAAACTGACACCCAGAACAATGGATTGTGAGTTTTGTTTCCCTGGGAAAAAGCCTGTACAGTGGTTCAGGGGCCTGAGGCCTTGAACTGCCAGGTGCCTCCTGGAATTCGGTTTCTCGCAGGATGCCTCCCAGACGCAAGGTGGCACCAGTGCCAACTTGGTCTGGTTTGAGAGTGCTAAGTGGGTCCTGCAAACTGACACCCAGAACAGTGGCTTCTGAGTTTTGTTTCCCAGGGAAAACCTGTACAATGGTTCAGGGTTCTGATCCCTTAAATTGCCGGGTGCCTCCTGGAATTCGGCCTCTTGCAGGATGCCTCCCAGACGCAAGGTGGCACCAGTGCAAACTTGGTCTGGTTTGAGAGTGCCAAGTGGGTCCTGAAAACTGACACCCAGAACAGTGGCTTGTGAGTTTTGTTTCCCAGGGAAACGCCTGTACAATGGTTTAGGGTAACGCCACCTTAAATAGCCGGGTGCCTCCTGGAGATCCGCCTCTCGCAGGATGTCTTCGAGATGCAAGGTGGCACCAGTGCCAACTTGGTCTGGTTTGAGAGTGTCAAGTGGGTCCTGCAAACTGACGCCCAGAACAGTGGCTTGTGAGTTTTTTTTCCCTGGGAAAAAGCCTGGACAATGGTTCAGGAGCCTGAAGCCTTAAATTGCCGGGTACCTCCTGGAATTGCACCTCTCGCAGGATGCATCCCAGACGCAAGGTGGCACAAGGGCCGACTTGGTCTGGTTTGAGAGTGCCAATAAAGTTCTGAAAACTGACACCCAGAACAATGGCTTGTGATTTTTGTTTCCCACGGAAAAAGCCTGTACAATGGTTCACGGGCCTGAGGCCTTAAATTGCCGGGTGCCTCCTGGAATTCGGTTTCTCGCAGAATGCCTCCCAGACGCAAGGTGGCACCAGTGCCAACTTGGTCTGGTTTAAGAGTGCCAAGTGGGTCCTGAAAACTGACACCCAGAACAATGGCTTGTGAGTTTTGTTTCCCACGGAAAAAGCCTGTAAAATGGTACAGGCGCCTGAGGCCTTAAATTGCCGGGTGCCTCCTGGAATTCAGCCTCTCGCAGGATGCCTGCCAGACGCAAGGTGGCACCAGTTCCAACTTGGTCTGGTTTGAGAGTGCCAAGTGGGTCCTGAAAACACACACCCAGAACAGTGGCTTCTGAGTTTTGTTTCCCAGGGAAAACCTGCACAATTGTTCAGGGTTCTGATCCTTTAAATTGCCGGGTGACTCCTGGAATTCGGCCTCTTGCAGGATGCCTCCCAGACGCAAGGTGGCACCAGTTCCAACTTAGTCTGGTTCGAGAGTGCCGTGTGGGTCCTGCAAACTGACACCCAGAACAGTGGCTTCTGAGTTTTGTTTCCCAGGGAAAAGCCTGTAGAATGGTACAGGGTCCTGCGGCATTAAATTGCTGGGTGCCTCCTTGAATTCAGCCTCTCGCAGGATGCCTCCCAGACGCAAAGTGGCACCAGTGCCAACTTGGTCTGGTTTAAGAGTGCCAAGTGTGTCCTGAAAACTGACACCCAGAACAGTGGCTTGTGAGTTTTGTTTCCCCGGGAAAAAGCCTGGACAATGGTTCAGGAGCCTGCGGCCTTAAATTGCCGGGTGCCTCGTGGAATTGCACCTCTCGCAGGACGCATCCCAGACGCAAGGTGGCACCAGTTCCAACTTGGTCTGGTTTGAGAGTGCCAATAAAGTTCTGAAAACTGACACCCAGAACAATGGCTTGTGAGTTTTGTTTCCCAGGGAAAAAGCCTGTACAATTGTTCAGGGGCCTGCGGCCTTAAATTGCCGGGTGCCTGCTGGAATTCGGTTTCTCGCAGGATGCCTCCCAGACGCAAGGTGGCACCAGTTCCAACTTGGTCTGGTTTGAGAGTGCCAGGTGGCTCCTGCAAACTGGCACCCAGAACAGTGGCTTGTGAGTTTTGTTTCCCAGGGAAAAATCCTGTACAGCAGTTCAGGGGCCTGAGGCCTTAAATTGCCGGGTGCCCCCTGAAATTCGGCCTCTCGCACGATGCCTCCCAGACGCAAGGAGGAACCAGTGCCAACTTGGTCTGGTTTGAGAGTGCCAAGTGGGTCCCGAAAACTGACACCCAGATCAGTGGCTTGTGAGTTTTGTTTCCCCGGGAAAAAGCCTGGACAATGGTTCAGGGTTCTGATCCTTTAAATTTCCGGGTGCCTCCTGGAATTCGGCCTCTCGCAGGATGCCTCCCAGACGCAAGGTGGCACCAGTTCCAACTTGGTCTGGTTTAAGAGTGCCAAGTGGGTCCTGAAAACTGACACCCAGAACAGTGGCTTGTGAGTTTTGTTTCCCAGGGAAAAAGCCTGTACAATGGGACAGGGTCCTGCGGCCTTAAATTGCCGGGTGCCTCCTGGAATTCAGCATCTCGCAGGATGCCTCCCAGACGCAAAGTGGCACCAGTTCCAACTTGGTCTGGTTTGAGAGAGCCAAGTGGGTCCTGAAAACTGACACCCAGAACAGGGGCTTGTGAGTTTTGTTTCCCAGGGAAAACGCCTGTACAATGGTTCAGGGGCCTGAGGCCTTAAAATGCCGGGTGCCTCCTAGAATTCAGCCTCTCGCAAGATGCCTCCCCGACGCTAGGTGGCACCAGTTCCAACTTGGACTGGTTTAAGAGTGCCAAGTGGGTCCTGAAAACTGACACCCAGAACAGTGGCTTGTGAGTTTTGTTTCCCAGGGAAAAAGCCTGTACAATGGTTCAGGGTCCTGAGGCCTTAAATTGCCGGGTGCCTTCTGGAATTC
This sequence comes from Fringilla coelebs, assembly GCF_963513975.1. Lineage (NCBI taxonomy): Eukaryota > Metazoa > Chordata > Aves > Passeriformes > Fringillidae > Fringilla > Fringilla coelebs. Next base: position 525,062 of record NW_028167587.1, on the reverse strand, counting down.
AGCCTCTCGCAGGATGCCTCCCAGACGCAAGGTGGCACCAGTTCCAACTTGGTCTGGTTTGAGAGTGCCAATAAAGTTCTGAAAACTGACACCCAGAACACTGGCTTCTGAGTTTTGTTTCCCAGGGAAAACCTGTACAATTGTTCAGGGTTCTGATCCCTTAAATTGCCGGGTGCCTCCTGGAATTCGGCCTCTCGCAGGATGCCTCCCAGACGCAAGGTGGCACCAGTTCCAACTTCGTCTGGTTCGACAGTGCCAAGTGTGTCCTGAAAACTGACACCCAGAACAATGGCTTCTGAGTGTTGTTTCCCAGGGAAAAGGCCGGTACAATGGTTCAGGGTCCTGCAGCCTTAAATTGCCTTGTGCCTCCTGGAATTCAGCATCTCGCAGGATGCCTCCCAGACGCAAAGTGGCACCAGTGCCAACTTGGTCTGGTTTAAGAGTGCCAAGTGTGTCCTGAAAACTGACACCCAGAACAGTGGCTTGTGAGTTTTGTTTCCCAGGGAAAAAGCCTGTACAATGGTTCAGGTTCCTGCGGCCTAAAATTGCCCGGTGCCTCCTGGAATTCGGCCTCTCGCAGGATGCCTCCCAGATGCAAGGTGGCACCAGTTCCAACTTGGTCTGGTTTGAGAGTGCCAAGTGGGTCCTGAAAACTGACACCCAGAACAGTGGCTTGTGAGTTTTGTTTCCCGGGGAAAAAGCCTGTACAATTGTTCAGGAGCCTGCGGCCTTAAATTGCAGGGTGCCTCCTGGAATTGCACCTCTCGCAGGATGCATCCCAGACGCAAGGTGGCACAAGGGCCGACTTGGTCTGGTTTGAGAGTGCCAATAAAGTTCTGAAAACTGACACCCAGAACAATGGCTTGTGAGTTTTGTTTCCCACGGAAAAAGCCTGTACAATGGTGCAGGCGCCTGAGGCCTTAAATTGCCGGGTGCCTCCTGGAATTCGGCCTCTCGCAGGATGCCTGCCAGACGCAAGGTGGCACCAGTTCCAACTTGGTCTGGTTTGAGAGTGCCAAGTGTGTCCTGAAAACTGACACCCAGAACAGTGGCTTGTGAGTGTTGTTTCCCAGGGAAAAAGCCTATACAATGGTTCAGGGTCCTGCGGCCTTAAATTGCCGGGTGCCTCCTGGAATTCGGCCTCTCGCAGGATGCCTCCCAGACGCAAGGTGGCACCAGTGCAAACTTGGCCTGGTTTGAGAGTGCCAAGTGGGTCCTGAAAACTGACACCCAGAACAGTGGCTTGTGAGTTTTGTTTCCCAGGGAAACGCCTGTACAATTGTTTAGGGTAACGCCGCCTTAAATAGCCGGGTGCCTCCTGGAGATCCGCCTCTCGCAGGATGTCTTCGAGATGCAAGGTGGCACCAGTGCCAGCTTGGTCTGGTTTGAGAGTGTCAAGTGGGTCCTGAAAACTGACACCCAGAACAGTGGCTTGTGAGTTTTGTTTCCGAGGGAAAACGCCTGTACAATGGTTTATGGTAGCGCCGCCTTAAATAACCGGGTCCCTCCTGGAATTCAGCCTCTCGCAGGATGCCTCCCAGACGCAAGGTGGCACCAGTTCACACTTGGTCTGGTTTGAGAGAGCCAAGTGGGTCCTGAAAACTGACACCCAGATCAGTGGCTTGTGAGTTTTGTTTCCCAGGGAAAACGCCTGTACAATGGTTCAGGGGCCTGAGGCCTTAAAATGCCGGGTGCCTCCTAGAATTCAGCCTCTCGCAAGATGCCTCCCCGACGCTAGGTGGCACCAGTTCCAACTTGGACTGGTTTAAGAGTGCCAAGTGGGTCCTGAAAACTGACACCCAGAACAGTGGCTTGTGAGTTTTGTTTCCCAGGGAAAAAGCCTGTACAATGGTTCAGGGTCCTGCGGCCTTAAATTGCCGGGTGCCTCCTGGAATTCAGCCTCTCGCAGGATGCCTCCCAGACGCAAGGTGGCACCAGTTCCAACTTGGTCTGGTTTGAGAGTGCCAATAAAGTTCTGAAAAGTGACACCCAGAACACTGGCTTCTGAGTTTTGTTTCCCAGGGAAAACCTGTACAATTGTTCAGGGTTCTGATCCCTTAAATTGCCGGGTGCCTCCTGGAATTCGGCCTCTCGCAGGATGCCTCCCAGACGCAAGGTGGCACCAGTTCCAACTTCGTCTGGTTCGACAGTGCCAAGTGTGTCCTGAAAACTGACACCCAGAACAATGGCTTCTGAGTGTTGTTTCCCAGGGAAAAAGCCTGTACAATGGTTCAGGGTCCTGCAGCCTTAAATTGCCGGGTGCCTCCTGGAGATCCGCCTCTCGCAGGATGCCTCCCAGACGCAAGGTGGCACCAGTTCCAACTTGGTCTTGTTTAAGAGTGCCAAGTGGGTCCTGAAAACTTACACCCAGAACAGTGACTTGTGAGATTTATTTCCCAGGGAAAAAGCCTGTACAATGGTTCAGGAGCCTGCGGCCTTAAATTGCCGGGTGCCTCCTGGAATTGCAACTCTCGCACGATGCATCCCAGACGCAAGGTGGCACCAGTTCCAGCTTGGTCTGGTTTAAGAGTGCCAAGTGGGTCCTGAAAACACACACCCAGAACAGTGGCTTCTGAGTTTTGTTTCCCAGGGAAAAAGCCTGTACAATGGTTCAGGGTCCTGCGGCCTTAAATTGCCGGGTGCCTCCTGGAATTGCTCCTCTCGCAGGATGCCTCCCAGACGCAAGGTGGCACCAGTTCCAACTTGGTCTGGTTTGAGAGTGCCAATAAAGTTCTGAAAACTGACACCCAGAACAATGGATTGTGAGTTTTGTTTCCCTGGGAAAAAGCCTGTACAGTGGTTCAGGGGCCTGAGGCCTTGAACTGCCAGGTGCCTCCTGGAATTCGGTTTCTCGCAGGATGCCTCCCAGACGCAAGGTGGCACCAGTGCCAACTTGGTCTGGTTTGAGAGTGCTAAGTGGGTCCTGCAAACTGACACCCAGAACAGTGGCTTCTGAGTTTTGTTTCCCAGGGAAAACCTGTACAATGGTTCGGGGTTCTGATCCCTTAAATTGCCGGGTGCCTCCTGGAATTCGGCCTCTTGCAGGATGCCTCCCAGACACAAGGTGGCACCAGTGCAAACTTGGTCTGGTTTGAGAGTGCCAAGTGGGTCCTGAAAACTGACACCCAGAACAGTGGCTTGTGAGTTTTGTTTCCCAGGGAAACGCCTGTACAATGGTTTAGGGTAACGCCACCTTAAATAGCCGGGTGCCTCCTGGAGATCCGCCTCTCGCAGGATGTCTTCGAGATGCAAGGTGGCACCAGTGCCAACTTGGTCTGGTTTGACAGTGTCAAGTGGGTCCTGCAAACTGACGCCCAGAACAGTGGCTTGTGAGTTTTTTTTCCCTGGGAAAAAGCCTGTACAATGGTTCAGGGTTCTGATCCTTTAAATTGCCGGGTGCCTCCTGGAATTCGGCCTCTCGCAGGATGCCTCCCAGACGCAAGGTGGCACCAGTTCCAACTTGGTCTGGTTTGAGAGTGCCAAGTGTGTCCTGAAAACTGACACCCAGAACAGTGGCTTGTGAGTGTTGTTTCCCAGGGAAAAAGCCTATACAATGGTTCAGGGTCCTGCGGCCTTAAATTGCCGGGTGCCTCCTGGAATTCGGCCTCTCGCAGGATGCCTCCCATACGCAAGGTGGCACCAGTGCAAACTTGGCCTGGTTTGAGAGTGCCAAGTGGGTCCTGAAAACTGACACCCAGAACAGTGGCTTGTGAGTTTTGTTTCCCAGGGAAAACGCCTGTAAAATGGTTCAGGGGCCTGCGACCTTAAATTGCCGGGTGCCCTCTGGAGTTGCACCTCTCGCAGGATGCATCCCAGACGCAAGGTGGCACCAGTTCCAACTTGGTCTGGTTTAAGAGTGCCAAGTGGGTCCTGAAAACACACACCCAGAACAGTGGCTTCTGAGTTTTGTTTCCCAGGGAAAACCTGTACAATTGTTCAGGGTTCTGATCCTTTAAATTGCCGGGTGACTCCTGGAATTCGGCCTCTTGCAGGATGCCTCCCAGACGCAAGGTGGCACCAGTTCCAACTTAGTCTGGTTCGAGAGTGCCAAGTGGGTCCTGCAAACTGACACCCAGAACAGTGGCTTCTGAGTTTTGTTTCCCAGGGAAAAGCCTGTAGAATGGTACAGGGTCCTGCGGCATTAAATTGCTGGGTGCCTCCTTGAATTCAGCCTCTCGCAGGAGGCCTCCCAGACGCAAAGTGGCACCAGTGCCAACTTGGTCTGGTTTAAGAGTGCCAAGTGGGTCCTGAAAACTGACACCCAGAACAGTGGCTTGTGAGTTTTGTTTCCCCGGGAAAAAGCCTGGACAATGGTTCAGGAGCCTGCGGCCTTAAATTGCCGGGTGCCTCCTGGAATTGCACCTCTCGCAGGACGCATCCCAGACGCAAGGTGGCACCAGTTCCAACTTGGTCTGGTTTGAGAGTGCCAATAAAGTTCTGAAAACTGACACCCAGAACAATGGCTTGTGAGTTTTGTTTCCCAGGGAAAAAGCCTGTACAATGGTTCAGGGGCCTGAGGCCTTAAATTGCCGGGTGCCTCCTGGAATTCGGTTTCTCGCAGGATGCCTCCCAGACGCAAGGTGGCACCAGTTCCAACTTGGTCTGGTTTGAGAGTGCCAGGTGGCTCCTGCAAACTGGCACCCAGAACAGTGGCTTGTGAGTTTTGTTTCCCAGGGAAAAATCCTGTACAGCAGTTCAGGGGCCTGAGGCCTTAAATTGCCGGGTGCCCCCTGAAATTCGGCCTCTCGCACGATGCCTCCCAGACGCAAGGAGGAACCAGTGCCAACTTGGTCTGGTTTGAGAGTGCCAAGTGGGTCCCGAAAACTGACACCCAGATCAGTGGCTTGTGAGTTTTGTTTCCCAGGGAAAAAGCCTGTACAATGGTTCAGGGTTCTGATCCTTTAAATTGCCGGGTGCCTCCTGGAATTCGGCCTCTCGCAGGATGCCTCCCAGACGCAAGGTGGCACCAGTTCCAACTTGGTCTGGTTTAAGAGTGCCAAGTGGGTCCTGAAAACTGACACCCAGAACAGTGGCTTGTGAGTTTTGTTTCCCAGGGAAAAAGCCTGTACAATGGTACAGGGTCCTGCGGCCTTAAATTGCCGGGTGCCTCCTGGAATTCAGCATCTCGCAGGATGCCTCCCAGACGCAAAGTGGCACCAGTGCCAACTTGGTCTGGTTTAAGAGTGCCAAGTGTGTCCTGAAAACTGACACCCAGAACAATGGATTGTGAGTTTTGTTTCCCAGGGAAAAAGCCTGTACAATGGTTCAGGGTCTTGCGGCATTAAATTGCCGGGTGCCTCCTGGAATTCGGCCTCTCGCAAAATGCCTCCCAGATGCAAGGTGGCACCAGTTCCAACTTGGTCTGATTTGAGAGTGCCAAGTGGGTCCTGAAAACTGACACCCAGAACAGTGGCTTGTGAGTTTTGTTTCCCCGGGAAAAAGCCTGGACAATGGTTCAGGGGCCTGAGGCCTTAAATTGCCGGGTGCCTCCTGGAATTCGGTTTCTCGCAGGATGCCTCCCAGACGCAAGGTGGCACCAGTTCCAACTTGGTCTGGTTTGAGAGTGCCAGGTTGCTCCTGCGAACTGGCACCCAGAACAGTGGCTTGTGAGTTTTGTTTCCCAGGGAAAAATCCTGTACAGCAGTTCAGGGGCCTGAGGCCTTAAATTGCCGAGTGCCTCCTGAAATTCGGCCTCTCGCACGATGCCTCCCAGACGCAAGGAGGAACCAGTGCCAACTTGGTCTGGTTTGAGAGTGCCAAGTGGGTCCTGAAAACTGACACCCAGAACAGTGGCTAGTGAGTTTTGTTTCCCAGGGAAAAAGCCTGTACAATGGTTCAGGGTCCTGCGGCCTTAAATTTCCGGGTGCCTCCTGGAATTCGGCCTCTCGCAGGATGCCTCCCAGACGCAAGGTGGCACCAGTTCAAACTTGGTCTGGTTTAAGAGTGCCAAGTGGGTCCTGAAAACACACACCCAGAACAGTGGATTCTGAGTTTTGTTTCCCAGGGAAAACCTGTACAATTGTCCAGGGTTCTGATCCTTTAAATTGCCGGGTGCCTCCTGGAATTCGGCCTCTCGCAGGATGCCTCCCAGACGCAAGGTGGCACCAGTTCCAACTTAGTCTGGTTCGAGAGTGCCAAGTGGGTCCTGCAAACTGACACCCAGAACAGTGGCTTCTGAGTTTTGTTTCCCAGGGAAAAAGCCTGTAGAATGGTACAGGGTCCTGCAGCCTTAAATTGCCTTGTGCCTCCTGGAATTCAGCATCTCGCAAGATGCCTCCCAGACGCTAAGTGGCACCAGTGCCAACTTGGTCTGGTTTAAGAGTGCCAAGTGTGTCCTGAAAACTGACACCCAGAACAGTGGCTTGTGAGTTTTGTTTCCCAGGGAAAAAGCCTGTACAATGGTTCAGGGTCCTGCGGCCTAAAATTGCCCGGTGCCTCCTGGAATTCGGCCTCTCGCAGGATGCCTCCCAGATGCAAGGTGGCACCAGTTCCAACTTGGTCTGGTTTGAGAGTGCCAAGTGGGTCCTGAAAACTGACACCCAGAACAGTGGCTTGTGAGTTTTGTTTCCCAGGGAAAAAGCCTGTACAATTGTTCAGGGGCCTGAGGCCTTAAATTGCCGAGTGCCTCCTGGAATTCGGGCTCTCGCAGGATGCCTTCGAGACGCAAGGTGGCACCAGTGCCAACTTGGTCTGGTTTGAGAGTGCCAAGTGGGTCCTGAAAACTGACACCCAGAACAGTGGCTTGTGAGTTTTGTTTCCCAGGGAAAAAGCCTGTACAATGGTTCAGGGTCCTGCGGCCTTAAATTGCCGGGTGCCTCCTGGAATTGCTCCTCTCGCAGGATGCATCCCAGACGCAAGGTGGCACCAGTTCCAACTTGGTCTGCTTTGAGAGTGCCAATAAAGTTCTGAAAACTGACACCCAGGACAATGGCTTGTGAGTTTTGTTTCCCAGGGAAAAAGCCTGTACAATGGTTCAGGGGCCTGAGGCCTTAAATTGCCGGGTGCCTCCTGGAATTCAGCCTCCCGCAGGATGCCTCCCAGACGCAAGGTGGAACCAGTGCCAACTTGGTCTGGTTTGAGAGTGCCAAGTGGGTCCTGAAAACTGACACCCAGAACAGTGGCTTGTGAGTTTTGTTTCCCAGGGAAAAAGCCTGGACAATGGTTCAGGAGCCTGCGGCCTTAAATTGCCCGGTGCCTCCTGGAATTGCACCTCTCGCAGGATGCATCCCAGATGCAAGGTGGCACCAGGGCCGACTTGGTCTTGTTTGAGAGTTCCAAGTCGGTCCTGAAAACTGACACCCAGAACAGTGGCTTGTGAGTGTTGTTTCCCAGGGAAAACGCCTATACAATGGTTCAGAGTCCTGCGGCCTTAAATTGCCGGGTGCCTCCTGGAATTCGGCGTCTTGCAGGATGCCTCCCAGACGCAAGGTGGCACCAGTGCAAACTTGGTCTGGTTTGAGAGTGCCAAGTGGGTCCTGAAAACTGACACCCAGAACAGTGGCTCGTGAGTTCTGTTTCCCAGGGAAACGCCTGTACAATGGTTTAGGGTAACGCCACCTTAAATAGCCGGGTGCCTCCTGGAGATCCGCCTCTCGCAGGATGTCTTCGAGATGCAAGGTGGCACCAGTGCCAACTTGGTCTGGTTTGAGAGTGTCAAGTGGGTCCTGCAAACTGACGCCCAGAACAGTGGCTTGTGAGTTTTTTTTCCCTGGGAAAAAGCCTGGACAATGGTTCAGGAGCCTGCGGCCTTAAATTGCCGGGTGCCTCCTGGAATTGCACCTCTCGCAGGATGCATCCCAGACGCAAGGTGGCACAAGGGCCGACTTGGTCTGGTTTGAGAGTGCCAATAAAGTTCTGAAAACTGACACCCAGAACAATGGCTTGTGAGTTTTGTTTCCCACGGAAAAAGCCTGTACAATGGTTCACGGGCCTGAGGCCTTAAATTGCCGGGTGCCTCCTGGAATTCGGTTTCTCGCAGAATGCCTCCCAGACGCAAGGTGGCAGCAGTGCCAACTTGGTCTGGTTTAAGAGTGCCAAGTGGGTCCTGAAAACTGACACCCAGAACAATGGCTTGTGAGTTTTGTATCCAACGGAAAAAGCTTATACAATGGTACAGGCGCGTGAGGCCTTAAATTGCCGGGTGCCTCCTGGAATTCAGCCTCTCGCAGCATGCCTGCCAGACGCAAGGTGGCACCAGTTCCAACTTGGTCTGGTTTGAGAGTGCCACGTGTGTCATGAAAACTGACACCCAGAACAGTGGCTTGTGAGTGTTGTTTCCCAGGGAAAAAGCCTATACAATGGTTCAGGGTCCTGCGGCCTTAAATTGCCGGGTGCCTCCTGGAATTGCACCTCTATCAGGATGCATCCCAGACGCAAGGTGCCACCAGTGCCAACTTGGCCTGGTTTGAGAGTGCCAAGTGGGTCCTGAAAACTGACACCCAGAACAGTGGCTTGTGAGTTTTGTTTCCCAGGGAAAACGCCTGTACAATGGTTTATGGTAACGCCGCCTTAAATAACCGGGTCCCTCCTGGAATTCAGCCTCTCGCAGGATGCCTCCCAGACGCAAGGTGGCACCAGTTCCAACTTGGTCTGGTTTGAGAGAGCCAAGTGAATCCTGAAAACTGACACCCAGAACAGGGGCTTGTGAGTTTTGTTTCCAAGGGCAAACGCCTGTACAATGGTTCAGGAGCCTGAGGCCTTAAAATGCCGGGTGCCTCCTAGAATTCAGCCTCTCGCAAGATGCCTCCCCGACGCTAGGTGGCACCAGTTCCAACTTGGTCTGGTTTAAGAGTGCCAAGTGGGTCCTGAAAACTGACACCCAGAACAGTGGCTTGTGAGTTTTGTTTCCCAGGGAAAAAGCCTGTACAATGGTTCAGGGTCCTGCGGCCTTAAATTGCCGGGTGCCTCCTGGAATTGCTCCTCTCGCAGGATGCCTCCCAGAAGCAAGGTGGCACCAGTTCCAACTTGGTCTGGTTTGAGAGTGCCAATAAAGTTCTGAAAACTGACACCCAGAACACTGGCTTCTGAGTTTTGTTTCCCAGGGAAAACCTGTACAATTGTTCAGGGTTCTGATCCCTTAAATTGCCGGGTGCCTCCTGGAATTTGGCCTCTCGCAGGATGCCTCCCAGACGCAAGGTGGCACCAGTTCCAACTTCGTCTGGTTCGAGAGTGCCAAGTGTGTCCTGAAAACTGACACCCAGAACAATGGCTTCTGAGTATTGTTTCCCAGGGAAAAAGCCTGTACAATGGTTCAGGGTCCTGCGGCCTTAAATTGCCGGGTGCCTCCTGGAGATCCGCCTCTCGCAGGATGCCTCCCAGACGCAAGGTGGCACCAGTTCCAACTTGGTTTTCTTTAAGAGTGCCAAGTGTGTCCTGCAAACTGACACCCAGAACAGTGACTTGTGAGTTTTGTTTCCCCGGGAAAAAGCCTGTACATTGGTTCAGGGGCCTGCGGCCTTAAATTGCCGGGTGCCTCCTGGAATTGCAGCTCTCGCAGGATGCATCCCAGACGCAAGGTGGCACCAGTTCCAACTTGGTCTGGTTTGAGAGTGCCAATAAAGTTCTGAAAACTGACACCCAGAACAATGGCTTGTGAGTTTTGTTTCCCAGGGAAAAAGCCTGTACAATGGTTCAGGGGCCTGAGGCCTTAAATTGCCGGGTGCCTCCTGGAATTCGGTTTCTCGCAGAATGCCTCCCAGACGCAAGGTGGCAGCAGTGCCAACTTGGTCTGGTTTGAGAGTGCCAGGTGGCTCCTGCAAACTGGCACCCAGAACAGTGGCTTGTGAGTTTTGTTTCCCAGGGAAAAATCCTGTACAGCAGTTCAGGGGCCTGAGGCCTTAAATTGCCGGGTGCCCCCTGAAATTCGGCCTCTCGCACGATGCCTCCCAGACGCAAGGAGGAACCAGTGCCAACTTGGTCTGGTTTGAGAGTGCCAAGTGGGTCCCGAAAACTGACACCCAGATCAGTGGCTTGTGAGTTTTGTTTCCCAGGGAAAAAGCCTGTACAATGGTTCAGGGTTCTGATCCTTTAAATTGCCGGGTGCCTCCTGGAATTCGGCCTCTCGCAGGATGCCTCCCAGACGCAAGGTGGCACCAGTTCCAACTTGGTCTGCTTGGAGAGAGCCAAGTGTGTCCTGAAAACTGACACCCAGAACAGTGGCTTGTGAGTTTTGTTTCCCAGGGAAAAAGCCTGTACAATGGTACAGGGTCCTGCGGCCTTAAATTGCCGGGTGCCTCCTGGAATTCAGCATCTCGCAGGATGCCTCCCAGACGCAAAGTGGCACCAGTGCCAACTTGGTCTGGTTTAAGAGTGCCAAGTGTGTCCTGAAAACTGACACCCAGAACAGTGGCTTGTGAGTTTTGTTTCCCAGGGAAAAAGCCTGTACAATGGTTCAGGGTCTTGCGGCATTAAATTGCCGGGTGCCTCCTGGAATTCGGCCTCTCGCAAAATGCCTCCCAGATGCAAGGTGGCACCAGTTCCAACTTGGTCTGATTTGAGAGTGCCAAGTGGGTCCTGAAAACTGACACCCAGAACAGTGGCTTGTGAGTTTTGTTTCCCCGGGAAAAAGCCTGGACAATGGTTCAGGAGCCTGCGGCCTTAAATTGCCGGGTGCCTCCTGGAATTGCACCTCTCGCAGGACGCATCCCAGACGCAAGGTGGCACCAGTTCCAACTTGGTCTGGTTTGAGAGTGCCAATAAATTTCTGAAAACTGACACCCAGAACAGTGGCTTGTGAGTTTTGTTTCCCAGGGAAAAAGCCTGTACAATGGTTCAGGGGCCTGAGGCCTTAAATTGCCGGGTGCCTCCTGGAATTCGGTTTCTCGCAGGATGCCTCCCAGACGCAAGGTGGCACCAGTTCCAACTTGGTCTGGTTTGAGAGTGCCAGGTTGCTCCTGCAAACTGGCACCCAGAACAGTGGCTTGTGAGTTTTGTTTCCCAGGGAAAAATCCTGTACAGCAGTTCAGGGGCCTGAGGCCTTAAATTGCCGAGTGCCTCCTGAAATTCGGCCTCTCGCACGATGCCTCCCAGACGCAAGGAGGAACCAGTGCCAACTTGGTCTGGTTTGAGAGTGCCAAGTGGGTCCTGAAAACTGACACCCAGAACAGTGGCTAGTGAGTTTTGTTTCCCAGGGAAAAAGCCTGTACAATGGTTCAGGGTCCTGCGGCCTTAAATTGCCGGGTGCCTCCTGGAATTCGGCCTCTCGCAGGATGCCTCCCAGACGCAAGGTGGCACCAGTTCCAACTTGGTCTGGTTTAAGAGTGCCAAGTGGGTCCTGAAAACACACACCCAGAACAGTGGCTTCTGAGTTTTGTTTCCCAGGGAAAACCTGTACAATTGTCCAGGGTTCTGATCCTTTAAATTGCCGGGTGCCTCCTGGAATTCGGCCTCTCGCAGGATGCCTCCCAGACGCAAGGTGGCACCAGTTCCAACTTAGTCTGGTTCGAGAGTGCCAAGTGGGTCCTGCAAACTGACACCCAGAACAGTGGCTTCTGAGTTTTGTTTCCCAGGGAAAAAGCCTGTAGAATGGTACAGGGTCCTGCAGCCTTAAATTGCCTTGTGCCTCCTGGAATTCAGCATCTCGCAGGATGCCTCCCAGACGCTAAGTGGCACCAGTGCCAACTTGGTCTGGTTTAAGAGTGCCAAGTGTGTCCTGAAAACTGACACCCAGAACAGTGGCTTGTGAGTTTTGTTTCCCAGGGAAAAAGCCTGTACAATGGTTCAGGGTCCTGCCACCTAAAATTGCCCGGTGCCTCCTGGAATTCGGCCTCTCGCAGGATGCCTCCCAGATGCAAGGTGGCACCAGTTCCAACTTGGTCTGGTTTGAGAGTGCCAAGTGGGTCCTGAAAACTGACACCCAGAACAGTGGCTTGTGAGTTTTGTTTCCCAGGGAAAAAGCCTGTACAATTGTTCAGGGGCCTGAGGCCTTAAATTGCCGAGTGCCTCCTGGAATTCGGGCTCTCGCAGGATGTCTTCGAGACGCAAGGTGGCACCAGTGCCAACTTGGTCTGGTTTGAGAGTGCCAAGTGGGTCCTGAAAACTGACACCCAGAACAGTGGCTTGTGAGTTTTGTTTCCCAGGGAAAAAGCCTGTACAATGGTTCAGGGTCCTGCGGCCTTAAATTGCCGGGTGCCTCCTGGAATTGCTCCTCTCGCAGGATGCATCCCAGACGCAAGGTGGCACCAGTTCCAACTTGGTCTGCTTTGAGAGTGCCAATAAAGTTCTGAAAACTGACACCCAGGACAATGGCTTGTGAGTTTTGTTTCCCAGGGAAAAAGCCTGTACAATGGTTCAGGGGCCTGAGGCCTTAAATTCCCGGGTGCCTCCTGGAATTCAGCCTCCCGCAGGATGCCTCCCAGACGCAAGGTGGAACCAGTGCCAACTTGGTCTGGTTTGAGAGTGCCAAGTGGGTCCTGAAAACTGACACCCAGAACAGTGGCTTGTGAGTTTTGTTTCCCAGGGAAAAAGCCTGGACAATGGTTCAGGAGCCTGCGGCCTTAAATTGCCGGGTGCCGCCTGGAATTGCACCTCTCACAGGATGCATCCCAGACGCAAGGTGGCACCAGGGCCGACTTGGTCTGGTTTGAGAGTTCCAAGTCGGTCCTGAAAACTGACACCCAGAACAGTGGCTTGTGAGTGTTGTTTCCCAGGGAAAACGCCTATACAATGGTTCAGAGTCCTGCGGCCTTAAATTGCCGGGTGCCTCCTGGAATTCGGCGTCTTGCAGGATGCCTCCCAGACGCAAGGTGGCACCAGTGCAAACTTGGTCTGGTTTGAGAGTGCCAAGTGGGTCCTGAAAACTGACACCCAGAACAGTGGCTCGTGAGTTCTGTTTCCCAGGGAAACGCCTGTACAATGGTTTAGGGTAACGCCACCTTAAATAGCCGGGTGCCTCCTGGAGATCCGCCTCTCGCAGGATGTCTTCGAGATGCAAGGTGGCACCAGTGCCAACTTGGTCTGGTTTGAGAGTGTCAAGTGGGTCCTGCAAACTGACGCCCAGAACAGTGGCTTGTGAGTTTTTTTTCCCTGGGAAAAAGCCTGGACAATGGTTCAGGAGCCTGCGGCCTTAAATTGCCGGGTGCCTCCTGGAATTGCACCTCTCGCAGGATGCATCCCAGACGCAAGGTGGCACAAGGGCCGACTTGGTCTGGTTTGAGAGTGCCAATAAAGTTCTGAAAACTGACACCCAGAACAATGGCTTGTGAGTTTTGTTTCCCACGGAAAAAGCCTGTACAATGGTTCACGGGCCTGAGGCCTTAAATTGCCGGGTGCCTCCTGGAATTCGGTTTCTCGCAGAATGCCTCCCAGACGCAAGGTGGCACCAGTGCCAACTTGGTCTGGTTTAAGAGTGCCAAGTGGGTCCTGAAAACTGACACCCAGAACAATGGTTTGTGAGTTTTGTTTCCAACGGAAAAAGCTTATACAATGGTACAGGCGCCTGAGGCCTTAAATTGCCGGGTGCCTCCTGGAATTCAGCCTCTCGCAGCATGCCTGCCAGACGCAAGGTGGCACCAGTTCCAACTTGGTCTGGTTTGAGAGTGCCAAGTGTGTCCTGAAAACTGACACCCAGAACAGTGGCTTGTGAGTGTTGTTTCCCAGGGAAAAAGCCTATACAATGGTTCAGGGTCCTGCGGCCTTAAATTGCCGGGTGCCTCCTGGAATTGCACCTCTATCAGGATGCATCCCAGACGCAAGGTGCCACCAGTGCCAACTTGGCCTGGTTTGAGAGTGCCAAGTGGGTCCTGAAAACTGACACCCAGAACAGTGGCTTGTGAGTTTTGTTTCCCAGGGAAAACGCCTGTACAATGGTTTATGGTAACGCCGCCTTAAATAACCGGGTCCCTCCTGGAATTCAGCCTCTCGCAGGATGCCTCCCAGACGCAAGGTGGCACCAGTTCCAACTTGGTCTGGTTTGAGAGAGCCAAGTGAATCCTGAAAACTGACACCCAGAACAGGGGCTTGTGAGTTTTGTTTCCCAGGGCAAACGCCTGTACAATGGTTCAGGGGCCTGAGGCCTTAAAATGCCGGGTGCCTCCTAGAATTCAGCCTCTCGCAAGATGCCTCCCCGACGCTAGGTGGCACCAGTTCCAACTTGGTCTGGTTTAAGACTGCCAAGTGGGTCCTGAAAACTGACACCCAGAACAGTGGCTTGTGAGTTTTGTTTCCCAGGGAAAAAGCCTGTACAGTGGTTCAGGGTCCTGCGGCCTTAAAGTGCCGGGTGCCTCCTGGAATTGCTCCTCTCGCAGGATGCCTCCCAGAAGCAAGGTGGCACCAGTTCCAACTTGGTCTGGTTTGAGAGTGCCAATAAAGTTCTGAAAACTGACACCCAGAACACTGGCTTCTGAGTTTTGTTTCCCAGGGAAAACCTGTACAATGGTTCAGGGTTCTGATCCCTTAAATTGCCGGGTGCCTCCTGGAATTTGGCCTCTCGCAGGAAGCCTCCCAGACGCAAGGTGGCACCAGTTCCAACTTCGTCTGGTTCGAGAGTGCCAAGTGTGTCCTGAAAACTGACACCCAGAACAATGGCTTCTGAGTATTGTTTCCCAGGGAAAAAGCCTGTACAATGGTTCAGGGTCCTGCGGCCTTAAATTGCCGGGTGCCTCCTGGAGATCCGCCTCTCGCAGGATGCCTACCAGACGCAAGGTGGCACCAGTTCCAACTTGGTTTTGTTTAAGAGTGCCAAGTGTGTCCTGCAAACTGACACCCAGAACAGTGGCTAGTGAGTTTTGTTTCCCAGGGAAAAAGCCTGTACAATGGTTCAGGAGCCTGCGGCCTTAAATTGCCGGGTGCCTCCTGGAATTGCAACTCTCGCAGGATGCATCCCAGACGAAAGGTGGCACCAGTTCCAGCTTGGTCTGGTTTAAGAGTGCCAAGTGGGTCCTGAAAACACACACCCAGAACAGTGGCTTGTGAGTTTTGTTTCCCAGGGAAAAAGCCTGTACAATGGTTCAGGGTCCTGCGGCCTTAAATTGCCGGGTGCCTCCTGGAATTGCTCCTCTCGCAGGATGCCTCCCAGACGCAAGGTGGCACCAGTTCCAACTTGGTCTGGTTTGAGAGTGCCAATAAAGTTCTGAAAACTGACACCCAGAACACTGGCTTCTGAGTTTTGTTTCCCAGGGAAAACCTGTACAATGGTTCAGGGTTCTGATCCCTTAAATTGCCGGGTGCCTCCTGGAATTTGGCCTCTCGCAGGATGCCTCCCAGACGCAAGGTGGCACCAGTTCCAACTTCGTCTGGTTCGAGAGTGCCAAGTGTGTCCTGAAAACTGACACCCAGAACAATGGCTTCTGAGTGTTGTTTCCCAGGGAAAAAGCCTGTACAATGGTTCAGGGTCCTGCGGCCTTAAATTGCCGGGTGCCTCCTGGAGATCCGCCTCTCGCAGGATGCCTACCAGACGCAAGGTGGCACCAGTTCCAACTTGGTTTTGTTTAAGAGTGCCAAGTGTGTCCTGCAAACTGACACCCAGAACAGTGACTTGTGAGTTTTGTTTCCCAGGGAAAAAGCCTGGACAATGGTTCAGGAGCCTGCGGCCTTAAATTGCCGGGTGCCTCCTGGAATTGCAACTCTCGCAGGATGCATCCCAGACGAAAGGTGGCACCAGTTCCAGCTTGGTCTGGTTTAAGAGGGCCAAGTGGGTCCTGAAAACACACACCCAGAACAGTGGCTTGTGAGTTTTGTTTCCCAGGGAAAAAGCCTGTACAATGGTTCAGGGTCCTGCGGCCTTAAATTGCCGGGTGCCTCCTGGAATTGCTCCTCTCGCAGGATGCCTCCCAGACGCAAGGTGGCACCAGTTCCAACTTGGTCTGGTTTGAGAGTGCCAATAAAGTTCTGAAAACTGACACCCAGAACAATGGCTTGTGAGTTTTGTTTCCCTGGGAAAAAGCCTGTACAGTGGTTCAGGGGCCTGAGGCCTTGAACTGCCAGGTGCCTCCTGGAATTCGGTTTCTCGCAGGATGCCTCCCAGACGCAAGGTGGCACCAGTGCCAACTTGGTCTGGTTTGAGAGTGCTAAGTGGGTCCTGAAAACTGACACCCAAAACAATGGCTTGTGAGTTTTGTTTCCCAGGGAAAAAGCCTGTACAATGGTTCAGGGGCCTGAGGCCTTAAATTGCCGGGTGCCTCCTGGAATTCGGTTTCTCGCAGGATGCCTCCCAGACGCAAGGTGGCACCAGTTCCAACTTGGTCTGGTTTGAGAGTGCCAGGTGGCTCCTGCAAACTGGCACCCAGAACAGTGGCTTGTGAGTTTTGTTTCCCAGGGAAAAATCCTGTACAGCAGTTCAGGGGCCTGAGGCCTTAAATTGCCGGGTGCCCCCTGAAATTCGGCCTCTCGCACGATGCCTCCCAGACGCAAGGAGGAACCAGTGCCAACTTGGTCTGGTTTGAGAGTGCCAAGTGGGTCCCGAAAACTGACACCCAGATCAGTGGCTTGTGAGTTTTGTTTCCCAGGGAAAAAGCCTGTACAATGGTTCAGGGTTCTGATCCTTTAAATTGCCGGGTGCCTCCTGGAATTCGGCCTCTCGCAGGATGCCTCCCAGACGCAAGGTGGCACCAGTTCCAACTTGGTCTGGTTTAAGAGTGCCAAGTGGGTCCTGAAAACTGACACCCAGAACAGTGGCTTGTGAGTTTTGTTTCCCAGGGAAAAAGCCTGTACAATGGTACAGGGTCCTGCGGCCTTAAATTGCCGGGTGCCTCCTGGAATTCAGCATCTCGCAGGATGCCTCCCAGACGCAAAGTGGCACCAGTGCCAACTTGGTCTGGTTTAAGAGTGCCAAGTGTGTCCTGAAAACTGACACCCAGAACAGTGGCTTGTGAGTTTTGTTTCCCAGGGAAAACGCCTGTACAATGGTTCAGGGTCTTGCGGCATTAAATTGCCGGGTGCCTCCTGGAATTCGGCCTCTCGCAAAATGCCTCCCAGATGCAAGGTGGCACCAGTTCCAACTTGGTCTGATTTGAGAGTGCCAAGTGGGTCCTGAAAACTGACACCCAGAACAGTGGCTTGTGAGTTTTGTTTCCCCGGGAAAAAGCCTGGACAATGGTTCAGGGGCCTGAGGCCTTAAATTGCCGGGTGCCTCCTGGAATTCGGTTTCTCGCAGGATGCCTCCCAGACGCAAGGTGGCACCAGTTCCAACTTGGTCTGGTTTGAGAGTGCCAGGTTGCTCCTGCAAACTGGCACCCAGAACAGTGGCTTGTGAGTTTTGTTTCCCAGGGAAAAATCCTGTACAGCAGTTCAGGGGCCTGAGGCCTTAAATTGCCGAGTGCCTCCTGAAATTCGGCCTCTCGCACGATGCCTCCCAGACGCAAGGAGGAACCAGTGCCAACTTGGTCTGGTTTGAGAGTGCCAAGTGGGTCCTGAAAACTGACACCCAGAACAGTGGCTAGTGAGTTTTGTTTCCCAGGGAAAAAGCCTGTACAATGGTTCAGGGTCCTGCGGCCTTAAATTGCCGGGTGCCTCCTGGAATTCGGCCTCTCGCAGGATGCCTCCCAGACGCAAGGTGGCACCAGTTCAAACTTGGTCTGGTTTAAGAGTGCCAAGTGGGTCCTGAAAACACACACCCAGAACAGTGGCTTCTGAGTTTTGTTTCCCAGGGAAAACCTGTACAATTGTCCAGGGTTCTGATCCTTTAAATTGCCGGGTGCCTCCTGGAATTCGGCCTCTCGCAGGATGCCTCCCAGACGCAAGGTGGCACCAGTTCCAACTTAGTCTGGTTCGAGAGTGCCAAGTGGGTCCTGCAAACTGACACCCAGAACAGTGGCTTCTGAGTTTTGTTTCCCAGGGAAAAAGCCTGTACAATGGTTCAGGGTCCTGCGGCCTAAAATTGCCCGGTGCCTCCTGGAATTCGGCCTCTCGCAGGATGCCTCCCAGATGCAAGGTGGCACCAGTTCCAACTTGGTCTGGTTTGAGAGTGCCAAGTGGGTCCTGAAAACTGACACCCAGAACAGTGGCTTGTGAGTTTTGTTTCCCAGGGAAAAAGCCTGTACAATTGTTCAGGGGCCTGAGGCCTTAAATTGCCGAGTGCCTCCTGGAATTCGGGCTCTCGCAGGATGTCTTCGAGACGCAAGGTGGCACCAGTGCCAACTTGGTCTGGTTTGAGAGTGCCAAGTGGGTCCTGAAAACTGACACCCAGAACAGTGGCTTGTGAGTTTTGTTTCCCAGGGAAAAAGCCTGTACAATGGTTCAGGGTCCTGCGGCCTTAAATTGCCGGGTGCCTCCTGGAATTGCTCCTCTCGCAGGATGCATCCCAGACGCAAGGTGGCACCAGTTCCAACTTGGTCTGCTTTGAGAGTGCCAATAAAGTTCTGAAAACTGACACCCAGGACAATGGCTTGTGAGTTTTGTTTCCCAGGGAAAAAGCCTGTACAATGGTTCAGGGGCCTGAGGCCTTAAATTGCCGGGTGCCTCCTGGAATTCAGCCTCCCGCAGGATGCCTCCCAGACGCAAGGTGGAACCAGTGCCAACTTGGTCTGGTTTGAGAGTGCCAAGTGGGTCCTGAAAACTGACACCCAGAACAGTGGCTTGTGAGTTTTGTTTCCCAGGGAAAAAGCCTGGACAATGGTTCAGGAGCCTGCGGCCTTAAATTGCCCGGTGCCTCCTGGAATTGCACCTCTCGCAGGATGCATCCCAGATGCAAGGTGGCACCAGGGCCGACTTGGTCTGGTTTGAGAGTTCCAAGTCGGTCCTGAAAACTGACACCCAGAACAGTGGCTTGTGAGTGTTGTTTCCCAGGGAAAACGCCTATACAATGGTTCATAGTCCTGCGGCCTTAAATTGCCGGGTGCCTCCTGGAATTCGGCGTCTTGCAGGATGCCTCCCAGACGCAAGGTGGCACCAGTGCAAACTTGGTCTGGTTTGAGAGTGCCAAGTGGGTCCTGAAAACTGACACCCAGAACAGTGGCTCGTGAGTTCTGTTTCCCAGGGAAACGCCTGTACAATGGTTTAGGGTAACGCCACCTTAAATAGCCGGGTGCCTCCTGGAGATCCGCCTCTCGCAGGATGTCTTCGAGATGCAAGGTGGCACCAGTGCCAACTTGGTCTGGTTTGAGAGTGTCAAGTGGGTCCTGCAAACTGACGCCCAGAACAGTGGCTTGTGAGTTTTTTTTCCCTGGGAAAAAGCCTGGACAATGGTTCAGGAGCCTGCGGCCTTAAATTGCCGGGTGCCTCCTGGAATTGCACCTCTCGCAGGATGCGTCCCAGACGCAAGGTGGCACAAGGGCCGACTTGGTCTGGTTTGAGAGTGCCAATAAAGTTCTGAAAACTGACACCCAGAACAATGGCTTGTGAGTTTTGTTTCCCACGGAAAAAGCCTGTACAATGGTTCACGGGCCTGAGGCCTTAAATTGCCGGGTGCCTCCTGGAATTCGGTTTCTCGCAGAATGCCTCCCAGACGCAAGGTGGCAGCAGTGCCAACTTGGTCTGGTTTAAGAGTGCCAAGTGGGTCCTGAAAACTGACACCCAGAACAATGGCTTGTGAGTTTTGTATCCAACGGAAAAAGCTTATACAATGGTACAGGCGCGTGAGGCCTTAAATTGCCGGGTGCCTCCTGGAATTCAGCCTCTCGCAGCATGCCTGCCAGACGCAAGGTGGCACCAGTTCCAACTTGGTCTGGTTTGAGAGTGCCAAGTGTGTCATGAAAACTGACACCCAGAACAGTGGCTTGTGAGTGTTGTTTCCCAGGGAAAAAGCCTATACAATGGTTCAGGGTCCTGCGGCCTTAAATTGCCGGGTGCCTCCTGGAATTGCACCTCTATCAGGATGCATCCCAGACGCAAGGTGCCACCAGTGCCAACTTGGCCTGGTTTGAGAGTGCCAAGTGGGTCCTGAAAACTGACACCCAGAACAGTGGCTTGTGAGTTTTGTTTCCCAGGGAAAACGCCTGTACAATGGTTTATGGTAACGCCGCCTTAAATAACCGGGTCCCTCCTGGAATTCAGCCTCTCGCAGGATGCCTCCCAGACGCAAGGTGGCACCAGTTCCAACTTGGTCTGGTTTGAGAGAGCCAAGTGAATCCTGAAAACTGACACCCAGAACAGGGGCTTGTGAGTTTTGTTTCCAAGGGCAAACGCCTGTACAATGGTTCAGGAGCCTGAGGCCTTAAAATGCCGGGTGCCTCCTAGAATTCAGCCTCTCGCAGGATGCCTCTCCGACGCTAGGTGGCACCAGTTCCAACTTGGTCTGGTTTAAGAGTGCCAAGTGGGTCCTGAAAACTGACACCCAGAACAGTGGCTTGTGAGTTTTGTTTCCCAGGGAAAAAGCCTGTACAATGGTTCAGGGTCCTGCGGCCTTAAATTGCCGGGTGCCTCCTGGAATTGCTCCTCTCGCAGGATGCCTCCCAGAAGCAAGGTGGCACCAGTTCCAACTTGGTCTGGTTTGAGAGTGCCAATAAAGTTCTGAAAACTGACACCCAGAACACTGGCTTCTGAGTTTTGTTTCCCAGGGAAAACCTGTACAATGGTTCAGGGTTCTGATCCCTTAAATTGCCGGGTGCCTCCTGGAATTTGGCCTCTCGCAGGATGCCTCCCAGACGCAAGGTGGCACCAGTTCCAACTTCGTCTGGTTCGAGAGTGCCAAGTGTGTCCTGAAAACTGACACCCAGAACAATGGCTTCTGAGTATTGTTTCCCAGGGAAAAAGCCTGTACAATGGTTCAGGGTCCTGCGGCCTTAAATTGCCGGGTGCCTCCTGGAGATCCGCCTCTCGCAGGATGCCTACCAGACGCAAGGTGGCACCAGTTCCAACTTGGTTTTCTTTAAGAGTGCCAAGTGTGTCCTGCAAACTGACACCCAGAACAGTGACTTGTGAGTTTTGTTTCCCCGGGAAAAAGCCTGTACAATGGTTCAGGGGCCTGCGGCCTTAAATTGCCGGGTGCCTCCTGGAATTGCAGCTCTCGCAGGATGCATCCCAGACGCAAGGTGGCACCAGTTCCAACTTGGTCTGGTTTGAGAGTGCCAATAAAGTTCTGAAAACTGACACCCAGAACAATGGCTTGTGAGTTTTGTTTCCCAGGGAAAAAGCCTGTACAATGGTTCAGGGGCCTGAGGCCTTAAATTGCCGGGTGCCTCCTGGAATTCGGTTTCTCGCAGAATGCCTCCCAGACGCAAGGTGGCAGCAGTGCCAACTTGGTCTGGTTTGAGAGTGCCAGGTGGCTCCTGCAAACTGGCACCCAGAACAGTGGCTTGTGAGTTTTGTTTCCCAGGGAAAAATCCTGTACAGCAGTTCAGGGGCCTGAGGCCTTAAATTGCCGGGTCCCCCCTGAAATTCGGCCTCTCGCACGATGCCTCCCAGACGCAAGGAGGAACCAGTGCCAACTTGGTCTGGTTTGAGAGTGCCAAGTGGGTCCCGAAAACTGACACCCAGATCAGTGGCTTGTGAGTTTTGTTTCCCAGGGAAAAAGCCTGTACAATGGTTCAGGGTTCTGATCCTTTAAATTGCCGGGTGCCTCCTGGAATTCGGCCTCTCGCAGGATGCCTCCCAGACGCAAGGTGGCACCAGTTCCAACTTGGTCTGCTTGGAGAGAGCCAAGTGTGTCCTGAAAACTGACACCCAGAACAGTGGCTTGTGAGTTTTGTTTCCCAGGGAAAAAGCCTGTACAATGGTACAGGGTCCTGCGGCCTTAAATTGCCGGGTGCCTCCTGGAATTCAGCATCTCGCAGGATGCCTCCCAGACGCAAAGTGGCACCAGTGCCAACTTGGTCTGGTTTAAGAGTGCCAAGTGTGTCCTGAAAACTGACACCCAGAACAGTGGCTTGTGAGTTTTGTTTCCCAGGGAAAAAGCCTGTACAATGGTTCAGGGTCTTGCGGCATTAAATTGCCGGGTGCCTCCTGGAATTCGGCCTCTCGCAAAATGCCTCCCAGATGCAAGGTGGCACCAGTTCCAACTTGGTCTGATTTGAGAGTGCCAAGTGGGTCCTGAAAACTGACACCCAGAACAGTGGCTTGTGAGTTTTGTTTCCCCGGGAAAAAGCCTGGACAATGGTTCAGGAGCCTGCGGCCTTAAATTGCCGGGTGCCTCCTGGAATTGCACCTCTCGCAGGACGCATCCCAGACGCAAGGTGGCACCAGTTCCAACTTGGTCTGGTTTGAGAGTGCCAATAAATTTCTGAAAACTGACACCCAGAACAGTGTCTTGTGAGTTTTGTTTCCCAGGGAAAAAGCCTGTACAATGGTTCAGGGGCCTGAGGCCTTAAATTGCCGGGTGCCTCCTGGAATTCGGTTTCTCGCAGGATGCCTCCCAGACGCAAGGTGGCACCAGTTCCAACTTGGTCTGGTTTGAGAGTGCCAGGTTGCTCCTGCAAACTGCCACCCAGAACAGTGGCTTGTGAGTTTTGTTTCCCAGGGAAAAATCCTGTACAGCAGTTCAGGGGCCTGAGGCCTTAAATTGCCGAGTGCCTCCTGAAATTCGGCCTCTCGCACGATGCCTCCCAGACGCAAGGAGGAACCAGTGCCAACTTGGTCTGGTTTGAGAGTGCCAAGTGGGTCCTGAAAACTGACACCCAGAACAGTGGCTAGTGAGTTTTGTTTCCCAGGGAAAAAGCCTGTACAATGGTTCAGGGTCCTGCGGCCTTAAATTGCCGGGTGCCTCCTGGAATTCGGCCTCTCGCAGGATGCCTCCCAGACGCAAGGTGGCACCAGTTCCAACTTGGTCTGGTTTAAGAGTGCCAAGTGGGTCCTGAAAACACACACCCAGAACAGTGGCTTCTGAGTTTTGTTTCCCAGGGAAAACCTGTACAATTGTCCAGGGTTCTGATCCTTTAAATTGCCGGGTGCCTCCTGGAATTCGGCCTCTCGCAGGATGCCTCCCAGACGCAAGGTGGCACCAGTTCCAACTTAGTCTGGTTCGAGAGTGCCAAGTGGGTCCTGCAAACTGACACCCAGAACAGTGGCTTCTGAGTTTTGTTTCCCAGGGAAAAAGCCTGTAGAATGGTACAGGGTCCTGCAGCCTTAAATTGCCTTGTGCCTCCTGGAATTCAGCATCTCGCAGGATGCCTCCCAGACGCTAAGTGGCACCAGTGCCAACTTGGTCTGGTTTAAGAGTGCCAAGTGTGTCCTGAAAACTGACACCCAGAACAGTGGCTTGTGAGTTTTGTTTCCCAGGGAAAAAGCCTGTACAATGGTTCAGGGTCCTGCGGCCTAAAATTGCCCGGTGCCTCCTGGAATTCGGCCTCTCGCAGGATGCCTCCCAGATGCAAGGTGGCACCAGTTCCAACTTGGTCTGGTTTGAGAGTGCCAAGTGGGTCCTGAAAACTGACACCCAGAACAGTGGCTTGTGAGTTTTGTTTCCCAGGGAAAAAGCCTGTACAATTGTTCAGGGGCCTGAGGCCTTAAATTGCCGAGTGCCTCCTGGAATTCGGGCTCTCGCAGGATGTCTTCGAGACGCAAGGTGGCACCAGTGCCAACTTGGTCTGGTTTGAGAGTGCCAAGTGGGTCCTGAAAACTGACACCCAGAACAGTGGCTTGTGAGTTTTGTTTCCCAGGGAAAAAGCCTGTACAATGGTTCAGGGTCCTGCGGCCTTAAATTGCCGGGTGCCTCCTGGAATTGCACCTCTCGCAGGATGCATCCCAGACGCAAGGTGGCACCAGTTCCAACTTGGTCTGCTTTGAGAGTGCCAATAAAGTTCTGAAAACTGACACCCAGGACAATGGCTTGTGAGTTTTGTTTCCCAGGGAAAAAGCCTGTACAATGGTTCAGGGGCCTGAGGCCTTAAATTCCCGGGTGCCTCCTGGAATTCAGCCTCCCGCAGGATGCCTCCCAGACGCAAGGTGGAACCAGTGCCAACTTGGTCTGGTTTGAGAGTGCCAAGTGGGTCCTGAAAACTGACACCCAGAACAGTGGCTTGTGAGTTTTGTTTCCCAGGGAAAAAGCCTGGACAATGGTTCAGGAGCCTGCGGCCTTAAATTGCCGGGTGCCGCCTGGAATTGCACCTCTCACAGGATGCATCCCAGACGCAAGGTGGCACCAGGGCCGACTTGGTCTGGTTTGAGAGTTCCAAGTCGGTCCTGAAAACTGACACCCAGAACAGTGGCTTGTGAGTGTTGTTTCCCAGGGAAAACGCCTATACAATGGTTCAGAGTCCTGCGGCCTTAAATTGCCGGGTGCCTCCTGGAATTCGGCGTCTTGCAGGATGCCTCCCAGACGCAAGGTGGCACCAGTGCAAACTTGGTCTGGTTTGAGAGTGCCAAGTGGGTCCTGAAAACTGACACCCAGAACAGTGGCTCGTGAGTTCTGTTTCCCAGGGAAACGCCTGTACAATGGTTTAGGGTAACGCCACCTTAAATAGCCGGGTGCCTCCTGGAGATCCGCCTCTCGCAGGATGTCTTCGAGATGCAAGGTGGCACCAGTGCCAACTTGGTCTGGTTTGAGAGTGTCAAGTGGGTCCTGCAAACTGACGCCCAGAACAGTGGCTTGTGAGTTTTTTTTCCCTGGGAAAAAGCCTGGACAATGGTTCAGGAGCCTGCGGCCTTAAATTGCCGGGTGCCTCCTGGAATTGCACCTCTCGCAGGATGCATCCCAGACGCAAGGTGGCACAAGGGCCGACTTGGTCTGGTTTGAGAGTGCCAATAAAGTTCTGAAAACTGACACCCAGAACAATGGCTTGTGAGTTTTGTTTCCCACGGAAAAAGCCTGTACAATGGTTCACGGGCCTGAGGCCTTAAATTGCCGGGTGCCTCCTGGAATTCGGTTTCTCGCAGAATGCCTCCCAGACGCAAGGTGGCACCAGTGCCAACTTGGTCTGGTTTAAGAGTGCCAAGTGGGTCCTGAAAACTGACACCCAGAACAATGGTTTGTGAGTTTTGTTTCCAACGGAAAAAGCTTATACAATGGTACAGGCGCCTGAGGCCTTAAATTGCCGGGTGCCTCCTGGAATTCAGCCTCTCGCAGCATGCCTGCCAGACGCAAGGTGGCACCAGTTCCAACTTGGTCTGGTTTGAGAGTGCCAAGTGTGTCCTGAAAACTGACACCCAGAACAGTGGCTTGTGAGTGTTGTTTCCCAGGGAAAAAGCCTATACAATGGTTCAGGGTCCTGCGGCCTTAAATTGCCGGGTGCCTCCTGGAATTGCACCTCTATCAGGATGCATCCCAGACGCAAGGTGCCACCAGTGCCAACTTGGCCTGGTTTGAGAGTGCCAAGTGGGTCCTGAAAACTGACACCCAGAACAGTGGCTTGTGAGTTTTGTTTCCCAGGGAAAACGCCTGTACAATGGTTTATGGTAACGCCGCCTTAAATAACCGGGTCCCTCCTGGAATTCAGCCTCTCGCAGGATGCCTCCCAGACGCAAGGTGGCACCAGTTCCAACTTGGTCTGGTTTGAGAGAGCCAAGTGAATCCTGAAAACTGACACCCAGAACAGGGGCTTGTGAGTTTTGTTTCCCAGGGCAAACGCCTGTACAATGGTTCAGGGGCCTGAGGCCTTAAAATGCCGGGTGCCTCCTAGAATTCAGCCTCTCGCAAGATGCCTCCCCGATGCTAGGTGGCACCAGTTCCAACTTGGTCTGGTTTAAGAGTGCCAAGTGGGTCCTGAAAACTGACACCCAGAACAGTGGCTTGTGAGTTTTGTTTCCCAGGGAAAAAGCCTGTACAATGGTTCAGGGTCCTGCGGCCTTAAAGTGCCGGGTGCCTCCTGGAATTGCTCCTCTCGCAGGATGCCTCCCAGAAGCAAGGTGGCACCAGTTCCAACTTGGTCTGGTTTGAGAGTGCCAATAAAGTTCTGAAAACTGACACCCAGAACACTGGCTTCTGAGTTTTGTTTCCCAGGGAAAACCTGTACAATGGTTCAGGGTTCTGATCCCTTAAATTGCCGGGTGCCTCCTGGAATTTGGCCTCTCGCAGGATGCCTCCCAGACGCAAGGTGGCACCAGTTCCAACTTCGTCTGGTTCGAGAGTGCCAAGTGTGTCCTGAAAACTGACACCCAGAACAATGGCTTCTGAGTATTGTTTCCCAGGGAAAAAGCCTGTACAATGGTTCAGGGTCCTGCGGCCTTAAATTGCCGGGTGCCTCCTGGAGATCCGCCTCTCGCAGGATGCCTACCAGACGCAAGGTGGCACCAGTTCCAACTTGGTTTTGTTTAAGAGTGCCAAGTGTGTCCTGCAAACTGACACCCAGAACAGTGACTTGTGAGTTTTGTTTCCCAGGGAAAAAGCCTGGACAATGGTTCAGGAGCCTGCGGCCTTAAATTGCCGGGTGCCTCCTGGAATTGCAACTCTCGCAGGATGCATCCCAGACGAAAGGTGGCACCAGTTCCAGCTTGGTCTGGTTTAAGAGTGCCAAGTGGGTCCTGAAAACACACACCCAGAACAGTGGCTTGTGAGTTTTGTTTCCCAGGGAAAAAGCCTGTACAATGGTTCAGGGTCCTGCGGCCTTAAATTGCCGGGTGCCTCCTGGAATTGCTCCTCTCGCAGGATGCCTCCCAGACGCAAGGTGGCACCAGTTCCAACTTGGTCTGGTTTGAGAGTGCCAAGTGTGTCCTGAAAACTGACACCCAGAACACTGGCTTCTGAGTTTTGTTTCCCAGGGAAAACCTGTACAATGGTTCAGGGTTCTGATCCCTTAAATTGCCGGGTGCCTCCTGGAATTTGGCCTCTCGCAGGATGCCTCCCAGACGCAAGGTGGCACCAGTTCCAACTTCGTCTGGTTCGAGAGTGCCAAGTGTGTCCTGAAAACTGACACCCAGAACAATGGCTTCTGAGTGTTGTTTCCCAGGGAAAAAGCCTGTACAATGGTTCAGGGTCCTGCGGCCTTAAATTGCCGGGTGCCTCCTGGAGATCCGCCTCTCGCAGGATGCCTACCAGACGCAAGGTGGCACCAGTTCCAACTTGGTTTTGTTTAAGAGTGCCAAGTGTGTCCTGCAAACTGACACCCAGAACAGTGACTTGTGAGTTTTGTTTCCTAGGGAAAAAGCCTGGACAATGGTTCAGGAGCCTGCGGCCTTAAATTGCCGGGTGCCTCCTGGAATTGCAACTCTCGCAGGATGCATCCCAGACGAAAGGTGGCACCAGTTCCAGCTTGGTCTGGTTTAAGAGTGCCAAGTGGGTCCTGAAAACACACACCCAGAACAGTGGCTTGTGAGTTTTGTTTCCCAGGGAAAAAGCCTGTACAATGGTTCAGGGTCCTGCGGCCTTAAATTGCCGGGTGCCTCCTGGAATTGCTCCTCTCGCAGGATGCCTCCCAGACGCAAGGTGGCACCAGTTCCAACTTGGTCTGGTTTGAGAGTGCCAATAAAGTTCTGAAAACTGACACCCAGAACAATGGCTTGTGAGTTTTGTTTCCCTGGGAAAAAGCCTGTACAGTGGTTCAGGGGCCTGAGGCCTTGAACTGCCAGGTGCCTCCTGGAATTCGGTTTCTCGCAGGATGCCTCCCAGACGCAAGGTGGCACCAGTGCCAACTTGGTCTGGTTTGAGAGTGCTAAGTGGGTCCTGCAAACTGACACCCAGATCAGTGGCTTGTGAGTTTTGTTTCCCAGGGAAAAAGCCTGTACAATGTTTCAGGGTTCTGATCCTTTAAATTGCCGGGTGCCTCCTGGAATTCGGCCTCTCGCAGGTTGCCTCCCAGACGCAAGGTGGCACCAGTTCCAACTTGGTCTGGTTTAAGAGTGCCAAGTGGGTCCTGGAACCTGACACCCAGAACAGTGGCTTGTGAGTTTTGTTTCCCAGGGAAAAAGCCTGTACAATTGTTCAGGGGCCTGAGGCCTTAAATTGCCGGGTGCCTCCTGGAATTCGGTTTCTCGCAAGATGCCTCCCTGACGCAAGGTGGCACCAGTTCCAACTTGGTCTGGTTTGAGAGTGCCAAGTGTGTCCTGAAAACTGACACCCAGAACAGTGGCTTGTGAGTGTTGTTTCCCAGGGAAAAAGCCTATACAATGGTTCAGGGTCCTGCGGCCTTAAATTGCCGGGTGCCTCCTGGAATTGCACCTCTATCAGGATGCATCCCAGACGCAAGGTGCCACCAGTGCCAACTTGGCCTGGTTTGAGAGTGCCAAGTGGGTCCTGAAAACTGACACCCAGAACAGTGGCTTGTGAGTTTTGTTTCCCAGGGAAAACGCCTGTACAATGGTTTATGGTAACGCCGCCTTAAATAACCGGGTCCCTCCTGGAATTCAGCCTCTCGCAGGATGCCTCCCAGACGCAAGGTGGCACCAGTTCCAACTTGGTCTGGTTTGAGAGAGCCAAGTGAATCCTGAAATCTGACACCCAGAACAGGGGCTTGTGAGTTTTGTTTCCCAGGGCAAACGCCTGTACAATGGTTCAGGGGCCTGAGGCCTTAAAATGCCGGGTGCCTCCTAGAATTCAGCCTCTCGCAAGATGCCTCCCCGACGCTAGGTGGCACCAGTTCCAACTTGGTCTGGTTTAAGAGTGCCAAGTGGGTCCTGCAAACTGACACCCAGAACAGTGGCTTGTGAGTTTTGTTTCCCAGGGAAAAAGCCTGTACAATGGTTCAGGGTCCTGCGGCCTTAAATTGCCGGGTGCCTCCTGGAATTGCTCCTCTCGCAGGATGCCTCCCAGAAGCAAGGTGGCACCAGTTCCAACTTGGTCTGGTTTGAGAGTGCCAATAAAGTTCTGAAAACTGACACCCAGAACACTGGCTTCTGAGTTTTGTTTCCCAGGGAAAACCTGTACAATGGTTCAGGGTTCTGATCCCTTAAATTGCCGGGTGCCTCCTGGAATTTGGCCTCTCGCAGGATGCCTCCCAGACGCAAGGTGGCACCAGTTCCAACTTCGTCTGGTTCGAGAGTGCCAAGTGTGTCCTGAAAACTGACACCCAGAACAATGGCTTCTGAGTATTGTTTCCCAGGGAAAAAGCCTGTACAATGGTTCAGGGTCCTGCGGCCTTAAATTGCCGGGTGCCTCCTGGAGATCCGCCTCTCGCAGGATGCCTACCAGACGCAAGGTGGCACCAGTTCCAACTTGGTTTTGTTTAAGAGTGCCAAGTGTGTCCTGCAAACTGACACCCAGAACAGTGACTTGTGAGTTTTGTTTCCCAGGGAAAAAGCCTGGACAATGGTTCAGGAGCCTGCGGCCTTAAATTGCCGGGTGCCTCCTGGAATTGCAACTCTCGCAGGATGCATCCCAGACGAAAGGTGGCACCAGTTCCAGCTTGGTCTGGTTTAAGAGTGCCAAGTGGGTCCTGAAAACACACACCCAGAACAGTGGCTTGTGAGTTTTGTTTCCCAGGGAAAAAGCCTGTACAATGGTTCAGGGTCCTGCGGCCTTAAATTGCCGGGTGCCTCCTGGAATTGCTCCTCTCGCAGGATGCCTCCCAGACGCAAGGTGGCACCAGTTCCAACTTGGTCTGGTTTGAGAGTGCCAATAAAGTTCTGAAAACTGACACCCAGAACAATGGCTTGTGAGTTTTGTTTCCCTGGGAAAAAGCCTGTACAGTGGTTCAGGGGCCTGAGGCCTTGAACTGCCAGGTGCCTCCTGGAATTCGGTTTCTCGCAGGATGCCTCCCAGACGCAAGGTGGCACCAGTGCCAACTTGGTCTGGTTTGAGAGTGCTAAGTGGGTCCTGCAAACTGACACCCAGATCAGTGGCTTGTGAGTTTTGTTTCCCAGGGAAAAAGCCTGTACAATGTTTCAGGGTTCTGATCCTTTAAATTGCCGGGTGCCTCCTGGAATTCGGCCTCTCGCAGGTTGCCTCCCAGACGCAAGGTGGCACCAGTTCCAACTTGGTCTGGTTTAAGAGTGCCAAGTGGGTCCTGGAACCTGACACCCAGAACAGTGGCTTGTGAGTTTTGTTTCCCAGGGAAAAAGCCTGTACAATTGTTCAGGGGCCTGAGGCCTTAAATTGCCGGGTGCCTCCTGGAATTCGGTTTCTCGCAAGATGCCTCCCTGACGCAAGGTGGCACCAGTTCCAACTTGGTCTGGTTTGAGAGTGCCAAGTGTGTCCTGAAAACTGACACCCAGAACAGTGGCTTGTGAGTGTTGTTTCCCAGGGAAAAAGCCTATACAATGGTTCAGGGTCCTGCGGCCTTAAATTGCCGGGTGCCTCCTGGAATTGCACCTCTATCAGGATGCATCCCAGACGCAAGGTGCCACCAGTGCCAACTTGGCCTGGTTTGAGAGTGCCAAGTGGGTCCTGAAAACTGACACCCAGAACAGTGGCTTGTGAGTTTTGTTTCCCAGGGAAAACGCCTGTACAATGGTTTATGGTAACGCCGCCTTAAATAACCGGGTCCCTCCTGGAATTCAGCCTCTCGCAGGATGCCTCCCAGACGCAAGGTGGCACCAGTTCCAACTTGGTCTGGTTTGAGAGAGCCAAGTGAATCCTGAAATCTGACACCCAGAACAGGGGCTTGTGAGTTTTGTTTCCCAGGGCAAACGCCTGTACAATGGTTCAGGGGCCTGAGGCCTTAAAATGCCGGGTGCCTCCTAGAATTCAGCCTCTCGCAAGATGCCTCCCCGACGCTAGGTGGCACCAGTTCCAACTTGGTCTGGTTTAAGAGTGCCAAGTGGGTCCTGCAAACTGACACCCAGAACAGTGGCTTGTGAGTTTTGTTTCCCAGGGAAAAAGCCTGTACAATGGTTCAGGGTCCTGCGGCCTTAAATTGCCGGGTGCCTCCTGGAATTCGGCCTCTCGCAGGATGCCTCCCAGAAGCAAGGTGGCACCAGTTCCAACTTGGTCTGGTTTGAGAGTGCCAATAAAGTTCTGAAAACTGACACCCAGAACACTGGCTTCTGAGTTTTGTTTCCCAGGGAAAACCTGTACAATGGTTCAGGGTTCTGATCCCTTAAATTGCCGGGTGCCTCCTGGAATTTGGCCTCTCGCAGGATGCCTCCCAGACGCAAGGTGGCACCAGTTCCAACTTCGTCTGGTTCGAGAGTGCCAAGTGTGTCCTGAAAACTGACACCCAGAACAATGGCTTCAGAGTATTGTTTCCCAGGGAAAAAGCCTGTACAATGGTTCAGGGTCCTGCGGCCTTAAATTGCCGGGTGCCTCCTGGAGATCCGCCTCTCGCAGGATGCCTACCAGACGCAAGGTGGCACCAGTTCCAACTTGGTTTTGTTTAAGAGTGCCAAGTGTGTCCTGCAAACTGACACCCAGAACAGTGACTTGTGAGTTTTGTTTCCCAGGGAAAAAGCCTGGACAATGGTTCAGGAGCCTGCGGCCTTAAATTGCCGGGTGCCTCCTGGAATTGCTCCTCTCGCAGGATGCCTCCCAGACGCAAGGTGGCACCAGTTCCAACTTGGTCTGGTTTGAGAGTGCCAATAAAGTTCTGAAAACTGACACCCAGAATACTGGCTTCTGAGTTTTGTTTCCCAGGGAAAACCTGTACAATGGTTCAGGGTTCTGATCCCTTAAATTGCCGGGTGCCTCCGGGAATTTGGCCTCTCGCAGGATGCCTCCCAGACGCAAGGTGGCACCAGTTCCAACTTGGTCTGGTTTGAGAGTGCCAATAAAGTTCTGAAAACTGACACCCAGAACAATGGCTTGTGAGTTTTGTTTCCCTGGGAAAAAGCCTGTACAGTGGTTCAGGGGCCTGAGGCCTTGAACTGCCAGGTGCCTCCTGGAATTCGGTTTCTCGCAGGATGCCTCCCAGACGCAAGGTGGCACCAGTGCCAACTTGGTCTGGTTTGAGAGTGCTAAGTGGGTCCTGCAAACTGACACCCAGATCAGTGGCTTGTGAGTTTTGTTTCCCAGGGAAAAAGCCTGTACAATGTTTCAGGGTTCTGATCCTTTAAATTGCCGGGTGCCTCCTGGAATTCGGCCTCTCGCAGGTTGCCTCCCAGACGCAAGGTGGCACCAGTTCCAACTTGGTCTGGTTTAAGAGTGCCAAGTGGGTCCTGGAACCTGACACCCAGAACAGTGGCTTGTGAGTTTTGTTTCCCAGGGAAAAAGCCTGTACAATGGTACAGGGTCCTGCGGCCTTAAATTGCCTTGTGCCTCCTGGAATTCAGCATCTCGCAGGATGCCTCCCAGACGCAAAGTGGCACCAGTGCCAACTTGGTCTGGTTTAAGAGTGCCAAGTGTGTCCTGAAAACTGACACCCAGAACAGAGGCTTGTGAGTTTTGTTTCCCAGGGAAAAAGCCTGTACAATGGTTCAGGGTCCTGCGGCCTTAAATTGCCGGGTGCCTCCTGGAATTCGGCCTCTCGCAAAATGCCTCCCAGATGCAAGGTGGCACCAGTTCCAACTTGGTCTGATTTGAGAGTGCCAAGTGGGTCCTGAAAACTGACACCCAGAACAGTGGCTTGTGAGTTTTGTTTCCCCGGGAAAAAGCCTGGACAATGGTTCAGGAGCCTGCGGCCTTAAATTGCCGGGTGCCTCCTGGAATTGCACCTCTCGCAGGACGCATCCCAGACGCAAGGTGGCACCAGTTCCAACTTGGTCTGGTTTGAGAGTGCCAATAAATTTCTGAAAACTGACACCCAGAACAGTGGCTTGTGAGTTTTGTTTCCCAGGGAAAAAGCCTGTACAATGGTTCAGGGGCCTGAGGCCTTAAATTGCCGGGTGCCTCCTGGAATTCGGTTTCTCGCAGGATGCCTCCTAGACGCAAGGTGGCACCAGTTCCAACTTGGTCTGGTTTGAGAGTGCCAGGTTGCTCCTGCAAACTGGCACCCAGAACAGTGGCTTGTGAGTTTTGTTTCCCAGGGAAAAATCCTGTACAGCAGTTCAGGGGCCTGAGGCCTTAAATTGCCGAGTGCCTCCTGAAATTCGGCCTCTCGCACGATGCCTCCCAGACGCAAGGAGGAACCAGTGCCAACTTGGTCTGGTTTGAGAGTGCCAAGTGGGTCCTGAAAACTGACACCCAGAACAGTGGCTAGTGAGTTTGTTTCCCAGGGAAAAAGCCTGTACAATGGTTCAGGGTCCTGCGGCCTTAAATTGCCGGGTGCCTCCTGGAATTCGGCCTCTCGCAGGATGCCTCCCAGACGCAAGGTGGCACCAGTTCCAACTTGGTCTGGTTTAAGAGTGCCAAGTGGGTCCTGAAAACACACACCCAGAACAGTGGCTTCTGAGTTTTGTTTCCCAGGGAAAACCTGTACAATTGTCCAGGGTTCTGATCCTTTAAATTGCCGGGTGCCTCCTGGAATTCGGCCTCTCGCAGGATGCCTCCCAGACGCAAGGTGGCACCAGTTCAAACTTAGTCTGGTTCGAGAGTGCCAAGTGGGTCCTGCAAACTGACACCCAGAACAGTGGCTTCTGAGTTTTGTTTCCCAGGGAAAAAGCCTGTAGAATGGTACAGGGTCCTGCGGCCTTAAATTGCCTTGTGCCTCCTGGAATTCAGCATCTCGCAGGATGCCTCCCAGACGCTAAGTGGCACCAGTGCCAACTTGGTCTGGTTTAAGAGTGCCAAGTGTGTCCTGAAAACTGACACCCAGAACAGTGGCTTGTGAGTTTTGTTTCCCAGGGAAAAAGCCTGTACAATGGTTCAGGGTCCTGCGGCCTAAAATTGCCCGGTGCCTCCTGGAATTCGGCCTCTCGCAGGATGCCTCCCAGATGCAAGGTGGCACCAGTGCCAACTTGGTCTGGTTTGAGAGTGTCAAGTGGGTCCTGCAAACTGACGCCCAGAACAGTGGCTTGTGAGTTTTTTTTCCCTGGGAAAAAGCCTGGACAATGGTTCAGGAGCCTGCGGCCTTAAATTGCCGGGTGCCTCCTGGAATTGCACCTCTCGCAGGATGCATCCCAGACGCAAGGTGGCACAAGGGCCGACTTGGTCTGGTTTGAGAGTGCCAATAAAGTTCTGAAAACTGACACCCAGAACAATGGCTTGTGAGTTTTGTTTCCCACGGAAAAAGCCTGTACAATGGTTCACGGGCCTGAGGCCTTAAATTGCCGGGTGCCTCCTGGAATTCGGTTTCTCGCAGAATGCCTCCCAGACGCAAGGTGGCACCAGTGCCAACTTGGTCTGGTTTAAGAGTGCCAAGTGGGTCCTGAAAACTGACACCCAGAACAATGGCTTGTGAGTTTTGTTTCCCACGGAAAAAGCCTGTACAATGGTACAGGCGCCTGAGGCCTTAAATTGCCGGGTGCCTCCTGGAATTCAGCCTCTCGCAGCATGCCTGCCAGACGCAAGGTGGCACCAGTTCCAACTTGGTCTGGTTTGAGAGTGCCAAGTGTGTCCTGAAAACTGACACCCAGAACAGTGGCTTGTGAGTGTTGTTTCCCAGGGAAAAAGCCTATACAATGGTTCAGGGTCCTGCGGCCTTAAATTGCCGGGTGCCTCCTGGAATTCGGCCTCTCGCAGGATGCCTCCCATACGCAAGGTGGCACCAGTGCAAACTTGGCCTGGTTTGAGAGTGCCAAGTGGGTCCTGCAAACTGACACCCAGAACAGTGGCTTCTGAGTTTTGTTTCCCAGGGAAACGCCTGTACAATGGTTTAGGGTAACGCCGCCTAAAATACCCAGGTGCCTCCTGGAGATCCGCCTCTCGCAGGATGTCTTCGATATGCAAGGTGGCACCAGTGCCAGCTTGGTCTGGTTTGAGAGTGTCAAGTGGGTCCTGAAAACTGACACCAAGAACAGTGGCTTGTGAGTTTTGTTTCCCAGGGAAAACGCCTGTACAATGGTTTATGGTAACGCCGCCTTAAATAACCGGGTCCCTCCTGGAATTCAGCCTCTCGCAGGATGCCTCCCAGACGCAAGGTGGCACCAGTTCCAACTTGGTCTGGTTTGAGAGAGCCAAGTGGGTCCTGAAAACTGACACCCAGAACAGGGGCTTGTGAGTTTTGTTTCCAAGGGAAAACGCCTGTACAATGGTTCAGGGGCCTGAGGCCTTAAAATGCCGGGTGCCTCCTAGAATTCAACCTCTCGCAAGATGCCTCCCCGACGCTAGGTGGCACCAGTTCCAACTTGGTCAGGTTTAAGAGTGCCAAGTGGGTCCTGAAAACTGACACCCAGAACAGTGGCTTGTGAGTTTTGTTTCCCAGGGAAAAAGCCTGTACAATGGTTCAGGGTCCTGCGGCCTTAAATTGCCGGGTGCCTCCTGGAATTGCTCCTCTCGATGGATGCCTCCCAGAAGCAAGGTGGCACCAGTTCCAACTTGGTCTGGTTTGAGAGTGCCAATAAAGTTCTGAAAACTGACACCCAGAACACTGGCTTCTGAGTTTTGTTTCCCAGGGAAAACCTGTACAATGGTTCAGGGTTCTGATCCCTTAAATTGCCGGGTGCCTCCTGGAATTCGGCCTCTCGCAGGATGCCTCCCAGACGCAAGGTGGCACCAGTTCCAACTTCGTCTGGTTCGAGAGTGCCAAGTGTGTCCTGAAAACTGACACCCAGAACAATGGCTTCTGAGTGTTGTTTCCCAGGGAAAAAGCCTGTACAATGGTTCAGGGTCCTGCGGCCTTAAATTGCCGGGTGCCTCCTGGAGATCCGCCTCTCGCAGGATGCCTACCAGACGCAAGGTGGCACCAGTTCCAACTTGGTCTTGTTTAAGAGTGCCAAGTGGGTCCTGAAAACTTACACCCAGAACAGTGACTTGTGAGTTTTGTTTCCCAGGGAAAAAGCCTGGACAATGGTTCAGGAGCCTGCGGCCTTAAATTGCCGGGTGCCTCCTGGAATTGCAACTCTCGCAGGATGCATCCCAGACGCAAGGTGGCACCAGTTCCAGCTTGGTCTGGTTTAAGAGTGCCAAGTGGGTCCTGAAAACACACACCCAGAACAGTGGCTTCTGAGTTTTGTTTCCCAGGGAAAAAGCCTGTACAATGGTTCAGGGTCCTGCGGCCTTAAATTGCCGGGTGCCTCCTGGAATTGCTCCTCTCGCAGGATGCCTCCCAGACGCAAGGTGGCACCAGTTCCAACTTGGTCTGGTTTGAGAGTGCCAATAAAGTTCTGAAAACTGACACCCAGAACAATGGCTTGTGAGTTTTGTTTCCCTGGGAAAAAGCCTGTACAGTGGTTCAGGGGCCTGAGGCCTTGAACTGCCAGGTGCCTCCTGGAATTCGGTTTCTCGCAGGATGCCTCCCAGACGCAAGGTGGCACCAGTGCCAACTTGGTCTGGTTTGAGAGTGCTAAGTGGGTCCTGCAAACTGACACCCAGAACAGTGGCTTCTGAGTTTTGTTTCCCAGGGAAAACCTGTACAATTTTTCAGGGTTCTGATCCCTTAAATTGCCGGGTGCCTCCTGGAATTCGGCCTCTCGCAGGATGCCTCCCAGACGCAAGGTGGCACCAGTTCCAACTTGGTCTGGTTTGAGAGTGCCAAGTGTGTCCTGCAAACTGACACCCAGAACAGGGGCTTCTTAGTTTTGTTTCCCAGGGAAAAAGCCTGTACAGTGGTTCAGGGGCCTGAGGCCTTAAATTGCCGGGTGCCTCCTGGAGTTCGGCCTCTCGCAGGATGCCTCCCAGATGCAAGGTGGCACCAGTTCCAACTTGGTCTGGTTTGAGAGAGCCAAGTGGGTCCTGAAAACTGACACCCAGAACAGGGGCCTCTGAGTTTTGTTTCCCAGGGAAAACGCCTGTACAGCAGTTCAGGGGCCTGAGGTCTTAAATTGCCGGGTTCCTCCTGGAATTCAGCCTCTTGCAAGATGCCTCCCAGACGCAAGGTGGCACCAGTTCCAACTTGGTCTGGTTTAAGAGTGCCAAGTGGGTCCTGAAAACTGACACCCAGAACAGTGGCTTGTGAGTTTTGTTTCCCAGGGAAAAAGCCTGTAGAATGGTACAGGGTCCTGCGGCCTTAAATTGCCGGGTGCCTCCTGGAATTGCTCCTCTCGCAGGATGCCTCCCAGACGCAAGGTGGCACCAGTTCCAACTTGGTCTGGTTTAAGAGTGCCAAGTGTGTCCTGAAAAGTGACACCCAAAAAAGTGGCTTGTGAGTTTTGTTTCCCGGGGAAAACGCCTGTACAATGGTTTAGGGTAACGCCGCCTTAAATAGCCGGGTGCCTCCTGGAGATCCGCCTCTCACAGGATGTCTTCCAGACGCAAGGTGGCACCAGTTCCAACTTGGTCTGGTTTAAGAGTGTCAAGTGGGTCCTGCAAACTTAAACCAAGAACAGTGACTTGTGAGTTTTGTTTCCCAGGGAAAAAGCCTGGACAATGGTTCAGGAGCCTGCGGCATTAAATTGCCGGGTGCCTCCTGGAATTGCAACTCTCGCAGGATGCATCCCAGACGTAAGGTGGCACCAGTTCCAACTTAGTCTGGTTTAAGAGTGCCAAGTGGGTCCTGAAAACTGACACCCAGAACAGTGGCTTCTGAGTTTTGTTTCCCAGGGAAAACCTGTACAATTATTCAGGGTTCTGATCCTTTAAATTGCCGGGTGCCTCCTAGAATTCGGCCTCTCGCAGGATGCCTCCCAGACGCAAGGTGGCACCAGTTCCAACTTTGTCTGGTTTGAGAGTGCCAAGTGTGTCCTGCAAACTGACACCCAGAACAGTGGCTTCTCAGTTTTGTTTCCCAGGGAAAAAGCCTGTAGAATGGTACAGGGTCCTGCGGCATTAAATTGCCGGGTGCCTCCTTGAATTCAGCCTCTCGCAGGATGCCTCCCAGACGCAAAGTGGCACCAGTGCCAACTTGGTCTGGTTTGAGAGTGCTAAGTGGGTCCTGCAAACTGACACCCAGAACACTGGCTTCTGAGTTTTGTTTCCCAGGGAAAACCTGTACAATGGTTCAGGGTTCTGATCCCTTAAATTGCCGGGTGCCTCCTGGAATTCGGCCTATCGCAGGATGCCTCCCAGACGCAAGGTGGCACCAGTTCCAACTTGGTCTGGTTTAAGAGTGCCGAGTGTGTCCTGAAAACTGACACCCAGAAAAGTGGCTTGTGAGTTTTGTTTCCCAGGGAAAACGCCTGTACAATGGTTTAGGGTAACGCCGCCTTAAATAGCCGGCTGCCTCCTGGAGATCCGCCTCTCACAGGATGTCTTCCAGACGCAAGGTGGCACCCGTTCCAACTGGGTCTGGTTTAAGAGTGTCAAGTGGGTCGTGCAAACTTACACCCAGAACAGTGACTTGTGAGTTTTGTTTCCCAGGGAAAAAGCCTGGACAATGGTTCGGGAGCCTGCGGCATTAAATTGCCGGGTGCCTCCTGGAATTGCAACTCTCGCAGGATGCATCCCAGACGCAAGGTGGCACCAGTTCCAACTTGGTCTGGTTTGAGAGTGCCAAGTGGGTCCTGAAAACACAAACCCAGAACAGTGGCTTCTGAGTTTTGTTTCCCAGGGAAAACCTGTACAATTATTCAGGGTTCTGATCCTTTAAATTGCCGGGTGCTTCCTAGAATTCGGCCTCTCGCAGGATGCCTCCCAGACACAAGGTGGCACCAGTTCCAACTTCGTCTGGTTTGAGAGTGCCAAGTGTGTCCTGAAAACTGACACCCAGAACAGTGGCTTCTGAGTTTTGTTTCCCAGGGAAAAAGTCTGTAGAATGGTACAGGGTCCTGCGGCATTAAATTACCGGGTGCCTCCTTGAATTCAGCCTCTCGCAGGATGCCTCCCAGACGCAAGGTGGCACCAGTTCCAACTTGGTCTGGTTTAAGAGTGCCAAGTGTGTCCTGAAAACTGACACCCAGAACAGTGACTTGTGAGTGTTGTTTCCCAGGGAAAACGCCTGTACAATGGTTCAGGGTCCTGCGGCCTTAAATTTCCGGGTGCCTCCTGGAATTCGGCCTCTCGCAGGATGCCTCCCAGACGCAAGGTGGCACCAGTTCCAACTTGGTCTGGTTTGAGAGTGCCAGGTGGCTCCTGCAAACTGGCACCCAGAACAGTGGCTTGTGAGTTTTGTTTCCCAGGGAAAAAACGTGTACACCAGTTCCCACTTGGTCTGGTTTAAGAGTGCCAAGTGTGTCCTGAAAACTGACACCCAGAACAGTGACTTGTGAGTGTTGTTTCCCAGGGAAAAAGCCTGTACAATGGTTCAGGGTCCTGCGGCCTTAAATTTCCGGGTGCCTCCTGGAATTCGGCCTCTCGCAGGATGCCTCCCAGACGCAAGGTGGCACCAGTTCCAACTTGGTCTGGTTTGAGAGTGCCAGGTGGCTCCTGCAAACTGGCACCCAGAACAGTGGCTTGTGAGTTTTGTTTCCCAGGGAATAAACGTGTACAGCCTTAAATTGCCGGGTGCCTCCTGAAATTCGGCCTCTAGCACGATGCCTCCCAGACGCAAGGAGGAACCAGTGCCAACTTGGTCTGGTTTGAGAGTGCCAAGTGGGTCCTGAAAACTGACACCCAGAACAGTGGCTTCTGAGTTTTGTTTCCCAGGGAAAAAGCCTGTACAATGGTTCAGGGGCCTGCGGCCTTAAATTGCCGGGTGCCTCCTGGAATTGCACCTCTCGCAGGATACATCCCAGACGCAAGGTGGCACCAGTTCCAACTTGGTCTGGTTTAAGAGTGCCAAGTGGGTCCTGAAAACACACACCCAGAACAGTGGCTTCTGAGTTTTGTTTCCCAGGGAAAACCTGTACAATTGTTCAGGGTTCTGATCCTTTAATTTGCCGGGTGCCTCCTGGAATTCGGCCTCTCGCAGGATGCCTCCCAGATGCAAGGTGGCACCAGTTCCAACTTGGTCTGGTTCGAGAGTGCCAAGTGTGTCCTGAAAACTGACACCCAGAACAGTGGCTTGTGAGTTTTGTTTCCCAGGGAAAAAGCCTGTACAATGGTTTATGGTAACGCCGCCTTAAATAGCCGGGTCCCTCCTGGAATTCGGCCTCACGCAGGATGCCTCCCAGACGCAAGGTGGCACCAGTTCCAACTTGGTCTGGTTTAGGAGTGCCAAGTGGGTCCTGAAAACTGACACCCAGAACAGTGACTTTTGAGTATTGTTTCCCAGGGAAAACGCCTGTACAATGGTTCAGGGTCCTGCGGCCTTAAATTGCCGGGTGCCTCCTGGAATTCGGCCTCTGGCAGGATGCCTCCCAGACGCAAGGTGGCACCAGTTCCAACTTGGTCTGGTTTGAGAGAGCCAAGTGGGTCCTGAAAACTGACACCCAGAAGAGGGGCTTCTGAGTTTTGTTTCCCAGGGAAAAAGCCTGTACAATGGTTCAGGGTCCTGCGGCCTTAAATTGCCGGGTGCCTCCTGGAATTGCTCCTCTCGCAGGATGCCTCCCAGACGCAAGGTGGCACCAGTTCCAACTTGGTCTGGTTTGAGAGTGCCAATAACGTTCTGAAAACTGACACCCAGAACAGTGGCTTGTGAGTTTTGTTTCCCAGGGAAAAAGCCTGTACAATGGTTCAGGGGCCTGAGGCCTTAAATTGCCGGGTGCCTCCTGGAATTCGGTTTCTCGCAGAATGCCTCCCAGACGCAAGGTGGAACCAGTGCCAACTTGGTCTGGTTTGAGAGTGCTAAGTGGGTCCTGCAAACTGACACCCAGAACAGTGGCTTCTGAGTTTTGTTTCCCAGGGAAAACCTGGACAATTGTTCAGGGTTCTGATCCCTTAAATTGCCGGGTGCCTCCTGGAATTCAGCCTCTCGCAGGATGCCTCCCAGACGCAAGGTGGCACCAGTTCCAACTTGGTCTGGTTCGAGAGTGCCAAGTGTGTCCTCCAAACTGACACCCAGAACAGGGGCTTGTGAGTTTTGTTTCCCAGGGAAAACGCCTGTACAATTGTTCAGGGGCCTGAGGCCTTAAATTGCCGGGTGCCTCCTGGAATTCAGCCTCTCGCAAGATGCCTCCCAGACGCAAGGTGGCACCAGTTCCAACTTCGTCTGGTTTGAGAGTGCCAAGTGGGTCCTGAAAACTGACACCCAGAAAAGTGGCTTGTGAGTTTTGTTTCCCAGGGAAAACGCTAGTAAATTGGTTTAGGGTAACGCCGCCTTAAAACGCCGGGTGCCTCCTGGAGATCCGCCTCTCACAGGATGTCTTCCAGACGCAAGGTGGCACCAGTTCCAACTTGGTCTGGTTTAAGTGTCAAGTGGGTCCTGCAAACACAAACCCAGAACAGTGGTTTCTGAGTTTTGTTTCCCAGGGAAAACCTGTACAATTTTTCAGGGTTCTGATCTTTTAAATTGCCGGGTGCCTCCTAGAATTCGGCCTCTCGCAGGATGCCTCCCAGATGCAAGGTGGCACCAGTTCCAACTTGGTCTGGTTTGAGAGTGCCAATAAAGTTCTGAAAACTGACACCCAGAACAATGGCTTGTGAGTTTTGTTTCCCTGGGAAAAAGCCTGTACAGTCGTTCAGGGGCCTGAGGCCTTGAACTACCGGGTGCCTTCTGGAATTCGGCCTCTCGCAGGATGCCTCCCAGACGCAAGGTGGCACCAGTTCCAACTTCGTCTGGTTTGAGAGTGCCAGGTGGCTCCTGCCAACTGGCACCCAGAACAGTGGCTTGTGAGTTTTGTTTCCCAGGGAAAAATCCTGTACAGCAGTAAAGGGGCCTGAGGCCTTAAATTGCCGGGTGCCTCCTGAAATTGGGCCTCTCGCACGATGCCTCCCAGACGCAAAGTGGCACCAGTGCCAACTTGGTCTGGTTTAAGAGTGCCAAGTGTGTCCTGAAAACTGACACCCAGAACAGTGACTTGTGAGTGTTTTTTCCCAGGGAAAACGCCTGTACAATGGTTCAGGGTCATGCGGCCTTAAATTGCCGGGTGCCTCCTGGAATTCGGCCTCACGTGGGATGCCTCCCAGACGCAAGGTGGCACCAGTTCCAACTTGGTCTGGTTTGAGAGTGCCAGGTGGCTCCTGCAAACTGGCAGCCAGAACAGTGGCTTCTGGGTTTTCTTTCCCAGGGAAAAATCCTGTACAGCAGTTCAGGGGCCAGAGGCCTTAAATTGCCGGGTGCCTCCTGAAATTCGGCCTCTCGCAGGATGCCTCCCAGACGCAAGGTGGAACCAGTGCCAACTTGGTCTGGTTTGAGAGTGCCAAGTGGGTCCTGAAAACTGACACACAGAACAGTGGCTTGTGAGTTTTGTTTCCCAGGGAAAAAGCCTGGACAATGGTTCAGGAGCCTGCGGCCTTAAATTGCCGGGTGCCTCCTGGAATTGCACGTCTCGCAGGACGCATCCCAGACGCAAGGTGGCACCAGTTCCAACTTGGTCTGGTTTGAGAGTGCCAATAAAGTTCTGAAAACTGACACCCAGAACACTGGCTTCTGAGTTTTGTTTCCCAGGGAAAAAGCCTGTACAATGGTTCAGGGGCCTGAGGCCTTAAATTGCCGGGTGCCTCCTGGAATTCGGTTTCTCGCAGGATGCCTCCCAGACGCAAGGTGGCACCAGTGCCAACTTGGTCTGGTTTGAGAGGGCCAATAAAGTTCTGAAAACTGACACCGAGAACAATGGCTTGTGAGTTTTGTTTCCCTGGAAAAAAGCCTGTACAGTGGTTCAGGGGCCTGAGGCCTATAACTGCCGGGTGCCTCCTGGAATTCGGCCTCTCGCAGGATGCCTCCCAGACGCAAGGCGGCACCAGTTCCAACTTCGTCTGGTTTGAGAGTGCCAAGTGTGTCCTGCAAATTGACACCCAGAACAGTGGCTTCTGAGTTTTGTTTCCCAGGGAAAAAGCCTGTACAATGGTTCAGGGTCCTGCAGACTTAAATTGCCGGGTGCCTCCTGGAATTCGGCCTCTCGCAGGATGCCTCCCAGACGCAAGGGGGCACCAGTTCCAACTTGGTCTTGTTTGAGAGTGCCAAGTGGGTCCTGAAAACTGACACCCAGAAAAGTGGCTTGTGAGTTTTGTTTCCCAGGGAAA
The DNA here is from genome assembly GCF_963513975.1 of Fringilla coelebs. Lineage (NCBI taxonomy): Eukaryota > Metazoa > Chordata > Aves > Passeriformes > Fringillidae > Fringilla > Fringilla coelebs. Next base: position 482,539 of record NW_028167587.1, on the reverse strand, counting down.
ACGCCTGTACAATGGTTTAGGGTAACGCCGCCTTAAATAGCCGGGTGCCTCCTGGAGATCCGCCTCTCACAGGATGTCTTCCCGACGCAAGGTGGCACCAGTTCCAACTTGGTCTGGTTTAAGAGTGTCAAGTGGGTCGTGCAAACTTACACCCAGAACAGTGACTTGTGAGTTTTGTTTCCCAGGGAAAAAGCCTGGACAATGGTTCAGGAGCCTGCGGCCTTAAATTGCCGGGTGCCTCCTGGAATTGCAACTCTCGCAGGATGCATCCCAGACGCAAGGTGGCACCAGTTCCAACTTGGTCTGGTTTAAGAGTGCCAAGTGTGTCCTGAAAACACAAACCCAGAACAGTGGCTTCTGAGTTTTGTTTCCCAGGGAAAACCTGTACAATTGTTCAGGGTTCTGATCCTTTAAATTGCCGGGTGCCTCCTAGAATTCGGCCTCTCGCAGGATGCCTCCCAGACGCAAGGTGGCACCAGTTCCAACTTCGTCTGGTTTGAGAGTGCCAAGTGTGTCCTGCAAACTGACACCCAGAACAGTGGCTTCTGAGTTTTGTTTCCCAGGGAAAAAGCCTGTAGAATGGTACAGGGTCCTGCGGCATTAAATTGCCGGGTGCCTCCTTGAATTCAGCCTCTCGCAGGATGCCTCCCAGACGCAAAGTGGCACCAGTTCCAACTTGGTCTGGTTTAAGAGTGCCAAGTGTGTCCTGAAAACTGACACCCAGAACAGTGACTTGTGAGTGTTGTTTCCCAGGGAAAACGCCTGTACAATGGTTCAGGGTCCTGCGGCCTTAAATTTCCGGGTGCCTCCTGGAATTCGGCCTCTCGCAGGATGCCTCCCAGACGCAAGGTGGCACCAGTTCCAACTTGGTCTGGTTTAAGAGTGCCAGGTGGCTTCTGCAAACTGGCACCCAGAACAGTGGCTTGTGAGTTTTGTTTCCCAGGGAAAAATCCTGTACAGCAGTTCAGGGGCCTGAGGCCTTAAATTGCCGGGTGCCTCCTGAAATTCGTCCTCTCGCACGATGCCTCCCAGACGGAAGGAGGAACCAGTGCCAACTTGGTCTGGTTTGAGAGTGCCAAGTGGGTCCTGAAAACTGACACCCAGAACAGTGGCTTGCGAGTTTTGTTTCCCAGGGAAAAAGCCTGTACAATGGTTCAGGGGCCTGCGGCCTTAAATTGCCGGGTGCCTCCTGGAATTGCACCTCTCGCAGGATGCATCCCAGACGCAAGGTGGCACCAGTTCCAACTTGGTCTGGTTTAAGAGTGCCAAGTGTGTCCTGAAAACACACACCCAGAACAGTGGCTTCTGAGTTTTGTTTCCCAGGGAAAACCTGTACAATTGTTCAGGGTTCTGATCCTTTAAATTGCCGGGTGCCTCCTGGAATTCGGCCTCTCGCAGGATGCCTCCCAGACGCAAGGTGGCACCAGTTCCAACTTGGTCTGGTTTGAGAGTGCCAATAAAGTTCTGAAAACTGACACCCAGAACACTGGCTTCTGAGTTTTGTTTCCCAGGGAAAAAGCCTGTACAATGGTTCAGGGGCCTGAGGCCTTAAATTGCCGGGTGCCTCCTGGAATTCGGTTTCTCGCAGGATGCCTCCCAGACGCAAGGTGGCACCAGTGCCAACTTGGTCTGGTTTGAGAGGGCCAATAAAGTTCTGAAAACTGACACCGAGAACAATGGCTTGTGAGTTTTGTTTCCCTGGAAAAAAGCCTGTACAGTGGTTCAGGGGCCTGAGGCCTATAACTGCCGGGTGCCTCCTGGAATTCGGCCTCTCGCAGGATGCCTCCCAGACGCAAGGCGGCACCAGTTCCAACTTCGTCTGGTTTGAGAGTGCCAAGTGTGTCCTGCAAATTGACACCCAGAACAGTGGCTTCTGAGTTTTGTTTCCCAGGGAAAAAGCCTGTACAATGGTTCAGGGTCCTGCAGACTTAAATTGCCGGGTGCCTCCTGGAATTCGGCCTCTCGCAGGATGCCTCCCAGACGCAAGGGGGCACCAGTTCCAACTTGGTCTTGTTTGAGAGTGCCAAGTGGGTCCTGAAAACTGACACCCAGAAAAGTGGCTTGTGAGTTTTGTTTCCCAGGGAAAACGCCTGTACAATGGTTTAGGGTAACGCCGCCTTAAATAGCCGGGTGCCTCCTGGAGATCCGCCTCTCACAGGATGTCTTCCCGACGCAAGGTGGCACCAGTTCCAACTTGGTCTGGTTTAAGAGTGTCAAGTGGGTCGTGCAAACTTACACCCAGAACAGTGACTTGTGAGTTTTGTTTCCCAGGGAAAAAGCCTGGACAATGGTTCAGGAGCCTGCGGCCTTAAATTGCCGGGTGCCTCCTGGAATTGCAACTCTCGCAGGATGCATCCCAGACGCAAGGTGGCACCAGTTCCAACTTGGTCTGGTTTAAGAGTGCCAAGTGTGTCCTGAAAACACAAACCCAGAACAGTGGCTTCTGAGTTTTGTTTCCCAGGGAAAACCTGTACAATTGTTCAGGGTTCTGATCCTTTAAATTGCCGGGTGCCTCCTAGAATTCGGCCTCTCGCAGGATGCCTCCCAGACGCAAGGTGGCACCAGTTCCAACTTCGTCTGGTTTGAGAGTGCCAAGTGTGTCCTGCAAACTGACACCCAGAACAGTGGCTTCTGAGTTTTGTTTCCCAGGGAAAAAGCCTGTAGAATGGTACAGGGTCCTGCGGCATTAAATTGCCGGGTGCCTCCTTGAATTCAGCCTCTCGCAGGATGCCTCCCAGACGCAAAGTGGCACCAGTTCCAACTTGGTCTGGTTTAAGAGTGCCAAGTGTGTCCTGAAAACTGACACCCAGAACAGTGACTTGTGAGTGTTGTTTCCCAGGGAAAACGCCTGTACAATGGTTCAGGGTCCTGCGGCCTTAAATTTCCGGGTGCCTCCTGGAATTCGGCCTCTCGCAGGATGCCTCCCAGACGCAAGGTGGCACCAGTTCCAACTTGGTCTGGTTTAAGAGTGCCAGGTGGCTTCTGCAAACTGGCACCCAGAACAGTGGCTTGTGAGTTTTGTTTCCCAGGGAAAAATCCTGTACAGCAGTTCAGGGGCCTGAGGCCTTAAATTGCCGGGTGCCTCCTGAAATTCGTCCTCTCGCACGATGCCTCCCAGACGGAAGGAGGAACCAGTGCCAACTTGGTCTGGTTTGAGAGTGCCAAGTGGGTCCTGAAAACTGACACCCAGAACAGTGGCTTGCGAGTTTTGTTTCCCAGGGAAAAAGCCTGTACAATGGTTCAGGGGCCTGCGGCCTTAAATTGCCGGGTGCCTCCTGGAATTGCACCTCTCGCAGGATGCATCCCAGACGCAAGGTGGCACCAGTTCCAACTTGGTCTGGTTTAAGAGTGCCAAGTGTGTCCTGAAAACACACACCCAGAACAGTGGCTTCTGAGTTTTGTTTCCCAGGGAAAACCTGTACAATTGTTCAGGGTTCTGATCCTTTAAATTGCCGGGTGCCTCCTGGAATTCGGCCTCTCGCAGGATGCCTCCCAGACGCAAGGTGGCACCAGTTCCAACTTGGTCTGGTTCGAGAGTGCCAAGTGTGTCCTGCAAACTGACACCCAGAACAGTGGCTTCTGAGTTTTGTTTCCCAGGGAAAACGCCTGTACAATGGTTCAGGGTCCTGCGGCCTTAAATTTCCGGGTGCCTCCTGGAATTCGGCCTCACGCAGGATGCCTCCCAGACGCAAGGTGGCACCAGTTCCAACTTGGTCTGGTTTAAGAGTGCCAAGTGGGTCCTGAAAACTGACACCCAGAACAGTGGCTTGTGAGTTTTGTATCCCCGGGAAAAACCTGGACAATGCTTCAGGAGCCTTCGGCCTTAAATTGCCGGATGCCTCCTGGAATTGCACCTCTCGCAGGACGCATCCCAGACGCAAGGTGGCACCAGTTCCAACTTGGTCTGGTTTGAGAGTGCCAATAAAGTTCTGAAAACTGACACCCAGAACAATGGCTTGTGAGTTTTGTTTCCCAGGGAAAAAGCCTGTACAATGGTTCAGGGGCCTGAGGCCTTAAATTGCCGGGTGCCTCCTGGAATTCGGTTTCTCGCAGGATGCCTCCCAGACGCAAGGTGGCACCAGCGCCAACTTGGTCTGGTTTAGGAGTGCCAAGTGGGTCCTGAAAACTGACACCCAGAACTGTGACTTGTGAGTGTTGTTTCCCAGGGAAAACGCCTGTACAATGGTTCAGGGTCCTGCGGCCTTAAATTGCCGGGTGCCTCCTGGAATTCGGCCTCTCGCGGGATGCCTCCCAGACGCAAGGTGGCACCAGTTCCAACTTGGTCTGGTTTGAGAGAGCCAAGTGGGTCCTGCAAACTGACACCCAGAACAGTGGCTTCTGAGTTTTGTTTCCCAGGGAAAACCTGTACAATTTTTCAGGGTTCTGATCCCTTAAATTGCCGGGTGCCTCCTGGAATTCGGCCTCTCGCAGGATGCCTCCCAGACGCAAGGTTGCACCAGTTCCAACTTGGTCTGGTTTGAGAGTGCCAAGTGTGTCCTGCAAACTGACACCCAGAACAGGGGCTTCTTAGTTTTGTTTCCCAGGGAAAAAGCCTGTACAGTGGTTCAGGGGCCTGAGGCCTTAAATTGCCGGGTGCCTCCTGGAATTCGGCCTCTCGCAGGATGCCTCCCAGACGCAAGGTGGCACCAGTTCCAACTTGGTCTGGTTTGAGAGAGCCAAGTGGGTCCTGAAAACTGACACCCAGAACAGGGGCCTCTGAGTTTTGTTTCCCAGGGAAAACGCCTGTACAATGGTTCAGGGGCCTGAGGCCTTAAATTGCCGGGTTCCTCCTGGAATTCAGCCTCTTGCAAGATGCCTCCCCGACGCTAGGTGGCACCAGTTCCAACTTGGTCTGGTTTAAGAGTGCCAAGTGGGTCCTGAAAACTGACACCCAGAACAGTGGCTTGTGAGTTTTGTTTCCCAGGGAAAAAGCCTGTACAATGGTTCAGGGTCCTGCGGCCTTAAATTGCCGGGTGCCTCCTGGAATTGCTCCTCTCGCAGGATGCCTCCCAGACGCAAGGTGGCACCAGTTCCAACTTGGTCTGGTTTGAGAGGGCCAATAACGTTCTGAAAACTGACACCCAGAACAGTGGCTTCTGAGTTTTGTTTCCCAGGGAAAAAGCCTGTACAATGGTTCAGGGGCCTGAAGCTTTAAATTGCCGGGTGCCACCTGGAATTCGATTTCTCGCAGGATGCCTCCCAGACGCAAGGTGGCACCAGTGCCAACTTGGTCTGGTTTGAGAGTGCTAAGTGGGTCCTGCAAACTGACACCCAGAACACTGGCTTCTGAGTTTTGTTTCCCAGGGAAAACGTGTACAATTGTTCAGGGTTCTGATCCCTTAAATTTCCGGTTGCCTCCTGGAATTCGGCCTCTCGCAGGATGCCTCCCAGACGCAAGGTGGCACCAGTTCCAACTTCATCTGGTTTAGAGTGCCAAGTGGGTCCTGAAAACACACACCCAGAACAGTGGCTTCTGAGTTTTGTTTTCCCGGGAAAAAGCCTGTACAATGGTTCAGGGTCCTGCTGACTTAAATTGCCGGGTGCCTCCTGGAATTCGGCCTCTCGCAGGATGCCTCCCAGACGCAAGGTGGCACCAGTTCCAACTTGGTCTGGTTTGAGAGTGCCAAGTGGGTCCTGAAAACTGACACCCAGAAAAGTGGCTTGTGAGTTTTGTTTCCCAGGGAAAAAGCCTGTAAATTGGTTTAGGGTAACGCCGCCTTAAATAGCCGGCTGCCTCCTGGAATTGCTCCTCTCACAGGATGTCTTCCAGACGCAAGGTGGCACCAGTTCCAACTTCGTCTGGTTTAAGAGTGCAAGTGGGTCCTGCAAACTTACACCCAGAACAGTGACTTGTGAGTTTTGTTTCCCAGGGAAAAAGCCTGGACAATGGTTCAGGAGCCTGCGGCCTTAAATTGCCGGGTGCCTCCTGGAATTGCAACTCTCGCAGGATGCATCCCAGACGCAAGGTGGCACCAGTTCCAACTTGGTCTGGTTTGAGAGTGCCAAGTGGGTCCTGAAAACTGACACCCAGAAAAGTGGCTTGTGAGTTTTGTTTCCCAGGGAAAACGCTAGTAAATTGGTTTAGGGTAACGCCGCCTTAAAACGCCGGGTGCCTCCTGGAGATCCGCCTCTCACAGGATGTCTTCCAGACGCAAGGTGGCACCAGTTCCAACTTGGTCTGGTTTAAGTGTCAAGTGGGTCCTGCAAACACAAACCCAGAACAGTGGTTTCTGAGTTTTGTTTCCCAGGGAAAACCTGTACAATTTTTCAGGGTTCTGATCCTTTAAATTGCCGGGTGCCTCCTAGAATTCGGCCTCTCGCAGTATGCCTCCCAGACGCAAGGTGGCACCAGTTCCAACTTGGTCTGGTTTGAGAGTGCCAATAAAGTTCTGAAAACTGACACCCAGAACAATGGCTTGTGAGTTTTGTTTCCCTGGGAAAAAGCCTGTACAGTCGTTCAGGGGCCTGAGGCCTTGAACTACCGGGTGCCTTCTGGAATTCGGCCTCTCGCAGGATGCCTCCCAGACGAAGGGTGGCACCAGTTCCAACTTCGTCTGGTTTGAGAGTGCCAGGTGGCTCCTGCCAACTGGCACCCAGAACAGTGGCTTGTGAGTTTTGTTTCCCAGGGAAAAATCCTGTACAGCAGTTCAGGGGCCTGAGGCCTTAAATTGCCGGGTGCCTCCTGAAATTGGGCCTCTCGCACGATGCCTCCCAGACGCAAAGTGGCACCAGTGCCAACTTGGTCTGGTTTAAGAGTGCCAAGTGTGTCCTGAAAACTGACACCCAGAACAGTGACTTGTGAGTGTTTTTTCCCAGGGAAAACGCCTGTACAATGGTTCAGGGTCCTGCGGCCTTAAATTGCCGGGTGCCTCCTGGAATTCGGCCTCACGTGGGATGCCTCCCAGACGCAAGGTGGCACCAGTTCCAACTTGGTCTGGTTTGAGAGTGCCAGGTGGCTCCTGCAAACTGGCAGCCAGAACAGTGGCTTCTGAGTTTTCTTTCCCAGGGAAAAATCCTGTACAGCAGTTCAGGGGCCTGAGGCCTTAAATTGCCGGGTGCCTCCTGAAATTCGGCCTCTCGCAGGATGCCTCCCAGACGCAAGGTGGAACCAGTGCCAACTTGGTCTGGTTTGAGAGTGCCAAGTGGGTCCTGAAAACTGACACCCAGAACAGTGGCTTGTGAGTTTTGTTTCCCAGGGAAAAAGCCTGGACAATGGTTCAGGAGCCTGCGGCCTTAAATTGCCGGGTGCCTCCTGGAATTGCACGTCTCGCAGGACGCATCCCAGACGCAAGGTGGCACCAGTTCCAACTTGGTCTGGTTTGAGAGTGCCAAAAAAGTTCTGAAAACTGACACCCAGAACAATGGCTTGTGAGTTTTGTTTCCCAGGGAAAAAGCCTGTACAATGGTTCAGGGGCCTGAGGCCTTAAATTGCCGGGTGCCTCCTGGAATTCGGTTTCTCGCAGGATGCCTCCCAGACGCAAGGTGGCACCAGTGCCAACTTGGTCTGGTTTGAGAGTGCCAATAAAGTTCTGAAAACTGACACCGAGAACAATGGCTTGTGAGTTTTGTTTCCCTGGAAAAAAGCCTGTACAGTGGTTCAGGGGCCTGAGGCCTATAACTGCCGGGTGCCTCCTGGAATTCGGCCTCTCGCAGGATGCCTCCCAGACGCAAGGCGGCACCAGTTCCAACTTCGTCTGGTTTGAGAGTGCCAAGTGTGTCCTGCAAATTGACACCCAGAACAGTGGCTTCTGAGTTTTGTTTCCCAGGGAAAAAGCCTGTACAATGGTTCAGGGTCCTGCAGACTTAAATTGCCGGGTGCCTCCTGGAATTCGGCCTCTCGCAGGATGCCTCCCAGACGCAAGGGGGCACCAGTTCCAACTTGGTCTTGTTTGAGAGTGCCAAGTGGGTCCTGAAAACTGACACCCAGAAAAGTGGCTTGTGAGTTTTGTTTCCCAGGGAAAACGCCTGTACAATGGTTTAGGGTAACGCCGCCTTAAATAGCCGGGTGCCTCCTGGAGATCCGCCTCTCACAGGATGTCTTCCCGACGCAAGGTGGCACCAGTTCCAACTTGGTCTGGTTTAAGAGTGTCAAGTGGGTCGTGCAAACTTACACCCAGAACAGTGACTTGTGAGTTTTGTTTCCCAGGGAAAAAGCCTGGACAATGGTTCAGGAGCCTGCGGCCTTAAATTGCCGGGTGCCTCCTGGAATTGCAACTCTCGCAGGATGCATCCCAGACGCAAGGTGGCACCAGTTCCAACTTGGTCTGGTTTAAGAGTGCCAAGTGTGTCCTGAAAACACAAACCCAGAACAGTGGCTTCTGAGTTTTGTTTCCCAGGGAAAACCTGTACAATTGTTCAGGGTTCTGATCCTTTAAATTGCCGGGTGCCTCCTAGAATTCGGCCTCTCGCAGGATGCCTCCCAGACGCAAGGTGGCACCAGTTCCAACTTCGTCTGGTTTGAGAGTGCCAAGTGTGTCCTGCAAACTGACACCCAGAACAGTGGCTTCTGAGTTTTGTTTCCCAGGGAAAAAGCCTGTAGAATGGTACAGGGTCCTGCGGCATTAAATTGCCGGGTGCCTCCTTGAATTCAGCCTCTCGCAGGATGCCTCCCAGACGCAAGGGGGCACCAGTTCCAACTTGGTCTTGTTTGAGAGTGCCAAGTGGGTCCTGAAAACTGACACCCAGAACAGTGGCTTGTGAGTTTTGTTTCCCAGGGAAAACGCCTGTACAATGGTTTAGGGTAACGCCGCCTTAAATAGCCGGGTGCCTCCTGGAGATCCGCCTCTCACAGGATGTCTTCCAGACGCAAGGTGGCACCAGTTCCAACTTGGTCTGGTTTAAGAGTATCAAGTGGGTCCTGCAAACTTACACCCAGAACAGTGACTTGTGAGTTTTGTTTCCCAGGGAAAAAGCCTGGACAATGGTTCAGGAGCCTGCGGCCTTAAATTTCCGGGTGCCTCCTGGAATTCGGCCTCTCGCAGGATGCCTCCCAGACGCAAGGTGGCACCAGTTCCAACTTGGTCTGGTTTGAGAGTGCCAGGTGGCTTCTGCAAACTGGCACCCAGAACAGTGGCTTGTGAGTTTTGTTTCCCAGGGAAAAATCCTGTACAGCAGTTCAGGGGCCTGAGGCCTTAAATTGCCGGGTGCCTCCTGAAATTCGTCCTCTCGCACGATGCCTCCCAGACGGAAGGAGGAACCAGTGCCAACTTGGTCTGGTTTGAGAGTGCCAAGTGGGTCCTGAAAACTGACACCCAGAACAGTGGCTTGCGAGTTTTGTTTCCCAGGGAAAAAGCCTGTACAATGGTTCAGGGGCCTGCGGCCTTAAATTGCCGGGTGCCTCCTGGAATTGCACCTCTCGCAGGATGCATCCCAGACGCAAGGTGGCACCAGTTCCAACTTGGTCTGGTTTAAGAGTGCCAAGTGGGTCCTGAAAACACACACCCAGAACAGTGGCTTCTGAGTTTTGTTTCCCAGGGAAAACCTGTACAATTGTTCAGGGTTCTGATCCTTTAAATTGCCGGGTGCCTCCTGGAATTCGGCCTCTCGCAGGATGCCTCCCAGACGCAAGGTTGCACCAGTTCCAACTTGGTCTGGTTCGAGAGTGCCAAGTGTGTCCTGCAAACTGACACCCAGAACAGTGGCTTCTGAGTTTTGTTTCCCAGGGAAAACGCCTGTACAATGGTTCAGGGTCCTGCGGCCTTAAATTTCCGGGTGCCTCCTGGAATTCGGCCTCACGCAGGATGCCTCCCAGACGCAAGGTGGCACCAGTTCCAACTTGGTCTGGTTTAAGAGTGCCAAGTGGGTCCTGAAAACTGACACCCAGAACAGTGGCTTGTGAGTTTTGTATCCCCGGGAAAAACCTGGACAATGCTTCAGGAGCCTTCGGCCTTAAATTGCCGGATGCCTCCTGGAATTGCACCTCTCGCAGGACGCATCCCAGACGCAAGGTGGCACCAGTTCCAACTTGGTCTGGTTTGAGAGTGCCAATAAAGTTCTGAAAACTGACACCCAGAACAATGGCTTGTGAGTTTTGTTTCCCAGGGAAAAAGCCTGTACAATGGTTCAGGGGCCTGAGGCCTTAAATTGCCGGGTGCCTCCTGGAATTCGGTTTCTCGCAGGATGCCTCCCAGACGCAAGGTGGCACCAGCGCCAACTTGGTCTGGTTTAGGAGTGCCAAGTGGGTCCTGAAAACTGACACCCAGAACAGTGACTTGTGAGTGTTGTTTCCCAGGGAAAACGCCTGTACAATGGTTCAGGGTCCTGCGGCCTTAAATTGCCGGGTGCCTCCTGGAATTCGGCCTCTCGCGGGATGCCTCCCAGACGCAAGGTGGCACCAGTTCCAACTTGGTCTGGTTTGAGAGAGCCAAGTGGGTCCTGCAAACTGACACCCAGAACAGTGGCTTCTGAGTTTTGTTTCCCAGGGAAAACCTGTACAATTTTTCAGGGTTCTGATCCCTTAAATTGCCGGGTGCCTCCTGGAATTCGGCCTCTCGCAGGATGCCTCCCAGACGCAAGGTTGCACCAGTTCCAACTTGGTCTGGTTTGAGAGTGCCAAGTGTGTCCTGCAAACTGACACCCAGAACAGGGGCTTCTTAGTTTTGTTTCCCAGGGAAAAAGCCTGTACAGTGGTTCAGGGGCCTGAGGCCTTAAATTGCCGGGTGCCTCCTGGAATTCGGCCTCTCGCAGGATGCCTCCCAGACGCAAGGTGGCACCAGTTCCAACTTGGTCTGGTTTGAGAGAGCCAAGTGGGTCCTGAAAACTGACACCCAGAACAGGGGCCTCTGAATTTTGTTTCCCAGGGAAAACGCCTGTACAATGGTTCAGGGGCCTGAGGCCTTAAATTGCCGGGTTCCTCCTGGAATTCAGCCTCTTGCAAGATGCCTCCCAGACGCTAGGTGGCACCAGTTCCAACTTGGTCTGGTTTAAGAGTGCCAATTGGGTCCTGAAAACTGACACCCAGAACAGTGGCTTGTGAGTTTTGTTTCCCAGGGAAAAAGCCTGTACAATGGTTCAGGGTCCTGCGGCCTTAAATTGCCGGGTGCCTCCTGGAATTGCTCCTCTCGCAGGATGCCTCCCAGACGCAAGGTGGCACCAGTTCCAACTTGGTCTGGTTTGAGAGGGCCAATAACGTTCTGAAAACTGACACCCAGAACAGTGGCTTCTGAGTTTTGTTTCCCAGGGAAAAAGCCTGTACAATGGTTCAGGGGCCTGAAGCTTTAAATTGCCGGGTGCCACCTGGAATTCGATTTCTCGCAGGATGCCTCCCAGACGCAAGGTGGCACCAGTGCCAACTTGGTCTGGTTTGAGAGTGCTAAGTGGGTCCTGCAAACTGACACCCAGAACACTGGCTTCTGAGTTTTGTTTCCCAGGGAAAACGTGTACAATTGTTCAGGGTTCTGATCCCTTAAATTTCCGGTTGCCTCCTGGAATTCGGCCTCTCGCAGGATGCCTCCCAGACGCAAGGTGGCACCAGTTCCAACTTCATCTGGTTTAGAGTGCCAAGTGGGTCCTGAAAACACACACCCAGAACAGTGGCTTCTGAGTTTTGTTTTCCCGGGAAAAAGCCTGTACAATGGTTCAGGGTCCTGCTGACTTAAATTGCCGGGTGCCTCCTGGAATTCGGCCTCTCGCAGGATGCCTCCCAGACGCAAGGTGGCACCAGTTCCAACTTCATCTGGTTTAGAGTGCCAAGTGGGTCCTGAAAACTGACACCCAGAAAAGTGGCTTGTGAGTTTTGTTTCCCAGGGAAAAAGCCTGTAAATTGGTTTAGGGTAACGCCGCCTTAAATAGCCGGCTGCCTCCTGGAATTGCTCCTCTCACAGGATGTCTTCCAGACGCAAGGTGGCACCAGTTCCAACTTCGTCTGGTTTAAGAGTGCAAGTGGGTCCTGCAAACTTACACCCAGAACAGTGACTTGTGAGTTTTGTTTCCCAGGGAAAAAGCCTGGACAATGGTTCAGGAGCCTGCGGCCTTAAATTGCCGGGTGCCTCCTGGAATTGCAACTCTCGCAGGATGCATCCCAGACGCAAGGTGGCACCAGTTCCAACTTGGTCTGGTTTAAGAGTGCCAAGTGGGTCCTGAAAACACAAACCCAGAACAGTGGCTTCTGAGTTTTGTTTCCCAGGGAAAACCTGTACAATTGTTCAGGGTTCTGATCCTTTAAATATCCGGGTGCCTCCTAAAATTCGGCCTCTCGCAGGATGCCTCCCAGACGCAAGGTGGCACCAGTTCCAACTTGGTCTGGTTCGAGAGTGCCAAGTGTGTCCTGCAAACTGACACCCAGAACAGTGGCTTCTGAGTTTTGTTTCCCAGGGAAAAAGCCTGTAGAATGGTACAGGGTCCTGCCGCATTAAATTACCGGGTGCCTCCTTGAATTCAGCCTCTCGCAGGATGCCTCCCAGACACAAAGTGGCACCAGTTCCAACTTGGTCTGGTTTAAGAGTGCCAAGTGTGTCCTGAAAACTGACACCCAGAACAGTGACTTGTGAGTGTTGTTTCCCAGGGAAAACTCCTGTACAATGGGTCAGGGGCCTGCGGCCTTAAATTGCCGGGTGCCTCCTGGAATTCGGCCTCTCGCAGGATGCCTCCCAGACGCAAGGTGGCACCAGTTCCAACTTGGTCTGGTTTGAGAGTGCCAGGTGGCTCCTGCAAACTGGCACCCAGAACAGGGGCTTCTTAGTTTTGTTTCCCAGGGAAAAATCCTGTACAGCAGTTCAGGGGCCTGAGGCCTTAAATTGCCGGGTGCCTCCTGAAATTCGGCCTCTCGCAGGATGCCTCCCAGACGCAAGGAGGAACCAGTGCCAACTTGGTCTGGTTTGAGAGTGCCAAGTGGGTCCTGAAAATTGACACCAAGAATAGTGGCTTGCGAGTTTTGTTTCCCAGGGAAAAAGCCTGTACAATGGTTCAGGGTCCTGCGGCCTTAAATTGCCGGGTGCCTCCTGGAATTGCACCTCTATCAGGATGCATCCCAGACGCAAGGTGGCACCAGTTCCAACTTGGTCTGGTTTAAGAGTGCCAAGTGGGTCCTGAAAACACACACCCAGAACAGTGGCTTCTGAGTTTTGTTTCCCAGGGAAAACCTGTACAATTGTTCAGGGTTCTGATCCTTTAATTTGCCGGGTGCCTCCTGGAATTCGGCCTCTCGCAGGATGCCTCCCAGACGCAAGGTGGCACCAGTTCCAACTTGGTCTGGTTCGAGAGTGCCAAGTGTGTCCTGCAAACTGACACCCAGAACAGCGGCTTCTGAGTTTTGTTTCCCAGGGAAAAAGCCTGTAGAATGGTACAGGGTCCTGCGGCATTAATTTGCCGGGTGCCTCCTGGACTTCGGCCTCTCGCAGGATGCCTCCCAGACGCAAGGTGGCACCAGTGCCAACTTGGTCTGGTTCGAGAGTGCCAAGTGTGTCCTGCAAACTGACACCCAGAACAGTGGCTTCTCAGTTTACTTTCCCAGGGAAAACGCCTGTACAATGGTTCAGGGTCCTGCGGCCTTAAATTTCCGGGTGCCTCCTGGAATTCGGTTTCTCGCAGGATGCCTCCCAGACGCAAGGTGGCACCAGTTCCAACTTGGTCTGGTTTGAGAGTGCCAGGTGGCTCCTGCAAACTGGCAGCCAGAACAGCTGCTTGTGAGTTTTGTTTCCCAGGGAAAAATCCTGTACAGCAGTTCAGGGGCCTGAGGCCTTAAATTGCCGGGTGCCTCCTGAAATTCGGCCTCTCGCACGATGCCTCCCAGACGCAAGGTGGAACCAGTGCCAACTTGGTCTGGTTTGAGAGTGCCAAGTGGGTCCTGAAAACTGACACCCAGAACAGTGGCTTGTGAGTTTTGTTTCCCAGGGAAAAAGCCTGGACAATGGTTCAGGGTCCTGCGGCCTTAAATTGCCGGGTGCCTCCTGGAATTGCACGTCTCGCAGGCCGCATCCCAGACGCAAGGTGGCACCAGTTCCAACTTGGTCTGGTTTGAGAGTGCCAATAAAGTTCTGAAAACTGACACCCAAAACAATGGCCTGTGAGTTTTGTTTCCCAGGGAAAAAGCCTGTACAATGGTTCAGGGGCCTGAGGCCTTAAATTGCCGGGTGCCTCCTGGAATTCGGTTTCTCGCAGGATGCCTCCCTGACACAAGGTTGCACCAGTGCCAACTTGGTCTGGTTTGAGAGTGCCAATAAAGTTCTGAAAACTGACACCCAGAACAATGGCCTGTGAGTTTTGTTTCCCTGGGAAAAAGCCTGTACAATGGTTCAGGGGCCTGAGGCCTTGAACTGCCGGGTGCCTCCTGGAATTCGGCCTCTCGCAGGATGCCTCCCAGACGCAAGGTGGCACCAGTTCCAACTTCGTCTGGTTTGAGAGTGCCAAGTGTGTCCTGCAAATTGACACCCAGAACAGTGGCTTCTGAGTTTTGTTTCCCAGGGAAAAAGCCTGTACAATGGTTCAGGGTCCTGCGGACTTAAATTGCCGGGTGCCTCCTGGAATTCGGCCTCTCGCAGGATGCCTCCCAGACGCAAGGTGGCACCAGTTCCAACTTGGTCTTGTTTGAGAGTGCCAAGTGGGTCCTGAAAACTGACACCCAGAAAAGTGGCTTGTGAGTTTTGTTTCCCAGGGAAAACGCCTGTACATTGGTTTAGGGTAACGCCGCCTTAAATAGCCGGGTGCCTCCTGGAGATCCGCCTCTCACAGGATGTCTTCCAGACGCAAGGTGGCACCAGTTCCAACTTGGTCTGGTTTAAGAGTATCAAGTGGGTCCTGCAAACTTACACCCAGAACAGTGACTTGTGAGTTTTGTTTCCCAGGGAAAAAGCCTGGACAATGGTTCAGGAGCCTGCGGCCTTAAATTGCCGGGTGCCTCCTGGAATTGCAACTCTCGCAGGATGCATCCCAGACGCAAGGTAGCACCAGTTCCAACTTGGTCTGGTTTAAGAGTGCCAAGTGGGTCCTGAAAACACAAACCCAGAACAGTGGCTTCTGAGTTTTGTTTCCCAGGGAAAACCTGTATAATTGTTCAGGGTTCTGATCCTTTAAATTGCCGGGTGCCTCCTAGAATTCGGCCTCTCGCAGGATGCCTCCCAGACGCAAGGTGGCACCAGTTCGAACTTCGTCTGGTTTGAGAGTGCCAAGTGTGTCCTGCAAACTGACACCCAGAACAGTGGCTTCTGAGTTTTGTTTCCCAGGGAAAAAGCCTGTAGAATGGTACAGGGTCCTGCGGCATTAAATTGCCGGGTGCCTCCTTGAATTCAGCCTCTCGCAGGATGCCTCCCAGACGCAAAGTGGCACCAGTTCCAACTTGGTCTGGTTTAAGAGTGCCAAGTGTGTCCTGAAAACTGACACCCAGAACAGTGACTTGTGAGTGTTGTTTCCCAGGGAAAACGCCTGTACAATGGTTCAGGGTCCTGCGGACTTAAATTTCCGGGTGCCTCCTGGAATTCGGTCTCTCGCAGGATGCCTCCCAGACGCAAGGTGGCACCAGTTCCAACTTGGTCTGGTTTGAGAGTGCCAGGTGGCTCCTGCCAACTGGCACCCAGAACAGTGGCTTGTGAGTTTTGTTTCCCAGGGAAAAATCCTGTACAGCAGTTCAGGGGCCTGAGGCCTTAAATTGCCGGGTGCCTCCTGAAATTGGGCCTCTCGCACGATGCCTCCCAGACGCAAAGTGGCACCAGTGCCAACTTGGTCTGGTTTAAGAGTGCCAAGTGTGTCCTGAAAACTGACACCCAGAACAGTGACTTGTGAGTGTTTTTTCCCAGGGAAAACGCCTGTACAATGGTTCAGGGTCCTGCGGCCTTAAATTGCCGGGTGCCTCCTGGAATTCGGCCTCACGTGGGATGCCTCCCAGACGCAAGGTGGCACCAGTTCCAACTTGGTCTGGTTTGAGAGTGCCAGGTGGCTCCTGCAAACTGGCAGCCAGAACAGTGGCTTGTGAGTTTTCTTTCCCGAGGAAAAATCCTGTACAGCAGTTCAGGGGCCTGAGGCCTTAAATTGCCGGGTGCCTCCTGAAATTCGGCCTCTCGCAGGATGCCTCCCAGACGCAAGGTGGAACCAGTGCCAACTTGGTCTGGTTTGAGAGTGCCAAGAGGGTCCTGAAAACTGACACCCAGAACAGTGGCTTGTGAGTTTTGTTTCCCAGGGAAAAAGCCTGGACAATGGTTCAGGAGCCTGCGGCCTTAAATTGCCGGGTGCCTCCTGGAATTGCACGTCTCGCAGGACGCATCCCAGACGCAAGGTGGCACCAGTTCCAACTTTGTCTGGTTTGAGAGTGCCAATAAAGTTCTGAAAACTGACACCCAGAACAATGGCCTGTGAGTTTTGTTTCCCAGGGAAAAAGCCTGTACAATGGTTCAGGGGCCTGAGGCCTTAAATTGCCGGGTGCCTCCTGGAATTCGGTTTCTCGCAGGATGCCTCCCAGACGCAAGGTGGCACCAGTGCCAACTTGGTCTGGTTTGAGAGTGCCAATAAAGTTCTGAAAACTGACACCGAGAACAATGGCTTGTGAGTTTTGTTTCCCTGGGAAAAAGCCTGTACAGTGGTTCAGGGGCCTGAGGCCTTGAACTGCCGGGTGCCTCCTGGAATTCGGCCTCTCGCAGGATGCCTCCCAGACGCAAGGTGGCACCAGTTCCAACTTCGTCTGGTTTGAGAGTGCCAAGTGTGTCCTGCAAATTGACACCCAGAACAGTGGCTTCTGAGTTTTGTTTCCCAGGGAAAAAGCCTGTACAATGGTTTAGGGTAACGCCGCCTTAAATAGCCGGGTGCCTCCTGGAGATCCGCCTCTCACAGGATGTCTTCCAGACGCAAGGTGGCACCAGTTCCAACTTGGTCTGGTTTAAGAGTATCAAGTGGGTCCTGCAAACTTACACCCAGAACAGTGACTTGTGAGTTTTGTTTCCCAGGGAAAAAGCCTGGACAATGGTTCAGGAGCCTGCGGCCTTAAATTGCCGGGTGCCTCCTGGAATTGCAACTCTCGCAGGATGCCTCCCAGACGCAAGGTGGCACCAGTTCCAACTTGGTCTGGTTTGAGAGTGCCAGGTGGCTTCTGCAAACTGGCACCCAGAACAGTGGCTTGTGAGTTTTGTTTCCCAGGGAAAAATCCTGTACAGCAGTTCAGGGGCCTGAGGCCTTAAATTGCCGGGTGCCTCCTGAAATTCGTCCTCTCGCACGATGCCTCCCAGACGGAAGGAGGAACCAGTGCCAACTTGGTCTGGTTTGAGAGTGCCAAGTGTGTCCTGCAAATTGACACCCAGAACAGTGGCTTCTGAGTTTTGTTTCCCAGGGAAAAAGCCTGTAAAATGGTTCAGGGTCCTGCGGACTTAAATTGCCGGGTGCCTCCTGGAATTGCACCTCTCGCAGGATGCCTCCCAGACGCAAGGGGGCACCAGTTCCAACTTGGTCTTGTTTGAGAGTGCCAAGTGGGTCCTGAAAACTGACACCCAGAACAGTGGCTTGTGAGTTTTGTTTCCCAGGGAAAACCCCTGTACAATGGTTTAGGGTAACGCCGCCTGAAATAGCCGGGTGCCTCCTGGAGATCCGCCTCTCACAGGATGTCTTCCAGACGCAAGGTGGCACCAGTTCCAACTTGGTCTGGTTTAAGAGTATCAAGTGGGTCCTGCAAACTTACACCCAGAACAGTGACTTGTGAGTTTTGTTTCCCAGGGAAAAAGCCTGGACAATGGTTCAGGAGCCTGCGGCCTTAAATTTCCGGGTGCCTCCTGGAATTCGGCCTCTCGCAGGATGCCTCCCAGACGCAAGGTGGCACCAGTTCCAACTTGGTCTGGTTTGAGAGTGCCAGGTGGCTTCTGCAAACTGGCACCCAGAACAGTGGCTTGTGAGTTTTGTTTCCCAGGGAAAAATCCTGTACAGCAGTTCAGGGGCCTGAGGCCTTAAATTGCCGGGTGCCTCCTGAAATTCGTCCTCTCGCACGATGCCTCCCAGACGGAAGGAGGAACCAGTGCCAACTTGGTCTGGTTTGAGAGTGCCAAGTGGGTCCTGCAAACTGACACCCAGAACAGTGGCTTGCGAGTTTTGTTTCCCAGGGAAAAAGCCTGTACAATGGTTCAGGGGCCTGCGGCCTTAAATTGCCGGGTGCCTCCTGGAATTGCACCTCTCGCAGGATGCATCCCAGACGCAAGGTGGCACCAGTTCCAACTTGGTCTGGTTTAAGAGTGCCAAGTGGGTCCTGAAAACACACACCCAGAACAGTGGCTTCTGAGTTTTGTTTCCCAGGGAAAACCTGTACAATTGTTCAGGGTTCTGATCCTTTAAATTGCCGGGTGCCTCCTGGAATTCGGCCTCTCGCAGGATGCCTCCCAGACGCAAGGTGGCACCAGTTCCAACTTGGTCTGGTTCGAGAGTGCCAAGTGTGTCCTGCAAACTGACACCCAGAACAGTGGCTTCTGAGTTTTGTTTCCTAGGGAAAACGCCTGTACAATGGTTCAGGGTCCTGCGGCCTTAAATTTCCGGGTGCCTCCTGGAATTCGGCCTCACGCAGGATGCCTCCCAGACGCAAGGTGGCACCAGTTCCAACTTGGTCTGGTTTAAGAGTGCCAAGTGGGTCCTGAAAACTGACACCCAGAACAGTGGCTTGTGAGTTTTGTATCCCCGGGAAAAACCTGGACAATGCTTCAGGAGCCTTCGGCCTTAAATTGCCGGATGCCTCCTGGAATTGCACCTCTCGCAGGACGCATCCCAGACGCAAGGTGGCACCAGTTCCAACTTGGTCTGGTTTGAGAGTGCCAATAAAGTTCTGAAAACTGACACCCAGAACAATGGCTTGTGAGTTTTGTTTCCCAGGGAAAAAGCCTGTACAATGGTTCAGGGGCCTGAGGCCTTAAATTGCCGGGTGCCTCCTGGAATTCGGTTTCTCGCAGGATGCCTCCCAGACGCAAGGTGGCACCAGCGCCAACTTGGTCTGGTTTAGGAGTGCCAAGTGGGTCCTGAAAACTGACACCCAGAACAGTGACTTGTGAGTGTTGTTTCCCAGGGAAAACGCCTGTACAATGGTTCAGGGTCCTGCGGCCTTAAATTGCCGGGTGCCTCCTGGAATTCGGCCTCTCGCGGGATGCCTCCCAGACGCAAGGTGGCACCAGTTCCAACTTGGTCTGGTTTGAGAGAGCCAAGTGGGTCCTGCAAACTGACACCCAGAACAGTGGCTTCTGAGTTTTGTTTCCCAGGGAAAACCTGTACAATTTTTCAGGGTTCTGATCCCTTAAATTGCCGGGTGCCTCCTGGAATTCGGCCTCTCGCAGGATGCCTCCCAGACGCAAGGTTGCACCAGTTCCAACTTGGTCTGGTTTGAGAGTGCCAAGTGTGTCCTGCAAACTGACACCCAGAACAGGGGCTTCTTAGTTTTGTTTCCCAGGGAAAAAGCCTGTACAGTGGTTCAGGGGCCTGAGGCCTTGAACTGCCGGGTGCCTCCTGGAATTCGGCCTCTCGCAGGATGCCTCCCAGACGCAAGGTGGCACCAGTTCCAACTTCGTCTGGTTTGAGAGTGCCAAGTGTGTCCTGCAAATTGACACCCAGAACAGTGGCTTCTGAGTTTTGTTTCCCAGGGAAAAAGCCTGTAAAATGGTTCAGGGTCCTGCGGACTTAAATTGCCGGGTGCCTCCTGGAATTCGGCCTCTCGCAGGATGCCTCCCAGACGCAAGGGGGCACCAGTTCCAACTTGGTCTTGTTGGAGAGTGCCAAGTGGGTCCTGAAAACTGACACCCAGAACAGTGGCTTGTGAGTTTTGTATCCCCGGGAAAAACCTGGACAATGCTTCAGGAGCCTTCGGCCTTAAATTGCCGGATGCCTCCTGGAATTGCACCTCTCGCAGGACGCATCCCAGACGCAAGGTGGCACCAGTTCCAACTTGGTCTGGTTTGAGAGTGCCAGGTGGCTTCTGCAAACTGGCACCCAGAACAGTGGCTTGTGAGTTTTGTTTCCCAGGGAAAAATCCTGTACAGCAGTTCAGGGGCCTGAGGCCTTAAATTGCCGGGTGCCTCCTGAAATTCGTCCTCTCGCACGATGCCTCCCAGACGGAAGGAGGAACCAGTGCCAACTTGGTCTGGTTTGAGAGTGCCAAGTGGGTCCTGAAAACTGACACCCAGAACAGTGGCTTGCGAGTTTTGTTTCCCAGGGAAAAAGCCTGTACAATGGTTCAGGGGCCTGCGGCCTTAAATTGCCGGGTGCCTCCTGGAATTGCACCTCTCGCAGGATGCATCCCAGACGCAAGGTGGCACCAGTTCCAACTTGGTCTGGTTTAAGAGTGCCAAGTGGGTCCTGAAAACACACACCCAGAACAGTGGCTTCTGAGTTTTGTTTCCCAGGGAAAACCTGTACAATTGTTCAGGGTTCTGATCCTTTAAATTGCCGGGTGCCTCCTGGAATTCGGCCTCTCGCAGGATGCCTCCCAGACGCAAGGTGGCACCAGTTCCAACTTGGTCTGGTTCGAGAGTGCCAAGTGTGTCCTGCAAACTGACACCCAGAACAGTGGCTTCTGAGTTTTGTTTCCTAGGGAAAACGCCTGTACAATGGTTCAGGGTCCTGCGGCCTTAAATTTCCGGGTGCCTCCTGGAATTCGGCCTCACGCAGGATGCCTCCCAGACGCAAGGTGGCACCAGTTCCAACTTGGTCTGGTTTAAGAGTGCCAAGTGGGTCCTGAAAACTGACACCCAGAACAGTGGCTTGTGAGTTTTGTATCCCCGGGAAAAACCTGGACAATGCTTCAGGAGCCTTCGGCCTTAAATTGCCGGATGCCTCCTGGAATTGCACCTCTCGCAGGACGCATCCCAGACGCAAGGTGGCACCAGTTCCAACTTGGTCTGGTTTGAGAGTGCCAATAAAGTTCTGAAAACTGACACCCAGAACAATGGCTTGTGAGTTTTGTTTCCCAGGGAAAAAGCCTGTACAATGGTTCAGGGGCCTGAGGCCTTAAATTGCCGGGTGCCTCCTGGAATTCGGTTTCTCGCAGGATGCCTCCCAGACGCAAGGTGGCACCAGCGCCAACTTGGTCTGGTTTAGGAGTGCCAAGTGGGTCCTGAAAACTGACACCCAGAACAGTGACTTGTGAGTGTTGTTTCCCAGGGAAAACGCCTGTACAATGGTTCAGGGTCCTGCGGCCTTAAATTGCCGGGTGCCTCCTGGAATTCGGCCTCTCGCGGGATGCCTCCCAGACGCAAGGTGGCACCAGTTCCAACTTGGTCTGGTTTGAGAGAGCCAAGTGGGTCCTGCAAACTGACACCCAGAACAGTGGCTTCTGAGTTTTGTTTCCCAGGGAAAACCTGTACAATTTTTCAGGGTTCTGATCCCTTAAATTGCCGGGTGCCTCCTGGAATTCGGCCTCTCGCAGGATGCCTCCCAGACGCAAGGTTGCACCAGTTCCAACTTGGTCTGGTTTGAGAGTGCCAAGTGTGTCCTGCAAACTGACACCCAGAACAGGGGCTTCTTAGTTTTGTTTCCCAGGGAAAAAGCCTGTACAGTGGTTCAGGGGCCTGAGGCCTTGAACTGCCGGGTGCCTCCTGGAATTCGGCCTCTCGCAGGATGCCTCCCAGACGCAAGGTGGCACCAGTTCCAACTTCGTCTGGTTTGAGAGTGCCAAGTGTGTCCTGCAAATTGACACCCAGAACAGTGGCTTCTGAGTTTTGTTTCCCAGGGAAAAAGCCTGTAAAATGGTTCAGGGTCCTGCGGACTTAAATTGCCGGGTGCCTCCTGGAATTCGGCCTCTCGCAGGATGCCTCCCAGACGCAAGGGGGCACCAGTTCCAACTTGGTCTTGTTGGAGAGTGCCAAGTGGGTCCTGAAAACTGACACCCAGAACAGTGGCTTGTGAGTTTTGTATCCCCGGGAAAAACCTGGACAATGCTTCAGGAGCCTTCGGCCTTAAATTGCCGGATGCCTCCTGGAATTGCACCTCTCGCAGGACGCATCCCAGACGCAAGGTGGCACAAGTTCCAACTTGGTCTGGTTTGAGAGTGCCAATAAAGTTCTGCAAACTGACACCCAGAACAATGGCTTGTGAGTTTTGTTTCCCAGGGAAAAAGCCTGTACAATGGTTCAGGGGCCTGAGGCCTTAAATTGCCGGGTGCCTCCTGGAATTCGGTTTCTCGCAGGATGCCTCCCAGACGCAAGGTGGCACCAGCGCCAACTTGGTCTGGTTTAGGAGTGCCAAGTGGGTCCTGAAAACTGACACCCAGAACAGTGACTTGTGAGTGTTGTTTCCCAGGGAAAACGCCTGTACAATGGTTCAGGGTCCTGCGGCCTTAAATTGCCGGGTGCCTCCTGGAATTGCTCCTCTCGCGGGATGCCTCCCAGACGCAAGGTGGCACCAGTTCCAACTTGGTCTGGTTTGAGAGAGCCAAGTGGGTCCTGCAAACTGACACCCAGAACAGTGGCTTCTGAGTTTTGTTTCCCAGGGAAAACCTGTACAATTTTTCAGGGTTCTGATCCCTTAAATTGCCGGGTGCCTCCTGGAATTCGGCCTCTCGCAGGATGCCTCCCAGACGCAAGGTTGCACCAGTTCCAACTTGGTCTGGTTTGAGAGTGCCAAGTGTGTCCTGCAAACTGACACCCAGAACAGGGGCTTCTTAGTTTTGTTTCCCAGGGAAAAAGCCTGTACAGTGGTTCAGGGGCCTGAGGCCTTGAACTGCCGGGTGCCTCCTGGAATTCGGCCTCTCGCAGGATGCCTCCCAGACGCAAGGTGGCACCAGTTCCAACTTCGTCTGGTTTGAGAGTGCCAAGTGTGTCCTGCAAATTGACACCCAGAACAGTGGCTTCTGAGTTTTGTTTCCCAGGGAAAAAGCCTGTAAAATGGTTCAGGGTCCTGCGGACTTAAATTGCCGGGTGCCTCCTGGAATTCGGCCTCTCGCAGGATGCCTCCCAGACGCAAGGGGGCACCAGTTCCAACTTGGTCTTGTTTGAGAGTGCCAAGTGGGTCCTGAAAACTGACACCCAGAACAGTGGCTTGTGAGTTTTGTTTCCCAGGGAAAACCCCTGTACAATGGTTTAGGGTAACGCCGCCTTAAATAGCCGGGTGCCTCCTGGAGATCCGCCTCTCACAGGATGTCTTCCAGACGCAAGGTGGCACCAGTTCCAACTTGGTCTGGTTTAAGAGTATCAAGTGGGTCCTGCAAACTTACACCCAGAACAGTGACTTGTGAGTTTTGTTTCCCAGGGAAAAAGCCTGGACAATGGTTCAGGAGCCTGCGGCCTTAAATTTCCGGGTGCCTCCTGGAATTCGGCCTCTCGCAGGATGCCTCCCAGACGCAAGGTGGCACCAGTTCCAACTTGGTCTGGTTTGAGAGTGCCAGGTGGCTTCTGCAAACTGGCACCCAGAACAGTGGCTTGTGAGTTTTGTTTCCCAGGGAAAAATCCTGTACAGCAGTTCAGGGGCCTGAGGCCTTAAATTGCCGGGTGCCTCCTGAAATTCGTCCTCTCGCACGATGCCTCCCAGACGGAAGGAGGAACCAGTGCCAACTTGGTCTGGTTTGAGAGTGCCAAGTGGGTCCTGAAAACTGACACCCAGAACAGTGGCTTGCGAGTTTTGTTTCCCAGGGAAAAAGCCTGTACAATGGTTCAGGGGCCTGCGGCCTTAAATTGCCGGGTGCCTCCTGGAATTGCACCTCTCGCAGGATGCATCCCAGACGCAAGGTGGCACCAGTTCCAACTTGGTCTGGTTTAAGAGTGCCAAGTGGGTCCTGAAAACACACACCCAGAACAGTGGCTTCTGAGTTTTGTTTCCCAGGGAAAACCTGTACAATTGTTCAGGGTTCTGATCCTTTAAATTGCCGGGTGCCTCCTGGAATTCGGCCTCTCGCAGGATGCCTCCCAGACGCAAGGTGGCACCAGTTCCAACTTGGTCTGGTTCGAGAGTGCCAAGTGTGTCCTGCAAACTGACACCCAGAACAGTGGCTTCTGAGTTTTGTTTCCCAGGGAAAACGCCTGTACAATGGTTCAGGGTCCTGCGGCCTTAAATTGCCGGGTGCCTCCTGGAATTCGGCCTCACGAAGGATGCCTCCCAGACGCAAGGTGGCACCAGTTCCAACTTGGTCTGGTTTAAGAGTGCCAAGTGGGTCCTGAAAACTGACACCCAGAACAGTGGCTTGTGAGTTTTGTATCCCCGGGAAAAACCTGGACAATGCTTCAGGAGCCTTCGGCCTTAAATTGCCGGATGCCTCCTGGAATTGCACCTCTCGCAGGACGCATCCCAGACGCAAGGTGGCACCAGTTCCAACTTGGTCTGGTTTGAGAGTGCCAATAAAGTTCTGAAAACTGACACCCAGAACAATGGCTTGTGAGTTTTGTTTCCCAGGGAAAAAGCCTGTACAATGGTTCAGGGGCCTGAGGCCTTAAATTGCCGGGTGCCTCCTGGAATTCGGTTTCTCGCAGGATGCCTCCCAGACGCAAGGTGGCACCAGCGCCAACTTGGTCTGGTTTAGGAGTGCCAAGTGGGTCCTGAAAACTGACACCCAGAACAGTGACTTGTGAGTGTTGTTTCCCAGGGAAAACGCCTGTACAATGGTTCAGGGTCCTGCGGCCTTAAATTGCCGGGTGCCTCCTGGAATTCGGCCTCTCGCGGGATGCCTCCCAGACGCAAGGTGGCACCAGTTCCAACTTGGTCTGGTTTGAGAGAGCCAAGTGGGTCCTGCAAACTGACACCCAGAACAGTGGCTTCTGAGTTTTGTTTCCCAGGGAAAACCTGTACAATTTTTCAGGGTTCTGATCCCTTAAATTGCCGGGTGCCTCCTGGAATTCGGCCTCTCGCAGGATGCCTCCCAGACGCAAGGTTGCACCAGTTCCAACTTGGTCTGGTTTGAGAGTGCCAAGTGTGTCCGGCAAACTGACACCCAGAACAGGGGCTTCTTAGTTTTGTTTCCCAGGGAAAAAGCCTGTACAGTGGTTCAGGGGCCTGAGGCCTTAAATTGCCGGGTGCCTCCTGGAATTCGGCCTCTCGCAGGATGCCTCCCAGACGCAAGGTGGCACCAGTTTCAACTTGGTCTGGTTTGAGAGAGCCAAGTGGGTCCTGAAAACTGACACCCAGAACAGGGGCCCCTGAGTTTTGTTTCCCAGGGAAAACGCCTGTACAATGGTTCAGGGGCCTGAGGCCTTAAATTGCCGGGTTCCTCCTGGAATTCAGCCTCTTGCAAGATGCCTCCCCGACGCTAGGTGGCACCAGTTCCAACTTGGTCTGGTTTAAGAGTGCCAAGTGGGTCCTGAAAACTGACACCCAGAACAGTGGCTTCTGAGTTTTGTTTCCCAGGGAAAAAGCCTGTACAATGGTTCAGGGTCCTGCGGCCTTAAATTGCCGCGTGCCTCCTGGAATTGCTCCTCTCGCAGGATGCCTCCCAGACGCAAGGTGGCACCAGTTCCAACTTGGTCTGGTTTGAGAGGGCCAATAACGTTCTGAAAACTGACACCCAGAACAGTGGCTTCTGAGGTTTGTTTCCCAGGGAAAAAGCCTGTACAATGGTTCAGGGGCCTGAAGCTTTAAATTGCCGGGTGCCACCTGGAATTCGATTTCTCGCAGGATGCCTCCCAGACGCAAGGTGGCACCAGTGCCAACTTGGTCTGGTTTGAGAGTGCTAAGTGGGTCCTGCAAACTGACACCCAGAACACTGGCTTCTGAGTTTTGTTTCCCAGGGAAAACGTGTACAATTGTTCAGGGTTCTGATCCCTTAAATTTCCGGTTGCCTCCTGGAATTCGGCCTCTCGCAGGATGCCTCCCAGACGCAAGGTGGCACCAGTTCCAACTTCATCTGGTTTAGAGTGCCAAGTGGGTCCTGAAAACACACACCCAGAACAGTGGCTTCTGAGTTTTGTTTTCCCGGGAAAAAGCCTGTACAATGGTTCAGGGTCCTGCTGACTTAAATTGCCGGGTGCCTCCTGGAATTCGGCCTCTCGCAGGATGCCTCCCAGACGCAAGGTGGCACCAGTTCCAACTTGGTCTTGTTTGAGAGTGCCAAGTGGGTCCTGAAAACTGACACCCAGAAAAGTGGCTTGTGAGTTTTGTTTCCCAGGGAAAAAGCCTGTAAATTGGTTTAGGGTAACGCCGCCTTAAATAGCCGGCTGCCTCCTGGAATTGCTCCTCTCACAGGATGTCTTCCAGACGCAAGGTGGCACCAGTTCCAACTTCGTCTGGTTTAAGAGTGCAAGTGGGTCCTGCAAACTTACACCCAGAACAGTGACTTGTGAGTTTTGTTTCAGAGGGAAAAAGCCTGGACAATGGTTCAGGAGCCTGCGGCCTTAAATTGCCGGGTGCCTCCTGGAATTGCAACTCTCGCAGGATGCATCCCAGACGCAAGGTGGCACCAGTTCCAACTTGGTCTGGTTTAAGAGTGCCAAGTGGGTCCTGAAAACACAAACCCAGAACAGTGGCTTCTGAGTTTTGTTTCCCAGGGAAAACCTGTACAATTGTTCAGGGTTCTGATCCTTTAAATATCCGGGTGCCTCCTAAAATTCGGCCTCTCGCAGGATGCCTCCCAGACGCAAGGTGGCACCAGTTCCACCTTGGTCTGGTTCGAGAGTGCCAAGTGTGTCCTGCAAACTGACACCCAGAACAGTGGCTTGTGAGTTTTGTTTCCCAGGGAAAAAGCCTGTAGAATGGTACAGGGTCCTGCCGCATTAAATTACCGGGTGCCTCCTTGAATTCAGCCTCTCGCAGGATGCCTCCCAGACGCAAAGTGGCACCAGTTCCAACTTGGTCTGGTTTAAGAGTGCCAAGTGTGTCCTGAAAACTGACACCCAGAACAGTGACTTGTGAGTGTTGTTTCCCAGGGAAAACGCCTGTACAATGGTTCAGGGGCCTGCGGCCTTAAATTGCCGGGTGCCTCCTGGAATTCGGCCTCTCGCAGGATGCCTCCCAGACGCAAGGTGGCACCAGTTCCAACTTGGTCTGGTTTGAGAGTGCCAGGTGGCTCCTGCAAACTGGCACCCAGAACAGAGGCTTCTTAGTTTTGTTTCCCAGGGAAAAATCCTGTACAGCAGTTCAGGGGCCTGAGGCCTTAAATTGCCGGGTGCCTCCTGGAATTCGGCCTCTCGCAGGATGCCTCCCAGACGCAAGGAGGAACCAGTGCCAACTTGGTCTGGTTTGAGAGTGCCAAGTGGGTCCTGAAAACTGACACCCAGAACAGTGGCTTGCGAGTTTTGTTTCCCAGGGAAAAAGCCTGTACAATGGTTCAGGGTCCTGCGGCCTTAAATTGCCGGGTGCCTCCTGGAATTGCACCTCTATCAGGATGCATCCCAGACGCAAGGTGGCACCAGTTCCAACTTGGTCTGGTTTAAGAGTGCCAAGTGGGTCCTGAAAACACACACCCAGAACAGTGGCTTCTGAGTTTTGTTTC
Source organism: Fringilla coelebs (assembly GCF_963513975.1). Classification (NCBI taxonomy): domain Eukaryota; kingdom Metazoa; phylum Chordata; class Aves; order Passeriformes; family Fringillidae; genus Fringilla; species Fringilla coelebs. The sequence goes on along the minus strand of NW_028167587.1, from coordinate 455,250 downwards.
CCAGGGAAAACCTGTACAATTGTTCAGGGTTCTGATCCTTTAATTTGCCGGGTGCCTCCTGGAATTCGGCCTCTCGCAGGATGCCTCCCAGACGCAAGGTGGCACCAGTTCCAACTTGGTCTGGTTCGAGAGTGCCAAGTGTGTCCTGCAAACTGACACCCAGAACAGCGGCTTCTGAGTTTTGTTTCCCAGGGAAAAAGCCTGTAGAATGGTACAGGGTCCTGCGGCATTAATTTGCCGGGTGCCTCCTGGACTTCGGCCTCTCGCAGGATGCCTCCCAGACGCAAGGTGGCACCAGTGCCAACTTGGTCTGGTTCGAGAGTGCCAAGTGTGTCCTGCAAACTGACACCCAGAACAGTGGCTTCTCAGTTTACTTTCCCAGGGAAAACGCCTGTACAATTGTTCAGGGTCCTGCGGCCTTAAATTTCCGGGTGCCTCCTGGAATTCGGTTTCTCGCAGGATGCATCCCAGACGCAAGGTGGCACCAGTTCCAACTTGGTCTGGTTTAAGAGTGCCAAGTGGGTCCTGAAAACACACACCCAGAACAGTGGCTTCTGAGTTTTGTTTCCCAGGGAAAAATCCTGTACAGCAGTTCAGGGGCCTGAGGCCTTAAATTGCCGGGTGCCTCCTGGAATTCGGCCTCTCGCAGGATGCCTCCCAGACGCAAGGTGGAACCAGTGCCAACTTGGTCTGGTTTGAGAGTGCCAAGAGGGTCCTGAAAACTGACACCCAGAACAGTGGCTTGTGAGTTTTGTTTCCCAGGGAAAAAGCCTGGACAATGGTTCAGGAGCCTGCGGCCTTAAATTGCCGGGTGCCTCCTGGAATTGCACGTCTCGCAGGCCGCATCCCAGACGCAAGGTGGCACCAGTTCCAACTTGGTCTGGTTTGAGAGTGCCAATAAAGTTCTGAAAACTGACACCCAGAACAATGGCCTGTGAGTTTTGTTTCCCAGGGAAAAAGCCTGTACAATGGTTCAGGGGCCTGAGGCCTTAAATTGCCGGGTGCCTCCTGGAATTCGGTTTCTCGCAGGATGCCTCCCTGACACAAGGTTGCACCAGTGCCAACTTGGTCTGGTTTGAGAGTGCCAATAAAGTTCTGAAAACTGACACCCAGAACAATGGCCTGTGAGTTTTGTTTCCCTGGGAAAAAGCCTGTACAATGGTTCAGGGGCCTGAGGCCTTGAACTGCCGGGTGCCTCCTGGAATTCGGCCTCTCGCAGGATGCCTCCCAGACGCAAGGTGGCACCAGTTCCAACTTCGTCTGGTTTGAGAGTGCCAAGTGTTTCCTGCAAATTGACACCCAGAACAGTGGCTTCTGAGTTTTGTTTCCCAGGGAAAAAGCCTGTACAATGGTTCAGGGTCCTGCGGACTTAAATTGCCGGGTGCCTCCTGGAATTCGGCCTCTCGCAGGATGCCTCCCAGACGCAAGGGGGCACCAGTTCCAACTTGGTCTTGTTTGAGAGTGCCAAGTGGGTCCTGAAAACTGACACCCAGAAAAGTGGCTTGTGAGTTTTGTTTCCCAGGGAAAAATCCTGTACAATGGTTTAGGGTAACGCCGCCTTAAATAGCCGGGTGCCTCCTGGAGATCCGCCTCTCACAGGATGTCTTCCAGACGCAAGGTGGCACCAGTTCCAACTTGGTCTGGTTTAAGAGTATCAAGTGGGTCCTGCAAACTTACACCCAGAACAGTGACTTGTGAGTTTTGTTTCCCAGGGAAAAAGCCTGGACAATGGTTCAGGAGCCTGCGGCCTTAAATTGCCGGGTGCCTCCTGGAATTGCAACTCTCGCAGGATGCATCCCAGACGCAAGGTAGCACCAGTTCCAACTTGGTCTGGTTTAGGAGTGCCAAGTGGGTCCTGAAAACACAAACCCAGAACAGTGGCTTCTGAGTTTTGTTTCCCAGGGAAAACCTGTATAATTGTTCAGGGTTCTGATCCTTTAAATTGCCGGGTGCCTCCTAGAATTCGGCCTCTCGCAGGATGCCTCCCAGACGCAAGGTGGCACCAGTTCGAATTTCGTCTGGTTTGAGAGTGCCAAGTGTGTCCTGCAAACTGACACCCAGAACAGTGGCTTCTGAGTTTTGTTTCCCAGGGAAAAAGCCTGTAGAATGGTACAGGGTCCTGCGGCATTAAATTGCCGGGTGCCTCCTTGAATTCAGCCTCTCGCAGGATGCCTCCCAGACGCAAAGTGGCACCAGTTCCAACTTGGTCTGGTTTAAGAGTGCCAAGTGTGTCCTGAAAACTGACACCCAGAACAGTGACTTGTGAGTGTTGTTTCCCAGGGAAAACGCCTGTACAATGGTTCAGGGTCCTGCGGACTTAAATTTCCGGGTGCCTCCTGGAATTCGGTCTCTCGCAGGATGCCTCCCAGACGCAAGGTGGCACCAGTTCCAACTTGGTCTGGTTTGAGAGTGCCAGGTGGCTCCTGCCAACTGGCACCCAGAACAGTGGCTTGTGAGTTTTGTTTCCCAGGGAAAAATCCTGTACAGCAGTTCAGGGGCCTGAGGCCTTAAATTGCCGGGTGCCTCCTGAAATTGGGCCTCTCGCACGATGCCTCCCAGACGCAAAGTGGCACCAGTGCCAACTTGGTCTGGTTTAAGAGTGCCAAGTGTGTCCTGAAAACTGACACCCAGAACAGTGACTTGTGAGTGTTTTTTCCCAGGGAAAACGCCTGTACAATGGTTCAGGGTCCTGCGGCCTTAAATTGCCGGGTGCCTCCTGGAAGTCGGCCTCACGTGGGATGCCTCCCAGACGCAAGGTGGCACCAGTTCCAACTTGGTCTGGTTTGAGAGTGCCAGGTGGCTCCTGCAAACTGGCAGCCAGAACAGTGGCTTGTGAGTTTTCTTTCCCGGGGAAAAATCCTGTACAGCAGTTCAGGGGCCTGAGGCCTTAAATTGCCGGGTGCCTCCTGGAATTCGGCCTCTCGCAGGATGCCTCCCAGACGCAAGGTGGCACCAGTGCCAACTTGGTCTGGTTTGAGAGTGCCAAGAGGGTCCTGAAAACTGACACCCAGAACAGTGGCTTGTGAGTTTTGTTTCCCAGGGAAAAAGCCTGGACAATGGTTCAGGAGCCTGCGGCCTTAAATTGCCGGGTGCCTCCTGGAATTGCACGTCTCGCAGGCCGCATCCCAGACGCAAGGTGGCACCAGTTCCAACTTGGTCTGGTTTGAGAGGGCCAATAAAGTTCTGAAAACTGACACCCAGAACAATGGCCTGTGAGTTTTGTTTCCCAGGGAAAAAGCCTGTACAATGGTTCAGGGGCCTGAGGCCTTAAATTGCCGGGTGCCTCCTGGAATTCGGTTTCTCGCAGGATGCCTCCCTGACACAAGGTTGCACCAGTGCCAACTTGGTCTGGTTTGAGAGTGCCAATAAAGTTCTGAAAACTGACACCCAGAACAATGGCCTGTGAGTTTTGTTTCCCTGGGAAAAAGCCTGTACAATGGTTCAGGGGCCTGAGGCCTTGAACTGCCGGGTGCCTCCTGGAATTCGGCCTCTCGCAGGATGCCTCCCAGACGCAAGGTGGCACCAGTTCCAACTTCGTCTGGTTTGAGAGTGCCAAGTGTTTCCTGCAAATTGACACCCAGAACAGTGGCTTCTGAGTTTTGTTTCCCAGGGAAAAAGCCTGTACAATGGTTCAGGGTCCTGCGGACTTAAATTGCCGGGTGCCTCCTGGAATTCGGCCTCTCGCAGGATGCCTCCCAGACGCAAGGGGGCACCAGTTCCAACTTGGTCTTGTTTGAGAGTGCCAAGTGGGTCCTGAAAACTGACACCCAGAAAAGTGGCTTGTGAGTTTTGTTTCCCAGGGAAAACCCCTGTACAATGGTTTAGGGTAACGCCGCCTTAAATAGCCGGGTGCCTCCTGGAGATCCGCCTCTCACAGGATGTCTTCCAGACGCAAGGTGGCACCAGTTCCAACTTGGTCTGGTTTAAGAGTATCAAGTGGGTCCTGCAAACTTACACCCAGAACAGTGACTTGTGAGTTTTGTTTCCCAGGGAAAAAGCCTGGACAATGGTTCAGGAGCCTGCGGCCTTAAATTGCCGGGTGCCTCCTGGAATTGCAACTCTCGCAGGATGCATCCCAGACGCAAGGTAGCACCAGTTCCAACTTGGTCTGGTTTAAGAGTGCCAAGTGGGTCCTGAAAACACAAACCCAGAACAGTGGCTTCTGAGTTTTGTTTCCCAGGGAAAACCTGTATAATTGTTCAGGGTTCTGATCCTTTAAATTGCCGGGTGCCTCCTAGAATTCGGCCTCTCGCAGGATGCCTCCCAGACGCAAGGTGGCACCAGTTCGAACTTCGTCTGGTTTGAGAGTGCCAAGTGTGTCCTGCAAACTGACACCCAGAACAGTGGCTTCTGAGTTTTGTTTCCCAGGGAAAAAGCCTGTAGAATGGTACAGGGTCCTGCGGCATTAAATTGCCGGGTGCCTCCTTGAATTCAGCCTCTCGCAGGATGCCTCCCAGACGCAAAGTGGCACCAGTTCCAACTTGGTCTGGTTTAAGAGTGCCAAGTGTGTCCTGAAAACTGACACCCAGAACAGTGACTTGTGAGTGTTGTTTCCCAGGGAAAACGCCTGTACAATGGTTCAGGGTCCTGCGGACTTAAATTTCCGGGTGCCTCCTGGAATTCGGTCTCTCGCAGGATGCCTCCCAGACGCAAGGTGGCACCAGTTCCAACTTGGTCTGGTTTGAGAGTGCCAGGTGGCTCCTGCCAACTGGCACCCAGAACAGTGGCTTGTGAGTTTTGTTTCCCAGGGAAAAATCCTGTACAGCAGTTCAGGGGCCTGAGGCCTTAAATTGCCGGGTGCCTCCTGAAATTGGGCCTCTCGCACGATGCCTCCCAGACGCAAAGTGGCACCAGTGCCAACTTGGTCTGGTTTAAGAGTGCCAAGTGTGTCCTGAAAACTGACACCCAGAACAGTGACTTGTGAGTGTTTTTTCCCAGGGAAAACGCCTGTACAATGGTTCAGGGTCCTGCGGCCTTAAATTGCCGGGTGCCTCCTGGAAGTCGGCCTCACGTGGGATGCCTCCCAGACGCAAGGTGGCACCAGTTCCAACTTGGTCTGGTTTGAGAGTGCCAGGTGGCTCCTGCAAACTGGCAGCCAGAACAGTGGCTTGTGAGTTTTCTTTCCCGGGGAAAAATCCTGTACAGCAGTTCAGGGGCCTGAGGCCTTAAATTGCCGGGTGCCTCCTGGAATTCGGCCTCTCGCAGGATGCCTCCCAGACGCAAGGTGGCACCAGTGCCAACTTGGTCTGGTTTGAGAGTGCCAAGAGGGTCCTGAAAACTGACACCCAGAACAGTGGCTTGTGAGTTTTGTTTCCCAGGGAAAAAGCCTGGACAATGGTTCAGGAGCCTGCGGCCTTAAATTGCCGGGTGCCTCCTGGAATTGCACGTCTCGCAGGCCGCATCCCAGACGCAAGGTGGCACCAGTTCCAACTTGGTCTGGTTTGAGAGGGCCAATAAAGTTCTGAAAACTGACACCCAGAACAATGGCCTGTGAGTTTTGTTTCCCAGGGAAAAAGCCTGTACAATGGTTCAGGGGCCTGAGGCCTTAAATTGCCGGGTGCCTCCTGGAATTCGGTTTCTCGCAGGATGCCTCCCTGACACAAGGTTGCACCAGTGCCAACTTGGTCTGGTTTGAGAGTGCCAATAAAGTTCTGAAAACTGACACCCAGAACAATGGCCTGTGAGTTTTGTTTCCCTGGGAAAAAGCCTGTACAATGGTTCAGGGGCCTGAGGCCTTGAACTGCCGGGTGCCTCCTGGAATTCGGCCTCTCGCAGGATGCCTCCCAGACGCAAGGTGGCACCAGTTCCAACTTCGTCTGGTTTGAGAGTGCCAAGTGTTTCCTGCAAATTGACACCCAGAACAGTGGCTTCTGAGTTTTGTTTCCCAGGGAAAAAGCCTGTACAATGGTTCAGGGTCCTGCGGACTTAAATTGCCGGGTGCCTCCTGGAATTCGGCCTCTCGCAGGATGCCTCCCAGACGCAAGGGGGCACCAGTTCCAACTTGGTCTTGTTTGAGAGTGCCAAGTGGGTCCTGAAAACTGACACCCAGAAAAGTGGCTTGTGAGTTTTGTTTCCCAGGGAAAACCCCTGTACAATGGTTTAGGGTAACGCCGCCTTAAATAGCCGGGTGCCTCCTGGAGATCCGCCTCTCACAGGATGTCTTCCAGACGCAAGGTGGCACCAGTTCCAACTTGGTCTGGTTTAAGAGTATCAAGTGGGTCCTGCAAACTTACACCCAGAACAGTGACTTGTGAGTTTTGTTTCCCAGGGAAAAAGCCTGGACAATGGTTCAGGAGCCTGCGGCCTTAAATTGCCGGGTGCCTCCTGGAATTGCAACTCTCGCAGGATGCATCCCAGACGCAAGGTAGCACCAGTTCCAACTTGGTCTGGTTTAAGAGTGCCAAGTGGGTCCTGAAAACACAAACCCAGAACAGTGGCTTCTGAGTTTTGTTTCCCAGGGAAAACCTGTATAATTGTTCAGGGTTCTGATCCTTTAAATTGCCGGGTGCCTCCTAGAATTCGGCCTCTCGCAGGATGCCTCCCAGACGCAAGGTGGCACCAGTTCGAACTTCGTCTGGTTTGAGAGTGCCAAGTGTGTCCTGCAAACTGACACCCAGAACAGTGGCTTCTGAGTTTTGTTTCCCAGGGAAAAAGCCTGTAGAATGGTACAGGGTCCTGCGGCATTAAATTGCCGGGTGCCTCCTTGAATTCAGCCTCTCGCAGGATGCCTCCCAGACGCAAAGTGGCACCAGTTCCAACTTGGTCTGGTTTAAGAGTGCCAAGTGTGTCCTGAAAACTGACACCCAGAACAGTGACTTGTGAGTGTTGTTTCCCAGGGAAAACGCCTGTACAATGGTTCAGGGTCCTGCGGACTTAAATTTCCGGGTGCCTCCTGGAATTCGGTCTCTCGCAGGATGCCTCCCAGACGCAAGGTGGCACCAGTTCCAACTTGGTCTGGTTTGAGAGTGCCAGGTGGCTCCTGCCAACTGGCACCCAGAACAGTGGCTTGTGAGTTTTGTTTCCCAGGGAAAAATCCTGTACAGCAGTTCAGGGGCCTGAGGCCTTAAATTGCCGGGTGCCTCCTGAAATTGGGCCTCTCGCACGATGCCTCCCAGACGCAAAGTGGCACCAGTGCCAACTTGGTCTGGTTTAAGAGTGCCAAGTGTGTCCTGAAAACTGACACCCAGAACAGTGACTTGTGAGTGTTTTTTCCCAGGGAAAACGCCTGTACAATGGTTCAGGGTCCTGCGGCCTTAAATTGCCGGGTGCCTCCTGGAAGTCGGCCTCACGTGGGATGCCTCCCAGACGCAAGGTGGCACCAGTTCCAACTTGGTCTGGTTTGAGAGTGCCAGGTGGCTCCTGCAAACTGGCAGCCAGAACAGTGGCTTGTGAGTTTTCTTTCCCGGGGAAAAATCCTGTACAGCAGTTCAGGGGCCTGAGGCCTTAAATTGCCGGGTGCCTCCTGAAATTCGGCCTCTCGCAGGATGCCTCCCAGACGCAAGGTGGAACCAGTGCCAACTTGGTCTGGTTTGAGAGTGCCAAGAGGGTCCTGAAAACTGACACCCAGAACAGTGGCTTGTGAGTTTTGTTTCCCAGGGAAAAAGCCTGGACAATGGTTCAGGAGCCTGCGGCCTTAAATTGCCGGGTGCCTCCTGGAATTGCACGTCTCGCAGGACGCATCCCAGACGCAAGGTGGCACCAGTTCCAACTTTGTCTGGTTTGAGAGTGCCAATAAAGTTCTGAAAACTGACACCCAGAACAATGGCCTGTGAGTTTTGTTTCCCAGGGAAAAAGCCTGTACAATGGTTCAGGGGCCTGAGGCCTTAAATTGCCGGGTGCCTCCTGGAATTCGGTTTCTCGCAGGATGCCTCCCAGACGCAAGGTGGCACCAGTGCCAACTTGGTCTGGTTTGAGAGTGCCAATAAAGTTCTGAAAACTGACACCGAGAACAATGGCTTGTGAGTTTTGTTTCCCTGGGAAAAAGCCTGTACAGTGGTTCAGGGGCCTGAGGCCTTGAACTGCCGGGTGCCTCCTGGAATTCGGCCTCTCGCAGGATGCCTCCCAGACGCAAGGTGGCACCAGTTCCAACTTCGTCTGGTTTGAGAGTGCCAAGTGTGTCCTGCAAATTGACACCCAGAACAGTGGCTTCTGAGTTTTGTTTCCCAGGGAAAAAGCCTGTAAAATGGTTCAGGGTCCTGCGGACTTAAATTGCCGGGTGCCTCCTGGAATTCGGCCTCTCGCAGGATGCCTCCCAGACGCAAGGGGGCACCAGTTCCAACTTGGTCTTGTTTGAGAGTGCCAAGTGGGTCCTGAAAACTGACAGCCAGAACAGTGGCTTGTGAGTTTTGTTTCCCAGGGAAAACCCCTGTACAATGGTTTAGGGTAACGCCGCCTTAAATAGCCGGGTGCCTCCTGGAGATCCGCCTCTCACAGGATGTCTTCCAGACGCAAGGTGGCACCAGTTCCAACTTGGTCTGGTTTAAGAGTATCAAGTGGGTCCTGCAAACTTACACCCAGAACAGTGACTTGTGAGTTTTGTTTCCCAGGGAAAAAGCCTGGACAATGGTTCAGGAGCCTGCGGCCTTAAATTGCCGGGTGCCTCCTGGAATTGCAACTCTCGCAGGATGCATCCCAGACGCAAGGTAGCACCAGTTCCAACTTGGTCTGGTTTAAGAGTGCCAAGTGGGTCCTGAAAACACAAACCCAGAACAGTGGCTTCTGAGTTTTGTTTCCCAGGGAAAACCTGTACAATTGTTCAGGGTTCTGATCCTTTAAATTGCCGGGTGCCTCCTAGAATTCGGCCTCTCGCAGGATGCCTCCCAGACGCAAGGTGGCACCAGTTCGAACTTCGTCTGGTTTGAGAGTGCCAAGTGTGTCCTGCAAACTGACACCCAGAACAGTGGCTTCTGAGTTTTGTTTCCCAGGGAAAAAGCCTGTAGAATGGTACAGGGTCCTGCGGCATTAAATTGCCGGGTGCCTCCTTGAATTCAGCCTCTCGCAGGATGCCTCCCAGACGCAAAGTGGCACCAGTTCCAACTTGGTCTGGTTTAAGAGTGCCAAGTGTGTCCTGAAAACTGACACCCAGAACAGTGACTTGTGAGTGTTGTTTCCCAGGGAAAACGCCTGTACAATGGTTCAGGGTCCTGCGGCCATAAATTTCCGGGTGCCTCCTGGAATTCGGTCTCTCGCAGGATGCCTCCCAGACGCAAGGTGGCACCAGTTCCAACTTGGTCTGGTTTGAGAGTGCCAGGTGGCTCCTGCCAACTGGCACCCAGAACAGTGGCTTGTGAGTTTTGTTTCCCAGGGAAAAATCCTGTACAGCAGTTCAGGGGCCTGAGGCCTTAAATTGCCGGGTGCCTCCTGAAATTGGGCCTCTCGCACGATGCCTCCCAGACGCAAAGTGGCACCAGTGCCAACTTGGTCTGGTTTAAGAGTGCCAAGTGTGTCCTGAAAACTGACACCCAGAACAGTGACTTGTGAGTGTTTTTTCCCAGGGAAAACGCCTGTACAATGGTTCAGGGTCCTGCGGCCTTAAATTGCCGGGTGCCTCCTGGAATTCGGCCTCACCTGGGATGCCTCCCAGACGCAAGGTGGCACCAGTTCCAACTTGGTCTGGTTTGAGAGTGCCAGGTGGCTCCTGCAAACTGGCAGCCAGAACAGTGGCTTGTGAGTTTTCTTTCCCAGGGAAAAATCCTGTACAGCAGTTCAGGGGCCTGAGGCCTTAAATTGCCGGGTGCCTCCTGGAATTCGGCCTCTCGCAAAATGCCTCCCAGACGCAAGGTGGAACCAGTGCCAACTTGGTCTGGTTTGAGAGTGCCAAGTGGGTCCTGAAAACTGACACCCAGAACAGTGGCTTGTGAGTTTTGTTTCCCAGGGAAAAAGCCTGGACAATGGTTCAGGAGCCTGCGGCCTTAAATTGCCGGGTGCCTCCTGGAATTGCACGTCTCGCAGGACGCATCCCAGACGCAAGGTGGCACCAGTTCCAACTTGGTCTGGTTTGAGAGTGCCAATAAAGTTCTGAAAACTGACACCCAGAACAATGGCCTGTGAGTTTTGTTTCCCAGGGAAAAAGCCTGTACAATGGTTCAGGGGCCTGAGGCCTTAAATTGCCGGGTGCCTCCTGGAATTCGGTTTCTCGCAGGATGCCTCCCAGACGCAAGGTGGCACCAGTGCCAACTTGGTCTGGTTTGAGAGTGCCAATAAAGTTCTGAAAACTGACACCGAGAACAATGGCTTGTGAGTTTTTTTTCTCTGGGAAAAAGCCTGTACAGTGGTTCAGGGGCCTGAGGCCTTGAACTGCCGGGTGCCTCCTGGAATTCGGCCTCTCGCAGGATGCCTCCCAGACGCAAGGTGGCACCAGTTCCAACTTGGTCTGGTTTGAGAGTGCCAAGTGTGTCCTGCAAATTGACACCCAGAACAGTGGCTTCTGAGTTTTGTTTCCCAGGGAAAAAGCCTGTACAATGGTTCAGGGTCCTGCGGACTTAAATTGCCGGGTGCCTCCTGGAATTCGGCCTCTCGCAGGATGCCTCCCAGACGCAAGGGGGCACCAGTTCCAACTTGGTCTTGTTTGAGAGTGCCAAGTGGGTCCTGAAAACTGACACCCAGAAAAGTGGCTTGTGAGTTTTGTTTCCCAGGGAAAACGCCTGTACAATGGTTTAGGGTAACGCCGCCTTAAATAGCCGGGTGCCTCCTGGAGATCCGCCTCTCACAGGATGTCTTCCAGACGCAAGGTGGCACCAGTTCCAACTTGGTCTGGTTTAAGAGTGTCAAGTGGGTCGTGCAAACTTACACCCAGAACAGTGACTTGTGAGTTTTGTTTCCCAGGGAAAAAGCCTGGACAATGGTTCAGGAGCCTGCGGCCTTAAATTGCCGGGTGCCTCCTGGAATTGCAACTCTCGCAGGATGCATCCCAGACGCAAGGTGGCACCAGTTCCAACTTGGTCTGGTTTAAGAGTGCCAAGTGTGTCCTGAAAACAGAAACCCAGAACAGTGGCTTCTGAGTTTTGTTTCCCAGGGAAAACCTGTACAATTGGTCAGGGTTCTGATCCTTTAAATTGCCGGGTGCCTCCTGGAATTCGGCCTCTCGCAGGATGCCTCCCAGACGCAAGGTTGCACCAGTTCCAACTTGGTCTGGTTCGAGAGTGCCAAGTGTGTCCTGCAAACTGACACCCAGAACAGTGGCTTCTGAGTTTTGTTTCCCAGGGAAAACGCCTGTACAATGGTTCAGGGTCCTGCGGCCTTAAATTTCCGGGTGCCTCCTGGAATTCGGTTTCTCGCAGGATGCCTCCCAGACGCAAGGTGGCACCAGTTCCAACTTGGTCTGGTTTAAGAGTGCCAAGTGTGTCCTGAAAACTGACACCCAGAACAGTGACTTGTGAGTGTTGTTTCCCAGGGAAAACGCCTGTACAATGGTTCAGGGTCCTGCGGCCTTAAATTTCCGGGTGCCTCCTGGAATTCGGCCTCTCGCAGGATGCCTCCCAGACGCAAGGTGGCACCAGTTCCAACTTGGTCTTGTTTGAGAGTGCCAGGTGGCTTCTGCAAACTGGCACCCAGAACAGTGGCTTGTGAGTTTTGTTTCCCAGGGAAAAATCCTGTACAGCAGTTCAGGGGCCTGAGGCCTTAAATTGCCGGGTGCCTCCTGAAATTCGGCCTCTCGCACGATGCCTCCCAGACGGAAGGAGGAACCAGTGCCAACTTGGTCTGGTTTGAGAGTGCCAAGTGGGTCCTGAAAACTGACACCCAGAACAGTGGCTTGTGAGTTTTGTTTCCCAGGGAAAAAGCCTGTACAATGGTTCAGGGGCCTGCGGCCTTAAATTGCCGGGTGCCTCCTGGAATTGCACCTCTCGCAGGATGCATCCCAGACGCAAGGTGGCACCAGTTCCAACTTGGTCTGGTTTAAGTGTGCCAAGTGGGTCCTGAAAACACACACCCAGAACAGTGGCTTCTGAGTTTTGTTTCCTAGGGAAAACCTGTACAATTGTTCAGGGTTCTGATCCTTTAAATTGCCGGGTGCCTCCTGGAATTCGGCCTCTCGCAGGATGCCTCCCAGACGCAAGGTTGCACCAGTTCCAACTTGGTCTGGTTCGAGAGTGCCAAGTGTGTCCTGCAAACTGACACCCAGAACAGTGGCTTCTGAGTTTTGTTTCCCAGGGAAAACGCCTGTACAATGGTTCAGGGTCCTGCGGCCTTAAATTTCCGGGTGCCTCCTGGAATTCGGCCTCACGCAGGATGCCTCCCAGACGCAAGGTGGCACCAGTTCCAACTTGGTCTGGTTTGAGAGTGCCAAGTGGGTCCTGAAAACTGACACCCAGAACAGTGGCTTGTGAGTTTTGTTTCCCCGGGAAAAACCTGGACAACGCTTCAGGAGCCTGCGGCCTTAAATTGCCGGATGCCTCCTGGAATTGCACCTCTCGCAGGACGCATCCCAGACGCAAGGTGGCACCAGTTCCAACTTGGTCTGGTTTGAGAGTGCCAATAAAGTTCTGAAAACTGACACCCAGAACAATGGCTTGTGAGTTTTGTTTCCCAGGGAAAAAGCCTGTACAATGGTTCAGGGGCCTGAGGCCTTAAATTGCCGGGTGCCTCTTGGAATTCGGTTTCTCGCAGGATGCCTCCCAGACGCAAGGTGGCACCAGCGCCAACTTGGTCTGGTTTAGGAGTGCCAATAAAGTTCTGAAAACTGACACCCAGAACAGTGACTTGTGAGTGTTGTTTCCCAGGGAAAACGCCTGTACAATGGTTCAGGGTCCTGCGGCCTTAAATTGCCGGGTGCCTCCTGGAATTCGGCCTCTCGCGGGATGCCTCCCAGACGCAAGGTGGCACCAGTTCCAACTTGGTCTGGTTTGAGAGAGCCAAGTGGGTCCTGAAAACTGACACCCAGAACAGGGGCTTGTGAGTTTTGTTTCCCAGGGAAAAAGCCTGGACAATGGTTCAGGAGCCTGCGGCCTTAAATTGCCGGGTGCCTCCTGGAATTGCAACTCTCGCAGGATGCATCCCAGACGCAAGGTGGCACCAGTTCCAACTTGGTCTGGTTTAAGAGTGCCAAGTGGGTCCTGAAAACACAAACCCAGAACAGTGGCTTCTGAGTTTTGTTTCCCAGGGAAAACCTGTACAATTATTCAGGGTTCTGATCCTTTAAATTGCCGGGTGCCTCCTGGAATTCGGCCTCTCGCAGGATGCCTCCCAGACGCAAGGTGGCACCAGTTCCAACTTGGTCTGGTTCGAGAGTGCCAAGTGTGTCCTGCAAACTGACACCCAGAACAGTGGCTTGTGAGTTTTGTTTCCCAGGGAAAAAGCCTGTAGAATGGTACAGGGTCCTGCCGCATTAAATTACCGGGTGCCTCCTTGAATTCAGCCTCTCGCAGGATGCCTCCCAGACGCAAAGTGGCACCAGTGCAAACTTGGTCTGGCTTAAGAGTGCCAAGTGTGTCCTGAAAACTGACACCCAGAACAGTGACTTGTGAGTGTTGTTTCCCAGGGAAAACGCCTGTACAATGGTTCAGGGTCCTGCGGCCTTAAATTGCCGGGTGCCTCCTGGAATTCGGCCTCTCGCAGGATGCCTCCCAGACGCAAGGTGGCACCAGTTCCAACTTGGTCTGGTTTGAGAGTGCCAGGTGGCTCCTGCAAACTGGCACCCAGAACAGGGGCTTCTTAGTTTTGTTTCCCAGGGAAAACTCCTGTACAGCAGTTCAGGGGCCGGAGGCCTTAAATTGCCGGGTGCCTCCTGGAATTCGGCCTCTCGCAGGATGCCTCCCAGACGCAAGGAGGAACCAGTGCCAACTTGGTCTGGTTTGAGAGTGCCAAGTGGGTCCTGAAAACTGACACCCAGAACAGTGGCTTCTGAGTTTTCTTTTCCAGGGAAAAAGCCTGTACAATGGTTCAGGGGCCTGCGGCCTTAAATTGCCGGGTGCCTCCTGGAATTCGGCCTCACCTGGGATGCCTCCCAGACGCAAGGTGGCACCAGTTCCAACTTGGTCTGGTTTGAGAGTGCCAGGTGGCTCCTGCAAACTGGCAGCCAGAACAGTGGCTTGTGAGTTTTCTTTCCCAGGGAAAAATCCTGTACAGCAGTTCAGGGGCCTGAGGCCTTAAATTGCCGGGTGCCTCCTGGAATTCGGCCTCTCGCAAAATGCCTCCCAGACGCAAGGTGGAACCAGTGCCAACTTGGTCTGGTTTGAGAGTGCCAAGTGGGTCCTGAAAACTGACACCCAGAACAGTGGCTTGTGAGTTTTGTTTCCCAGGGAAAAAGCCTGGACAATGGTTCAGGAGCCTGCGGCCTTAAATTGCCGGGTGCCTCCTGGAATTGCACGTCTCGCAGGACGCATCCCAGACGCAAGGTGGCACCAGTTCCAACTTGGTCTGGTTTGAGAGTGCCAATAAAGTTCTGAAAACTGACACCCAGAACAATGGCCTGTGAGTTTTGTTTGGCAGGGAAAAAGCCTGTACAATGGTTCAGGGGCCTGAGGCCTTAAATTGCCGGGTGCCTCCTGGAATTCGGTTTCTCGCAGGATGCCTCCCAGACGCAAGGTGGCACCAGTGCCAACTTGGTCTGGTTTGAGAGTGCCAATAAAGTTCTGAAAACTGACACCGAGAACAATGGCTTGTGAGTTTTTTTTCTCTGGGAAAAAGCCTGTACAGTGGTTCAGGGGCCTGAGGCCTTGAACTGCCGGGTGCCTCCTGGAATTCGGCCTCTCGCAGGATGCCTCCCAGACGCAAGGTGGCACCAGTTCCAACTTCGTCTGGTTTGAGAGTGCCAAGTGTGTCCTGCAAATTGACACCCAGAACAGTGGCTTCTGAGTTTTGTTTCCCAGGGAAAAAGCCTGTACAATGGTTCAGGGTCCTGCGGACTTAAATTGCCGGGTGCCTCCTGGAATTCGGCCTCTCGCAGGATGCCTCCCAGACGCAAGGGGGCACCAGTTCCAACTTGGTCTTGTTTTAGAGTGCCAAGTGGGTCCTGAAAACTGACACCCAGAAAAGTGGCTTGTGAGTTTTGTTTCCCAGGGAAAACGCCTGTACAATGGTTTAGGGTAACGCCGCCTTAAATAGCCGGGTGCCTCCTGGAGATCCGCCTCTCACAGGATGTCTTCCAGACGCAAGGTGGCACCAGTTCCAACTTGGTCTGGTTTAAGAGTGTCAAGTGGGTCGTGCAAACTTACACCCAGAACAGTGACTTGTGAGTTTTGTTTCCCAGGGAAAAAGCCTGGACAATGGTTCAGGAGCCTGCGGCCTTAAATTGCCGGGTGCCTCCTGGAATTGCAACTCTCGCAGGATGCATCCCAGACGCAAGGTGGCACCAGTTCCAACTTGGTCTGGTTTAAGAGTGCCAAGTGTGTCCTGAAAACAGAAACCCAGAACAGTGGCTTCTGAGTTTTGTTTCCCAGGGAAAACCTGTACAATTGTTCAGGGTTCTGATCCTTTAAATTGCCGGGTGCCTCCTGGAATTCGGCCTCTCGCAGGATGCCTCCCAGACGCAAGGTTGCACCAGTTCCAACTTGGTCTGGTTCGAGAGTGCCAAGTGTGTCCTGCAAACTGACACCCAGAACAGTGGCTTCTGAGTTTTGTTTCCCAGGGAAAACGCCTGTACAATGGTTCAGGGTCCTGCGGCCTTAAATTTCCGGGTGCCTCCTGGAATTCGGCCTCACGCAGGATGCCTCCCAGACGCAAGGTGGCACCAGTTCCAACTTGGTCTGGTTTAAGAGTGCCAAGTGTGTCCTGAAAACTGACACCCAGAACAGTGACTTGTGAGTGTTGTTTCCCAGGGAAAACGCCTGTACAATGGTTCAGGGTCCTGCGGCCTTAAATTTCCGGGTGCCTCCTGGAATTCGGCCTCTCGCAGGATGCCTCCCAGACGCAAGGTGGCACCAGTTCCAACTTGGTCTTGTTTGAGAGTGCCAGGTGGCTTCTGCAAACTGGCACCCAGAACAGTGGCTTGTGAGTTTTGTTTCCCAGGGAAAAATCCTGTACAGCAGTTCAGGGGCCTGAGGCCTTAAATTGCCGGGTGCCTCCTGAAATTCGGCCTCTCGCAGGATGCCTCCCAGACGCAAGGAGGAACCAGTGCCAACTTGGTCTGGTTTGAGAGTGCCAAGTGGGTCCTGAAAACTGACACCCAGAACAGTGGCTTGCGAGTTTTGTTTCCCAGGGAAAAAGCCTGTACAATGGTTCAGGGTCCTGCGGCCTTAAATTGCCGGGTGCCTCCTGGAATTGCACCTCTATCAGGATGCATCCCAGACGCAAGGTGGCACCAGTTCCAACTTGGTCTGGTTTAAGAGTGCCAAGTGGGTCCTGAAAACACACACCCAGAACAGTGGCTTCTGAGTTTTGTTTCCTAGGGAAAACCTGTACAATTGTTCAGGGTTCTGATCCTTTAAATTGCCGGGTGCCTCCTGGAATTCGGCCTCTCGCAGGATGCCTCCCAGACGCAAGGTTGCACCAGTTCCAACTTGGTCTGGTTCGAGAGTGCCAAGTGTGTCCTGCAAACTGACACCCAGAACAGTGGCTTCTGAGTTTTGTTTCCCAGGGAAAACGCCTGTACAATGGTTCAGGGTCCTGCGGCCTTAAATTTCCGGGTGCCTCCTGGAATTCGGCCTCACGCAGGATGCCTCCCAGACGCAAGGTGGCACCAGTTCCAACTTGGTCTGGTTTGAGAGTGCCAAGTGGGTCCTGAAAACTGACACCCAGAACAGTGGCTTGTGAGTTTTGTTTCCCCGGGAAAAACCTGGACAATGCTTCAGGAGCCTGCGGCCTTAAATTGCCGGATGCCTCCTGGAATTGCACCTCTCGCAGGACGCATCCCAGACGCAAGGTGGCACCAGTTCCAACTTGGTCTGGTTTGAGAGTGCCAATAAAGTTCTGAAAACTGACACCCAGAACAATGGCTTGTGAGTTTTGTTTCCCAGGGAAAAAGCCTGTACAATGGTTCAGGGGCCTGAGGCCTTAAATTGCCGGGTGCCTCTTGGAATTCGGTTTCTCGCAGGATGCCTCCCAGACGCAAGGTGGCACCAGCGCCAACTTGGTCTGGTTTAGGAGTGCCAATAAAGTTCTGAAAACTGACACCCAGAACAGTGACTTGTGAGTGTTGTTTCCCAGGGAAAACGCCTGTACAATGGTTCAGGGTCCTGCGGCCTTAAATTGCCGGGTGCCTCCTGGAATTCGGCCTCTCGCGGGATGCCTCCCAGACGCAAGGTGGCACCAGTTCCAACTTGGTCTGGTTTGAGAGAGCCAAGTGGGTCTTGAAAACTGACACCCAGAACAGGGGCTTGTGAGTGTTGTTTCCCAGGGAAAAAGCCTGGACAATGGTTCAGGAGGCTGCGGCCTTAAATTGCCGGGTGCCTCCTGGAATTGCAACTCTCGCAGGATGCATCCCAGACGCAAGGTGGCACCAGTTCCAACTTGGTCTGGTTTAAGAGTGCCAAGTGGGTCCTGAAAACACAAACCCAGAACAGTGGCTTCTGAGTTTTGTTTCCCAGGGAAAACCTGTACAATTATTCAGGGTTCTGATCCTTTAAATTGCCGGGTGCCTCCTGGAATTCGGCCTCTCGCAGGATGCCTCCCAGACGCAAGGTGGCACCAGTTCCAACTTGGTCTGGTTCGAGAGTGCCAAGTGTGTCCTGCAAACTGACACCCAGAACAGTGGCTTGTGAGTTTTGTTTCCCAGGGAAAAAGCCTGTAGAATGGTACAGGGTCCTGCCGCATTAAATTACCGGGTGCCTCCTTGAATTCAGCCTCTCGCAGGATGCCTCCCAGACGCAAAGTGGCACCAGTGCAAACTTGGTCTGGCTTAAGAGTGCCAAGTGTGTCCTGAAAACTGACACCCAGAACAGTGACTTGTGAGTGTTGTTTCCCAGGGAAAACGCCTGTACAATGGTTCAGGGTCCTCTGGCCTTAAATTTCCGGGTGCCTCCTGGAATTCGGCCTCTCGCAGGATGCCTCCCAGACGCAAGGTGGCACCAGTTCCAACTTGGTCTGGTTTGAGAGTGCCAGGTGGCTCCTGCAAACTGGCACCCAGAACAGGGGCTTCTTAGTTTTGTTTCCCAGGGAAAAATCCTGTACAGCAGTTCAGGGGCCTGAGGCCTTAAATTGCCGGGTGCCTCCTGGAATTCGGCCTCTCGCAGGATGCCTCCCAGACGCAAGGAGGAACCAGTGCCAACTTGGTCTGGTTTGAGAGTGCCAAGTGGGTCCTGAAAACTGACACCCAGAACAGTGGCTTGCGAGTTTTCTTTCCCAGGGAAAAAGCCTGTACAATGGTTCAGGGGCCTGCGGCCTTAAATTGCCGGGTGCCTCCTGGAATTGCACCTCTATCAGGATGCATCCCAGACGCAAGGTGGCACCAGTTCCAACTTGGTCTGGTTTAAGAGTGCCAAGTGGGTCCTGAAAACACACACCCAGAACAGTGGCTTCTGAGTTTTGTTTCCCAGGGAAAACCTGTACAATTGTTCAGGGTTCTGATCCTTTAATTTGCCGGGTGCCTCCTGGAATTCGGCCTCTCGCAGGATGCCTCCCAGACGCAAGGTGGCACCAGTTCGAACTTCGTCTGGTTCGAGAGTGCCAAGTGTGTCCTGCAAACTGACACCCAGAACAGTGACTTCTAAGTTTTGTTTCCCAGGGAAAAAGCCTGTAGAATGGTTCAGGGTCCTGCGGCATTAATTTGCTGGGTGCCTCCTGGAATTCGGCCTCTCGCAGGATGCCTCCCAGACGCAAGGTGGCACCAGTGCCAACTTGGTCTGGTTCGAGAGTGCCAAGTGTGTCCTGAAAACTGACACCCAGAACAGTGGCTTCTGAGTTTTGTTTCCCAGGGAAAACGCCTGTACAATGGTTCAGGGTCCTGCGGCCTTAAATTTCCGGGTGCCTCCTGGAATTTGGCCTCACGCAGGATGCCTCCCAGACGCAAGGTGGCACCAGTTCCAACTTGGTCTGGTTTGAGAGTGCCAGGTAGCTCCTGCAAACTGGTAGCCAGAACAGCGGCTTGTGAGTTTTGTTTCCCAGGGAAAAATCCTGTACAGCAGTTCAGGGGCCTGAGGCCTTAAATTGCCGGGTGCCTCCTGAAATTCGGTCTCTCGCACGATGCCTCCCAGACGCAAGGTGGCACCAGTGCCAACTTGGTCTGGTTTGAGAGTGCCAAGTGGGTCCTGAAAACTGACACCCAGAACAGTGGCTTGTGAGTTTTGTTTCCCCGGGAAAAAGCCTGGACAATGGTTCAGGAGCCTGCGGCCTTAAATTGCCGGGTGCCTCCTGGAATTGCACCTCTCGCAGGAGGCATCCCAGACGCAAGGTGGCACCAGTTCCAACTTCGTCTGGTTTGAGAGTGCCAATAAAGTTCTGAAAACTTACACCCAGAACAATGGCTTGTGAGTTTTGTTTCCCATGGAAAAAGCCTGTACAATGGTTCAGGAGCCTGAGGCCTTAAATTGCCGGGTGCCTCCTTAAATTCGGCCTCTCGCAGGATGCCTCCCAGACGCAAGGTGGCACCAGTGCCAACTTGGTCTGGTTTAGGAGTGCCAAGTGTGTCCTGAAAACTGACACCCAGAACAGTGACTTGTGAGTGTTGTTTCCCAGGGAAAACGCCTGTACAATGGTTCAGGGTCCTGCGGCCTTAAATTGCCGGGTGCCTCCTGGAATTCGGCCTCTCGCAGGATGCCTCCCAGACGCAAGGTGGCACCAGTTCCAACTTGGTCTGGTTTGAGAGAGCCAAGTGGGTCCTGAAAACTGACACCCAGAACTGTGGCTTGTGAGTTTTGTTTCCCAGGGAAAACGCCTGTACAATTGTTCAGGGGCCTGAGGCCTTAAATTGCCGGGTGCCTCCTGGAATTCGGTTTCTCGCAAGATGCCTCCCTGACGCTAGGTGGCACCAGTTCCAACTTGGTCTGGTTTGAGAGTGCCAATAAAGTTCTGAAAACTGACACCCAGAACAATGGCCTGTGAGTTTTGTTTCCCACGGAAAAAGCCTGTACAATGGTTCAGGGGCCTGAGGCCTTAAATTGCCGGGTGCCTCCTGGAATTCGGTTTCTCGCAGGATGCCTCCCAGACGCAAGGTGGCACCAGTTCCAACTTGGTCTGGTTTGAGAGTGCCAATAAAGTTCTGAAAACAGACACCGAGAACAATGGCTTGTGAGTTTTTTTTCTCTGGGAAAAAGCCTGTACAGTGGTTCAGGGGCCTGAGGCCTTGAACTGCCGGGTGCCTCCTGGAATTCGGCCTCTCGCAGGATGCCTCCCAGACGCAAGGTGGCACCAGTTCCAACTTCGTCTGGTTTGAGAGTGCCAAGTGTGTCCTGCAAATTGACACCCAGAACAGTGGCTTCTGAGTTTTGTTTCCCAGGGAAAAAGCCTGTACAATGGTTCAGGTTCCTGCGGACTTAAATTGCCGGGTGCCTCCTGGAATTCGGCCTCTCGCAGGATGCCTCCCAGACGCAAGGGGGCACCAGTTCCAACTTGGTCTTGTTTGAGAGTGCCAAGTGGGTCCTGAAAACTGACACCCAGAAAAGTGGCTTGTGAGTTTTGTTTCCCAGGGAAAACGCCTGTACAATGGTTTAGGGTAACGCCGCCTTAAATAGCCGGGTGCCTCCTGGAGATCCGCCTCTCACAGGATGTCTTCCAGACGCAAGGTGGCACCAGTTCCAACTTGGTCTGGTTTAAGAGTGTCAAGTGGGTCGTGCAAACTTACACCCAGAACAGTGACTTGTGAGTTTTGTTTCCCAGGGAAAAAGCCTGGACAATGGTTCAGGAGCCTGCGGCCTTAAATTGCCGGGTGCCTCCTGGAATTGCAACTCTCGCAGGATGCATCCCAGACGCAAGGTGGCACCAGTTCCAACTTGGACTGGTTTAAGAGTGCCAAGTGTGTCCTGAAAACACAAACCCAGAACAGTGGCTTCTGAGTTTTGTTTCCCAGGGAAAACCTGTACAATTGTTCAGGGTTCTGATCCTTTAAATTGCCGGGTGCCTCCTAGAATTCGGCCTCTCGCAGGATGCCTCCCAGACGCAAGGTGGCACCAGTTCCAACTTCGTCTGGTTTGAGAGTGCCAAGTGTGTCCTGCAAACTGACACCCAGAACAGTGGCTTGTGAGTTTTGTTTCCCAGGGAAAAAGCCTGTAGAATGGTACAGGGTCCTGCGGCATTAAATTGCCGGGTGCCTCCTTGAATTCAGCCTCTCGCAGGATGCCTCCCAGACGCAAAGTGGCACCAGTTCCAACTTGGTCTGGTTTAAGAGTTCCAAGTGTGTCCTGAAAACTGACACCCAGAACAGTGACTTGTGAGTGTTGTTTCCCAGGGAAAACGCCTGTACAATGGTTCAGGGTCCTGCGGCCTTAAATTTCCGGGTGCCTCCTGGAATTCGGCCTCTCGCAGGATGCCTCCCAGACGCAAGGTGGCACCAGTTCCAACTTGGTCTTGTTTGAGAGTGCCAGGTGGCTTCTGCAAACTGGCACCCAGAACAGTGGCTTGTGAGTTTTGTTTCCCAGGTAAAAATCCTGTACAGCAGTTCAGGGGCCTGAGGCCTTAAATTGCCGGGTGCCTCCTGAAATTCGGCCTCTCGCACGATGCCTCCCAGACGCAAGGAGGAACCAGTGCCAACTTGGTCTGGTTTGAGAGTGCCAAGTGGGTCCTGAAAACTGACACCCAGAACAGTGGCTTGTGAGTTTTGTTTCCCAGGGAAAAAGCCTGTACAATGGTTCAGGGGCCTGCGGCCTTAAATTGCCGGGTGCCTCCTGGAATTGCACCTCTCGCAGGATGCATCCCAGACGCAAGGTGGCACCAGTTCCAACTTGGTCTGGTTTAAGAGTGCCAAGTGGGTCCTGAAAACACACACCCAGAACAGTGGCTTCTGAGTTTTGTTTCCTAGGGAAAACCTGTACAATTGTTCAGGGTTCTGATCCTTTAAATTGCCGGGTGCCTCCTGGAATTCGGCCTCTCGCAGGATGCCTCCCAGACGCAAGGTGGCACCAGTTCCAACTTGGTCTGGTTCGAGAGTGCCAAGTGTGTCCTGCAAACTGACACCCAGAACAGTGGCTTCTGAGTTTTGTTTCCCAGGGAAAACGCCTGTACAATGGTTCAGGGTCCTGCGGCCTTAAATTTCCGGGTGCCTCCTGGAATTCGGCCTCACGCAGGATGCCTCCCAGACGCAAGGTGGCACCAGTTCCAACTTGGTCTGGTTTGAGAGTGCCAAGTGGGTCCTGAAAACTGACACCCAGAACAGTGGCTTGTGAGTTTTGTTTCCCCGGGAAAAACCTGGACAATGCTTCAGGAGCCTGCGGCCTTAAATTGCCGGATGCCTCCTGGAATTGCACCTCTCGCAGGACGCATCCCAGACGCAAGGTGGCACCAGTTCCAACTTGGTCTGGTTTGAGAGTGCCAATAAAGTTCTGAAAACTGACACCCAGAACAATGGCTTGTGAGTTTTGTTTCCCAGGGAAAAAGCCTGTACAATGGTTCAGGGGCCTGAGGCCTTAAATTGCCGGGTGCCTCCTGGAATTCGGTTTCTCGCAGGATGCCTCCCAGACGCAAGGTGGCACCAGCGCCAACTTGGTCTGGTTTAGGAGTGCCAATAAAATTCTGAAAACTGACACCCAGAACAGTGACTTGTGAGTGTTGTTTCCCAGGGAAAACGCCTGTACAATGGTTCAGGGTCCTGCGGCCTTAAATTGCCGGGTGCCTCCTGGAATTCGGCCTCTCGCAGGATGCCTCCCAGACGCAAGGTGGCACCAGTTCCAACTTGGTCTGGTTTGAGAGAGCCAAGTGGGTCCTGAAAACTGACACCCAGAACAGGGGCTTGTGAGTTTTGTTTCCCAGGGAAAAAGCCTGGACAATGGTTCAGGAGCCTGCGGCCTTAAATTGCCGGGTGCCTCCTGGAATTGCAACTCTCGCAGGATGCATCCCAGACGCAAGGTGGCACCAGTTCCAACTTGGTCTGGTTTAAGAGTGCCAAGTGGGTCCTGAAAACACAAACCCAGAACAGTGGCTTCTGAGTTTTGTTTCCCAGGGAAAACCTGTACAATTATTCAGGGTTCTGATCCTTTAAATTGCCGGGTGCCTCCTGGAATTCGGCCTCTCGCAGGATGCCTCCCAGACGCAAGGTGGCACCAGTTCCAACTTGGTCTGGTTCGAAAGTGCCAAGTGTGTCCTGCAAACTGACACCCAGAACAGTGGCTTGTGAGTTTTGTTTCCCAGGGAAAAAGCCTGTAGAATGGTACAGGGTCCTGCCGCATTAAATTACCGGGTGCCTCCTTGAATTCAGCCTCTCGCAGGATGCCTCCCAGACGCAAAGTGGCACCAGTGCAAACTTGGTCTGGCTTAAGAGTGCCAAGTGTGTCCTGAAAACTGACACCCAGAACAGTGACTTGTGAGTGTTGTTTCCCAGGGAAAACGCCTGTACAATGGTTCAGGGTCCTGCGACCTTAAATTTCCGGGTGCCTCCTGGAATTCGGCCTCTCGCAGGATGCCTCCCAGACGCAAGGTGGCACCAGTTCCAACTTGGTCTGGTTTGAGAGTGCCAGGTGGCTCCTGCAAACTGGCACCCAGAACAGGGGCTTCTTAGTTTTGTTTCCCAGGGAAAAATCCTGTACAGCAGTTCAGGGGCCTGAGGCCTTAAATTGCCGGGTGCCTCCTGGAATTCGGCCTCTCGCAGGATGCCTCCCAGACGCAAGGAGGAACCAGTGCCAACTTGGTCTGGTTTGAGAGTGCCAAGTGGGTCCTGAAAACTGACACCCAGAACAGTGGCTTGCGAGTTTTCTTTCCCAGGGAAAAAGCCTGTACAATGGTTCAGGGGCCTGCGGCCTTAAATTGCCGGGTGCCTCCTGGAATTGCACCTCTATCAGGATGCATCCCAGACGCAAGGTGGCACCAGTTCCAACTTGGTCTGGTTTAAGAGTGCCAAGTGGGTCCTGAAAACACACACCCAGAACAGTGGCTTCTGAGTTTTGTTTCCCAGGGAAAACCTGTACAATTGTTCAGGGTTCTGATCCTTTAATTTGCCGGGTGCCTCCTGGAATTCGGCCTCTCGCAGGATGCCTCCCAGACGCAAGGTGGCACCAGTTCCAACTTGGTCTGGTTTGAGAGTGCCAAGTGTGTCCTGCAAACTGACACCCAGAACAGTGGCTTCTGAGTTTTGTTTCCCAGGGAAAAAGCCTGTAGAATGGTTCAGGGTCCTGCGGCATTAATTTGCCGGGTGCCTCCTGGAATTCGGCCTCTCGCAGGATGCCTCCCAGACGCAAGGTGGCACCAGTGCCAACTTGGTCTGGTTCGAGAGTGCCAAGTGTGTCCTGCAAACTGACACCCAGAACAGTGGCTTCTGAGTTTTGTTTCCCAGGGAAAACGCCTGTACAATGGTTCAGGGTCCTGCGGCCTTAAATTTCCGGGTGCCTCCTGGAATTAGCCTCACGCAGGATGCCTCCCAGACGCAAGGTGGCACCAGTTCCAACTTGGTCTGGTTTGAGAGTGCCAGGTAGCTCCTGCAAACTGGTAGCCAGAACAGCGGCTTGTGAGTTTTGTTTCCCAGGGAAAAATCCTGTACAGCAGTTCAGGGGCCTGAGGCCTTAAATTGCCGGGTGCCTCCTGAAATTCGGCCTCTCGCACGATGCCTCCCAGATGCAAGGTGGAACCAGTGCCAACTTGGTCTGGTTTGAGAGTGCCAAGTGTGTCCTGAAAACTGACACCCAGAACAGTGGCTTGTGAGTTTTGTTTCCCCGGGAAAAAGCCTGTACAATGGTTCAGGAGCCTGCGGCCTTAAATTGCCGGGTGCCTCCTGGAATTGCACCTCTCGCAGGACGCATCCCAGACGCAAGGTGGCACCAGTTCCAACTTCGTCTGGTTTGAGAGTGCCAATAAAGTTCTGAAAACTTACACCCAGAACAATGGCTTGTGAGTTTTGTTTCCCATGGAAAAAGCCTGTACAATGGTTCAGGAGCCTGAGGCCTTAAATTGCCGGGTGCCTCCTGGAATTCGGCCTCTCGCAGGATGCCTCCCAGACGCAAGGTGGCACCAGTGCCAACTTGGTCTGGTTTAGGAGTGCCCAGTGTGTCCTGAAAACTGACACCCAGAACAGTGACTTGTGAGTGTTGTTTCCCAGGGAAAACGCCTGTACAATGGTTCAGGGTCCTGCGGCCTTAAATTGCCGGGTGCCTCCTGGAATTCGGCCTCTCGCAGGATGCCTCCCAGACGCAAGGTGGCACCAGTTCCAACTTGGTCTGGTTTGAGAGAGCCAAGTGGGTCCTGAAAACTGACACCCAGAACTGTGGCTTGTGAGTTTTGTTTCCCAGGGAAAACGCCTGTACAATTGTTCAGGGGCCTGAGGCCTTAAATTGCCGGGTGCCTCCTGGAATTCGGCCTCTCGCAGGATGCCTCCCAGACGCAAGGGGGCACCAGTTCCAACTTGGTCTTGTTTGAGAGTGCCAAGTGGGTCCTGAAAACTGACACCCAGAAAAGTGGCTTGTGAGTTTTGTTTCCCAGGGAAAACGCCTGTACAATGGTTTAGGGTAACGCCGCCTTAAATAGCCGGGTGCCTCCTTGAGATCCACCTCTCACAGGATGTCTTCCAGACGCATGGTGGCACCAGTTCCAACTTGGTCTGGTTTAAGAGTGCAAGTGGGTCCTGCAAACTTACACCCAGAACAGTGACTTGTGAGTTTTGTTTCCCAGGGAAAAAGCCTGGACAATGGTTCAGGAGCCTGCGGCCTTAAATTGCCGGGTGCCTCCTGGAATTGCAACTCTCGCAGGATGCATCCCAGACGCAAGGTAGCACCAGTTCCAACTTGGTCTGGTTTAAGAGTGCCAGGTGGCTCCTGCAAACTGACACCCAGAACAGTGGCTTCTGAGTTTTGTTTCCCAGGGAAAACCTGTATAATTGTTCAGGGTTCTGATCCTTTAAATTGCCGGGTGCCTCCTAGAATTCGGCCTCTCGCAGGATGCCTCCCAGACGCAAGGTGGCACCAGTTCGAACTTCGTCTGGTTTGAGAGTGCCAAGTGTGTCCTGCAAACTGACACCCAGAACAGTGGCTTCTGAGTTTTGTTTCCCAGCGAAAAAGCCTGTAGAATGGTTCAGGGTCCTGCGGCATTAAATTGCCGGGTGCCTCCTTGAATTCAGCCTCTCGCAGGATGCCTCCCAGACGCAAAGTGGCACCAGTTCCAACTTGGTCTGGTTTAAGAGTGCCAAGTGTGTCCTGAAAACTGACACCCAGAACAGTGACTTGTGAGTGTTGTTTCCCAGGGAAAATGCCTGTACAATGGTTCAGGGTCCTGCGGCCTTAAATTGCCGGGTGCCTCCTGGAATTGCTCCTCTCGCAGGATGCCTCCCAGACGCAAGGTGGCACCAGTTCCAACTTGGTCTGGTTTGAGAGTGCCAATAAATTTCTGAAAACTGACACCCAGAACAATGGCTTGTGAGTGTTGTTTCCCAGGGAAAAAGCCTGTACAATGGTTCAGGGGCCTGAGGCCTTGAATTGCCGGGTGCCTCCTGGAATTCGGTTTCTCGCAGGATCTCTCCCAGACGCAAGGTGGCACCAGTGCCAACTTGGTCTGGTTTGAGAGTGCTAAGTGGGTCCTGAAAACTGACACCCAGAACAGTGGCTTCTGAGTTTTGTTTCCCAGGGAAAACCTGTACAATTGTTCAGGGTTCTGATCCCTTAAATTGCTGGGTGCCTCCTGGAATTCGGCCTCTCGCAGGATGCCTCCCAGACGCAAGGTGGCACCAGTTCCAACTTGGTCTGGTTTGAGAGAGCCAAGTGGGTCCTGAAAACTGACACCCAAAACAGGGGCCTCTTAGTTTTGTTTCCCAGGGAAAGCGCCTGTACAATGGTTCAGG
Organism: Fringilla coelebs; assembly: GCF_963513975.1. Lineage (NCBI taxonomy): Eukaryota > Metazoa > Chordata > Aves > Passeriformes > Fringillidae > Fringilla > Fringilla coelebs. Next base: position 428,471 of record NW_028167587.1, on the reverse strand, counting down.
GGCCTGAGGCCTTAAATTGCCGGGTTCCTCCTGGAATTCAGCCTCTTGCAAGATGCCTCCCCGACGCTAAGTGGCACCAGTTCTAACTTGGTCTGGTTTAAGAGTGCCAAGTGGGTCCTGAAAACTGACACCCAGAACAGTGGCTTCTGAGTTTTGTTTCCCAGGGAAAAAGCCTGTACAATGGTTCAGGGTCCTGCGGCCTTAAATTGCCGGGTGCCTCCTGGAATTGCAACTCTCGCAGGATGCCTCCCAGACGCAAGGTGGCACCAGTTCCAACTTGGTCTGGTTTGAGAGTGCCAATAACGTTCTGAAAACTGACACCCAGAACACTGGCTTCTGAGTTTTTTTTACCAGGGAAAAAGCCTGTACAATGGTTCAGGGGCCTGAGGCTTTAAATTGCCGGGTGCCTCCTGGAATTCGGCCTCTCGCAGGATGCCTCCCAGACGCAAGGTGGCACCAGTTCCAACTTGGTCTGGTTTAAGAGTTCCAAGTGTGTCCTGAAAACTGACACCCAGAACAGTGACTTGTGAGTGTTGTTTCCCAGGGAAAAAGCCTGTACAATTGTTCAGGGGCCTGAGGCCTTAAATTGCCGAGTGCCTCCTGGAAATCGGCCTCTCGCAGGATGCCTCCCAGACGCAAGGTGGCACCAGTTCCAACTTGGTCTGGTTTGAGAGTGCCAGGTGGCTCCTGCAAACTGGCACCCAGAACAGTGGCTTGTGAGTTTTGTTTCCCAGGTAAAAATCCTGTACAGCAGTTCAGGGGCCTGAGGCCTTAAATTGCCGGGTGCCTCCTGAAATTCGGCCTGTCGCACGATGCCTCCCAGACGCAAGGAGGAACCAGTGCCAACTTGGTCTGGTTTGAGAGTGCCAAGTGGGTCCTGAAAACTGACACCCAGAACAGTGGCTTCTGAGTTTTGTTTCCCAGGGAAAAAGCCTGTACAATGGTTCAGGAGCCTGCGGCCTTAAATTGCCGGGTGCCTCCTGGAATTGCAGCTCTCGCAGGATGCATCCCAGACGCAAGGAGGAACCAGTGCCAACTTGGTCTGGTTTGAGAGTGCCAAGTGTGTCCTGCAAACTGACACCCAGAACAGTGGCTTCTGAGTTTTGTTTCCCAGGGAAAAAGCCTGTAGAATGGTACAGGGTCCTGCGGCATTAATTTGCCGGGTGCATCACTGAATTCAGCCTCTCGCAGGATGCCTCCCAGACGCAATGTGGCACCAGTGCCAACTTGGTCTGGTTTAAGAGTGCCAAGTGTGTCCTGAAAACTGACACCCAGAACAGTGACTTGTGAGTGTTTTTTCCCAGGGAAAACGCCTGTACAATGGTTCAGGGTCCTGCGGCCTTAAATTGCCGGGTGCCTCCTGGAATTCAGCCTCTCGCAGGATGCCTCCCAGACGCAAAGTGGCACCAGGTCCAACTTGGTCTGGTTTAAGAGTGCCAAGTGGGTCCTGAAAACACACACCCAGAACAGTGGCGTCTGAGTTTTGTTTCCCAGGGAAAAAGCCTGTACAATGGTTCAGGGTCTTGCGGCCTTAAATTGCCGGGTGCCTCCTGGAATTGCTCCTCTCGCAGGATGCCTCCCAGACGCAAGGTGGCACCAGTTCCAACTTGGTCTGGTTTGAGAGTGCCAATAAAGTTCTGAAAACTGACACCCAGAACAATGGCTTGTGAGTGTTGTTTCCCAGGGAAAAAGCCTGTACAATGGCTCAGGGGCCTGAGGCCTTGAATTGCCGGGTGCCTCCTGGAATTCGGTTTCTCGCAGGATCTCTCCCAGACGCAAGGTGGCACAAGTGCCAACTTGGTCTGGTTTGAGAGTGCTAAGTGGGTCCTGCAAACTGACACCCAGAACAGTGGCTTCTGAGTTTTTTTTCCCAGGGAAAACCTGTACAATTGTCCAGGGTTCTGATCCTTTAAATTGCCGGGTGCCTCCTGGAATTCGGCCTCTCGCAGGATGCCTCCCAGACGCAAGGTGGCACCAGTTCCAACTTGGTCTGGTTCGAGAGTGCCAAGTGTGTCCTGCAAACTGACACCCAGAACAGTGGCTTGTGAGTTTTGTTTCCCAGGGAAAAAGCCTGTACAATGGTTCAGGGTCCTGCGGCCTTAAATTGCCGGGTGCCTCCTGGAATTCGGCCTCTCGCAGGATGCCTCCCAGATGCAAGGTGGCACCAGTTCCAACTTGGTCTGGTTTGAGAGTGCCAAGTGGTTCCTGAAAACTGACACCCAGAACAGTGGCTTGTGAGTTTTGTTTCCCAGAGAAAAAGCCTGTACAATTGTTCAGGGGCCTGAGGCCTTAAATTGCCGGGTGCCTCCCGGAAATCAGCCTCTCACAGGATGCCTCCCAGACGCAAGGTGGCACCAGTTCCAACTTCGTCTGGTTCGAGAGTGCCAAGTGTGTCCTGCAAACTGACACCCAGAACAGTGGCTTGTGAGTTTTGTTTCCCAGGGAAAAAGCCTGTACAATGGTTCAGGGTCCTGCGGCCTTAAATTGCCGGGTGCCTCCTGGAATTCGGCCTCTCGCAGGATGCCTCCCAGATGCAAGGTGGCACCAGTTCCAACTTGGTCTGGTTTGAGAGTGCCAAGTGGCTCCTGCAAACTGGCACCCAGAACAGTGGCTTGTGAGTTTTCTTTCCCAGGGAAAAAACCTGTACAGCAGTTCAGGGGCCTGCGGCGTTATATTGCCGCGTGCCTCCTGGAATTCGGCCTCTCGCAGGATGTCTTCGAGACGCAAGGTGGCACCAGTGCAAACTTGTTCTGATTTGAGAGTGCCAAGTGGGTCCTGAAAACTGACACCCAGAAAAGTGGCTTGTGAGTTTTGTTTCCCAGGGAAAAAGCCTGTACAATGGTTCAGGGTCCTGCGGCCTTAAATTGCCGGGTGCCTCCTGGAATTGCTCCTCTCGCAGGATGCCTCCCAGACGCAAGGTGGCACCAGTTCTAACTTGGTCTGGTTTGAGAGTGCCAATAAAGTTCTGAAAACTGACACCCAGAACAATGGCTTGTGAGTTTTGTTTCCCAGGGAAAAAGCCTGTACAATGGTTCAGGGGCCTGAGGCCTTAAATTGCCGGGTGCCTCCTGGAATTCGGTTTCTCGCAGGATGCCTCCCAGACGAAAGGTGGCACCAGTTCCAACTTGGTCTGGTACGAGAGTGCCAAGTATGTCCTGCAAACTGACACCCAGAACAGTGGCTTCTGAGTTTTGTTTCCCAGGGAAAAAGCCTGGACAATGGTTCAGGAGCCTGCGGCCTTAAATTGCCGGGTGCCTCCTGGAATTGCACCTCTCGCAGGATGCATCCGAGACGCAAGGTGGCACCAGGGCCGACTTGGTCTGGTTTGAGAGTGCCAAGTGGGTCCTGAAAACTGACACCCAGAACAGTGGCTTCTGAGTTTTGTTTCCCAGGGAAAACCTGTACAATTTTTCAAAGGCCTGAGGCCTTAAATTGCCGGGTGCCTCCTGGAATTCGGCCTCTCGCAGGATGCCTCCCAGACGCAAGGTGGCACCAGTTCCAACTTCGTCTGGTTCGAGAGTGCCAAGTGGGTCCTGCATACTGACACCCAGAACAGTGGCTTCTAAGTTTTGTTTCCCAGGGAAAAAGCCTGTAGAATGGTTCAGGGTCCTGCGGCCTTAAATTGCCGGGTACCTCCTGGAATTCAGCCTCTCGCAGGATGCCTCCCAGACGCAAAGTGGCACCAGTTCCAACTTGGTCTGGTTTAAGAGTGCCAAGTGGGTCCTGAAAACACACACCCAGAACAGTGGCTTCTGAGTTTTGTTTCCCAGGGAAAAAGCCTGTACAATGGTTCAGGGTCTTGCGGCCTTAAATTGCCGGGTGCCTCCTGGAATTGCTCCTCTCGCAGGATGCCTCCCAGACGCAAGGTGGCACCAGTTCCAACTTGGTCTGGTTTGAGAGTGCCAATAAAGTTCTGAAAACTGACACCCAGAACAATGGCTTGTGAGTGTTGTTTCCCAGGGAAAAAGCCTGTACAATGGTTCAGGGGTCTGAGGCCTTGAATTGCCGGGTGCCTCCTGGAATTCGGTTTCTCGCAGGATCTCTCCCAGACGCATGGTGGCACCAGTTCCAACTTGGTCTGATTTGAGAGTGCTAAGTGGGTCCTGCAAACTGACACCCAGAACAGTGGCTTCTGAGTTTTGTTTCCCAGGGAAAACCTGTACAATTGTCCAGGGTTCTGATCCTTTAAATTGCCGGGTGCCTCCTGGAATTCGGCCTCTCGCAGGATGCCTCCCAGACGCAAGGTGGCACCAGTTCCAACTTGGTCTGGTTCGGGACTGCCAAGTGTGTCCTGCAAACTGACACCCAGAACAGTGGCTTGTGAGTTTTGTTTCCCAGGGAAAAAGCCTGTAAAATTGTTCAGGGGCCTGAGGCCTTAAATTGCCGAGTGCCTCCTGGAATTCGGCCTCTCGCAGGATGCCTCCCAGATGCAAGGTGGCACCAGTTCCAACTTAGTCTGGTTTGAGAGAGCCAAGTGGGTCCTGAAAACTGACACCCAGAACAGTGGCTTGTGAGTTTTGTTTCCCAGGGAAAAAGCCTGTACAATTGTTCAGGGGCCTGAGGCCTTAAATTGCCGAGTGCCTCCTGGAATTCGGGCTCTCGCAGGATGCCTCCCAGACGCAAGGTGGCACCAGTTCCAACTTGGTCTGGTTTGAGAGTGCCAAGTGGCTCCTGCAAACTGGCACCCAGAACAGTGGCTTGTGAGTTTTCTTTCCCAGGGAAAAAGCCTGGACAATGGTTCAGGAGCCTGCGGCCTTAAATTGCCGGGTGCCTCCTGGAATTGCACCTCTCGCAGGATGCCTCCCAGACGCAAGGTGGCACCAGTGCCAACTTGGTCTGGTTTGAGAGTGTTAAGTGGGTCCTGAAAACTGACACCCAGAACAGTGGCTTCTGAGTTTTGTTTCCCAGGGAAAACCTGTAGAATTTTTCAAAGGCCTGAGGCCTTAAATTGCCGGGTGCCTCCTGGAATTCGGCCTCTCGCAGGATGCCTCCCAGACGCAAGGTGGCACCAGTTCCAACTTCGTCTGGTTCGAGAGTGCCAAGTGTGTCCTGCATACTGACACCCAGAACAGTGGCTTCTAAGTTTTGTTTCCCAGGGAAAAAGCCTGTACAATGGTTCAGGGTCTTGCGGCCTTAAATTGCCGGGTGCCTCCTGGAATTGCTCCTCTCGCAGGATGCCTCCCAGACGCAAGGTGGCACCAGTTCCAACTTGGTCGGGTTTGAGAGTGCCAATAAAGTTCTGAAAACTGACACCCAGAACAATGGCTTGTGAGTGTTGTTTCCCAGGGAAAAAGCCTGTACAATGGTTCAGGGGCCTGAGGCCTTAAATTGCCGGGTGCCTCCTGGAATTCGGTTTCTCGCAGGATCTCTCCCAGACGCAAGGTGGCACCAGTGCCAACTTGGTCTGGTTTGAGAGTGCTAAGTGGGTCCTGAAAACTGACACCCAGAACAGTGGCTTCTGAGTTTTGTTTCCCAGGGAAAACCTGTACAATTGTCAAGGGTTCTGATCCTTTAAATTGCCGGGTGCCTCCTGGAATTGCTCCTCTCGCAGGATGCCTCCCAGACGCAAGGTGGCACCAGTTCCAACTTGGTCTGGTTCGAGAGTGCCAAGTGTGTCCTGCAAACTGACACCCAGAACAGTGGCTTGTGAGTTTTGTTTCCCAGGGAAAAAGCCTGTACAATGGTTCAGGGTCCTGCGGCCTTAAATTGCCGGGTGCCTCCTGGAATTCGGCCTCTCGCAGGATGCCTCCCAGATGCAAGGTGGCACCAGTTCCAACTTGGTCTGGTTTGAGAGTGCCAAGTGGGTCCTGAAAACTGACACCCAGAACAGTGGCTTGTGAGTTTTGTTTCCCAGGGAAAAAGCCTGTACAATTGTTCAGGGGCCTGAGGCCTTAAATTGCCGAGTGCCTCCTGGAATTCGGGCTCTCGCAGGATGCTTCCCAGACGCAAGGTGGCACCAGTTCCAACTTGGTCTGGTTTGAGAGTGCCAAGTGGCTCCTGCAAACTGGCACCCAGAACAGTGGCTTGTGAGTTTTCTTTCCCAGGGAAAAAACCTGTACAGCAGTTCAGGGGCCTGCGGCCTTAAATTGCCGGGTGCCTCCTGGAATTCGGCCTCTCGCAGGATGTCTCCCAGACGCAAGGTGGCACCAGTGCCAACTTGGTCTGGTTTGAGAGTGCCAAGTGGGTCCTGAAAACTGACACCCAGAACAGTGGCTTGTGAGTTTTGTTTCCCAGGGAAAAAGCCTGTACAATGGTTCAGGGTCCTGCGGCCTTAAATTGCCGGGTGCCTCCTGGAATTGCACCTCTCGCAGGATGCATCCGAGAAGCAAGGTGGCACCAGGGCCGACTTGGTCTGGTTTGAGAGTGCCAAGTGGGTCCTGAAATCTGACACCCAGAACAGTGGCTTGTGAGTGTTGTTTCCCAGGGAAAAATCCTGTACAGCAGTTCAGGGGCCTGAGGCCTTAAATTGCCGGGTGCCTCCTGGAATTCAGCCTCTCGCAGGATGCCTCCCAGACGCAAAGTGGCACCAGTTCCAACTTCGTCTGGTTCGAGAGTGCCAAGTGTGTCCTGCAAACTGACACCCAGAACAATGGCTTGTGAGTGTTGTTTCCCAGGGAAAAAGCCTGTACAATGGTTCAGGGGCCTGAGGCCTTGAATTGCCGGGTGCCTCCTGGAATTCGGTTTCTCGCAGGATCTCTCCCAGACGCAAGGTGGCACCAGTGCCAACTTGGTCTGGTTTGAGAGTGCTAAGTGGGTCCTGCAAACTGACACCCAGAACAGTGGCTTCTGAGTTTTGTTTCCCAGGGAAAACCTGTACAATTCTCCAGGGTTCTGATCCTTTAAATTGCCGGGTGCCTCCTGGAATTCGGCCTCTCGCAGGATGCCTCCCAGACGCAAGGTGGCACCAGTTCCAACTTCGTCTGGTTCGAGAGTGCCAAGTGTGTCCTGCAAACTGACACCCAGAACAGTGGCTTGTGAGTTTTGTTTCCCAGGGAAAAAGCCTGTACAATGGTTCAGGGTCCTGCGGCCTTAAATTGCCGGGTGCCTCCTGGAATTCGGCCTCTCGCAGGATGCCTCCCAGATGCAAGGTGGCACCAGTTCCAACTTGGTCTGGTTTGAGAGTGCCAAGTGGCTCCTGCAAACTGGCACCCAGAACAGTGGCTTGTGAGTTTTCTTTCCCAGGGAAAAAACCTGTACAGCAGTTCAGGGGCCTGCGGCGTTATATTGCCGCGTGCCTCCTGGAATTCGGCCTCTCGCAGGATGTCTTCGAGACGCAAGGTGGCACCAGTGCAAACTTGTTCTGATTTGAGAGTGCCAAGTGGGTCCTGAAAACTGACACCCAGAAAAGTGGCTTGTGAGTTTTGTTTCCCAGGGAAAAAGCCTGTACAATGGTTCAGGGTCCTGCGGCCTTAAATTGCCGGGTGCCTCCTGGAATTGCTCCTCTCGCAGGATGCCTCCCAGACGCAAGGTGGCACCAGTTCTAACTTGGTCTGGTTTGAGAGTGCCAATAAAGTTCTGAAAACTGACACCCAGAACAATGGCTTGTGAGTTTTGTTTCCCAGGGAAAAAGCCTGTACAATGGTTCAGGGGCCTGAGGCCTTAAATTGCCGGGTGCCTCCTGGAATTCGGTTTCTCGCAGGATGCCTCCCAGACGAAAGGTGGCACCAGTTCCAACTTGGTCTGGTACGAGAGTGCCAAGTATGTCCTGCAAACTGACACCCAGAACAGTGGCTTCTGAGTTTTGTTTCCCAGGGAAAAAGCCTGGACAATGGTTCAGGAGCCTGCGGCCTTAAATTGCCGGGTGCCTCCTGGAATTGCACCTCTCGCAGGATGCATCCGAGACGCAAGGTGGCACCAGGGCCGACTTGGTCTGGTTTGAGAGTGCCAAGTGGGTCCTGAAAACTGACACCCAGAACAGTGGCTTCTGAGTTTTGTTTCCCAGGGAAAACCTGTACAATTTTTCAAAGGCCTGAGGCCTTAAATTGCCGGGTGCCTCCTGGAATTCGGCCTCTCGCAGGATGCCTCCCAGACGCAAGGTGGCACCAGTTCCAACTTCGTCTGGTTCGAGAGTGCCAAGTGGGTCCTGCATACTGACACCCAGAACAGTGGCTTCTAAGTTTTGTTTCCCAGGGAAAAAGCCTGTAGAATGGTTCAGGGTCCTGCGGCCTTAAATTGCCGGGTACCTCCTGGAATTCAGCCTCTCGCAGGATGCCTCCCAGACGCAAAGTGGCACCAGTTCCAACTTGGTCTGGTTTAAGAGTGCCAAGTGGGTCCTGAAAACACACACCCAGAACAGTGGCTTCTGAGTTTTGTTTCCCAGGGAAAAAGCCTGTACAATGGTTCAGGGTCTTGCGGCCTTAAATTGCCGGGTGCCTCCTGGAATTGCTCCTCTCGCAGGATGCCTCCCAGACGCAAGGTGGCACCAGTTCCAACTTGGTCTGGTTTGAGAGTGCCAATAAAGTTCTGAAAACTGACACCCAGAACAATGGCTTGTGAGTGTTGTTTCCCAGGGAAAAAGCCTGTACAATGGTTCAGGGGTCTGAGGCCTTGAATTGCCGGGTGCCTCCTGGAATTCGGTTTCTCGCAGGATCTCCCTTCCAGACGCAAGGTGGCACCAGTGCCAACTTGGTCTGGTTTGAGAGTGCTAAGTGGGTCCTGCAAACTGACACCCAGAACAGTGGCTTCTGAGTTTTGTTTCCCAGGGAAAACCTGTACAATTTTCCAGGGTTCTGATCCTTTAAATTGCCGGGTGCCTCCTGGAATTCGGCCTCTCGCAGGATGCCTCCCAGACGCAAGGTGGCACCAGTTCCAACTTGGTCTGGTTCGAGAGTGCCAAGTGTGTCCTGCAAACTGACACCCAGAACAGTGGCTTGTGAGTTTTGTTTCCCAGGGAAAAAGCCTGTACAATTGTTCAGGGGCCTGAGGCCTTAAATTGCCGAGTGCCTCCTGGAATTCGGCCTCTCGCAGGATGCCTCCCAGATGCAAGGTGGCACCAGTTCCAACTTAGTCTGGTTTGAGAGTGCCAAGTGGGTCCTGAAAACTGACACCCAGAACAGTGGCTTGTGAGTTTTGTTTCCCAGGGAAAAAGCCTGTACAATTGTTCAGGGGCCTGCGGCCTTAAATTGCCGAGTGCCTCCTGGAATTGGGGCTCTCGCAGGATGCCTCCCAGACGCAAGGTGGCACCAGTTCCAACTTGGTCTGGTTTGAGAGTGCCAAGTGGCTCCTGCAAACTGGCACCCAGAACAGTGGCTTGTGAGTTTTCTTTCCCAGGGAAAAATCCTGTACAGCAGTTCAGGGGACTACGGCCTTAAATTGCCGGGTGCCTCCTGGAATTCGGCCTCTCGCAGGATGTCTTCGAGACGCAAGGTGGCACCAGTGCAAACTTGGTCTGGTTTGAGAGTGCCAAGTGGGTCCTGAAAACTGACACCCAGAACAGTGGCTTGTGAGTTTTGTTTCCCAGGGAAAAAGCCTGTATAATGGTTCAGGGTCCTGCGGCCTTAAATTGCCGGGTGCCTCCTGGAATTCGGTTTCTCGCAGGATGCCTCCCAGACGAAAGGTGGCACCAGTTCCAACTTGTTCTGGTTCGAGAGTGCCAAGTATGTCCTGCAAACTGACACCCAGAACAGTGGCTTCTGAGTTTTGTTTCCCAGGGAAAAAGCCTGGACAATGGTTCAGGAGCCTGCGGCCTTAAATTGCCGGGTGCCTCCTGGAATTGCACCTCTCGCAGGATGCCTCCCAGACGCAAGGTGGCACCAGTGCCAACTTGGTCTGGTTTGAGAGTGTTAAGTGGGTCCTGAAAACTGACACCCAGAACAGTGGCTTCTGAGTTTTGTTTCCCAGGGAAAACCTGTAGAATTTTTCAAAGGCCTGAGGCCTTAAATTGCCGGGTGCCTCCTGGAATTCGGCCTCTCGCAGGATGCCTCCCAGACGCAAGGTGGCACCAGTTCCAACTTGGTCTGGTTCGAGAGTGCCAAGTGTGTCCTGCATACTGACACCCAGAACAGTGGCTTCTAAGTTTTGTTTCCCAGGGAAAAAGCCTGTACAATGGTTCAGGGTCTTGCGGCCTTAAATTGCCGGGTGCCTCCTGGAATTGCTCCTCTCGCAGGATGCCTCCCAGACGCAAGGTGGCACCAGTTCCAACTTGGTCGGGTTTGAGAGTGCCAATAAAGTTCTGAAAACTGACACCCAGAACAATGGCTTGTGAGTGTTGTTTCCCAGGGAAAAAGCCTGTACAATGGTTCAGGGTCCTGCGGCCTTAAATTGCCGGGTGCCTCCTGGAATTGCACCTCTCGCAGGATGCATCCGAGAAGCAAGGTGGCACCAGGGCCGACTTGGTCTGGTTTGAGAGTGCCAAGTGGGTCCTGAAATCTGACACCCAGAACAGTGGCTTGTGAGTGTTGTTTCCCAGGGAAAAATCCTGTACAGCAGTTCAGGGGCCTGAGGCCTTAAATTGCCGGGTGCCTCCTGGAATTCAGCCTCTCGCAGGATGCCTCCCAGACGCAAAGTGGCACCAGTTCCAACTTCGTCTGGTTCGAGAGTGCCAAGTGTGTCCTGCAAACTGACACCCAGAACAATGGCTTGTGAGTGTTGTTTCCCAGGGAAAAAGCCTGTACAATGGTTCAGGGGCCTGAGGCCTTGAATTGCCGGGTGCCTCCTGGAATTCGGTTTCTCGCAGGATCTCTCCCAGACGCAAGGTGGCACCAGTGCCAACTTGGTCTGGTTTGAGAGTGCTAAGTGGGTCCTGCAAACTGACACCCAGAACAGTGGCTTCTGAGTTTTGTTTCCCAGGGAAAACCTGTACAATTCTCCAGGGTTCTGATCCTTTAAATTGCCGGGTGCCTCCTGGAATTCGGCCTCTCGCAGGATGCCTCCCAGACGCAAGGTGGCACCAGTTCCAACTTCGTCTGGTTCGAGAGTGCCAAGTGTGTCCTGCAAACTGACACCCAGAACAGTGGCTTGTGAGTTTTGTTTCCCAGGGAAAAAGCCTGTACAATGGTTCAGGGTCCTGCGGCCTTAAATTGCCGGGTGCCTCCTGGAATTCGGCCTCTCGCAGGATGCCTCCCAGATGCAAGGTGGCACCAGTTCCAACTTGGTCTGGTTTGAGAGTGCCAAGTGGCTCCTGCAAACTGGCACCCAGAACAGTGGCTTGTGAGTTTTCTTTCCCAGGGAAAAAACCTGTACAGCAGTTCAGGGGCCTGCGGCGTTATATTGCCGCGTGCCTCCTGGAATTCGGCCTCTCGCAGGATGTCTTCGAGACGCAAGGTGGCACCAGTGCAAACTTGTTCTGATTTGAGAGTGCCAAGTGGGTCCTGAAAACTGACACCCAGAAAAGTGGCTTGTGAGTTTTGTTTCCCAGGGAAAAAGCCTGTACAATGGTTCAGGGTCCTGCGGCCTTAAATTGCCGGGTGCCTCCTGGAATTGCTCCTCTCGCAGGATGCCTCCCAGACGCAAGGTGGCACCAGTTCTAACTTGGTCTGGTTTGAGAGTGCCAATAAAGTTCTGAAAACTGACACCCAGAACAATGGCTTGTGAGTTTTGTTTCCCAGGGAAAAAGCCTGTACAATGGTTCAGGGGCCTGAGGCCTTAAATTGCCGGGTGCCTCCTGGAATTCGGTTTCTCGCAGGATGCCTCCCAGACGAAAGGTGGCACCAGTTCCAACTTGGTCTGGTACGAGAGTGCCAAGTATGTCCTGCAAACTGACACCCAGAACAGTGGCTTCTGAGTTTTGTTTCCCAGGGAAAAAGCCTGGACAATGGTTCAGGAGCCTGCGGCCTTAAATTGCCGGGTGCCTCCTGGAATTGCACCTCTCGCAGGATGCATCCGAGACGCAAGGTGGCACCAGGGCCGACTTGGTCTGGTTTGAGAGTGCCAAGTGGGTCCTGAAAACTGACACCCAGAACAGTGGCTTCTGAGTTTTGTTTCCCAGGGAAAACCTGTACAATTTTTCAAAGGCCTGAGGCCTTAAATTGCCGGGTGCCTCCTGGAATTCGGCCTCTCGCAGGATGCCTCCCAGACGCAAGGTGGCACCAGTTCCAACTTCGTCTGGTTCGAGAGTGCCAAGTGGGTCCTGCATACTGACACCCAGAACAGTGGCTTCTAAGTTTTGTTTCCCAGGGAAAAAGCCTGTAGAATGGTTCAGGGTCCTGCGGCCTTAAATTGCCGGGTACCTCCTGGAATTCAGCCTCTCGCAGGATGCCTCCCAGACGCAAAGTGGCACCAGTTCCAACTTGGTCTGGTTTAAGAGTGCCAAGTGGGTCCTGAAAACACACACCCAGAACAGTGGCTTCTGAGTTTTGTTTCCCAGGGAAAAAGCCTGTACAATGGTTCAGGGTCTTGCGGCCTTAAATTGCCGGGTGCCTCCTGGAATTGCTCCTCTCGCAGGATGCCTCCCAGACGCAAGGTGGCACCAGTTCCAACTTGGTCTGGTTTGAGAGTGCCAATAAAGTTCTGAAAACTGACACCCAGAACAATGGCTTGTGAGTGTTGTTTCCCAGGGAAAAAGCCTGTACAATGGTTCAGGGGTCTGAGGCCTTGAATTGCCGGGTGCCTCCTGGAATTCGGTTTCTCGCAGGATCTCCCTTCCAGACGCAAGGTGGCACCAGTGCCAACTTGGTCTGGTTTGAGAGTGCTAAGTGGGTCCTGCAAACTGACACCCAGAACAGTGGCTTCTGAGTTTTGTTTCCCAGGGAAAACCTGTACAATTTTCCAGGGTTCTGATCCTTTAAATTGCCGGGTGCCTCCTGGAATTCGGCCTCTCGCAGGATGCCTCCCAGACGCAAGGTGGCACCAGTTCCAACTTGGTCTGGTTCGAGAGTGCCAAGTGTGTCCTGCAAACTGACACCCAGAACAGTGGCTTGTGAGTTTTGTTTCCCAGGGAAAAAGCCTGTACAATTGTTCAGGGGCCTGAGGCCTTAAATTGCCGAGTGCCTCCTGGAATTCGGCCTCTCGCAGGATGCCTCCCAGATGCAAGGTGGCACCAGTTCCAACTTAGTCTGGTTTGAGAGTGCCAAGTGGGTCCTGAAAACTGACACCCAGAACAGTGGCTTGTGAGTTTTGTTTCCCAGGGAAAAAGCCTGTACAATTGTTCAGGGGCCTGCGGCCTTAAATTGCCGAGTGCCTCCTGGAATTGGGGCTCTCGCAGGATGCCTCCCAGACGCAAGGTGGCACCAGTTCCAACTTGGTCTGGTTTGAGAGTGCCAAGTGGCTCCTGCAAACTGGCACCCAGAACAGTGGCTTGTGAGTTTTCTTTCCCAGGGAAAAATCCTGTACAGCAGTTCAGGGGACTACGGCCTTAAATTGCCGGGTGCCTCCTGGAATTCGGCCTCTCGCAGGATGTCTTCGAGACGCAAGGTGGCACCAGTGCAAACTTGGTCTGGTTTGAGAGTGCCAAGTGGGTCCTGAAAACTGACACCCAGAACAGTGGCTTGTGAGTTTTGTTTCCCAGGGAAAAAGCCTGTATAATGGTTCAGGGTCCTGCGGCCTTAAATTGCCGGGTGCCTCCTGGAATTCGGTTTCTCGCAGGATGCCTCCCAGACGAAAGGTGGCACCAGTTCCAACTTGTTCTGGTTCGAGAGTGCCAAGTATGTCCTGCAAACTGACACCCAGAACAGTGGCTTCTGAGTTTTGTTTCCCAGGGAAAAAGCCTGGACAATGGTTCAGGAGCCTGCGGCCTTAAATTGCCGGGTGCCTCCTGGAATTGCACCTCTCGCAGGATGCCTCCCAGACGCAAGGTGGCACCAGTGCCAACTTGGTCTGGTTTGAGAGTGTTAAGTGGGTCCTGAAAACTGACACCCAGAACAGTGGCTTCTGAGTTTTGTTTCCCAGGGAAAACCTGTAGAATTTTTCAAAGGCCTGAGGCCTTAAATTGCCGGGTGCCTCCTGGAATTCGGCCTCTCGCAGGATGCCTCCCAGACGCAAGGTGGCACCAGTTCCAACTTGGTCTGGTTCGAGAGTGCCAAGTGTGTCCTGCATACTGACACCCAGAACAGTGGCTTCTAAGTTTTGTTTCCCAGGGAAAAAGCCTGTACAATGGTTCAGGGTCTTGCGGCCTTAAATTGCCGGGTGCCTCCTGGAATTGCTCCTCTCGCAGGATGCCTCCCAGACGCAAGGTGGCACCAGTTCCAACTTGGTCGGGTTTGAGAGTGCCAATAAAGTTCTGAAAACTGACACCCAGAACAATGGCTTGTGAGTGTTGTTTCCCAGGGAAAAAGCCTGTACAATGGTTCAGGGGCCTGAGGCCTTGAATTGCCGGGTGCCTCCTAGAATTCGGTTTCTCGCAGGATCTCTCCCAGACGCAAGGTGGCACCAGTGCCAACTTGGTCTGGTTTGAGAGTGCTAAGTGGGTCCTGAAAACTGACACCCAGAACAGTGGCTTCTGAGTTTTGTTTCCCAGGGAAAACCTGTACAATTGTCAAGGGTTCTGATCCTTTAAATTGCCGGGTGCCTCCTGGAATTGCTCCTCTCGCAGGATGCCTCCCAGACGCAAGGTGGCACCAGTTCCAACTTGGTCTGGTTCGAGAGTGCCAAGTGTGTCCTGCAAACTGACACCCAGAACAGTGGCTTGTGAGTTTTGTTTCCCAGGGAAAAAGCCTGTACAATGGTTCAGGGTCCTGCGGCCTTAAATTGCCGGGTGCCTCCTGGAATTCGGCCTCTCGCAGGATGCCTCCCAGATGCAAGGTGGCACCAGTTCCAACTTGGTCTGGTTTGAGAGTGCCAAGTGGGTCCTGAAAACTGACACCCAGAACAGTGGCTTGTGAGTTTTGTTTCCCAGGGAAAAAGCCTGTACAATTGTTCAGGGGCCTGAGGCCTTAAATTGCCGAGTGCCTCCTGGAATTCGGGCTCTCGCAGGATGCTTCCCAGACGCAAGGTGGCACCAGTTCCAACTTGGTCTGGTTTGAGAGTGCCAAGTGGCTCCTGCAAACTGGCACCCAGAACAGTGGCTTGTGAGTTTTCTTTCCCAGGGAAAAAACCTGTACAGCAGTTCAGGGGCCTGCGGCCTTAAATTGCCGGGTGCCTCCTGGAATTCGGCCTCTCGCAGGATGTCTCCCAGACGCAAGGTGGCACCAGTGCCAACTTGGTCTGGTTTGAGAGTGCCAAGTGGGTCCTGAAAACTGACACCCAGAACAGTGGCTTGTGAGTTTTGTTTCCCAGGGAAAAAGCCTGTACAATGGTTCAGGGTCCTGCGGCCTTAAATTGCCGGGTGCCTCCTGGAATTGCACCTCTCGCAGGATGCATCCGAGAAGCAAGGTGGCACCAGGGCCGACTTGGTCTGGTTTGAGAGTGCCAAGTGGGTCCTGAAATCTGACACCCAGAACAGTGGCTTGTGAGTTTTCTTTCCCAGGGAAAAATCCTGTACAGCAGTTCAGGGGCCTGAGGCCTTAAATTGCCGGGTGCCTCCTGGAATTCAGCCTCTCGCAGGATGCCTCCCAGACGCAAAGTGGCACCAGTTCCAACTTCGTCTGGTTCGAGAGTGCCAAGTGTGTCCTGCAAACTGACACCCAGAACAATGGCTTGTGAGTGTTGTTTCCCAGGGAAAAAGCCTGTACAATGGTTCAGGGGCCTGAGGCCTTGAATTGCCGGGTGCCTCCTGGAATTCGGTTTCTCGCAGGATCTCTCCCAGACGCAAGGTGGCACCAGTGCCAACTTGGTCTGGTTTGAGAGTGCTAAGTGGGTCCTGCAAACTGACACCCAGAACAGTGGCTTCTGAGTTTTGTTTCCCAGGGAAAACCTGTACAATTCTCCAGGGTTCTGATCCTTTAAATTGCCGGGTGCCTCCTGGAATTCGGCCTCTCGCAGGATGCCTCCCAGACGCAAGGTGGCACCAGTTCCAACTTCGTCTGGTTCGAGAGTGCCAAGTGTGTCCTGCAAACTGACACCCAGAACAGTGGCTTGTGAGTTTTGTTTCCCAGGGAAAAAGCCTGGACAATGGTTCAGGGTCCTGCGGCCTTAAATTGCCGGGTGCCTCCTGGAATAGCACCTCTCGCAGGATGCCTCCCAGATGCAAGGTGGCACCAGTGCCAACTTGGTCTGGTTTGAGAGTGCCAAGTGGCTCCTGCAAACTGGCACCCAGAACAGTGGCTTGTGAGTTTTCTTTCCCAGGGAAAAAACCTGTACAGCAGTTCAGGGGCCAGCGGCCTTAAATTGCCGCGTGCCTCCTGGAATTCGGCCTCTCGCAGGATGTCTTCGAGACGCAAGGTGGCACCAGTGCAAACTTGTTCTGGTTTGAGAGTGCCAAGTGGGTCCTGAAAACTGACACCCAGAACTGTGGCTTGTGAGTTTTGTTTCCCAGGGAAAAAGCCTGGACAATGGTTCAGGGTGCTGCGGCCTTAAATTGCCGGGTGCCTCCTGGAATTGCTCCTCTCGCAGGATGCCTCCCAGACGCAAGGTGGCACCAGTTCTAACTTGGTCTGGTTTGAGAGTGCCAATAAAGTTCTGAAAACTGACACCCAGAACAATGGTTTGTGAGTTTTGTTTCCCAGGGAAAAAGCCTGTAGAATGGTTCAGGGTCCTGCGGCCTTAAATTGCCGGGTGCCTCCTGGAATTCAGCCTCTCGCAGGATGCCTCCCAGACGCAAGGTGGCACCAGTTCTAACTTGGTCTGGTTTGAGAGTGCCAATAAAGTTCTGAAAACTGACACCCAGAACAATGGCTTGTGAGTTTTGTTTCCCAGGGAAAAAGCCTGTACAATGGTTCAGGGGCCTGAGGCCTTAAATTGCCGGGTGCCTCCTGGAATTCGGTTTCTCGCAGGATTCCTCCCAGACGAAAGGTGGCACCAGTTCCAACTTGGTCTGGTTCGAGAGTGCCAAGTATGTCCTGCAAACTGACACCCAGAACAGTGGCTTCTGAGTTTTGTTTCCCAGGGAAAAGCCTGGACAATGGTTCAGGAGCCTGCGGCCTTAAATTGCCGGGTGCCTCCTGGAATTGCACCTCTCGCAGGATGCATCCGAGACGCAAGGTGGCACCAGGGCCGACTTGGTCTGGTTTGAGAGTGCCAAGTGGGTCCTGAAAACTGACACCCAGAACAGTGGCTTGTGAGTGTTGTTTCCCAGGGAAAACGCCTATACAATGGTTCAGGGGCCTGAGGCCTTAAAGTGCCGGGTGCCTCCTGGAATTCGGTTTCTCGCAGGATGCCTCCCAGACGCAAGGTGGCACCAGTTCCAACTTGGTCTGGTTCGAGAGTGCCAAGTGTGTCCTGCATATTGACACCCAGAACAGTGGCTTCTAAGTTTTGTTTCCCAGGGAAAAAGCCTGTAGAATGGTTCAGGGTCCTGCGGCCTTAAATTGCCGGGTGCCTCCTGGAATTCAGCCTCTCGCAGGATGCCTCCCAGACGCAAAGTGGCACCAGTTCCAACTTCGTCTGGTTCGAGAGTGCCAAGTGTGTCCTGCAAACTGACACCCAGAACAATGGCTTGTGAGTGTTGTGTCCCAGGGAAAAAGCCTGTACAATGGTTCAGGGGCCTGAGGCCTTGAATTGCCGGGTGCCTCCTGGAATTCGGTTTCTCGCAGGATCTCTCCCAGACGCAAGGTGGCACCAGTGCCAACTTGGTCTGGTTTGAGAGTGCTAAGTGGGTCCTGCAAACTGACACCCAGAACAGTGGCTTCTGAGTTTTGTTTCCCAGGGAAAACCTGTACAATTGTCCAGGGTTCTGATCCTTTAAATTGCCGGGTGCCTCCTGGAATTCGGCCTCTCGCAGGATGCCTCCCAGACGCAAGGTGGCACCAGTTCCAACTTCGTCTGGTTCGAGAGTGCCAAGTGGGTCCTGCATACTGACACCCAGAACAGTGGCTTGTGAGTTTTGTTTCCCAGGGAAAAAGCCTGTACAATGGTTCAGGGTCCTGCGGCCTTAAATTGTCGGGTGCCTCCTGGAATTCAGCCTCTCGCAGGATGCCTCCCAGACGCAAAGTGGCACCAGTTCCAACTTGGTCTGGTTTAAGAGTGCCAAGTGGGTCCTGAAAACACACACCCAGAACAGTGGCTTCTGAGTTTTGTTTCCCAGGGAAAAAGCCTGTACAATGGTTCAGGGTCTTGCGGCCTTAAATTGCCGGGTGCCTCCTGGAATTGCTCCTCTCGCAGGATGCCTCCCAGACGCAAGGTGGCACCAGTTCCAACTTGGTCTGGTTTGAGAGTGCCAATAAAGTTCTGAAAACTGACACCCAGAACAATGGCTTGTGAGTGTTGTTTCCCAGGGAAAAAGCCTGTACAATGGTTCAGGGGTCTGAGGCCTTGAATTGCCGGGTGCCTCCTGGAATTCGGTTTCTCGCAGGATCTCTCCCAGACGCCAGGTGGCACCAGTTCCAACTTGGTCTGGTTTGAGAGTGCTAAGTGGGTCCTGCAAACTGACACCCAGAACAGTGGCTTCTGAGTTTTGTTTCCCAGGGAAAACCTGTACAATTGTCCAGGGTTCTGATCCTTTAAATTGCCAGGTGCCTCCTGGAATTCGGCCTCTCGCAGGATGCCTCCCAGACGCAAGGTGGCACCAGTTCCAACTTGGTCTGGTTCGAGAGTGCCAAGTGTGTCCTGCAAACTGACACCCAGAACAGTGGCTTGTGAGTTTTGTTTCCCAGGGAAAAAGCCTGTACAATTGTTCAGGGGCCTGAGGCCTTAAATTGCCGAGTGCCTCCTGGAATTCGGCCTCTCGCAGGATGCCTCCCAGATGCAAGGTGGCACCAGTTCCAACTTAGTCTGGTTTGAGAGTGCCAAGTGGGTCCTGAAAACTGACACCCAGAACAGTGGCTTGTGAGTTTTGTTTCCCAGGGAAAAAGCCTGTACAATTGTTCAGGGGCCTGCGGCCTTAAATTGCCGAGTGCCTCCTGGAATTGGGGCTCTCGCAGGATGCCTCCCAGACGCAAGGTGGCACCAGTTCCAACTTGGTCTGGTTTGAGAGTGCCAAGTGGCTCCTGCAAACTGGCACCCAGAACAGTGGCTTGTGAGTTTTCTTTCCCAGGGAAAAATCCTGTACAGCAGTTCAGGGGACTACGGCCTTAAATTGCCGGGTGCCTCCTGGAATTCGGCCTCTCGCAGGATGTCTTCGAGACGCAAGGTGGCACCAGTGCAAACTTGGTCTGGTTTGAGAGTGCCAAGTGGGTCCTGAAAACTGACACCCAGAACAGTGGCTTGTGAGTTTTGTTTCCCAGGGAAAAAGCCTGTATAATGGTTCAGGGTCCTGCGGCCTTAAATTGCCGGGTGCCTCCTGGAATTCGGTTTCTCGCAGGATGCCTCCCAGACGAAAGGTGGCACCAGTTCCAACTTGTTCTGGTTCGAGAGTGCCAAGTATGTCCTGCAAACTGACACCCAGAACAGTGGCTTCTGAGTTTTGTTTCCCAGGGAAAAAGCCTGGACAATGGTTCAGGAGCCTGCGGCCTTAAATTGCCGGGTGCCTCCTGGAATTGCACCTCTCGCAGGATGCCTCCCAGACGCAAGGTGGCACCAGTGCCAACTTGGTCTGGTTTGAGAGTGTTAAGTGGGTCCTGAAAACTGACACCCAGAACAGTGGCTTCTGAGTTTTGTTTCCCAGGGAAAACCTGTAGAATTTTTCAAAGGCCTGAGGCCTTAAATTGCCGGGTGCCTCCTGGAATTCGGCCTCTCGCAGGATGCCTCCCAGACGCAAGGTGGCACCAGTTCCAACTTGGTCTGGTTCGAGAGTGCCAAGTGTGTCCTGCATACTGACACCCAGAACAGTGGCTTCTAAGTTTTGTTTCCCAGGGAAAAAGCCTGTACAATGGTTCAGGGTCTTGCGGCCTTAAATTGCCGGGTGCCTCCTGGAATTGCTCCTCTCGCAGGATGCCTCCCAGACGCAAGGTGGCACCAGTTCCAACTTGGTCGGGTTTGAGAGTGCCAATAAAGTTCTGAAAACTGACACCCAGAACAATGGCTTGTGAGTGTTGTTTCCCAGGGAAAAAGCCTGTACAATGGTTCAGGGGCCTGAGGCCTTGAATTGCCGGGTGCCTCCTAGAATTCGGTTTCTCGCAGGATCTCTCCCAGACGCAAGGTGGCACCAGTGCCAACTTGGTCTGGTTTGAGAGTGCTAAGTGGGTCCTGAAAACTGACACCCAGAACAGTGGCTTCTGAGTTTTGTTTCCCAGGGAAAACCTGTACAATTGTCAAGGGTTCTGATCCTTTAAATTGCCGGGTGCCTCCTGGAATTGCTCCTCTCGCAGGATGCCTCCCAGACGCAAGGTGGCACCAGTTCCAACTTGGTCTGGTTCGAGAGTGCCAAGTGTGTCCTGCAAACTGACACCCAGAACAGTGGCTTGTGAGTTTTGTTTCCCAGGGAAAAAGCCTGTACAATGGTTCAGGGTCCTGCGGCCTTAAATTGCCGGGTGCCTCCTGGAATTCGGCCTCTCGCAGGATGCCTCCCAGATGCAAGGTGGCACCAGTTCCAACTTGGTCTGGTTTGAGAGTGCCAAGTGGGTCCTGAAAACTGACACCCAGAACAGTGGCTTGTGAGTTTTGTTTCCCAGGGAAAAAGCCTGTACAATTGTTCAGGGGCCTGAGGCCTTAAATTGCCGAGTGCCTCCTGGAATTCGGGCTCTCGCAGGATGCTTCCCAGACGCAAGGTGGCACCAGTTCCAACTTGGTCTGGTTTGAGAGTGCCAAGTGGCTCCTGCAAACTGGCACCCAGAACAGTGGCTTGTGAGTTTTCTTTCCCAGGGAAAAAACCTGTACAGCAGTTCAGGGGCCTGCGGCCTTAAATTGCCGGGTGCCTCCTGGAATTCGGCCTCTCGCAGGATGTCTCCCAGACGCAAGGTGGCACCAGTGCCAACTTGGTCTGGTTTGAGAGTGCCAAGTGGGTCCTGAAAACTGACACCCAGAACAGTGGCTTGTGAGTTTTGTTTCCCAGGGAAAAAGCCTGTACAATGGTTCAGGGTCCTGCGGCCTTAAATTGCCGGGTGCCTCCTGGAATTGCACCTCTCGCAGGATGCATCCGAGAAGCAAGGTGGCACCAGGGCCGACTTGGTCTGGTTTGAGAGTGCCAAGTGGGTCCTGAAATCTGACACCCAGAACAGTGGCTTGTGAGTGTTGTTTCCCAGGGAAAAATCCTGTACAGCAGTTCAGGGGCCTGAGGCCTTAAATTGCCGGGTGCCTCCTGGAATTCAGCCTCTCGCAGGATGCCTCCCAGACGCAAAGTGGCACCAGTTCCAACTTCGTCTGGTTCGAGAGTGCCAAGTGTGTCCTGCAAACTGACACCCAGAACAATGGCTTGTGAGTGTTGTTTCCCAGGGAAAAAGCCTGTACAATGGTTCAGGGGCCTGAGGCCTTGAATTGCCGGGTGCCTCCTGGAATTCGGTTTCTCGCAGGATCTCTCCCAGACGCAAGGTGGCACCAGTGCCAACTTGGTCTGGTTTGAGAGTGCTAAGTGGGTCCTGCAAACTGACACCCAGAACAGTGGCTTCTGAGTTTTGTTTCCCAGGGAAAACCTGTACAATTCTCCAGGGTTCTGATCCTTTAAATTGCCGGGTGCCTCCTGGAATTCGGCCTCTCGCAGGATGCCTCCCAGACGCAAGGTGGCACCAGTTCCAACTTCGTCTGGTTCGAGAGTGCCAAGTGTGTCCTGCAAACTGACACCCAGAACAGTGGCTTGTGAGTTTTGTTTCCCAGGGAAAAAGCCTGGACAATGGTTCAGGGTCCTGCGGCCTTAAATTGCCGGGTGCCTCCTGGAATAGCACCTCTCGCAGGATGCCTCCCAGATGCAAGGTGGCACCAGTGCCAACTTGGTCTGGTTTGAGAGTGCCAAGTGGCTCCTGCAAACTGGCACCCAGAACAGTGGCTTGTGAGTTTTCTTTCCCAGGGAAAAAACCTGTACAGCAGTTCAGGGGCCAGCGGCCTTAAATTGCCGCGTGCCTCCTGGAATTCGGCCTCTCGCAGGATGTCTTCGAGACGCAAGGTGGCACCAGTGCAAACTTGTTCTGGTTTGAGAGTGCCAAGTGGGTCCTGAAAACTGACACCCAGAACTGTGGCTTGTGAGTTTTGTTTCCCAGGGAAAAAGCCTGGACAATGGTTCAGGGTGCTGCGGCCTTAAATTGCCGGGTGCCTCCTGGAATTGCTCCTCTCGCAGGATGCCTCCCAGACGCAAGGTGGCACCAGTTCTAACTTGGTCTGGTTTGAGAGTGCCAATAAAGTTCTGAAAACTGACACCCAGAACAATGGTTTGTGAGTTTTGTTTCCCAGGGAAAAAGCCTGTAGAATGGTTCAGGGTCCTGCGGCCTTAAATTGCCGGGTGCCTCCTGGAATTCAGCCTCTCGCAGGATGCCTCCCAGACGCAAGGTGGCACCAGTTCTAACTTGGTCTGGTTTGAGAGTGCCAATAAAGTTCTGAAAACTGACACCCAGAACAATGGCTTGTGAGTTTTGTTTCCCAGGGAAAAAGCCTGTACAATGGTTCAGGGGCCTGAGGCCTTAAATTGCCGGGTGCCTCCTGGAATTCGGTTTCTCGCAGGATTCCTCCCAGACGAAAGGTGGCACCAGTTCCAACTTGGTCTGGTTCGAGAGTGCCAAGTATGTCCTGCAAACTGACACCCAGAACAGTGGCTTCTGAGTTTTGTTTCCCAGGGAAAAGCCTGGACAATGGTTCAGGAGCCTGCGGCCTTAAATTGCCGGGTGCCTCCTGGAATTGCACCTCTCGCAGGATGCATCCGAGACGCAAGGTGGCACCAGGGCCGACTTGGTCTGGTTTGAGAGTGCCAAGTGGGTCCTGAAAACTGACACCCAGAACAGTGGCTTGTGAGTGTTGTTTCCCAGGGAAAACGCCTATACAATGGTTCAGGGGCCTGAGGCCTTAAAGTGCCGGGTGCCTCCTGGAATTCGGTTTCTCGCAGGATGCCTCCCAGACGCAAGGTGGCACCAGTTCCAACTTGGTCTGGTTCGAGAGTGCCAAGTGTGTCCTGCATATTGACACCCAGAACAGTGGCTTCTAAGTTTTGTTTCCCAGGGAAAAAGCCTGTAGAATGGTTCAGGGTCCTGCGGCCTTAAATTGCCGGGTGCCTCCTGGAATTCAGCCTCTCGCAGGATGCCTCCCAGACGCAAAGTGGCACCAGTTCCAACTTCGTCTGGTTCGAGAGTGCCAAGTGTGTCCTGCAAACTGACACCCAGAACAATGGCTTGTGAGTGTTGTGTCCCAGGGAAAAAGCCTGTACAATGGTTCAGGGGCCTGAGGCCTTGAATTGCCGGGTGCCTCCTGGAATTCGGTTTCTCGCAGGATCTCTCCCAGACGCAAGGTGGCACCAGTGCCAACTTGGTCTGGTTTGAGAGTGCTAAGTGGGTCCTGCAAACTGACACCCAGAACAGTGGCTTCTGAGTTTTGTTTCCCAGGGAAAACCTGTACAATTGTCCAGGGTTCTGATCCTTTAAATTGCCGGGTGCCTCCTGGAATTCGGCCTCTCGCAGGATGCCTCCCAGACGCAAGGTGGCACCAGTTCCAACTTCGTCTGGTTCGAGAGTGCCAAGTGGGTCCTGCATACTGACACCCAGAACAGTGGCTTGTGAGTTTTGTTTCCCAGGGAAAAAGCCTGTACAATGGTTCAGGGTCCTGCGGCCTTAAATTGTCGGGTGCCTCCTGGAATTCAGCCTCTCGCAGGATGCCTCCCAGACGCAAAGTGGCACCAGTTCCAACTTGGTCTGGTTTAAGAGTGCCAAGTGGGTCCTGAAAACACACACCCAGAACAGTGGCTTCTGAGTTTTGTTTCCCAGGGAAAAAGCCTGTACAATGGTTCAGGGTCTTGCGGCCTTAAATTGCCGGGTGCCTCCTGGAATTGCTCCTCTCGCAGGATGCCTCCCAGACGCAAGGTGGCACCAGTTCCAACTTGGTCTGGTTTGAGAGTGCCAATAAAGTTCTGAAAACTGACACCCAGAACAATGGCTTGTGAGTGTTGTTTCCCAGGGAAAAAGCCTGTACAATGGTTCAGGGGTCTGAGGCCTTGAATTGCCGGGTGCCTCCTGGAATTCGGTTTCTCGCAGGATCTCTCCCAGACGCCAGGTGGCACCAGTTCCAACTTGGTCTGGTTTGAGAGTGCTAAGTGGGTCCTGCAAACTGACACCCAGAACAGTGGCTTCTGAGTTTTGTTTCCCAGGGAAAACCTGTACAATTGTCCAGGGTTCTGATCCTTTAAATTGCCAGGTGCCTCCTGGAATTCGGCCTCTCGCAGGATGCCTCCCAGACGCAAGGTGGCACCAGTTCCAACTTCGTCTGGTTCGAGAGTGCCAAGTGTGTCCTGCAAACTGACACCCAGAACAGTGGCTTGTGAGTTTTGTTTCCCAGGGAAAAAGCCTGTACAATTGTTCAGGGGCCTGAGGCCTTAAATTGCCGAGTGCCTCCTGGAATTCGGCCTCTCGCAGGATGCCTCCCAGACGCAAAGTGGCACCAGTTCCAACTTGGTCTGGTTTAAGAGTGCCAAGTGGGTCCTGAAAACACACACCCAGAACAGTGGCGTCTGAGTTTTGTTTCCCAGGGAAAAAGCCTGTACAATTGTTCAGGGGCCTGAGGCCTTAAATTGCCGAGTGCCTCCTGGAATTCGGGCTCTCGCAGGATGCCTCCCAGACGCAAGGTGGCACCAGTTCCAACTTGGTCTGGTTTGAGAGTGCCAAGTGGCTCCTGCAAACTGGCACCCAGAACAGTGGCTTGTGAGTTTTCTTTCCCAGGGAAAAAACCTGTACAGCAGTTCAGGGGCCTACGGCCTTAAATTGTCGGGTGCCTCCTGGAATTCGGCCTCTCGCAGGATGTCTTCGAGACGCACGGTGGCACCAGTGCAAACTTGGTCTGGTTTGAAAGTGCCAAGTGGGTCCTGAAAACTGACACCCAGAACAGTGGCTTGTGAGTTTTGTTTCCCAGGGAAAAAGCCTGTATAATGGTTCAGGGTCCTGCGGCCTTAAATTGCCGGGTGCCTCCTGGAATTCGGTTTCTCGCAGGATGCCTCCCAGACGAAAGGTGGCACCAGTTCCAACTTGGTCTGGTTCGAGAGTGCCAAGTATGTCATGCAAACTGACACCCAGAACAGTGGCTTCTGAGTTTTGTTTCCCAGGGAAAAAGCCTGTACAATGGTTCAGGGGCCTGAGGCCTTGAATTGCCGGGTGCCTCCTGGAATTCGGCCTCTCGCAGGATCTCTCCCAGACGCAAGGTGGCACCAGTGCCAACTTGGTCTGGTTTGAGAGTGCTAAGTGGGTCCTGCAAACTGACACCCAGAACAGTGGCTTCTGAGTTTTGTTTCCCAGGGAAAACCTGTACAATTGTCCAGGGTTCTGATCCTTTAAATTGCCGGGTGCCTCCTGGAATTCGGCCTCTCGCAGGATGCCTCCCAGACGCAAGGTGGCACCAGTTCCAACTTCGTCTGGTTCGAGAGTGCCAAGTGTGTCCTGCAAACTGACACCCAGAACAGTGGCTTGTGAGTTTTGTTTCCCAGGGAAAAAGCCTGGAAAATGGTTCAGGGTCCGGCGGCCTTAAATTGCCGGGTGCCTCCTGGAATTCGGCCTCTCGCAGGATGCCTCCCAGATCCAAGGTGGCACCAGTTCCAACTTGGTCTGGTTTGAGAGTGCCAAGTGGCTCCTGCAAACTGGCACCCAGAACAGTGGCTTGTGAGTTTTCTTTCCCAGGGAAAAAACCTGTACAGCAGTTCAGGGGCCTGCGGCCTTAAATTGCCGCGTGCCTCCTGGAATTCGGCCTCTCGCAGGATGTCTTCGAGACGCAAGGTGGCACCAGTGCAAACTTGTTCTGGTTTGAGAGTGCCAAGTGGGTCCTGAAAACTGACACCCAGAACTGTGGCTTGTGAGTTTTGTTTCCCAGGGAAAAAGCCTGTACAATGGTTCAGGGTGCTGCGGCCTTAAATTGCCGGGTGCCTCCTGGAATTGCTCCTCTCGCAGGATGCCTCCCAGACGCAAGGTGGCACCAGTTCTAACTTGGTCTGGTTTGAGAGTGCCAATAAAGTTCTGAAAACTGACACCCAGAACAATGGCTTGTGAGTTTTGTTTCCCAGGGAAAAAGCCTGTACAATGGTTCAGGGGCCTGAGGCCTTAAATTGCCGGGTGCCTCCTGGAATTCGGTTTCTCGCAGGATTCCTCCCAGACGAAAGGTGGCACCAGTTCCAACTTGGTCTGGTTCGAGAGTGCCAAGTATGTCCTGCAAACTGACACCCAGAACAGTGGCTTCTGAGTTTTGTTTCCCAGGGAAAAAGCCTGGACAATGGTTCAGGAGCCTGCGGCCTTAAATTGCCGGGTGCCTCCTGGAATTGCACCTCTCGCAGGATGCATCCGAGACGCAAGGTGGCACCAGGGCCGACTTGGTCTGGTTTGAGAGTGCCAAGTGGGTCCTGAAAACTGACACCCAGAACAGTGGCTTGTGAGTGTTGTTTCCCAGGGAAAACGCCTATACAATGGTTCAGGGGCCTGAGGCCTTAAATTGCCGGGTGCCTCCTGGAATTGCTCCTCTCGCAGGATGCCTCCCAGACGCAAGGTGGCACCAGTGCCAACTTGGTCTGGTTTGAGAGTGTTAAGTGGGTCCTGAAAACTGACACCCAGAACAGTGGCTTCTGAGTTTTGTTTCCCAGGGAAAACCTGTACAATTTTTCAAAGGCCTGAGGCCTTAAATTGCCAGGTGCCTCCTGGAATTCGGCCTCTCGCAGGATGCCTCCCAGACGCAAGGTGGCACCAGTTCCAACTTGGTCTGGTTCGAGAGTGCCAAGTGTGTCCTGCATATTGACACCCAGAACAGTGGCTTCTAAGTTTTGTTTCCCAGGGAAAAAGCCTGTAGAATGGTTCAGGGTCCTGCGGCCTTAAATTGCCGGGTGCCTCCTGGAATTCAGCCTCTCGCAGGATGCCTCCCAGACGCAAAGTGGCACCAGTTCCAACTTCGTCTGGTTCGAGAGTGCCAAGTGTGTCCTGCAAACTGACACCCAGAACAATGGCTTGTGAGTGTTGTTTCCCAGGGAAAAAGCCTGTACAATGGTTCAGGGGCCTGAGGCCTTGAATTGCCGGGTGCCTCCTGGAATTCGGTTTCTCGCAGGATCTCTCCCAGACGCAAGGTGGCACCAGTGCCAACTTGGTCTGGTTTAAGAGTGCTAAGTGGGTCCTGCAAACTGACACCCAGAACAGTGGCTTCTGAGTTTTGTTTCCCAGGGAAAACCTGTACAATTGTCCAGGGTTCTGATCCTTTAAATTGCCGGGTGCCTCCTGGAATTCGGCCTCTCGCAGGATGCCTCCCAGACGCAAGGTGGCACCAGTTCCAACTTCGTCTGGTTCGAGAGTGCCAAGTGGGTCCTGCATACTGACACCCAGAACAGTGGCTTCTGAGTTTTGTTTCCCAGGGAAAAAGCCTGTACAATGGTTCAGGGTCCTGAGGCCTTAAATTGTCGGGTGCCTCCTGGAATTCAGCCTCTCGCAGGATGCCTCCCAGACGCAAAGTGGCACCAGTTCCAACTTGGTCTGGTTTAAGAGTGCCAAGTGGGTCCTGAAAACACACACCCAGAACAGTGGCTTCTGAGTTTTGTTTCCCAGGGAAAAAGCCTGTACAATGGTTCAGGGTCTTGCGGCCTTAAATTGCCGAGTGCCTCCTGGAATTGCTCCTCTCGCAGGATGCCTCCCAGACGCAAGGTGGCACCAGTTCCAACTTGGTCTGGTTTGAGAGTGCCAATAAAGTTCTGAAAACTGACACCCAGAACAATGGCTTGTGAGTGTTGTTTCCCAGGGAAAAAGCCTGTACAATGGTTCAGGGGTCTGAGGCCTTGAATTGCCGGGTGCCTCCTGGAATTCGGTTTCTCGCAGGATCTCTCCCAGACGCCAGGTGGCACCAGTTCCAACTTGGTCTGGTTTGAGAGTGCTAAGTGGGTCCTGCAAACTGACACCCAGAACAGTGGCTTCTGAGTTTTGTTTCCCAGGGAAAACCTGTACAATTTTCCAGGGTTCTGATCCTTTAAATTGCCAGGTGCCTCCTGGAATTCGGCCTCTCGCAGGATGCCTCCCAGACGCAAGGTGGCACCAGTTCCAACTTCGTCTGGTTCGAGAGTGCCAAGTGTGTCCTGCAAACTGACACCCAGAACAGTGGCTTCTGAGTTTTGTTTCCCAGGGAAAAAGCCTGTACAATTGTTCAGGGGCCTGAGGCCTTAAATTGCCGAGTGCCTCCTGGAATTCGGCCTCTCGCAGGATGCCTCCCAGACGCAAAGTGGCACCAGTTCCAACTTGGTCTGGTTTAAGAGTGCCAAGTGGGTCCTGAAAACACACACCCAGAACAGTGGCGTCTGAGTTTTGTTTCCAAGGGAAAAAGCCTGTACAATTGTACAGGGGCCTGAGGCCTTAAATTGCCGAGTGCCTCCTGGAATTCGGGCTCTCGCAGGATGCCTCCCAGATGCAAGGTGGCACCAGTTCCAACTTGGTCTGGTTTGAGAGTGCCAAGTGGCTCCTGCAAACTGGCACCCAGAACAGTGGCTTGTGAGTTTTCTTTCCCAGGGAAAAAACCTGTACAGCAGTTCAGGGGCCTACGGCCTTAAATTGCCGGGTGCCTCCTGGAATTCGGCCTCTCGCAGGATGTCTTCGAGACGCAAGGTGGCACCAGTGCAAACTTGGTCTGGTTTGAAAGTGCCAAGTGGGTCCTGAAAACTGACACCCAGAACAGTGGCTTGTGAGTTTTGTTTCCCAGGGAAAAAGCCTGTATAATGGTTCAGGGTCCTGCGGCCTTAAATTGCCGGGTGCCTCCTGGAATTCGGTTTCTCGCAGGATGCCTCCCAGACGAAAGGTGGCACCAGTTCCAACTTGGTCTGGTTCGAGAGTGCCAAGTATGTCCTGCAAACTGACACCCAGAACAGTGGCTTCTGAGTTTTGTTTCCCAGGGAAAAAGCCTGGACAATGGTTCAGGAGCCTGCGGCCTTAAATTGCCGGGTGCCTCCTGGAATTGCACCTCTCGCAGGATGCCTCCCAGACGCAAGGTGGCACCAGTGCCAACTTGGTCTGGTTTGAGAGTGTTAAGTGGGTCCTGAAAACTGACACCCAGAACAGTGGCTTCTGAGTTTTGTTTCCCAGGGAAAACCTGTAGAATTTTTCAAAGGCCTGAGGCCTTAAATTGCCGGGTGCCTCCTGGAATTCGGCCTCTCGCAGGATGCCTCCCAGACGCAAGGTGGCACCAGTTCCAACTTGGTCTGGTTCGAGAGTGCCAAGTGTGTCCTGCATACTGACACCCAGAACAGTGGCTTCTAAGTTTTGTTTCCCAGGGAAAAAGCCTGTACAATGGTTCAGGGTCTTGCGGCCTTAAATTGCCGGGTGCCTCCTGGAATTGCTCCTCTCGCAGGATGCCTCCCAGACGCAAGGTGGCACCAGTTCCAACTTGGTCGGGTTTGAGAGTGCCAATAAAGTTCTGAAAACTGACACCCAGAACAATGGCTTGTGAGTGTTGTTTCCCAGGGAAAAAGCCTGTACAATGGTTCAGGGGCCTGAGGCCTTGAATTGCAGGGTGCCTCCTGGAATTCGGTTTCTCGCAGGATCTCTCCCAGACGCCAGGTGGCACCAGTGCCAACTTGGTCTGGTTTGAGAGTGCTAAGTGGGTCCTGAAAACTGACACCCAGAACAGTGGCTTCTGAGTTTTGTTTCCCAGGGAAAACCTGTACAATTGTCCAGGGTTCTGATCCTTTAAATTGCCGGGTGCCTCCTGGAGATCGGCCTCTCGCAGGATGCCTCCCAGACGCAAGGTGGCACCAGTTCCAACTTGGTCTGGTTCGAGAGTGCCAAGTGTGTCCTGCAAACTGATACCCAGAACAGTGGCTTGTGAGTTTTGTTTCCCAGGGAAAAAGCCTGTACAATTGTTCAGGGGCCTGAGGCCTTAAATTGCCGAGTGCCTCCTGGAATTCGGCCTCTCGCAGGATGCCTCCCAGATGCAAGGTGGAACCAGTTCCAACTTAGTCTGGTTTGAGAGTGCCAAGTGGGTCCTGAAAACTGACACCCAGAACAGTGGCTTGTGAGTTTTGTTTCCCAGGGAAAAAGCCTGTACAATTGTTCAGGGGCCTGCGGCCTTAAATTGCCGAGTGCCTCCTGGAATTCGGGCTCTCGCAGGATGCCTCCCAGACGCAAGGTGGCACCAGTTCCAACTTGGTCTGGTTTGAGAGTGCCAAGTGGCTCCTGCAAACTGGCACCCAGAACAGTGGCTTGTGAGTTTTCTTTCCCAGGGAAAAAACCTGTACAGCAGTTCAGGGGCCTACGGCCTTAAATTGCCGGGTGCCTCCTGGAATTCGGCCTCTCGCAGGATGTCTTCGAGACGCAAGGTGGCACCAGTGCAAACTTGGTCTGGTTTGAGAGTGCCAAGTGGGTCCTGAAAACTGACACCCAGAACAGTGGCTTGTGAGTTTTGTTTCCCAGGGAAAAAGCCTGTATAATGGTTCAGGGTCCTGCGGCCTTAAATTGCCGGGTGCCTCCTGGAATTCGGTTTCCCGCAGGATGCCTCCCAGACGAAAGGTGGCACCAGTTCCAACTTGTTCTGGTTCGAGAGTGCCAAGTATGTCCTGCAAACTGACACCCAGAACAGTGGCTTCTGAGTTTTGTTTCCCAGGGAAAAAGCCCAGACAATGGTTCAGGAGCCTGCGGCCTTAAATTGCCGGGTGCCTCCTGGAATTGCACCTCTCGCAGGATGCCTCCCAGACGCAAGGTGGCACCAGTGCCAACTTGGTCTGGTTTGAGAGTGTTAAGTGGGTCCTGAAAACTGACACCCAGAACAGTGGCTTCTGAGTTTTGTTTCCCAGGGAAAACCTGTAGAATTTTTCAAAGGCCTGAGGCCTTAAATTGCCGGGTGCCTCCTGGAATTCGGCCTCTCGCAGGATGCCTCCCAGACGCAAGGTGGCACCAGTTCCAACTTGGTCTGGTTCGAGAGTGCCAAGTGTGTCCTGCATACTGACACCCAGAACAGTGGCTTCTAAGTTTTGTTTCCCAGGGAAAAAGCCTGTACAATGGTTCAGGGTCTTGCGGCCTTAAATTGCCGGGTGCCTCCTGGAATTGCTCCTCTCGCAGGATGCCTCCCAGACCAAGGTGGCACCAGTTCCAACTTGGTCGGGTTTGAGAGTGCCAATAAAGTTCTGAAAACTGACACCCAGAACAATGGCTTGTGAGTGTTGTTTCCCAGGGAAAAAGCCTGTACAATGGTTCAGGGGCCTGAGGCCTTGAATTGCCGGGTGCCTCCTGGAATTCGGTTTCTCGCAGGATCTCTCCCAGACGCAAGGTGGCACCAGTGCCAACTTGGTCTGGTTTGAGAGTGCTAAGTGGGTCCTGAAAACTGACACCCAGAACAGTGGCTTCTGAGTTTTGTTTCCCAGGGAAAACCTGTACAATTGTCAAGGGTTCTGATCCTTTAAATTGCCGGGTGCCTCCTGGAATTCGGCCTCTCGCAGGATGCCTCCCAGACGCAAGGTGGCACCAGTTCCAACTTCGTCTGGTTCGAGAGTGCCAAGTGTGTCCTGCAAACTGACACCCAGAACAGTGGCTTGTGAGTTTTGTTTCCCAGGGAAAAAGCCTGTACAATGGTTCAGGGGCCTGCGGCCTTAAATTTCCGGGTGCCTCCTGGAATTCGGGCTCTCGCAGGATGCCTCCCAGACGCAAGGTGGCACCAGTTCCAACTTGGTCTGGTTTGAGAGTGCCAAGTGGCTCCTGCAAACTGGCACCCAGAACAGTGGCTTGTGAGTTTTCTTTCCCAGGGAAAAAACCTGTACAGCAGTTCAGGGGCCTGCGGCCTTAAATTGCCGGGTGCCTCCTGGAATTCGGCCTCTCGCAGGATGTCTCCCAGATGCAAGGTGGAACCAGTTCCAACTTAGTCTGGTTTGAGAGTGCCAAGTGGGTCCTGAAAACTGACACCCAGAACAGTGGCTTGTGAGTTTTGTTTCCCAGGGAAAAAGCCTGTACAATTGTTCAGGGGCCTGCGGCCTTAAATTGCCGAGTGCCTCCTGGAATTCGGGCTCTCGCAGGATGCCTCCCAGACGCAAGGTGGCACCAGTTCCAACTTGGTCTGGTTTGAGAGTGCCAAGTGGCTCCTGCAAACTGGCACCCAGAACAGTGGCTTGTGAGTTTTCTTTCCCAGGGAAAAAACCTGTACAGCAGTTCAGGGGCCTACGGCCTTAAATTGCCGGGTGCCTCCTGGAATTCG
This sequence comes from Fringilla coelebs, assembly GCF_963513975.1. NCBI lineage: Eukaryota > Metazoa > Chordata > Aves > Passeriformes > Fringillidae > Fringilla > Fringilla coelebs. Next base: position 396,380 of record NW_028167587.1, on the reverse strand, counting down.
GCCTCTCGCAGGATGTCTTCGAGACGCAAGGTGGCACCAGTGCAAACTTGGTCTGGTTTGAAAGTGCCAAGTGGGTCCTGAAAACTGACACCCAGAACAGTGGCTTGTGAGTTTTGTTTCCCAGGGAAAAAGCCTGTATAATGGTTCAGGGTCCTGCGGCCTTAAATTGCCGGGTGCCTCCTGGAATTCGGTTTCCCGCAGGATGCCTCCCAGACGAAAGGTGGCACCAGTTCCAACTTGTTCTGGTTCGAGAGTGCCAAGTATGTCCTGCAAACTGACACCCAGAACAGTGGCTTCTGAGTTTTGTTTCCCAGGGAAAAAGCCCAGACAATGGTTCAGGAGCCTGCAGCCTTAAATTGCCCGGTGCCTCCTGGAATTGCACCTCTCACAGGATGCCTCCCAGACGCAAGGTGGCACCAGTTCCAACTTGGTCTGGTTTGAGAGTGTTAAGTGGGTCCTGAAAACTGACACCCAGAACAGTGGCTTCTGAGTTTTGTTTCCCAGGGAAAACCTGTAGAATTTTTCAAAGGCCTGAGGCCTTAAATTGCCGGGTGCCTCCTGGAATTCGGCCTCTCGCAGGATGCCTCCCAGACGCAAGGTGGCACCAGTTCCAACTTGGTCTGGTTCGAGAGTGCCAAGTGTGTCCTGCATACTGACACCCAGAACAGTGGCTTCTAAGTTTTGTTTCCCAGGGAAAAAGCCTGTACAATGGTTCAGGGTCTTGCGGCCTTAAATTGCCGGGTGCCTCCTGGAATTGCTCCTCTCGCAGGATGCCTCCCAGACCAAGGTGGCACCAGTTCCAACTTGGTCGGGTTTGAGAGTGCCAATAAAGTTCTGAAAACTGACACCCAGAACAATGGCTTGTGAGTGTTGTTTCCCAGGGAAAAAGCCTGTACAATGGTTCAGGGGCCTGAGGCCTTGAATTGCCGGGTGCCTCCTGGAATTCGGTTTCTCGCAGGATTCCTCCCAGACGAAAGGTGGCACCAGTTCCAACTTGGTCTGGTTCGAGAGTGCCAAGTATGTCCTGCAAACTGACACCCAGAACAGTGGCTTCTGTGTTTTGTTTCCCAGGGAAAAAGCCTGGACAATGGTTCAGGAGCCTGCGGCCTTAAATTGCCGGGTGCCTCCTGGAATTGCACCTCTCGCAGGATGCATCCGAGACGCAAGGTGGCACCAGGGCCGACTTGGTCTGGTTTGAGAGTGCCAAGTGGGTCCTGAAAACTGACACCCAGAACAGTGGCTTGTGAGTGTTGTTTCCCAGGGAAAACGCCTATACAATGGTTCAGGGGCCTGAGGCCTTAAATTGCCGGGTGCCTCCTGGAATTCGGTTTCTCGCAGGATGCATCCCAGACGCAAGGTGGCACCAGTGCCAACTTGGTCTGGTTTGAGAGTGTTAAGTGGGTCCTGAAAACTGACACCCAGAACAGTGGCTTCTGAGTTTTGTTTCCCAGGGAAAACCTGTACAATTTTTCAAAGGCCTGAGGCCTTAAATTGCCAGGTGCCTCCTGGAATTCGGCCTCTCGCAGGATGCCTCCCAGACGCAAGGTGGCACCAGTTCCAACTTGGTCTGGTTCGAGAGTGCCAAGTGTGTCCTGCATATTGACACCCAGAACAGTGGCTTCTAAGTTTTGTTTCCCAGGGAAAAAGCCTGTAGAATGGTTCAGGGTCCTGCGGCCTTAAATTGCCGGGTGCCTCCTGGAATTCAGCCTCTCGCAGGATGCCTCCCAGACGCAAAGTGGCACCAGTTCCAACTTCGTCTGGTTCGAGAGTGCCAAGTGTGTCCTGCAAACTGACACCCAGAACAATGGCTTGTGAGTGTTGTTTCCCAGGGAAAAAGCCTGTACAATGGTTCAGGGGCCTGAGGCCTTGAATTGCCGGGTGCCTCCTGGAATTCGGTTTCTCGCAGGATCTCTCCCAGACGCAAGGTGGCACCAGTGCCAACTTGGTCTGGTTTGAGAGTGCTAAGTGGGTCCTGCAAACTGACACCCAGAACAGTGGCTTCTGAGTTTTGTTTCCCAGGGAAAACCTGTACAATTGTCCAGGGTTCTGATCCTTTAAATTGCCGGGTGCCTCCTGGAATTCGGCCTCTCGCAGGATGCCTCCCAGACGCAAGGTGGCACCAGTTCCAACTTCGTCTGGTTCGAGAGTGCCAAGTGGGTCCTGCATACTGACACCCAGAACAGTGGCTTCTGAGTTTTGTTTCCCAGGGAAAAAGCCTGTACAATGGTTCAGGGTCCTGAGGCCTTAAATTGTCGGGTGCCTCCTGGAATTCAGCCTCTCGCAGGATGCCTCCCAGACGCAAAGTGGCACCAGTTCCAACTTGGTCTGGTTTAAGAGTGCCAAGTGGGTCCTGAAAACACACACCCAGAACAGTGGCTTCTGAGTTTTGTTTCCCAGGGAAAAAGCCTGTACAATGGTTCAGGGTCTTGCGGCCTTAAATTGCCGGGTGCCTCCTGGAATTGCTCCTCTCGCAGGATGCCTCCCAGACGCAAGGTGGCACCAGTTCCAACTTGGTCTGGTTTGAGAGTGCCAATAAAGTTCTGAAAACTGACACCCAGAACAATGGCTTGTGAGTGTTGTTTCCCAGGGAAAAAGCCTGTACAATGGTTCAGGGGTCTGAGGCCTTGAATTGCCGGGTGCCTCCTGGAATTCGGTTTCTCGCAGGATCTCTCCCAGACGCCAGGTGGCACCAGTTCCAACTTGGTCTGGTTTGAGAGTGCTAAGTGGGTCCTGCAAACTGACACCCAGAACAGTGGCTTCTGAGTTTTGTTTCCCAGGGAAAACCTGTACAATTTTCCAGGGTTCTGATCCTTTAAATTGCCAGGTGCCTCCTGGAATTCGGCCTCTCGCAGGATGCCTCCCAGACGCAAGGTGGCACCAGTTCCAACTTGGTCTGGTTCGAGAGTGCCAAGTGTGTCCTGCAAACTGACACCCAGAACAGTGGCTTGTGAGTTTTGTTTCCCAGGGAAAAAGCCTGTACAATTGTTCAGGGGCCTGAGGCCTTAAATTGCCGAGTGCCTCCTGGAATTCGGCCTCTCGCAGGATGCCTCCCAGACGCAAAGTGGCACCAGTTCCAACTTGGTCTGGTTTAAGAGTGCCAAGTGGGTCCTGAAAACACACACCCAGAACAGTGGCGTCTGAGTTTTGTTTCCCAGGGAAAAAGCCTGTACAATTGTTCAGGGGCCTGAGGCCTTAAATTGCCGAGTGCCTCCTGGAATTCGGGCTCTCGCAGGATGCCTCCCAGATGCAAGGTGGCACCAGTTCCAACTTGGTCTGGTTTGAGAGTGCCAAGTGGCTCCTGCAAACTGGCACCCAGAACAGTGGCTTGTGAGTTTTCTTTCCCAGGGAAAAAACCTGTACAGCAGTTCAGGGGCCTACGGCCTTAAATTGCCGGGTGCCTCCTGGAATTCGGCCTCTCGCAGGATGTCTTCGAGACGCAAGGTGGCACCAGTGCAAACTTGGTCTGGTTTGAAAGTGCCAAGTGGGTCCTGAAAACTGACACCCAGAACAGTGGCTTGTGAGTTTTGTTTCCCAGGGAAAAAGCCTGTATAATGGTTCAGGGTCCTGCGGCCTTAAATTGCCGGGTGCCTCCTGGAATTCGGTTTCTCGCAGGATGCCTCCCAGACGAAAGGTGGCACCAGTTCCAACTTGGTCTGGTTCGAGAGTGCCAAGTATGTCCTGCAAACTGACACCCAGAACAGTGGCTTCTGAGTTTTGTTTCCCAGGGAAAAAGCCTGGACAATGGTTCAGGAGCCTGCGGCCTTAAATTGCCGGGTGCCTCCTGGAATTGCACCTCTCGCAGGATGCCTCCCAGACGCAAGGTGGCACCAGTGCCAACTTGGTCTGGTTTGAGAGTGTTAAGTGGGTCCTGAAAACTGACACCCAGAACAGTGGCTTCTGAGTTTTGTTTCCCAGGGAAAACCTGTAGAATTTTTCAAAGGCCTGAGGCCTTAAATTGCCGGGTGCCTCCTGGAATTCGGCCTCTCGCAGGATGCCTCCCAGACGCAAGGTGGCACCAGTTCCAACTTGGTCTGGTTCGAGAGTGCCAAGTGTGTCCTGCATACTGACACCCAGAACAGTGGCTTCTAAGTTTTGTTTCCCAGGGAAAAAGCCTGTACAATGGTTCAGGGTCTTGCGGCCTTAAATTGCCGGGTGCCTCCTGGAATTGCTCCTCTCGCAGGATGCCTCCCAGACGCAAGGTGGCACCAGTTCCAACTTGGTCGGGTTTGAGAGTGCCAATAAAGTTCTGAAAACTGGCACCCAGAACAATGGCTTGTGAGTGTTGTTTCCCAGGGAAAAAGCCTGTACAATGGTTCAGGGGCCTGAGGCCTTGAATTGCCGGGTGCCTCCTGGAATTCGGTTTCTCGCAGGATCTCTCCCAGACGCCAGGTGGCACCAGTGCCAACTTGGTCTGGTTTGAGAGTGCTAAGTGGGTCCTGCAAACTGACACCCAGAACAGTGGCTTCTGAGTTTTGTTTCCCAGGGAAAACCTGTACAATTGTCCAGGGTTCTGATCCTTTAAATTGCCGGGTGCCTCCTGGAGATCGGCCTCTCGCAGGATGCCTCCCAGACGCAAGGTGGCACCAGTTCCAACTTCGTCTGGTTCGAGAGTGCCAAGTGTGTCCTGCAAACTGACACCCAGAACAGTGGCTTGTGAGTTTTGTTTCCCAGGGAAAAAGCCTGTACAATGGTTCAGGGGCCTGCGGCCTTAAATTTCCGGGTGCCTCCTGGAATTCGGGCTCTCGCAGGATGCCTCCCAGACGCAAGGTGGCACCAGTTCCAACTTGGTCTGGTTTGAGAGTGCCAAGTGGCTCCTGCAAACTGGCACCCAGAACAGTGGCTTGTGAGTTTTCTTTCCCAGGGAAAAAACCTGTACAGCAGTTCAGGGGCCTGCGGCCTTAAATTGCCGGGTGCCTCCTGGAATTCGGCCTCTCGCAGGATGCCTCCCAGATGCAAGGTGGAACCAGTTCCAACTTAGTCTGGTTTGAGAGTGCCAAGTGGGTCCTGAAAACTGACACCCAGAACAGTGGCTTGTGAGTTTTGTTTCCCAGGGAAAAAGCCTGTACAATTGTTCAGGGGCCTGCGGCCTTAAATTGCCGAGTGCCTCCTGGAATTCGGCCTCTCGCAGGATGCCTCCCAGACGCAAGGTGGCACCAGTTCCAACTTGGTCTGGTTTGAGAGTGCCAAGTGGCTCCTGCAAACTGGCACCCAGAACAGTGGCTTGTGAGTTTTCTTTCCCAGGGAAAAAACCTGTACAGCAGTTCAGGGGCCTACGGCCTTAAATTGCCGGGTGCCTCCTGGAATTCGGCCTCTCGCAGGATGTCTTCGAGACGCAAGGTGGCACCAGTGCAAACTTGGTCTGGTTTGAGAGTGCCAAGTGGGTCCTGAAAACTGACACCCAGAACAGTGGCTTGTGAGTTTTGTTTCCCAGGGAAAAAGCCTGTATAATGGTTCAGGGTCCTGCGGCCTTAAATTGCCGGGTGCCTCCTGGAATTCGGTTTCCCGCAGGATGCCTCCCAGACGAAAGGTGGCACCAGTTCCAACTTGTTCTGGTTCGAGAGTGCCAAGTATGTCCTCCAAACTGACACCCAGAACAGTGGCTTCTGAGTTTTGTTTCCCAGGGAAAAAGCCCAGACAATGGTTCAGGAGCCTGCGGCCTTAAATTGCCGGGTGCCTCCTGGAATTGCACCTCTCGCAGGATGCCTCCCAGACGCAAGGTGGCACCAGTGCCAACTTGGTCTGGTTTGAGAGTGTTAAGTGGGTCCTGAAAACTGACACCCAGAACAGTGGCTTCTGAGTTTTGTTTCCCAGGGAAAACCTGTAGAATTTTTCAAAGGCCTGAGGCCTTAAATTGCCAGGTGCCTCCTGGAATTCGGCCTCTCGCAGGATGCCTCCCAGACGCAAGGTGGCACCAGTTCCAACTTGGTCTGGTTCGAGAGTGCCAAGTGTGTCCTGCATACTGACACCCAGAACAGTGGCTTCTAAGTTTTGTTTCCCAGGGAAAAAGCCTGTACAATGGTTCAGGGTCTTGCGGCCTTAAATTGCCGGGTGCCTCCTGGAATTGCTCCTCTCGCAGGATGCTTCCCAGACCAAGGTGGCACCAGTTCCAACTTGGTCGGGTTTGAGAGTGCCAATAAAGTTCTGAAAACTGACACCCAGAACAATGGCTTGTGAGTGTTGTTTCCCAGGGAAAAAGCCTGTACAATGGTTCAGGGGCCTGAGGCCTTGAATTGCCGGGTGCCTCCTGGAATTCGGTTTCTCGCAGGATCTCTCCCAGACGCAAGGTGGCACCAGTGCCAACTTGGTCTGGTTTGAGAGTGCTAAGTGGGTCCTGAAAACTGACACCCAGAACAGTGGCTTCTGAGTTTTGTTTCCCAGGGAAACCTGTACAATTGTCAAGGGTTCTGATCCTTTAAATTGCCGGGTGCCTCCTGGAATTCGGCCTCTCGCAGGATGCCTCCCAGACGCAAGGTGGCACCAGTTCCAACTTCGTCTGGTTCGAGAGTGCCAAGTGTGTCCTGCAAACTGACACCCAGAACAGTGGCTTGTGAGTTTTGTTTCCCAGGGAAAAAGCCTGTACAATGGTTCAGGGGCCTGCGGCCTTAAATTTCCGGGTGCCTCCTGGAATTCGGGCTCTCGCAGGATGCCTCCCAGACGCAAGGTGGCACCAGTTCCAACTTGGTCTGGTTTGAGAGTGCCAAGTGGCTCCTGCAAACTGGCACCCAGAACAGTGGCTTGTGAGTTTTCTTTCCCAGGGAAAAAACCTGTACAGCAGTTCAGGGGCCTGCGGCCTTAAATTGCCGGGTGCCTCCTGGAATTCGGCCTCTCGCAGGATGTCTCCCAGACGCAAGGTGGCACCAGTGCAAACTTGGTCTGGTTTGAGAGTGCCAAGTGGGTCCTGAAAACTGACACCCAGAACAGTGGCTTGTGAGTTTTGTTTCCCAGGGAAAAAGCCTGTACAATGGTTCAGGGTCCTGCGGCCTTAAATTGCCGGGTGCCTCCTGGAATTGCTCCTCTCGCAGGATGCCTCCCAGACGCAAGGTGGCACCAGTTCTAACTTGGTCTGGTTTGAGAGTGCCAATAAAGTTCTGAAAACTGACACCCCGAACAATGGCTTGTGAGTGTTGTTTCCCAGGGAAAAAGCCTATACAATGGTTCAGGGGTCTGAGGCCTTGAATTGCCGGGTGCCTCCTGGAATTGCACCTCTCGCAGGATGCATCCGAGACACAAGGTGGCACCAGGGCCGACTTGGTCTGGTTTGAGAGTGCCAAGTGTGTCCTGAAAACTGACACCCAGAACAGTGGCTTGTGAGTGTTGTTTCCCAGGGAAAACGCCTATACAATGGTTCAGGGGCCTGAGGCCTTAAATTGCCGTGTGACTCCTGGAATTCGGTTTCTCGCAGGATGCCTCCCAGACGCAAGGTGGCACCAGTGCCAACTTGGTCTGGTTTGAGAGTGCTAAGTGGGTCCTGAAAACTGACACCCAGAACAGTGGCTTCTGAGTTTTGTTTCCCAGGGAAAAAGCCTGTAGAATGGTTTAGGGTCCTGCGGCCTTAAATTGCCGGGTGCCTCCTGGAATTCAGCCTCTCGCAGGATGCCTCCCAGACGCAAAGTGGCACCAGTTCCAACTTGGTCTGGTTTAAGAGTGCCAAGTGGATCCTGAAAACACACACCCAGAACAGTGGCTTCTGAGTTTTGTTTCCCAGGGAAAAAGCCTGTACAATGGTTCAGGGTCTTGCGGCCTTAAATTGCCGGGTGCCTCCTGGAATTGCTCCTCTCGCAGGATGCCTCCCAGACGCAAGGTGGCACCAGTTCCAACTTGGTCTGGTTTGAGAGTGCCAATAAAGTTCTGCAAACTGACACCCAGAACAATGGCTTGTGAGTGTTGTTTCCCAGGGAAAAAGCCTGTACAATGGTTCAGGGGTCTGAGGCCTTGAATTGCCGGGTACCTCCTGGAATTCGGTTTCTCGCAGGATCTCTCCCAGACGCAAGGTGGCACCAGTGCCAACTTGGTCTGGTTTGAGAGTGCTAAGTGGGTCCTGCAAACTGACACCCAGAACAGTGGCTTCTGAGTTTTGTTTCCCAGGGAAAACCTGTACAATTATCCAGGGTTCTGATCCTTTAAATTGCCGGGTGCCTCCTGGAATTCGGCCTCTCGCAGGATGCCTCCCAGACGCAAGGTGGCACCAGTTCCAACTTGGTCTGGTTTGAGAGTGCCAAGTGGCTTCTGCAAACTGGCACCCAGAACAGTGGCTTGTGAGTTTTCTTTCCCAGGGAAAAAACCTGTACAGCAGTTCAGGGGCCTGCGGCCTTAAATTGCCGCGTGCCTCCTGGAATTCGGCCTCTCGCAGGATGTCTTCGAGACGCAAGGTGGCCCCAGTGCAAACTTGTTCTGATTTGAGAGTGCCAAGTGGGTCCTGAAAACTGACACCCAGAAAAGTGGCTTGTGAGTTTTGTTTCCCAGAGAAAAAGCCTGTACAATGGTTCAGGGTCCTGCGGCCTTAAATTGCCGGGTGCCTCCTGGAATTGCTCCTCTCGCAGGATGCCTCCCAGACGCAAGTGGCACCAGTTCTAACTTGGTCTGGTTTGAGAGTGCCAATAAAGTTCTGAAAACTGACACCCAGAACAATGGCTTGTGAGTTTTGTTTCCCAGGGAAAAAGCCTGTACAATGGTTCAGGGGCCTGAGGCCTTAAATTGCCGGGTGCCTCCTGGAATTCGGTTTCTCGCAGGATGCCTCCCAGACGAAAGGTGGCACCAGTTCCAACTTGGTCTGGTACGAGAGTGCCAAGTATGTCCTGCAAACTGACACCCAGAACAGTGGCTTCTGAGTTTTGTTTCCCAGGGAAAAAGCCTGGACAATGGTTCAGGAGCCTGCGGCCTTAAATTGCCGGGTGCCTCCTGGAATTGCACCTCTCGCAGGATGCATCCGAGACGCAAGGTGGCACCAGGGCCGACTTGGTCTGGTTTGAGAGTGCCAAGTGGGTCCTGAAAACTGACACCCCGAACAGTGGCTTGTGAGTGTTGTTTCCCAGGGAAAACGCCTATACAATGGTTCAGGGGCCTGAGGCCTTAAATTGCCAGGTGCCTCCTGGAATTCGGTTTCTCGCAGGATGCCTCCCAGACGCAAGGTGGCACCAGTGCCAACTTGGTCTGGTTTGAGAGTGTTAAGTGGGTCCTGAAAACTGACACCCAGAACAGTGGCTTCTGAGTTTTGTTTCCCAGGGAAAACCTGTACAATTTTTCAAAGGCCTGAGGCCTTAAATTGCCGAGTGCCTCCTGGAATTCGGCCTCTCGCAGGATGCCTCCCAGACGCAAAGTGGCACCAGTTCCAACTTGGTCTGGTTTAAGAGTGCCAAGTGGGTCCTGAAAACACACACCCAGAACAGTGGCTTCTGAGTTTTGTTTCCCAGGGAAAAAGCCTGTACAATGGTTCAGGGTCTTGCGGCCTTAAATTGCCGGGTGCCTCCTGGAATTGCTCCTCTCGCAGGATGCCTCCCAGACGCAAGGTGGCACCAGTTCCAACTTGGTCTGGTTTGAGAGTGCCAATAAAGTTCTGAAAACTGACACCCAGAACAATGGCTTGTGAGTGTTGTTTCCCAGGGAAAAAGCCTGTACAATGGTTCAGGGGTCTGAGGCCTTGAATTGCCGGGTGCCTCCTGGAATTCGGTTTCTCGCAGGATCTCTCCCAGACGCAAGGTGGCACCAGTTCCAACTTGGTCTGATTTGAGAGTGCTAAGTGGGTCCTGCAAACTGACACCCAGAACAGTGGCTTCTGAGTTTTGTTTCCCAGGGAAAACCTGTACAATAGTCCAGGGTTCTGATCCTTTAAATTGCCGGGTGCCTCCTGGAATTCGGCCTCTCGCAGGATGCCTCCCAGACGCAAGGTGGCACCAGTTCCAACTTGGTCTGGTTCGGGAGTGCCAAGTGTGTCCTGCAAACTGACACCCAGAACAGTGGCTTGTGAGTTTTGTTTCCCAGGGAAAAAGCCTGTACAATTGTTCAGGGGCCTGAGGCCTTAAATTGCCGAGTGCCTCCTGGAATTCGGCCTCTCGCAGGATGCCTCCCAGATGCAAGGTGGCACCAGTTCCAACTTAGTCTGGTTTGAGAGTGCCAAGTGGGTCCTGAAAACTGACACCCAGAACAGTGGCTTGTGAGTTTTGTTTCCCAGGGAAAAAGCCTGTACAATTGTTCAGGGGCCTGAGGCCTTAAATTGCCGAGTGCCTCCTGGAATTCGGGCTCTCGCAGGATGCCTCCCAGACGCAAGGTGGCACCAGTTCCAACTTGGTCTGGTTTGAGAGTGCCAAGTGGCTCCTGCAAACTGGCACCCAGAACAGTGGCTTGTGAGTTTTCTTTCCCAGGGAAAAAACCTGTACAGCAGTTCAGGGGACTACGGCCTTAAATTGCCGGGTGCCTCCTGGAATTCGGCCTCTCGCAGGATGTCTTCGAGACGCAAGGTGGCACCAGTGCAAACTTGGTCTGGTTTGAAAGTGCCAAGTGGGTCCTGAAAACTGACACCCAGAACAGTGGCTTGTGAGTTTTGTTTCCCAGGGAAAAAGCCTGTATAATGGTTCAGGGTCCTGCGGCCTTAAATTGCCGGGTGCCTCCTGGAATTCGGTTTCTCGCAGGATGCCTTCCAGACGAAAGGTGGCACCAGTTCCAACTTGGTCTGGTTCGAGAGTGCCAAGTATGTCCTGCAAACTGACACCCAGAACAGTGGCTTCTGAGTTTTGTTTCCCAGGGAAAAAGCCTGGACAATGGTTCAGGAGCCTGCGGCCTTAAATTGCCGGGTGCCTCCTGGAATTGCACCTCTCGCAGGATGCCTCCCAGACGCAAGGTGGCACCAGTGCCAACTTGGTCTGGTTTGAGAGTGTTAAGTGGGTCCTGAAAACTGACACCCAGAACAGTGGCTTCTGAGTTTTGTTTCCCAGGGACAACCTGTACAATTTTTCAAAGGCCTGAGGCCTTAAATTGCCGGGTGCCTCCTGGAATTGCTCCTCTCGCAGGATGCCTCCCAGACGCAAGGTGGCACCAGTTCCAACTTGGTCTGGTTTGAGAGTGCCAAGTGGCTCCTGCAAACTGGCACCCAGAACAGTGGCTTGTGAGTTTTCTTTCCCAGGGAAAAAACCTGTACAGCAGTTCAGGGGCCTGCGGCCTTAAATTGCCGGGTGCCTCCTGGAATTCGGCCTCTCGCAGGATGCCTCCCAGATGCAAGGTGGAACCAGTTCCAACTTAGTCTGGTTTGAGAGTGCCAAGTGGGTCCTGAAAACTGACACCCAGAACAGTGGCTTGTGAGTTTTGTTTCCCAGGGAAAAAGCCTGTACAATTGTTCAGGGGCCTGCGGCCTTAAATTGCCGAGTGCCTCCTGGAATTCGGGCTCTCGCAGGATGCCTCCCAGACGCAAGGTGGCACCAGTTCCAACTTGGTCTGGTTTGAGAGTGCCAAGTGGCTCCTGCAAACTGGCACCCAGAACAGTGGCTTGTGAGTTTTCTTTCCCAGGGAAAAAACCTGTACAGCAGTTTAGGGGCCTACGGCCTTAAATTGCCGGGTGCCTCCTGGAATTCGGCCTCTCGCAGGATGTCTTCGAGACGCAAGGTGGCACCAGTGCAAACTTGGTCTGGTTTGAGAGTGCCAAGTGGGTCCTGAAAACTGACACCCAGAACAGTGGCTTGTGAGTTTTGTTTCCCAGGGAAAAAGCCTGTATAATGGTTCAGGGTCCTGCGGCCTTAAATTGCCGGGTGCCTCCTGGAATTCGGTTTCCCGCAGGATGCCTCCCAGACGAAAGGTGGCACCAGTTCCAACTTGTTCTGGTTCGAGAGTGCCAAGTATGTCCTCCAAACTGACACCCAGAACAGTGGCTTCTGAGTTTTGTTTCCCAGGGAAAAAGCCCAGACAATGGTTCAGGAGCCTGCGGCCTTAAATTGCCGGGTGCCTCCTGGAATTGCACCTCTCGCAGGATGCCTCCCAGACGCAAGGTGGCACCAGTGCCAACTTGGTCTGGTTTGAGAGTGTTAAGTGGGTCCTGAAAACTGACACCCAGAACAGTGGCTTCTGAGTTTTGTTTCCCAGGGAAAACCTGTAGAATTTTTCAAAGGCCTGAGGCCTTAAATTGCCGGGTGCCTCCTGGAATTCGGCCTCTCGCAGGATGCCTCCCAGACGCAAGGTGGCACCAGTTCCAACTTGGTCTGGTTCGAGAGTGCCAAGTGTGTCCTGCATACTGACACCCAGAACAGTGGCTTCTAAGTTTTGTTTCCCAGGGAAAAAGCCTGTACAATGGTTCAGGGTCTTGCGGCCTTAAATTGCCGGGTGCCTCCTGGAATTGCTCCTCTCGCAGGATGCCTCCCAGACCAAGGTGGCACCAGTTCCAACTTGGTCGGGTTTGAGAGTGCCAATAAAGTTCTGAAAACTGACACCCAGAACAATGGCTTGTGAGTGTTGTTTCCCAGGGAAAAAGCCTGTACAATGGTTCAGGGGCCTGAGGCCTTGAATTGCCGGGTGCCTCCTGGAATTCGGTTTCTCGCAGGATCTCTCCCAGACGCAAGGTGGCACCAGTGCCAACTTGGTCTGGTTTGAGAGTGCTAAGTGGGTCCTGAAAACTGACACCCAGAACAGTGGCTTCTGAGTTTTGTTTCCCAGGGAAACCTGTACAATTGTCAAGGGTTCTGATCCTTTAAATTGCCGGGTGCCTCCTGGAATTCGGCCTCTCGCAGGATGCCTCCCAGACGCAAGGTGGCACCAGTTCCAACTTGGTCTGGTTCGAGAGTGCCAAGTGTGTCCTGCAAACTGACACCCAGAACAGTGGCTTGTGAGTTTTGTTTCCCAGGGAAAAAGCCTGTACAATGGTTCAGGGGCCTGCGGCCTTAAATTTCCGGGTGCCTCCTGGAATTCGGGCTCTCGCAGGATGCCTCCCAGACGCAAGGTGGCACCAGTTCCAACTTGGTCTGGTTTGAGAGTGCCAAGTGGCTCCTGCAAACTGGCACCCAGAACAGTGGCTTGTGAGTTTTCTTTCCCAGGGAAAAAACCTGTACAGCAGTTCAGGGGCCTGCGGCCTTAAATTGCCGGGTGCCTCCTGGAATTCGGCCTCTCGCAGGATGTCTCCCAGACGCAAGGTGGCACCAGTGCAAACTTGGTCTGGTTTGAGAGTGCCAAGTGGGTCCTGAAAACTGACAACCAGAACAGTGGCTTGTGAGTTTTGTTTCCCAGGGAAAAAGCCTGGACAATGGTTCAGGGTCCTGCGGCCTTAAATTGCCGGGTGCCTCCTGGAATTGCTCCTCTCGCAGGATGCCTCCCAGACGCAAGGTGGCACCAGTTCTAACTTGGTCTGGTTTGAGAGTGCCAATAAAGTTCTGAAAACTGACACCCCGAACAATGGCTTGTGAGTGTTGTTTCCCAGGGAAAAAGCCTATACAATGGTTCAGGGGTCTGAGGCCTTGAATTGCCGGGTGCCTCCTGGAATTGCACCTCTCGCAGGATGCATCCGAGACACAAGGTGGCACCAGGGCCGACTTGGTCTGGTTTGAGAGTGCCAAGTGGGTCCTGAAAACTGACACCCAGAACAGTGGCTTGTGAGTGTTGTTTCCCAGGGAAAACGCCTATAAAATGGTTCAGGGGCCTGAGGCCTTAAATTGCCGGGTGACTCCTGGAATTCGGTTTCTCGCAGGATGCCTCCCAGACGCAAGGTGGCACCAGTGCCAACTTGGTCTGGTTTGAGAGTGCTAAGTGGGTCCTGAAAACTGACACCCAGAACAGTGGCTTCTGAGTTTTGTTTCCCAGGGAAAAAGCCTGTAGAATGTTTAGGGTCCTGCGGCCTTAAATTGCCGGGTGCCTCCTGGAATTCAGCCTCTCGCAGGATGCCTCCCAGACGCAAAGTGGCACCAGTTCCAACTTGGTCTGGTTTAAGAGTGCCAAGTGGGTCCTGAAAACACACACCCAGAACAGTGGCTTCTGAGTTTTGTTTCCCAGGGAAAAAGCCTGTACAATGGTTCAGGGTCTTGCGGCCTTAAATTGCCGGGTGCCTCCTGGAATTGCTCCTCTCGCAGGATGCCTCCCAGACGCAAGGTGGCACCAGTTCCAACTTGGTCTGGTTTGAGAGTGCCAATAAAGTTCTGCAAACTGACACCCAGAACAATGGCTTGTGAGTGTTGTTTCCCAGGGAAAAAGCCTGTACAATGGTTCAGGGGTCTGAGGCCTTGAATTGCCGGGTACCTCCTGGAATTCGGTTTCTCGCAGGATCTCTCCCAGACGCAAGGTGGCACCAGTGCCAACTTGGTCTGGTTTGAGAGTGCTAAGTGGGTCCTGCAAACTGACACCCAGAACAGTGGCTTCTGAGTTTTGTTTCCCAGGGAAAACCTGTACAATTATCCAGGGTTCTGATCCTTTAAATTGCCGGGTGCCTCCTGGAATTCGGCCTCTCGCAGGATGCCTCCCAGACGCAAGGTGGCACCAGTTCCAACTTGGTCTGGTTTGAGAGTGCCAAGTGGCTTCTGCAAACTGGCACCCAGAACAGTGGCTTGTGAGTTTTCTTTCCCAGGGAAAAAACCTGTACAGCAGTTCAGGGGCCTGCGGCCTTAAATTGCCGCGTGCCTCCTGGAATTCGGCCTCTCGCAGGATGCCTCCCAGATGCAAGGTGGCACCAGTTCCAACTTGGTCTGGTTCGAGAGTGCCAAGTGTGTCCTGCATACTGACACCCAGAACAGTGGCTTCTAAGTTTTGTTTCCCAGGGAAAAAGCCTGTACAATGGTTCAGGGTCCTGCGGCCTTAAATTGCCGGGTGCCTCCTGGAATTGCTCCTCTCGCAGGATGCCTCCCAGACGCAAGGTGGCACCAGTTCTAACTTGGTCTGGTTTGAGAGTGCCAATAAAGTTCTGAAAACTGACACCCAGAACAATGGCTTGTGAGTTTTGTTTCCCAGGGAAAAAGCCTGTACAATGGTTCAGGGGCCTGAGGCCTTAAATTGCCGGGTGCCTCCTGGAATTCGGTTTCTCGCAGGATGCCTCCCAGACGAAAGGTGGCACCAGTTCCAACTTGGTCTGGTACGAGAGTGCCAAGTATGTCCTGCAAACTGACACCCAGAACAGTGGCTTCTGAGTTTTGTTTCCCAGGGAAAAAGCCTGGACAATGGTTCAGGAGCCTGCGGCCTTAAATTGCCGGGTGCCTCCTGGAATTGCACCTCTCGCAGGATGCATCCGAGACGCAAGGTGGCACCAGGGCCGACTTGGTCTGGTTTGAGAGTGCCAAGTGGGTCCTGAAAACTGACACCCCGAACAGTGGCTTGTGAGTGTTGTTTCCCAGGGAAAACGCCTATACAATGGTTCAGGTGCCTGAGGCCTTAAATTGCCAGGTGCCTCCTGGAATTCGGTTTCTCGCAGGATGCCTCCCAGACGCAAGGTGGCACCAGTGCCAACTTGGTCTGGTTTGAGAGTGTTAAGTGGGTCCTGAAAACTGACACCCAGAACAGTGGCTTCTGAGTTTTGTTTCCCAGGGAAAACCTGTACAATTTTTCAAAGGCCTGAGGCCTTAAATTGCCGGGTGCCTCCTGGAATTCGGCCTCTCGCAGGATGCCTCCCAGACGCAAAGTGGCACCAGTTCCAACTTGGTCTGGTTTAAGAGTGCCAAGTGGGTCCTGAAAACACACACCCAGAACAGTGGCTTCTGAGTTTTGTTTCCCAGGGAAAAAGCCTGTACAATGGTTCAGAGTCTTGCGGCCTTAAATTGCCGGGTGCCTCCTGGAATTGCTCCTCTCGCAGGATGCCTCCCAGACGCAAGGTGGCACCAGTTCCAACTTGGTCTGGTTTGAGAGTGCCAATAAAGTTCTGAAAACTGACACCCAGAACAATGGCTTGTGAGTGTTGTTTCCCAGGGAAAAAGCCTGTACAATGGTTCAGGGGTCTGAGGCCTTGAATTGCCGGGTGCCTCCTGGAATTCGGTTTCTCGCAGGATCTCTCCCAGACGCAAGGTGGCACCAGTTCCAACTTGGTCTGATTTGAGAGTGCTAAGTGGGTCCTGCAAACTGACACCCAGAACAGTGGCTTCTGAGTTTTGTTTCCCAGGGAAAACCTGTACAATTGTCCAGGGTTCTGATCCTTTAAATTGCCGGGTGCCTCCTGGAATTCGGCCTCTCGCAGGATGCCTCCCAGACGCAAGGTGGCACCAGTTCCAACTTGGTCTGGTTCGGGAGTGCCAAGTGTGTCCTGCAAACTGACACCCAGAACAGTGGCTTGTGAGTTTTGTTTCCCAGGGAAAAAGCCTGTACAATTGTTCAGGGGCCTGAGGCCTTAAATTGCCGAGTGCCTCCTGGAATTCGGCCTCTCGCAGGATGCCTCCCAGATGCAAGGTGGCACCAGTTCCAACTTAGTCTGGTTTGAGAGTGCCAAGTGGGTCCTGAAAACTGACACCCAGAACAGTGGCTTGTGAGTTTTGTTTCCCAGGGAAAAAGCCTGTACAATTGTTCAGGGGCCTGAGGCCTTAAATTGCCGAGTGCCTCCTGGAATTCGGCCTCTCGCAGGATGCCTCCCAGACGCAAGGTGGCACCAGTTCCAACTTGGTCTGGTTTGAGAGTGCCAAGTGGCTCCTGCAAACTGGCACCCAGAACAGTGGCTTGTGAGTTTTCTTTCCCAGGGAAAAAACCTGTACAGCAGTTCAGGGGACTACGGCCTTAAATTGCCGGGTGCCTCCTGGAATTCGGCCTCTCGCAGGATGTCTTCGAGACGCAAGGTGGCACCAGTGCAAACTTGGTCTGGTTTGAAAGTGCCAAGTGGGTCCTGAAAACTGACACCCAGAACAGTGGCTTGTGAGTTTTGTTTCCCAGGGAAAAAGCCTGTATAATGGTTCAGGGTCCTGCGGCCTTAAATTGCCGGGTGCCTCCTGGAATTCGGTTTCTCGCAGGATGCCTTCCAGACGAAAGGTGGCACCAGTTCCAACTTGGTCTGGTTCGAGAGTGCCAAGTGTGTCCTGCATACTGACACCCAGAACAGTGGCTTCTAAGTTTTTTTTCCCAGGGAAAAAGCCTGTACAATGGTTCAGGGTCTTGCGGCCTTAAATTGCCGGGTGCCTCCTGGAATTGCTCCTCTCGCAGGATTCCTCCCAGACGCAAGGTGGCACCAGTTCCAACTTGGTCGGGTTTGAGAGTGCCAATAAAGTTCTGAAAACTGACACCCAGAACAATGGCTTGTGAGTGTTGTTTCCCAGGGTAAAAGCCTGTACAATGGTTCAGGGGCCTGAGGCCTTGAATTGCCGGGTGCCTCCTGGAATTCGGTTTCTCGCAGGATCTCCCTTCCAGACGCAAGGTGGCACCAGTGCCAACTTGGTCTGGTTTGAGAGTGCTAAGTGGGTCCTGCAAACTGACACCCAGAACAGTGGCTTCTGAGTTTTGTTTCCCAGGGAAAACCTGTACAATTGTCCAGGGTTCTGATCCTTTAAATTGCCGGGTGCCTCCTGGAATTCGGCCTCTCGCAGGATGCCTCCCAGACGCAAGGTGGCACCAGTTCCAACTTGGTCTGGTTCGAGAGTGCCAAGTGTGTCCTGCAAACTGACACCCAGAACAGTGGCTTGTGAGTTTTGTTTCCCAGGGAAAAAGCCTGTACAATTGTTCAGGGGCCTGAGGCCTTAAATTGCCGAGTGCCTCCTGGAATTCGGCCTCTCGCAGGATGCCTCCCAGATGCAAGGTGGCACCAGTTCCAACTTAGTCTGGTTTGAGAGTGCAAAGTGGGTCCTGAAAACTGACACCCAGAACAGTGGCTTGTGAGTTTTGTTTCCCAGGGAAAAAGCCTGTACAATTGTTCAGGGGCCTGCGGCCTTAAATTGCCGAGTGCCTCCTGGAATTGGGGCTCTCGCAGGATGCCTCCCAGACGCAAGGTGGCACCAGTTCCAACTTGGTCTGGTTTGAGAGTGCCAAGTGGCTCCTGCAAACTGGCACCCAGAACAGTGGCTTGTGAGTTTTCTTTCCCAGGGAAAAATCCTGTACAGCAGTTCAGGGGCCTACGGCCTTAAATTGCCGGGTGCCTCCTGGAATTCGGCCTCTCGCAGGATGTCTTCGAGACGCAAGGTGGCACCAGTGCAAACTTGGTCTGGTTTGAGAGTGCCAAGTGGGTCCTGAAAACTGACACCCAGAACAGTGGCTTGTGAGTTTTGTTTCCCAGGGAAAAAGCCTGTATAATGGTTCAGGGTCCTGCGGCCTTAAATTGCCGGGTGCCTCCTGGAATTCGGTTTCTCGCAGGATGCCTCCCAGACGAAAGGTGGCACCAGTTCCAACTTGTTCTGGTTCGAGAGTGCCAAGTATGTCCTGCAAACTGACACCCAGAACAGTGGCTTCTGAGTTTTGTTTCCCAGGGAAAAAGCCTGGACAATGGTTCAGGAGCCTGCGGCCTTAAATTGCCGGGTGCCTCCTGGAATTGCACCTCTCGCAGGATGCCTCCCAGACGCAAGGTGGCACCAGTGCCAACTTGGTCTGGTTTGAGAGTGTTAAGTGGGTCCTGAAAACTGACACCCAGAACAGTGGCTTCTGAGTTTTGTTTCCCAGGGAAAACCTGTAGAATTTTTCAAAGGCCTGAGGCCTTAAATTGCCGGGTGCCTCCTGGAATTCGGCCTCTCGCAGGATGCCTCCCAGACGCAAGGTGGCACCAGTTCCAACTTGGTCTGGTTCGAGAGTGCCAAGTGTGTCCTGCATACTGACACCCAGAACAGTGGCTTCTAAGTTTTGTTTCCCAGGGAAAAAGCCTGTACAATGGTTCAGGGTCTTGCGGCCTTAAATTGCCGGGTGCCTCCTGGAATTGCTCCTCTCGCAGGATGCCTCCCAGACGCAAGGTGGCACCAGTTCCAACTTGGTCGGGTTTGAGAGTGCCAATAAAGTTCTGAAAACTGACACCCAGAACAATGGCTTGTGAGTGTTGTTTCCCAGGGAAAAAGCCTGTACAATGGTTCAGGGGCCTGAGGCCTTGAATTGCCGGGTGCCTCCTAGAATTCGGTTTCTCGCAGGATCTCTCCCAGACGCAAGGTGGCACCAGTGCCAACTTGGTCTGGTTTGAGAGTGCTAAGTGGGTCCTGAAAACTGACACCCAGAACAGTGGCTTCTGAGTTTTGTTTCCCAGGGAAAACCTGTACAATTGTCAAGGGTTCTGATCCTTTAAATTGCCGGGTGCCTCCTGGAATTCGGCCTCTCGCAGGATGCCTCCCAGACGCAAGGTGGCACCAGTTCCAACTTGGTCTGGTTCGAGAGTGCCAAGTGTGTCCTGCAAACTGACACCCAGAACAGTGGCTTGTGAGTTTTGTTTCCCAGGGAAAAAGCCTGTACAATGGTTCAGGGTCCTGCGGCCTTAAATTGCCGGGTGCCTCCTGGAATTCGGCCTCTCGCAGGATGCCTCCCAGATGCAAGGTGGCACCAGTTCCAACTTGGTCTGGTTTGAGAGTGCCAAGTGGGTCCTGAAAACTGACACCCAGAACAGTGGCTTGTGAGTTTTGTTTCCCAGGGAAAAAGCCTGTACAATTGTTCAGGGGCCTGAGGCCTTAAATTGCCGAGTGCCTCCTGGAATTCGGGCTCTCGCAGGATGCTTCCCAGACGCAAGGTGGCACCAGTTCCAACTTGGTCTGGTTTGAGAGTGCCAAGTGGCTCCTGCAAACTGGCACCGAGAACAGTGGCTTGTGAGTTTTCTTTCCCAGGGAAAAAACCTGTACAGCAGTTCAGGGGCCTGCGGCCTTAAATTGCCGGGTGCCTCCTGGAATTCGGCCTCTCGCAGGATGTCTCCCAGACACAAGGTGGCACCAGTGCAAACTTGGTCTGGTTTGAGAGTGCCAAGTGGGTCCTGAAAACTGACACCCAGAACAGTGGCTTGTGAGTTTTGTTTCCCAGGGAAAAAGCCTGTACAATGGTTCAGGGTCCTGCGGCCTTAAATTGCCGGGTGCCTCCTGGAATTGCACCTCTCGCAGGATGCATCCGAGAAGCAAGGTGGCACCAGGGCCGACTTGGTCTGGTTTGAGAGTGCCAAGTGGGTCCTGAAATCTGACACCCAGAACAGTGGCTTGTGAGTGTTTTTTCCCAGGGAAGACGCCTATACAATGGTTCAGTGGCCTGAGGCCTTAAATTGCCGGGTGCCTCCTGGAATTCGGTTTCTCGCAGGATGCCTCCCAGACGCAAGGTGGCACCAGTGCCAACTTGGTCTGGTTTGAGAGTGTTAAGTTGGTCCTGAAAACTGACACCCAGAACAGTGGCTTCTGAGTTTTGTTTCCCAGGGAAAACCTGTACAATTTTTCAAAGGCCTGAGGCCTTAAATTGCCGGGTGCCTCCTGGAATTCGGCCTCTCGCAGGATGCCTCCCAGACGCAAGGTGGCACCAGTTCCAACTTGGTCTGGTTTAAGAGTGCCAAGTGTGTCCTGCATATTGACACCCAGAACAGTGGCTTCTAAGTTTTGTTTCCCAGGGAAAAAGCCTGTAGAATGGTTCAGGGTCCTGCGGCCTTAAATTGCCGGGTGCCTCCTGGAATTCAGCCTCTCGCAGGATGCCTCCCAGACGCAAAGTGGCACCAGTTCCAACTTCGTCTGGTTCGAGAGTGCCAAGTGTGTCCTGCAAACTGACACCCAGAACAATGGCTTGTGAGTGTTGTTTCCCAGGGAAAAAGCCTGTACAATGGTTCAGGGGCCTGAGGCCTTGAATTGCCGGGTGCCTCCTGGAATTCGGTTTCTCGCAGGATCTCTCCCAGACGCAAGGTGGCACCAGTGCCAACTTGGTCTGGTTTGAGAGTGCTAAGTGGGTCCTGCAAACTGACACCCAGAACAGTGGCTTCTGAGTTTTGTTTCCCAGGGAAAACCTGTACAATTGTCCAGGGTTCTGATCCTTTAAATTGCCGGGTGCCTCCTGGAATTCGGCCTCTCGCAGGATGCCTCCCAGACGCAAGGTGGCACCAGTTCCAACTTCGTCTGGTTCGAGAGTGCCAAGTGTGTCCTGCAAACTGACACCCAGAACAGTGGCTTGTGAGTTTTGTTTCCCAGGGAAAAAGCCTGGACAATGGTTCAGGGTCCTGCGGCCTTAAATTGCCGGGTGCCTCCTGGAATAGCACCTCTCGCAGAATGCCTCCCAGATGCAAGGTGGCACCAGTTCCAACTTGGTCTGGTTTGAGAGTGCCAAGTGGCTCCTGCAAACTGGCACCCAGAACAGTGGCTTGTGAGTTTTCTTTCCCAGGGAAAAAACCTGTACAGCAGTTCAGGGGCCTGCGGCCTTAAATTGCCGCGTGCCTCCTGGAATTCGGCCTCTCGCAGAATGTCTTCGAGACGCAAGGTGGCACCAGTGCAAACTTGTTCTGGTTTGAGAGTGCCAAGTGGGTCCTGAAAACTGACACCCAGAACTGTGGCTTGTGAGTTTTGTTTCCCAGGGAAAAAGCCTGTACAATGGTTCAGGGTGCTGCGGCCTTAAATTGCCGGGTGCCTCCTGGAATTGCTCCTCTCGCAGGATGCCTCCCAGACGCAAGGTGGCACCAGTTCTAACTTGGTCTGGTTTGAGAGTGCCAATAAAGTTCTGAAAACTGACACCCAGAACAATGGTTTGTGAGTTTTGTTTCCCAGGGAAAAAGCCTGTAGAATGGTTCAGGGTCCTGCGGCCTTAAATTGCCGGGTGCCTCCTGGAATTCAGCCTCTCGCAGGATGCCTCCCAGACGCAAGGTGGCACCAGTTCTAACTTGGTCTGGTTTGAGAGTGCCAATAAAGTTCTGAAAACTGACACCCAGAACAATGGCTTGTGAGTTTTGTTTCCCAGGGAAAAAGCCTGTACAATGGTTCAGGGGCCTGAGGCCTTAAATTGCCGGGTGCCTCCTGGAATTCGGTTTCTCGCAGGATTCCTCCCAGACGAAAGGTGGCACCAGTTCCAACTTGGTCTGGTTCGAGAGTGCCAAGTATGTCCTGCAAACTGACACCCAGAACAGTGGCTTCTGAGTTTTGTTTCCCAGGGAAAAAGCCTGGACAATGGTTCAGGAGCCTGCGGCCTTAAATTGCCGGGTGCCTCCTGGAATTGCACCTCTCGCAGGATGCATCCGAGACGCAAGGCGGCACCAGGGCCGACTTGGTCTGGTTTGAGAGTGCCAAGTGGGTCCTGAAAACTGACACCCAGAACAGTGGCTTGTGAGTGTTGTTTCCCAGGGAAAACGCCTATACAATGGTTCAGGGGCCTGAGGCCTTAAAGTGCCGGGTGCCTCCTGGAATTCGGTTTCTCGCAGGATGCCTCCCAGACGCAAGGTGGCACCAGTGCCAACTTGGTCTGGTTTGAGAGTGTTAAGTGGGTCCTGAAAACTGACACCCAGAACAGTGGCTTCTGAGTTTTGTTTCCCAGGGAAAACCTGTAAAATTTTTCAAAGGCCTGAGGCCTTAAATTGCCGGGTGCCTCCTGGAATTCGGCCTCTCGCAGGATGCCTCCCAGACGCAAGGTGGCACCAGTTCCAACTTGGTCTGGTTCGAGAGTGCCAAGTGTGTCCTGCATATTGACACCCAGAACAGTGGCTTCTAAGTTTTGTTTCCCAGGGAAAAAGCCTGTAGAATGGTTCAGGGTCCTGCGGCCTTAAATTGCCGGGTGCCTCCTGGAATTCAGCCTCTCGCAGGATGCCTCCCAGACGCAAGGTGGCACCAGTTCCAACTTCGTCTGGTTCGAGAGTGCCAAGTGTGTCCTGCAAACTGACACCCAGAACAATGGCTTGTGAGTGTTGTGTCCCAGGGAAAAAGCCTGTACAATGGTTCAGGGGCCTGAGGCCTTGAATTGCCGGGTGCCTCCTGGAATTCGGTTTCTCGCAGGATCTCTCCCAGACGCAAGGTGGCACCAGTGCCAACTTGGTCTGGTTTGAGAGTGCTAAGTGGGTCCTGCAAACTGACACCCAGAACAGTGGCTTCTGAGTTTTGTTTCCCAGGGAAAACCTGTACAATTGTCCAGGGTTCTGATCCTTTAAATTGCCGGGTGCCTCCTGGAATTCGGCCTCTCGCAGGATGCCTCCCAGACGCAAGGTGGCACCAGTTCCAACTTCGTCTGGTTCGAGAGTGCCAAGTGGGTCCTGCATACTGACACCCAGAACAGTGGCTTGTGAGTTTTGTTTCCCATGGAAAAAGCCTGTACAATGGTTCAGGGTCCTGCGGCCTTAAATTGTCGGGTGCCTCCTGGAATTCAGCCTCTCGCAGGATGCCTCCCAGACGCAAAGTGGCACCAGTTCCAACTTGGTCTGGTTTAAGAGTGCCAAGTGGGTCCTGAAAACACACACCCAGAACAGTGGCTTCTGAGTTTTGTTTCCCAGGGAAAAAGCCTGTACAATGGTTCAGGGTCTTGCGGCCTTAAATTGCCGGGTGCCTCCTGGAATTGCTCCTCTCGCAGGATGCCTCCCAGACGCAAGGTGGCACCAGTTCCAACTTGGTCTGGTTTGAGAGTGCCAATAAAGTTCTGAAAACTGACACACAGAACAATGGCTTGTGAGTGTTGTTTCCCAGGGAAAAAGCCTGTACAATGGTTCAGGGGTCTGAGGCCTTGAATTGCCGGGTGCCTCCTGGAATTCGGTTTCTCGCAGGATCTCTCCCAGACGCCAGGTGGCACCAGTTCCAACTTGGTCTGGTTTGAGAGTGCTAAGTGGGTCCTGCAAACTGACACCCAGAACAGTGGCTTCTGAGTTTTGTTTCCCAGGGAAAACCTGTACAATTGTCCAGGGTTCTGATCCTTTAAATTGCCAGGTGCCTCCTGGAATTCGGCCTCTCGCAGGATGCCTCCCAGACGCAAGGTGGCACCAGTTCCAACTTCGTCTGGTTCGAGAGTGCCAAGTGTGTCCTGCAAACTGACACCCAGAACAGTGGCTTGTGAGTTTTGTTTCCCAGGGAAAAAGCCTGTACAATTGTTCAGGGGCCTGAGGCCTTAAATTGCCGAGTGCCTCCTGGAATTCGGCCTCTCGCAGGATGCCTCCCAGACGCAAAGTGGCACCAGTTCCAACTTGGTCTGGTTTAAGAGTGCCAAGTGGGTCCTGAAAACACACACCCAGAACAGTGGCGTCTGAGTTTTGTTTCCCAGGGAAAAAGCCTGTACAATTGTTCAGGGGCCTGAGGCCTTAAATTGCCGAGTGCCTCCTGGAATTCGGGCTCTCGCAGGATGCCTCCCAGACGCAAGGTGGCACCAGTTCCAACTTGGTCTGGTTTGAGAGTGCCAAGTGGCTCCTGCAAACTGGCACCCAGAACAGTGGCTTCTGAGTTTTGTTTCCCAGGGAAAAAACCTGTACAGCAGTTCAGGGGCCTACGGCCTTAAATTGCCGGGTGCCTCCTGGAATTCGGCCTCTCGCAGGATGTCTTCGAGACGCAAGGTGGCACCAGTGCAAACTTGGTCTGGTTTGAAAGTGCCAAGTGGGTCCTGAAAACTGACACCCAGAACAGTGGCTTGTGAGTTTTGTTTCCCAGGGAAAAAGCCTGTATAATGGTTCAGGGTCCTGCGGCCTTAAATTGCCGGGTGCCTCCTGGAATTCGGTTTCTCGCAGGATGCCTCCCAGACGCAAGGTGGCACCAGTTCCAACTTCGTCTGGTTCGAGAGTGCCAAGTGTGTCCTGCAAACTGACACCCAGAACAGTGGCTTGTGAGTTTTGTTTCCCAGGGAAAAAGCCTGGACAATGGTTCAGGGTCCGGCGGCCTTAAATTGCCGGGTGCCTCCTGGAATTCGGCCTCTCGCAGGATGCCTCCCAGATGCAAGGTGGCACCAGTTCCAACTTGGTCTGGTTTGAGAGTGCCAAGTGGCTCCTGCAAACTGGCACCCAGAACAGTGGCTTGTGAGTTTTCTTTCCCAGGGAAAAAACCTGTACAGCAGTTCAGGGGCCTGCGGCCTTAAATTGCCGCGTGCCTCCTGGAATTCGGCCTCTCGCAGGATGTCTTCGAGACGCAAGGTGGCACCAGTGCAAACTTGTTCTGGTTTGAGAGTGCCAAGTGGGTCCTGAAAACTGACACCCAGAACTGTGGCTTGTGAGTTTTGTTTCCCAGGGAAAAAGCCTGTACAATGGTTCAGGGTGCTGCGGCCTTAAATTGCCGGGTGCCTCCTGGAATTGCTCCTCTCGCAGGATGCCTCCCAGACGCAAGGTGGCACCAGTTCTAACTTGGTCTGGTTTGAGAGTGCCAATAAAGTTCTGAAAACTGACACCCAGAACAATGGCTTGTGAGTTTTGTTTCCCAGGGAAAAAGCCTGTACAATGGTTCAGGGGCCTGAGGCCTTAAATTGCCGGGTGCCTCCTGGAATTCGGTTTCTCGCAGGATTCCTCCCAGACGAAAGGTGGCACCAGTTCCAACTTGGTCTGGTTCGAGAGTGCCAAGTATGTCCTGCAAACTGACACCCAGAACAGTGGCTTCTGAGTTTTGTTTCCCAGGGAAAAAGCCTGGACAATGGTTCAGGAGCCTGCGGCCTTAAATTGCCGGGTGCCTCCTGGAATTGCACCTCTCGCAGGATGCATCTGAGACGCAAGGCGGCACCAGGGCCGACTTGGTCTGGTTTGAGAGTGCCAAGTGGGTCCTGAAAACTGACACCCAGAACAGTGGCTTGTGAGTGTTGTTTCCCAGGGAAAAAGCCTATACAATGGTTCAGGGGCCTGAGGCCTTAAAGTGCCGGGTGCCTCCTGGAATTCGGTTTCTCGCAGGATGCCTCCCAGACGCAAGGTGGCACCAGTGCCAACTTGGTCTGGTTTGAGAGTGTTAAGTGGGTCCTGAAAACTGACACCCAGAACAGTGGCTTCTGAGTTTTGTTTCCCAGGGAAAACCTGTACAATTTTTCAAAGGCCTGAGGCCTTAAATTGCCGGGTGCCTCCTGGAATTCGGCCTCTCGCAGGATGCCTCCCAGACGCAAGGTGGCACCAGTTCCAACTTGGTCTGGTTCGAGAGTGCCAAGTGTGTCCTGCATATTGACACCCAGAACAGTGGCTTCTAAGTTTTGTTTCCCAGGGAAAAAGCCTGTAGAATGGTTCAGGGTCCTGCGGCCTTAAATTGCCGGGTGCCTCCTGGAATTCAGCCTCTTGCAGGATGCCTCCCAGACGCAAAGTGGCACCAGTTCCAACTTCGTCTGGTTCGAGAGTGCCAAGTGTGTCCTGCAAACTGACACCCAGAACAATGGCTTGTGAGTGTTGTGTCCCAGGGAAAAAGCCTGTACAATGGTTCAGGGGCCTGAGGCCTTGAATTGCCGGGTGCCTCCTGGAATTCGGTTTCTCGCAGGATCTCTCCCAGACGCAAGGTGGCACCAGTGCCAACTTGGTCTGGTTTGAGAGTGCTAAGTGGGTCCTGCAAACTGACACCCAGAACAGTGGCTTCTGAGTTTTGTTTCCCAGGGAAAACCTGTACAATTGTCCAGGGTTCTGATCCTTTAAATTGCCGGGTGCCTCCTGGAATTCGGCCTCTCGCAGGATGCCTCCCAGACGCAAGGTGGCACCAGTTCCAACTTGGTCTGGTTCGAGAGTGCCAAGTGGGTCCTGCAAACTGACACCCAGAACAGTGGCTTGTGAGTTTTGTTTCCCATGGAAAAAGCCTGTACAATGGTTCAGGGTCCTGCGGCCTTAAATTGTCGGGTGCCTCCTGGAATTCAGCCTCTCGCAGGATGCCTCCCAGACGCAAAGTGGCACCAGTTCCAACTTGGTCTGGTTTAAGAGTGCCAAGTGGGTCCTGAAAACACACACCCAGAACAGTGGCTTCTGAGTTTTGTTTCCCAGGGAAAAAGCCTGTACAATGGTTCAGGGTCTTGCGGCCTTAAATTGCCGGGTGCCTCCTGGAATTGCTCCTCTCGCAGGATGCCTCCCAGACGCAAGGTGGCACCAGTTCCAACTTGGTCTGGTTTGAGAGTGCTAAGTGGGTCCTGCAAACTGACACCCAGAACAGTGGCTTCTGAGTTTTGTTTCCCAGGGAAAACCTGTACAATTGTCCAGGGTTCTGATCCTTTAAATTGCCAGGTGCCTCCTGGAATTCGGCCTCTCGCAGGATGCCTCCCAGACGCAAGGTGGCACCAGTTCCAACTTCGTCTGGTTCGAGAGTGCCAAGTGTGTCCTGCAAACTGACACCCAGAACAGTGGCTTGTGAGTTTTGTTTCCCAGGGAAAAAGCCTGTACAATTGTTCAGGGGCCTGAGGCCTTAAATTGCCGAGTGCCTCCTGGAATTCGGCCTCTCGCAGGATGCCTCCCAGACGCAAAGTGGCACCAGTTCCAACTTGGTCTGGTTTAAGAGTGCCAAGTGGGTCCTGAAAACACACACCCAGAACAGTGGCGTCTGAGTTTTGTTTCCCAGGGAAAAAGCCTGTACAATTGTTCAGGGGCCTGAGGCCTTAAATTGCCGAGTGCCTCCTGGAATTCGGGCTCTCGCAGGATGCCTCCCAGACGCAAGGTGGCACCAGTTCCAACTTGGTCTGGTTTGAGAGTGCCAAGTGGCTCCTGCAAACTGGCACCCAGAACAGTGGCTTCTGAGTTTTGTTTCCCAGGGAAAAAACCTGTACAGCAGTTCAGGGGCCTACGGCCTTAAATTGCCGGGTGCCTCCTGGAATTCGGCCTCTCGCAGGATGTCTTCGAGACGCAAGGTGGCACCAGTGCAAACTTGGTCTGGTTTGAAAGTGCCAAGTGGGTCCTGAAAACTGACACCCAGAACAGTGGCTTGTGAGTTTTGTTTCCCAGGGAAAAAGCCTGTATAATGGTTCAGGGTCCTGCGGCCTTAAATTGCCGGGTGCCTCCTGGAATTCGGTTTCTCGCAGGATGCCTCCCAGACGCAAGGTGGCACCAGTTCCAACTTCGTCTGGTTCGAGAGTGCCAAGTGTGTCCTGCAAACTGACACCCAGAACAGTGGCTTGTGAGTTTTGTTTCCCAGGGAAAAAGCCTGGACAATGGTTCAGGGTCCGGCGGCCTTAAATTGCCGGGTGCCTCCTGGAATTCGGCCTCTCGCAGGATGCCTCCCAGATGCAAGGTGGCACCAGTTCCAACTTGGTCTGGTTTGAGAGTGCCAAGTGGCTCCTGCAAACTGGCACCCAGAACAGTGGCTTGTGAGTTTTCTTTCCCAGGGAAAAAACCTGTACAGCAGTTCAGGGGCCTGCGGCCTTAAATTGCCGCGTGCCTCCTGGAATTCGGCCTCTCGCAGGATGTCTTCGAGACGCAAGGTGGCACCAGTGCAAACTTGTTCTGGTTTGAGAGTGCCAAGTGGGTCCTGAAAACTGACACCCAGAACTGTGGCTTGTGAGTTTTGTTTCCCAGGGAAAAAGCCTGTACAATGGTTCAGGGTGCTGCGGCCTTAAATTGCCGGGTGCCTCCTGGAATTGCTCCTCTCGCAGGATGCCTCCCAGACGCAAGGTGGCACCAGTTCTAACTTGGTCTGGTTTGAGAGTGCCAATAAAGTTCTGAAAACTGACACCCAGAACAATGGCTTGTGAGTTTTGTTTCCCAGGGAAAAAGCCTGTACAATGGTTCAGGGGCCTGAGGCCTTAAATTGCCGGGTGCCTCCTGGAATTCGGTTTCTCGCAGGATTCCTCCCAGACGAAAGGTGGCACCAGTTCCAACTTGGTCTGGTTCGAGAGTGCCAAGTATGTCCTGCAAACTGACACCCAGAACAGTGGCTTCTGAGTTTTGTTTCCCAGGGAAAAAGCCTGGACAATGGTTCAGGAGCCTGCGGCCTTAAATTGCCGGGTGCCTCCTGGAATTGCACCTCTCGCAGGATGCATCTGAGACGCAAGGCGGCACCAGGGCCGACTTGGTCTGGTTTGAGAGTGCCAAGTGGGTCCTGAAAACTGACACCCAGAACAGTGGCTTGTGAGTGTTGTTTCCCAGGGAAAAAGCCTATACAATGGTTCAGGGGCCTGAGGCCTTAAAGTGCCGGGTGCCTCCTGGAATTCGGTTTCTCGCAGGATGCCTCCCAGACGCAAGGTGGCACCAGTGCCAACTTGGTCTGGTTTGAGAGTGTTAAGTGGGTCCTGAAAACTGACACCCAGAACAGTGGCTTCTGAGTTTTGTTTCCCAGGGAAAACCTGTACAATTTTTCAAAGGCCTGAGGCCTTAAATTGCCGGGTGCCTCCTGGAATTCGGCCTCTCGCAGGATGCCTCCCAGACGCAAGGTGGCACCAGTTCCAACTTGGTCTGGTTCGAGAGTGCCAAGTGTGTCCTGCATATTGACACCCAGAACAGTGGCTTCTAAGTTTTGTTTCCCAGGGAAAAAGCCTGTAGAATGGTTCAGGGTCCTGCGGCCTTAAATTGCCGGGTGCCTCCTGGAATTCAGCCTCTTGCAGGATGCCTCCCAGACGCAAAGTGGCACCAGTTCCAACTTCGTCTGGTTCGAGAGTGCCAAGTGTGTCCTGCAAACTGACACCCAGAACAATGGCTTGTGAGTGTTGTGTCCCAGGGAAAAAGCCTGTACAATGGTTCAGGGGCCTGAGGCCTTGAATTGCCGGGTGCCTCCTGGAATTCGGTTTCTCGCAGGATCTCTCCCAGACGCAAGGTGGCACCAGTGCCAACTTGGTCTGGTTTGAGAGTGCTAAGTGGGTCCTGCAAACTGACACCCAGAACAGTGGCTTCTGAGTTTTGTTTCCCAGGGAAAACCTGTACAATTGTCCAGGGTTCTGATCCTTTAAATTGCCGGGTGCCTCCTGGAATTCGGCCTCTCGCAGGATGCCTCCCAGACGCAAGGTGGCACCAGTTCCAACTTCGTCTGGTTCGAGAGTGCCAAGTGGGTCCTGCATACTGACACCCAGAACAGTGGCTTGTGAGTTTTGTTTCCCATGGAAAAAGCCTGTACAATGGTTCAGGGTCCTGCGGCCTTAAATTGTCGGGTGCCTCCTGGAATTCAGCCTCTCGCAGGATGCCTCCCAGACGCAAAGTGGCACCAGTTCCAACTTGGTCTGGTTTAAGAGTGCCAAGTGGGTCCTGAAAACACACACCCAGAACAGTGGCTTCTGAGTTTTGTTTCCCAGGGAAAAAGCCTGTACAATGGTTCAGGGTCTTGCGGCCTTAAATTGCCGGGTGCCTCCTGGAATTGCTCCTCTCGCAGGATGCCTCCCAGACGCAAGGTGGCACCAGTTCCAACTTGGTCTGGTTTGAGAGTGCCAATAAAGTTCTGAAAACTGACACCCAGAACAATGGCTTGTGAGTGTTGTTTCCCAGGGAAAAAGCCTGTACAATGGTTCAGGGGTCTGAGGCCTTGAATTGCCGGGTGCCTCCTGGAATTCGGTTTCTCGCAGGATCTCTCCCAGACGCCAGGTGGCACCAGTTCCAACTTGGTCTGGTTTGAGAGTGCTAAGTGGGTCCTGCAAACTGACACCCAGAACAGTGGCTTCTGAGTTTTGTTTCCCAGGGAAAACCTGTACAATTGTCCAGGGTTCTGATCCTTTAAATTGCCAGGTGCCTCCTGGAATTCGGCCTCTCGCAGGATGCCTCCCAGACGCAAGGTGGCACCAGTTCCAACTTCGTCTGGTTCGAGAGTGCCAAGTGTGTCCTGCAAACTGACACCCAGAACAGTGGCTTGTGAGTTTTGTTTCCCAGGGAAAAAGCCTGTACAATTGTTCAGGGGCCTGAGGCCTTAAATTGCCGAGTGCCTCCTGGAATTCGGCCTCTCGCAGGATGCCTCCCAGACGCAAAGTGGCACCAGTTCCAACTTGGTCTGGTTTAAGAGTGCCAAGTGGGTCCTGAAAACACACACCCAGAACAGTGGCGTCTGAGTTTTGTTTCCCAGGGAAAAAGCCTGTACAATTGTTCAGGGGCCTGAGGCCTTAAATTGCCGAGTGCCTCCTGGAATTCGGCCTCTCGCAGGATGCCTCCCAGACGCAAGGTGGCACCAGTTCCAACTTGGTCTGGTTTGAGAGTGCCAAGTGGCTCCTGCAAACTGGCACCCAGAACAGTGGCTTGTGAGTTTTCTTTCCCAGGGAAAAAACCTGTACAGCAGTTCAGGGGCCTACGGCCTTAAATTGCCGGGTGCCTCCTGGAATTCGGCCTCTCGCAGGATGTCTTCGAGACGCAAGGTGGCACCAGTGCAAACTTGGTCTGGTTTGAAAGTGCCAAGTGGGTCCTGAAAACTGACACCCAGAACAGTGGCTTGTGAGTTTTGTTTCCCAGGGAAAAAGCCTGTATAATGGTTCAGGGTCCTGCGGCCTTAAATTGCCGGGTGCCTCCTGGAATTCGGTTTCTCGCAGGATGCCTCCCAGACGCAAGGTGGCACCAGTTCCAACTTCGTCTGGTTCGAGAGTGCCAAGTGTGTCCTGCAAACTGACACCCAGAACAGTGGCTTGTGAGTTTTGTTTCCCAGGGAAAAAGCCTGGACAATGGTTCAGGGTCCGGCGGCCTTAAATTGCCGGGTGCCTCCTGGAATTCGGCCTCTCGCAGGATGCCTCCCAGATGCAAGGTGGCACCAGTTCCAACTTGGTCTGGTTTGAGAGTGCCAAGTGGCTCCTGCAAACTGGCACCCAGAACAGTGGCTTGTGAGTTTTCTTTCCCAGGGAAAAAACCTGTACAGCAGTTCAGGGGCCTGCGGCCTTAAATTGCCGCGTGCCTCCTGGAATTCGGCCTCTCGCAGGATGTCTTCGAGACGCAAGGTGGCACCAGTGCAAACTTGTTCTGGTTTGAGAGTGCCAAGTGGGTCCTGAAAACTGACACCCAGAACTGTGGCTTGTGAGTTTTGTTTCCCAGGGAAAAAGCCTGTACAATGGTTCAGGGTGCTGCGGCCTTAAATTGCCGGGTGCCTCCTGGAATTGCTCCTCTCGCAGGATGCCTCCCAGACGCAAGGTGGCACCAGTTCTAACTTGGTCTGGTTTGAGAGTGCCAATAAAGTTCTGAAAACTGACACCCAGAACAATGGCTTGTGAGTTTTGTTTCCCAGGGAAAAAGCCTGTACAATGGTTCAGGGGCCTGAGGCCTTAAATTGCCGGGTGCCTCCTGGAATTCGGTTTCTCGCAGGATTCCTCCCAGACGAAAGGTGGCACCAGTTCCAACTTGGTCTGGTTCGAGAGTGCCAAGTATGTCCTGCAAACTGACACCCAGAACAGTGGCTTCTGAGTTTTGTTTCCCAGGGAAAAAGCCTGGACAATGGTTCAGGAGCCTGCGGCCTTAAATTGCCGGGTGCCTCCTGGAATTGCACCTCTCGCAGGATGCATCCGAGACGCAAGGTGGCACCAGGGCCGACTTGGTCTGGTTTGAGAGTGCCAAGTGGGTCCTGAAAACTGACACCCAGAACAGTGGCTTGTGAGTGTTGTTTCCCAGGGAAAACGCCTATACAATGGTTCAGGGGCCTGAGGCCTTAAATTGCCGGGTGCCTCCTGGAATTCGGTTTCTCGCAGGATGCCTCCCAGACGCAAGGTGGCACCAGTGCCAACTTGGTCTGGTTTGAGAGTGTTAAGTGGGTCCTGAAAACTGACACCCAGAACAGTGGCTTCTGAGTTTTGTTTCCCAGGGAAAACCTGTACAATTTTTCAAAGGCCTGAGGCCTTAAATTGCCAGGTGCCTCCTGGAATTCGGCCTCTCGCAGGATGCCTCCCAGACGCAAGGTGGCACCAGTTCCAACTTGGTCTGGTTCGAGAGTGCCAAGTGTGTCCTGCATATTGACACCCAGAACAGTGGCTTCTAAGTTTTGTTTCCCAGGGAAAAAGCCTGTAGAATGGTTCAGGGTCCTGCGGCCTTAAATTGCCGGGTGCCTCCTGGAATTCAGCCTCTCGCAGGATGCCTCCCAGACGCAAAGTGGCACCAGTTCCAACTTCGTCTGGTTCGAGAGTGCCAAGTGTGTCCTGCAAACTGATACCCAGAACAATGGCTTGTGAGTGTTGTTTCCCAGGGAAAAAGCCTGTACAATGGTTCAGGGGCCTGAGGCCTTGAATTGCCGGGTGCCTCCTGGAATTCGGTTTCTCGCAGGATCTCTCCCAGACGCAAGGTGGCACCAGTGCCAACTTGGTCTGGTTTGAGAGTGCTAAGTGGGTCCTGCAAACTGACACCCAGAACAGTGGCTTCTGAGTTTTGTTTCCCAGGGAAAACCTGTACAATTGTCCAGGGTTCTGATCCTTTAAATTGCCGGGTGCCTCCTGGAATTCGGCCTCTCGCAGGATGCCTCCCAGACGCAAGGTGGCACCAGTTCCAACTTCGTCTGGTTCGAGAGTGCCAAGTGGGTCCTGCATACTGACACCCAGAACAGTGGCTTGTGAGTTTTGTTTCCCATGGAAAAAGCCTGTACAATGGTTCAGGGTCCTGCGGCCTTAAATTGTCGGGTGCCTCCTGGAATTCAGCCTCTCGCAGGATGCCTCCCAGACGCAAAGTGGCACCAGTTCCAACTTGGTCTGGTTTAAGAGTGCCAAGTGGGTCCTGAAAACACACACCCAGAACAGTGGCGTCTGAGTTTTGTTTCCCAGGGAAAAAGCCTGTACAATTGTTCAGGGGCCTGAGGCCTTAAATTGCCGAGTGCCTCCTGGAATTCGGGCTCTCGCAGGATGCCTCCCAGACGCAAGGTGGCACCAGTTCCAACTTGGTCTGGTTTGAGAGTGCCAAGTGGCTCCTGCAAACTGGCACCCAGAACAGTGGCTTGTGAGTTTTCTTTCCCAGGGAAAAAACCTGTACAGCAGTTCAGGGGCCTACGGCCTTAAATTGCCGGGTGCCTCCTGGAATTCGGCCTCTCGCAGGATGTCTTCGAGACGCAAGGTGGCACCAGTGCAAACTTGGTCTGGTTTGAAAGTGCCAAGTGGGTCCTGAAAACTGACACCCAGAACAGTGGCTTGTGAGTTTTGTTTCCCAGGGAAAAAGCCTGTATAATGGTTCAGGGTCCTGCGGCCTTAAATTGCCGGGTGCCTCCTGGAATTCGGTTTCTCGCAGGATGCCTCCCAGACGCAAGGTGGCACCAGTTCCAACTTCGTCTGGTTCGAGAGTGCCAAGTGTGTCCTGCAAACTGACACCCAGAACAGTGGCTTGTGAGTTTTGTTTCCCAGGGAAAAAGCCTGGACAATGGTTCAGGGTCCGGCGGCCTTAAATTGCCGGGTGCCTCCTGGAATTCGGCCTCTCGCAGGATGCCTCCCAGATGCAAGGTGGCACCAGTTCCAACTTGGTCTGGTTTGAGAGTGCCAAGTGGCTCCTGCAAACTGGCACCCAGAACAGTGGCTTGTGAGTTTTCTTTCCCAGGGAAAAAACCTGTACAGCAGTTCAGGGGCCTGCGGCCTTAAATTGCCGCGTGCCTCCTGGAATTCGGCCTCTCGCAGGATGTCTTCGAGACGCAAGGTGGCACCAGTGCAAACTTGTTCTGGTTTGAGAGTGCCAAGTGGGTCCTGAAAACTGACACCCAGAACTGTGGCTTGTGAGTTTTGTTTCCCAGGGAAAAAGCCTGTACAATGGTTCAGGGTGCTGCGGCCTTAAATTGCCGGGTGCCTCCTGGAATTGCTCCTCTCGCAGGATGCCTCCCAGACGCAAGGTGGCACCAGTTCTAACTTGGTCTGGTTTGAGAGTGCCAATAAAGTTCTGAAAACTGACACCCAGAACAATGGCTTGTGAGTTTTGTTTCCCAGGGAAAAAGCCTGTACAATGGTTCAGGGGCCTGAGGCCTTAAATTGCCGGGTGCCTCCTGGAATTCGGTTTCTCGCAGGATTCCTCCCAGACGAAAGGTGGCACCAGTTCCAACTTGGTCTGGTTCGAGAGTGCCAAGTATGTCCTGCAAACTGACACCCAGAACAGTGGCTTCTGAGTTTTGTTTCCCAGGGAAAAAGCCTGGACAATGGTTCAGGAGCCTGCGGCCTTAAATTGCCGGGTGCCTCCTGGAATTGCACCTCTCGCAGGATGCATCCGAGACGCAAGGCGGCACCAGGGCCGACTTGGTCTGGTTTGAGAGTGCCAAGTGGGTCCTGAAAACTGACACCCAGAACAGTGGCTTGTGAGTGTTGTTTCCCAGGGAAAACGCCTATACAATGGTTCAGGGGCCTGAGGCCTTAAAGTGCCGGGTGCCTCCTGGAATTGCTCCTCTCGCAGGATGCCTCCCAGACGCAAGGTGGCACCAGTGCCAACTTGGTCTGGTTTGAGAGTGTTAAGTGGGTCCTGAAAACTGACACCCAGAACAGTGGCTTCTGAGTTTTGTTTCCCAGGGAAAACCTGTACAATTTTTCAAAGGCCTGAGGCCTTAAATTGCCGGGTGCCTCCTGGAATTCGGCCTCTCGCAGGATGCCTCCCAGACGCAAGGTGGCACCAGTTCCAACTTGGTCTGGTTCGAGAGTGCCAAGTGTGTCCTGCATATTGACACCCAGAACAGTGGCTTCTAAGTTTTGTTTCCCAGGGAAAAAGCCTGTAGAATGGTTCAGGGTCCTGCGGCCTTAAATTGCCGGGTGCCTCCTGGAATTCAGCCTCTCGCAGGATGCCTCCCAGACGCAAAGTGGCACCAGTTCCAACTTCGTCTGGTTCGAGAGTGCCAAGTGTGTCCTGCAAACTGACACCCAGAACAATGGCTTGTGAGTGTTGTGTCCCAGGGAAAAAGCCTGTACAATGGTTCAGGGGCCTGAGGCCTTGAATTGCCGGGTGCCTCCTGGAATTCGGTTTCTCGCAGGATCTCTCCCAGACGCAAGGTGGCACCAGTGCCAACTTGGTCTGGTTTGAGAGTGCTAAGTGGGTCCTGCAAACTGACACCCAGAACAGTGGCTTCTGAGTTTTGTTTCCCAGGGAAAACCTGTACAATTGTCCAGGGTTCTGATCCTTTAAATTGCCGGGTGCCTCCTGGAATTCGGCCTCTCGCAGGATGCCTCCCAGACGCAAGGTGGCACCAGTTCCAACTTCGTCTGGTTCGAGAGTGCCAAGTGGGTCCTGCATACTGACACCCAGAACAGTGGCTTGTGAGTTTTGTTTCCCATGGAAAAAGCCTGTACAATGGTTCAGGGTCCTGCGGCCTTAAATTGTCGGGTGCCTCCTGGAATTCAGCCTCTCGCAGGATGCCTCCCAGACGCAAAGTGGCACCAGTTCCAACTTGGTCTGGTTTAAGAGTGCCAAGTGGGTCCTGAAAACACACACCCAGAACAGTGGCTTCTGAGTTTTGTTTCCCAGGGAAAAAGCCTGTACAATGGTTCAGGGTGCTGCGGCCTTAAATTGCCGGGTGCCTCCTGGAATTGCTCCTCTCGCAGGATGCCTCCCAGACGCAAGGTGGCACCAGTTCCAACTTGGTCTGGTTTGAGAGTGCCAATAAAGTTCTGAAAACTGACACCCAGAACAATGGCTTGTGAGTGTTGTTTCCCAGGGAAAAAGCCTGTACAATGGTTCAGGGGTCTGAGGCCTTGAATTGCCGGGTGCCTCCTGGAATTCGGTTTCTCGCAGGATCTCTCCCAGACGCCAGGTGGCACCAGTTCCAACTTGGTCTGGTTTGAGAGTGCTAAGTGGGTCCTGCAAACTGACACCCAGAACAGTGGCTTCTGAGTTTTGTTTCCCAGGGAAAACCTGTACAATTGTCCAGGGTTCTGATCCTTTAAATTGCCAGGTGCCTCCTGGAATTCGGCCTCTCGCAGGATGCCTCCCAGACGCAAGGTGGCACCAGTTCCAACTTCGTCTGGTTCGAGAGTGCCAAGTGTGTCCTGCAAACTGACACCCAGAACAGTGGCTTGTGAGTTTTGTTTCCCAGGGAAAAAGCCTGTACAATTGTTCAGGGGCCTGAGGCCTTAAATTGCCGAGTGCCTCCTGGAATTCGGCCTCTCGCAGGATGCCTCCCAGACGCAAAGTGGCACCAGTTCCAACTTGGTCTGGTTTAAGAGTGCCAAGTGGGTCCTGAAAACACACACCCAGAACAGTGGCGTCTGAGTTTTGTTTCCCAGGGAAAAAGCCTGTACAATTGTTCAGGGGCCTGAGGCCTTAAATTGCCGAGTGCCTCCTGGAATTCGGCCTCTCGCAGGATGCCTCCCAGACGCAAGGTGGCACCAGTTCCAACTTGGTCTGGTTTGAGAGTGCCAAGTGGCTCCTGCAAACTGGCACCCAGAACAGTGGCTTGTGAGTTTTCTTTCCCTGGGAAAAAACCTGTACAGCAGTTCAGGGGCCTACGGCCTTAAATTGCCGGGTGCCTCCTGGAATTCGGCCTCTCGCAGGATGTCTTCGAGACGCAAGGTGGCACCAGTGCAAACTTGGTCTGGTTTGAAAGTGCCAAGTGGGTCCTGAAAACTGACACCCAGAACAGTGGCTTGTGAGTTTTGTTTCCCAGGGAAAAAGCCTGTATAATGGTTCAGGGTCCTGCGGCCTTAAATTGCCGGGTGCCTCCTGGAATTCGGTTTCTCGCAGGATGCCTCCCAGACGCAAGGTGGCACCAGTTCCAACTTCGTCTGGTTCGAGAGTGCCAAGTGTGTCCTGCAAACTGACACCCAGAACAGTGGCTTGTGAGTTTTGTTTCCCAGGGAAAAAGCCTGGACAATGGTTCAGGGTCCGGCGGCCTTAAATTGCCGGGTGCCTCCTGGAATTCGGCCTCTCGCAGGATGCCTCCCAGATGCAAGGTGGCACCAGTTCCAACTTGGTCTGGTTTGAGAGTGCCAAGTGGCTCCTGCAAACTGGCACCCAGAACAGTGGCTTGTGAGTTTTCTTTCCCAGGGAAAAAACCTGTACAGCAGTTCAGGGGCCTGCGGCCTTAAATTGCCGCGTGCCTCCTGGAATTCGGCCTCTCGCAGGATGTCTTCGAGACGCAAGGTGGCACCAGTGCAAACTTGTTCTGGTTTGAGAGTGCCAAGTGGGTCCTGAAAACTGACACCCAGAACTGTGGCTTGTGAGTTTTGTTTCCCAGGGAAAAAGCCTGTACAATGGTTCAGGGTGCTGCGGCCTTAAATTGCCGGGTGCCTCCTGGAATTCGGCCTCTCGCAGGATGCCTCCCAGACGCAAGGTGGCACCAGTTCTAACTTGGTCTGGTTTGAGAGTGCCAATAAAGTTCTGAAAACTGACACCCAGAACAATGGCTTGTGAGTTTTGTTTCCCAGGGAAAAAGCCTGTACAATGGTTCAGGGGCCTGAGGCCTTAAATTGCCGGGTGCCTCCTGGAATTCGGTTTCTCGCAGGATTCCTCCCAGACGAAAGGTGGCACCAGTTCCAACTTGGTCTGGTTTGAGAGTGCCAAGTATGTCCTGCAAACTGACACCCAGAACAGTGGCTTCTGAGTTTTGTTTCCCAGGGAAAAAGCCTGGACAATGGTTCAGGAGCCTGCGGCCTTAAATTGCCGGGTGCCTCCTGGAATTGCACCTCTCGCAGGATGCATCCGAGACGCAAGGTGGCACCAGGGCCGACTTGGTCTGGTTTGAGAGTGCCAAGTGGGTCCTGAAAACTGACACCCAGAACAGTGGCTTGTGAGTGTTGTTTCCCAGGGAAAACGCCTATACAATGGTTCAGGGGCCTGAGGCCTTAAATTGCCGGGTGCCTCCTGGAATTCGGTTTCTCGCAGGATGCCTCCCAGACGCAAGGTGGCACCAGTGCCAACTTGGTCTGGTTTGAGAGTGTTAAGTGGGTCCTGAAAACTGACACCCAGAACAGTGGCTTCTGAGTTTTGTTTCCCAGGGAAAACCTGTACAATTTTTCAAAGGCCTGAGGCCTTAAATTGCCAGGTGCCTCCTGGAATTCGGCCTCTCGCAGGATGCCTCCCAGACGCAAGGTGGCACCAGTTCCAACTTGGTCTGGTTCGAGAGTGCCAAGTGTGTCCTGCATATTGACACCCAGAACAGTGGCTTCTAAGTTTTGTTTCCCAGGGAAAAAGCCTGTAGAATGGTTCAGGGTCCTGCGGCCTTAAATTGCCGGGTGCCTCCTGGAATTCAGCCTCTCGCAGGATGCCTCCCAGACGCAAAGTGGCACCAGTTCCAACTTCGTCTGGTTCGAGAGTGCCAAGTGTGTCCTGCAAACTGACACCCAGAACAATGGCTTGTGAGTGTTGTTTCCCAGGGAAAAAGCCTGTACAATGGTTCAGGGGCCTGAGGCCTTGAATTGCCGGGTGCCTCCTGGAATTCGGTTTCTCGCAGGATCTCTCCCAGACGCAAGGTGGCACCAGTGCCAACTTGGTCTGGTTTGAGAGTGCTAAGTGGGTCCTGCAAACTGACACCCAGAACAGTGGCTTCTGAGTTTTGTTTCCCAGGGAAAACCTGTACAATTGTCCAGGGTTCTGATCCTTTAAATTGCCGGGTGCCTCCTGGAATTCGGCCTCTCGCAGGATGCCTCCCAGACGCAAGGTGGCACCAGTTCCAACTTCGTCTGGTTCGAGAGTGCCAAGTGGGTCCTGCATACTGACACCCAGAACAGTGGCTTGTGAGTTTTGTTTCCCATGGAAAAAGCCTGTACAATGGTTCAGGGTCCTGCGGCCTTAAATTGTCGGGTGCCTCCTGGAATTCAGCCTCTCGCAGGATGCCTCCCAGACGCAAAGTGGCACCAGTTCCAACTTGGTCTGGTTTAAGAGTGCCAAGTGGGTCCTGAAAACACACACCCAGAACAGTGGCGTCTGAGTTTTGTTTCCCAGGGAAAAAGCCTGTACAATTGTTCAGGGGCCTGAGGCCTTAAATTGCCGAGTGCCTCCTGGAATTCGGGCTCTCGCAGGATGCCTCCCAGACGCAAGGTGGCACCAGTTCCAACTTGGTCTGGTTTGAGAGTGCCAAGTGGCTCCTGCAAACTGGCACCCAGAACAGTGGCTTGTGAGTTTTCTTTCCCAGGGAAAAAACCTGTACAGCAGTTCAGGGGCCTACGGCCTTAAATTGCCGGGTGCCTCCTGGAATTCGGCCTCTCGCAGGATGTCTTCGAGACGCAAGGTGGCACCAGTGCAAACTTGGTCTGGTTTGAAAGTGCCAAGTGGGTCCTGAAAACTGACACCCAGAACAGTGGCTTGTGAGTTTTGTTTCCCAGGGAAAAAGCCTGTATAATGGTTCAGGGTCCTGCGGCCTTAAATTGCCGGGTGCCTCCTGGAATTCGGTTTCTCGCAGGATGCCTCCCAGACGCAAGGTGGCACCAGTTCCAACTTCGTCTGGTTCGAGAGTGCCAAGTGTGTCCTGCAAACTGACACCCAGAACAGTGGCTTGTGAGTTTTGTTTCCCAGGGAAAAAGCCTGGACAATGGTTCAGGGTCCGGCGGCCTTAAATTGCCGGGTGCCTCCTGGAATTCGGCCTCTCGCAGGATGCCTCCCAGATGCAAGGTGGCACCAGTTCCAACTTGGTCTGGTTTGAGAGTGCCAAGTGGCTCCTGCAAACTGGCACCCAGAACAGTGGCTTGTGAGTTTTCTTTCCCAGGGAAAAAACCTGTACAGCAGTTCAGGGGCCTGCGGCCTTAAATTGCCGCGTGCCTCCTGGAATTCGGCCTCTCGCAGGATGTCTTCGAGACGCAAGGTGGCACCAGTGCAAACTTGTTCTGGTTTGAGAGTGCCAAGTGGGTCCTGAAAACTGACACCCAGAACTGTGGCTTGTGAGTTTTGTTTCCCAGGGAAAAAGCCTGTACAATGGTTCAGGGTGCTGCGGCCTTAAATTGCCGGGTGCCTCCTGGAATTGCTCCTCTCGCAGGATGCCTCCCAGACGCAAGGTGGCACCAGTTCTAACTTGGTCTGGTTTGAGAGTGCCAATAAAGTTCTGAAAACTGACACCCAGAACAATGGCTTGTGAGTTTTGTTTCCCAGGGAAAAAGCCTGTACAATGGTTCAGGGGCCTGAGGCCTTAAATTGCCGGGTGCCTCCTGGAATTCGGGCTCTCGCAGGATTCCTCCCAGACGAAAGGTGGCACCAGTTCCAACTTGGTCTGGTTCGAGAGTGCCAAGTATGTCCTGCAAACTGACACCCAGAACAGTGGCTTCTGAGTTTTGTTTCCCAGGGAAAAAGCCTGGACAATGGTTCAGGAGC
Source organism: Fringilla coelebs (assembly GCF_963513975.1). NCBI lineage: Eukaryota > Metazoa > Chordata > Aves > Passeriformes > Fringillidae > Fringilla > Fringilla coelebs. Next base: position 355,648 of record NW_028167587.1, on the reverse strand, counting down.
CTGCGGCCTTAAATTGCCGGGTGCCTCCTGGAATTGCACCTCTCGCAGGATGCATCCGAGACGCAAGGCGGCACCAGGGCCGACTTGGTCTGGTTTGAGAGTGCCAAGTGGGTCCTGAAAACTGACACCCAGAACAGTGGCTTGTGAGTGTTGTTTCCCAGGGAAAACGCCTATACAATGGTTCAGGGGCCTGAGGCCTTAAAGTGCCGGGTGCCTCCTGGAATTGCTCCTCTCGCAGGATGCCTCCCAGACGCAAGGTGGCACCAGTGCCAACTTGGTCTGGTTTGAGAGTGTTAAGTGGGTCCTGAAAACTGACACCCAGAACAGTGGCTTCTGAGTTTTGTTTCCCAGGGAAAACCTGTACAATTTTTCAAAGGCCTGAGGCCTTAAATTGCCGGGTGCCTCCTGGAATTCGGCCTCTCGCAGGATGCCTCCCAGACGCAAGGTGGCACCAGTTCCAACTTGGTCTGGTTCGAGAGTGCCAAGTGTGTCCTGCATACTGACACCCAGAACAGTGGCTTCTAAGTTTTGTTTCCCAGGGAAAAAGCCTGTAGAATGGTTCAGGGTCCTGCGGCCTTAAATTGCCGGGTGCCTCCTGGAATTCAGCCTCTCGCAGGATGCCTCCCAGACGCAAAGTGGCACCAGTTCCAACTTCGTCTGGTTCGAGAGTGCCAAGTGTGTCCTGCAAACTGACACCCAGAACAATGGCTTGTGAGTGTTGTGTCCCAGGGAAAAAGCCTGTACAATGGTTCAGGGGCCTGAGGCCTTGAATTGCCGGGTGCCTCCTGGAATTCGGTTTCTCGCAGGATGCCTCCCAGACGCAAGGTGGCACCAGTGCCAACTTGGTCTGGTTTGAGAGTGCTAAGTGGGTCCTGCAAACTGACACCCAGAACAGTGGCTTCTGAGTTTTGTTTCCCAGGGAAAACCTGTACAATTGTCCAGGGTTCTGATCCTTTAAATTGCCGGGTGCCTCCTGGAATTCGGCCTCTCGCAGGATGCCTCCCAGACGCAAGGTGGCACCAGTTCCAACTTCGTCTGGTTCGAGAGTGCCAAGTGGGTCCTGCATACTGACACCCAGAACAGTGGCTTGTGAGTTTTGTTTCCCATGGAAAAAGCCTGTACAATGGTTCAGGGTCCTGCGGCCTTAAATTGTCGGGTGCCTCCTGGAATTCAGCCTCTCGCAGGATGCCTCCCAGACGCAAAGTGGCACCAGTTCCAACTTGGTCTGGTTTAAGAGTGCCAAGTGGGTCCTGAAAACACACACCCAGAACAGTGGCTTCTGAGTTTTGTTTCCCAGGGAAAAAGCCTGTACAATGGTTCAGGGTCTTGCGGCCTTAAATTGCCGGGTGCCTCCTGGAATTGCTCCTCTCGCAGGATGCCTCCCAGACGCAAGGTGGCACCAGTTCCAACTTGGTCTGGTTTGAGAGTGCCAATAAAGTTCTGAAAACTGACACCCAGAACAATGGCTTGTGAGTGTTGTTTCCCAGGGAAAAAGCCTGTACAATGGTTCAGGGTGCTGCGGCCTTGAATTGCCGGGTGCCTCCTGGAATTCGGTTTCTCGCAGGATCTCTCCCAGACGCCAGGTGGCACCAGTTCCAACTTGGTCTGGTTTGAGAGTGCTAAGTGGGTCCTGCAAACTGACACCCAGAACAGTGGCTTCTGAGTTTTGTTTCCCAGGGAAAACCTGTACAATTGTCCAGGGTTCTGATCCTTTAAATTGCCAGGTGCCTCCTGGAATTCGGCCTCTCGCAGGATGCCTCCCAGACGCAAGGTGGCACCAGTTCCAACTTCGTCTGGTTCGAGAGTGCCAAGTGTGTCCTGCAAACTGACACCCAGAACAGTGGCTTGTGAGTTTTGTTTCCCAGGGAAAAAGCCTGTACAATTGTTCAGGGGCCTGAGGCCTTAAATTGCCGAGTGCCTCCTGGAATTCGGCCTCTCGCAGGATGCCTCCCAGACGCAAAGTGGCACCAGTTCCAACTTGGTCTGGTTTAAGAGTGCCAAGTGGGTCCTGAAAACACACACCCAGAACAGTGGCGTCTGAGTTTTGTTTCCCAGGGAAAAAGCCTGTACAATTGTTCAGGGGCCTGAGGCCTTAAATTGCCGAGTGCCTCCTGGAATTCGGGCTCTCGCAGGATGCCTCCCAGACGCAAGGTGGCACCAGTTCCAACTTGGTCTGGTTTGAGAGTGCCAAGTGGCTCCTGCAAACTGGCACCCAGAACAGTGGCTTGTGAGTTTTCTTTCCCAGAGAAAAAACCTGTACAGCAGTTCAGGGGCCTACGGCCTTAAATTGCCGGGTGCCTCCTGGAATTCGGCCTCTCGCAGGATGTCTTCGAGACGCAAGGTGGCACCAGTGCAAACTTGGTCTGGTTTGAAAGTGCCAAGTGGGTCCTGAAAACTGACACCCAGAACAGTGGCTTGTGAGTTTTGTTTCCCAGGGAAAAAGCCTGTATAATGGTTCAGGGTCCTGCGGCCTTAAATTGCCGGGTGCCTCCTGGAATTCGGTTTCTCGCAGGATGCCTCCCAGACGCAAGGTGGCACCAGTTCCAACTTCGTCTGGTTCGAGAGTGCCAAGTGTGTCCTGCAAACTGACACCCAGAACAGTGGCTTGTGAGTTTTGTTTCCCAGGGAAAAAGCCTGGACAATGGTTCAGGGTCCGGCGGCCTTAAATTGCCGGGTGCCTCCTGGAATTCGGCCTCTCGCAGGATGCCTCCCAGATGCAAGGTGGCACCAGTTCCAACTTGGTCTGGTTTGAGAGTGCCAAGTGGCTCCTGCAAACTGGCACCCAGAACAGTGGCTTGTGAGTTTTCTTTCCCAGGGAAAAAACCTGTACAGCAGTTCAGGGGCCTGCGGCCTTAAATTGCCGCGTGCCTCCTGGAATTCGGCCTCTCGCAGGATGTCTTCGAGACGCAAGGTGGCACCAGTGCAAACTTGTTCTGGTTTGAGAGTGCCAAGTGGGTCCTGAAAACTGACACCCAGAACTGTGGCTTGTGAGTTTTGTTTCCCAGGGAAAAAGCCTGTACAATGGTTCAGGGTGCTGCGGCCTTAAATTGCCGGGTGCCTCCTGGAATTGCTCCTCTCGCAGGATGCCTCCCAGACGCAAGGTGGCACCAGTTCTAACTTGGTCTGGTTTGAGAGTGCCAATAAAGTTCTGAAAACTGACACCCAGAACAATGGCTTGTGAGTTTTGTTTCCCAGGGAAAAAGCCTGTACAATGGTTCAGGGGCCTGAGGCCTTAAATTGCCGGGTGCCTCCTGGAATTCGGTTTCTCGCAGGATTCCTCCCAGACGAAAGGTGGCACCAGTTCCAACTTGGTCTGGTTTGAGAGTGCCAAGTATGTCCTGCAAACTGACACCCAGAACAGTGGCTTCTGAGTTTTGTTTCCCAGGGAAAAATCCTGGACAATGGTTCAGGAGCCTGCGGCCTTAAATTGCCGGGTGCCTCCTGGAATTGCACCTCTCGCAGGATGCATCCGAGACGCAAGGTGGCGCCTGGGCCAACTTGGTCTGGTTTGAGAGTGCCAAGTGGGTCCTGAAAACTGACACCCAGAACAGTGGCTTGTGAGTGTTGTTTCCCAGGGAAAACGCCTATACAATGGTTCAGGGGCCTGAGGCCTTAAATTGCCGGGTGCCTCCTGGAATTCGGTTTCTCGCAGGATGCCTCCCAGACGCAAGGTGGCACCAGTGCCAACTTGGTCTGGTTTGAGAGTGTTAAGTGGGTCCTGAAAACTGACACCCAGAACAGTGGCTTCTGAGTTTTGTTTCCCAGGGAAAACCTGTACAATTTTTCAAAGGCCTGAGGCCTTAAATTGCCGGGTGCCTCCTGGAATTCGGCCTCTCGCAGGATGCCTCCCAGACGCAAGGTGGCACCAGTTCCAACTTGGTCTGGTTCGAGAGTGCCAAGTGTGTCCTGCATATTGACACCCAGAACAGTGGCTTCTAAGTTTTGTTTCCCAGGGAAAAAGCCTGTAGAATGGTTCAGGGTCCTGCGGCCTTAAATTGCCGGGTGCCTCCTGGAATTCAGCCTCTCGCAGGATGCCTCCCAGACGCAAAGTGGCACCAGTTCCAACTTCGTCTGGTTCGAGAGTGCCAAGTGTGTCCTGCAAACTGACACCCAGAACAATGGCTTGTGAGTGTTGTTTCCCAGGGAAAAAGCCTGTACAATGGTTCAGGGGCCTGAGGCCTTGAATTGCCGGGTGCCTCCTGGAATTCGGTTTCTCGCAGGATCTCTCCCAGACGCAAGGTGGCACCAGTGCCAACTTGGTCTGGTTTGAGAGTGCTAAGTGGGTCCTGCAAACTGACACCCAGAACAGTGGCTTCTGAGTTTTGTTTCCCAGGGAAAACCTGTACAATTGTCCAGGGTTCTGATCCTTTAAATTGCCGGGTGCCTCCTGGAATTCGGCCTCTCGCAGGATGCCTCCCAGACGCAAGGTGGCACCAGTTCCAACTTCGTCTGGTTCGAGAGTGCCAAGTGGGTCCTGCATACTGACACCCAGAACAGTGGCTTGTGAGTTTTGTTTCCCATGGAAAAATCCTGTACAATGGTTCAGGGTCCTGCGGCCTTAAATTGTCGGGTGCCTCCTGGAATTCAGCCTCTCGCAGGATGCCTCCCAGACGCAAAGTGGCACCAGTTCCAACTTGGTCTGGTTTAAGAGTGCCAAGTGGGTCCTGAAAACACACACCCAGAACAGTGGCTTCTGAGTTTTGTTTCCCAGGGAAAAAGCCTGTACAATGGTTCAGGGTCTTGCGGCCTTAAATTGCCGGGTGCCTCCTGGAATTGCTCCTCTCGCAGGATGCCTCCCAGACGCAAGGTGGCACCAGTTCCAACTTGGTCTGGTTTGAGAGTGCCAATAAAGTTCTGAAAACTGACACCCAGAACAATGGCTTGTGAGTGTTGTTTCCCAGGGAAAAAGCCTGTACAATGGTTCAGGGGTCTGAGGCCTTGAATTGCCGGGTGCCTCCTGGAATTCGGTTTCTCGCAGGATCTCTCCCAGACGCCAGGTGGCACCAGTTCCAACTTGGTCTGGTTTGAGAGTGCTAAGTGGGTCCTGCAAACTGACACCCAGAACAGTGGCTTCTGAGTTTTGTTTCCCAGGGAAAACCTGTACAATTGTCCAGGGTTCTGATCCTTTAAATTGCCAGGTGCCTCCTGGAATTCGGCCTCTCGCAGGATGCCTCCCAGACGCAAGGTGGCACCAGTTCCAACTTCGTCTGGTTCGAGAGTGCCAAGTGTGTCCTGCAAACTGACACCCAGAACAGTGGCTTGTGAGTTTTGTTTCCCAGGGAAAAAGCCTGTACAATTGTTCAGGGGCCTGAGGCCTTAAATTGCCGAGTGCCTCCTGGAATTCGGCCTCTCGCAGGATGCCTCCCAGACGCAAAGTGGCACCAGTTCCAACTTGGTCTGGTTTAAGAGTGCCAAGTGGGTCCTGAAAACACACACCCAGAACAGTGGCGTCTGAGTTTTGTTTCCCAGGGAAAAAGCCTGTACAATTGTTCAGGGGCCTGAGGCCTTAAATTGCCGAGTGCCTCCTGGAATTCGGGCTCTCGCAGGATGCCTCCCAGACGCAAGGTGGCACCAGTTCCAACTTGGTCTGGTTTGAGAGTGCCAAGTGGCTCCTGCAAACTGGCACCCAGAACAGTGGCTTGTGAGTTTTCTTTCCCAGGGAAAAAACCTGTACAGCAGTTCAGGGGCCTACGGCCTTAAATTGCCGGGTGCCTCCTGGAATTCGGCCTCTCGCAGGATGTCTTCGAGACGCAAGGTGGCACCAGTGCAAACTTGGTCTGGTTTGAAAGTGCCAAGTGGGTCCTGAAAACTGACACCCAGAACAGTGGCTTGTGAGTTTTGTTTCCCAGGGAAAAAGCCTGTATAATGGTTCAGGGTCCTGCGGCCTTAAATTGCCGGGTGCCTCCTGGAATTCGGTTTCTCGCAGGATGCCTCCCAGACGCAAGGTGGCACCAGTTCCAACTTCGTCTGGTTCGAGAGTGCCAAGTGTGTCCTGCAAACTGACACCCAGAACAGTGGCTTGTGAGTTTTGTTTCCCAGGGAAAAAGCCTGGACAATGGTTCAGGGTCCGGCGGCCTTAAATTGCCGGGTGCCTCCTGGAATTCGGCCTCTCGCAGGATGCCTCCCAGATGCAAGGTGGCACCAGTTCCAACTTGGTCTGGTTTGAGAGTGCCAAGTGGCTCCTGCAAACTGGCACCCAGAACAGTGGCTTGTGAGTTTTCTTTCCCAGGGAAAAAACCTGTACAGCAGTTCAGGGGCCTGCGGCCTTAAATTGCCGCGTGCCTCCTGGAATTCGGCCTCTCGCAGGATGTCTTCGAGACGCAAGGTGGCACCAGTGCAAACTTGTTCTGGTTTGAGAGTGCCAAGTGGGTCCTGAAAACTGACACCCAGAACTGTGGCTTGTGAGTTTTGTTTCCCAGGGAAAAAGCCTGTACAATGGTTCAGGGTGCTGCGGCCTTAAATTGCCGGGTGCCTCCTGGAATTGCTCCTCTCGCAGGATGCCTCCCAGACGCAAGGTGGCACCAGTTCTAACTTGGTCTGGTTTGAGAGTGCCAATAAAGTTCTGAAAACTGACACCCAGAACAATGGCTTGTGAGTTTTGTTTCCCAGGGAAAAAGCCTGTACAATGGTTCAGGGGCCTGAGGCCTTAAATTGCCGGGTGCCTCCTGGAATTCGGTTTCTCGCAGGATTCCTCCCAGACGAAAGGTGGCACCAGTTCCAACTTGGTCTGGTTTGAGAGTGCCAAGTATGTCCTGCAAACTGACACCCAGAACAGTGGCTTCTGAGTTTTGTTTCCCAGGGAAAAATCCTGGACAATGGTTCAGGAGCCTGCGGCCTTAAATTGCCGGGTGCCTCCTGGAATTGCACCTCTCGCAGGATGCATCCGAGACGCAAGGTGGCGCCTGGGCCAACTTGGTCTGGTTTGAGAGTGCCAAGTGGGTCCTGAAAACTGACACCCAGAACAGTGGCTTGTGAGTGTTGTTTCCCAGGGAAAACGCCTATACAATGGTTCAGGGGCCTGAGGCCTTAAATTGCCGGGTGCCTCCTGGAATTCGGTTTCTCGCAGGATGCCTCCCAGACGCAAGGTGGCACCAGTGCCAACTTGGTCTGGTTTGAGAGTGTTAAGTGGGTCCTGAAAACTGACACCCAGAACAGTGGCTTCTGAGTTTTGTTTCCCAGGGAAAACCTGTACAATTTTTCAAAGGCCTGAGGCCTTAAATTGCCGGGTGCCTCCTGGAATTCGGCCTCTCGCAGGATGCCTCCCAGACGCAAGGTGGCACCAGTTCCAACTTGGTCTGGTTCGAGAGTGCCAAGTGTGTCCTGCATATTGACACCCAGAACAGTGGCTTCTAAGTTTTGTTTCCCAGGGAAAAAGCCTGTAGAATGGTTCAGGGTCCTGCGGCCTTAAATTGCCGGGTGCCTCCTGGAATTCAGCCTCTCGCAGGATGCCTCCCAGACGCAAAGTGGCACCAGTTCCAACTTCGTCTGGTTCGAGAGTGCCAAGTGTGTCCTGCAAACTGACACCCAGAACAATGGCTTGTGAGTGTTGTTTCCCAGGGAAAAAGCCTGTACAATGGTTCAGGGGCCTGAGGCCTTGAATTGCCGGGTGCCTCCTGGAATTCGGTTTCTCGCAGGATCTCTCCCAGACGCAAGGTGGCACCAGTGCCAACTTGGTCTGGTTTGAGAGTGCTAAGTGGGTCCTGCAAACTGACACCCAGAACAGTGGCTTCTGAGTTTTGTTTCCCAGGGAAAACCTGTACAATTGTCCAGGGTTCTGATCCTTTAAATTGCCGGGTGCCTCCTGGAATTCGGCCTCTCGCAGGATGCCTCCCAGACGCAAGGTGGCACCAGTTCCAACTTCGTCTGGTTCGAGAGTGCCAAGTGGGTCCTGCATACTGACACCCAGAACAGTGGCTTGTGAGTTTTGTTTCCCATGGAAAAATCCTGTACAATGGTTCAGGGTCCTGCGGCCTTAAATTGTCGGGTGCCTCCTGGAATTCAGCCTCTCGCAGGATGCCTCCCAGACGCAAAGTGGCACCAGTTCCAACTTGGTCTGGTTTAAGAGTGCCAAGTGGGTCCTGAAAACACACACCCAGAACAGTGGCGTCTGAGTTTTGTTTCCCAGGGAAAAAGCCTGTACAATTGTTCAGGGGCCTGAGGCCTTAAATTGCCGAGTGCCTCCTGGAATTCGGGCTCTCGCAGGATGCCTCCCAGACGCAAGGTGGCACCAGTTCCAACTTGGTCTGGTTTGAGAGTGCCAAGTGGCTCCTGCAAACTGGCACCCAGAACAGTGGCTTGTGAGTTTTCTTTCCCAGGGAAAAAACCTGTACAGCAGTTCAGGGGCCTACGGCCTTAAATTGCCGGGTGCCTCCTGGAATTCGGCCTCTCGCAGGATGTCTTCGAGACGCAAGGTGGCACCAGTGCAAACTTGGTCTGGTTTGAAAGTGCCAAGTGGGTCCTGAAAACTGACACCCAGAACAGTGGCTTGTGAGTTTTGTTTCCCAGGGAAAAAGCCTGTATAATGGTTCAGGGTCCTGCGGCCTTAAATTGCCGGGTGCCTCCTGGAATTCGGTTTCTCGCAGGATGCCTCCCAGACGCAAGGTGGCACCAGTTCCAACTTCGTCTGGTTCGAGAGTGCCAAGTGTGTCCTGCAAACTGACACCCAGAACAGTGGCTTGTGAGTTTTGTTTCCCAGGGAAAAAGCCTGGACAATGGTTCAGGGTCCGGCGGCCTTAAATTGCCGGGTGCCTCCTGGAATTCGGCCTCTCGCAGGATGCCTCCCAGATGCAAGGTGGCACCAGTTCCAACTTGGTCTGGTTTGAGAGTGCCAAGTGGCTCCTGCAAACTGGCACCCAGAACAGTGGCTTGTGAGTTTTCTTTCCCAGGGAAAAAACCTGTACAGCAGTTCAGGGGCCTGCGGCCTTAAATTGCCGCGTGCCTCCTGGAATTCGGCCTCTCGCAGGATGTCTTCGAGACGCAAGGTGGCACCAGTGCAAACTTGTTCTGGTTTGAGAGTGCCAAGTGGGTCCTGAAAACTGACACCCAGAACTGTGGCTTGTGAGTTTTGTTTCCCAGGGAAAAAGCCTGTACAATGGTTCAGGGTGCTGCGGCCTTAAATTGCCGGGTGCCTCCTGGAATTGCTCCTCTCGCAGGATGCCTCCCAGACGCAAGGTGGCACCAGTTCTAACTTGGTCTGGTTTGAGAGTGCCAATAAAGTTCTGAAAACTGACACCCAGAACAATGGCTTGTGAGTTTTGTTTCCCAGGGAAAAAGCCTGTACAATGGTTCAGGGGCCTGAGGCCTTAAATTGCCGGGTGCCTCCTGGAATTCGGTTTCTCGCAGGATTCCTCCCAGACGAAAGGTGGCACCAGTTCCAACTTGGTCTGGTTTGAGAGTGCCAAGTATGTCCTGCAAACTGACACCCAGAACAGTGGCTTCTGAGTTTTGTTTCCCAGGGAAAAATCCTGGACAATGGTTCAGGAGCCTGCGGCCTTAAATTGCCGGGTGCCTCCTGGAATTGCACCTCTCGCAGGATGCATCCGAGACGCAAGGTGGCGCCTGGGCCAACTTGGTCTGGTTTGAGAGTGCCAAGTGGGTCCTGAAAACTGACACCCAGAACAGTGGCTTGTGAGTGTTGTTTCCCAGGGAAAACGCCTATACAATGGTTCAGGGGCCTGAGGCCTTAAATTGCCGGGTGCCTCCTGGAATTCGGTTTCTCGCAGGATGCCTCCCAGACGCAAGGTGGCACCAGTGCCAACTTGGTCTGGTTTGAGAGTGTTAAGTGGGTCCTGAAAACTGACACCCAGAACAGTGGCTTCTGAGTTTTGTTTCCCAGGGAAAACCTGTACAATTTTTCAAAGGCCTGAGGCCTTAAATTGCCGGGTGCCTCCTGGAATTCGGCCTCTCGCAGGATGCCTCCCAGACGCAAGGTGGCACCAGTTCCAACTTGGTCTGGTTCGAGAGTGCCAAGTGTGTCCTGCATATTGACACCCAGAACAGTGGCTTCTAAGTTTTGTTTCCCAGGGAAAAAGCCTGTAGAATGGTTCAGGGTCCTGCGGCCTTAAATTGCCGGGTGCCTCCTGGAATTCAGCCTCTCGCAGGATGCCTCCCAGACGCAAAGTGGCACCAGTTCCAACTTCGTCTGGTTCGAGAGTGCCAAGTGTGTCCTGCAAACTGACACCCAGAACAATGGCTTGTGAGTGTTGTTTCCCAGGGAAAAAGCCTGTACAATGGTTCAGGGGCCTGAGGCCTTGAATTGCCGGGTGCCTCCTGGAATTCGGTTTCTCGCAGGATCTCTCCCAGACGCAAGGTGGCACCAGTGCCAACTTGGTCTGGTTTGAGAGTGCTAAGTGGGTCCTGCAAACTGACACCCAGAACAGTGGCTTCTGAGTTTTGTTTCCCAGGGAAAACCTGTACAATTGTCCAGGGTTCTGATCCTTTAAATTGCCGGGTGCCTCCTGGAATTCGGCCTCTCGCAGGATGCCTCCCAGACGCAAGGTGGCACCAGTTCCAACTTCGTCTGGTTCGAGAGTGCCAAGTGGGTCCTGCATACTGACACCCAGAACAGTGGCTTGTGAGTTTTGTTTCCCATGGAAAAATCCTGTACAATGGTTCAGGGTCCTGCGGCCTTAAATTGTCGGGTGCCTCCTGGAATTCAGCCTCTCGCAGGATGCCTCCCAGACGCAAAGTGGCACCAGTTCCAACTTGGTCTGGTTTAAGAGTGCCAAGTGGGTCCTGAAAACACACACCCAGAACAGTGGCGTCTGAGTTTTGTTTCCCAGGGAAAAAGCCTGTACAATTGTTCAGGGGCCTGAGGCCTTAAATTGCCGAGTGCCTCCTGGAATTCGGGCTCTCGCAGGATGCCTCCCAGACGCAAGGTGGCACCAGTTCCAACTTGGTCTGGTTTGAGAGTGCCAAGTGGCTCCTGCAAACTGGCACCCAGAACAGTGGCTTGTGAGTTTTCTTTCCCAGGGAAAAAACCTGTACAGCAGTTCAGGGGCCTACGGCCTTAAATTGCCGGGTGCCTCCTGGAATTCGGCCTCTCGCAGGATGTCTTCGAGACACAAGGTGGCACCAGTGCAAACTTGGTCTGGTTTGAAAGTGCCAAGTGGGTCCTGAAAACTGACACCCAGAACAGTGGCTTGTGAGTTTTGTTTCCCAGGGAAAAAGCCTGTATAATGGTTCAGGGTCCTGCGGCCTTAAATTGCCGGGTGCCTCCTGGAATTCGGTTTCTCGCAGGATGCCTCCCAGACGCAAGGTGGCACCAGTTCCAACTTCGTCTGGTTCGAGAGTGCCAAGTGTGTCCTGCAAACTGACACCCAGAACAGTGGCTTGTGAGTTTTGTTTCCCAGGGAAAAAGCCTGGACAATGGTTCAGGGTCCGGCGGCCTTAAATTGCCGGGTGCCTCCTGGAATTCGGCCTCTCGCAGGATGCCTCCCAGATGCAAGGTGGCACCAGTTCCAACTTGGTCTGGTTTGAGAGTGCCAAGTGGCTCCTGCAAACTGGCACCCAGAACAGTGGCTTGTGAGTTTTCTTTCCCAGGGAAAAAACCTGTACAGCAGTTCAGGGGCCTGCGGCCTTAAATTGCCGCGTGCCTCCTGGAATTCGGCCTCTCGCAGGATGTCTTCGAGACGCAAGGTGGCACCAGTGCAAACTTGTTCTGGTTTGAGAGTGCCAAGTGGGACCTGAAAACTGACACCCAGAACTGTGGCTTGTGAGTTTTGTTTCCCAGGGAAAAAGCCTGGACAATGGTTCAGGAGCCTGCGGCCTTAAATTGCCGGGTGCCTCCTGGAATTGCACCTCTCGCAGGATGCATCCGAGACGCAAGGTGGCACCAGGGCCGACTTGGTCTGGTTTGAGAGTGCCAAGTGGGTCCTGAAAACTGACACCCAGAACAGTGGCTTGTGAGTGTTGTTTCCCAGGGAAAACGCCTATACAATGGTTCAGGGGCCTGAGGCCTTAAATTGCCGGGTGCCTCCTGGAATTCGGTTTCTCGCAGGATGCCTCCCAGACGCAAGGTGGCACCAGTGCCAACTTGGTCTGGTTTGAGAGTGTTAAGTGGGTCCTGAAAACTGACACCCAGAACAGTGGCTTCTGAGTTTTGTTTCCCAGGGAAAACCTGTACAATTTTTCAAAGGCCTGAGGCCTTAAATTGCCAGGTGCCTCCTGGAATTCGGCCTCTCGCAGGATGCCTCCCAGACGCAAGGTGGCACCAGTTCCAACTTGGTCTGGTTCGAGAGTGCCAAGTGTGTCCTGCATATTGACACCCAGAACAGTGGCTTCTAAGTTTTGTTTCCCAGGGAAAAAGCCTGTAGAATGGTTCAGGGTCCTGCGGCCCTAAATTGCCGGGTGCCTCCTGGGATTCAGCCTCTCGCAGGATGCCTCCCAGACGCAAAGTGGCACCAGTTCCAACTTCGTCTGGTTCGAGAGTGCCAAGTGTGTCCTGCAAACTGACACCCAGAACAATGGCTTGTGAGTGTTGTTTCCCAGGGAAAAAGCCTGTACAATGGTTCAGGGGCCTGAGGCCTTGAATTGCCGGGTGCCTCCTGGAATTCGGTTTCTCGCAGGATCTCTCCCAGACGCAAGGTGGCACCAGTGCCAACTTGGTCTGGTTTGAGAGTGCTAAGTGGGTCCTGCAAACTGACACCCAGAACAGTGGCTTCTGAGTTTTGTTTCCCAGGGAAAACCTGTACAATTGTCCAGGGTTCTGATCCTTTAAATTGCCGGGTGCCTCCTGGAATTCGGCCTCTCGCAGGATGCCTCCCAGACGCAAGGTGGCACCAGTTCCAACTTCGTCTGGTTCGAGAGTGCCAAGTGGGTCCTGCATACTGACACCCAGAACAGTGGCTTCTGAGTTTTGTTTCCCAGGGAAAAAGCCTGTACAATGGTTCAGGGTCCTGAGGCCTTAAATTGTCGGGTGCCTCCTGGAATTCAGCCTCTCGCAGGATGCCTCCCAGACGCAAAGTGGCACCAGTTCCAACTTGGTCTGGTTTAAGAGTGCCAAGTGGGTCCTGAAAACACACACCCAGAACAGTGGCTTCTGAGTTTTGTTTCCCAGGGAAAAAGCCTGTACAATGGTTCAGGGTCTTGCGGCCTTAAATTGCCGGGTGCCTCCTGGAATTGCTCCTCTCGCAGGATGCCTCCCAGACGCAAGGTGGCACCAGTTCCAACTTGGTCTGGTTTGAGAGTGCCAATAAAGTTCTGAAAACTGACACCCAGAACAATGGCTTGTGAGTGTTGTTTCCCAGGGAAAAAGCCTGTACAATGGTTCAGGGGTCTGAGGCCTTGAATTGCCGGGTGCCTCCTGGAATTCGGTTTCTCGCAGGATCTCTCCCAGACGCCAGGTGGCACCAGTTCCAACTTGGTCTGGTTTGAGAGTGCTAAGTGGGTCCTGCAAACTGACACCCAGAACAGTGGCTTCTGAGTTTTGTTTCCCAGGGAAAACCTGTACAATTGTCCAGGGTTCTGATCCTTTAAATTGCCAGGTGCCTCCTGGAATTCGGCCTCTCGCAGGATGCCTCCCAGACGCAAGGTGGCACCAGTTCCAACTTCGTCTGGTTCGAGAGTGCCAAGTGTGTCCTGCAAACTGACACCCAGAACAGTGGCTTGTGAGTTTTGTTTCCCAGGGAAAAAGCCTGTACAATTGTTCAGGGGCCTGAGGCCTTAAATTGCCGAGTGCCTCCTGGAATTCGGCCTCTCGCAGGATGCCTCCCAGACGCAAAGTGGCACCAGTTCCAACTTGGTCTGGTTTAAGAGTGCCAAGTGGGTCCTGAAAACACACACCCAGAACAGTGGCGTCTGAGTTTTGTTTCCCAGGGAAAAAGCCTGTACAATTGTTCAGGGGCCTGAGGCCTTAAATTGCCGAGTGCCTCCTGGAATTCGGGCTCTCGCAGGATGCCTCCCAGACGCAAGGTGGCACCAGTTCCAACTTGGTCTGGTTTGAGAGTGCCAAGTGGCTCCTGCAAACTGGCACCCAGAACAGTGGCTTGTGAGTTTTCTTTCCCAGGGAAAAAACCTGTACAGCAGTTCAGGGGCCTACGGCCTTAAATTGCCGGGTGCCTCCTGGAATTCGGCCTCTCGCAGGATGTCTTCGAGACGCAAGGTGGCACCAGTGCAAACTTGGTCTGGTTTGAAAGTGCCAAGTGGGTCCTGAAAACTGACACCCAGAACAGTGGCTTGTGAGTTTTGTTTCCCAGGGAAAAAGCCTGTATAATGGTTCAGGGTCCTGCGGCCTTAAATTGCCGGGTGCCTCCTGGAATTCGGTTTCTCGCAGGATGCCTCCCAGACGAAAGGTGGCACCAGTTCCAACTTGGTCTGGTTCGAGAGTGCCAAGTATGTCCTGCAAACTGACACCCAGAACAGTGGCTTCTGAGTTTTGTTTCCCAGGGAAAAAGCCTGGACAATGGTTCAGGAGCCTGCGGCCTTAAATTGCCGGGTGCCTCCTGGAATTGCACCTCTCGCAGGATGCCTCCCAGACGCAAGGTGGCACCAGTGCCAACTTGGTCTGGTTTGAGAGTGTTAAGTGGGTCCTGAAAACTGACACCCAGAACAGTGGCTTCTGAGTTTTGTTTCCCAGGGAAAACCTGTAGAATTTTTCAAAGGCCTGAGGCCTTAAATTGCCGGGTGCCTCCTGGAATTCGGCCTCTCGCAGGATGCCTCCCAGACGCAAGGTGGCACCAGTTCCAACTTGGTCTGGTTCGAGAGTGCCAAGTGTGTCCTGCATACTGACACCCAGAACAGTGGCTTCTAAGTTTTGTTTCCCAGGGAAAAAGCCTGTACAATGGTTCAGGGTCTTGCGGCCTTAAATTGCCGGGTGCCTCCTGGAATTGCTCCTCTCGCAGGATGCCTCCCAGACGCAAGGTGGCACCAGTTCCAACTTGGTCGGGTTTGAGAGTGCCAATAAAGTTCTGAAAACTGACACCCAGAACAATGGCTTGTGAGTGTTGTTTCCCAGGGAAAAAGCCTGTACAATGGTTCAGGGGCCTGAGGCCTTGAATTGCCGGGTGCCTCCTGGAATTCGGTTTCTCGCAGGATCTCTCCCAGACGCAAGGTGGCACCAGTGCCAACTTGGTCTGGTTTGAGAGTGCTAAGTGGGTCCTGCAAACTGACACCCAGAACAGTGGCTTCTGAGTTTTGTTTCCCAGGGAAAACCTGTACAATTGTCCAGGGTTCTGATCCTTTAAATTGCCGGGTGCCTCCTGGAGATCGGCCTCTCGCAGGATGCCTCCCAGACGCAAGGTGGCACCAGTTCCAACTTGGTCTGGTTCGAGAGTGCCAAGTGTGTCCTGCAAACTGACACCCAGAACAGTGGCTTGTGAGTTTTGTTTCCCAGGGAAAAAGCCTGTACAATTGTTCAGGGGCCTGAGGCCTTAAATTGCCGAGTGCCTCCTGGAATTCGGCCTCTCGCAGGATGCCTCCCAGATGCAAGGTGGAACCAGTTCCAACTTAGTCTGGTTTGAGAGTGCCAAGTGTGTCCTGCATACTGACACCCAGAACAGTGGCTTCTAAGTTTTGTTTCCCAGGGAAAAAGCCTGTACAATGGTTCAGGGTCTTGCGGCCTTAAATTGCCGGGTGCCTCCTGGAATTGCTCCTCTCGCAGGATGCCTCCCAGACGCAAGGTGGCACCAGTTCCAACTTGGTCGGGTTTGAGAGTGCCAATAAAGTTCTGAAAACTGACACCCAGAACAATGGCTTGTGAGTGTTGTTTCCCAGGGAAAAAGCCTGTACAATGGTTCAGGGGCCTGAGGCCTTGAATTGCCGGGTGCCTCCTAGAATTCGGTTTCTCGCAGGATCTCTCCCAGACGCAAGGTGGCACCAGTGCCAACTTGGTCTGGTTTGAGAGTGCTAAGTGGGTCCTGAAAACTGACACCCAGAACAGTGGCTTCTGAGTTTTGTTTCCCAGGGAAAACCTGTACAATTTTCAAGGGTTCTGATCCTTTAAATTGCCGGGTGCCTCCTGGAATTGCTCCTCTCGCAGGATGCCTCCCAGACGCAAGGTGGCACCAGTTCCAACTTGGTCTGGTTCGAGAGTGCCAAGTGTGTCCTGCAAACTGACACCCAGAACAGTGGCTTGTGAGTTTTGTTTCCCAGGGAAAAAGCCTGTACAATGGTTCAGGGTCCTGCGGCCTTAAATTGCCGGGTGCCTCCTGGAATTCGGCCTCTCGCAGGATGCCTCCCAGATGCAAGGTGGAACCAGTGCCAACTTGGTCTGGTTTGAGAGTGCCAAGTGGGTCCTGAAAACTGACACCCAGAACAGTGGCTTGTGAGTTTTGTTTCCCAGGGAAAAAGCCTGTACAATTGTTCAGGGGCCTGAGGCCTTAAATTGCCGAGTGCCTCCTGGAATTCGGGCTCTCGCAGGATGCTTCCCAGACGCAAGGTGGCACCAGTTCCAACTTGGTCTGGTTTGAGAGTGCCAAGTGGCTCCTGCAAACTGGCACCGAGAACAGTGGCTTGTGAGTTTTCTTTCCCAGGGAAAAAACCTGTACAGCAGTTCAGGGGCCTGCGGCCTTAAATTGCCGGGTGCCTCCTGGAATTCGGCCTCTCGCAGGATGTCTCCCAGACGCAAGGTGGCACCAGTGCAAACTTGGTCTGGTTTGAGAGTGCCAAGTGGGTCCTGAAAACTGACACCCAGAACAGTGGCTTGTGAGTTTTGTTTCCCAGGGAAAAAGCCTGTACAATGGTTCAGGGTCCTGCGGCCTTAAATTGCCGGGTGCCTCCTGGAATTGCACCTCTCGCAGGATGCATCCGAGAAGCAAGGTGGCACCAGGGCCGACTTGGTCTGGTTTGAGAGTGCCAAGTGGGTCCTGAAATCTGACACCCAGAACAGTGGCTTGTGAGTGTTGTTTCCCAGGGAAGACGCCTATACAATGGTTCAGGGGCCTGAGGCCTTAAATTGCCGGGTGCCTCCTGGAATTCGGTTTCTCGCAGGATGCCTCCCAGACGCAAGGTGGCACCAGTGCCAACTTGGTCTGGTTTGAGAGTGTTAAGTTGGTCCTGAAAACTGACACCCAGAACAGTGGCTTCTGAGTTTTGTTTCCCAGGGAAAACCTGTACAATTTTTCAAAGGCCTGAGGCCTTAAATTGCCGGGTGCCTCCTGGAATTCGGCCTCTCGCAGGATGCCTCCCAGACGCAAGGTGGCACCAGTTCCAACTTGGTCTGGTTTAAGAGTGCCAAGTGTGTCCTGCATATTGACACCCAGAACAGTGGCTTCTAAGTTTTGTTTCCCAGGGAAAAAGCCTGTAGAATGGTTCAGGGTCCTGCGGCCTCAAATTGCCGGGTGCCTCCTGGAATTCAGCCTCTCGCAGGATGCCTCCCAGACGCAAAGTGGCACCAGTTCCAACTTCGTCTGGTTCGAGAGTGCCAAGTGTGTCCTGCAAACTGACACCCAGAACAATGGCTTGTGAGTGTTGTTTCCCAGGGAAAAAGCCTGTACAATGGTTCAGGGGCCTGAGGCCTTGAATTGCCGGGTGCCTCCTGGAATTCGGTTTCTCGCAGGATCTCTCCCAGACGCAAGGTGGCACCAGTGCCAACTTGGTCTGGTTTGAGAGTGCTAAGTGGGTCCTGCAAACTGACACCCAGAACAGTGGCTTCTGAGTTTTGTTTCCCAGGGAAAACCTGTACAATTGTCCAGGGTTCTGATCCTTTAAATTGCCGGGTGCCTCCTGGAATTCGGCCTCTCGCAGGATGCCTCCCAGACGCAAGGTGGCACCAGTTCCAACTTCGTCTGGTTCGAGAGTGCCAAGTGTGTCCTGCAAACTGACACCCAGAACAGTGGCTTGTGAGTTTTGTTTCCCAGGGAAAAAGCCTGGACAATGGTTCAGGGTCCTGCGGCCTTAAATTGCCGGGTGCCTCCTGGAATAGCACCTCTCGCAGGATGCCTCCCAGATGCAAGGTGGCACCAGTTCCAACTTGGTCTGGTTTGAGAGTGCCAAGTGGCTCCTGCAAACTGGCACCCAGAACAGTGGCTTGTGAGTTTTCTTTCCCAGGGAAAAAACCTGTACAGCAGTTCAGGGGCCTGCGGCCTTAAATTGCCGCGTGCCTCCTGGAATTCGGCCTCTCGCAGGATGTCTTCGAGACGCAAGGTGGCACCAGTGCAAACTTGTTCTGGTTTGAGAGTGCCAAGTGGGTCCTGAAAACTGACACCCAGAACTGTGGCTTGTGAGTTTTGTTTCCCAGGGAAAAAGCCTGTACAATGGTTCAGGGTGCTGCGGCCTTAAATTGCCGGGTGCCTCCTGGAATTGCTCCTCTCGCAGGATGCCTCCCAGACGCAAGGTGGCACCAGTTCTAACTTGGTCTGGTTTGAGAGTGCCAATAAAGTTCTGAAAACTGACACCCAGAACAATGGTTTGTGAGTTTTGTTTCCCAGGGAAAAAGCCTGTAGAATGGTTCAGGGTCCTGCGGCCTTAAATTGCCGGGTGCCTCCTGGAATTCAGCCTCTCGCAGGATGCCTCCCAGACGCAAGGTGGCACCAGTTCTAACTTGGTCTGGTTTGAGAGTGCCAATAAAGTTCTGAAAACTGACACCCAGAACAATGGCTTGTGAGTTTTGTTTCCCAGGGAAAAAGCCTGTACAATGGTTCAGGGGCCTGAGGCCTTAAATTGCCGGGTGCCTCCTGGAATTCGGTTTCTCGCAGGATTCCTCCCAGACGAAAGGTGGCACCAGTTCCAACTTGGTCTGGTTCGAGAGTGCCAAGTATGTCCTGCAAACTGACACCCAGAACAGTGGCTTCTGAGTTTTGTTTCCCAGGGAAAAAGCCTGGACAATGGTTCAGGAGCCTGCGGCCTTAAATTGCCGGGTGCCTCCTGGAATTGCACCTCTCGCAGGATGCATCCGAGACGCAAGGCGGCACCAGGGCCGACTTGGTCTGGTTTGAGAGTGCCAAGTGGGTCCTGAAAACTGACACCCAGAACAGTGGCTTGTGAGTGTTGTTTCCCAGGGAAAACGCCTATACAATGGTTCAGGGGCCTGAGGCCTTAAAGTGCCGGGTGCCTCCTGGAATTCGGTTTCTCGCAGGATGCCTCCCAGACGCAAGGTGGCACCAGTGCCAACTTGGTCTGGTTTGAGAGTGTTTAGTGGGTCCTGAAAACTGACACCCAGAACAGTGGCTTCTGAGTTTTGTTTCCCAGGGAAAACCTGTACAATTTTTCAAAGGCCTGAGGCCTTAAATTGCCGGGTGCCTCCTGGAATTCGGCCTCTCGCAGGATGCCTCCCAGACGCAAGGTGGCACCAGTTCCAACTTGGTCTGGTTCGAGAGTGCCAAGTGTGTCCTGCATATTGACACCCAGAACAGTGGCTTCTAAGTTTTGTTTCCCAGGGAAAAAGCCTGTAGAATGGTTCAGGGTCCTGCGGCCTTAAATTGCCGGGTGCCTCCTGGAATTGCTCCTCTCGCAGGATGCCTCCCAGACCAAGGTGGCACCAGTTCCAACTTGGTCGGGTTTGAGAGTGCCAATAAAGTTCTGAAAACTGACACCCAGAACAATGGCTTGTGAGTGTTGTTTCCCAGGGAAAAAGCCTGTACAATGGTTCAGGGGCCTGAGGCCTTGAATTGCCGGGTGCCTCCTGGAATTCGGTTTCTCGCAGGATCTCTCCCAGACGCAAGGTGGCACCAGTGCCAACTTGGTCTGGTTTGAGAGTGCTAAGTGGGTCCTGAAAACTGACACCCAGAAAAGTGGCTTCTGAGTTTTGTTTCCCAGGGAAAACCTGTACAATTGTCAAGGGTTCTGATCCTTTAAATTGCCGGGTGCCTCCTGGAATTCGGCCTCTCGCAGGATGCCTCCCAGACGCAAGGTGGCACCAGTTCCAACTTCGTCTGGTTCGAGAGTGCCAAGTGTGTCCTGCAAACTGACACCCAGAACAGTGGCTTGTGAGTTTTGTTTCCCAGGGAAAAAGCCTGTACAATGGTTCAGGGGCCTGCGGCCTTAAATTTCCGGGTGCCTCCTGGAATTCGGGCTCTCGCAGGATGCCTCCCAGACGCAAGGTGGCACCAGTTCCAACTTGGTCTGGTTTGAGAGTGCCAAGTGGCTCCTGCAAACTGGCACCCAGAACAGTGGCTTGTGAGTTTTCTTTCCCAGGGAAAAAACCTGTACAGCAGTTCAGGGGCCTGCGGCCTTAAATTGCCGGGTGCCTCCTGGAATTCGGCCTCTCGCAGGATGCCTCCCAGATGCAAGGTGGAACCAGTTCCAACTTAGTCTGGTTTGAGAGTGCCAAGTGGGTCCTGAAAACTGACACCCAGAACAGTGGCTTGTGAGTTTTGTTTCCCAGGGAAAAAGCCTGTACAATTGTTCAGGGGCCTGCGGCCTTAAATTGCCGAGTGCCTCCTGGAATTCGGGCTCTCGCAGGATGCCTCCCAGACGCAAGGTGGCACCAGTTCCAACTTGGTCTGGTTTGAGAGTGCCAAGTGGCTCCTGCAAACTGGCACCCAGAACAGTGGCTTGTGAGTTTTCTTTCCCAGGGAAAAAACCTGTACAGCAGTTCAGGGGCCTACGGCCTTAAATTGCCGGGTGCCTCCTGGAATTCGGCCTCTCGCAGGATGTCTTCGAGACGCAAGGTGGCACCAGTGCAAACTTGGTCTGGTTTGAGAGTGCCAAGTGGGTCCTGAAAACTGACACCCAGAACAGTGGCTTGTGAGTTTTGTTTCCCAGGGAAAAAGCCTGTATAATGGTTCAGGGTCCTGCGGCCTTAAATTGCCGGGTGCCTCCTGGAATTCGGTTTCCCGCAGGATGCCTCCCAGACGAAAGGTGGCACCAGTTCCAACTTGTTCTGGTTCGAGAGTGCCAAGTATGTCCTGCAAACTGACACCCAGAACAGTGGCTTCTGAGTTTTGTTTCCCAGGGAAAAAGCCCAGACAATGGTTCAGGAGCCTGCGGCCTTAAATTGCCGGGTGCCTCCTGGAATTGCACCTCTCGCAGGATGCCTCCCAGACGCAAGGTGGCACCAGTGCCAACTTGGTCTGGTTTGAGAGTGTTAAGTGGGTCCTGAAAACTGACACCCAGAACAGTGGCTTCTGAGTTTTGTTTCCCAGGGAAAACCTGTAGAATTTTTCAAAGGCCTGAGGCCTTAAATTGCCGGGTGCCTCCTGGAATTCGGCCTCTCGCAGGATGCCTCCCAGACGCAAGGTGGCACCAGTTCCAACTTGGTCTGGTTCGAGAGTGCCAAGTGTGTCCTGCATACTGACACCCAGAACAGTGGCTTCTAAGTTTTGTTTCCCAGGGAAAAAGCCTGTACAATGGTTCAGGGTCTTGCGGCCTTAAATTGCCGGGTGCCTCCTGGAATTGCTCCTCTCGCAGGATGCCTCCCAGACCAAGGTGGCACCAGTTCCAACTTGGTCGGGTTTGAGAGTGCCAATAAAGTTCTGAAAACTGACACCCAGAACAATGGCTTGTGAGTGTTGTTTCCCAGGGAAAAAGCCTGTACAATGGTTCAGGGGCCTGAGGCCTTGAATAGCCGGGTGCCTCCTGGAATTCGGTTTCTCGCAGGATCTCTCCCAGACGCAAGGTGGCACCAGTGCCAACTTGGTCTGGTTTGAGAGTGCTAAGTGGGTCCTGAAAACTGACACCCAGAACAGTGGCTTCTGAGTTTTGTTTCCCAGGGAAACCTGTACAATTGTCAAGGGTTCTGATCCTTTAAATTGCCGGGTGCCTCCTGGAATTCGGCCTCTCGCAGGATGCCTCCCAGACGCAAGGTGGCACCAGTTCCAACTTCGTCTGGTTCGAGAGTGCCAAGTGTGTCCTGCAAACTGACACCCAGAACAGTGGCTTGTGAGTTTTGTTTCCCAGGGAAAAAGCCTGTACAATGGTTCAGGGGCCTGCGGCCTTAAATTTCCGGGTGCCTCCTGGAATTCGGGCTCTCGCAGGATGCCTCCCAGACGCAAGGTGGCACCAGTGCAAACTTGGTCTGGTTTGAGAGTGCCAAGTGGGTCCTGAAAACTGACACCCAGAACAGTGGCTTGTGAGTTTTGTTTCCCAGGGAAAAAGCCTGTACAATGGTTCAGGGTCCTGCGGCCTTAAATTGCCGGGTGCCTCCTGGAATTGCTCCTCTCGCAGGATGCCTCCCAGACGCAAGGTGGCACCAGTTCTAACTTGGTCTGGTTTGAGAGTGCCAATAAAGTTCTGAAAACTGACACCCCGAACAATGGCTTGTGAGTGTTGTTTCCCAGGGAAAAAGCCTATACAATGGTTCAGGGGTCTGAGGCCTTGAATTGCCGGGTGCCTCCTGGAATTGCACCTCTCGCAGGATGCATCCGAGACACAAGGTGGCACCAGGGCCGACTTGGTCTGGTTTGAGAGTGCCAAGTGGGTCCTGAAAACTGACACCCAGAACAGTGGCTTGTGAGTTTTGTTTCCCAGGGAAAACGCCTATACAATGGTTCAGGGGCCTGAGGCCTTAAATTGCCGGGTGACTCCTGGAATTCGGTTTCTCGCAGGATGCCTCCCAGACGCAAGGTGGCACCAGTGCCAACTTGGTCTGGTTTGAGAGTGCTAAGTGGGTCCTGAAAACTGACACCCAGAACAGTGGCTTCTGAGTTTTGTTTCCCAGGGAAAAAGCCTGTAGAATGGTTTAGGGTCCTGCGGCCTTAAATTGCCGGGTGCCTCCTGGAATTCAGCCTCTCGCAGGATGCCTCCCAGACGCAAAGTGGCACCAGTCCCAACTTGGTCTGGTTTAAGAGTGCCAAGTGGGTCCTGAAAACACACACCCAGAACAGTGGCTTCTGAGTTTTGTTTCCCAGGGAAAAAGCCTGTACAATGGTTCAGGGTCTTGCGGCCTTAAATTGCCGGGTGCCTCCTGGAATTGCTCCTCTCGCAGGATGCCTCCCAGACGCAAGGTGGCACCAGTTCCAACTTGGTCTGGTTTGAGAGTGCCAATAAAGTTCTGCAAACTGACACCCAGAACAATGGCTTGTGAGTGTTGTTTCCCAGGGAAAAAGCCTGTACAATGGTTCAGGGGTCTGAGGCCTTGAATTGCCGGGTACCTCCTGGAATTCGGTTTCTCGCAGGATCTCTCCCAGACGCAAGGTGGCACCAGTGCCAACTTGGTCTGGTTTGAGAGTGCTAAGTGGGTCCTGCAAACTGACACCCAGAACAGTGGCTTCTGAGTTTTGTTTCCCAGGGAAAACCTGTAAAATTATCCAGGGTTCTGATCCTTTAAATTGCCGGGTGCCTCCTGGAATTCGGCCTCTCGCAGGATGCCTCCCAGACGCAAGGTGGCACCAGTTCCAACTTGGTCTGGTTTGAGAGTGCCAAGTGGCTTCTGCAAACTGGCACCCAGAACAGTGGCTTCTGAGTTTTCTTTCCCAGGGAAAAAACCTGTACAGCAGTTCAGGGGCCTGCGGCCTTAAATTGCCGCGTGCCTCCTGGAATTCGGCCTCTCGCAGGATGTCTTCGAGACGCAAGGTGGCACCAGTGCAAACTTGTTCTGGTTTGTGAGTGCCAAGTGGGTCCTGAAAACTGACACCCAGAACAGTGGCTTGTGAGTTTTGTTTCCCAGGGAAAAAGCCTGTACAATGGTTCAGGGTCCTGCGGCCTTAAATTGCCGGGTGCCTCCTGGAATTGCACCTCTCGCAGGATGCATCCGAGACGCAAGGTGGCACCAGGGCCGACTTGGTCTGGTTTGAGAGTGCCAAGTGGGTCCTGAAAACTGACACCCAGAACAGTGGCTTGTGAGTGTTGTTTCCCAGGGAAAACGCCTATACAATGGTTCAAGGGCCTGAGGCCTTAAATTGCCGGGTGCCTCCTGGAATTCGGTTTCTCGCAGGATGCCTCCCAGACGCAAGGTGGCACCAGTGCCAACTTGGTCTGGTTTGAGAGTGTTAAGTGGGTCCTGAAAACTGACACCCAGAACAGTGGCTTCTGAGTTTTGTTTCCCAGGGAAAACCTGTACAATTTTTCAAAGGCCTGAGGCCTTAAATTGCCGGGTGCCTCCTGGAATTCGGCCTCTCGCAGGATGCCTCCCAGACGCAAGGTGGCACCAGTTCCAACTTGGTCTGGTTCGAGAGTGCCAAGTGTGTCCTGCATACTGACACCCAGAACAGTGGCTTCTAAGTTTTGTTTCCCAGGGAAAAAGCCTGTAGAATGGTTCAGGGTCCTGCGGCCTTAAATTGCCGGGTGCCTCCTGGAATTCAGCCTCTCGCAGGATGCCTCCCAGACGCAAAGTGGCACCAGTTCCTACTTGGTCTGGTTTAAGAGTGCCAAGTGGGTCCTGAAAACACACACCCAGAACAGTGGCTTCTGAGTTTTGTTTCCCAGGGAAAAAGCCTGTACAATGGTTCAGGGTCCTGCGGCCTTAAATTGCCGGGTGCCTCCTGGAATTCGGCCTCTCGCAGGATGCCTCCCAGATGCAAGGTGGCACCAGTTCCAACTTGGTCTGGTTTGAGAGTGCCAATAAAATTCTGAAAACTGACACCCAGAACAATGGCTTTTGAGTGTTGTTTCCCAGGGAAAAAGCCTGTACAATGGTTCAGGGGTCTGAGGCCTTGAATTGCCGGGTGCCTCCTGGAATTCGGTTTCTCGCAGGATCTCTCCCAGACGCAAGGTGGCACCAGTTCCAACTAGGTCTGGTTTGAGAGTGCTAAGTGGGTCCTGCAAACTGACACCCAGAACAGTGGCTTCTGAGTTTTGTTTCCCAGGGAAAACCTGTACAATTGTCCAGGGTTCTGATCCTTTAAATTGCCGGGTGCCTCCTGGAATTCGGCCTCTCGCAGGATGCCTCCCAGACGCAAGGTGGCACCAGTTCCAACTTAGTCTGGTTTGAGAGTGCCAAGTGGGTCCTGAAAACTGACACCCAGAACAGTGGCTTCTGAGTTTTGTTTCCCAGAGAAAAAGCCTGTACAATTGTTCAGGGGCCTGAGGCCTTAAATTGCTGAGTGCCTCCTGGAATTCGGGCTCTCGCAGGATGCCTCCCAGACGCAAGGTGGCACCAGTTCCAACTTCGTCTGGTTTGAGAGTGCCAAGTGGCTCCTGCAAACTGGCACCCAGAACAGTGGCTTGTGAGTTTTCTTTCCCAGGGAAAAAACCTGTACAGCAGTTCAGGGGCCTACGGCCTTAAATTGCCGGGTGCCTCCTGGAATTCGGCCTCTCGCAGGATGTCTTCGAGACGCAAGGTGGCACCAGTGCAAACTTGGTCTGGTTTGAGAGTGCCAAGTGGATCCTGAAAACTGACACCCAGAACAGTGGCTTGTGAGTTTTGTTTCCCAGGGAAAAAGCCTGTACAATGGTTCAGGGTCCTGCGGCCTTAAATTGCCGGGTGCCTCCTGGAATTGCACCTCTCGCAGGATGCCTCCCAGACGCAAGGTGGCACCAGTTCCAACTTGGTCTGGTTCGAGAGTGCCAAGTATGTCCTGCAAACTGACACCCAGAACAGTGGCTTCTGAGTTTTGTTTCCCAGGGAAAAAGCCTGTATAATGGTTCAGGGGCCTGCGGCCTTAAATTGCCGGGTGCCTCCTGGAATTGCACCTCTCGCAGGATGCCTCCCAGACGCAAGGTGGCACCAGTGCCAACTTGGTCTGGTTTGAGAGTGTTAAGTGGGTCCTGAAAACTGACACCCAGAACAGTGGCTTCTGAGTTTTGTTTCCCAGGGAAAACCTGTAGAATTTATCAAAGGCCTGAGGCCTTAAATTGCCGGGTGCCTCCTGGAATTCGGCCTCTCGCAGGATGCCTCCCAGACGCAAGGTGGCACCAGTGCCAACTTGGTCTGGTTCGAGAGTGCCAAGTGTGTCCTGCATACTGACACCCAGAACAGTGGCTTCTAAGTTTTGTTTCCCAGGGAAAAAGCCTGTACAATGGTTCAGGGTCCTGCTGCCTTAAATTGCCGGGTGCCTCCTAGAATTCAGCCTCTCGCAGGATGCCTCCCAGACGCAAAGTGGCACCAGTTCCAACTTGGTCTGGTTTAAGAGTGCCAAGTGGGTCCTGAAAACACACACCCAGAACAGTGGCTTCTGAGTTTTGTTTCCCAGGGAAAAAGCCTGTACAATGGTTCAGGGGTCTGAGGCCTTGAATTGCCGGGTGCCTCCTGGAATTCGGTTTCTCGCAGGATCTCTCCCAGACGCAAGGTGGCACCAGTGCCAACTTGGTCTGGTTTGAGAGTGCTAAGTGGGTCCTGCAAACTGACACCCAGAACAGTGGCTTCTGAGTTTTGTTTCCCAGGGAAAACCTGTACAATTATCCAGGGTTCTGATCCTTTAAATTGCCGGGTGCCTCCTGGAATTCGGCCTCTCGCAGGATGCCTCCCAGACGCAAGGTGGCACCAGTTCCAACTTGGTCTGGTTTGAGAGTGCCAAGTGGCTCCTGCAAACTGGCACCCAGAACAGTGGCTTGTGAGTTTTCTTTCCCAAGGAAAAAACCTGTACAGCAGTTCAGGGGCCTGCGGCCTTAAATTGCCGCGTGCCTCCTGGAATTCGGCCTCTCGCAGGATGTCTTCGAGACGCAAGGTGGCACCAGTGCAAACTTGGTCTGGTTTGAGAGTGCCAAGTGGGTCCTGAAAACTGACACCCAGAACAGTGGCTTGTGAGTTTTGTTTCCCAGGGAAAAAGCCTGTACAATGGTTCAGGGTCCTGCGGCCTTAAATTGCCGGGTGCCTCCTGGAATTGCTCCTCTCGCAGGATGCCTCCCAGACGCAAGGTGGCACCAGTTCTAACTTGGTCTGGTTTGAGAGTGCCAATAAAGTTCTGAAAACTGACACCCAGAACAATGGCTTGTGAGTTTTGTTTCCCAGGGAAAAAGCCTGTACAATGGTTCAGGGGCCTGAGGCCTTAAATTGCCGGGTGCCTCCTGGAATTCGGTTTCTCGCAGGATGCCTCCCAGACGAAAGGTGGCACCAGTTCCAACTTGGTCTGGTTCGACAGTGCCAAGTATGTCCTGCAAACTGACACCCAGAACAGTGGCTTGTGAGTTTTGTTTCCCAGGGAAAAAGCCTGTACAATGGTTCAGGGTCCTGCGGCCTTAAATTGCCGGGTGCCTCCTGGAATTGCAGCTCTCGCAGGATGCATCCGAGACGCAAGGTGGCACCTGGGCCAACTTGGTCTGGTTTGAGAGTGCCAAGTGGGTCCTGAAAACACACACCCAGAACAGTGGCTTGTGAGTGTTGTTTCCCAGGGAAAACGCCTATACAATGGTTCAGGGGCCTGAGGCCTTAAATTGCCGGGTACCTCCTGGAATTCGGTTTCTCGCAGGATGCCTCCCAGACGCAAGGTGGCACCAGTGCCAACTTGGTCTGGTTTGAGAGTGTTAAGTGGGTCCTGAAAACTGACACCCAGAACAGTGGCTTCTGAGTTTTGTTTCCCAGGGAAAACCTGTACAATTTTTCAAAGGCCTGAGGCCTTAAATTGCCGAGTGCCTCCTGGAATTCGGCCTCTCGCAGGATGCCTTCCAGACGCAAAGTGGCACCAGTTCCAAATTGGTCTGGTTCGAGAGTGCCAAGTGTGTCCTGCATACTGACACCCAGAACAGTGGCTTCTAAGTTTTGTTTCCCAGGGAAAAAGCCTGTAGAATGGTTCAGGGTCCTGCGGCCTTAAATTGCCGGGTGCCTCCTGGAATTGCTCCTCTCGCAGGATGCCTCCCAGACGCAAGGTGGCACCAGTTCCAACTTGGTCTGGTTTAAGAGTGCCAAGTGGGTCCTGAAAACACACACCCAGAACAGTGGCTTGTGAGTTTTGTTTCCCAGGGAAAAAGCCTGTACAATGGTTCAGGGTCTTGCGGCCTTAAATTGCCGGGTGCCTCCTGGAATTGCTCCTCTCGCAGGATGCCTCCCAGACGCAAGGTGGCACCAGTTCCAACTTGGTCTGGTTTGAGAGTGCCAATAAAGTTCTGAAAACTGACACCCAGAACAATGGCTTGTGAGTGTTGTTTCCCAGGGAAAAAGCCTGTACAATGGTTCAGGGGTCTGAGGCCTTGAATTGCCGGGTGCCTCCTGGAATTCGGTTTCTCGCAGGATCTCTCCCAGACGCAAGGTGGCACCAGTGCCAACTTGGTCTGGTTTGAGAGTGCTAAGTGGGTCCTGCAAACTGACACCCAGAACAGTGGCTTCTGAGTTTTGTTTCCCAGGGAAAACCTGTACAATTATCCAGGGTTCTGATCCTTTAAATTGCCGGGTGCCTCCTGGAATTCGGCCTCTCGCAGGATGCCTCCCAGACGCAAGGTGGCACCAGTTCCAACTTGGTCTGGTTTGAAAGTGCCAAGTGGCTCCTGCAAACTGGCACCCAGAACAGTGGCTTGTGAGTTTTCTTTCCCAGGGAAAAAACCTGTACAGCAGTTCAGGGGCCTGCGGCCTTAAATTGCCGCGTGCCTCCTGGAATTCGGCCTCTCGCAGGATGTCTTCGAGACGCAAGGTGGCACCAGTGCAAACTTGTTCTGGTTTGAGAGTGCCAAGTGGGTCCTGAAAACTGACACCCAGAACAGTGGCTTGTGAGTTTTGTTTCCCAGGGAAAAAGCCTGTACAATGGTTCAGGGTCCTGCGGCCTTAAATTGCCGGGTGCCTCCTGGAATTGCTCCTCTCGCAGGATGCCTCCCAGACGCAAGGTGGCACCAGTTCTAACTTGGTCTGGTTTAAGAGTGCCAATAAAGTTCTGAAAACTGACACCCAGAACAATGGCTTGTGAGTTTTGTTTCCCAGGGAAAAAGCCTGTACAATGGTTCAGGGGCCAGAGGCCTTAAATTGCCGGGTGCCTCCTGGAATTCGGTTTCTCGCAGGATGCCTCCCAGACGAAAGGTGGCACCAGTTCCAACTTGGTCTGGTTCGAGAGTGCCAAGTATGTCCTGCAAACTGACACCCAGAACAGTGGCTTGTGAGTTTTGTTTCCCAGGGAAAAAGCCTGGACAATGGTTCAGGAGCCTGCGGCCTTAAATTGCCGGGTGCCTCCTGGAATTTCACCTCTCGCAGGATGCATCCGAGACGCAAGGTGGCACCTGGGCCAACTTGGTCTGGTTTGAGAGTGCCAAGTGGGTCCTGAAAACTGACACCAAGAACAGTGGCTTGTGAGTGTTGTTTCCCAGGGAAAACGCCTATACAATGGTTCAGGGGCCTGAGGCCTTAAATTACCGGGTGCCTCCTGGAATTGCTCCTCTCGCAGGATGCCTCCCAGACGCAAGGTGGCACCAGTGCCAACTTGGTCTGGTTTGAGAGTGTTAAGTGGGTCCTGAAAACTGACACCCAGAACAGTGGCTTCTGAGTTTTGTTTCCCAGGGAAAACCTGTACAATTTTTCAAAGGCCTGAGGCCTTAAATTGCCGGGTGCCTCCTGGAATTCGACCTCTCGCAGGATGCCTCCCAGACGCAAGGTGGCACCAGTTCCAACTTGGTCTGGTTCGAGAGTGCCAAGTGTGTCCTGCATACTGACACCCAGAACAGTGGCTTCTAAGTTTTGTTTCCCAGGGAAAAAGCCTGTAGAATGGTTCAGGGTCCTGCGGCCTTAAATTGCCGGGTGCCTCCTGGAATTCAGCCTCTTGCAGGATGCCTCCCAGACGCAAAGTGGCACCAGTTCCAACTTGGTCTGGGTTAAGAGTGCCAAGTGGGTCCTGAAAACACACACCCAGAACAGTGGCTTCTGAGTTTTGTTTCCCAGGGAAAAAGCCTGTACAATGGTTCAGGGTCTTGCGGCCTTAAATTGCCGGGTGCCTCCTGGAATTGCTCCTCTCGCAGGATGCCTCCCAGACGCAAGGTGGCACCAGTGCCAACTTGGTCTGGTTTGAGAGTGCCAAGTGGGTCCTGAAAACTGACACCCAGAACAGTGGCTTCTGAGTTTTGTTTCCCAGGGAAAACCTGTACAATTGTCCAGGGTTCTGATCCTTTAAATTGCCGGGTGCCTCCTGGAATTCGGCCTCTCGCAGGATGCCTCCCAGACGCAAGGTGGCACCAGTTCCAACTTGGTCTGGTTCGAGAGTGCCAAGTGTGTCCTGCAAACTGACACCCAGAACAGTGGCTTGTGAGTTTTGTTTCCCAGGGAAAAAGCCTGTACAATGGTTCAGGGTCCTGCGGCCTTAAATTGCCGGGTGCCTCCTGGAATTCGGCCTCTCGCAGGATGCCTCCCAGATGCAAGGTGGCACCAGTGCCAACTTGGTCTGGTTTGAGAGTGCCAAGTGGGTCCTGAAAACTGACACCCAGAACAGTGGCTTGTGAGTTTTGTTTCCCAGGGAAAAAGCCTGTACAATTGTTCAGGGGCCTGAGGCCTTAAATTGCCGAGTGCCTCCTGGAATTCGGGCTCTCGCAGGATGCCTCCCAGACGCAAGGTGGCACCAGTTCCAAATTGGTCTGGTTTGAGAGTGCCAAGTGGCTCCTGCAAACTGGCACCCAGAACAGTGGCTTGTGAGTTTTCTTTCCCAGGGAAAAAACCTGTACAGCAGTTCAGGGGCCTGCGGCCTTAAATTGCCGGGTGCCTCCTGGAATTCGGCCTCTCGCAGGATGTCTTCGAGACGCAAGGTGGCACCAGTGCAAACTTGGTCTGGTTTGAGAGTGCCAAGTGGGTCCTGAAAACTGACACCCAGAACAGTGGCTTGTGAGTTACGTTTCCCAGGGAAAAAGCCTGTACAATGGTTCAGGGTCCTGCGGCCTTAAATTGCCGGGTGCCTCCTGGAATTGCTCCACTCGCAGGATGCCTCCCAGACGCAAGGTGGCACCAGTTCTAACTTGGTCTGGTTTGAGAGTGCCAATAAAGTTCTGAAAACTGACACCCAGAACAATGGCTTGTGAGTTTTGTTTCCCAGGGAAAAAGCCTGTACAATGGTTCAGGGGCCTGAGGCCTTAAATTGCCGGGTGCCTCCTGGAATTCGGTTTCTCGCAGGATGCCTCCCAGACGAAAGGTGGCACCAGTTCCAACTTGGTCTGGTTCGAGAGTGCCAAGTGTGTCCTGCAAACTGACACCCAGAACAGTGGCTTGTGAGTTTTGTTTCCCAGGGAAAAAGCCTGTAGAATGGTTCAGGGTCCTGCGGCCTTAAATTGCCGGGTGCCTCCTGGAATTCAGCCTCTTGCAGGATGCCTCCCAGACGCAAAGTGGCACCAGTTCCAACTTGGTCTGGTTTGAGAGTGCCAAGTGGGTCCTGAAAACTGACACCCAGAACAGTGGCTTGTGAGTGTTGTTTCCCAGGGAAAACGCCTATACAATGGTTCAGGGGCCTGAGGCCTTAAATTGCCGGGTGACTCCTGGAATTCGGTTTCTCGCAGGATGCCTCCCAGACGCCAGTGGCACCAGTGCCAACTTGGTCTGGTTTGAGAGTGTTAAGTGGGTCCTGAAAACTGACACCCAGAACAGTGGCTTCTGAGTTTTGTTTCCCAGGGAAAACCTGCACAATTTTTCAAAGGCCTGAGGCCTTAAATTGCCGGGTGCCTCCTGGAATTCGGCCTCTCGCAGGATGCCTCCCAGACGCAAAGTGGCACCAGTTCCAAATTGGTCTGGTTCGAGAGTGCCAAGTGTGTCCTGCATACTGACGCCCAGAACAGTGGCTTCTAAGTTTTGTTTCCCAGGGAAAAAGCCTGTAGAATGGTTCAGGGTCCTGCGGCCTTAAATTGCCGGGTGCCTCCTGGAATTCAGCCTCTCGCAGTATGCCTCCCAGACGCAAAGTGGCACCAGTTCCAACTTGGTCTGGTTTAAGAGTGCCAAGTGGGTCCTGAAAACACACACCCAGAACAGTGGCTTCTGAGTTTTGTTTCCCAGGGAAAAAGCCTGTACAATGGTTCAGGGTCCTGCGGCCTTAAATTGCCGGGTGCCTCCTGGAATTGCTCCTCTCGCAGGATGCCTCCCAGACGCAAGGTGGCACCAGTTCCAACTTGGTCTGGTTTGAGAGTGCCAATAAAGTTCTGCAAACTGACACCCAGAACAATGGCTTGTGAGTGTTGTTTCCCAGGGAAAAAGCCTGTACAATGGTTCAGGGGTCTGAGGCCTTGAATTGCCGGGTACCTCCTGGAATTCGGTTTCTCGCAGGATCTCTCCCAGACTCAAGGTGGCACCAGTGCCAACTTGGTCTGGTTTGAGAGTGCTAAGTGGGTCCTGCAAACTGACACCCAGAACAGTGGCTTCTGAGTTTTGTTTCCCAGGGAAAACCTGTACAATTATCCAGGGTTCTGATCCTTTAAATTGCCGGGTGCCTCCTGGAATTCGGCCTCTCGCAGGATGCCTCCCAGACGCAAGGTGGCACCAGTTCCAACTTGGTCTGGTTTGAGAGTGCCAAGTGGCTTCTGCAAACTGGCACCCAGAACAGTGGCTTGTGAGTTTTCTTTCCCAGGGAAAAAACCTGTACAGCAGTTCAGGGGCCTGCGGCCTTAAATTGCCGCGTGCCTCCTGGAATTCGGCCTCTCGCAGGATGTCTTCGAGACGCAAGGTGGCACCAGTGCAAACTTGTTCTGGTTTGTGAGTGCCAAGTGGGTCCTGAAAACTGACACCCAGAACAGTGGCTTGTGAGTTTTGTTTCCCAGGGAAAAAGCCTGTACAATGGTTCAGGGTCCTGCGGCCTTAAATTGCCGGGTGCCTCCTGGAATTGCACCTCTCGCAGGATGCATCCGAGACGCAAGGTGGCACCAGGGCCGACTTGGTCTGGTTTGAGAGTGCCAAGTGGGTCCTGAAAACTGACACCCAGAACAGTGGCTTGTGAGTGTTGTTTCCCAGGGAAAACGCCTATACAATGGTTCAAGGGCCTGAGGCCTTAAATTGCCGGGTGCCTCCTGGAATTCGGTTTCTCGCAGGATGCCTCCCAGACGCAAGGTGGCACCAGTTCCAACTTGGTCTGGTTCGAGAGTGCCAAGTGTGTCCTGCATACTGACACCCAGAACAGTGGCTTCTAAGTTTTGTTTCCCAGGGAAAAAGCCTGTAGAATGGTTCAGGGTCCTGCGGCCTTAAATTGCCGGGTGCCTCCTGGAATTCAGCCTCTCGCAGGATGCCTCCCAGACGCAAAGTGGCACCAGTTCCTACTTGGTCTGGTTTAAGAGTGCCAAGTGGGTCCTGAAAACACACACCCAGAACAGTGGCTTCTGAGTTTTGTTTCCCAGGGAAAAAGCCTGTACAATGGTTCAGGGTCCTGCGGCCTTAAATTGCCGGGTGCCTCCTGGAATTCGGCCTCTCGCAGGATGCCTCCCAGATGCAAGGTGGCACCAGTTCCAACTTGGTCTGGTTTGAGAGTGCCAATAAAGTTCTGAAAACTGACACCCAGAACAATGGCTTGTGAGTGTTGTTTCCCAGGGAAAAAGCCTGTACAATGGTTCAGGGGTCTGAGGCCTTGAATTGCCGGGTGCCTCCTGGAATTCGGTTTCTCGCAGGATCTCTCCCAGACGCAAGGTGGCACCAGTTCCAACTAGGTCTGGTTTGAGAGTGCTAAGTGGGTCCTGCAAACTGACACCCAGAACAGTGGCTTCTGAGTTTTGTTTCCAAGGGAAAACGTGTACAATTGTCCAGGGTTCTGATCCTTTAAATTGCCGGGTGCCTCCTGGAATTCGGCCTCTCGCAGGATGCCTCCCAGACGCAAGGTGGCACCAGTTCCAACTTAGTCTGGTTTGAGAGTGCCAAGTGGGTCCTGAAAACTGACACCCAGAACAGTGGCTTGTGAGTTTTGTTTCCCAGGGAAAAAGCCTGTACAATTGTTCAGGGGCCTGAGGCCTTAAATTGCCGAGTGCCTCCTGGAATTCGGGCTCTCGCAGGATGCCTCCCAGACGCAAGGTGGCACCAGTTCCAACTTCGTCTGGTTTGAGAGTGCCAAGTGGCTCCTGCAAACTGGCACCCAGAACAGTGGCTTGTGAGTTTTCTTTCCCAGGGAAAAAACCTGTACAGCAGTTCAGGGGCCTACGGCCTTAAATTGCCGGGTGCCTCCTGGAATTCGGCCTCTCGCAGGATGTCTTCGAGACGCAAGGTGGCACCAGTGCAAACTTGGTCTGGTTTGAGAGTGCCAAGTGGATCCTGAAAACTGAAACCCAGAACAGTGGCTTGTGAGTTTTGTTTCCCAGGGAAAAAGCCTGTAGAATGGTTCAGGGTCCTGCGGCCTTAAATTGCCGGGTGCCTCCAGGAATTGCACCTATCGCAGGATGCCTCCCAGACGCAAGGTGGCACCAGTTCCAACTTGGTCTGGTTCGAGAGTGCCAAGTATGTCCTGCAAACTGACACCCAGAACAGTGGCTTCTGAGTTTTGTTTCCCAGGGAAAAAGCCTGTATAATGGTTCAGGGGCCTGCGGCCTTAAATTGCCGGGTGCCTCCTGGAATTGCTCCTCTCGCAGGATGCCTCCCAGACGCAAGGTGGCACCAGTGCCAACTTGGTCTGGTTTGAGAGTGTTAAGTGGGTCCTGAAAACTGACACCCAGAACAGTGGCTTCTGAGTTTTGTTTCCCAGGGAAAACCTGTAGAATTTTTCAAAGGCCTGAGGCCTTAAATTGCCGGGTGCCTCCTGGAATTCGGCCTCTCGCAGGATGCCTCCCAGACGCAAGGTGGCACCAGTGCCAACTTGGTCTGGTTCGAGAGTGCCAAGTGTGTCCTGCATACTGACACCCAGAACAGTGGCTTCTAAGTTTTGTTTCCCAGGGAAAAAGCCTGTACAATGGTTCAGGGTCCTGCTGCCTTAAATTGCCGGGTGCCTCCTAGAATTCAGCCTCTCGCAGGATGCCTCCCAGACGCAAAGTGGCACCAGTTCCAACTTGGTCTGGTTTAAGAGTGCCAAGTGGGTCCTGAAAACACACACCCAGAACAGTGGCTTCTGAGTTTTGTTTCCCAGGGAAAAAGCCTGTACAATGGTTCAGGGTCTTGCGGCCTTAAATTGCCGGGTGCCTCCTGGAATTGCTCCTCTCGCAGGATGCCTCCCAGACGCAAGGTGGCACCAGTTCCAACTTGGTCTGGTTTGAGAGTGCCAATAAAGTTCTGAAAACTGACACCCAGAACAATGGCTTGTGAGTGTTGTTTCCCAGGGAAAAAGCCTGTACAATGGTTCAGGGGTCTGAGGCCTTGAATTGCCGGGTGCCTCCTGGAATTCGGTTTCTCGCAGGATCTCTCCCAGACGCAAGGTGGCACCAGTGCCAACTTGGTCTGGTTTGAGAGTGCTAAGTGGGTCCTGCAAACTGACACCCAGAACAGTGGCTTCTGAGTTTTGTTTCCCAGGGAAAACCTGTACAATTATCCAGGGTTCTGATCCTTTAAATTGCCGGGTGCCTCCTGGAATTCGGGCTCTCGCAGGATGCCTCCCAGACGCAAGGTGGCACCAGTTCCAACTTGGTCTGGTTTGAGAGTGCCAAGTGGCTCCTGCAAACTGGCACCCAGAACAGTGGCTTGTGAGTTTTCTTTCCCAAGGAAAAAACCTGTACAGCAGTTCAGGGGCCTGCGGCCTTAAATTGCCGCGTGCCTCCTGGAATTCGGCCTCTCGCAGGATGTCTTCGAGACGCAAGGTGGCACCAGTACAAACTTGGTCTGGTTTGAGAGTGCCAAGTGGGTCCTGAAAACTGACACCCAGAACAGTGGCTTGTGAGTTTTGTTTCCCAGGGAAAAAGCCTGTACAATGGTTCAGGGTCCTGCGGCCTTAAATTGCCGGGTGCCTCCTGGAATTGCTCCTCTCGCAGGATGCCTCCCAGACGCAAGGTGGCACCAGTTCTAACTTGGTCTGGTTTGAGAGTGCCAATAAAGTTCTGAAAACTGACACCCAGAACAATGGCTTGTGAGTTTTGTTTCCCAGGGAAAAAGCCTGTACAATGGTTCAGGGGCCTGAGGCCTTAAATTGCCGGGTGCCTCCTGGAATTCGGTTTCTCGCAGGATGCCTCCCAGACGAAAGGTGGCACCAGTTCCAACTTGGTCTGGTTCGACAGTGCCAAGTATGTCCTGCAAACTGACACCCAGAACAGTGGCTTCTGAGTTTTTTTTCCCAGGGAAAAAGCCTGGACAATGGTTCAGGAGCCTGCGGCCTTAAATTGCCGGGTGCCTCCTGGAATTGCAGCTCTCGCAGGATGCATCCGAGACGCAAGGTGGCACCTGGGCCAACTTGGTCTGGTTTGAGAGTGCCAAGTGGGTCCTGAAAACTGACACCCAGAACAGTGGCTTGTGAGTGTTGTTTCCCAGGGAAAACGCCTATACAATGGTTCAGGGGCCTGAGGCCTTAAATTGCCGGGTACCTCCTGGAATTCGGTTTCTCGCAGGATGCCTCCCAGACGCAAGGTGGCACCAGTGCCAACTTGGTCTGGTTTGAGAGTGTTAAGTGGGTCCTGCAAACTGACACCCAGAACAGTGGCTTCTGAGTTTTGTTTCCCAGGGAAAACCTGTACAATTATCCAGGGTTCTGATCCTTTAAATTGCCGGGTGCCTCCTGGAATTCGGGCTCTCGCAGGATGCCTCCCAGACGCAAGGTGGCACCAGTTCCAACTTGGTCTGGTTTGAGAGTGCCAAGTGGCTCCTGCAAACTGGCACCCAGAACAGTGGCTTGTGAGTTTTCTTTCCCAAGGAAAAAACCTGTACAGCAGTTCAGGGGCCTGCGGCCTTAAATTGCCGCGTGCCTCCTGGAATTCGGCCTCTCGCAGGATGTCTTCGAGACGCAAGGTGGCACCAGTGCAAACTTGGTCTGGTTTGAGAGTGCCAAGTGGGTCCTGAAAACTGACACCCAGAACAGTGGCTTGTGAGTTTTGTTTCCCAGGGAAAAAGCCTGTACAATGGTTCAGGGTCCTGCGGCCTTAAATTGCCGGGTGCCTCCTGGAATTGCTCTTCTCGCAGGATGCCTCCCAGACGCAAGGTGGCACCAGTTCTAACTTGGTCTGGTTTGAGAGTGCCAATAAAGTTCTGAAAACTGAAACCCAGAACAATGGCTTGTGAGTTTTGTTTCCCAGGGAAAAAGCCTGTACAATGGTTCAGGGGCCTGAGGCCTTAAATTGCCGGGTGCCTCCTGGAATTCGGTTTCTCGCAGGATGCCTCCCAGACGAAAGGTGGCACCAGTTCCAACTTGGTCTGGTTCGACAGTGCCAAGTATGTCCTGCAAACTGACACCCAGAACAGTGGCTTCTGAGTTTTTCTTCCCAGGGAAAAAGCCTGGACAATGGTTCAGGAGCCTGCGGCCTTAAATTGCCGGGTGCCTCCTGGAATTGCAGCTCTCGCAGGATGCATCCGAGACGCAAGGTGGCACCTGGGCCAACTTGGTCTGGTTTGAGAGTGCCAAGTGGGTCCTGAAAACTGACACCCAGAACAGTGGCTTGTGAGTGTTGTTTCCCAGGGAAAACGCCTATACAATGGTTCAGGGGCCTGAGGCCTTAAATTGCCGGCTACCTCCTGGAATTCGGTTTCTCGCAGGATGCCTCCCAGACGCAAGGTGGCACCAGTGCCAACTTGGTCTGGTTTGAGAGTGTTAAGTGGGTCCTGAAAACTGACACCCAGAACAGTGGCTTCTGAGTTTTGTTTCCCAGGGAAAACCTGTACAATTTTTCAAAGGCCTGAGGCCTTAAATTGCCGAGTGCCTCCTGGAATTCGGCCTCTCGCAGGATGCCTTCCAGACGCAAAGTGGCACCAGTTCCAAATTGGTCTGGTTCGAGAGTGCCAAGTGTGTCCTGCATACTGACACCCAGAACAGTGGCTTCTAAGTTTTGTTTCCCAGGGAAAAAGCCTGTAGAATGGTTCAGGGTCCTGCGGCCTTAAATTGCCGGGTGCCTCCTGGAATTCAGCCTCTCGCAGGATGCCTCCCAGACGCAAGGTGGCACCAGTTCCAACTTGGTCTGGTTTAAGAGTGCCAAGTGGGTCCTGAAAACACACACCCAGAACAGTGGCTTGTGAGTTTTGTTTCCCAGGGAAAAAGCCTGTACAATGGTTCAGGGTCTTGCGGCCTTAAATTGCCGGGTGCCTCCTGGAATTGCTCCTCTCGCAGGATGCCTCCCAGACGCAAGGTGGCACCAGTTCCAACTTGGTCTGGTTTGAGAGTGCCAATAAAGTTCTGAAAACTGACACCCAGAACAATGGCTTGTGAGTGTTGTTTCCCAGGGAAAAAGCCTGTACAATGGTTCAGGGGTCTGAGGCCTTGAATTGCCGGGTGCCTCCTGGAATTCGGTTTCTCGCAGGATCTCTCCCAGACGCAAGGTGGCACCAGTGCCAACTTGGTCTGGTTTGAGAGTGCTAAGTGGGTCCTGCAAACTGACACCCAGAACAGTGGCTTCTGAGTTTTGTTTCCCAGGGAAAACCTGTACAATTGTCCAGGGTTCTGATCCTTTAAATTGCCGGGTGCCTCCTGGAATTCGGCCTCTCGCAGGATGCCTCCCAGACGCAAGGTGGCACCAGTTCCAACTTGGTCTGGTTTGAAAGTGCCAAGTGGCTCCTGCAAACTGGCACCCAGAACAGTGGCTTGTGAGTTTTCTTTCCCAGGGAAAAAACCTGTACAGCAGTTCAGGGGCCTGCGGCCTTAAATTGCCGCGTGCCTCCTGGAATTCGGCCTCTCGCAGGATGCCTCCCAGACGCAAGGTGGCACCAGTTCTAACTTGGTCTGGTTTAAGAGTGCCAATAAAGTTCTGAAAACTGACACCCAGAACAATGGCTTGTGAGTTTTGTTTCCCAGGGAAAAAGCCTGTACAATGGTTCAGGGGCCTGAGGCCTTAAATTGCCGGGTGCCTCCTGGAATTCGGTTTCTCGCAGGATGCCTCCCAGACGAAAGGTGGCACCAGTTCCAACTTGGTCTGGTTCGAGAGTGCCAAGTATGTCCTGCAAACTGACACCCAGAACAGTGGCTTGTGAGTTTTGTTTCCCAGGGAAAAAGCCTGGACAATGGTTCAGGAGCCTGCGGCCTTAAATTGCCGGGTGCCTCCTGGAATTTCACCTCTCGCAGGATGCATCCGAGACGCAAGGTGGCACCTGGGCCAACTTGGTCTGGTTTGAGAGTGCCAAGTGGGTCCTGAAAACTGACACCCAGAACAGTGGCTTGTGAGTGTTGTTTCCCAGGGAAAACGCCTATACAATGGTTCAGGGGCCTGAGGCCTTAAATTACCGGGTGCCTCCTGGAATTGCTCCTCTCGCAGGATGCCTCCCAGACGCAAGGTGGCACCAGTGCCAACTTGGTCTGGTTTGAGAGTGTTAAGTGGGTCCTGAAAACTGACACCCAGAACAGTGGCTTCTGAGTTTTGTTTCCCAGGGAAAACCTGTACAATTTTTCAAAGGCCTGAGGCCTTAAATTGCCGGGTGCCTCCTGGAATTCGACCTCTCGCAGGATGCCTCCCAGACGCAAGGTGGCACCAGTTCCAACTTGGTCTGGTTCGAGAGTGCCAAGTGTGTCCTGCATACTGACACCCAGAACAGTGGCTTCTAAGTTTTGTTTCCCAGGGAA
Organism: Fringilla coelebs; assembly: GCF_963513975.1. NCBI lineage: Eukaryota > Metazoa > Chordata > Aves > Passeriformes > Fringillidae > Fringilla > Fringilla coelebs. The sequence continues at coordinate 316,427 of NW_028167587.1, read as the reverse complement.
AAAGCCTGTAGAATGGTTCAGGGTCCTGCGGCCTTAAATTGCCGGGTGCCTCCTGGAATTCAGCCTCTTGCAGGATGCCTCCCAGACGCAAAGTGGCACCAGTTCCAACTTGGTCTGGGTTAAGAGTGCCAAGTGGGTCCTGAAAACACACACCCAGAACAGTGGCTTCTGAGTTTTGTTTCCCAGGGAAAAAGCCTGTACAATGGTTCAGGGTCTTGCGGCCTTAAATTGCCGGGTGCCTCCTGGAATTGCTCCTCTCGCAGGATGCCTCCCAGACGCAAAGTGGCACCAGTGCCAACTTGGTCTGGTTTGAGAGTGCCAAGTGGGTCCTGAAAACTGACACCCAGAACAGTGGCTTCTGAGTTTTGTTTCCCAGGGAAAACCTGTACAATTGTCCAGGGTTCTGATCCTTTAAATTGCCGGGTGCCTCCTGGAATTCGGCCTCTCGCAGGATGCCTCCCAGACGCAAGGTGGCACCAGTTCCAACTTGGTCTGGTTCGAGAGTGCCAAGTGTGTCCTGCAAACTGACACCCAGAACAGTGGCTTGTGAGTTTTGTTTCCCAGGGAAAAAGCCTGTACAATGGTTCAGGGTCCTGCGGCCTTAAATTGCCGGGTGCCTCCTGGAATTCGGCCTCTCGCAGGATGCCTCCCAGATGCAAGGTGGCACCAGTGCCAACTTGGTCTGGTTTGAGAGTGCCAAGTGGCTCCTGCAAACTGGCACCCAGAACAGTGGCTTGTGAGTTTTCTTTCCCAGGGAAAAAACCTGTACAGCAGTTCAGGGGCCTGCGGCCTTAAATTGCCGGGTGCCTCCTGGAATTCGGCCTCTCGCAGGATGTCTTCGAGACGCAAGGTGGCACCAGTGCAAACTTGGTCTGGTTTGAGAGTGCCAAGTGGGTCCTGAAAACTGACACCCAGAACAGTGGCTTGTGAGTTTTGTTTCCCAGGGAAAAAGCCTGTACAATGGTTCAGGGTCCTGCGGCCTTAAATTGCCGGGTGCCTCCTGGAATTGCTCCTCTCGCAGGATGCCTCCCAGACGCAAGGTGGCACCAGTTCAACCTTGGTCTGGTTTGAGAGTGCCAATAAAGTTCTGAACACTGACACCCAGAACAATGGCTTGTGAGTTTTGTTTCCCAGGGAAAAAGCCTGTACAATGGTTCAGGGGCCTGAGGCCTTAAATTGCCGGGTGCCTCCTGGAATTCGGTTTCTCGCAGGATGCCTCCCAGACGAAAGGTGGCACCAGTTCCAACTTGGTCTGGTTCGAGAGTGCCAAGTGTGTCCTGCAAACTGACACCCAGAACAGTGGCTTCTGAGTTTTGTTTCCCAGGGAAAAAGCCTGTAGAATGGTTCAGGGTCCTGCGGCCTTAAATTGCCGGGTGCCTCCTGGAATTCAGCCTCTTGCAGGATGCCTCCCAGACGCAAGGTGGCACCAGTTCCAACTTGGTCTGGTTTGAGAGTGCCAAGTGGGTCCTGAAAACTGACACCCAGAACAGTGGCTTGTGAGTGTTGTTTCCCAGGGAAAACGCCTATACAATGGTTCAGGGGCCTGAGGCCTTAAATTGCCGGGTGACTCCTGGAATTCGGTTTCTCGCAGGATGCCTCCCAGACGCAAGGTGGCACCAGTGCCAACTTGGTCTGGTTTGAGAGTGTTAAGTGGGTCCTGCAAACTGACACCCAGAACAGTGGCTTCTGAGTTTTGTTTCCCAGGGAAAACCTGTACAATTTTTCAAAGGCCTGAGGCCTTAAATTGCCGGGTGCCTCCTGGAATTCGGCCTCTCGCAGGATGCCTCCCAGACGCAAAGTGGCACGAGTTCCAAATTGGTCTGGTTCGAGAGTGCCAAGTGTGTCCTGCATACTGACGCCCAGAACAGTGGCTTCTAAGTTTTGTTTCCCAGGGAAAAAGCCTGTAGAATGGTTCAGGGTCCTGCGGCCTTAAATTGCCGGGTGCCTCCTGGAATTCAGCCTCTCGCAGGATGCCTCCCAGACGCAAAGTGGCACCAGTTCCAACTTGGTCTGGTTTAAGAGTGCCAAGTGGGTCCTGAAAACACACACCCAGAACAGTGGCTTCTGAGTTTTGTTTCCCAGGGAATAAGCCTGTACAATGGTTCAGGGGTCTGAGGCCTTGAATTGCCGGGTGCCTCCTGGAATTCGGTTTCTCGCAGGATGCCTCCCAGACGCAAGGTGGCACCAGTGCCAACTTGGTCTGTTTTGAGAGTGCTAAGTGGGTCCTGCAAACTGACACCCAGAACAGTGGCTTCTGAGTTTTGTTTCCCAGGGAAAACCTGTACAATTATCCAGGGTTCTGATCCTTTAAATTGCCGGGTGCCTCCTGGAATTCGGGCTCTCGCAGGATGCCTCCCAGACGCAAGGTGGCACCAGTTCCAACTTGGTCTGGTTTGAGAGTGCCAAGTGGCTCCTGCAAACTGGCACCCAGAACAGTGGCTTGTGAGTTTTCTTTCCCAAGGAAAAAACCTGTACAGCAGTTCAGGGGCCTGCGGCCTTAAATTGCCGCGTGCCTCCTGGAATTCGGCCTCTCGCAGGATGTCTTCGAGACGCAAGGTTGCACCAGTGCAAACTTGGTCTGGTTTGAGAGTGCCAAGTGGGTCCTGAAAACTGACACCCAGAACAGTGGCTTGTGAGTTTTGTTTCCCAGGGAAAAAGCCTGTACAATGGTTCAGGGTCCTGCGGCCTTAAATTGCCGGGTGCCTCCTGGAATTGCTCCTCTCGCAGGATGCCTCCCAGACGCAAGGTGGCACCAGTTCTAACTTGGTCTGGTTTGAGAGTGCCAAGTGGGTCCTGAAAACTGACACCCAGAACAATGGCTTGTGAGTTTTGTTTCCCAGGGAAAAAGCCTGTACAATGGTTCAGGGGCCTGAGGCCTTAAATTGCCGGGTGCCTCCTGGAATTCGACCTCTCGCAGGATGCCTCCCAGACGAAAGGTGGCACCAGTTCCAACTTGGTCTGCTTCGAGAGTGCCAAGTATGTCCTGCAAACTGACACCCAGAACAGTGGCTTCTGAGTTTTTTTTCCCAGGGAAAAAGCCTGGACAATGGTTCAGGAGCCTGCGGCCTTAAATTGCCGGGTGCCTCCTGGAATTGCAGCTCTCGCAGGATGCATCCGAGACGCAAGGTGGCACCTGGGCCAACTTGGTCTGGTTTGAGAGTGCCAAGTGGGTCCTGAAAACTGACACCCAGAACAGTGGCTTGTGAGTGTTGTTTCCCAGGGAAAACGCCTATACAATGGTTCAGGGGCCTGAGGCCTTAAATTGCCGGGTACCTCCTGGAATTCGGTTTCTCGCAGGATGCCTCCCAGACGCAAGGTGGCACCAGTGCCAACTTGGTCTGGTTTGAGAGTGTTAAGTGGGTCCTGAAAACTGACACCCAGAACAGTGGCTTCTGAGTTTTGTTTCCCAGGGAAAACCTGTACAATTTTTCAAAGGCCTGAGGCCTTAAATTGCCGAGTGCCTCCTGGAATTCGGCCTCTCGCAGGATGCCTCCCAGACGCAAAGTGGCACCAGTTCCAAATTGGTCTGGTTCGAGAGTGCCAAGTGTGTCCTGCATACTGACACCCAGAACAGTGGCTTCTAAGTTTTGTTTCCCAGGGAAAAAGCCTGTAGAATGGTTCAGGGTCCTGCGGCCTTAAATTGCCGGGTGCCTCCTGGAATTCAGCCTCTCGCAGGATGCCTCCCAGACGCAAGGTGGCACCAGTTCCAACTTGGTCTGGTTTAAGAGTGCCAAGTGGGTCCTGAAAACACACACCCAGAACAGTGGCTTGTGAGTTTTGTTTCCCAGGGAAAAAGCCTGTACAATGGTTCAGGGTCTTGCGGCCTTAAATTGCCGGGTGCCTCCTGGAATTGCTCCTCTCGCAGGATGCCTCCCAGACGCAAGGTGGCACCAGTTCCAACTTGGTCTGGTTTGAGAGTGCCAATAAAGTTCTGAAAACTGACACCCAGAACAATGGCTTGTGAGTGTTGTTTCCCAGGGAAAAAGCCTGTACAATGGTTCAGGGGTCTGAGGCCTTAAATTGCCGGGTGCCTCCTGGAATTCGGCCTCTCGCAGGATGTCTTCGAGACGCAAGGTGGCACCAGTGCAAACTTGTTCTGGTTTGAGAGTGCCAAGTGGGTCCTGAAAACTGACACCCAGAACAGTGGCTTGTGAGTTTTGTTTCCCAGGGAAAAAGCCTGTACAATGGTTCAGGGTCCTGCGGCCTTAAATTGCCGGGTGCCTCCTGGAATTGCTCCTCTCGCAGGATGCCTCCCAGACGCAAGGTGGCACCAGTTCTAACTTGGTCTGGTTTGAGAGTGCCAATAAAGTTCTGAAAACTGACACCCAGAACAATGGCTTGTGAGTTTTGTTTCCCAGGGAAAAAGCCTGTACAATGGTTCAGGGGCCTGAGGCCTTTAATTGCCAGGTGCCTCCTGGAATTCGGTTTCTCGCAGGATGCCTCCCAGACGAAAGGTGGCACCAGTTCCAACTTGGTCTGGTTCGAGAGTGCCAAGTATGTCCTGCAAACTGACACCCAGAACAGTGGCTTGTGAGTTTTGTTTCCCAGGGAAAAAGCCTGGACAATGGTTCAGGAGCCTGCGGCCTTAAATTGCCGGGTGCCTCCTGGAATTGCACCTCTTGCAGGATGCATCCGAGACGCAAGGTGGCACCTGGGCCAACTTGGTCTGGTTTGAGAGTGCCAAGTGGGTCCTGAAAACTGACACCCAGAACAGTGGCTTGTGAGTGTTGTTTCCCAGGGAAAACGCCTATACAATGGTTCAGGGGCCTGAGGCCTTAAATTACCGGGTGCCTCCTGGAATTGCTCCTCTCGCAGGATGCCTCCCAGACGCAAGGTGGCACCAGTGCCAACTTGGTCTGGTTTGAGAGTGTTAAGTGGGTCCTGAAAACTGACACCCAGAACAGTGGCTTCTGAGTTTTGTTTCCCAGGGAAAACCTGTACAATTTTTCAAAGGCCTGAGGCCTTAAATTGCCGGGTGCCTCCTGGAATTCGACCTCTCGCAGGATGCCTCCCAGACGCAAGGTGGCACCAGTTCCAACTTGGTCTGGTTTGAGAGTGCCAAGTGTGTCCTGCATACTGACACCCAGAACAGTGGCTTCTAAGTTTTGTTTCCCAGGGAAAAAGCCTGTAGAATGGTTCAGGGTCCTGCGGCCTTAAATTGCCGGGTGCCTCCTGGAATTCAGCCTCTCGCAGGATGCCTCCCAGACGCAAAGTGGCACCAGTTCCAACTTGGTCTGGTTTAAGAGTGCCAAGTAGGTCCTGAAAACACACACCCAGAACAGTGGCTTGTGAGTTTTGTTTCCCAGGGAAAAAGCCTGTACAATGGTTCAGGGTCTTGCGGCCTTAAATTGCCGGGTGCCTCCTGGAATTGCTCCTCTCGCAGGATGCCTCCCAGACGCAAGGTGGCACCAGTTCCAACTTGGTCTGGTTTGAGAGTGCCAATAAAGTTCTGCAAACTGACACCCAGAACAATGGCTTGTGAGTGTTGTTTCCCAGGGAAAAAGCCTGTACAATGGTTCAGGGGTCTGAGGCCTTGAATTGCCGGGTACCTCCTGGAATTCGGTTTCTCGCAGGATCTCTCCCAGACGCAAGGTGGCACCAGTGCCAACTTGGTCTGGTTTGAGAGTGCTAAGTGGGTCCTGCAAACTGACACCCAGAACAGTGGCTTCTGAGTTTTGTTTCCCAGGGAAAACCTGTACAATTATCCAGGGTTCTGATCCTTTAAATTGCCGGGTGCCTCCTGGAATTCGGCCTCTCGCAGGATGCCTCCCAGACGCAAGGTGGCACCAGTTCCAACTTGGTCTGGTTTGAGAGTGCCAAGTGGCTTCTGCAAACTGGCACCCAGAACAGTGGCTTGTGAGTTTTCTTTCCCAGGGAAAAAACCTGTACAGCAGTTCAGGGGCCTGCGGCCTTAAATTGCCGCGTGCCTCCTGGAATTCGGCCTCTCGCAGGATGTCTTCGAGACGCAAGGTGGCACCAGTGCAAACTTGTTCTGGTTTGTGAGTGCCAAGTGGGTCCTGAAAACTGACACCCAGAACAGTGGCTTGTGAGTTTTGTTTCCCAGGGAAAAAGCCTGTACAATGGTTCAGGGTCCTGCGGCCTTAAATTGCCGGGTGCCTCCTGGAATTGCACCTCTCGCAGGATGCATCCGAGACGCAAGGTGGCACCAGGGCCGACTTGGTCTGGTTTGAGAGTGCCAAGTGGGTCCTGAAAACTGACACCCAGAACAGTGGCTTGTGAGTGTTGTTTCCCAGGGAAAACGCCTATACAATGGTTCAAGGGCCTGAGGCCTTAAATTGCCGGGTGCCTCCTGGAATTCGGTTTCTCGCAGGATGCCTCCCAGACGCAAGGTGGCACCAGTGCCAACTTGGTCTGGTTTGAGAGTGTTAAGTGGGTCCTGAAAACTGACACCCAGAACAGTGGCTTCTGAGTTTTGTTTCCCAGGGAAAACCTGTACAATTTTTCAAAGGCCTGAGGCCTTAAATTGCCGGGTGCCTCCTGGAATTCGGCCTCTCGCAGGATGCCTCCCAGACGCAAGGTGGCACCAGTTCCAACTTGGTCTGGTTCGAGAGTGCCAAGTGTGTCCTGCATACTGACACCCAGAACAGTGGCTTCTAAGTTTTGTTTCCCAGGGAAAAAGCCTGTAGAATGGTTCAGGGTCCTGCGGCCTTAAATTGCCGGGTGCCTCCTGGAATTCAGCCTCTCGCAGGATGCCTCCCAGACGCAAAGTGGCACCAGTTCCTACTTGGTCTGGTTTAAGAGTGCCAAGTGGGTCCTGAAAACACACACCCAGAACAGTGGCTTCTGAGTTTTGTTTCCCAGGGAAAAAGCCTGTACAATGGTTCAGGGTCCTGCGGCCTTAAATTGCCGGGTGCCTCCTGGAATTCGGCCTCTCGCAGGATGCCTCCCAGATGCAAGGTGGCACCAGTTCCAACTTGGTCTGGTTTGAGAGTGCCAATAAAGTTCTGAAAACTGACACCCAGAACAATGGCTTGTGAGTGTTGTTTCCCAGGGAAAAAGCCTGTACAATGGTTCAGGGGTCTGAGGCCTTGAATTGCCGGGTGCCTCCTGGAATTCGGTTTCTCGCAGGATCTCTCCCAGACGCAAGGTGGCACCAGTTCCAACTAGGTCTGGTTTGAGAGTGCTAAGTGGGTCCTGCAAACTGACACCCAGAACAGTGGCTTCTGAGTTTTGTTTCCAAGGGAAAACGTGTACAATTGTCCAGGGTTCTGATCCTTTAAATTGCCGGGTGCCTCCTGGAATTCGGCCTCTCGCAGGATGCCTCCCAGACGCAAGGTGGCACCAGTTCCAACTTAGTCTGGTTTGAGAGTGCCAAGTGGGTCCTGAAAACTGACACCCAGAACAGTGGCTTGTGAGTTTTGTTTCCCAGGGAAAAAGCCTGTACAATTGTTCAGGGGCCTGAGGCCTTAAATTGCCGAGTGCCTCCTGGAATTCGGGCTCTCGCAGGATGCCTCCCAGACGCAAGGTGGCACCAGTTCCAACTTCGTCTGGTTTGAGAGTGCCAAGTGGCTCCTGCAAACTGGCACCCAGAACAGTGGCTTGTGAGTTTTGTTTCCCAGGGAAAAAACCTGTACAGCAGTTCAGGGGCCTACGGCCTTAAATTGCCGGGTGCCTCCTGGAATTCGGCCTCTCGCAGGATGTCTTCGAGACGCAAGGTGGCACCAGTGCAAACTTGGTCTGGTTTGAGAGTGCCAAGTGGATCCTGAAAACTGAAACCCAGAACAGTGGCTTGTGAGTTTTGTTTCCCAGGGAAAAAGCCTGTACAATGGTTCAGGGTCCTGCGGCCTTAAATTGCCGGGTGCCTCCTGGAATTGCACCTCTCGCAGGATGCCTCCCAGACGCAAGGTGGCACCAGTTCCAACTTGGTCTGGTTCGAGAGTGCCAAGTATGTCCTGCAAACTGACACCCAGAACAGTGGCTTCTGAGTTTTGTTTCCCAGGGAAAAAGCCTGTATAATGGTTCAGGGGCCTGCGGCCTTAAATTGCCGGGTGCCTCCTGGAATTGCTCCTCTCGCAGGATGCCTCCCAGACGCAAGGTGGCACCAGTGCCAACTTGGTCTGGTTTGAGAGTGTTAAGTGGGTCCTGAAAACTGACACCCAGAACAGTGGCTTCTGAGTTTTGTTTCCCAGGGAAAACCTGTAGAATTTATCAAAGGCCTGAGGCCTTAAATTGCCGGGTGCCTCCTGGAATTCGGCCTCTCGCAGGATGCCTCCCAGACGCAAGGTGGCACCAGTGCCAACTTGGTCTGGTTCGAGAGTGCCAAGTGTGTCCTGCATACTGACACCCAGAACAGTGGCTTCTAAGTTTTGTTTCCCAGGGAAAAAGCCTGTACAATGGTTCAGGGTCCTGCTGCCTTAAATTGCCGGGTGCCTCCTAGAATTCAGCCTCTCGCAGGATGCCTCCCAGACGCAAAGTGGCACCAGTTCCAACTTGGTCTGGTTTAAGAGTGCCAAGTGGGTCCTGAAAACACACACCCAGAACAGTGGCTTCTGAGTTTTGTTTCCCAGGGAAAAAGCCTGTACAATGGTTCAGGGTCTTGCGGCCTTAAATTGCCGGGTGCCTCCTGGAATTGCTCCTCTCGCAGGATGCCTCCCAGACGCAAGGTGGCACCAGTTCCAACTTGGTCTGGTTTGAGAGTGCCAATAAAGTTCTGAAAACTGACACCCAGAACAATGGCTTGTGAGTGTTGTTTCCCAGGGAAAAAGCCTGTACAATGGTTCAGGGGTCTGAGGCCTTGAATTGCCGGGTGCCTCCTGGAATTCGGTTTCTCGCAGGATCTCTCCCAGACGCAAGGTGGCACCAGTGCCAACTTGGTCTGGTTTGAGAGTGCTAAGTGGGTCCTGCAAACTGACACCCAGAACAGTGGCTTCTGAGTTTTGTTTCCCAGGGAAAACCTGTACAATTATCCAGGGTTCTGATCCTTTAAATTGCCGGGTGCCTCCTGGAATTCGGGCTCTCGCAGGATGCCTCCCAGACGCAAGGTGGCACCAGTTCCAACTTGGTCTGGTTTGAGAGTGCCAAGTGGCTCCTGCAAACTGGCACCCAGAACAGTGGCTTGTGAGTTTTCTTTCCCAAGGAAAAAACCTGTACAGCAGTTCAGGGGCCTGCGGCCTTAAATTGCCGCGTGCCTCCTGGAATTCAGCCTCTCGCAGGATGTCTTCGAGACGCAAGGTGGCACCAGTACAAACTTGGTCTGGTTTGAGAGTGCCAAGTGGGTCCTGAAAACTGACACCCAGAACAGTGGCTTGTGAGTTTTGTTTCCCAGGGAAAAAGCCTGTACAATGGTTCAGGGTCCTGCGGCCTTAAATTGCCGGGTGCCTCCTGGAATTGCTCCTCTCGCAGGATGCCTCCCAGACGCAAGGTGGCACCAGTTCTAACTTGGTCTGGTTTGAGAGTGCCAATAAAGTTCTGAAAACTGACACCCAGAACAATGGCTTGTGAGTTTTGTTTCCCAGGGAAAAAGCCTGTACAATGGTTCAGGGGCCTGAGGCCTTAAATTGCCGGGTGCCTCCTGGAATTCGGTTTCTCGCAGGATGCCTCCCAGACGAAAGGTGGCACCAGTTCCAACTTGGTCTGGTTCGACAGTGCCAAGTATGTCCTGCAAACTGACACCCAGAACAGTGGCTTCTGAGTTTTTTTTCCCAGGGAAAAAGCCTGGACAATGGTTCAGGAGCCTGCGGCCTTAAATTGCCGGGTGCCTCCTGGAATTGCAGCTCTCGCAGGATGCATCCGAGACGCAAGGTGGCACCTGGGCCAACTTCGTCTGGTTTGAGAGTGCCAAGTGGGTCCTGAAAACTGACACCCAGAACAGTGGCTTGTGAGTGTTGTTTCCCAGGGAAAACGCCTATACAATGGTTCAGGGGCCTGAGGCCTTAAATTGCCGGGTACCTCCTGGAATTCGGTTTCTCGCAGGATGCCTCCCAGACGCAAGGTGGCACCAGTGCCAACTTGGTCTGGTTTGAGAGTGTTAAGTGGGTCCTGCAAACTGACACCCAGAACAGTGGCTTCTGAGTTTTGTTTCCCAGGGAAAACCTGTACAATTATCCAGGGTTCTGATCCTTTAAATTGCCGGGTGCCTCCTGGAATTCGGGCTCTCGCAGGATGCCTCCCAGACGCAAGGTGGCACCAGTTCCAACTTGGTCTGGTTTGAGAGTGCCAAGTGGCTCCTGCAAACTGGCACCCAGAACAGTGGCTTGTGAGTTTTCTTTCCCAAGGAAAAAACCTGTACAGCAGTTCAGGGGCCTGCGGCCTTAAATTGCCGCGTGCCTCCTGGAATTCGGCCTCTCGCAGGATGTCTTCGAGACGCAAGGTGGCACCAGTGCAAACTTGGTCTGGTTTGAGAGTGCCAAGTGGGTCCTGAAAACTGACACCCAGAACAGTGGCTTGTGAGTTTTGTTTCCCAGGGAAAAAGCCTGTACAATGGTTCAGGGTCCTGCGGCCTTAAATTGCCGGGTGCCTCCTGGAATTCGGTTTCTCGCAGGATCTCTCCCAGACGCAAGGTGGCACCAGTTCTAACTTGGTCTGGTTTGAGAGTGCCAATAAAGTTCTGAAAACTGAAACCCAGAACAATGGCTTGTGAGTTTTGTTTCCCAGGGAAAAAGCCTGTACAATGGTTCAGGGGCCTGAGGCCTTAAATTGCCGGGTGCCTCCTGGAATTCGGTTTCTCGCAGGATGCCTCCCAGACGAAAGGTGGCACCAGTTCCAACTTGGTCTGGTTCGACAGTGCCAAGTATGTCCTGCAAACTGACACCCAGAACAGTGGCTTCTGAGTTTTTCTTCCCAGGGAAAAAGCCTGGACAATGGTTCAGGAGCCTGCGGCCTTAAATTGCCGGGTGCCTCCTGGAATTGCAGCTCTCGCAGGATGCATCCGAGACGCAAGGTGGCACCTGGGCCAACTTGGTCTGGTTTGAGAGTGCCAAGTGGGTCCTGCAAACTGACACCCAGAACAGTGGCTTGTGAGTGTTGTTTCCCAGGGAAAACGCCTATACAATGGTTCAGGGGCCTGAGGCCTTAAATTGCCGGGTACCTCCTGGAATTCGGTTTCTCGCAGGATGCCTCCCAGACGCAAGGTGGCACCAGTGCCAACTTGGTCTGGTTTGAGAGTGTTAAGTGGGTCCTGAAAACTGACACCCAGAACAGTGGCTTCTGAGTTTTGTTTCCCAGGGAAAACCTGTACAATTTTTCAAAGGCCTGAGGCCTTAAATTGCCGAGTGCCTCCTGGAATTCGGCCTCTCGCAGGATGCCTTCCAGACGCAAAGTGGCACCAGTTCCAAATTGGTCTGGTTCGAGAGTGCCAAGTGTGTCCTGCATACTGACACCCAGAACAGTGGCTTCTAAGTTTTGTTTCCCAGGGAAAAAGCCTGTAGAATGGTTCAGGGTCCTGCGGCCTTAAATTGCCGGGTGCCTCCTGGAATTCAGCCTCTCGCAGGATGCCTCCCAGACGCAAGGTGGCACCAGTTCCAACTTGGTCTGGTTTAAGAGTGCCAAGTGGGTCCTGAAAACACACACCCAGAACAGTGGCTTGTGAGTTTTGTTTCCCAGGGAAAAAGCCTGTACAATGGTTCAGGGTCTTGCGGCCTTAAATTGCCGGGTGCCTCCTGGAATTGCTCCTCTCGCAGGATGCCTCCCAGACGCAAGGTGGCACCAGTTCCAACTTGGTCTGGTTTGAGAGTGCCAATAAAGTTCTGAAAACTGACACCCAGAACAATGGCTTGTGAGTGTTGTTTCCCAGGGAAAAAGCCTGTACAATGGTTCAGGGGTCTGAGGCCTTGAATTGCCGGGTGCCTCCTGGAATTCGGTTTCTCGCAGGATCTCTCCCAGACGCAAGGTGGCACCAGTGCCAACTTGGTCTGGTTTGAGAGTGCTAAGTGGGTCCTGCAAACTGACACCCAGAACAGTGGCTTCTGAGTTTTGTTTCCCAGGGAAAACCTGTACAATTGTCCAGGGTTCTGATCCTTTAAATTGCCGGGTGCCTCCTGGAATTCGGCCTCTCGCAGGATGCCTCCCAGACGCAAGGTGGCACCAGTTCCAACTTGGTCTGGTTTGAAAGTGCCAAGTGGCTCCTGCAAACTGGCACCCAGAACAGTGGCTTGTGAGTTTTCTTTCCCAGGGAAAAAACCTGTACAGCAGTTCAGGGGCCTGCGGCCTTAAATTGCCGCGTGCCTCCTGGAATTCGGCCTCTCGCAGGATGCCTCCCAGACGCAAGGTGGCACCAGTTCTAACTTGGTCTGGTTTAAGAGTGCCAATAAAGTTCTGAAAACTGACACCCAGAACAATGGCTTGTGAGTTTTGTTTCCCAGGGAAAAAGCCTGTACAATGGTTCAGGGGCCTGAGGCCTTAAATTGCCGGGTGCCTCCTGGAATTCGGTTTCTCGCAGGATGCCTCCCAGACGAAAGGTGGCACCAGTTCCAACTTGGTCTGGTTCGAGAGTGCCAAGTATGTCCTGCAAACTGACACCCAGAACAGTGGCTTGTGAGTTTTGTTTCCCAGGGAAAAAGCCTGGACAATGGTTCAGGAGCCTGCGGCCTTAAATTGCCGGGTGCCTCCTGGAATTTCACCTCTCGCAGGATGCATCCGAGACGCAAGGTGGCACCTGGGCCAACTTGGTCTGGTTTGAGAGTGCCAAGTGGGTCCTGAAAACTGACACCCAGAACAGTGGCTTGTGAGTGTTGTTTCCCAGGGAAAACGCCTATACAATGGTTCAGGGGCCTGAGGCCTTAAATTACCGGGTGCCTCCTGGAATTGCTCCTCTCGCAGGATGCCTCCCAGACGCAAGGTGGCACCAGTGCCAACTTGGTCTGGTTTGAGAGTGTTAAGTGGGTCCTGCATACTGACACCCAGAACAGTGGCTTCTGAGTTTTGTTTCCCAGGGAAAACCTGTACAATTTTTCAAAGGCCTGAGGCCTTAAATTGCCGGGTGCCTCCTGGAATTCGACCTCTCGCAGGATGCCTCCCAGACGCAAGGTGGCACCAGTTCCAACTTGGTCTGGTTCGAGAGTGCCAAGTGTGTCCTGCATACTGACACCCAGAACAGTGGCTTCTAAGTTTTGTTTCCCAGGGAAAAAGCCTGTAGAATGGTTCAGGGTCCTGCGGCCTTAAATTGCCGGGTGCCTCCTGGAATTCAGCCTCTTGCAGGATGCCTCCCAGACGCAAAGTGGCACCAGTTCCAACTTGGTCTGGGTTAAGAGTGCCAAGTGGGTCCTGAAAACACACACCCAGAACAGTGGCTTCTGAGTTTTGTTTCCCAGGGAAAAAGCCTGTACAATGGTTCAGGGTCTTGCGGCCTTAAATTGCCGGGTGCCTCCTGGAATTGCTCCTCTCGCAGGATGCCTCCCAGACGCAAGGTGGCACCAGTGCCAACTTGGTCTGGTTTGAGAGTGCCAAGTGGGTCCTGAAAACTGACACCCAGAACAGTGGCTTCTGAGTTTTGTTTCCCAGGGAAAACCTGTACAATTGTCCAGGGTTCTGATCCTTTAAATTGCCGGGTGCCTCCTGGAATTCGGCCTCTCGCAGGATGCCTCCCAGACGCAAGGTGGCACCAGTTCCAACTTGGTCTGGTTCGAGAGTGCCAAGTGTGTCCTGCAAACTGACACCCAGAACAGTGGCTTGTGAGTTTTGTTTCCCAGGGAAAAAGCCTGTACAATGGTTCAGGGTCCTGCGGCCTTAAATTGCCGGGTGCCTCCTGGAATTCGGCCTCTCGCAGGATGCCTCCCAGATGCAAGGTGGCACCAGTGCCAACTTGGTCTGGTTTGAGATTGCCAAGTGGGTCCTGAAAACTGACACCCAGAACAGTGGCTTGTGAGTTTTGTTTCCCAGGGAAAAAGCCTGTACAATTGTTCAGGGGCCTGAGGCCTTAAATTGCCGAGTGCCTCCTTGAATTCGGGCTCTCGCAGGATGCCTCCCAGACGCAAGGTGGCACCAGTTCCAAATTGGTCTGGTTTGAGAGTGCCAAGTGGCTCCTGCAAACTGGCACCCAGAACAGTGGCTTGTGAGTGTTGTTTCCCAGGGAAAAAGCCTGTACAATGGTTCAGGGGTCTGAGGCCTTGAATTGCCGGGTGCCTCCTGGAATTCGGTTTCTCGCAGGATCTCTCCCAGACGCAAGGTGGCACCAGTGCCAACTTGGTCTGGTTTGAGAGTGCTAAGTGGGTCCTGCAAACTGACACCCAGAACAGTGGCTTCTGAGTTTTGTTTCCCAGGGAAAACCTGTACAATTATCCAGGGTTCTGATCCTTTAAATTGCCGGGTGCCTCCTGGAATTCGGGCTCTCGCAGGATGCCTCCCAGACGCAAGGTGGCACCAGTTCCAACTTGGTCTGGTTTGAGAGTGCCAAGTGGCTCCTGCAAACTGGCACCCAGAACAGTGGCTTGTGAGTTTTCTTTCCCAAGGAAAAAACCTGTACAGCAGTTCAGGGGCCTGCGGCCTTAAATTGCCGCGTGCCTCCTGGAATTCGGCCTCTCGCAGGATGTCTTCGAGACGCAAGGTGGCACCAGTACAAACTTGGTCTGGTTTGAGAGTGCCAAGTGGGTCCTGAAAACTGACACCCAGAACAGTGGCTTGTGAGTTTTGTTTCCCAGGGAAAAAGCCTGTACAATGGTTCAGGGTCCTGCGGCCTTAAATTGCCGGGTGCCTCCTGGAATTGCTCCTCTCCCAGGATGCCTCCCAGACGCAAGGTGGCACCAGTTCTAACTTGGTCTGGTTTGAGAGTGCCAATAAAGTTCTGAAAACTGACACCCAGAACAATGGCTTGTGAGTTTTGTTTCCCAGGGAAAAAGCCTGTACAATGGTTCAGGGGCCTGAGGCCTTAAATTGCCGGGTGCCTCCTGGAATTCGGTTTCTCGCAGGATGCCTCCCAGACGAAAGGTGGCACCAGTTCCAACTTGGTCTGGTTCGACAGTTCCAAGTATGTCCTGCAAACTGACACCCAGAACAGTGGCTTCTGAGTTTTTTTTCCCAGGGAAAAAGCCTGGACAATGGTTCAGGAGCCTGCGGCCTTAAATTGCCGGGTGCCTCCTGGAATTGCAGCTCTCGCAGGATGCATCCGAGACGCAAGGTGGCACCTGGGCCAACTTGGTCTGGTTTGAGAGTGCCAAGTGGGTCCTGAAAACTGACACCCAGAACAGTGGCTTGTGAGTGTTGTTTCCCAGGGAAAACGCCTATACAATGGTTCAGGGGCCTGAGGCCTTAAATTGCCGGGTACCTCCTGGAATTCGGTTTCTCGCAGGATGCCTCCCAGACGCAAGGTGGCACCAGTGCCAACTTGGTCTGGTTTGAGAGTGTTAAGTGGGTCCTGAAAACTGACACCCAGAACAGTGGCTTCTGAGTTTTGTTTCCCAGGGAAAACCTGTACAATTATCCAGGGTTCTGATCCTTTAAATTGCCGGGTGCCTCCTGGAATTCGGGCTCTCGCAGGATGCCTCCCAGACGCAAGGTGGCACCAGTTCCAACTTGGTCTGGTTTGAGAGTGCCAAGTGGCTCCTGCAAACTGGCACCCAGAACAGTGGCTTGTGAGTTTTCTTTCCCAAGGAAAAAACCTGTACAGCAGTTCAGGGGCCTGCGGCCTTAAATTGCCGCGTGCCTCCTGGAATTCGGCCTCTCGCAGGATGTCTTCGAGACGCAAGGTGGCACCAGTGCAAACTTGGTCTGGTTTGAGAGTGCCAAGTGGGTCCTGAAAACTGACACCCAGAACAGTGGCTTGTGAGTTTTGTTTCCCAGGGAAAAAGCCTGTACAATGGTTCAGGGTCCTGCGGCCTTAAATTGCCGGGTGCCTCCTGGAATTGCTCTTCTCGCAGGATGCCTCCCAGACGCAAGGTGGCACCAGTTCTAACTTGGTCTGGTTTGAGAGTGCCAATAAAGTTCTGAAAACTGAAACCCAGAACAATGGCTTGTGAGTTTTGTTTCCCAGGGAAAAAGCCTGTACAATGGTTCAGGGGCCTGAGGCCTTAAATTGCCGGGTGCCTCCTGGAATTCGGTTTCTCGCAGGATGCCTCCCAGACGAAAGGTGGCACCAGTTCCAACTTGGTCTGGTTCGACAGTGCCAAGTATGTCCTGCAAACTGACACCCAGAACAGTGGCTTCTGAGTTTTTCTTCCCAGGGAAAAAGCCTGGACAATGGTTCAGGAGCCTGCGGCCTTAAATTGCCGGGTGCCTCCTGGAATTGCAGCTCTCGCAGGATGCATCCGAGACGCAAGGTGGCACCTGGGCCAACTTGGTCTGGTTTGAGAGTGCCAAGTGGGTCCTGAAAACTGACACCCAGAACAGTGGCTTGTGAGTGTTGTTTCCCAGGGAAAACGCCTATACAATGGTTCAGGGGCCTGAGGCCTTAAATTGCCGGGTACCTCCTGGAATTCGGTTTCTCGCAGGATGCCTCCCAGACGCAAGGTGGCACCAGTGCCAACTTGGTCTGGTTTGAGAGTGTTAAGTGGGTCCTGAAAACTGACACCCAGAACAGTGGCTTCTGAGTTTTGTTTCCCAGGGAAAACCTGTACAATTTTTCAAAGGCCTGAGGCCTTAAATTGCCGAGTGCCTCCTGGAATTCGGCCTCTCGCAGGATGCCTTCCAGACGCAAAGTGGCACCAGTTCCAAATTGGTCTGGTTCGAGAGTGCCAAGTGTGTCCTGCATACTGACACCCAGAACAGTGGCTTCTAAGTTTTGTTTCCCAGGGAAAAAGCCTGTAGAATGGTTCAGGGTCCTGCGGCCTTAAATTGCCGGGTGCCTCCTGGAATTCAGCCTCTCGCAGGATGCCTCCCAGACGCAAGGTGGCACCAGTTCCAACTTGGTCTGGTTTAAGAGTGCCAAGTGGGTCCTGAAAACACACACCCAGAACAGTGGCTTGTGAGTTTTGTTTCCCAGGGAAAAAGCCTGTACAATGGTTCAGGGTCTTGCGGCCTTAAATTGCCGGGTGCCTCCTGGAATTGCTCCTCTCGCAGGATGCCTCCCAGACGCAAGGTGGCACCAGTTCCAACTTGGTCTGGTTTGAGAGTGCCAATAAAGTTCTGAAAACTGACACCCAGAACAATGGCTTGTGAGTGTTGTTTCCCAGGGAAAAAGCCTGTACAATGGTTCAGGGGTCTGAGGCCTTGAATTGCCGGGTGCCTCCTGGAATTCGGTTTCTCGCAGGATCTCTCCCAGACGCAAGGTGGCACCAGTGCCAACTTGGTCTGGTTTGAGAGTGCTAAGTGGGTCCTGCAAACTGACACCCAGAACAGTGGCTTCTGAGTTTTGTTTCCCAGGGAAAACCTGTACAATTGTCCAGGGTTCTGATCCTTTAAATTGCCGGGTGCCTCCTGGAATTCGGCCTCTCGCAGGATGCCTCCCAGACGCAAGGTGGCACCAGTTCCAACTTGGTCTGGTTTGAAAGTGCCAAGTGGCTCCTGCAAACTGGCACCCAGAACAGTGGCTTGTGAGTTTTCTTTCCCAGGGAAAAAACCTGTACAGCAGTTCAGGGGCCTGCGGCCTTAAATTGCCGCGTGCCTCCTGGAATTCGGCCTCTCGCAGGATGCCTCCCAGACGCAAGGTGGCACCAGTTCTAACTTGGTCTGGTTTAAGAGTGCCAATAAAGTTCTGAAAACTGACACCCAGAACAATGGCTTGTGAGTTTTGTTTCCCAGGGAAAAAGCCTGTACAATGGTTCAGGGGCCTGAGGCCTTAAATTGCCGGGTGCCTCCTGGAATTCGGTTTCTCGCAGGATGCCTCCCAGACGAAAGGTGGCACCAGTTCCAACTTGGTCTGGTTCGAGAGTGCCAAGTATGTCCTGCAAACTGACACCCAGAACAGTGGCTTGTGAGTTTTGTTTCCCAGGGAAAAAGCCTGGACAATGGTTCAGGAGCCTGCGGCCTTAAATTGCCGGGTGCCTCCTGGAATTTCACCTCTCGCAGGATGCATCCGAGACGCAAGGTGGCACCTGGGCCAACTTGGTCTGGTTTGAGAGTGCCAAGTGGGTCCTGAAAACTGACACCCAGAACAGTGGCTTGTGAGTGTTGTTTCCCAGGGAAAACGCCTATACAATGGTTCAGGGGCCTGAGGCCTTAAATTACCGGGTGCCTCCTGGAATTGCTCCTCTCGCAGGATGCCTCCCAGACGCAAGGTGGCACCAGTTCCAACTTGGTCTGGTTTGAGAGTGTTAAGTGGGTCCTGAAAACTGACACCCAGAACAGTGGCTTCTGAGTTTTGTTTCCCAGGGAAAACCTGTACAATTTTTCAAAGGCCTGAGGCCTTAAATTGCCGGGTGCCTCCTGGAATTCGACCTCTCGCAGGATGCCTCCCAGACGCAAGGTGGCACCAGTTCCAACTTGGTCTGGTTCGAGAGTGCCAAGTGTGTCCTGCATACTGACACCCAGAACAGTGGCTTCTAAGTTTTGTTTCCCAGGGAAAAAGCCTGTAGAATGGTTCAGGGTCCTGCGGCCTTAAATTGCCGGGTGCCTCCTGGAATTCAGCCTCTTGCAGGATGCCTCCCAGACGCAAAGTGGCACCAGTTCCAACTTGGTCTGGGTTAAGAGTGCCAAGTGGGTCCTGAAAACACACACCCAGAACAGTGGCTTCTGAGTTTTGTTTCCCAGGGAAAAAGCCTGTACAATGGTTCAGGGTCTTGCGGCCTTAAATTGCCGGGTGCCTCCTGGAATTGCTCCTCTCGCAGGATGCCTCCCAGACGCAAGGTGGCACCAGTGCCAACTTGGTCTGGTTTGAGAGTGCCAAGTGGGTCCTGAAAACTGACACCCAGAACAGTGGCTTCTGAGTTTTGTTTCCCAGGGAAAACCTGTACAATTGTCCAGGGTTCTGATCCTTTAAATTGCCGGGTGCCTCCTGGAATTCGGCCTCTCGCAGGATGCCTCCCAGACGCAAGGTGGCACCAGTTCCAACTTGGTCTGGTTCGAGAGTGCCAAGTGTGTCCTGCAAACTGACACCCAGAACAGTGGCTTGTGAGTTTTGTTTCCCAGGGAAAAAGCCTGTACAATGGTTCAGGGTCCTGCGGCCTTAAATTGCCGGGTGCCTCCTGGAATTCGGCCTCTCGCAGGATGCCTCCCAGATGCAAGGTGGCACCAGTGCCAACTTGGTCTGGTTTGAGATTGCCAAGTGGGTCCTGAAAACTGACACCCAGAACAGTGGCTTGTGAGTTTTGTTTCCCAGGGAAAAAGCCTGTACAATTGTTCAGGGGCCTGAGGCCTTAAATTGCCGAGTGCCTCCTTGAATTCGGGCTCTCGCAGGATGCCTCCCAGACGCAAGGTGGCACCAGTTCCAAATTGGTCTGGTTTGAGAGTGCCAAGTGGCTCCTGCAAACTGGCACCCAGAACAGTGGCTTGTGAGTGTTGTTTCCCAGGGAAAAAGCCTGTACAATGGTTCAGGGGTCTGAGGCCTTGAATTGCCGGGTGCCTCCTGGAATTCGGTTTCTCGCAGGATCTCTCCCAGACGCAAGGTGGCACCAGTGCCAACTTGGTCTGGTTTGAGAGTGCTAAGTGGGTCCTGCAAACTGACACCCAGAACAGTGGCTTCTGAGTTTTGTTTCCCAGGGAAAACCTGTACAATTATCCAGGGTTCTGATCCTTTAAATTGCCGGGTGCCTCCTGGAATTCGGGCTCTCGCAGGATGCCTCCCAGACGCAAGGTGGCACCAGTTCCAACTTGGTCTGGTTTGAGAGTGCCAAGTGGCTCCTGCAAACTGGCACCCAGAACAGTGGCTTGTGAGTTTTCTTTCCCAAGGAAAAAACCTGTACAGCAGTTCAGGGGCCTGCGGCCTTAAATTGCCGCGTGCCTCCTGGAATTCGGCCTCTCGCAGGATGTCTTCGAGACGCAAGGTGGCACCAGTACAAACTTGGTCTGGTTTGAGAGTGCCAAGTGGGTCCTGAAAACTGACACCCAGAACAGTGGCTTGTGAGTTTTGTTTCCCAGGGAAAAAGCCTGTACAATGGTTCAGGGTCCTGCGGCCTTAAATTGCCGGGTGCCTCCTGGAATTGCTCCTCTCCCAGGATGCCTCCCAGACGCAAGGTGGCACCAGTTCTAACTTGGTCTGGTTTGAGAGTGCCAATAAAGTTCTGAAAACTGACACCCAGAACAATGGCTTGTGAGTTTTGTTTCCCAGGGAAAAAGCCTGTACAATGGTTCAGGGGCCTGAGGCCTTAAATTGCCGGGTGCCTCCTGGAATTCGGTTTCTCGCAGGATGCCTCCCAGACGAAAGGTGGCACCAGTTCCAACTTGGTCTGGTTCGACAGTTCCAAGTATGTCCTGCAAACTGACACCCAGAACAGTGGCTTCTGAGTTTTTTTTCCCAGGGAAAAAGCCTGGACAATGGTTCAGGAGCCTGCGGCCTTAAATTGCCGGGTGCCTCCTGGAATTGCAGCTCTCGCAGGATGCATCCGAGACGCAAGGTGGCACCTGGGCCAACTTGGTCTGGTTTGAGAGTGCCAAGTGGGTCCTGAAAACTGACACCCAGAACAGTGGCTTGTGAGTGTTGTTTCCCAGGGAAAACGCCTATACAATGGTTCAGGGGCCTGAGGCCTTAAATTGCCGGGTACCTCCTGGAATTCGGTTTCTCGCAGGATGCCTCCCAGACGCAAGGTGGCACCAGTGCCAACTTGGTCTGGTTTGAGAGTGTTAAGTGGGTCCTGCAAACTGACACCCAGAACAGTGGCTTCTGAGTTTTGTTTCCCAGGGAAAACCTGTACAATTATCCAGGGTTCTGATCCTTTAAATTGCCGGGTGCCTCCTGGAATTCGGGCTCTCGCAGGATGCCTCCCAGACGCAAGGTGGCACCAGTTCCAACTTGGTCTGGTTTGAGAGTGCCAAGTGGCTCCTGCAAACTGGCACCCAGAACAGTGGCTTGTGAGTTTTCTTTCCCAAGGAAAAAACCTGTACAGCAGTTCAGGGGCCTGCGGCCTTAAATTGCCGCGTGCCTCCTGGAATTCGGCCTCTCGCAGGATGTCTTCGAGACGCAAGGTGGCACCAGTGCAAACTTGGTCTGGTTTGAGAGTGCCAAGTGGGTCCTGAAAACTGACACCCAGAACAGTGGCTTGTGAGTTTTGTTTCCCAGGGAAAAAGCCTGTACAATGGTTCAGGGTCCTGCGGCCTTAAATTGCCGGGTGCCTCCTGGAATTGCTCTTCTCGCAGGATGCCTCCCAGACGCAAGGTGGCACCAGTTCTAACTTGGTCTGGTTTGAGAGTGCCAATAAAGTTCTGAAAACTGAAACCCAGAACAATGGCTTGTGAGTTTTGTTTCCCAGGGAAAAAGCCTGTACAATGGTTCAGGGGCCTGAGGCCTTAAATTGCCGGGTGCCTCCTGGAATTCGGTTTCTCGCAGGATGCCTCCCAGACGAAAGGTGGCACCAGTTCCAACTTGGTCTGGTTCGACAGTGCCAAGTATGTCCTGCAAACTGACACCCAGAACAGTGGCTTCTGAGTTTTTCTTCCCAGGGAAAAAGCCTGGACAATGGTTCAGGAGCCTGCGGCCTTAAATTGCCGGGTGCCTCCTGGAATTGCAGCTCTCGCAGGATGCATCCGAGACGCAAGGTGGCACCTGGGCCAACTTGGTCTGGTTTGAGAGTGCCAAGTGGGTCCTGAAAACTGACACCCAGAACAGTGGCTTGTGAGTGTTGTTTCCCAGGGAAAACGCCTATACAATGGTTCAGGGGCCTGAGGCCTTAAATTGCCGGGTACCTCCTGGAATTCGGTTTCTCGCAGGATGCCTCCCAGACGCAAGGTGGCACCAGTGCCAACTTGGTCTGGTTTGAGAGTGTTAAGTGGGTCCTGAAAACTGACACCCAGAACAGTGGCTTCTGAGTTTTGTTTCCCAGGGAAAACCTGTACAATTTTTCAAAGGCCTGAGGCCTTAAATTGCCGAGTGCCTCCTGGAATTCGGCCTCTCGCAGGATGCCTTCCAGACGCAAAGTGGCACCAGTTCCAAATTGGTCTGGTTCGAGAGTGCCAAGTGTGTCCTGCATACTGACACCCAGAACAGTGGCTTCTAAGTTTTGTTTCCCAGGGAAAAAGCCTGTAGAATGGTTCAGGGTCCTGCGGCCTTAAATTGCCGGGTGCCTCCTGGAATTCAGCCTCTCGCAGGATGCCTCCCAGACGCAAGGTGGCACCAGTTCCAACTTGGTCTGGTTTAAGAGTGCCAAGTGGGTCCTGAAAACACACACCCAGAACAGTGGCTTGTGAGTTTTGTTTCCCAGGGAAAAAGCCTGTACAATGGTTCAGGGTCTTGCGGCCTTAAATTGCCGGGTGCCTCCTGGAATTGCTCCTCTCGCAGGATGCCTCCCAGACGCAAGGTGGCACCAGTTCCAACTTGGTCTGGTTTGAGAGTGCCAATAAAGTTCTGAAAACTGACACCCAGAACAATGGCTTGTGAGTGTTGTTTCCCAGGGAAAAAGCCTGTACAATGGTTCAGGGGTCTGAGGCCTTGAATTGCCGGGTGCCTCCTGGAATTCGGTTTCTCGCAGGATCTCTCCCAGACGCAAGGTGGCACCAGTGCCAACTTGGTCTGGTTTGAGAGTGCTAAGTGGGTCCTGCAAACTGACACCCAGAACAGTGGCTTCTGAGTTTTGTTTCCCAGGGAAAACCTGTACAATTGTCCAGGGTTCTGATCCTTTAAATTGCCGGGTGCCTCCTGGAATTCGGCCTCTCGCAGGATGCCTCCCAGACGCAAGGTGGCACCAGTTCCAACTTGGTCTGGTTTGAAAGTGCCAAGTGGCTCCTGCAAACTGGCACCCAGAACAGTGGCTTGTGAGTTTTCTTTCCCAGGGAAAAAACCTGTACAGCAGTTCAGGGGCCTGCGGCCTTAAATTGCCGCGTGCCTCCTGGAATTCGGCCTCTCGCAGGATGCCTCCCAGACGCAAGGTGGCACCAGTTCTAACTTGGTCTGGTTTAAGAGTGCCAATAAAGTTCTGAAAACTGACACCCAGAACAATGGCTTGTGAGTTTTGTTTCCCAGGGAAAAAGCCTGTACAATGGTTCAGGGGCCTGAGGCCTTAAATTGCCGGGTGCCTCCTGGAATTCGGTTTCTCGCAGGATGCCTCCCAGACGAAAGGTGGCACCAGTTCCAACTTGGTCTGGTTCGAGAGTGCCAAGTATGTCCTGCAAACTGACACCCAGAACAGTGGCTTGTGAGTTTTGTTTCCCAGGGAAAAAGCCTGGACAATGGTTCAGGAGCCTGCGGCCTTAAATTGCCGGGTGCCTCCTGGAATTTCACCTCTCGCAGGATGCATCCGAGACGCAAGGTGGCACCTGGGCCAACTTGGTCTGGTTTGAGAGTGCCAAGTGGGTCCTGAAAACTGACACCCAGAACAGTGGCTTGTGAGTGTTGTTTCCCAGGGAAAACGCCTATACAATGGTTCAGGGGCCTGAGGCCTTAAATTACCGGGTGCCTCCTGGAATTGCTCCTCTCGCAGGATGCCTCCCAGACGCAAGGTGGCACCAGTTCCAACTTGGTCTGGTTTGAGAGTGTTAAGTGGGTCCTGAAAACTGACACCCAGAACAGTGGCTTCTGAGTTTTGTTTCCCAGGGAAAACCTGTACAATTTTTCAAAGGCCTGAGGCCTTAAATTGCCGGGTGCCTCCTGGAATTCGACCTCTCGCAGGATGCCTCCCAGACGCAAGGTGGCACCAGTTCCAACTTGGTCTGGTTCGAGAGTGCCAAGTGTGTCCTGCATACTGACACCCAGAACAGTGGCTTCTAAGTTTTGTTTCCCAGGGAAAAAGCCTGTAGAATGGTTCAGGGTCCTGCGGCCTTAAATTGCCGGGTGCCTCCTGGAATTCAGCCTCTTGCAGGATGCCTCCCAGACGCAAAGTGGCACCAGTTCCAACTTGGTCTGGGTTAAGAGTGCCAAGTGGGTCCTGAAAACACACACCCAGAACAGTGGCTTCTGAGTTTTGTTTCCCAGGGAAAAAGCCTGTACAATGGTTCAGGGTCTTGCGGCCTTAAATTGCCGGGTGCCTCCTGGAATTGCTCCTCTCGCAGGATGCCTCCCAGACGCAAGGTGGCACCAGTGCCAACTTGGTCTGGTTTGAGAGTGCCAAGTGGGTCCTGAAAACTGACACCCAGAACAGTGGCTTCTGAGTTTTGTTTCCCAGGGAAAACCTGTACAATTGTCCAGGGTTCTGATCCTTTAAATTGCCGGGTGCCTCCTGGAATTCGGCCTCTCGCAGGATGCCTCCCAGACGCAAGGTGGCACCAGTTCCAACTTGGTCTGGTTCGAGAGTGCCAAGTGTGTCCTGCAAACTGACACCCAGAACAGTGGCTTGTGAGTTTTGTTTCCCAGGGAAAAAGCCTGTACAATGGTTCAGGGTCCTGCGGCCTTAAATTGCCGGGTGCCTCCTGGAATTCGGCCTCTCGCAGGATGCCTCCCAGATGCAAGGTGGCACCAGTGCCAACTTGGTCTGGTTTGAGATTGCCAAGTGGGTCCTGAAAACTGACACCCAGAACAGTGGCTTGTGAGTTTTGTTTCCCAGGGAAAAAGCCTGTACAATTGTTCAGGGGCCTGAGGCCTTAAATTGCCGAGTGCCTCCTTGAATTCGGGCTCTCGCAGGATGCCTCCCAGACGCAAGGTGGCACCAGTTCCAAATTGGTCTGGTTTGAGAGTGCCAAGTGGCTCCTGCAAACTGGCACCCAGAACAGTGGCTTGTGAGTTTTCTTTCCCAGGGAAAAAACCTGTACAGCAGTTCAGGGGCCTGCGGCCTTAAATTGCCGGGTGCCTCCTGGAATTCGGCCTCTCGCAGGATGTCTTCGAGACGCAAGGTGGCACCAGTGCAAACTTGGTCTGGTTTGAGAGTGCCAAGTGGGTCCTGAAAACTGACACCCAGAACAGTGGCTTGTGAGTTTTGTTTCCCAGGGAAAAAGCCTGTACAATGGTTCAGGGTCCTGCGGCCTTCAATTGCCGGGTGCCTCCTGGAATTGCTCCTCTCGCAGGATGCCTCCCAGACGCAAGGTGGCACCAGTTCTAACTTGGTCTGGTTTGAGAGTGCCAATAAAGTTCTGAACACTGACACCCAGAACAATGGCTTGTGAGTTTTGTTTCCCAGGGAAAAAGCCTGTACAATGGTTCAGGGGCCTGAGGCCTTAAATTGCCGGGTGCCTCCTGGAATTCGGTTTCTCGCAGGATGCCTCCCAGACGAAAGGTGGCACCAGTTCCAACTTGGTCTGGTTCGAGAGTGCCAAGTGTGTCCTGCAAACTGACACCCAGAACAGTGGCTTCTGAGTTTTGTTTCCCAGGGAAAAAGCCTGTAGAATGGTTCAGGGTCCTGCGGCCTTAAATTGCCGGGTGCCTCCTGGAATTCAGCCTCTTGCAGGATGCCTCCCAGACGCAAAGTGGCACCAGTTCCAACTTGGTCTGGTTTGAGAGTGCCAAGTGGGTCCTGAAAACTGACACCCAGAACAGTGGCTTGTGAGTGTTGTTTCCCAGGGAAAACGCCTATACAATGGTTCAGGGGCCTGAGGCCTTAAATTGCCGGGTGACTCCTGGAATTCGGTTTCTCGCAGGATGCCTCCCAGACGCAAGGTGGCACCAGTGCCAACTTGGTCTGGTTTGAGAGTGTTAAGTGGGTCCTGAAAACTGACACCCAGAACAGTGGCTTCTGAGTTTTGTTTCCCAGGGAAAACCTGTACAATTTTTCAAAGGCCTGAGGCCTTAAATTGCCGGGTGCCTCCTGGAATTCGGCCTCTCGCAGGATGCCTCCCAGACGCAAAGTGGCACCAGTTCCAAATTGGTCTGGTTCGAGAGTGCCAAGTGTGTCCTGCATACTGACGCCCAGAACAGTGGCTTCTAAGTTTTGTTTCCCAGGGAAAAAGCCTGTAGAATGGTTCAGGGTCCTGCGGCCTTAAATTGCCGGGTGCCTCCTGGAATTCAGCCTCTCGCAGGATGCCTCCCAGACGCAAAGTGGCACCAGTTCCAACTTGGTCTGGTTTAAGAGTGCCAAGTGGGTCCTGAAAACACACACCCAGAACAGTGGCTTCTGAGTTTTGTTTCCCAGGGAATAAGCCTGTACAATGGTTCAGGGGTCTGAGGCCTTGAATTGCCGGGTGCCTCCTGGAATTCGGTTTCTCGCAGGATGCCTCCCAGACGCAAGGTGGCACCAGTGCCAACTTGGTCTGTTTTGAGAGTGCTAAGTGGGTCCTGCAAACTGACACCCAGAACAGTGGCTTCTGAGTTTTGTTTCCCAGGGAAAACCTGTACAATTATCCAGGGTTCTGATCCTTTAAATTGCCGGGTGCCTCCTGGAATTCGGGCTCTCGCAGGATGCCTCCCAGACGCAAGGTGGCACCAGTTCCAACTTGGTCTGGTTTGAGAGTGCCAAGTGGCTCCTGCAAACTGGCACCCAGAACAGTGGCTTGTGAGTTTTCTTTCCCAAGGAAAAAACCTGTACAGCAGTTCAGGGGCCTGCGGCCTTAAATTGCCGCGTGCCTCCTGGAATTCGGCCTCTCGCAGGATGTCTTCGAGACGCAAGGTTGCACCAGTGCAAACTTGGTCTGGTTTGAGAGTGCCAAGTGGGTCCTGAAAACTGACACCCAGAACAGTGGCTTGTGAGTTTTGTTTCCCAGGGAAAAAGCCTGTACAATGGTTCAGGGTCCTGCGGCCTTAAATTGCCGGGTGCGTCCTGGAATTGCTCCTCTCGCAGGATGCCTCCCAGACGCAAGGTGGCACCAGTTCTAACTTGGTCTGGTTTGAGAGTGCCAAGTGGGTCCTGAAAACTGACACCCAGAACAATGGCTTGTGAGTTTTGTTTCCCAGGGAAAAAGCCTGTACAATGGTTCAGGGGCCTGAGGCCTTAAATTGCCGGGTGCCTCCTGGAATTCGGTTTCTCGCAGGATGCCTCCCAGACGAAAGGTGGCACCAGTTCCAACTTGGTCTGGTTCGAGAGTGCCAAGTATGTCCTGCAAACTGACACCCAGAACAGTGGCTTCTGAGTTTTTTTTCCCAGGGAAAAAGCCTGGACAATGGTTCAGGAGCCTGCGGCCTTAAATTGCCGGGTGCCTCCTGGAATTGCAGCTCTCGCAGGATGCATCCGAGACGCAAGGTGGCACCTGGGCCAACTTGGTCTGGTTTGAGAGTGCCAAGTGGGTCCTGAAAACTGACACCCAGAACAGTGGCTTGTGAGTGTTGTTTCCCAGGGAAAACGCCTATACAATGGTTCAGGGGCCTGAGGCCTTAAATTGCCGGGTACCTCCTGGAATTCGGTTTCTCGCAGGATGCCTCCCAGACGCAAGGTGGCACCAGTGCCAACTTGGTCTGGTTTGAGAGTGTTAAGTGGGTCCTGAAAACTGACACCCAGAACAGTGGCTTCTGAGTTTTGTTTCCCAGGGAAAACCTGTACAATTTTTCAAAGGCCTGAGGCCTTAAATTGCCGAGTGCCTCCTGGAATTCGGCCTCTCGCAGGATGCCTCCCAGACGCAAAGTGGCACCAGTTCCAAATTGGTCTGGTTCGAGAGTGCCAAGTGTGTCCTGCATACTGACACCCAGAACAGTGGCTTCTAAGTTTTGTTTCCCAGGGAAAAAGCCTGTAGAATGGTTCAGGGTCCTGCGGCCTTAAATTGCCGGGTGCCTCCTGGAATTCAGCCTCTCGCAGGATGCCTCCCAGACGCAAGGTGGCACCAGTTCCAACTTGGTCTGGTTTAAGAGTGCCAAGTGGGTCCTGAAAACACACACCCAGAACAGTGGCTTGTGAGTTTTGTTTCCCAGGGAAAAAGCCTGTACAATGGTTCAGGGTCTTGCGGCCTTAAATTGCCGGGTGCCTCCTGGAATTGCTCCTCTCGCAGGATGCCTCCCAGACGCAAGGTGGCACCTGGGCCAACTTGGTCTGGTTTGAGAGTGCCAAGTGGGTCCTGAAAACTGACACCCAGAACAGTGGCTTGTGAGTGTTGTTTCCCAGGGAAAACGCCTATACAATGGTTCAGGGGCCTGAGGCCTTAAATTACCGGGTGCCTCCTGGAATTGCTCCTCTCGCAGGATGCATCCGAGACGCAAGGTGGCACCAGTGCCAACTTGGTCTGGTTTGAGAGTGTTAAGTGGGTCCTGAAAACTGACACCCAGAACAGTGGCTTCTGAGTTTTGTTTCCCAGGGAAAACCTGTACAATTTTTCAAAGGCCTGAGGCCTTAAATTGCCGGGTGCCTCCTGGAATTCGACCTCTCGCAGGATGCCTCCCAGACGCAAGGTGGCACCAGTTCCAACTTGGTCTGGTTCGAGAGTGCCAAGTGTGTCCTGCATACTGACACCCAGAACAGTGGCTTCTAAGTTTTGTTTCCCAGGGAAAAAGCCTGTAGAATGGTTCAGGGTCCTGCGGCCTTAAATTGCCGGGTGCCTCCTGGAATTCAGCCTCTCGCAGGATGCCTCCCAGACGCAAAGTGGCACCAGTTCCAACTTGGTCTGGTTTAAGAGTGCCAAGTAGGTCCTGAAAACACACACCCAGAACAGTGGCTTGTGAGTTTTGTTTCCCAGGGAAAAAGCCTGTACAATGGTTCAGGGTCTTGCGGCCTTAAATTGCCGGGTGCCTCCTGGAATTGCTCCTCTCGCAGGATGCCTCCCAGACGCAAGGTGGCACCAGTTCCAACTTGGTCTGGTTTGAGAGTGCCAATAAAGTTCTGAAAACTGACACCCAGAACAATGGCTTGTGAGTGTTGTTTCCCAGGGAAAAAGCCTGTACAATGGTTCAGGGGTCTGAGGCCTTGAATTGCCGGGTGCCTCCTGGAATTCGGTTTCTCGCAGGATCTCTCCCAGACGCAAGGTGGCACCAGTTCCAACTTGGTCTGGTTTGAGAGTGCTAAGTGGGTCCTGCAAACTGACACCCAGAACAGTGGCTTCTGAGTTTTGTTTCCCAGGGAAAACCTGTACAATTGTCCAGGGTTCTGATCCTTTAAATTGCCGGGTGCCTCCTGGAATTCGGCCTCTCGCAGGATGCCTCCCAGACGCAAGGTGGCACCAGTTCCAACTTGGTCTGGTTCGGGAGTGCCAAGTGGGTCCTGCAAACTGACACCCAGAACAGTGGCTTGTGAGTTTTGTTTCCCAGGGAAAAAGCCTGTACAATGGTTCAGGGTCCTGCGGCCTTAAATTGCCGGGTGCCTCCTGGAATTCGGCCTCTCGCAGGATGCCTCCCAGATGCAAGGTGGCACCAGTTCCAACTTGGTCTGGTTTGAGAGTGCCAAGTGGGTCCTGAAAACTGACACCCAGAACAGTGGCTTGTGAGTTTTGTTTCCCAGGGAAAAAGCCTGTACAATTGTTCAGGGGCCTGAGGCCTTAAATTGCCGAGTGCCTCCTGGAATTGCTCCTCTCGCAGGATGCCTCCAAGACGCTAGGTCGCACCAGTGCCAACTTGGTCTGGTTTGAGAGTGCCAAGTGGCTCCTGAAAACTGGCACCCAGAACAGTGGCTTGTGAGTTTTCTTTCCCAGGGAAAAAACCTGTACAGCAGTTCAGGGGCCTGCGGCCTTAAATTGCCGGGTGCCTCCTGGAATTCGGTTTCTCGCAGGATGCCTCCCAGACGAAAGGTGGCACCAGTTCCAACTTGGTCTGGTTCGAGAGTGCCAAGTGTGTCCTGCAAACTGACACCCAGAACAGAGGCTTGTGAGTTTTGTTTCCCAGGGAAAAAGCCTGGACAATGGTTCAGGAGCCTGCGGCCTTAAATTGCCGGGTGACTCCTGGAATTCGGTTTCTCGCAGGATGCCTCCCAGACGCAAGGTGGCACCAGTGCCAACTTGGTCTGGTTTGAGAGTGTTAAGTGGGTCCTGAAAACTGACACCCAGAACAGTGGCTTCTGAGTTTTGTTTCCCAGGGAAAACCTGTACAATTTTTCAAAGGCCTGAGGCTTTAAATTGCCGGGTGCCTCCTGGAATTCGGCCTCTCGCAGGATGCCTCCCAGACGCAAAGTGGCACCAGTTCCAAATTGGTCTGGTTCGAGAGTGCCAAGTGTGTCCTGCATACTGACACCCAGAACAGTGGCTTCTAAGTTTTGTTTCCCAGGGAAAAAGCCTGTAGAATGGTTCAGGGTCCTGCGGCCTTAAATTGCCGGGTGCCTCCTGGAATTGCTCCTCTCGCAGGATGCCTCCCAGACGCAAGGTGGCACCAGTTCCAACTTGGTCTGGTTTGAGAGTGCCAATAAAGTTCTGAAAACTGACACCCAGAACAATGGCTTGTGAGTGTTGTTTCCCAGGGAAAAAGCCTGTACAATGGTTCAGGGGTCTGAGGCCTTGAATTGCCGGGTGCCTCCTGGAATTCGGTTTCTCGCAGGATCTCTCCCAGACGCAAGGTGGCACCAGTGCCAACTTGGTCTGGTTTGAGAGTGCTAAGTGGGTCCTGCAAACTGACACCCAGAACAGTGGCTTCTGAGTTTTGTTTCCCAGGGAAAACCTGTACAATTGTCCAGGGTTCTGATCCTTTAAATTGCCGGGTGCCTCCTGGAATTCGGCCTCTCGCAGGATGCCTCCCAGACACAAGGTGGCACCAGTTCCAACTTCGTCTGGTTCGAGAGTGCCAAGTGTGTCCTGCAAACTGACACCCAGAACAGTGGCTTGTGAGTTTTGTTTCCCAGGGAAAAAGCCTGTACAATGGTTCAGGGTCCTGCGGCCTTAAATTGCCGGTTGCCTCCTGGAATTCGGACTCTCGCAGGATGCCTCCCAGATGCAAGGTGGCACCAGTTCCAACTTGGTCTGGTTTGAGAGTGCCAAGTGGGTCCTGAAAACTGACACCCAGAACAGTGGCTTGTGAGTTTTGTTTCCCAGGGAAAAAGCCTGTACAATGGTTCAGGGTCCTGCGGCCTTAAATTGCCGGGTGCCTCCTGGAATTGCTCCTCTCGCAGGATGCCTCCCAGACGCAAGGTGGCACCAGTTCTAACTTGGTCTGGTTTGAGAGTGCCAATAAAGTTCTGAAAACTGACACCCAGAACAATGGCTTGTGAGTTTTGTTTCCCAGGGAAAAAGCCTGTACAATGGTTCAGGGGCCTGAGGCCTTAAATTGCCGGGTGCCTCCTGGAATTCGGTTTCTCGCAGGATGCCTCCCAGACGAAAGGTGGCACCAGTTCCAACTTGGTCTGGTTCGAGAGTGCCAAGTATGTCCTGCAAACTGACACCCAGAACAGTGGCTTCTGAGTTTTGTTTCCCAGGGAAAAAGCCTGGACAATGGTTCAGGAGCCTGCGGCCTTAAATTGCCGGGTGCCTCCTGGAATTGCACCTCTCGCAGGATGCATCCGAGACGCAAGGTGGCACCTGGGCCAACTTGGTCTGGTTTGAGAGTGCCAAGTGGGTCCTGAAAACTGACACCCAGAACAGTGGCTTGTGAGTGTTGTTTCCCAGGGAAAACGCCTATACAATGGTTCAGGGGCCTGAGGCCTTAAATTGCCGGGTGCCTCCTGGAATTCGGTTTCTCGCAGGATGCCTCCCAGACGCAAGGTGGCACCAGTGCCAACTTGGTCTGGTTTGAGAGTGTTAAGTGGGTCCTGAAAACTGACACCCAGAACAGTGGCTTCTGAGTTTTGTTTCCCAGGGAAAACCTGTACAATTTTTCAAAGGCCTGAGGCCTTAAATTGCCGGGTGCCTCCTGGAATTCGGCCTCTCGCAGGATGCCTCCCAGACGCAAGGTGGCACCAGTTCCAACTTGGTCTGGTTCGAGAGTGCCAAGTGTGTCCTGCATACTGACACCCAGAACAGTGGCTTCTAAGTTTTGTTTCCCAGGGAAAAAGCCTGTAGAATGGTTCAGGGTCCTGCGGCCTTAAATTGCCGGGTGCCTCCTGGAATTCAGCCTCTCGCAGGATGCCTCCCAGACGCAAAGTGGCACCAGTTCCAACTTGGTCTGGTTTAAGAATGCCAAGTGGGTCCTGAAAACACACACCCAGAACAGTGGCTTCTGAGTTTTGTTTCCCAGGGAAAAAGCCTGTACAATGGTTCAGGGTCTTGCGGCCTTAAATTGCCGGGTGCCTCCTGGAATTGCTCCTCTCGCAGGATGCCTCCCAGACGCAAGGTGGCACCAGTTCCAACTTGGTCTGGTTTGAGAGTGCCAATAAAGTTCTGAAAACTGACACCCAGAACAATGGCTTGTGAGTGTTGTTTCCCAGGGAAAAAGCCTGTACAATGGTTCAGGGGTCTGAGGCCTTGAATTGCCGGGTGCCTCCTGGAATTCGGTTTCTCGCAGGATCTCTCCCAGACGCAAGGTGGCACCAGTTCCAACTTGGTCTGGTTTGAGAGTGCTAAGTGGGTCCTGCAAACTGACACCCAGAACAGTGGCGTCTGAGTTTTCTTTCCCAGGGAAAACCTGTACAATTGTCCAGGGTTCTGATCCTTTAAATTGCCGGGTGCCTCCTGGAATTCGGCCTCTCGCAGGATGCCTCCCAGACGCAAGGTGGCACCAGTTCCAACTTGGTCTGGTTTGAGAGTGCCAAGTGGCTCCTGAAAACTGACACCCAGAACAGTGGCTTGTGAGTTTTGTTTCCCAGGGAAAAAGCCTGTACAATTGTTCAGGGGCCTGAGGCTTTAAATTGCCGAGTGCCTCCTGGAATTCGGGCTCTCGCAGGATGCCTCCCAGACGCAAGGTGGCACCAGTTCCAACTTGGTCTGGTTTGAGAGTGCCAAGTGGCTCCTGCAAACTGGCACCCAGAACAGTGGCTTGTGAGTGTTGTTTCCCAGGGAAAAAACCTGTACAGCAGTTCAGGGGCCTACGGCCTTAAATTGCCGGGTGCCTCCTGGAATTCGGCCTCTCGCAGGATGTCTTCGAGACGCAAGGTGGCACCAGTGCCAACTTGGTCTGGTTTGAGAGTGTTAAGTGGGTCCTGAAAACTGACACCCAGAACAGTGGCTTCTGAGTTTTGTTTCCCAGGGAAAACCTGTACAATTTTTCAAAGGCCTGAGGCCTTAAATTGCCGAGTGCCTCCTGGAATTCGGCCTCTCGCAGGATGCCTCCCAGACGCAAAGTGGCACCAGTTCCAAATTGGTCTGGTTTGAGAGTGCCAAGTGTGTCCTGCATACTGACACCCAGAACAGTGGCTTCTAAGTTTTGTTTCCCAGGGAAAAAGCCTGTAGAATGGTTCAGGGGCCTGAGGCCTTAAATTGCCGGGTGCCTCCTGGAATTCAGCCTCTCGCAGGATGCCTCCCAGACGCAAGGTGGCACCAGTTCCAACTTGGTCTGGTTTGAGAGTGCCAAGTGGGTCCTGAAAACACACACCCAGAACAGTGGCTTGTGAGTTTTGTTTCCCAGGGAAAAAGCCTGTACAATGGTTCAGGGTCTTGCGGCCTTAAATTGCCGGGTGCCTCCTGGAATTGCTCCTCTCGCAGGATGCCTCCCAGACGCAAGGTGGCACCAGTTCCAACTTGGTCTGGTTTGAGAGTGCCAATAAAGTTCTGAAAACTGACACCCAGAACAATGGCTTGTGAGTGTTGTTTCCCAGGGAAAAAGCCTGTACAATGGTTCAGGGGTCTGAGGCCTTGAATTGCCGGGTGCCTCCTGGAATTCGGTTTCTCGCAGGATCTCTCCCAGACGCAAGGTGGCACCAGTGCCAACTTGGTCTGGTTTGAGAGTGCTAAGTGGGTCCTGCAAACTGACACCCAGAACAGTGGCTTCTGAGTTTTGTTTCCCAGGGAAAACCTGTACAATTATCCAGGGTTCTGATCCTTTAAATTGCCGGGTGCCTCCTGGAATTCGGCCTCTCGCAGGATGCCTCCCAGACGCAAGGTGGCACCAGTTCCAACTTGGTCTGGTTTGAAAGTGCCAAGTGGCTCCTGCAAACTGGCACCCAGAACAGTGGCTTGTGAGTTTTCTTTCCCAGGGAAAAAACCTGTACAGCAGTTCAGGGGCCTGCGGCCTTAAATTGCCGGGTGCCTCCAGGAATTCGGCCTCTCGCAGGATGTCTTCGAGACGCAAGGTGGCACCAGTGCAAACTTGGTCTGGTTTGAGAGTGCCAAGTGGGTCCTGAAAACTGACACCCAGAACAGTGGCTTGTGAGTTTTGTTTCCCAGGGAAAAAGCCTGTACAATGGTTCAGGGTCCTGCGGCCTTAAATTGCCGGGTGCCTCCTGGAATTGCTCCTCTCGCAGGATGCCTCCCAGACGCAAGGTGGCACCAGTTCTAACTTGGTCTGGTTTGAGAGTGCCAATAAAGTTCTGAAAACTGACACCCAGAACAATGGCTTGTGAGTTTTGTTTCCCAGGGAAAAAGCCTGTACAATGGTTCAGGGGCCTGAGGCCTTTAATTGCCAGGTGCCTCCTGGAATTCGGTTTCTCGCAGGATGCCTCCCAGACGAAAGGTGGCACCAGTTCCAACTTGGTCTGGTTCGAGAGTCCCAAGTATGTCCTGCAAACTGACACCCAGAACAGTGGCTTGTGAGTTTTGTTTCCCAGGGAAAAAGCCTGGACAATGGTTCAGGAGCCTGCGGCCTTAAATTGCCGGGTGCCTCCTGGAATTGCACCTCTTGCAGGATGCATCCGAGACGCAAGGTGGCACCTGGGCCAACTTGGTCTGGTTTGAGAGTGCCAAGTGGGTCCTGAAAACTGACACCCAGAACAGTGGCTTGTGAGTGTTGTTTCCCAGGGAAAACGCCTATACAATGGTTCAGGGGCCTGAGGCCTTAAATTGCCGGGTGCCTCCTGGAATTCGGTTTCTCGCAGGATGCGTCCCAGACGCAAGGTGGCACCAGTGCCAACTTGGTCTGGTTTGAGAGTGTTAAGTGGGTCCTGAAAACTGACACCCAGAACAGTGGCTTCTGAGTTTTGTTTCCCAGGGAAAACCTGTACAATTTTTCAAAGGCCTGAGGCCTTAAATTGCCGGGTGCCTCCTGGAATTCGACCTCTCGCAGGATGCCTCCCAGACGCAAGGTGGCACCAGTTCCAACTTGGTCTGGTTCGAGAGTGCCAAGTGTGTCCTGCATACTGACACCCAGAACAGTGGCTTCTAAGTTTTGTTTCCCAGGGAAAAAGCCTGTAGAATGGTTCAGGGTCCTGCGGCCTTAAATTGCCGGGTGCCTCCTGGAATTCAGCCTCTCGCAGGATGCCTCCCAGACGCAAAGTGGCACCAGTTCCAACTTGGTCTGGTTTAAGAGTGCCAAGTAGGTCCTGAAAACACACACCCAGAACAGTGGCTTCTGAGTTTTGTTTCCCAGGGAAAAAGCCTGTACAATGGTTCAGGGTCTTGCGGCCTTAAATTGCCGGGTGCCTCCTGGAATTGCTCCTCTCGCAGGATGCCTCCCAGACGCAAGGTGGCACCAGTTCCAACTTGGTCTGGTTTGAGAGTGCCAATAAAGTTCTGAAAACTGACACCCAGAACAATGGCTTGTGAGTGTTGTTTCCCAGGGAAAAAGCCTGTACAATGGTTCAGGGGTCTGAGGCCTTGAATTGCCGGGTGCCTCCTGGAATTCGGTTTCTCGCAGGATCTCTCCCAGACGCAAGGTGGCACCAGTGCCAACTTGGTCTGGTTTGAGAGTGCCAAGTGGCTCCTGAAAACTGGCACCCAGAACAGTGGCTTGTGAGTTTTCTTTCCCAGGGAAAAAACCTGTACAGCAGTTCAGGGGCCTGCGGCCTTAAATTGCCGGGTGCCTCCTGGAATTCGGTTTCTCGCAGGATGCCTCCCAGACGAAAGGTGGCACCAGTTCCAACTTGGTCTGGTTTGAGAGTGCCAAGTGTGTCCTGCAAACTGACACCCAGAACAGTGGCTTGTGAGTTTTGTTTCCCAGGGAAAAAGCCTGGACAATGGTTCAGGAGCCTGCGGCCTTAAATTGCCGGGTGCCTCCTGGAATTGCACCTCTCGCAGGATGTCTTCGAGACGCAAGGTGGCACCAGTGCAAACTTGGTCTGGTTTGAGAGTGCCAAGTGGGTCCTTAAAACTGACACCCATAACAGTGGCTTGTGAGTGTTGTTTCCCAGGGAAAAAGCCTGTACAATGGTTCAGGGGCCTGAGGCCTTAAATTGCCGGGTGACTCCTGGAATTCGGTTTCTCGCAGGATGCCTCCCAGACGCAAGGTGGCACCAGTGCCAACTTGGTCTGGTTTGAGAGTGTTAAGTGGGTCCTGAAAACTGACACCCAGAACAGTGGCTTCTGAGTTTTGTTTCCCAGGGAAAACCTGTACAATTTTTCAAAGGCCTGAGGCTTTAAATTGCCGGGTGCCTCCTGGAATTCGGCCTCTCGCAGGATGCCTCCCAGACGCAAAGTGGCACCAGTTCCAAATTGGTCTGGTTCGAGAGTGCCAAGTGTGTCCTGCATACTGACACCCAGAACAGTGGCTTCTAAGTTTTGTTTCCCAGGGAAAAAGCCTGTAGAATGGTTCAGGGTCCTGCGGCCTTAAATTGCCGGGTGCCTCCTGGAATTGCTCCTCTCGCAGGATGCCTCCCAGACGCAAGGTGGCACCAGTTCCAACTTGGTCTGGTTTGAGAGTGCCAATAAAGTTCTGAAAACTGACACCCAGAACAATGGCTTGTGACTGTTGTTTCCCAGGGAAAAAGCCTGTACAATGGTTCAGGGGTCTGAGGCCTTGAATTGCCGGGTGCCTCCTGGAATTCGGTTTCTCGCAGGATCTCTCCCAGACGCAAGGTGGCACCAGTGCCAACTTGGTCTGGTTTGAGAGTGCTAAGTGGGTCCTGCAAACTGACACCCAGAACAGTGGCTTCTGAGTTTTGTTTCCCAGGGAAAACCTGTACAATTGTCCAGGGTTCTGATCCTTTAAATTGCCGGGTGCCTCCTGGAATTCGGCCTCTCGCAGGATGCCTCCCAGACACAAGGTGGCACCAGTTCCAACTTCGTCTGGTTCGAGAGTGCCAAGTGTGTCCTGCAAACTGACACCCAGAACAGTGGCTTGTGAGTTTTGTTTCCCAGGGAAAAAGCCTGTACAATGGTTCAGGGTCCTGCGGCCTTAAATTGCCGGTTGCCTCCTGGAATTCGGCCTCTCGCAGGATGCCTCCCAGATGCAAGGTGGCACCAGTTCCAACTTGGTCTGGTTTGAGAGTGCCAAGTGGGTCCTGAAAACTGACACCCAGAACAGTGGCTTGTGAGTTTTGTTTCCCAGGGAAAAAGCCTGTACAATGGTTCAGGGGCCTGAGGCCTTAAATTGCCGGGTGCCTCCTGGAATTCGGTTTCTCGCAGGATGCCTCCCAGACGAAAGGTGGCACCAGTTCCAACTTGGTCTGGTTCGAGAGTGCCAAGTATGTCCTGCAAACTGACACCCAGAACAGTGGCTTCTGAGTTTTGTTTCCCAGGGAAAAAGCCTGGACAATGGTTCAGGAGCCTGCGGCCTTAAATTGCCGGGTGCCTCCTGGAATTGCACCTCTCGCAGGATGCATCCGAGACGCAAGGTGGCACCTGGGCCAACTTGGTCTGGTTTGAGAGTGCCAAGTGGGTCCTGTAAACTGACACCCAGAACAGTGGCTTGTGAGTGTTGTTTCCCAGGGAAAACGCCTATACAATGGTTCAGGGGCCTGAGGCCTTAAATTGCCGGGTGCCTCCTGGAATTCGGTTTCTCGCAGGATGCCTCCCAGACGCAAGGTGGCACCAGTGCCAACTTGGTCTGGTTTGAGAGTGTTAAGTGGGTCCTGAAAACTGACACCCAGAACAGTGGCTTCTGAGTTTTGTTTCCCAGGGAAAACCTGTACAATTTTTCAAAGGCCTGAGGCCTTAAATTGCCGGGTGCCTCCTGGAATTCGGCCTCTCGCAGGATGCCTCCCAGACGCAAGGTGGCACCAGTTCCAACTTGGTCTGGTTCGAGAGTGCCAAGTGTGTCCTGCATACTGACACCCAGAACAGTGGCTTCTAAGTTTTGTTTCCCAGGGAAAAAGCCTGTAGAATGGTTCAGGGTCCTGCGGCCTTAAATTGCCGGGTGCCTCCTGGAATTCAGCCTCTCGCAGGATGCCTCCCAGACGCAAAGTGGCACCAGTTCCAACTTGGTCTGGTTTAAGAGTGCCAAGTGGGTCCTGAAAACACACACCCAGAACAGTGGCTTCTGAGTTTTGTTTCCCAGGGAAAAAGCCTGTACAATGGTTCAGGGTCTTGCGGCCTTAAATTGCCGGGTGCCTCCTGGAATTGCTCCTCTCGCAGGATGCCTCCCAGACGCAAGGTGGCACCAGTTCCAACTTGGTCTGGTTTGAGAGTGCCAATAAAGTTCTGAAAACTGACACCCAGAACAATGGCTTGTGACTATTGTTTCCCAGGGAAAAAGCCTGTACAATGGTTCAGGGGTCTGAGGCCTTGAATTGCCGGGTGCCTCCTGGAATTCGGTTTCTCGCAGGATCTCTCCCAGACGCAAGGTGGCAGCAGTTCCAACTTGGTCTGGTTTGAGAGTGCCAAGTGGCTCCTGAAAACTGGCACCCAGAACAGTGGCTTGTGAGTTTTCTTACCCAGGGAAAAAACCTGTACAGCAGTTCAGGGGCCTGCGGCCTTAAATTGCCGGGTGCCTCCTGGAATTTGGTTTCTCGCAGGATGCCTCCCAGACGAAAGGTGGCACCAGTTCCAACTTGGTCTGGTTTGAGAGTGCCAAGTGTGTCCTGCAAACTGACACCCAGAACAGTGGCTTGTGAGTTTTGTTTCCCAGGGAAAAAGCCTGGACAATGGTTCAGGAGCCTGCGGCCTTAAATTGCCGGGTGCCTCCTGGAATTGCACCTCTCGCAGGATGCATCCGAGACGCAAGGTGGCACCAGGGCCGACTTGGTCTGGTTTGAGAGTGTTAAGTGGGTCCTGAAAACTGACACCCAGAACAGTGGCTTGTGAGTTTTGTTTCCCAGGGAAAAAGCCTGTACAATGGTTCAGGGTCCTGCGGCCTTAAATTGCCGGGTGCCTCCTGGAATTCGGCCTCTCGCAGGATGCCTCCCAGATGCAAGGTGGCACCAGTTCCAACTTGGTCTGGTTTGAGAGTGCTATGTGGGTCCTGAAAACTGACACCCAGAACAGTGGCTTGTGAGTTTTGTTTCCCAGGGGAAAAGCCTGTACAATGGTTCAGGGGCCTGAGGCCTTAAATTGCCGAGTGCCTCCTGGAATTCGGGCTCTCGCAGGATGCCTCCCAGACGCAAGGTGGCACCAGTTCCAACTTGGTCTGGTTTGAGAGTGCCAAGTGGCTCCTGCAAACTGGCACCCAGAACAGTGGCTTGTGAGTTTTCTTTCCCAGGGAAAAAACCTGTACAGCAGTTCAGGGGCCTGCGGCCTTAAATTGCCGGGTGCCTCCTGGAATTCGGCCTCTCGCAGGATGTCTTCGAGACGCAAGGTGGCACCAGTGCAAACTTGGTCTGGTTTGAGAGTGCCAAGTGGGTCCTTAAAACTGACACCCAGAACAGTGGCTTCTGAGTTTTGTTTCCCAGGGAAAACCTGTACAATTGTCTAGGGTTCTGATCCTTTAAATTGCCGGGTGCCTCCTGGAATTCGGCCTCTCGCAGGATGCCTCCCAGACACAAGGTGGCACCAGTTCCAACTTCGTCTGGTTCGAGAGTGCCAAGTGTGTCCTGCAAACTGACACCCAGAACAGTGGCTTGTGAGTTTTGTTTCCCAGGGAAAAAGCCTGTACAATGGTTCAGGGTCCTGCGGCCTTAAATTGCCGGGTGCCTCCTGGAATTCGGCCTCTCGCAGGATGCCTCCCAGATGCAAGGTGGCACCAGTTCCAACTTGGTCTGGTTTGAGAGTGCCAATAAACTTCTGAAAACTGACACCCAGAACACTGGCTTGTGAGTTTTGTTTCCCAGGGAAAAAGCCTGTACAATGGTTCAGGGTCCTGCGGCCTTAAATTGCCGGGTGCCTCCTGGAATTGCTCCTCTCGCAGGATGCCTCCCAGACGCAAGGTGGCACCAGTTCCAACTTGGTCTGGTTCGAGAGTGCCAAGTATGTCCTGCAAACTGACACCCAGAACAGTGGCTTCTGAGTTTTGTTTCCCAGGGAAAAAGCCTGGACAATGGTTCAGGAGCCTGCGGCCTTAAATTGCCGGGTGCCTCCTGGAATTGCACCTCTCGCAGGATGCATCCGAGACGCAAGGTGGCACCTGGGCCAACTTGGTCTGGTTTGAGAGTGCCAAGTGGGTCCTGAAAACTGACACCCAGAACAGTGGCTTGTGAGTGTTGTTTCCCAGGGAAAACGCCTATACAATGGTTCAGGGGCCTGAGGCCTTAAATTGCCGGGTGCCTCCTGGAATTCGGTTTCTCGCAGGATGCCTCCCAGACGCAAGGTGGCACCAGTGCCAACTTGGTCTGGTTTGAGAGTGTTAAGTGGGTCCTGAAAACTGACACCCAGAACAGTGGCTTCTGAGTTTTGTTTCCCAGGGAAAACCTGTACAATTTTTCAAAGGCCTGAGGCCTTAAATTGCCGGGTGCCTCCTGGAATTCGGCCTCTCGCAGGATGCCTCCCAGACGCAAGGTGGCACCAGTTCCAACTTCGTCTGGTTCGAGAGTGCCAAGTGTGTCCTGCATACTGACACCCAGAACAGTGGCTTCTAAGTTTTGTTTCCCAGGGAAAAAGCCTGTAGAATGGTTCAGGGTCCTGCGGCCTTAAATTGCCGGGTGCCTCCTGGAATTCAGCCTCTCGCAGGATGCCTCCCAGACGCAAAGTGGCACCAGTTCCAAATTGGTCTGGTTCGAGAGTGCCAAGTGGGTCCTGAAAACACACACCCAGAACAGTGGCTTCTGAGTTTTGTTTCCCAGGGAAAAAGCCTGTACAATGGTTCAGGGTCTTGCGGCCTTAAATTGCCGGGTGCCTCCTGGAATTGCTCCTCTCGCAGGATGCCTCCCAGACGCAAGGTGGCACCAGTTCCAACTTGGTCTGGTTTGAGAGTGCCAATAAAGTTCTGAAAACTGACACCCAGAACAATGGCTTGTGAGTGTTGTTTCCCAGGGAAAAAGCCTGTACAATGGTTCAGGGGTCTGAGGCCTTGAATTGCCGAGTGCCTCCTGGAATTCGGGCTCTCGCAGGATGCCTCCCAGACGCAAGGTGGCACCAGTTCCAACTTGGTCTGGTTTGAGAGTGCCAAGTGGCTCCTGCAAACTGGCACCCAGAACAGTGGCTTGTGAGTGTTGTTTCCCAGGGAAAAAACATGTACAGCAGTTCAGGGGCCTACGGCCTTAAATTGCCGGGTGCCTCCTGGAATTCGGCCTCTCGCAGGATGTCTTCGAGACGCAAGGTGGCACCAGTGCAAACTTGGTCTGGTTTGAGAGTGCCAAGTGGGTCCTGAAAACTGACACCCAGAACAGTGGCTTGTGAGTTTTGTTTCCCAGGGAAAAAGCCTGTACAATGGTTCAGGGTGCTGCGGCCTTAAATTGCCGGGTGCCTCCTGGAATTGCTCCTCTCGCAGGATGCCTCCCAGACGCAAGGTGGCACCAGTTCCAACTTGGTCTGGTTTGAGAGTGCCAATAAACTTCTGAAAACTGACACCCAGAACAATGGCTTGTGAGTTTTGTTTCCCAGGGAAAAAGCCTGTACAATGGTTCAGGGGCCTGAGGCCTTAAATTGCCGGGTGCCTCCTGGAATTCGGTTTCTCGCAGGATGCCTCCCAGACGAAAGGTAGCACCAGTTCCAACTTGGTCTGGTTCGAGAGTGCCAAGTGTGTCCTGCAAACTGACACCCAGAACAGTGGCTTGTGAGTTTTGTTTCCCAGGGAAAAAGCCTGGACAATGGTTCAGGAGCCTGCGGCCTTAAATTGCCGGGTGCCTCCTGGAATTGCACCTCTCGCAAGATGCATCCGAGACGCAAGGTGGCACCAGGGCCGACTTGGTCTGGTTTGAGAGTGCCAAGTGGGTCCTGAAAACTGACACCCAGAACAGTGGCTTGTGAGTGTTGTTTCCCAGGGAAGACGCCTAAACAATGGTTCAGGGGCCTGAGGCCTTAAATTGCCGGGTGCCTCCTGGAATTCGGTTTCTCGCAGGATGCCTCCCAGACGCAAGGTGGCACCAGTGCCAACTTGGTCTGGTTTGAGAGTGTTAAGTGGGTCCTGAAAACTGACACCCAGAACAGTGGCTTCTGAGTTTTGTTTCCCAGGGAAAACCTGTACAATTTTTCAAAGGCCTGAGGCCTTAAATTGCCGGGTGCCTCCTGGAATTCGGCCTCTCGCAGGATGCCTCCCAGACGCAAGGTGGCACCAGTTCCAACTTGGTCTGGTTCGAGAGTGCCAAGTGGGTCCTGCATACTGACACCCAGAACAGTGGCTTCTAAGTTTTGTTTCCCAGGGAAAAAGCCTGTAGAATGGTTCAGGGTCCTGCTGCCTTAAATTGCCGGGTGCCTCCTGGAATTCAGCCTCTCGCAGGATGCCTCCCAGACGCAAAGTGGCACCAGTTCCAACTTGGTCTGGTTTGAGAGTGCCAAGTGGGTCCTGAAAACTGACACCCAGAACAGTGGCTTGTGAGTTTTGTTTCCCAGGGAAAAAGCCTGTACAATTGTTCAGGAGCCTGAGGCCTTAAATTGCCGAGTGCCTCCTGGAATTCGGGCTCTCGCAGGATGCCTCCCAGACGCAAGGTGGCACCAGTTCCAACTTGGTCTGGTTTGAGAGTGCCAAGTGGCTCCTGCAAACTGGCACCCAGAACAGTGGCTTGTGAGTTTTCTTTCCCAGGGAAAAAACCTGTACAGCAGTTCAGGGGCCTGCGGCCTTAAATTGCCGGGTGCCTCCTGGAATTCGGCCTCTCGCAGGATGTCTTCGAGACGCAAGGTGGCACCAGTGCAAACTTGGTCTGGTTTGAGAGTTCCAAGTGGGTCCTGAAAACTGACACCCAGAACAATGGCTTGTGAGTTTTGTTTCCCAGGGAAAAAGCCTGTACAATGGTTCAGGGGCCTGAGGCCTTAAATTGCCGGGTGCCTCCTGGAATTGCACCTCTCGCAGGATGCATCCGAGACGCAAGGTGGCACCTGGGCCAACTTGGTCTGGTTTGAGAGTGCCAAGTGGGTCCTGAAAACTGACACCCAGAACAGTGGCTTGTGAGTGTTGTTTCCCAGGGAAAACGCCTATACAATGGTTCAGGGGCCTGAGGCCTTAAATTGCCGGGTGCCTCCGGGAATTGCTCCTCTCGCAGGATGCCTCCCAGACGCAAGGTGGCACCAGTTCCAACTTGGTCTGGTTTGAGAGTGCCAATAAAGTTCTGAAAACTGACACCCAGAACAATGGCTTGTGAGTGTTGTTTCCCAGGGAAAAAGCCTGTACAATGGTTCAGGGGTCTGAGGCCTTGAATTGCCGGGTGCCTCCTGGAATTCGGTTTCTCGCAGGATCTCTCCCAGACGCAAGGTGGCACCAGTGCCAACTTGGTCTGGTTTGAGAGTGCTAAGTGGGTCCTGCAAACTGACACCCAGAACAGTGGCTTCTGAGTTTTGTTTCCCAGGGAAAACCTGTACAATTATCCAGGGTTCTGATCCTTTAAATTGCCGGGTGCCTCCTGGAATTCGGCCTCTCGCAGGATGCCTCCCAGACGCAAGGTGGCACCAGTTCCAACTTGGTCTGGTTTGAAAGTGCCAAGTGGCTCCTGCAAACTGGCACCCAGAACAGTGGCTTGTGAGTTTTCTTTCCCAGGGAAAAAACCTGTACAGCAGTTCAGGGGCCTGCGGCCTTAAATTGCCGGGTGCCTCCAGGAATTCGGCCTCTCGCAGGATGTCTTCGAGACGCAAGGTGGCACCAGTGCCAACTTGGTCTGGTTTGAGAGTGCCAAGTGGGTCCTGAAAACTGACACCCAGAACAGTGGCTTGTGAGTTTTGTTTCCCAGGGAAAAAGCCTGTACAATGGTTCAGGGTCCTGCGGCCTTAAATTGCCGGGTGCCTCCTGGAATTGCTCCTCTCGCAGGATGCCTCCCAGACGCAAGGTGGCACCAGTTCTAACTTGGTCTGGTTTGAGAGTGCCAATAAAGTTCTGAAAACTGACACCCAGAACAATGGCTTGTGAGTTTTGTTTCCCAGGGAAAAAGCCTGTACAATGGTTC
The DNA here is from genome assembly GCF_963513975.1 of Fringilla coelebs. Classification (NCBI taxonomy): domain Eukaryota; kingdom Metazoa; phylum Chordata; class Aves; order Passeriformes; family Fringillidae; genus Fringilla; species Fringilla coelebs. The sequence continues at coordinate 272,610 of NW_028167587.1, read as the reverse complement.
AGGGGCCTGAGGCCTTTAATTGCCAGGTGCCTCCTGGAATTCGGTTTCTCGCAGGATGCCTCCCAGACGAAAGGTGGCACCAGTTCCAACTTGGTCTGGTTCGAGAGTGCCAAGTATGTCCTGCAAACTGACACCCAGAACAGTGGCTTGTGAGTTTTGTTTCCCAGGGAAAAAGCCTGGACAATGGTTCAGGAGCCTGCGGCCTTAAATTGCCGGGTGCCTCCTGGAATTGCACCTCTTGCAGGATGCATCCGAGACGCAAGGTGGCACCTGGGCCAACTTGGTCTGGTTTGAGAGTGCCAAGTGGGTCCTGAAAACTGACACCCAGAACAGTGGCTTGTGAGTTTTGTTTCCCAGGGAAAACGCCTATACAATGGTTCAGGGGCCTGAGGCCTTAAATTGCCGGGTGCCTCCTGGAATTGCTCCTCTCGCAGGATGCCTCCCAGACGCAAGGTGGCACCAGTGCCAACTTGGTCTGGTTTGAGAGTGTTAAGTGGGTCCTGAAAACTGACACCCAGAACAGTGGCTTCTGAGTTTTGTTTCCCAGGGAAAACCTGTACAATTTTTCAAAGGCCTGAGGCCTTAAATTGCCGGGTGCCTCCTGGAATTCGACCTCTCGCAGGATGCCTCCCAGACGCAAGGTGGCACCAGTTCCAACTTGGTCTGGTTCGAGAGTGCCAAGTGTGTCCTGCATACTGACACCCAGAACAGTGGCTTCTAAGTTTTGTTTCCCAGGGAAAAAGCCTGTAGAATGGTTCAGGGTCCTGCGGCCTTAAATTGCCGGGTGCCTCCTGGAATTGCTCCTCTCGCAGGATGCCTCCCAGACGCAAAGTGGCACCAGTTCCAACTTGGTCTGGTTTAAGAGTGCCAAGTAGGTCCTGAAAACACACACCCAGAACAGTGGCTTCTGAGTTTTGTTTCCCAGGGAAAAAGCCTGTACAATGGTTCAGGGTCTTGCGGCCTTAAATTGCCGGGTGCCTCCTGGAATTGCTCCTCTCGCAGGATGCCTCCCAGACGCAAGGTGGCACCAGTTCCAACTTGGTCTGGTTTGAGAGTGCCAATAAAGTTCTGAAAACTGACACCCAGAACAATGGCTTGTGAGTGTTGTTTCCCAGGGAAAAAGCCTGTACAATGGTTCAGGGGTCTGAGGCCTTGAATTGCCGGGTGCCTCCTGGAATTCGGTTTCTCGCAGGATCTCTCCCAGACGCAAGGTGGCACCAGTGCCAACTTGGTCTGGTTTGAGAGTGCCAAGTGGCTCCTGAAAACTGGCACCCAGAACAGTGGCTTGTGAGTTTTCTTTCCCAGGGAAAAAACCTGTACAGCAGTTCAGGGGCCTGCGGCCTTAAATTGCCGGGTGCCTCCTGGAATTCGGTTTCTCGCAGGATGCCTCCCAGACGAAAGGTGGCACCAGTTCCAACTTGGTCTGGTTTGAGAGTGCCAAGTGTGTCCTGCAAACTGACACCCAGAACAGTGGCTTGTGAGTTTTGTTTCCCAGGGAAAAAGCCTGGACAATGGTTCAGGAGCCTGCGGCCTTAAATTGCCGGGTGCCTCCTGGAATTGCACCTCTCGCAGGATGTCTTCGAGACGCAAGGTGGCACCAGTGCAAACTTGGTCTGGTTTGAGAGTGCCAAGTGGGTCCTTAAAACTGACACCCATAACAGTGGCTTGTGAGTGTTGTTTCCCAGGGAAAAAGCCTATACAATGGTTCAGGGGCCTGAGGCCTTAAATTGCCGGGTGACTCCTGGAATTCGGTTTCTCGCAGGATGCCTCCCAGACGCAAGGTGGCACCAGTGCCAACTTGGTCTGGTTTGAGAGTGTTAAGTGGGTCCTGAAAACTGACACCCAGAACAGTGGCTTCTGAGTTTTGTTTCCCAGGGAAAACCTGTACAATTTTTCAAAGGCCTGAGGCTTTAAATTGCCGGGTGCCTCCTGGAATTCGGCCTCTCGCAGGATGCCTCCCAGACGCAAAGTGGCACCAGTTCCAAATTGGTCTGGTTCGAGAGTGCCAAGTGTGTCCTGCATACTGACACCCAGAACAGTGGCTTCTAAGTTTTGTTTCCCAGGGAAAAAGCCTGTAGAATGGTTCAGGGTCCTGCGGCCTTAAATTGCCGGGTGCCTCCTGGAATTGCTCCTCTCGCAGGATGCCTCCCAGACGCAAGGTGGCACCAGTTCCAACTTGGTCTGGTTTGAGAGTGCCAATAAAGTTCTGAAAACTGACACCCAGAACAATGGCTTGTGAGTGTTGTTTCCCAGGGAAAAAGCCTGTACAATGGTTCAGGGGTCTGAGGCCTTGAATTGCCGGGTGCCTCCTGGAATTCGGTTTCTCGCAGGATCTCTCCCAGACGCAAGGTGGCACCAGTGCCAACTTGGTCTGGTTTGAGAGTGCTAAGTGGGTCCTGCAAACTGACACCCAGAACAGTGGCTTCTGAGTTTTGTTTCCCAGGGAAAACCTGTACAATTGTCCAGGGTTCTGATCCTTTAAATTGCCGGGTGCCTCCTGGAATTCGGCCTCTCGCAGGATGCCTCCCAGACACAAGGTGGCACCAGTTCCAACTTCGTCTGGTTCGAGAGTGCCAAGTGTGTCCTGCAAACTGACACCCAGAACAGTGGCTTGTGAGTTTTGTTTCCCAGGGAAAAAGCCTGTACAATGGTTCAGGGTCCTGCGGCCTTAAATTGCCGGGTGCCTCCTGGAATTCGGCCTCTCGCAGGATGCCTCCCAGATGCAAGGTGGCACCAGTTCCAACTTGGTCTGGTTTGAGAGTGCCAAGTGGGTCCTGAAAACTGACACCCAGAACAGTGGCTTGTGAGTTTTGTTTCCCAGGGAAAAAGCCTGTACAATGGTTCAGGGTCCTGCGGCCTTAAATTGCCGGGTGCCTCCTGGAATTGCTCCTCTCGCAGGATGCCTCCCAGACGCAAGGTGGCACCAGTTCTAACTTGGTCTGGTTTGAGAGTGCCAATAAAGTTCTGAAAACTGACACCCAGAACAATGGCTTGTGAGTTTTGTTTCCCAGGGAAAAAGCCTGTACAATGGTTCAGGGGCCTGAGGCCTTTAATTGCCAGGTGCCTCCTGGAATTCGGTTTCTCGCAGGATGCCTCCCAGACGAAAGGTGGCACCAGTTCCAACTTGGTCTGGTTCGAGAGTGCCAAGTATGTCCTGCAAACTGACACCCAGAACAGTGGCTTCTGAGTTTTGTTTCCCAGGGAAAAAGCCTGGACAATGGTTCAGGAGCCTGCGGCCTTAAATTGCCGGGTGCCTCCTGGAATTGCACCTCTCGCAGGATGCATCCGAGACGCAAGGTGGCACCTGGGCCAACTTGGTCTGGTTTGAGAGTGCCAAGTGGGTCCTGAAAACTGACACCCAGAACAGTGGCTTGTGAGTGTTGTTTCCCAGGGAAAACGCCTATACAATGGTTCAGGGGCCTGAGGCCTTAAATTGCCGGGTGCCTCCTGGAATTGCTCCTCTCGCAGGATGCCTCCCAGACGCAAGGTGGCACCAGTGCCAACTTGGTCTGGTTTGAGAGTGTTAAGTGGGTCCTGAAAACTGACACCCAGAACAGTGGCTTCTGAGTTTTGTTTCCCAGGGAAAACCTGTACAATTTTTCAAAGGCCTGAGGCCTTAAATTGCCGGGTGCCTCCTGGAATTCGACCTCTCGCAGGATGCCTCCCAGACGCAAGGTGGCACCAGTTCCAACTTGGTCTGGTTCGAGAGTGCCAAGTGTGTCCTGCATACTGACACCCAGAACAGTGGCTTCTAAGTTTTGTTTCCCAGGGAAAAAGCCTGTAGAATGGTTCAGGGTCCTGCGGCCTTAAATTGCCGGGTGCCTCCTGGAATTCAGCCTCTCGCAGGATGCCTCCCAGACGCAAAGTGGCACCAGTTCCAACTTGGTCTGGTTTAAGAGTGCCAAGTAGGTCCTGAAAACACACACCCAGAACAGTGGCTTCTGAGTTTTGTTTCCCAGGGAAAAAGCCTGTACAATGGTTCAGGGTCTTGCGGCCTTAAATTGCCGGGTGCCTCCTGGAATTGCTCCTCTCGCAGGATGCCTCCCAGACGCAAGGTGGCACCAGTTCCAACTTGGTCTGGTTTGAGAGTGCCAATAAAGTTCTGAAAACTGACACCCAGAACAATGGCTTGTGACTGTTGTTTCCCAGGGAAAAAGCCTGTACAATGGTTCAGGGGTCTGAGGCCTTGAATTGCCGGGTGCCTCCTGGAATTCGGTTTCTCGCAGGATCTCTCCCAGACGCAAGGTGGCAGCAGTTCCAACTTGGTCTGGTTTGAGAGTGCCAAGTGGCTCCTGAAAACTGGCACCCAGAACAGTGGCTTGTGAGTTTTCTTACCCAGGGAAAAAACCTGTACAGCAGTTCAGGGGCCTGCGGCCTTAAATTGCCGGGTGCCTCCTGGAATTTGGTTTCTCGCAGGATGCCTCCCAGACGAAAGGTGGCACCAGTTCCAACTTGGTCTGGTTTGAGAGTGCCAAGTGTGTCCTGCAAACTGACACCCAGAACAGTGGCTTGTGAGTTTTGTTTCCCAGGGAAAAAGCCTGGACAATGGTTCAGGAGCCTGCGGCCTTAAATTGCCGGGTGCCTCCTGGAATTGCACCTCTCGCAGGATGCATCCGAGACGCAAGGTGGCACCAGGGCCGACTTGGTCTGGTTTGAGAGTGTTAAGTGGGTCCTGAAAACTGACACCCAGAACAGTGGCTTGTGAGTTTTGTTTCCCAGGGAAAAAGCCTGTACAATGGTTCAGGGTCCTGCGGCCTTAAATTGCCGGGTGCCTCCTGGAATTCGGCCTCTCGCAGGATGCCTCCCAGATGCAAGGTGGCACCAGTTCCAACTTGGTCTGGTTTGAGAGTGCTATGTGGGTCCTGAAAACTGACACCCAGAACAGTGGCTTGTGAGTTTTGTTTCCCAGGGGAAAAGCCTGTACAATGGTTCAGGGGCCTGAGGCCTTAAATTGCCGAGTGCCTCCTGGAATTCGGGCTCTCGCAGGATGCCTCCCAGACGCAAGGTGGCACCAGTTCCAACTTGGTCTGGTTTGAGAGTGCCAAGTGGCTCCTGCAAACTGGCACCCAGAACAGTGGCTTGTGAGTTTTCTTTCCCAGGGAAAAAACCTGTACAGCAGTTCAGGGGCCTGCGGCCTTAAATTGCCGGGTGCCTCCAGGAATTCGGCCTCTCGCAGGATGTCTTCGAGACGCAAGGTGGCACCAGTGCCAACTTGGTCTGGTTTGAGAGTGCCAAGTGGGTCCTGAAAACTGACACCCAGAACAGTGGCTTGTGAGTTTTGTTTCCCAGGGAAAAAGCCTGTACAATGGTTCAGGGTCCTGCGGCCTTAAATTGCCGGGTGCCTCCTGGAATTGCTCCTCTCGCAGGATGCCTCCCAGACGCAAGGTGGCACCAGTTCTAACTTGGTCTGGTTTGAGAGTGCCAATAAAGTTCTGAAAACTGACACCCAGAACAATGGCTTGTGAGTTTTGTTTCCCAGGGAAAAAGCCTGTACAATGGTTCAGGGGCCTGAGGCCTTTAATTGCCAGGTGCCTCCTGGAATTCGGTTTCTCGCAGGATGCCTCCCAGACGAAAGGTGGCACCAGTTCCAACTTGGTCTGGTTCGAGAGTGCCAAGTATGTCCTGCAAACTGACACCCAGAACAGTGGCTTGTGAGTTTTGTTTCCCAGGGAAAAAGCCTGGACAATGGTTCAGGAGCCTGCGGCCTTAAATTGCCGGGTGCCTCCTGGAATTGCACCTCTTGCAGGATGCATCCGAGACGCAAGGTGGCACCTGGGCCAACTTGGTCTGGTTTGAGAGTGCCAAGTGGGTCCTGAAAACTGACACCCAGAACAGTGGCTTGTGAGTTTTGTTTCCCAGGGAAAACGCCTATACAATGGTTCAGGGGCCTGAGGCCTTAAATTGCCGGGTGCCTCCTGGAATTGCTCCTCTCGCAGGATGCCTCCCAGACGCAAGGTGGCACCAGTGCCAACTTGGTCTGGTTTGAGAGTGTTAAGTGGGTCCTGAAAACTGACACCCAGAACAGTGGCTTCTGAGTTTTGTTTCCCAGGGAAAACCTGTACAATTTTTCAAAGGCCTGAGGCCTTAAATTGCCGGGTGCCTCCTGGAATTCGACCTCTCGCAGGATGCCTCCCAGACGCAAGGTGGCACCAGTTCCAACTTGGTCTGGTTCGAGAGTGCCAAGTGTGTCCTGCATACTGACACCCAGAACAGTGGCTTCTAAGTTTTGTTTCCCAGGGAAAAAGCCTGTAGAATGGTTCAGGGTCCTGCGGCCTTAAATTGCCGGGTGCCTCCTGGAATTCAGCCTCTCGCAGGATGCCTCCCAGACGCAAAGTGGCACCAGTTCCAACTTGGTCTGGTTTAAGAGTGCCAAGTAGGTCCTGAAAACACACACCCAGAACAGTGGCTTCTGAGTTTTGTTTCCCAGGGAAAAAGCCTGTACAATGGTTCAGGGTCTTGCGGCCTTAAATTGCCGGGTGCCTCCTGGAATTGCTCCTCTCGCAGGATGCCTCCCAGACGCAAGGTGGCACCAGTTCCAACTTGGTCTGGTTTGAGAGTGCCAATAAAGTTCTGAAAACTGACACCCAGAACAATGGCTTGTGAGTGTTGTTTCCCAGGGAAAAAGCCTGTACAATGGTTCAGGGGTCTGAGGCCTTGAATTGCCGGGTGCCTCCTGGAATTCGGTTTCTCGCAGGATCTCTCCCAGACGCAAGGTGGCACCAGTGCCAACTTGGTCTGGTTTGAGAGTGCCAAGTGGCTCCTGAAAACTGGCACCCAGAACAGTGGCTTGTGAGTTTTCTTTCCCAGGGAAAAAACCTGTACAGCAGTTCAGGGGCCTGCGGCCTTAAATTGCCGGGTGCCTCCTGGAATTCGGTTTCTCGCAGGATGCCTCCCAGACGAAAGGTGGCACCAGTTCCAACTTGGTCTGGTTTGAGAGTGCCAAGTGTGTCCTGCAAACTGACACCCAGAACAGTGGCTTGTGAGTTTTGTTTCCCAGGGAAAAAGCCTGGACAATGGTTCAGGAGCCTGCGGCCTTAAATTGCCGGGTGCCTCCTGGAATTGCACCTCTCGCAGGATGTCTTCGAGACGCAAGGTGGCACCAGTGCAAACTTGGTCTGGTTTGAGAGTGCCAAGTGGGTCCTTAAAACTGACACCCATAACAGTGGCTTGTGAGTGTTGTTTCCCAGGGAAAAAGCCTATACAATGGTTCAGGGGCCTGAGGCCTTAAATTGCCGGGTGACTCCTGGAATTCGGTTTCTCGCAGGATGCCTCCCAGACGCAAGGTGGCACCAGTGCCAACTTGGTCTGGTTTGAGAGTGTTAAGTGGGTCCTGAAAACTGACACCCAGAACAGTGGCTTCTGAGTTTTGTTTCCCAGGGAAAACCTGTACAATTTTTCAAAGGCCTGAGGCTTTAAATTGCCGGGTGCCTCCTGGAATTCGGCCTCTCGCAGGATGCCTCCCAGACGCAAAGTGGCACCAGTTCCAAATTGGTCTGGTTCGAGAGTGCCAAGTGTGTCCTGCATACTGACACCCAGAACAGTGGCTTCTAAGTTTTGTTTCCCAGGGAAAAAGCCTGTAGAATGGTTCAGGGTCCTGCGGCCTTAAATTGCCGGGTGCCTCCTGGAATTGCTCCTCTCGCAGGATGCCTCCCAGACGCAAGGTGGCACCAGTTCCAACTTGGTCTGGTTTGAGAGTGCCAATAAAGTTCTGAAAACTGACACCCAGAACAATGGCTTGTGAGTGTTGTTTCCCAGGGAAAAAGCCTGTACAATGGTTCAGGGGTCTGAGGCCTTGAATTGCCGGGTGCCTCCTGGAATTCGGTTTCTCGCAGGATCTCTCCCAGACGCAAGGTGGCACCAGTGCCAACTTGGTCTGGTTTGAGAGTGCTAAGTGGGTCCTGCAAACTGACACCCAGAACAGTGGCTTCTGAGTTTTGTTTCCCAGGGAAAACCTGTACAATTGTCCAGGGTTCTGATCCTTTAAATTGCCGGGTGCCTCCTGGAATTCGGCCTCTCGCAGGATGCCTCCCAGACACAAGGTGGCACCAGTTCCAACTTCGTCTGGTTCGAGAGTGCCAAGTGTGTCCTGCAAACTGACACCCAGAACAGTGGCTTGTGAGTTTTGTTTCCCAGGGAAAAAGCCTGTACAATGGTTCAGGGTCCTGCGGCCTTAAATTGCCGGGTGCCTCCTGGAATTCGGCCTCTCGCAGGATGCCTCCCAGATGCAAGGTGGCACCAGTTCCAACTTGGTCTGGTTTGAGAGTGCCAAGTGGGTCCTGAAAACTGACACCCAGAACAGTGGCTTCTAAGTTTTGTTTCCCAGGGAAAAAGCCTGTACAATGGTTCAGGGTCCTGCGGCCTTAAATTGCCGGGTGCCTCCTGGAATTGCTCCTCTCGCAGGATGCCTCCCAGACGCAAGGTGGCACCAGTTCTAACTTGGTCTGGTTTGAGAGTGCCAATAAAGTTCTGAAAACTGACACCCAGAACAATGGCTTGTGAGTTTTGTTTCCCAGGGAAAAAGCCTGTACAATGGTTCAGGGGCCTGAGGCCTTTAATTGCCAGGTGCCTCCTGGAATTCGGTTTCTCGCAGGATGCCTCCCAGACGAAAGGTGGCACCAGTTCCAACTTGGTCTGGTTCGAGAGTGCCAAGTATGTCCTGCAAACTGACACCCAGAACAGTGGCTTCTGAGTTTTGTTTCCCAGGGAAAAAGCCTGGACAATGGTTCAGGAGCCTGCGGCCTTAAATTGCCGGGTGCCTCCTGGAATTGCACCTCTCGCAGGATGCATCCGAGACGCAAGGTGGCACCTGGGCCAACTTGGTCTGGTTTGAGAGTGCCAAGTGGGTCCTGAAAACTGACACCCAGAACAGTGGCTTGTGAGTGTTGTTTCCCAGGGAAAACGCCTATACAATGGTTCAGGGGCCTGAGGCCTTAAATTGCCGGGTGCCTCCTGGAATTGCTCCTCTCGCAGGATGCCTCCCAGACGCAAGGTGGCACCAGTGCCAACTTGGTCTGGTTTGAGAGTGCTATGTGGGTCCTGAAAACTGACACCCAGAACAGTGGCTTGTGAGTTTTGTTTCCCAGGGGAAAAGCCTGTACAATGGTTCAGGGGCCTGAGGCCTTAAATTGCCGAGTGCCTCCTGGAATTCGGGCTCTCGCAGGATGCCTCCCAGACGCAAGGTGGCACCAGTTCCAACTTGGTCTGGTTTGAGAGTGCCAAGTGGCTCCTGCAAACTGGCACCCAGAACAGTGGCTTGTGAGTTTTCTTTCCCAGGGAAAAAACCTGTACAGCAGTTCAGGGGCCTGCGGCCTTAAATTGCCGGGTGCCTCCAGGAATTCGGCCTCTCGCAGGATGTCTTCGAGACGCAAGGTGGCACCAGTGCCAACTTGGTCTGGTTTGAGAGTGCCAAGTGGGTCCTGAAAACTGACACCCAGAACAGTGGCTTGTGAGTTTTGTTTCCCAGGGAAAAAGCCTGTACAATGGTTCAGGGTCCTGCGGCCTTAAATTGCCGGGTGCCTCCTGGAATTGCTCCTCTCGCAGGATGCCTCCCAGACGCAAGGTGGCACCAGTTCTAACTTGGTCTGGTTTGAGAGTGCCAATAAAGTTCTGAAAACTGACACCCAGAACAATGGCTTGTGAGTTTTGTTTCCCAGGGAAAAAGCCTGTACAATGGTTCAGGGGCCTGAGGCCTTTAATTGCCAGGTGCCTCCTGGAATTCGGTTTCTCGCAGGATGCCTCCCAGACGAAAGGTGGCACCAGTTCCAACTTGGTCTGGTTCGAGAGTGCCAAGTATGTCCTGCAAACTGACACCCAGAACAGTGGCTTGTGAGTTTTGTTTCCCAGGGAAAAAGCCTGGACAATGGTTCAGGAGCCTGCGGCCTTAAATTGCCGGGTGCCTCCTGGAATTGCACCTCTTGCAGGATGCATCCGAGACGCAAGGTGGCACCTGGGCCAACTTGGTCTGGTTTGAGAGTGCCAAGTGGGTCCTGAAAACTGACACCCAGAACAGTGGCTTGTGAGTTTTGTTTCCCAGGGAAAACGCCTATACAATGGTTCAGGGGCCTGAGGCCTTAAATTGCCGGGTGCCTCCTGGAATTGCTCCTCTCGCAGGATGCCTCCCAGACGCAAGGTGGCACCAGTGCCAACTTGGTCTGGTTTGAGAGTGTTAAGTGGGTCCTGAAAACTGACACCCAGAACAGTGGCTTCTGAGTTTTGTTTCCCAGGGAAAACCTGTACAATTTTTCAAAGGCCTGAGGCCTTAAATTGCCGGGTGCCTCCTGGAATTCGACCTCTCGCAGGATGCCTCCCAGACGCAAGGTGGCACCAGTTCCAACTTGGTCTGGTTCGAGAGTGCCAAGTGTGTCCTGCATACTGACACCCAGAACAGTGGCTTCTAAGTTTTGTTTCCCAGGGAAAAAGCCTGTAGAATGGTTCAGGGTCCTGCGGCCTTAAATTGCCGGGTGCCTCCTGGAATTCAGCCTCTCGCAGGATGCCTCCCAGACGCAAAGTGGCACCAGTTCCAACTTGGTCTGGTTTAAGAGTGCCAAGTAGGTCCTGAAAACACACACCCAGAACAGTGGCTTCTGAGTTTTGTTTCCCAGGGAAAAAGCCTGTACAATGGTTCAGGGTCTTGCGGCCTTAAATTGCCGGGTGCCTCCTGGAATTGCTCCTCTCGCAGGATGCCTCCCAGACGCAAGGTGGCACCAGTTCCAACTTGGTCTGGTTTGAGAGTGCCAATAAAGTTCTGAAAACTGACACCCAGAACAATGGCTTGTGAGTGTTGTTTCCCAGGGAAAAAGCCTGTACAATGGTTCAGGGGTCTGAGGCCTTGAATTGCCGGGTGCCTCCTGGAATTCGGTTTCTCGCAGGATCTCTCCCAGACGCAAGGTGGCACCAGTGCCAACTTGGTCTGGTTTGAGAGTGCCAAGTGGCTCCTGAAAACTGGCACCCAGAACAGTGGCTTGTGAGTTTTCTTACCCAGGGAAAAAACCTGTACAGCAGTTCAGGGGCCTGCGGCCTTAAATTGCCGGGTGCCTCCTGGAATTCGGTTTCTCGCAGGATGCCTCCCAGACGAAAGGTGGCACCAGTTCCAACTTGGTCTGGTTTGAGAGTGCCAAGTGTGTCCTGCAAACTGACACCCAGAACAGTGGCTTGTGAGTTTTGTTTCCCAGGGAAAAAGCCTGGACAATGGTTCAGGAGCCTGCGGCCTTAAATTGCCGGGTGCCTCCTGGAATTGCACCTCTCGCAGGATGTCTTCGAGACGCAAGGTGGCACCAGTGCAAACTTGGTCTGGTTTGAGAGTGCCAAGTGGGTCCTTAAAACTGACACCCATAACAGTGGCTTGTGAGTGTTGTTTCCCAGGGAAAAAGCCTATACAATGGTTCAGGGGCCTGAGGCCTTAAATTGCCGGGTGACTCCTGGAATTCGGTTTCTCGCAGGATGCCTCCCAGACGCAAGGTGGCACCAGTGCCAACTTGGTCTGGTTTGAGAGTGTTAAGTGGGTCCTGAAAACTGACACCCAGAACAGTGGCTTCTGAGTTTTGTTTCCCAGGGAAAACCTGTACAATTTTTCAAAGGCCTGAGGCTTTAAATTGCCGGGTGCCTCCTGGAATTCGGCCTCTCGCAGGATGCCTCCCAGACGCAAAGTGGCACCAGTTCCAAATTGGTCTGGTTCGAGAGTGCCAAGTGTGTCCTGCATACTGACACCCAGAACAGTGGCTTCTAAGTTTTGTTTCCCAGGGAAAAAGCCTGTAGAATGGTTCAGGGTCCTGCGGCCTTAAATTGCCGGGTGCCTCCTGGAATTGCTCCTCTCGCAGGATGCCTCCCAGACGCAAGGTGGCACCAGTTCCAACTTGGTCTGGTTTGAGAGTGCCAATAAAGTTCTGAAAACTGACACCCAGAACAATGGCTTGTGAGTGTTGTTTCCCAGGGAAAAAGCCTGTACAATGGTTCAGGGGTCTGAGGCCTTGAATTGCCGGGTGCCTCCTGGAATTCGGTTTCTCGCAGGATCTCTCCCAGACGCAAGGTGGCACCAGTGCCAACTTGGTCTGGTTTGAGAGTTCTAAGTGGGTCCTGCAAACTGACACCCAGAACAGTGGCTTCTGAGTTTTGTTTCCCAGGGAAAACCTGTACAATTGTCCAGGGTTCTGATCCTTTAAATTGCCGGGTGCCTCCTGGAATTCGGCCTCTCGCAGGATGCCTCCCAGACACAAGGTGGCACCAGTTCCAACTTCGTCTGGTTCGAGAGTGCCAAGTGTGTCCTGCAAACTGACACCCAGAACAGTGGCTTGTGAGTTTTGTTTCCCAGGGAAAAAGCCTGTACAATGGTTCAGGGTCCTGCGGCCTTAAATTGCCGGGTGCCTCCTGGAATTCGGCCTCTCGCAGGATGCCTCCCAGATGCAAGGTGGCACCAGTTCCAACTTGGTCTGGTTTGAGAGTGCCAAGTGGGTCCTGAAAACTGACACCCAGAACAGTGGCTTCTAAGTTTTGTTTCCCAGGGAAAAAGCCTGTACAATGGTTCAGGGTCCTGCGGCCTTAAATTGCCGGGTGCCTCCTGGAATTGCTCCTCTCGCAGGATGCCTCCCAGACGCAAGGTGGCACCAGTTCTAACTTGGTCTGGTTTGAGAGTGCCAATAAAGTTCTGAAAACTGACACCCAGAACAATGGCTTGTGAGTTTTGTTTCCCAGGGAAAAAGCCTGTACAATGGTTCAGGGGCCTGAGGCCTTTAATTGCCAGGTGCCTCCTGGAATTCGGTTTCTCGCAGGATGCCTCCCAGACGAAAGGTGGCACCAGTTCCAACTTGGTCTGGTTCGAGAGTGCCAAGTATGTCCTGCAAACTGACACCCAGAACAGTGGCTTCTGAGTTTTGTTTCCCAGGGAAAAAGCCTGGACAATGGTTCAGGAGCCTGCGGCCTTAAATTGCCGGGTGCCTCCTGGAATTGCACCTCTCGCAGGATGCATCCGAGACGCAAGGTGGCACCTGGGCCAACTTGGTCTGGTTTGAGAGTGCCAAGTGGGTCCTGAAAACTGACACCCAGAACAGTGGCTTGTGAGTGTTGTTTCCCAGGGAAAACGCCTATACAATGGTTCAGGGGCCTGAGGCCTTAAATTGCCGGGTGCCTCCTGGAATTGCTCCTCTCGCAGGATGCCTCCCAGACGCAAGGTGGCACCAGTGCCAACTTGGTCTGGTTTGAGAGTGTTAAGTGGGTCCTGAAAACTGACACCCAGAACAGTGGCTTCTGAGTTTTGTTTCCCAGGGAAAACCTGTACAATTTTTCAAAGGCCTGAGGCCTTAAATTGCCGGGTGCCTCCTGGAATTCGACCTCTCGCAGGATGCCTCCCAGACGCAAGGTGGCACCAGTTCCAACTTGGTCTGGTTCGAGAGTGCCAAGTGTGTCCTGCATACTGACACCCAGAACAGTGGCTTCTAAGTTTTGTTTCCCAGGGAAAAAGCCTGTAGAATGGTTCAGGGTCCTGCGGCCTTAAATTGCCGGGTGCCTCCTGGAATTCAGCCTCTCGCAGGATGCCTCCCAGACGCAAAGTGGCACCAGTTCCAACTTGGTCTGGTTTAAGAGTGCCAAGTAGGTCCTGAAAACACACACCCAGAACAGTGGCTTCTGAGTTTTGTTTCCCAGGGAAAAAGCCTGTACAATGGTTCAGGGTCTTGCGGCCTTAAATTGCCGGGTGCCTCCTGGAATTGCTCCTCTCGCAGGATGCCTCCCAGACGCAAGGTGGCACCAGTTCCAACTTGGTCTGGTTTGAGAGTGCCAATAAAGTTCTGAAAACTGACACCCAGAACAATGGCTTGTGAGTGTTGTTTCCCAGGGAAAAAGCCTGTACAATGGTTCAGGGGTCTGAGGCCTTGAATTGCCGGGTGCCTCCTGGAATTCGGTTTCTCGCAGGATCTCTCCCAGACGCAAGGTGGCAGCAGTTCCAACTTGGTCTGGTTTGAGAGTGCCAAGTGGCTCCTGAAAACTGGCACCCAGAACAGTGGCTTGTGAGTTTTCTTACCCAGGGAAAAAACCTGTACAGCAGTTCAGGGGCCTGCGGCCTTAAATTGCCGGGTGCCTCCTGGAATTTGGTTTCTCGCAGGATGCCTCCCAGACGAAAGGTGGCACCAGTTCCAACTTGGTCTGGTTTGAGAGTGCCAAGTGTGTCCTGCAAACTGACACCCAGAACAGTGGCTTGTGAGTTTTGTTTCCCAGGGAAAAAGCCTGGACAATGGTTCAGGAGCCTGCGGCCTTAAATTGCCGGGTGCCTCCTGGAATTGCACCTCTCGCAGGATGCATCCGAGACGCAAGGTGGCACCAGGGCCGACTTGGTCTGGTTTGAGAGTGTTAAGTGGGTCCTGAAAACTGACACCCAGAACAGTGGCTTGTGAGTTTTGTTTCCCAGGGAAAAAGCCTGTACAATGGTTCAGGGTCCTGCGGCCTTAAATTGCCGGGTGCCTCCTGGAATTCGGCCTCTCGCAGGATGCCTCCCAGATGCAAGGTGGCACCAGTTCCAACTTGGTCTGGTTTGAGAGTGCTATGTGGGTCCTGAAAACTGACACCCAGAACAGTGGCTTGTGAGTTTTGTTTCCCAGGGGAAAAGCCTGTACAATGGTTCAGGGGCCTGAGGCCTTAAATTGCCGAGTGCCTCCTGGAATTCGGGCTCTCGCAGGATGCCTCCCAGACGCAAGGTGGCACCAGTTCCAACTTGGTCTGGTTTGAGAGTGCCAAGTGGCTCCTGCAAACTGGCACCCAGAACAGTGGCTTGTGAGTTTTCTTTCCCAGGGAAAAAACCTGTACAGCAGTTCAGGGGCCTGCGGCCTTAAATTGCCGGGTGCCTCCTGGAATTCGGCCTCTCGCAGGATGTCTTCGAGACGCAAGGTGGCACCAGTGCAAACTTGGTCTGGTTTGAGAGTGCCAAGTGGGTCCTTAAAACTGACACCCAGAACAGTGGCTTCTGAGTTTTCTTTCCCAGGGAAAACCTGTACAATTGTCTAGGGTTCTGATCCTTTAAATTGCCGGGTGCCTCCTGGAATTCGGCCTCTCGCAGGATGCCTCCCAGACACAAGGTGGCACCAGTTCCAACTTCGTCTGGTTCGAGAGTGCCAAGTGTGTCCTGCAAACTGACACCCAGAACAGTGGCTTGTGAGTTTTGTTTCCCAGGGAAAAAGCCTGTACAATGGTTCAGGGTCCTGCGGCCTTAAATTGCCGGGTGCCTCCTGGAATTCGGCCTCTCGCAGGATGCCTCCCAGATGCAAGGTGGCACCAGTTCCAACTTGGTCTGGTTTGAGAGTGCCAATAAACTTCTGAAAACTGACACCCAGAACACTGGCTTGTGAGTTTTGTTTCCCAGGGAAAAAGCCTGTACAATGGTTCAGGGTCCTGCGGCGTTAAATTGCCGGGTGCCTCCTGGAATTGCTCCTCTCGCAGGATGCCTCCCAGACGCAAGGTGGCACCAGTTCCAACTTGGTCTGGTTCGAGAGTGCCAAGTATGTCCTGCAAACTGACACCCAGAACAGTGGCTTCTGAGTTTTGTTTCCCAGGGAAAAAGCCTGGACAATGGTTCAGGAGCCTGCGGCCTTAAATTGCCGGGTGCCTCCTGGAATTGCACCTCTCGCAGGATGCATCCGAGACGCAAGGTGGCACCTGGGCCAACTTGGTCTGGTTTGAGAGTGCCAAGTGGGTCCTGAAAACTGACACCCAGAACAGTGGCTTGTGAGTGTTGTTTCCCAGGGAAAACGCCTATACAATGGTTCAGGGGCCTGAGGCCTTAAATTGCCGGGTGCCTCCTGGAATTCGGTTTCTCGCAGGATGCCTCCCAGACGCAAGGTGGCACCAGTGCCAACTTGGTCTGGTTTGAGAGTGTTAAGTGGGTCCTGAAAACTGACACCCAGAACAGTGGCTTCTGAGTTTTGTTTCCCAGGGAAAACCTGTACAATTTTTCAAAGGCCTGAGGCCTTAAATTGCCGGGTGCCTCCTGGAATTCGGCCTCTCGCAGGATGCCTCCCAGACGCAAGGTGGCACCAGTTCCAACTTCGTCTGGTTCGAGAGTGCCAAGTGTGTCCTGCATACTGACACCCAGAACAGTGGCTTCTAAGTTTTGTTTCCCAGGGAAAAAGCCTGTAGAATGGTTCAGGGTCCTGCGGCCTTAAATTGCCGGGTGCCTCCTGGAATTCAGCCTCTCGCAGGATGCCTCCCAGACGCAAAGTGGCACCAGTTCCAACTTGGTCTGGTTTAAGAGTGCCAAGTGGGTCCTGAAAACACACACCCAGAACAGTGGCTTGTGAGTTTTGTTTCCCAGGGAAAAAGCCTGTACAATGGTTCAGGGTCTTGCGGCCTTAAATTGCCGGGTGCCTCCTGGAATTGCTCCTCTCGCAGGATGCCTCCCAGACGCAAGGTGGCACCAGTTCCAACTTGGTCTGGTTTGAGAGTGCCAATAAAGTTCTGAAAACTGACACCCAGAACAATGGCTTGTGAGTGTTGTTTCCCAGGGAAAAAGCCTGTACAATGGTTCAGGGGTCTGAGGCCTTGAATTGCCGAGTGCCTCCTGGAATTCGGGCTCTCGCAGGATGCCTCCCAGACGCAAGGTGGCACCAGTTCCAACTTGGTCTGGTTTGAGAGTGCCAAGTGGCTCCTGCAAACTGGCACCCAGAACAGTGGCTTGTGAGTGTTGTTTCCCAGGGAAAAAACCTGTACAGCAGTTCAGGGGCCTACGGCCTTAAATTGCCGGGTGCCTCCTGGAATTCGGCCTCTCGCAGGATGTCTTCGAGACGCAAGGTGGCACCAGTGCAAACTTGGTCTGGTTTGAGAGTGCCAAGTGGGTCCTGAAAACTGACACCCAGAACAGTGGCTTGTGAGTTTTGTTTCCCAGGGAAAAAGCCTGTACAATGGTTCAGGGTGCTGCGGCCTTAAATTGCCGGGTGCCTCCTGGAATTGCTCCTCTCGCAGGATGCCTCCCAGACGCAAGGTGGCACCAGTTCCAACTTGGTCTGGTTTGAGAGTGCCAATAAACTTCTGAAAACTGACACCCAGAACAATGGCTTGTGAGTTTTGTTTCCCAGGGAAAAAGCCTGTACAATGGTTCAGGGGCCTGAGGCCTTAAATTGCCGGGTGCCTCCTGGAATTCGGTTTCTCGCAGGATGCCTCCCAGACGAAAGGTAGCACCAGTTCCAACTTGGTCTGGTTCGAGAGTGCCAAGTGTGTCCTGCAAACTGACACCCAGAACAGTGGCTTGTGAGTTTTGTTTCCCAGGGAAAAAGCCTGGACAATGGTTCAGGAGCCTGCGGCCTTAAATTGCCGGGTGCCTCCTGGAATTGCACCTCTCGCAAGATGCATCCGAGACGCAAGGTGGCACCAGGGCCGACTTGGTCTGGTTTGAGAGTGCCAAGTGGGTCCTGAAAACTGACACCCAGAACAGTGGCTTGTGAGTGTTGTTTCCCAGGGAAGACGCCTAAACAATGGTTCAGGGGCCTGAGGCCTTAAATTGCCGGGTGCCTCCTGGAATTCGGTTTCTCGCAGGATGCCTCCCAGACGCAAGGTGGCACCAGTGCCAACTTGGTCTGGTTTGAGAGTGTTAAGTGGGTCCTGAAAACTGACACCCAGAACAGTGGCTTCTGAGTTTTGTTTCCCAGGGAAAACCTGTACAATTTTTCAAAGGCCTGAGGCCTTAAATTGCCGGGTGCCTCCTGGAATTCGGCCTCTCGCAGGATGCCTCCCAGACGCAAGGTGGCACCAGTTCCAACTTGGTCTGGTTCGAGAGTGCCAAGTGGGTCCTGCATACTGACACCCAGAACAGTGGCTTCTAAGTTTTGTTTCCCAGGGAAAAAGCCTGTAGAATGGTTCAGGGTCCTGCTGCCTTAAATTGCCGGGTGCCTCCTGGAATTCAGCCTCTCGCAGGATGCCTCCCAGACGCAAAGTGGCACCAGTTCCAACTTGGTCTGGTTTGAGAGTGCCAAGTGGGTCCTGAAAACTGACACCCAGAACAGTGGCTTGTGAGTTTTGTTTCCCAGGGAAAAAGCCTGTACAATTGTTCAGGAGCCTGAGGCCTTAAATTGCCGAGTGCCTCCTGGAATTCGGGCTCTCGCAGGATGCCTCCCAGACGCAAGGTGGCACCAGTTCCAACTTGGTCTGGTTTGAGAGTGCCAAGTGGCTCCTGCAAACTGGCACCCAGAACAGTGGCTTGTGAGTTTTCTTTCCCAGGGAAAAAACCTGTACAGCAGTTCAGGGGCCTGCGGCCTTAAATTGCCGGGTGCCTCCTGGAATTCGGCCTCTCGCAGGATGTCTTCGAGACGCAAGGTGGCACCAGTGCAAACTTGGTCTGGTTTGAGAGTTCCAAGTGGGTCCTGAAAACTGACACCCAGAACAATGGCTTGTGAGTTTTGTTTCCCAGGGAAAAAGCCTGTACAATGGTTCAGGGGCCTGAGGCCTTAAATTGCCGGGTGCCTCCTGGAATTGCACCTCTCGCAGGATGCATCCGAGACGCAAGGTGGCACCTGGGCCAACTTGGTCTGGTTTGAGAGTGCCAAGTGGGTCCTGAAAACTGACACCCAGAACAGTGGCTTGTGAGTGTTGTTTCCCAGGGAAAACGCCTATACAATGGTTCAGGGGCCTGAGGCCTTAAATTGCCGGGTGCCTCCGGGAATTGCTCCTCTCGCAGGATGCCTCCCAGACGCAAGGTGGCACCAGTGCCAACTTGGTCTGGTTTGAGAGTGTTAAGTGGGTCCTGCAAACTGAATCCCAGAACAGTGGCTTGTGAATTTTCTTTCCCAGGGAAAAAACCTGTACAGCAGTTCAGGGGCCTACGGCCTTAAATTGCCGGGTGCCTCCTGGAATTCGGCCTCTCGCAGGATGCCTCCCAGACGCAAGGTGGCACCAGTTCCAACTTGGTCTGGTTCGAGAGTGCCAAGTGTGTCCTGCATACTGACACCCAGAACAGTGGCTTCTAAGTTTTGTTTCCCAGGGAAAAAGCCTGTAGAATGGTTCAGGGTCCTGCGGCCTTAAATTGCCGGGTGCCTCCTGGAATTCAGCCTCTCACAGGATGCCTCCCAGACGCAAAGTGGCACCAGTTCCAACTTGGTCTGGTTTAAGAGTGCCAAGTGGGTCCTGAAAACACACACCCAGAACAGTGGCTTCTGAGTTTTGTTTCCCAGGGAAAAAGCCTGTACAATGGTTCAGGGTCTTGCGGCCTTAAATTGCCGGGTGCCTCCTGGAATTGCTCCTCTCGCAGGATGCCTCCCAGACGCAAGGTGGCACCAGTTCCAACTTGGTCGGGTTTGAGAGTGCCAATAAAGTTCTGAAAACTGACACCCAGAGCAATGGCTTGTGAGTGTTGTTTCCCAGGGAAAAAGCCTGTACAATGGTTCAGGGGCCTGAGGCCTTGAATTGCCGGGTGCCTCCTGGAATTCGGTTTCTCGCAGGATCTCTCCCAGACGCAAGGTGGCACCAGTTCCAACTTGGTCTGGTTTGAGAGTGCTAAGTGGGTCCTGCATACTGACACCCAGAACAGTGGCTTCTGAGTTTTGTTTCCCAGGGAAAACCTGTACAATTGTCCAGGGTTCTGATCCTTTAAATTGCCGGGTGCCTCCTGGAATTCGGCCTCTCGCAGGATGTCTTCGAGACGCAAGGTGGCACCAGTGCCAACTTGGTCTGGTTTGAGAGTGCCAAGTGGGTCCTGAAAACTGACACCCAGAACAGTGGCTTGTGAGTTTTGTTTCCCAGGGAAAAAGCCTGTACAATGGTTCAGGGTCTTGCGGCCTTAAATTGCCGGGTGCCTCCTGGAATTGCTCCTCTCGCAGGATGCCTCCCAGACGCAAGGTGGCACCAGTTCCAACTTGGTCTGGTTTGGGAGTGCCAATAAAGTTCTGAAAACTGACACCCAGAACAATGGCTTGTGAGTTTTGTTTCCCAGGGAAAAAGCCTGTTCAATGGTTCAGGGGCCTGAGGCCTTAAATTGCCGGGTGCCTCCTGGAATTCGGTTTCTCGCAGGATGCCTCCCAGACGAAAGGTGGCACCAGTTCCAACTTGGTCTGGTTCGAGAGTGCCAAGTGTGTCCTGCAAACTGACACCCAGAACAGTGGCTTCTAAGTTTTGTTTCCCAAGGAAAAAGCCTGGACAATGGTTCAGGAGCATGCGGCCTTAAATTGCCGGGTGCCTCCTGGAATTGCACCTCTCGCAGGATGCATCCCAGACGCAAGGTGGCACCAGGGCCGACTTGGTCTGGTTTGAGAGAGCCAAGTGGGTCCTGAAAACTGACACCCAGAACAGTGGCTTGTGAGTATTGTTTCCCAGGGAAAACGCCTATAAAATGGTTCAGGGGCCTGCGGCCTTAAATTGCCGGGTGCCTCCTGGAATTCAACCTTTTGCAGGATGCCTCCCAGACGCAAGGTGGCACCAGTGCCAACTTGGTCTGGTTTGAGAGTGCCAAGTGGGTCCTGAAAACTGACACCCAGAACAGTGGCTTCTAAGTTTTGTTTCCCAGGGAAACCCCTGTACAATGGTTTAGGGTAACGCCACGATAAATAGCCGGGTGCCTCCTGGAGATCCGCCTCTCGCAGGATGTCTTCGAGATGCAAGGTGGCACCAGTGCCAACTTGGTCTGGTTTGAGAGTGTCAAGTGGGTCCTGCAAACTGACACCCAGAACAGTGGCTTGTGAGTGTTGTTTCCCAGGGAAAAAGCCTGTACAATGGTTCAGGGTCCTGCGGCCTTAAATTGCCGGGTGCCTCCTGGAATTGCACCTCTCGCAGGATGCATCCCAGACGCTAGGTGGCACCAGGGCCGACTTGGTCTGGTTTGAGAGTGCCAATAAAGTTCTGAAAACTGACAACCAGAACAATGGCTTGTGAGTTTTCTTTCCCAGGGAAAAAGCCTGTACAATGGTTCAGGGTCCTGAGGCCTTAAATTGCCGGGTGCCTCCTGAAGATCGGCCTCTCGCAGGATGCCTCCCAGACGCAAGGTGGCACCAGTTCCAACTTGGTCTGGTTTAAGATTGCCAAGTGGGTCCTGAAAACTGACACCCAGAACAGTGGCTTGTGAGTTTTGTTTCCCAGGGAAAACGCCTGTACAATGGTTCAGAGTCTTGCGGCCTAAAATTGCCGGGTGCCTCCTATAATTGCTCCTCCCGCAGGATGCCTCCCAGACGCAAGGTGGCACCAGTTCCAACTTGGTCTGGTTTGAGAGTGCCAATAAAGTTCTGAAAACTGACACCCGGAACAATGGCTTCTGAGTTTTGTTTCCCAGGGAAAAAGCCTGTATAAAGGTTCAGGGGTCTTGCAGGCTTAAATTGCCGGGTGCCTCCTGGAATTGCTCCTCTCGCAGGATGCCTCCCAGACGCTAGGTCGCACCAGTGCCAACTTGGTCTGGTTTGAGAGTGCTAAGTGGGTCCTGCAAACTGACACCCAGAACAGTGGCTTCTGAGTTTTGTTTCCCAGGGAAAACCTGTACAATTGTTCAGGGTTCTGATCCCTTAAATTGCCGGGTGCCTCCTGGAATTCGGCCTCTCGCAGGATGCCTCCCAGACGCAAGGTGGCACCAGTTCCAACTTGGTCTGGTTTGGGAGTGCCAAGTGTGTCCTGCAAACTGACACCCAGAACAGTGGCTTCTGAGTTTTGTTTCCCGGGAAAAAGCCTGTAGAATGGTACAGGGTCCTGCGGCCTTAAATTGCCTTGTGCCTCCTGGAATTCAGACTCTCTCAGGATGCCTCCCAGACGCAAAGTGGCACCAGTGCCAACTTGGTCTGGTTTAAGAGTACCAAGTGTGTCCTGAAAACTGACACCCAGAACAGTGGCTTGTGAGTGTTGTTTCCTAGGGAAAAAGCCTGTAGAATGTTTCAGGGGCCTGAGGCCTTAAATTGCCGGGTGCCTCCTGGATATCGCCCTCTAGCAGGATGCCTCCCAGACGCAAGGTGGCACCAGTTCCAACTTGGTCTGGTTTGATAGTGCCAAGGGCGTCCTGAAAACTGACACCCAGAATCGTTGCTTGTGAGTTTTGTTTCCCAGGGAAAACGCCTGTACAATGGTTTAGGGTAACGCCGCCTTAAATAGCCAGGTGCCTCCTGGAGATCCGCCTCTCACAGGATGTCTTCCAGACGCAAGGTGGCACCAGTTCCAATTTGGTCTGGTTTAAGAGGGTCAAGTGGGTCCTGCAAACTTACACCCAGAACAGTGACTTGTGAGTTTTGTTTCCCAGGGAAAAAGCCTGGAAAATGATGCAGTAGCCTGCGGCCTTAAATTGCAAGGTGCCTCCTGTTATTGCACCTCTCGCAGGATGCATCCCAGACGCAAGGTGGCACCAGTTCCAACTTGGTCTGGTTTAAGAGTGCCAATTGGGTCCTGAAAACACACACCCAGAACAGTGGCTTCTGAGTTGTGTTTCCCAGGGAAAAAGCCTGTACAATGGTTCAGAGTCTTGCGGCCTTAAATTGCCGGGTGCCTCCTATAATTGCTCCTCTCGCAGGATGCATCCCAGACGCAAAGTGGCACCAGTGCCAACTTGGTCTGGTTTGAGAGTTCTAAGTGGGTCCCGCAAACTGACACCCAGAACAGAGGCTTCTGAGTTTTGTTTCCCAGGGAAAACCTGTACAATTGTTCAGGGTTCTGATCCCTTAAATTGCCGGGTGCCTCCTGGAATTCGGCCTCTCGCAGGATGCCTCCCCGACGCAAGGTGGCACCAGTTCCAACTTGGTCTGGTTCGAGAGTGCCAAGTGTGTCCTGCAAACTGACACCGAGAATAGTGGCTTGTGAGTTTTGTTTCCCAGGGAAAAAGCCTGTAGAATGGTACAGGGTCCTGCGGCCTTAAATTGCCTTGTGCCTCCTGGAATTCAGCCTCTCGCAGGATGCCTCCCAGACGCAAAGTGGCACCAGTGCCAACTTGGTCTGGTTTAAGAGTACCAAGTGTGTCCTGAGAACTGACACCCAGAACAGTAACTTGTGAGTTTTGTTTCCCAGGGTAAAAGCCTGTAAAATGGTTCAGGGTCCTGCGGCCTTAAATTGCCGGGTGCCTCCTGGAATTCGGCCTCTCGCAGGATGCCTCCCAGACGCAAGGTGGCACCAGTTCCAACTTGGTCTGGTTTAAGAGTGCCAAGTGGGTCCTGAAAACACACACCCAGAACAGTGGCTTCTGAGTTGTGTTTCCCAGGGAAAAAGCCTGTACAATGATTCAGAGTCTTGCGGCCTTAAATTGCCGGGTGCCTCCTATAATTGCTCCTCTCGCAGGATGCATCCCAGACGCAAAGTGGCACCAGTGCCAACTTGGTCTGGTTTGAGAGTTCTAAGTGGGTCCCGCAAACTGACACCCAGAACAGAGGCTTCTGAGTTTTGTTTCCCAGGGAAAACCTGTACAATTGTTCAGGGTTCTGATCCCTTAAATTGCCGGGTGCCTCCTGGAATTCGGCCTCTCGCAGGATGCCTCCCCGACGCAAGGTGGCACCAGTTCCAACTTGGTCTGGTTCGAGAGTGCCAAGTGTGTCCTGCAAACTGACACCGAGAATAGTGGCTTGTGAGTTTTGTTTCCCAGGGAAAAAGCCTGTAGAATGGTACAGGGTCCTGCGGCCTTAAATTGCCTTGTGCCTCCTGGAATTCAGCCTCTCGCAGGATGCCTCCCAGACGCAAAGTGGCACCAGTGCCAACTTGGTCTGGTTTAAGAGTACCAAGTGTGTCCTGAGAACTGACACCCAGAACAGTAACTTGTGAGTTTTGTTTCCCAGGGTAAAAGCCTGTAAAATGGTTCAGGGTCCTGCGGCCTTAAATTGCCGGGTGCCTCCTGGAATTCGGCCTCTCGCAGGATGCCTCCCAGACGCAAGGTGGCACCAGTTCCAACTTGGTCTGGTTTGAGAGTGCAGGTGGCTCCTGCAAACTGGCACCCAGAACAGTGGCTTGTGAGTTTTGTTTCCCAGGGAAAAAACCTGTACAGCAGTTTAGGGGCCTGCGGCCCTAAATTTCCTGGTGACTCCTGGAATTCGGCCTCTCGCAGGATGCCTCCCAAACGCAACGTGGTACCAGTGCCAACTTGGTCTGGTTTGAGAGTGCCAAGTGGGTCCTGCAAACTGACACCAAGAACAGTGGTTTGTGAGTTTTGTTTCCCAGGGAAAACGCCTGTACAATGGTTTAGGGTAACGCCGCCTTAAATAGCCGGGTCCCTCCTGGAATTCAGCCTCTCGCAGGATGCCTCCCAGACGCAAAGTGGCACCAGTGCCAACTAGGTCTGGTTTGAGAGTGCCAAGTGGGTCCTGAAAACTGACACCCAGAACAGTGGCTTGTGAGTTTTGTTTCCCAGGGAAAAAGCCTGTACAATGGTTCAGGGGCCTGAGGCCTTAAATTGCCGGGTGCCTCCTGGATATCGGCTTCTCGCAGGATGCCTCCCAGACGCAAGGTGGCACCAGGGCAAACTTGGTCTGGTTTGAGAGTGCCAAGTGGGTCCTGAAAACTGACACCCAGAACAGTGGCTTCTGAGTTTTGTTTCCCAGGGAAAACGCCTGTACAATGGTTTAGGGTAACGCCGCCTTAAATAGCCAGGTGCCTCCTGGAATTGCTCCTCTCGCAGGATGCCTCCCAGACGCAAGGTGGCACCAGTTCCAACTTGGTCTGGTTCGAGAGTGCCAAGTGTGTCCTGCAAACTGACACCCAGAACAGGGGCTTGTGAGTTTTGTTTCCCAGGGAAAGAGCCTGTAGAATGTTTCAGGGGCCTGAGGCCTTAAATTGCCAGGTGCCTCCCGGAAATCGCCCTCTCGCAGGATGCCTCCCAGACGCAAGGTGGCACCAGTTCCAACTTGGTCTGGTTCGAGAATGCCAAGTGTGTCCTGCAAACTGACACCCAGAATAGTGGCTTGTGAGTTTTGTTTCCCAGGGAAAAAGCCTGTAGAATGGTACAGGGGCTTGAGGCCTTAAATTGCCGGGTGCCTCCTGGATATCGGCCTCTCGCAGGATGCCTCCCAGACGCAAGGTGGCACCAGTGCCAACTTGGTCTGGTTTGAGAGTGCCAAGAAAGTTCTGAAAACTGACACCCAGAACAATGGCTTGTGAGTTTTGTTTCCCAGGGAAAAAGCCTGTAGAATGGTTCAGGGTAATGCCGCCTTAAATAGCCAGGTGACTCTGGGAGATCCACCTCTCGCAGGATGCCTCCCAGACGCAAGGTGGCACCAGTGCCAACTTGGTCTGGTTTGAGAGTGCTAAGTGGGTCCTGAAAACTGACACCCAGAACAGTGGCTTGTGAGTTTTTTTTCCCAGGGAAAACCTGTACAATTGTTCAGGGTTCTGATCCCTTAAATTGCCGGGTGCCTCCTGGAATTCGGCCTCTCGCAGGATGCCTCCCAGACGCAAGGTGGCACCAGTTCCAACTTGGTCTGGTTCGAGAGTGCCAAGTGTGTCCTGCAAACTGACACCCAGAACAGGGGCTTCTGAGTTTTGTTTCCCAGGGAAAGAGCCTGTAGAATTTTTCATAGGCCTGATGCCTTAAATATCCAGGTGCCTCCTGGAAATCGGCCTCTCGCAGGATGCCTCCTTGACGCCAGGTGGCACCAGTTATAACTTGGTCTGGTTTAAGAGTGCCAAGTGGGTCCTGAAAACTGACACCCAGAACACTGGCTTCTGAGTTTTGTTTCCCAGGGAAAAAGCCTGTACAATGGTTCAGGGTCCTGCGGCCTTAAATTGCCGGATGCCTCCTGGAATTGCTCCTCTCGCAGGATGCCTCCCAGACGCAAGGTGGCACCAGTTCCAACTTGGTCTGGTTCGAGAGTGCCAAGTGTGTCCTGCAAACTGACACCCAGAACAGTGGCTTGTGAGTTTTGTTTCCCAGGGAAAAAGCCTGTACAATGGTTCAGGGGCCTGAGGCCTTAAATTGCCGGGTGCCTCCTGGAATTCGGTTTCTCGCAGGATGCCTCCCAGACGCAAGGTGGCACCTGTGCCAACTTGGTCTGGTTTGAGAGTGCTAAGTGGGTCCAGAAAACTGACACCCAGAACAGTGGTTTCTGAGTTTTGTTTCCCAGGGAAAACCTGTACAATTGTTCAGGGTTCTGATCCCTTAAATTGCCGGGTGCCTCCTGGAATTCGGCCTCTCGCAGGATGCCTCCGAGTTGCAAGGTGGCACCAGTTCCAACTTCGTCTGGTTCGAGAGTGCCAAGTGGCTCCTGCAAACTGACACCCAGAACAGTGGCTTCTGAGTTTTGTTTCCCAGGGAAAAAGCCTGTTGAATGGTACAGGGTCCTGCGGCCTTAAATTGCCTTGTGCCTCCTGGAATTCAGCCTCTCGCAGGATGCCTCCCAGACGCAAAGTGGCACCAGTTCCAACTTGGTCTGGTTTCAGAGTGCCAAGTGTGTCCTGAAAACTGACACCCAGAACAGTGGCTTCTGAGTTTTGTTTCCCAGGGAAAAAGCCTGTACAATGGTTCAGGGTCCTGCGGCCTTAAATTGCCGGGTGCCTCCTGGAATTCGGTCTCTCGCAGGATGCCTCCCAGACGCAAGGTGGCACCAGTTCCAACTTGGTCTGGTTTGAGAGTGCCAAGTGTGTCCTGAAAACTGACACCCAGAACAGTGGCTTGTGAGTTTTGTTTCCCAGGGAAAACGCCTGTACAATGGTTTAGGGTAACGCCGCCTTAAATACCCGGGTGCCTCCTGGAGATCCGCCTCTCACAGGATGTCTTCCAGACGCAAAGTGGCACCAGTTCCAACTTGGTCTGGTTTCAGAGTGCCAAGTGTGTCCTGAAAACTGACACCCAGAACAGTGACTTGTGAGTTTTGTTTCCCAGGGAAAAAGCCTGGACAATGGTTCAGGTGCCTGCGGCCTTAAATTGCCGGGTGCCTCCTGGAATTCAGCCTCTCGCAGGATGCCTCCCAGACGCAGGGTTGCACCAGTGCCAACTTGGTCTGGTTTGAGAGTGCCAAGTGGGTCCTGAAAACTGACACCAAGAACAGTGGCTTGTGAGTTTTGTTTCCCAGGGAAAACGCCTCTACAATGGTTTAGGGTAACGCCGCCTTAAATAGCCGGGTCCCTCCTGGAATTCAGCCTCTCGCAGCATGCCTCCCAGACGCAAGGTGGCACCAGTGCAAACTTGGTCTGGTTTGAGAGTGCCAAGTGGGTCCTGAAAACTGACACCCAGAACAGTGGCTTCTGAGTTTTGTTTCCCAGGGAAAAAGCCTGGACAATGGTTCAGGAGCCTGCGGCCTTAAATTGCCGCGTGCCTCCTGGAATTGCACCTCTCGCAGGATGCATCCCAGACGCAAGGTGGCACCAGGGCCAACTTGGTCTGGTTTGAGAGTGCCAAGTGGGTCCTGAAAACTGACACCCAGAACAGTGGCTTCTGAGTTTTGTTTCCCAGGGAAAAAGCCTGTAGAATGTTTCAGGGGCCTGCGGCCTTAAATTGCCGGGTGCCTCCTGGAATTCAGCCTCTCGCAGGATGCCTAACAGACGCAAGGTGGCACCAGTGCAAACTTGGTCTGGTTTGAGAGTGCCAAGTGGGTCCTGAAAACACACACCCAGAACAGTGGCTTCTGAGTTTTGTTTCCCAGGGAAAAAGCCTGTACAATGGTTCAGGGTCTTGCGGCCTTAAATTGCCGGGTGCCTCCTGGAATTGCTCCTCTCGCAGGATGCCTCCCAGACGCAAGGTGGCACCAGTTCCAACTTGGTCTGGTTTGAGAGTGCCAATAAAGTTCTGAAAACTGACACCCAGAACAATGGCTTGTGACTGTTGTTTCCCAGGGAAAAAGCCTGTACAATGGTTCAGGGGTCTGAGGCCTTGAATTGCCGGGTGCCTCCTGGAATTCGGTTTCTCGCAGGATCTCTCCCAGACGCAAGGTGGCACCAGTTCCAACTTGGTCTGGTTTGAGAGTGCTAAGTGGGTCCTGCAAACTGACACCCAGAACAGTGGCTTCTGAGTTTTGTTTCCCAGGGAAAACCTGTACAATTGTCCAGGGTTCTGATCCTTTAAATTGCCGGGTGCCTCCTGGAATTCGGCCTCTCGCAGGATGCCTCCCAGACGCAAGGTGGCACCAGTTCCAACTTGGTCTGGTTCGAGAGTGCCAAGTGTGTCCTGCAAACTGGCACCCAGAACAGTGGCTTGTGAGTTTTCTTTCCCAGGGAAAAAACCTGTACAGCAGTTCAGGGGCCTACGGCCTTAAATTGCCGGGTGCCTCCTGGAATTCGGCCTCTCGCAGGATGTCTTCGAGACGCAAGGTGGCACCAGTGCAAACTTGGTCTGGTTTGAGAGTGCCAAGTGGGTCCTGAAAACTGACACCCAGAACAGTGGCTTGTGAGTTTTGTTTCCCAGGGAAAAAGCCTGTACAATGGTTCAGGGTGCTGCGGCCTTAAATTGCCGGGTGCCTCCTGGAATTGCTCCTCTCGCAGGATGCCTCGCCGACGGAAGGTGGCACCAGTTCCAACTTGGTCTGGTTTGAGAGTGCCAATAAAGTTCTGAAAACTGACACCCAGAACAATGGCTTGTGAGTTTTGTTTCCCAGGGAAAAAGCCTGTACAATGGTTCAGGGGCCTGAGGCCTTAAATTGCCGGGTGCCTCCTGGAATTCGGTTTCTCGCAGGATGCCTCCCAGACGAAAGGTGGCACCAGTTCCAAATTGGTCTGGTTCGAGAGTGCCAAGTGTGTCCTGCAAACTGACACCCAGAACAGTGGCTTCTGAGTTTTGTTTCCCAGGGAAAAAGCCTGGACAATGGTTCAGGAGCCTGCGGCCTTAAATTGCCGGGTGCCTCCTGGAATTGCACCTCTCGCAAGATGCATCCGAGACGCAAGGTGGCACCAGGGCCGACTTGGTCTGCTTTGAGAGTGCCAAGTGGGTCCTGAAAACTGACACCCAGAACAGTGGCTTGTGAGTGTTGTTTCCCAGGGAAGACGCCTAAACAATGGTTCAGGGGCCTGAGGCCTTAAATTGCCGGGTGCCTCCTGGAATTCGGTTTCTCGCAGGATGCCTCCCAGACGCAAGGTGGCACCAGTGCCAACTTGGTCTGGTTTGAGAGTGTTAAGTGGGTCCTGAAAACTGACACCCAGAACAGTGGCTTCTGAGTTTTGTTTCCCAGGGAAAAAGCCTGTAAAATTTTTCAAAGGCCTGAGGCCTTAAATTGCCGGGTGCCTCCTGGAATTCGGCCTCTCGCAGGATGCCTCCCAGACGCAAGGTGGCACCAGTTCCAACATGGTCTGGTTCGAGAGTGCCAAGTGGGTCCTGCATACTGACACCCAGAACAGTGGCTTCTAAGTTTTGTTTCCCAGGGAAAAAGCCTGTACAATGGTTCAGGGTCCTGCTGCCTTAAATTGCCGGGTGCCTCCTGGAATTCAGCCTCTCGCAGGATGCCTCCCAGACGCAAAGTGGCACCAGTTCCAACTTGGTCTGGTTTGAGAGTGCCAAGTGGGTCCTGAAAACTGACACCCAGAACAGTGGCTTGTGAGTTTTGTTTCCCAGGGAAAAAGCCTGTACAATTGTTCAGGGGCCTGAGGCCTTAAATTGCCGAGTGCCTCCTGGAATTCGGGCTCTCGCAGGATGCCTCCCAGACGCAAGGTGGCACCAGTTCCAACTTGGTCTGGTTTGAGAGTGCCAAGTGTCTCCTGCAAACTGGCACACAGAACAGTGGCTTGTGAGTTTTCTTTCCCAGGGAAAAAACCTGTACAGCAGTTCAGGGGCCTGCGGCCTTAAATTGCCGGGTGCCTCCTGGAATTCGGCCTCTCGCAGGATGTCTTCGAGACGCAAGGTGGCACCAGTGCAAACTTGGTCTGGTTTGAGAGTGCCAAGTGGGTCCTGAAAACTGACACCCAGAACAATGGCTTGTGAGTTTTGTTTCCCAGGGAAAAAGCCTGTACAATGGTTCAGGGGCCTGTGGCCTTAAATTGCCGGGTGCCTCCTGGAATTCGGTTTCTCGCAGGATGCCTCCCAGACGCAAGGTGGCACCAGTTCCAACTTGGTCTGGTTCGAGAGTGCCAAGTGTGTCCTGCAAACTGACACCCAGAACAGTGGCTTCTGAGTTTTGTTTCCCAGGGAAAAAGCCTGGACAATGGTTCAGGAGCCTGCGGCCTTAAATTGCCGGGTGCCTCCTGGAATTGCACCTCTCGCAGGATGCATCCGAGACGCAAGGTGGCACCAGGGCCGACTTGGTCTGGTTTGAGAGTGCCAAGTGGGTCCTGAAAACTGACACCCAGAACAGTGGCTTGTGAGTTTTGTTTTCCAGGGAAAAAGCCTGTACAATGGTTCAGGGTCCTGCGGCCTTAAATTGCCGGGTGCCTCCTGGAATTGCTCCTCTCGCAGGATGCCTCCCAGACGCAAGGTGGCAGCAGTTCCAACTTGGTCTGGTTTGAGAGTGCCAAGTGTGTCCTGCAAACTGACACCCAGAACAGTAGCTTGTGAGTTTTGTTTCCCAGGGAAAAAGCCTGGACAATGGTTCAGTAGCCTGCGGCCTTAAATTGCCGGGTCCCTCCTGGAATTGCACCTCTCGCAGGATGCATCCGAGACGCAAGGTGGCACCAGGGCCGACTTGGTCTGGTTTGAGAGTGCCAAGTGGGTCCTGAAAACTGACACCCAGAACAGTGGCTTGTGAGTGTTGCTTCCCAGGGAAAACGCCTATACAATGGTTCAGGGTCCTGCGGCCTTAAATTGCCGGGTGCCTCCTGGAATTCGGCCTCTTGCAGGATGCCTCCCAGACGCAAGGTGGCACCAGTGCAAACTTGGTCTGGTTTGAGAGTGCCAAGTGGGTCCTGAAAACTGACACAGAACAGTGAACACACACACCCAGAACAGTGGCTTGTGAGTTTTGTTTCCCAGGGAAACGCCTGTACAATGGTTTAGGGTAACGCCACCTTAAATTGCCGGGTGCCTCCTGGAATTCGGCCTCTTGCAGGATGCCTCCCAGACGCAAGGTGGCACCAGTGCAAACTTGGTCTGGTTTGAGAGTGTCAAGTGGGTCCTGCAAACTGACACCCAGAACAGTGGTTTCTGAGTTTTTTTTCCCTGGGAAAAAGCCTGGACAATGGTTCAGGAGCCTGCGGCCTTAAATTGCCGGGTGCCTCCTGGAATTCGGCCTCTCGCAGGATGCCTCCCAGACGCAAGGTGGCACCAGTTCCAACTTGGTCTGGTTCGAGAGTGCCAAGTGTGTCCTGCATACTGACACCCAGAACAGTGGCTTCTAAGTTTTGTTTCCCAGGGAAAAAGCCTGTAGAATGGTTCAGGGTCCTGCGGCCTTAAATTGCCGGGTGCCTCCTGGAATTCAGCCTCTCGCAGGATGCCTCCCAGACGCAAAGTGGCACCAGTTCCAACTTGGTCTGGTTTAAGAGTGCCAAGTGGGTCCTGAAAACACACACCCAGAACAGTGGATTCTGAGTTTTGTTTCCCAGGGAAAAAGCCTGTACAATGGTTCAGGGTCTTGCGGCCTTAAATTGCCGGGTGCCTCCTGGAATTGCTCCTCTCGCAGGATGCCTCCCAGACGCAAGGTGGCACCAGTTCCAACTTGGTCTGGTTTGAGAGTGCCAATAAAGTTCTGAAAACTGAAACCCAGAACAATGGCTTGTGAGTGTTGTTTCCCAGGGAAAAAGCCTGTACAATGGTTCAGGGGCCTGAGGCCTTGAATTGCCGGGTGCCTCCTGGAATTCGGTTTCTCGCAGGATCTCTCCTAGACGCAAGGTGGCACCAGTGCCAATTTGGTCTGGTTTGAGAGTGCTAAGTGGGTCCTGAAAACTGACACCCAGAACAGTGGCTTCTGAGTTTTGTTTCCCAGGGAAAACCTGTACAATTATCCAGGGTTCTGATCCCTTAAATTGCCGGGTGCCTCCTGGAATTAGGCCTCTCGCAGGATGCCTCCCAGACGCAAGGTGGCACCAGTTCCAACTTGGTCTGGTTTGGGAGTGCCAAGTGGGTCCTGAAAACTGACACCCAGAACAGTGGCTTGTGAGTTTTGTTTCCCAGGGAAAAAGCCTGTAGAATGGTACAGGGGCCTGCGGCCTTAAATTGCCTTGTGCGTCCTGGAATTCAGCATCTCGCAGGATGCCTCCCAGACGCAAAGAGCACCAGTGCCAACTTGGTCTGGTTTAAGAGTGCCAAGTGTGTCCTGAAAACTGACACCCAGAACAGTGGCTTCTGCGTTTTGTTTCCCAGGGAAAAAGCCTGTACAATGGTTCAGGGTCCTGCGGCCTTAAATTGCCGGTTGCCTCCTGGAATTCGGCCTCTCGCAGGATGCCTCCCAGATGCAAGGTGGCACCAGTTCCAACTTGGTCTGGTTTGAGAGTGCCAAGTGGCTCCTGCAAACTGGCACCCAGAACAGTGGCTTGTGAGTTTTGTTTCCCAGGGAAAAAGCCTGTACAATGGTTCAGGGTCCTGCGGCCTTAAATTGCCGGGTGCCTCCTGGAATTGCACCTCTCGCAGGATGCCTCCCAGACGCAAGGTGGCAGCAGTGCCAACTTGGTCTGGTTTGAGAGTGCCAAGTGGGTCCTGAAAACTGACACCCAGAACAGTGGCTTGTGAGTTTTGTTTCCCAGGGAAAAAGCCTGTACAATGGTTCAGGGTCTTGCGGCCTTAAATTGCCGGGTGCCTCCTGGAATTGCTCCTCTCGCAGGATGCCTCCCAGACGCAAGGTGGCACCAGTTCCAACTTGGTCTGGTTTGGGAGTGCCAATAAAGTTCTGAAAACTGACACCCAGAACAATGGCTTGTGAGTTTTGTTTCCCAGGGAAAAAGCCTGTTCAATGGTTCAGGGGCCTGAGGCCTTAAATTGCCGGGTGCCTCCTGGAATTCGGTTTCTCGCAGGATGCCTCCCAGACGAAAGGTGGCACCAGTTCCAACTTGGTCTGGTTCGAGAGTGCCAAGTGTGTCCTGCAAACTGACACCCAGAACAGTGGCTTCTGAGTTTTGTTTCCCAGGGAAAAAGCCTGGACAATGGTTCAGGAGCATGCGGCCTTAAATTGCCGGGTGCCTCCTGGAATTGCACGTCTCGCAGGATGCATCCCAGACGCAAGGTGGCACCAGGGCCGACTTGGTCTGGTTTGAGAGAGCCAAGTGGGTCCTGAAAACTGACACCCAGAACAGTGGCTTGTGAGTGTTGTTTCCCAGGGAAAACGCCTATAAAATGGTTCAGGGTCCTGCGGCCTTAAATTGCCGGGTGCCTCCTGGAATTCAACCTCTTGCAGGATGCCTCCCAGACGCAAGGTGGCACCAGTGCCAACTTGGTCTGGTTTGAGAGTGCCAAGTGGGTCCTGCAAACTGGCACCCAGAACAGTGGCTTGTGAGTTTTGTTTCCCAGGGAAACCCCTGTACAATGGTTTAGGGTAACGCCACGATAAATAGCCGGGTGCCTCCTGGAGATCCGCCTCTCGCAGGATGTCTTCGAGATGCAAGGTGACACCAGTGCCAACTTGGTCTGGTTTGAGAGTGTCAAGTGGGTCCTGCAAACTGACACCCAGAACTGTGGCTTGTGAGTGTTGTTTCCCAGGGAAAAAGCCTGTACAATGGTTCAGGGTCCTGCGGCCTTAAATTGCCGGGTGCCTCCTGGAATTGCACCTCTCGCAGGATGCATCCCAGACGCTAGGTGGCACCAGGGCCGACTTGGTCTGGTTTGAGAGTGCCAATAAAGTTCTGAAAACTGACAACCAGAACAATGGCTTGTGAGTTTTCTTTCCCAGGGAAAAAGCCTGTACAATGGTTCAGGGTCCTGAGGCCTTAAATTGCCGGGTGCCTCCTGGAAATCGGCCTCTCGCAGGATGCCTCCCAGACGCAAGGTGGCACCAGTTCCAACTTGGTCTGGTTTAAGATTGCCAAGTGGGTCCTGAAAACTGACACCCAGAACAGTGGCTTGTGAGTGTTGCTTCCCAGGGAAAACGCCTGTACAATGGTTCAGGGTCCTGCGGCCTTAAATTGCCGGGTGCCTCCTGGAATTCGGCCTCTTGCAGGATGCCTCCCAGACGCAAGGTGGCACCAGTGCAAACTTGGTCTGGTTTGAGAGTGCCAAGTGGGTCCTGAAAACTGACACAGAACAGTGAACACACACACCCAGAACAGTGGCTTGTGAGTTTTGTTTCCCAGGGAAACGCCTGTACAATGGTTTAGGGTAACGCCACCTTAAATAGCCGGGTGCCTCCTGGAGATCCGCCTCTCGCAGGATGTCTTCGAGATGCAAGGTGGCACCAGTGCCAACTTGGTCTGGTTTGAGAGTGTCAAGTGGGTCCTGCAAACTGACACCCAGAACAGTGGTTTCTGAGTTTTTTTTCCCTGGGAAAAAGCCTGGACAATGGTTCAGGAGCCTGCGGCCTTAAATTGCCGGGTGCCTCCTGGAATTGCACCTCTCGCAGGATGCATCCCAGACACAAGGTGGCACCAGTTCCAACTTGGTCTGGTTCGAGAGTGCCAAGTGTGTCCTGCATACTGACACCCAGAACAGTGGCTTGTGAGTTTTGTTTCCCAGGGAAAAAGCCTGTACAATTGTTCAGGGTCCTGCGGCCTTAAATTGCCGGGTGCCTCCTGGAATTCAGTTTCTCGCAGAATGCCTCCCAGACGCAAGGTGGCACCAGTGCCAACTTGGTCTGCTTTAAGAGTGCCAAGTGGGTCCTGAAAACTGACACCCAGAACAGTGGCTTCTGAGTTTTGTTTCCCAGGGGAAACCTGTACAATTTTTCAAAGGCCTGAGGCCTTAAAATGCCGGGTTCCTCCTGGAATTCGGCCTCTCGCAGGATGCCTCCCAGACGCAAGGTGGCACCAGTTCCAACTTGGTCTGGTTCGAGAGTGCCAAGTGTGTCCTGCATACTGACACCCAGAACAGTGGCTTCTAAGTTTTGTTTCCCAGGGAAAAAGCCTGTAGAATGGTTCAGGGTCCTGCGGCCTTAAATTGCCGGGTGCCTCCTGGAATTCAGCCTCTCGCAGGATGCCTCCCAGACGCAAAGTGGCACCAGTTCCAACTTGGTCTGGTTTAAGAGTGCCAAGTGGGTCCTGAAAACACACACCCAGAACAGTGGATTCTGAGTTTTGTTTCCCAGGGAAAAAGCCTGTACAATGGTTCAGGGTCTTGCGGCCTTAAATTGCCGGGTGCCTCCTGGAATTGCTCCTCTCGCAGGATGCCTCCCAGACGCAAGGTGGCACCAGTTCCAACTTGGTCTGGTTTGAGAGTGCCAATAAAGTTCTGAAAACTGAAACCCAGAACAATGGCTTGTGAGTGTTGTTTCCCAGGGAAAAAGCCTGTACAATGGTTCAGGGGCCTGAGGCCTTGAATTGCCGGGTGCCTCCTGGAATTCGGTTTCTCGCAGGATCTCTCCCAGACGCAAGGTGGCACCAGTGCCAATTTGGTCTGGTTTGAGAGTGCTAAGTGGGTCCTGAAAACTGACACCCAGAACAGTGGCTTCTGAGTTTTGTTTCCCAGGGAAAACCTGTACAATTGTCCAGGGTTCTGATCCCTTAAATTGCCGGGTGCCTCCTGGAATTAGGCCTCTCGCAGGATGCCTCCCAGACGCAAGGTGGCACCAGTTCCAACTTGGTCTGGTTTGGGAGTGCCAAGTGGGTCCTGAAAACTGACACCCAGAACAGTGGCTTGTGAGTTTTGTTTCCCAGGGAAAAAGCCTGTAGAATGGTACAGGGGCCTGCGGCCTTAAATTGCCTTGTGCGTCCTGGAATTCAGCATCTCGCAGGATGCCTCCCAGACGCAAAGAGCACCAGTGCCAACTTGGTCTGGTTTAAGAGTGCCAAGTGTGTCCTGAAAACTGACACCCAGAACAGTGGCTTCTGCGTTTTGTTTCCCAGGGAAAAAGCCTGTACAATGGTTCAGGGTCCTGCGGCCTTAAATTGCCGGTTGCCTCCTGGAATTCGGCCTCTCGCAGGATGCCTCCCAGATGCAAGGTGGCACCAGTTCCAACTTGGTCTGGTTTGAGAGTGCCAAGTGGCTCCTGCAAACTGGCACCCAGAACAGTGGCTTGTGAGTTTTGTTTCCCAGGGAAAAAGCCTGTACAATGGTTCAGGGTCCTGCGGCCTTAAATTGCCGGGTGCCTCCTGGAATTGCACCTCTCGCAGGATGCCTCCCAGACGCAAGGTGGCAGCAGTGCCAACTTGGTCTGGTTTGAGAGTGCCAAGTGGGTCCTGAAAACTGACACCCAGAACAGTGGCTTGTGAGTTTTGTTTCCCAGGGAAAAAGCCTGTACAATGGTTCAGGGTCTTGCGGCCTTAAATTGCCGGGTGCCTCCTGGAATTGCTCCTCTCGCAGGATGCCTCCCAGACGCAAGGTGGCACCAGTTCCAACTTGGTCTGGTTTGGGAGTGCCAATAAAGTTCTGAAAACTGACACCCAGAACAATGGCTTGTGAGTTTTGTTTCCCAGGGAAAAAGCCTGTACAATGGTTCAGGGGCCTGAGGCCTTAAATTGCCGGGTGCCTCCTGGAATTCGGTTTCTCGCAGGATGCCTCCCAGACGAAAGGTGGCACCAGTTCCAACTTGGTCTGGTTCGAGAGTGCCAAGTGTGTCCTGCAAACTGACACCCAGAACAGTGGCTTCTGAGTTTTGTTTCCCAGGGAAAAAGCCTGGACAATGGTTCAGGAGCATGCGGCCTTAAATTGCCGGGTGCCTCCTGGAATTGCACGTCTCGCAGGATGCATCCCAGACGCAAGGTGGCACCAGGGCCGACTTGGTCTGGTTTGAGAGAGCCAAGTGGGTCCTGAAAACTGACACCCAGAACAGTGGCTTGTGAGTGTTGTTTCCCAGGGAAAACGCCTATAAAATGGTTCAGGGTCCTGCGGCCTTAAATTGCCGGGTGCCTCCTGGAATTCAACCTCTTGCAGGATGCCTCCCAGACGCAAGGTGGCACCAGTGCCAACTTGGTCTGGTTTGAGAGTGCCAAGTGGGTCCTGCAAACTGGCACCCAGAACAGTGGCTTGTGAGTTTTGTTTCCCAGGGAAACCCCTGTACAATGGTTTAGGGTAACGCCACGATAAATAGCCGGGTGCCTCCTGGAGATCCGCCTCTCGCAGGATGTCTTCGAGATGCAAGGTGACACCAGTGCCAACTTGGTCTGGTTTGAGAGTGTCAAGTGGGTCCTGCAAACTGACACCCAGAACAGTGGCTTGTGAGTGTTGTTTCCCAGGGAAAAAGCCTGTACAATGGTTCAGGGGCCTGAGGCCTTAAATTGCCGGGTGCCTCCTGGAATTGCACCTCTCGCAGGATGCATCCCAGACGCTAGGTGGCACCAGGGCCGACTTGGTCTGGTTTGAGAGTGCCAATAAAGTTCTGAAAACTGACAACCAGAACAATGGCTTGTGAGTTTTCTTTCCCAGGGAAAAAGCCTGTACAATGGTTCAGGGTCCTGAGGCCTTAAATTGCCGGGTGCCTCCTGGAAATCGGCCTCTCGCAGGATGCCTCCCAGACGCAAGGTGGCACCAGTTCCAACTTGGTCTGGTTTAAGATTGCCAAGTGGGTCCTGAAAACTGACACCCAGAACAGTGGCTTGTGAGTTTTGTTTCCCAGGGAAAACGCCTGTACAATGGTTCAGAGTCTTGCGGCCTAAAATTGCCGGGTGCCTCCTATAATTGCTCCTCTGGCAGGATGCCTCCCAGACGCTGGGTCGCAGCAGTGCCAACTTGGTCTGGTTTGAGAGTTCAAAGTGGGTCCCGCAAACTGACACCCAGAACAGTGGCTTGTGAGTTTTGTTTCCCAGGGAAAACCTGTACAATTGTTCAGGGTTCTGATCCCTTAAATTGCCGGGTGCCTCCTGGAATTCGGCCTCTCGCAGGATGCCTCCCCGACGCAAGGTTGCACCAGTTCCAACTTGGTCTGGTTCGAGAGTGCCAAGTGTGTCCTGCAAACTTACACCGAGAATAGTGGCTTGTGAGTTTTGTTTCCCAGGGAAAAAGCCTGTAAAATGGTTCAGGGTCCTGCGGCCTTAAATTGCCGGGTGCCTCTTGGAATTCGGCCTCTCGCAGGATGCCTCCCAGACGCAAGGTGGCACCAGTTCCAACTTGGTCTGGTTTGAGAGTGCCAAGTGGCTCCTGAAAACTGGCACCCAGAACAGTGGCTTGTGAGTTTTGTTTCCCAGGGAAAAAACCTGTACAGCAGTTTAGGGGCCTGCGGCCCTAAATTTCCTGGTGACTCCTGGAATTCGGCCTCTCGCAGGATGCCTCCCAAACGCAACGTGGTACCAGTGCCAACTTGGTCTGGTTTGAGTCTGCCAAGTGGGTCCTGAAAACTGACACCAAGAACAGTGGCTTGTGAGTTTTGTTTCCCAGGGAAAACGCCTGTACAATGGTTTAGGGTAACGCCGCCTTAAATAGCCGGGTCCCTCCTGGAATTCAGCCTCTCGCAGGATGCCTCCCAGACGCAAAGTGGCACCAGTGCCAACTAGGTCTGGTTTGAGAGTGCCAAGTGGGTCCTGAAAACTGACACCCAGAACAGTGGCTTCTGAGTTTTGTTTCCCAGGGAAAACGCCTGTACAATGGTTTAGGGTAACGCCGCCTTAAATAGCCAGGTGACTCCTGGAATTGCTCCTCTCGCAGGATGCCTCCCAGACGCAAGGTGGCACCAGTTCCAACTTGGTCTGGTTCGAGAGTGCCAAGTGTGTCCTGCAAACTGACACCCAGAACAGGGGCTTGTGAGTTTTGTTTCCCAGGGAAAGAGCCTGTAGAATGTTTCAGGGGCCTGAGGCCTTAAATTGCCAGGTGCCTCCTGGAAATCGGCCTCTCGCAGGATGCCTCCCAGACGCAAGGTGGCACCAGTTCCAACTTGGTCTGGTTCGAGAATGCCAAGTGTGTCCTGCAAACTGACACCCAGAACAGTGGCTTGTGAGTTTTGTTTCCCAGGGAAAAAGCCTGTAGAATGGTACAGGGTCCTGCGGCCTTAAATTGCCGGGTGCCTCCTGGAATTCGGTTTCTCACAGGATGCCTCCCAGACGCAAGGTGGCACCAGTTCCAACTTGGTCTGGTTTGAGAGTGCCAATAAAGTTCTGAAAACTGACACCCAGAACACTGGCTTCTGAGTTTTGTTTCCCAGGGAAAAAGCCTGTACAATGGTTCAGGGGCCTGAGGCCTTAAATTGCCGGGTGCCTCCTGGAATTCGGTTTCTCGCAGGATGCCTCCCAGACGCAAGGTGGCACCTGTGCCAACTTGGTCTGGTTTGAGAGTGCTAAGTGGGTCCTGAAAACTGACACCCAGAACAGTGGTTTCTGAGTTTTGTTTCCCAGGGAAAACCTGTACAATTGTTCAGGGTTCTGATCCCTTAAATTTCCGGGTGCCTCCTGGAATTCGGCCTCTCGCAGGATGCCTCCGAGTTGCAAGGTGGCACCAGTTCCAACTTCGTCTGGTTTGAGAGTGCCAGGTGGCTCCTGCAAACTGACACCCAGAACAGTGGCTTCTGAGTTTTGTTTCCCAGGGAAAAAGCCTGTTGAATGGTACAGGGTCCTGCGGCCTTAAATTGCCGGGTGCCTCCTGGAATTCAACCTCTCGCAGGATGCCTCCCAGACGCAAAGTGGCACCAGTTCCAACTTGGTCTGGTTTAAGAGTGCCAAGTGTGTCCTGAAAACTGACACCCAGAAGAGTGGCTTCTGAGTGTTGTTTCCCAGGGAAAAAGCCTGTACAATGGTTCAGGGTCCTGCGGCCTTAAATTGCCGGGTGCCTCCAGGAATTCGGTCTCTCGCAGGATGCCTCCCAGACGCAAGGTGGCACCAGTTCCAACTTGGTCTGGTTTGAGAGTGCCACGTGGGACCTGAAAACTGACACCCAGTACAGTGGCTTGTGAGTTTTGTTTCCCAGGGAAAAAGCCTGTACAATGGTTTAGGGTAACGCCGCCTTAAATACCCGGATGCCTCCTGGAGATCCGCCTCTCACAGGATGTCTTCCAGACGCAAGGTGGCACCAGTTCCAGCTTGGTCTGGTTTAAGAGTGTCAAG
Source organism: Fringilla coelebs (assembly GCF_963513975.1). Classification (NCBI taxonomy): domain Eukaryota; kingdom Metazoa; phylum Chordata; class Aves; order Passeriformes; family Fringillidae; genus Fringilla; species Fringilla coelebs. The sequence continues at coordinate 232,806 of NW_028167587.1, read as the reverse complement.
TGGGTCCTGCAAACTTACACCCAGAACAGTGACTTGTGAGTTTTGTTTCCCAGGGAAAAAGCCTGTACAATGGTTCTGGAGCCTGCGGCCTTAAATTGCCGGGTGCCTCCTGGAATTCAGCCTCTCGCAGGATGCCTCCCAGACGCAAGGTTGCACCAGTTCCAACTTGGTCTGGTTTGAGAGTGCCAAGTGGGTCCTGAAAACACACACCCAGAACAGTGGCTTCTGAGTTGTGTTTCCCAGGGAAAAAGCCTGTACAATGGTTCAGGGTCTTGCGGCCTTAAATTGCCGGGTGCCTCCTATAATTGCTCCTCTGGCAGGATGCCTCCCAGACGCTGGGTCGCAGCAGTGCCAACTTGGTCTGGTTTGAGAGTTCAAAGTGGGTCCCGCAAACTGACACCCAGAACAGTGGCTTGTGAGTTTTGTTTCCCAGGGAAAACCTGTACAATTGTTCAGGGTTCTGATCCCTTAAATTGCCGGGTGCCTCCTGGAATTCGGCCTCTCGCAGGATGCCTCCCCGACGCAAGGTGGCACCAGTTCCAACTTGGTCTGGTTCGAGAGTGCCAAGTGTGTCCTGCAAACTTACACCGAGAATAGTGGCTTGTGAGTTTTGTTTCCCAGGGAAAAAGCCTGTAAAATGGTTCAGGGTCCTGCGGCCTTAAATTGCCGGGTGCCTCCTGGAATTCGGCCTCTCGCAGGATGCCTCCCAGACGCAAGGTGGCACCAGTTCCAACTTGGTCTGGTTTGAGAGTGCCAAGTGGCTCCTGAAAACTGGCACCCAGAACAGTGGCTTGTGAGTTTTGTTTCCCAGGGAAAAAACCTGTACAGCAGTTTAGGGGCCTGCGGCCCTAAATTTCCTGGTGACTCCTGGAATTCGGCCTCTCGCAGGATGCCTCCCAAACGCAACGTGGTACCAGTGCCAACTTGGTCTGGTTTGAGTCTGCCAAGTGGGTCCTGAAAACTGACACCAAGAACAGTGGCTTGTGAGTTTTGTTTCCCAGGGAAAACGCCTGTACAATGGTTTAGGGTAACGCCGCCTTAAATAGCCGGGTCCCTCCTGGAATTCAGCCTCTCGCAGGATGCCTCCCAGACGCAAAGTGGCACCAGTGCCAACTAGGTCTGGTTTGAGAGTGCCAAGTGGGTCCTGAAAACTGACACCCAGAACAGTGGCTTCTGAGTTTTGTTTCCCAGGGAAAACGCCTGTACAATGGTTTAGGGTAACGCCGCCTTAAATAGCCAGGTGCCTCCTGGAATTGCTCCTCTCGCAGGATGCCTCCCAGACGCAAGGTGGCACCAGTTCCAACTTGGTCTGGTTCGAGAGTGCCAAGTGTGTCCTGCAAACTGACACCCAGAACAGGGGCTTGTGAGTTTTGTTTCCCAGGGAAAGAGCCTGTAGAATGTTTCAGGGGCCTGAGGCCTTAAATTGCCAGGTGCCTCCTGGAGATCCGCCTCTCGCAGGATGCCTCCCAGACGCAAGGTGGCACCAGTTCCAACTTGGTCTGGTTCGAGAATGCCAAGTGTGTCCTGCAAACTGACACCCAGAATAGTGGCTTGTGAGTTTTGTTTCCCAGGGAAAAAGCCTGTAGAATGGTACAGGGTCCTGCGGCCTTAAATTGCCGGGTGCCTCCTGGAATTCGGTTTCTCGCAGGATGCCTCCCAGACGCAAGGTGGCACCAGTTCCAACTTGGTCTGGTTTGAGAGTGCCAATAAAGTTCTGAAAACTGACACCCAGAACACTGGCTTCTGAGTTTTGTTTCCCAGGGAAAAAGCCTGTACAATGGTTCAGGGGCCTGAGGCCTTAAATTGCCGGGTGCCTCCTGGAATTCGGTTTCTCGCAGGATGCCTCCCAGACGCAAGGTGGCACCTGTGCCAACTTGGTCTGGTTTGAGAGTGCTAAGTGGGTCCTGAAAACTGACACCCAGAACAGTGGTTTCTGAGTTTTGTTTCCCAGGGAAAACCTGTACAATTGTTCAGGGTTCTGATCCCTTAAATTGCCGGGTGCCTCCTGGAATTCGGCCTCTCGCAGGATGCCTCCGAGTTGCAAGGTGGCACCAGTTCCAACTTCGTCTGGTTTGAGAGTGCCAGGTGGCTCCTGCAAACTGACACCCAGAACAGTGGCTTCTGAGTTTTGTTTCCCAGGGAAAAAGCCTGTTGAATGGTACAGGGTCCTGCGGCCTTAAATTGCCGGGTGCCTCCTGGAATTCAACCTCTCGCAGGATGCCTCCCAGACGCAAAGTGGCACCAGTTCCAACTTGGTCTGGTTTAAGAGTGCCAAGTGTGTCCTGAAAACTGACACCCAGAAGAGTGGCTTCTGAGTGTTGTTTCCCAGGGAAAAAGCCTGTACAATGGTTCAGGGTCCTGCGGCCTTAAATTGCCGGGTGCCTCCAGGAATTCGGTCTCTCGCAGGATGCCTCCCAGACGCAAGGTGGCACCAGTTCCAACTTGGTCTGGTTTGAGAGTGCCACGTGGGACCTGAAAACTGACACCCAGTACAGTGGCTTCTGAGTTTTGTTTCCCAGGGAAAAAGCCTGTACAATGGTTTAGGGTAACGCCGCCTTAAATACCCGGATGCCTCCTGGAGATCCGCCTCTCACAGGATGTCTTCCAGACGCAAGGTGGCACCAGTTCCAGCTTGGTCTGGTTTAAGAGTGTCAAGTGGGTCCTGCAAACTTACACCCAGAACAGTGACTTGTGAGTTTTGTTTCCCAGGGAAAAAGCCTGTACAATGGTTCTGGAGCCTGCGGCCTTAAATTGCCGGGTGCCTCCTGGAATTCAGCCTCTCGCAGGATGCCTCCCAGACGCAAGGTTGCACCAGTTCCAACTTGGTCTGGTTTGAGAGTGCCAAGTGGGTCCTGAAAACTGACACCAAGAACAGTGGCTTGTGAGTTTTGTTTCCCAGGGAAAACGCCTCTACAATGGTTTAGGGTAACGCCGCCTTAAATAGCCGGGTCCCTCCTGGAATTCAGCCTCTCGCAGGATGCCTCCCAGACGCAAGGTGGCACCAGTGCAAACTTGGTCTGGTTTGAGAGTGCTAAGTGGGTCCTGAAAACTGACACCCAGAACAGTGGTTTCTGAGTTTTGTTTCCCAGGGAAAAAGCCTGTACAATGTTCAGGGTCTTGCGGCCTAAAATTGCCGGGTGCCTCCTATAATTGCTCCTCTCGCAGGATGCCTCCCAGACGCAAGGTGGCACCAGTTCCAACTTGGTCTGGTTTGAGAGTGCCAATAAAGTTCTGAAAACTAACACCCGGAACAATGGCTTGTGAGTTTTGTTTCCCAGGGAAAAAGCCTGTACAATGGTTCAGGGGTCTTGCGGCCTTAAATTGCCGGGTGCCTCCTGGAATTGCTCCTCTCGCAGGATGCCTCCCAGACGCAATGTAGCACCAGTTCCAACTTGGTCTGGTTCGAGAGTGCCAAGTGTGTCCTGCAAACTGACACCCAGAACAGTGGCTTGTGAGATTTGTTTCCCAGGGAAAAAGCCTGTAGAATGGTACAGGATCCTGCGGCCTTAAATTGCCGGGTGCCTCCTGGAATTCAGCCTCTCGCAGGATGCCTCCCAGACGCAAAGTGGCACCAGTGCCAACTTGGTCTGGTTTAAGAGTACCAAGTGTGTCCTGAAAACTGACACCCAGAACAGTGGCTTGTGAGTTTTGTTTCCCAGGGAAAAAGCCTGTACAATGGTTCAGGGTCCTGCGGCCTTAAATTGCCGGGTGCCTCCTGGAATTCGGCCTCTCGCAGGATGCCTCCCAGACGCAAGGTGGCACCAGTTCAAACTTGGTCTGGTTTGAGAGTGCCAGGTGGCTCCTGAAAACTGGCACCCAGAACAGTGGCTTGTGAGTTTTGTTTCCCAGGGAAAAATCCTGTACAGCAGTTCAGGGGCCTGCGGCCTTAAAATTCCGGGTGCCTCCTAGAATTCGGCCTCTCGCAGTATGCCTCCCAGACGCAAGGTGGCACCAGTTCCAACTTGGTCTGGTTTGAGATTGCCAATAAAGTTCTGAAAACTGACACCCAGAACAATGGCTTTTGAGTTTTGTTTCCCAGGGAAAAAGCCTGTACAATGGTTCAGGGGCCTGAGGCCTTAAATTGCCGGGTGCCTCCTGGAATTCGGTTTCTCGCAGAATGCCTCCCAGACGCAAGGTGGCACCAGTGCCAACTTGGTCTGGTTTGAGAGTGCTAAGTGGGTCCTGAAAACTGACACCCAGAACAGTGGCTTCTGAGTTTTGTTTCCCAGGGAAAACCTGTACAATTGTTCAGGGTTCTGATCCCTTAAATTGCCGGGTGCCTCCTGGAATTCGGCCTCTCGCAGGATGCCTCCCAGACGCAAGGTGGCACCAATTCCAACTTCGTCTGGTTTGAGAGTGCCAAGTGTGTCCTGCAAACTGACACCCAGAACAGTGGCTTCTGAGTTTTGTTTACCAGGGAAAAAGCCTGTACAATGGTTCAGGGTCCTGCGGCCTTAAATTGCCGGGTGCCTCCTGGAATTCAGCCTCTCGCAGGATGCCTCCCAGACACAAGGTGGCACCAGTTCCAACTTGGTCTGGTTTGAGAGTGCCAAGTGGGTCCTGAAAACTGACACCCAGAATAGTGGCTTGTGAGTTTTGTTTCCCAGTGAAAAGGCCTGTACAATGGTTTAGGGTAACGCCGCCTTAAATAACCGGGTGCCTCCTGGAGATCCGCCTCTCACAGGATGTCTTCCAGACACAAGGTGGCACCAGTTCCAACTTGGTCTAGTTTAAGAGTGTCAAGTGGGTCCTGCAAACTGACACCCAGAACAGTGACTTGTGAGTTTTGTTTCCCAGGGAAAAAGCCTGTACAATGGTTCAGGGTCTTGCGGCCTAAAATTGCCGGGTGCCTCCTATAATTGCTCCTCTCGCAGGATGCCTCCCAGACGCAAGGTGGCACCAGTTCCAACTTGGTCTGGTTTGAGAGTGCCAATAAAGTTCTGAAAACTGACACCCGGAACAATGGCTTGTGAGTTTTGTTTCCCAGGGAAAAAGCCTGTACAATGGTTCAGGGGCCTGAGGCCTTAAATTGCCGGGTGCCTCCTGGAATTCGGCCTCTCGCAGGATGCCTCCCAGACGCTAGGTCGCACCAGTTCCAACTTGGTCTGGTTTGAGAGTGCCAGGTGGCTCCTGCAAACTGGCACCCAGAACAGTGGCTTGTGAGTTTTGTTTCCCAGGGAAAAAGCCTGTACAATGGTTCAGGGTCCTGCGGCCTTAAATTGCCGGGTGCCTCCTGGAATTCGGCCTCTCGCAGGATGCCTCCCAGACACAAGGTGGCACCAGTTCAAACTTGGTCTGGTTTGAGAGTGCCAGGTGGCTCCTGCAAACTGGCACCCAGAACAGTGGCTTGTGAGTTTTGTTTCCCAGGGAAAAATCCTGTAGAGCAGTTCAGGGGCCTGCGGCCTTAAAATTCCGGGTGCCTCCTGGAATTCGGCCTCTCGCAGTATGCCTTCCAGACGCAAGGTGGCACCAGTTCAAACTTGGTCTGGTTTGAGAGTGCAAGGTGGGTCCTGAAAACTGACACCCAGAACAGGGGCTTGTGAGTTTTGTTTCCCAGGGAAAACGCCTGTAGAATGGTTCAGGGGCCTGAGGCCTTAAATTGCCGGGTGCCTCCTGGAATTGCTCCTCTCGCAGGATGCCTCCCAGACGCAAGGTGGCACCAATTCCAACTTCGTCTGGTTTGAGAGTGCCAAGTGTGTCCTGCAAACTGACACCCAGAACAGTGGCTTCTGAGTTTTGTTTCCCAGGGAAAAAGCCTGTACAATGGTTCAGGGTCCTGCGGCCTTAAATTGCCGGGTGCCTCCTGGAATTCAGCCTCTCGCAGGATGCCTCCCAGACACAAGGTGGCACCAGTTCCAACTTGGTCTGGTTTGAGAGTGCCAAGTGGGTCCTGAAAACTGACACCCAGAAAAGTGGCTTGTGAGTTTTGTTTCCCAGGGAAAAGGCCTGTACAATGGTTTAGGGTAACGCCGCCTTAAATAACCGGGTGCCTCCTGGAGATCCGCCTCTCACAGGATGTCTTCCAGACACAAGGTGGCACCAGTTCCAACTTGGTCTAGTTTAAGAGTGTCAAGTGGGTCCTGCAAACTGACACACAGAACAGTGACTTGTGAGTTTTGTTTCCCAGGGAAAAAGCCTGGACAATGGTTCAGGAGCCTTCGGCCTTAAATTGCCGGGTGCCTCCTGGAATTGCAACTCTCGCAGGATGCATCCCAGACGCAAGGTGGCACCAGTTCCAACTAGGTCTGGTTTAATAGTGCCAAGTGGGTCCTGAAAAGACACACCCAGAACAGTGGCTTCTGAGTTTTGTTTCCCAGGGAAAAAGCCTGTACAATGGTTCAGGGTCTTGCGGCCTTGAATTGCTGGGGTCCTCCTGGAATTCGGTTTCTCGCAAAATGCCTCCCAGACGCAAGGTGGCACCAGTTCCAACTTGGTCTGGTTTGAGAGTGCCAATAAAGTTCTGAAAACTGACACCCAGAACAATGGCTTGTGAGTTTTGTTTCCCTGGGAAAAAGCCTTTATAATGGTTCAGGGGCCTGAGGCCTTGAATTGCTGGGGTCCTCCTGGAATTCGGTTTCCTGCAAAATGCCTCCCAGACGCAAGGTGGCACCAGTGCCAACTTGGTCTGGTTTGAGAGTGCTAAGTGGGTCCTGCAAACTGACACCCAGAACAGTGGCTTCTGAGTTTTCTTTCCCAGGGAAAACCTGTACAATTGTTCAGGGTTCTGATCCCTTAAATTGCCGGGTGCCTCCTGGAATTCAGCCTCTCGCAGGATGCCTCCCAGACGCAAAGTGGCACCTGTGCCAACCTGGTCTGGTTTAAGACTGCCAAGTGTGTCCTGCAAACTGACACCCAGAACAGTGGCTTGTGAGTTTTGTTTCCCAGGGAAAAAGCCTGTACAATGGTTCAGGGGCCTGAGGCCTTAAATTGCCGGGTGCCTCCTGGAATTGCTCCTCTCGCAGGATGCCTCCCAGACGCAAGGTGGCACCAGGGCCAACTTTTTCTGGTTTGAGAGTGCCAAGTGGGTCCTGAAAACTGACACCCAGAACAGTGGCTTCTGAGTTTTGTTTCCCAGGGAAAAAGCCTGTAGAATGTTTCAGAGGTCTGAGGCCTTAAATTGCCGGGTACCTCCTGGATATCGGCCTCTCGCAGGATGCCTCCCAGACGCAAGGTGGCACCAGTGCCAACTTGGTCTGGTTTAAGATTGCCAAGTGGGTCCTGAAAACTGACACCCAGAACAGTGGCTTCTGAGTTTTGTTTCCCAGGGAAAACGCCTGTACAATGGTTCAGGGGCCTGAGGCCTTAAATTGCCGGGTGCCTCATGGAATTCAGCCTTTCGCAAGATGCCTCCCAGACGCAATGTAGCACCAGTTCCAACTTGGTCTGGTTCGAGAGTGCCAAGTGTGTCCTGCAAACTGACACCCAGAACAGTGGCTTGTGAGATTTGTTTCCCAGGGAAAAAGCCTGTAGAATGGTACAGGATCCTGCGGCCTTAAATTGCCGGGTGCCTCCTGGAATTCAGCCTCTCGCAGGATGCCTCCCAGACGCAAAGTGGCACCAGTTCCAACTTGGTCTGGTTTAAGACTGCCAAGTGGGTCCTGAAAAGACACACCCAGAACAGTGGCTTCTGAGTTTTGTTTCCCAGGGAAAAAGCCTGTACAATGGTTCAGGGTCTTGCGGCCTTGAATTGCTGGGGTCCTCCTGGAATTCGGTTTCTTGCAAAATGCCTCCCAGACGCAAGGTGGCACCAGTTCCAACTTGGTCTGGTTTGAGAGTGCCAAGTGGGTCCTGAAAACTGACACCCAGAACAATGGCTTTTGAGTTTTGTTTCCCAGGGAAAAAGCCTTTACAATGGTTCAGGGGCCTGAGGCCTTGAATTGCTGGGGTCCTCCTGGAATTCGGTTTCTCGCAGAATGCCTCCCAGACGCAAGGTGGCACCAGTGCCAACTTGGTCTGGTTTGAGAGTGCTAAGTGGGTCCTGCAAACTGACACCCAGAACAGTGGCTTCTGAGTTTTCTTTCCCAGGGCAAACCTGTACAATTGTTCAGGGTTCTGATCCCTTAAATTGCCGGGTGCCTCCTGGAATTCAGCCTCTCGCAGGATGCCTCCCAGACGCAAAGTGGCACCAGTGCCAACCTGGTCTGGTTTAAGACTGCCAAGTGTGTCCTGCAAACTGACACCCAGAACAGTGGCTTGTGAGTTTTGTTTCCCAGGGAAAAAGCCTGTACAATGGTTCAGGGGCCTGAGGCCTTAAATTGCCGGGTGCCTCCTGGAATTGCACCTCTCGCAGTATGCATCCCAGACGCAAGGTGGCACCAGGGCCAACTTGGTCTGGTTTGAGAGTGCCAAGTGGGTCCTGAAAACTGACACCCAGAACAGTGGCTTCTGAGTTTTGTTTCCCAGGGAAAAAGCCTGTAGAATGTTTCAGGGGTCTGAGGCCTTAAATTGCCGGGTGCCTCCTGGATATCGGCCTCTCGCAGGATGCCTCCCAGACGCAAGGTGGCACCAGTGCCAACTTGGTCTGGTTTAAGATTGCCAAGTGGGTCCTGAAAACTGACACCCAGAACAGTGGCTTCTGAGTTTTGTTTCCCAGGGAAAAAGCCTGTACAATGGTTCAGGGTCTTGCGGCCTAAAATTGCCGGGTGCCTCCTATAATTGCTCCTCTCGCAGGATGCCTCCCAGACGCAAGGTGGCACCAGTTCCAACTTGGTCTGGTTTGAGAGTGCCAATAAAGTTCTGAAAACTGACACCCGGAACAATGGCTTGTGAGTTTTGTTTCCCAGGGAAAAAGCCTGGACAATGGTTCAGGGGTCTTGCGACCTTAAATTGCCGGGTGCCTCCTGGAATTGCTCCTCTCGCAGGATGCCTCCCAGACGCTAGGTCGCACCAGTGCCAACTTGGTCTGGTTTGAGAGTGCCAATAAAGTTCTGAAAACTGACACCCGGAACAATGGCTTGTGAGTTTTGTTTCCCAGGGAAAAAGCCTGTAGAATGGTTCAGGGGTCTTGCGGCCTTAAATTGCCGGGTGCCTCCTGGAATTCGGCCTCTCGCAGGATGCCTCCCAGACGCTAGGTCGCACCAGTTCCAACTTGGTCTGGTTTGAGAGTGCCAGGTGGCTCCTGCAAACTGGCACCCAGAACAGTGGCTTGTGAGTTTTGTTTCCCAGGGAAAAGGCCTGTACAATGGTTTAGGGTAACGCCGCCTTAAATAACCGGGTGCCTTCTGGAGATCCGCCTCTCACAGGATGTCTTCCAGACGCAAAGTGGCACCAGTTCCAACTTGGTCTGGTTTAAGAGTGCCAAGTGAGTCGTGAAAACTAACACCCAGAACAGTGGCTTCTGAGTTTTGTTTCCCAGGGAAAAAGCCTGTACAATGGTTCAGGGTCTTGCGGCCTAAAATTGCCGGGTGCCTCCTATAATTGCTCCTCTCGCAGGATGCCTCCCAGACGCAAGGTGGCACCAGTTCCAACTTGGTCTGGTTTGAGAGTGCCAATAAAGTTCTGAAAACTGACACCCGGAACAATGGCTTGTGAGTTTTGTTTCCCAGGGAAAAAGCCTGTACAATGGTTCAGGGGCCTGAGGCCTTAAATTGCCGGGTGCCTCCTGGAATTCGGCCTCTCGCAGGATGCCTCCCAGACGCTAGGTCGCACCAGTTCCAACTTGGTCTGGTTTGAGAGTGCCAGGTGGCTCCTGCAAACTGGCACCCAGAACAGTGGCTTGTGAGTTTTGTTTCCCAGGGAAAAAGCCTGTACAATGGTTCAGGGTCCTGCGGCCTTAAATTGCCGGGTGCCTCCTGGAATTCGGCCTCTCGCAGGATGCCTCCCAGACACAAGGTGGCACCAGTTCAAACTTGGTCTGGTTTGAGAGTGCCAGGTGGCTCCTGCAAACTGGCACCCAGAACAGTGGCTTGTGAGTTTTGTTTCCCAGGGAAAAATCCTGTAGAGCAGTTCAGGGGCCTGCGGCCTTAAAATTCCGGGTGCCTCCTGGAATTCGGCCTCTCGCAGTATGCCTTCCAGACGCAAGGTGGCACCAGTTCAAACTTGGTCTGGTTTGAGAGTGCAAGGTGGGTCCTGAAAACTGACACCCAGAACAGGGGCTTGTGAGTTTTGTTTCCCAGGGAAAACGCCTGTAGAATGGTTCAGGGGCCTGAGGCCTTAAATTGCCGGGTGCCTCCTGGAATTGCTCCTCTCTCAGGATGCCTCCCAGACGCAAGGTGGCACCAATTCCAACTTCGTCTGGTTTGAGAGTGCCAAGTGTGTCCTGCAAACTGACACCCAGAACAGTGGCTTCTGAGTTTTGTTTACCAGGGAAAAAGCCTGTACAATGGTTCAGGGTCCTGCGGCCTTAAATTGCCGGGTGCCTCCTGGAATTCAGCCTCTCGCAGGATGCCTCCCAGACACAAGGTGGCACCAGTTCCAACTTGGTCTGGTTTGAGAGTGCCAAGTGGGTCCTGAAAACTGACACCCAGAAAAGTGGCTTGTGAGTTTTGTTTCCCAGGGAAAAGGCCTGTACAATGGTTTAGGGTAACGCCGCCTTAAATAACCGGGTGCCTCCTGGAGATCCGCCTCTCACAGGATGTCTTCCAGACACAAGGTGGCACCAGTTCCAACTTGGTCTAGTTTAAGAGTGTCAAGTGGGTCCTGCAAACTGACACACAGAACAGTGACTTGTGAGTTTTGTTTCCCAGGGAAAAAGCCTGGACAATGGTTCAGGAGCCTTCGGCCTTAAATTGCCGGGTGCCTCCTGGAATTGCAACTCTCGCAGGATGCATCCCAGACGCAAAGTGGCACCAGTTCCAACTAGGTCTGGTTTAATAGTGCCAAGTGGGTCCTGAAAAGACACACCCAGAACAGTGGCTTCTGAGTTTTGTTTCCCAGGGAAAAAGCCTGTACAATGGTTCAGGGTCTTGCGGCCTTGAATTGCTGGGGTCCTCCTGGAATTCGGTTTCTCGCAAAATGCCTCCCAGACGCAAGGTGGCACCAGTTCCAACTTGGTCTGGTTTGAGAGTGCCAATAAAGTTCTGAAAACTGACACCCAGAACAATGGCTTGTGAGTTTTGTTTCCCTGGGAAAAAGCCTTTATAATGGTTCAGGGGCCTGAGGCCTTGAATTGCTGGGGTCCTCCTGGAATTCGGTTTCTCGCAAAATGCCTCCCAGACGCAAGGTGGCACCAGTGCCAACTTGGTCTGGTTTGAGAGTGCTAAGTGGGTCCTGCAAACTGACACCCAGAACAGTGGCTTCTGAGTTTTGTTTCCCAGGGAAAACCTGTACAATTGTTCAGGGTTCTGATCCCTTAAATTGCCGGGTGCCTCCTGGAATTCAGCCTCTCGCAGGATGCCTCCCAGACGCAAAGTGGCACCAGTGCCAACCTGGTCTGGTTTAAGACTGCCAAGTGTGTCCTGCAAACTGACACCCAGAACAGTGGCTTGTGAGTTTTGTTTCCCAGGGAAAAAGCCTGTACAATGGTTCAGGGGCCTGAGGCCTTAAATTGCCGGGTGCCTCCTGGAATTGCTCCTCTCGCAGGATGCCTCCCAGACGCAAGGTGGCACCAGGGCCAACTTGGTCTGGTTTGAGAGTGCCAAGTGGGTCCTGAAAACTGACACCCAGAACAGTGGCTTCTGAGTTTTGTTTCCCAGGGAAAAAGCCTGTAGAATGTTTCAGGGGTCTGAGGCCTTAAATTTCCGGGTACCTCCTGGATATCGGCCTCTCGCAGGATGCCTCCCAGACGCAAGGTGGCACCAGTGCCAACTTGGTCTGGTTTAAGATTGCCAAGTGGGTCCTGAAAACTGACACCCAGAACAGTGGCTTGTGAGTTTTGTTTCCCAGGGAAAACGCCTGTACAATGGTTCAGGGGCCTGAGGCCTTAAATTGCCGGGTGCCTCATGGAATTCAGCCTTTCGCAAGATGCCTCCCAGACGCAATGTAGCACCAGTTCCAACTTGGTCTGGTTCGAGAGTGCCAAGTGTGTCCTGCAAACTGACACCCAGAACAGTGGCTTGTGAGATTTGTTTCCCAGGGAAAAAGCCTGTAGAATGGTACAGGATCCTGCGGCCTTAAATTGCCGGGTGCCTCCTGGAATTCAGCCTCTCGCAGGATGCCTCCCAGACGCAAAGTGGCACCAGTTCCAACTTGGTCTGGTTTAAGACTGCCAAGTGGGTCCTGAAAAGACACACCCAGAACAGTGGCTTCTGAGTTTTCTTTCCCAGGGAAAAAGCCTGTACAATGGTTCAGGGTCTTGCGGCCTTGAATTGCTGGGGTCCTCCTGGAATTCGGTTTCTTGCAAAATGCCTCCCAGACGCAAGGTGGCACCAGTTCCAACTTGGTCTGGTTTGAGAGTGCCAAGTGGGTCCTGAAAACTGACACCCAGAACAATGGCTTTTGAGTTTTGTTTCCCAGGGAAAAAGCCTTTACAATGGTTCAGGGGCCTGAGGCCTTGAATTGCTGGGGTCCTCCTGGAATTCGGTTTCTCGCAGAATGCCTCCCAGACGCAAGGTGGCACCAGTGCCAACTTGGTCTGGTTTGAGAGTGCTAAGTGGGTCCTGCAAACTGACACCCAGAACAGTGGCTTCTGAGTTTTCTTTCCCAGGGAAAACCTGTACAATTGTTCAGGGTTCTGATCCCTTAAATTGCCGGGTGCCTCCTGGAATTCAGCCTCTCGCAGGATGCCTCCCAGACGCAAAGTGGCACCAGTGCCAACCTGGTCTGGTTTAAGACTGCCAAGTGTGTCCTGCAAACTGACACCCAGAACAGTGGCTTGTGAGTTTTGTTTCCCAGGGAAAACGCCTGTACAATGGTTCAGGGGCCTGAGGCCTTAAATTGCCGGGTGCCTCCTGGAATTGCACCTCTCGCAGTATGCATCCCAGACGCAAGGTGGCACCAGGGCCAACTTGGTCTGGTTTGAGAGTGCCAAGTGGGTCCTGAAAACTGACACCCAGAACAGTGGCTTCTGAGTTTTGTTTCCCAGGGAAAAAGCCTGTACAATGGTTCAGGGTCTTGCGGCCTAAAATTGCCGGGTGCCTCCTATAATTGCTCCTCTCGCAGGATGCCTCCCAGACGCAAGGTGGCACCAGTTCCAACTTGGTCTGGTTTGAGAGTGCCAATAAAGTTCTGAAAACTGACACCCGGAACAATGGCTTGTGAGTTTTGTTTCCCAGGGAAAAAGCCTGTACAATGGTTCAGGGGTCTTGCGACCTTAAATTGCCGGGTGCCTCCTGGAATTGCTCCTCTCGCAGGATGCCTCCCAGACGCTAGGTCGCACCAGTTCCAACTTGGTCTGGTTTGAGAGTGCCAATAAAGTTCTGAAAACTGACACCCGGAACAATGGCTTGTGAGTTTTGTTTCCCAGGGAAAAAGCCTGTAGAATGGTTCAGGGGTCTTGCGGCCTTAAATTGCCGGGTGCCTCCTGGAATTCGGCCTCTCGCAGGATGCCTCCCAGACGCTAGGTCGCACCAGTTCCAACTTGGTCTGGTTTGAGAGTGCCAGGTGGCTCCTGCAAACTGGCACCCAGAACAGTGGCTTGTGAGTTTTGTTTCCCAGGGAAAAGGCCTGTACAATGGTTTAGGGTAACGCCGCCTTAAATAACCGGGTGCCTCCTGGAGATCCGCCTCTCACAGGATGTCTTCCAGACGCAAGGTGGCACCAGTTCCAACTTGGTCTGGTTTAAGAGTGCCAAGTGAGTCCTGAAAACTAACACCCAGAACAGTGGCTTCTGAGTTTTGTTTCCCAGGTAAAAAGCCTGTACAATGGTTCAGGGTCTTGCGGCCTAAAATTGCCGGGTGCCTCCTATAATTGCTCCTCTCGCAGGATGCCTCCCAGACGCAAGGTGGCACCAGTTCCAACTTGGTCTGGTTTGAGAGTGCCAATAAAGTTCTGAAAACTGACACCCGGAACAATGGCTTGTGAGTTTTGTTTCCCAGGGAAAAAGCCTGTACAATGGTTCAGGGGCCTGAGGCCTTAAATTGCCGGGTGCCTCCTGGAATTGCAACTCTCGCAGGATGCCTCCCAGACGCTAGGTCGCACCAGTTCCAACTTGGTCTGGTTTGAGAGTGCCAGGTGGCTCCTGCAAACTGGCACCCAGAACAGTGGCTTGTGAGTTTTGTTTCCCAGGGAAAAAGCCTGTACAATGGTTCAGGGTCCTGCGGCCTTAAATTGCCGGGTGCCTCCTGGAATTCGGCCTCTCGCAGGATGCCTCCCAGACGCAAGGTGGCACCAGTTCAAACTTGGTCTGGTTTGAGAGTGCCAGGTGGCTCCTGCAAACTGGCACCCAGAACAGTGGCTTGTGAGTTTTGTTTCCCAGGGAAAAATCCTGTAGAGCAGTTCAGGGGCCTGCGGCCTTAAAATTCCGGGTGCCTCCTGGAATTCGGCCTCTCGCAGTATGCCTTCCAGACGCAAGGTGGCACCAGTTCAAACTTGGTCTGGTTTGAGAGTGCAAGGTGGGTCCTGAAAACTGACACCCAGAACAGGGGCTTGTGAGTTTTGTTTCCCAGGGAAAACGCCTGTAGAATGGTTCAGGGGCCTGAGGCCTTAAATTGCCGGGTGCCTCCTGGAATTGCTCCTCTCTCAGGATGCCTCCCAGACGCAAGGTGGCACCAATTCCAACTTCGTCTGGTTTGAGAGTGCCAAGTGTGTCCTGCAAACTGACACCCAGAACAGTGGCTTCTGAGTTTTGTTTACCAGGGAAAAAGCCTGTATAATGGTTCAGGGTCCTGCGGCCTTAAATTGCCGGGTGCCTCCTGGAATTCAGCCTCTCGCAGGATGCCTCCCAGACACAAGGTGGCACCAGTTCCAACTTGGTCTGGTTTGAGAGTGCCAAGTGGGTCCTGAAAACTGACACCCAGAAAAGTGGCTTGTGAGTTTTGTTTCCCAGTGAAAAGGCCTGTACAATGGTTTAGGGTAACGCCGCCGTAAATAACCGGGTGCCTCCTGGAGATCCGCCTCTCACAGGATGTCTTCCAGACACAAGGTGGCACCAGTTCCAACTTGGTCTAGTTTAAGAGTGTCAAGTGGGTCCTGCAAACTGACACCCAGAACAGTGACTTGTGAGTTTTGTTTCCCAGGGAAAAAGCCTGGACAATGGTTCAGGAGCCTTCGGCCTTAAATTGCCGGGTGCCTCCTGGAATTGCAACTCTCGCAGGATGCATCCCAGACGCAAGGTGGCACCAGTTCCAACTAGGTCTGGTTTAATAGTGCCAAGTGGGTCCTGAAAAGACACACCCAGAACAGTGGCTTCTGAGTTTTGTTTCCCAGGGAAAAAGCCTGTACAATGGTTCAGGGTCTTGCGGCCTTGAATTGCTGGGGTCCTCCTGGAATTCGGTTTCTCGCAAAATGCCTCCCAGACGCAAGGTGGCACCAGTGCCAACTTGGTCTGGTTTGAGAGTGCTAAGTGGGTCCTGCAAACTGACACCCAGAACAGTGGCTTCTGAGTTTTGTTTCCCAGGGAAAACCTGTACAATTGTTCAGGGTTCTGATCCCTTAAATTGCCGGGTGCCTCCTGGAATTCAGCCTGTCGCAGGATGCCTCCCAGACGCAAAGTGGCACCAGTGCCAACCTGGTCTGGTTTAAGACTGCCAAGTGTGTCCTGCAAACTGACACCCAGAACAGTGGCTTGTGAGTTTTGTTTCCCAGGGAAAAAGCCTGTACAATGGTTCAGGGGCCTGAGGCCTTAAATTGCCGGGTGCCTCCTGGAATTGCTCCTCTCGCGGGATGCCTCCCAGACGCAAGGTGGCACCAGTTCCAACTTGGTCTGGTTTGAGAGTGCCAAGTGGGTCCTGAAAACTGACACCCAGAACAGTGGCTTCTGAGTTTTGTTTCCCAGGGAAAAAGCCTGTAGAATGTTTCAGGGGTCTGAGGCCTTAAATTGCCGGGTACCTCCTGGATATCGGCCTCTCGCAGGATGCCTCCCAGACGCAAGGTGGCACCAGTGCCAACTTGGTCTGGTTTAAGATTGCCAAGTGGGTCCTGAAAACTGACACGCAGAACAGTGGCTTGTGAGTTTTGTTTCCCAGGGAAAACGCCTGTACAATTGTTCAGGGGCCTGAGGCCTTAAATTGCCGGGTGCCTCCTGGAATTCAGCCTTTCGCAAGATGCCTCCCAGACGCAATGTAGCACCAGTACCAACTTGGTCTGGTTCGAGAGTGCCAAGTGTGTCCTGCAAACTGACACCCAGAACAGTGGCTTGTGAGATTTGTTTCCCAGGGAAAAAGCCTGTAGAATGGTACAGGATCCTGCGGCCTTAAATTGCCGGGTGCCTCCTGGAATTCAGCCTCTCGCAGGATGCCTCCCAGACGCAAAGTGGCACCAGTTCCAACTTGGTCTGGTTTAAGACTGCCAAGTGGGTCCTGAAAAGACACACCCAGAACAGTGGCTTCTGAGTTTTGTTTCCCAGGGAAAAAGCCTGTACAATGGTTCAGGGTCTTGCGGCCTTGAATTGCTGGGGTCCTCCTGGAATTCGGTTTCTTGCAAAATGCCTCCCAGACGCAAGGTGGCACCAGTTCCAACTTGGTCTGGTTTGAGAGTGCCAAGTGGGTCCTGAAAACTGACACCCAGAACAATGGCTTTTGAGTTTTGTTTCCCAGGGAAAAAGCCTTTACAATGGTTCAGGGGCCTGAGGCCTTGAATTGCTGGGGTCCTCCTGGAATTCGGTTTCTCGCAGAATGCCTCCCAGACGCAAGGTGGCACCAGTGCCAACTTGGTCTGGTTTGAGAGTGCTAAGTGGGTCCTGCAAACTGACACCCAGAACAGTGGCTTCTGAGTTTTCTTTCCCAGGGAAAACCTGTACAATTGTTCAGGGTTCTGATCCCTTAAATTGCCGGGTGCCTCCTGGAATTCAGCCTCTCGCAGGATGCCTCCCAGACGCAAAGTGGCACCAGTGCCAACCTGGTCTGGTTTAAGACTGCCAAGTGTGTCCTGCAAACTGACACCCAGAACAGTGGCTTGTGAGTTTTGTTTCCCAGGGAAAAAGCCTGTACAATGGTTCAGGGGCCTGAGGCCTTAAATTGCCGGGTGCCTCCTGGAATTGCACCTCTCGCAGTATGCATCCCAGACGCAAGGTGGCACCAGGGCCAACTTGGTCTGGTTTGAGAGTGCCAAGTGGGTCCTGAAAACTGACACCCAGAACAGTGGCTTCTGAGTTTTGTTTCCCAGGGAAAAAGCCTGTAGAATGTTTCAGGGGTCTGAGGCCTTAAATTGCCGGGTGCCTCCTGGATATCGGCCTCTCGCAGGATGCCTCCCAGACGCAAGGTGGCACCAGTGCCAACTTGGTCTGGTTTAAGATTGCCAAGTGGGTCCTGAAAACTGACACCCAGAACAGTGGCTTGTGAGTTTTGTTTCCCAGGGAAAACGCCTGTACAATGGTTCAGGGGCCTGAGGCCTTAAATTGCCGGGTGCCTCCTGGAATTCAGCCTTTCGCAAGATGCCTCCCCGACGCTAGGTGGCACCAGTTCCAACTTGGTCTGGTTTAAGAGTGCCAAGTGAGTCCTGAAAACTAACACCCAGAACAGTGGCTTCTGAGTTTTGTTTCCCAGGGAAAAAGCCTGTACAATGGTTCAGGGTCTTGCGGCCTAAAATTGCCGGGTGCCTCCTATAATTGCTCCTCTCGCAGGATGCCTCCCAGACGCAAGGTGGCACCAGTTCCAACTTGGTCTGGTTTGAGAGTGCCAATAAAGTTCTGAAAACTGACACCCGGAACAATGGCTTGTGAGTTTTGTTTCCCAGGGAAAAAGCCTGTACAATGGTTCAGGGGTCTTGCGACCTTAAATTGCCGGGTGCCTCCTGGAATTGCTCCTCTCGCAGGATGCCTCCCAGACGCTAGGTCGCACCAGTTCCAACTTGGTCTGGTTTGAGAGTGCCAATAAAGTTCTGAAAACTGACACCCGGAACAATGGCTTGTGAGTTTTGTTTCCCAGGGAAAAAGCCTGTAGAATGGTTCAGGGGTCTTGCGGCCTTAAATTGCCGGGTGCCTCCTGGAATTCGGCCTCTCGCAGGATGCCTCCCAGACGCTAGGTCGCACCAGTTCCAACTTGGTCTGGTTTGAGAGTGCCAGGTGGCTCCTGCAAACTGGCACCCAGAACAGTGGCTTGTGAGTTTTGTTTCCCAGGGAAAAGGCCTGTACAATGGTTTAGGGTAACGCCGCCTTAAATAACCGGGTGCCTCCTGGAGATCCGCCTCTCACAGGATGTCTTCCAGACGCAAGGTGGCACCAGTTCCAACTTGGTCTGGTTTAAGAGTGCCAAGTGAGTCCTGAAAACTAACACCCAGAACAGTGGCTTCTGAGTTTTGTTTCCCAGGGAAAAAGCCTGTACAATGGTTCAGGGTCTTGCGGCCTAAAATTGCCGGGTGCCTCCTATAATTGCTCCTCTCGCAGGATGCCTCCCAGACGCAAGGTGGCACCAGTTCCAACTTGGTCTGGTTTGAGAGTGCCAATAAAGTTCTGAAAACTGACACCCGGAACAATGGCTTGTGAGTTTTGTTTCCCAGGGAAAAAGCCTGTACAATGGTTCAGGGGCCTGAGGCCTTAAATTGCCGGGTGCCTCCTGGAATTGCAACTCTCGCAGGATGCCTCCCAGACGCTAGGTCGCACCAGTTCCAACTTGGTCTGGTTTGAGAGTGCCAGGTGGCTCCTGCAAACTGGCACCCAGAACAGTGGCTTGTGAGTTTTGTTTCCCAGGGAAAAAGCCTGTACAATGGTTCAGGGTCCTGCGGCCTTAAATTGCCGGGTGCCTCCTGGAATTCGGCCTCTCGCAGGATGCCTCCCAGACGCAAGGTGGCACCAGTTCCAACTTGGTCTGGTTTGAGAGTGCCAGGTGGCTCCTGCAAACTGGCACCCAGAACAGTGGCTTGTGAGTTTTGTTTCCCAGGGAAAAATCCTGTAGAGCAGTTCAGGGGCCTGCGGCCTTAAAATTCCGGGTGCCTCCTGGAATTCGGCCTCTCGCAGTATGCCTTCCAGACGCAAGGTGGCACCAGTTCAAACTTGGTCTGGTTTGAGAGTGCAAGGTGGGTCCTGAAAACTGACACCCAGAACAGGGGCTTGTGAGTTTTGTTTCCCAGGGAAAACGCCTGTAGAATGGTTCAGGGGCCTGAGGCCTTAAATTGCCGGGTGCCTCCTGGAATTGCTCCTCTCTCAGGATGCCTCCCAGACGCAAGGTGGCACCAATTCCAACTTCGTCTGGTTTGAGAGTGCCAAGTGTGTCCTGCAAACTGACACCCAGAACAGTGGCTTCTGAGTTTTGTTTACCAGGGAAAAAGCCTGTACAATGGTTCAGGGTCCTGCGGCCTTAAATTGCCGGGTGCCTCCTGGAATTCAGCCTCTCGCAGGATGCCTCCCAGACACAAGGTGGCACCAGTTCCAACTTGGTCTGGTTTGAGAGTGCCAAGTGGGTCCTGAAAACTGACACCCAGAAAAGTGGCTTGTGAGTTTTGTTTCCCAGGGAAAAGGCCTGTACAATGGTTTAGGGTAACGCCGCCGTAAATAACCGGGTGCCTCCTGGAGATCCGCCTCTCACAGGATGTCTTCCAGACACAAGGTGGCACCAGTTCCAACTTGGTCTAGTTTAAGAGTGTCAAGTGGGTCCTGCAAACTGACACCCAGAACAGTGACTTGTGAGTTTTGTTTCCCAGGGAAAAAGCCTGGACAATGGTTCAGGAGCCTTCGGCCTTAAATTGCCGGGTGCCTCCTGGAATTGCAACTCTCGCAGGATGCATCCCAGACGCAAGGTGGCACCAGTTCCAACTAGGTCTGGTTTAATAGTGCCAAGTGGGTCCTGAAAAGACACACCCAGAACAGTGGCTTCTGAGTTTTGTTTCCCAGGGAAAAAGCCTGTACAATGGTTCAGGGTCTTGCGGCCTTGAATTGCTGGGGTCCTCCTGGAATTCGGTTTCTCGCAAAATGCCTCCCAGACGCAAGGTGGCACCAGTGCCAACTTGGTCTGGTTTGAGAGTGCTAAGTGGGTCCTGCAAACTGACACCCAGAACAGTGGCTTCTGAGTTTTGTTTCCCAGGGAAAACCTGTACAATTGTTCAGGGTTCTGATCCCTTAAATTGCCGGGTGCCTCCTGGAATTCAGCCTCTCGCAGGATGCCTCCCAGACGCAAAGTGGCACCAGTGCCAACCTGGTCTGGTTTAAGACTGCCAAGTGTGTCCTGCAAACTGACACCCAGAACAGTGGCTTGTGAGTTTTGTTTCCCAGGGAAAAAGCCTGTACAATGGTTCAGGGGCCTGAGGCCTTAAATTGCCGGGTGCCTCCTGGAATTGCTCCTCTCGCGGGATGCCTCCCAGACGCAAGGTGGCACCAGTTCCAACTTGGTCTGGTTTGAGAGTGCCAAGTGGGTCCTGAAAACTGACACCCAGAACAGTGGCTTCTGAGTTTTGTTTCCCAGGGAAAAAGCCTGTAGAATGTTTCAGGGGTCTGAGGCCTTAAATTGCCGGGTACCTCCTGGATATCGGCCTCTCGCAGGATGCCTCCCAGACGCAAGGTGGCACCAGTGCCAACTTGGTCTGGTTTAAGATTGCCAAGTGGGTCCTGAAAACTGACACCCAGAACAGTGGCTTGTGAGTTTTGTTTCCCAGGGAAAACGCCTGTACAATGGTTCAGGGGCCTGAGGCCTTAAATTGCCGGGTGCCTCCTGGAATTCAGCCTTTCGCAAGATGCCTCCCAGACGCAATGTAGCACCAGTACCAACTTGGTCTGGTTCGAGAGTGCCAAGTGTGTCCTGCAAACTGACACCCAGAACAGTGGCTTGTGAGATTTGTTTCCCAGGGAAAAAGCCTGTAGAATGGTACAGGATCCTGCGGCCTTAAATTGCCGGGTGCCTCCTGGAATTCAGCCTCTCGCAGGATGCCTCCCAGACGCAAAGTGGCACCAGTTCCAACTTGGTCTGGTTTAAGACTGCCAAGTGGGTCCTGAAAAGACACACCCAGAACAGTGGCTTCTGAGTTTTCTTTCCCAGGGAAAAAGCCTGTACAATGGTTCAGGGTCTTGCGGCCTTGAATTGCTGGGGTCCTCCTGGAATTCGGTTTCTTGCAAAATGCCTCCCAGACGCAAGGTGGCACCAGTTCCAACTTGGTCTGGTTTGAGAGTGCCAAGTGGGTCCTGAAAACTGACACCCAGAACAATGGCTTTTGAGTTTTGTTTCCCAGGGAAAAAGCCTTTACAATGGTTCAGGGGCCTGAGGCCTTGAATTGCTGGGGTCCTCCTGGAATTCGGTTTCTCGCAGAATGCCTCCCAGACGCAAGGTGGCACCTGTGCCAACTTGGTCTGGTTTGAGAGTGCTAAGTGGGTCCTGCAAACTGACACCCAGAACAGTGGCTTCTGAGTTTTCTTTCCCAGGGAAAACCTGTACAATTGTTCAGGGTTCTGATCCCTTAAATTGCCGGGTGCCTCCTGGAATTCAGCCTCTCGCAGGATGCCTCCCAGACGCAAAGTGGCACCAGTGCCAACCTGGTCTGGTTTAAGACTGCCAAGTGTGTCCTGCAAACTGACACCCAGAACAGTGGCTTGTGAGTTTTGTTTCCCAGGGAAAAAGCCTGTACAATGTTTCAGGGGCCTGAGGCCTTAAATTGCCGGGTGCCTCCTGGAATTGCACCTCTCGCAGTATGCATCCCAGACGCAAGGTGGCACCAGGGCCAACTTGGTCTGGTTTGAGAGTGCCAAGTGGGTCCTGAAAACTGACACCCAGAACAGTGGCTTCTGAGTTTTGTTTCCCAGGGAAAAAGCCTGTAGAATGTTTCAGGGGTCTGAGGCCTTAAATTGCCGGGTGCCTCCTGGATATCGGCCTCTCGCAGGATGCCTCCCAGACGCAAGGTGGCACCAGTGCCAACTTGGTCTGGTTTAAGATTGCCAAGTGGGTCCTGAAAACTGACACCCAGAACAGTGGCTTGTGAGTTTTGTTTCCCAGGGAAAACGCCTGTACAATGGTTCAGGGGCCTGAGGCCTTAAATTGCCGGGTGCCTCCTGGAATTCAGCCTTTCGCAAGATGCCTCCCCGACGCTAGGTGGCACCAGTTCCAACTTGGTCTGGTTTAAGAGTGCCAAGTGAGTCCTGAAAACTGACACCCAGAACAGTGGCTTCTGAGTTTTGTTTCCCAGGGAAAAAGCCTGTACAATGGTTCAGGGTCTTGCGGCCTAAAATTGCCGGGTGCCTCCTATAATTGCTCCTCTCGCAGGATGCCTCCCAGACGCAAGGTGGCACCAGTTCCAACTTGGTCTGGTTTGAGAGTGCCAATAAAGTTCTGAAAACTGACACCCGGAACAATGGCTTGTGAGTTTTGTTTCCCAGGGAAAAAGCCTGTACAATGGTTCAGGGGTCTTGCGACCTTAAATTGCCGGGTGCCTCCTGGAATTGCTCCTCTCGCAGGATGCCTCCCAGACGCTAGGTCGCACCAGTTCCAACTTGGTCTGGTTTGAGAGTGCCAATAAAGTTCTGAAAACTGACACCCGGAACAATGGCTTGTGAGTTTTGTTTCCCAGGGAAAAAGCCTGTAGAATGGTTCAGGGGTCTTGCGGCCTTAAATTGCCGGGTGCCTCCTGGAATTCGGCCTCTCGCAGGATGCCTCCCAGACGCTAGGTCGCACCAGTTCCAACTTGGTCTGGTTTGAGAGTGCCAGGTGGCTCCTGCAAACTGGCACCCAGAACAGTGGCTTGTGAGTTTTGTTTCCCAGGGAAAAGGCCTGTACAATGGTTTAGGGTAACGCCGCCTTAAATAACCGGGTGCCTCCTGGAGATCCGCCTCTCACAGGATGTCTTCCAGACGCAAGGTGGCACCAGTTCCAACTTGGTCTGGTTTAAGAGTGCCAAGTGAGTCCTGAAAACTAACACCCAGAACAGTGGCTTCTGAGTTTTGTTTCCCAGGGAAAAAGCCTGTACAATGGTTCAGGGTCTTGCGGCCTAAAATTGCCGGGTGCCTCCTATAATTGCTCCTCTCGCAGGATGCCTCCCAGACGCAAGGTGGCACCAGTTCCAACTTGGTCTGGTTTGAGAGTGCCAATAAAGTTCTGAAAACTGACACCCGGAACAATGGCTTGTGAGTTTTGTTTCCCAGGGAAAAAGCCTGTACAATGGTTCAGGGGCCTGAGGCCTTAAATTGCCGGGTGCCTCCTGGAATTCGGCCTCTCGCAGGATGCCTCCCAGACGCTAGGTCGCACCAGTTCCAACTTGGTCTGGTTTTAGAGTGCCAGGTGGCTCCTGCAAACTGGCACCCAGAACAGTGGCTTGTGAGTTTTGTTTCCCAGGGAAAAAGCCTGTACAATGGTTCAGGGTCCTGCGGCCTTAAATTGCCGGGTGCCTCCTGGAATTCGGCCTCTCGCAGGATGCCTCCCAGACGCTAGGTCGCACCAGTTCCAACTTGGTCTGGTTTGAGAGTGCCAGGTGGCTCCTGCAAACTGGCACCCAGAACAGTGGCTTGTGAGTTTTGTTTCCCAGGGAAAAATCCTGTAGAGCAGTTCAGGGGCCTGCGGCCTTAAAATTCCGGGTGCCTCCTGGAATTCGGCCTCTCGCAGTATGCCTTCCAGACGCAAGGTGGCACCAGTTCAAACTTGGTCTGGTTTGAGAGTGCAAGGTGGGTCCTTAAAACTGACACCCAGAACAGGGGCTTGTGAGTTTTGTTTCCCAGGGAAAACGCCTGTAGAATGGTTCAGGGGCCTGAGGCCTTAAATTGCCGGGTGCCTCCTGGAATTGCTCCTCTCTCAGGATGCCTCCCAGACGCAAGGTGGCACCAATTCCAACTTCGTCTGGTTTGAGAGTGCCAAGTGTGTCCTGCAAACTGACACCCAGAACAGTGGCTTCTGAGTTTTGTTTACCAGGGAAAAAGCCTGTACAATGGTTCAGGGTCCTGCGGCCTTAAATTGCCGGGTGCCTCCTGGAATTCAGCCTCTCGCAGGATGCCTCCCAGACACAAGGTGGCACCAGTTCCAACTTGGTCTGGTTTGAGAGTGCCAAGTGGGTCCTGAAAACTGACACCCAGAAAAGTGGCTTGTGAGTTTTGTTTCCCAGGGAAAAGGCCTGTACAATGGTTTAGGGTAACGCCGCCTTAAATAACCGGGTGCCTCCTGGAGATCCGCCTCTCACAGGATGTCTTCCAGACACAAGGTGGCACCAGTTCCAACTTGGTCTAGTTTAAGAGTTTCAAGTGGGTCCTGCAAACTGACACCCAGAACAGTGACTTGTGAGTTTTGTTTCCCAGGGAAAAAGCCTGGACAATGGTTCAGGAGCCTTCGGCCTTAAATTGCCGGGTGCCTCCTGGAATTGCAACTCTCGCAGGATGCATCCCAGACGCAAGGTGGCACCAGTTCCAACTAGGTCTGGTTTAATAGTGCCAAGTGGGTCCTGAAAAGACACACCCAGAACAGTGGCTTCTGAGTTTTGTTTCCCAGGGAAAAAGCCTGTACAATGGTTCAGGGTCTTGCGGCCTTGAATTGCTGGGGTCCTCCTGGAATTCGGTTTCTCGCAAAATGCCTCCCAGACGCAAGGTGGCACCAGTTCCAACTTGGTCTGGTTTGAGAGTGCCAATAAAGTTCTGAAAACTGACACCCAGAACAATGGCTTGTGAGTTTTGTTTCCCTGGGAAAAAGCCTTTATAATGGTTCAGGGGCCTGAGGCCTTGAAATGCTGGGGTCCTCCTGGAATTCGGTTTCTCGCAAAATGCCTCCCAGACGCAAGGTGGCACCAGTGCCAACTTGGTCTGGTTTGAGAGTGCTAAGTGGGTCCTGCAAACTGACACCCAGAACAGTGGCTTCTGAGTTTTCTTTCCCAGGGAAAACCTGTACAATTGTTCAGGGTTCTGATCCCTTAAATTGCCGGGTGCCTCCTGGAATTCAGCCTCTCGCAGGATGCCTCCCAGACGCAAAGTGGCACCAGTGCCAACCTGGTCTGGTTTAAGACTGCCAAGTGTGTCCTGCAAACTGACACCCAGAACAGTGGCTTGTGAGTTTTGTTTCCCAGGGAAAAAGCCTGTACAATGGTTCAGGGGCCTGAGGCCTTAAATTGCCGGGTGACTCCTGGAATTGCTCCTCTCGCAGGATGCCTCCCAGACGCAAGGTGGCACCAGGGCCAACTTGGTCTGGTTTGAGAGTGCCAAGTGGGTCCTGAAAACTGACACCCAGAACAGTGGCTTCTGAGTTTTGTTTCCCAGGGAAAAAGCCTGTAGAATGTTTCAGGGGTCTGAGGCCTTAAATTGCCGGGTACCTCCTGGATATCGGCCTCTCGCAGGATGCCTCCCAGACGCAAGGTGGCACCAGTGCCAACTTGGTCTGGTTTAAGATTGCCAAGTGGGTCCTGAAAACTGACACCCAGAACAGTGGCTTGTGAGTTTTGTTTCCCAGGGAAAACGCCTGTACAATGGTTCAGGGGCCTGAGGCCTTAAATTGCCGGGTGCCTCCTGGAATTCAGCCTTTCGCAAGATGCCTCCCAGACGCAATGTAGCACCAGTTCCAACTTGGTCTGGTTCGAGAGTGCCAAGTGTGTCCTGCAAACTGACACCCAGAACAGTGGCTTGTGAGATTTGTTTCCCAGGGAAAAAGCCTGTAGAATGGTACAGGATCCTGCGGCCTTAAATTGCCGGGTGCCTCCTGGAATTCAGCCTCTCGCAGGATGCCTCCCAGACGCAAAGTGGCACCAGTTCCAACTTGGTCTGGTTTAAGACTGCCAAGTGGGTCCTGAAAAGACACACCCAGAACAGTGGCTTCTGAGTTTTGTTTCCCAGGGAAAAAGCCTGTACAATGGTTCAGGGTCTTGCGGCCTTGAATTGCTGGGGTCCTCCTGGAATTCGGTTTCTTGCAAAATGCCTCCCAGACGCAAGGTGGCACCAGTTCCAACTTGGTCTGGTTTGAGAGTGCCAAGTGGGTCCTGAAAACTGACACCCAGAACAATGGCTTTTGAGTTTTGTTTCCCAGGGAAAAAGCCTTTACAATGGTTCAGGGGCCTGAGGCCTTGAATTGCTGGGGTCCTCCTGGAATTCGGTTTCTCGCAGAATGCCTCCCAGACGCAAGGTGGCACCAGTGCCAACTTGGTCTGGTTTGAGAGTGCTAAGTGGGTCCTGCAAACTGACACCCAGAACAGTGGCTTCTGAGTTTTCTTTCCCAGGGAAAACCTGTACAATTGTTCAGGGTTCTGATCCCTTAAATTGCCGGGTGCCTCCTGGAATTCAGCCTCTCGCAGGATGCCTCCCAGACGCAAAGTGGCACCAGTGCCAACCTGGTCTGGTTTAAGACTGCCAAGTGTGTCCTGCAAACTGACACCCAGAACAGTGGCTTGTGAGTTTTGTTTCCCAGGGAAAAAGCCTGTAGAATGGTTCAGGGGCCTGAGGCCTTAAATTGCCGGGTGCCTCCTGGAATTGCACCTCTCGCAGTATGCATCCCAGACGCAAGGTGGCACCAGGGCCAACTTGGTCTGGTTTGAGAGTGCCAAGTGGGTCCTGAAAACTGACACCCAGAACAGTGGCTTCTGAGTTTTGTTTCCCAGGGAAAAAGCCTGTAGAATGTTTCAGGGGTCTGAGGCCTTAAATTGCCGGGTGCCTCCTGGATATCGGCCTCTCGCAGGATGCCTCCCAGACGCAAGGTGGCACCAGTGCCAACTTGGTCTGGTTTAAGATTGCCAAGTGGGTCCTGAAAACTGACACCCAGAACAGTGGCTTGTGAGTTTTGTTTCCCAGGGAAAACGCCTGTACAATGGTTCAGGGGCCTGAGGCCTTAAATTGCCGGGTGCCTCCTGGAATTCAGCCTTTCGCAAGATGCCTCCCCGACGCTAGGTGGCACCAGTTCCAACTTGGTCTGGTTTAAGAGTGCCAAGTGAGTCCTGAAAACTAACACCCAGAACAGTGGCTTCTGAGTTTTGTTTCCCAGGGAAAAAGCCTGTACAATGGTTCAGGGTCTTGCGGCCTAAAATTGCCGGGTGCCTCCTATAATTGCTCCTCTCGCAGGATGCCTCCCAGACGCAAGGTGGCACCAGTTCCAACTTGGTCTGGTTTGAGAGTGCCAAAAAGGTTCTGAAAACTGACACCCGGAACAATGGCTTGTGAGTTTTGTTTCCCAGGGAAAAAGCCTGTACAATGGTTCAGGGGTCTTGCGACCTTAAATTGCCGGGTGCCTCCTGGAATTGCTCCTCTCGCAGGATGCCTCCCAGACGCTAGGTCGCACCAGTTCCAACTTCGTCTGGTTTGGGAGTGCCAAGTGTGTCCTGCAAACTGACACCCAGAACAGTGGCTTCTGAGTTTTGTTTACCAGGGAAAAATCCTGTACAATGGTTCAGGGTCCTGCGGCCATAAATTGCCGGGTGCCTCCTGGAATTCAGCCTCTCGCAGGATGCCTCCCAGACACAAGGTGGCACCAGTTCCAACTTGGTCTGGTTTGAGAGTGCCAAGTGGGTCCTGAAAGCTGACACCCAGAAAAGTGGCTTGTGAGTTTTGTTTCCCAGGGAAAAGGCCTGTACAATGGTTTAGGGTAACGCCGCCTTAAATAACCGGGTGCCTCCTGGAGATCCGCCTCTCACAGGATGTCTTCCAGACGCAAGGTGGCACCAGTTCCAACTTGGTCTAGTTTAATAGTGTCAAGTGGGTCCTGAAAACTGACACCCAGAACAGTGACTTGTGAGTTTTGTTTCCCAGGGAAAAAGCCTGGACAATGGTTCAGGAGCCTTCGGCCTTAAATTGCCGGGTGCCTCCTGGAATTGCAACTCTCGCAGGATGCATCCCAGACGCAAGTTGGCACCAGTTCCAACTTGGTCTGGTTTAAGAGTGCCAAGTGGGTCCTGAAAAGACACACCCAGAACAGTGGCTTCTGAGTTTTGTTTCCCAGGGAAAAAGCCTGTACAATGGTTCAGGGTCTTGCGGCTTTGAATTGCTGGGGTCCTCCTGGAATTCGGTTTCTCGCAAAATGCCTCCCAGACGCAAGGTGGCACCAGTTCCAACTTGGTCTGGTTTGAGAGTGCCAATAAAGTTCTGAAAACTGACACCCAGAACAATGGCTTGTGAGTTTTGTTTCCCTGGGAAAAATCCTTTACAATGGTTCAGGGGCCTGAGGCCTTGAATTGCTGGGGTCCTCCTGGAATTCGGTTTCTCGCAAAATGCCTCCCAGACGCAAGGTGGCACCAGTGCCAACTTGGTCTGGTTTGAGAGTGCTAAGTGGGTCCTGCAAACTGACACCCAGAACAGTGGCTTCTGAGTTTTCTTTCCCAGGGAAAACCTGTACAATTGTTCAGGGTTCTGATCCCTTAAATTGCCGGGTGCCTCCTGGAATTCAGCCTCTCGCAGGATGCCTCCCAGACGCAAAGTGGCACCAGTGCACACCTGGTCTGGTTTAAGACTGCCAAGTGTGTCCTGCAAACTGACACCCAGAACAGTGGCTTGTGAGTTTTGTTTCCCAGGGAAAAAGCCTGTACAATGGTTCAGGGGCCTGAGGCCTTAAATTGCCGGGTGCCTCCTGGAATTGCACCTCTCGCAGGATGCATCCCAGACGCAAGGTGGCACCAGGGCCAACTTGGTCTGGTTTGAGAGTGCCAAGTGGGTCCTGAAAACTGACACCCAGAACAGTGGCTTCTGAGTTTTGTTTCCCAGGGAAAAAGCCTGTAGAATGTTTCAGGGGTCTGAGGCCTTAAATTGCCGGGTGCCTCCTGGATATCGGCCTCTCGCAGGATGCCTCCCAGACGCAAGGTGGCACCAGTTCCAACTTGGTCTGGTTTAAGATTGCCAAGTGGGTCCTGAAAACTGACACCCAGAACAGTGGCTTGTGAGTTTTGTTTCCCAGGGAAAACGCCTGTACAATGGTTCAGGGGCCTGAGGCCTTAAATTGCCGGGTGCCTCCTGGAATTCAGCCTTTCGCAAGATGCCTCCCCGACGCTAGGTGGCACCAGTGCCAACTTGGTCTGGTTTAAGATTGCCAAGTGGGTCCTGAAAACTGACACCCAGAACAGTGGCTTGTGAGTTTTGTTTCCCAGGGAAAACGCCTGTACAATGGTTCAGGGGCCTGAGGCCTTAAATATCCGGGTCCCTCCTGGAATTCAGCCTCTCGCAGGATGCATCCCAAACGCAAAGTGGCACCAGTGCCAACTTGGTCTGGTTTGAGAGTGCCAAGTGGGTCCTGAAAACTGACACCCAGAACAGTGGCTTGTGAGTTTTCTTTCCCAGGGAAAAAGCCTGTACAATGGTTCAGGGTCCTGCAGCCTTAAATTGGCGGGTGCCTCCTGGAAATCGGCCTCTCGCAGGATGCATCCCAGACGCAAGGTGGCACCAGTGCCAACTTGGTCTGGTTTAAGAGTGCCAAGTGAGTCCTGAAAACTAACACCCAGAACAGTAGCTTCTGAGTTTTGTTTACCAGGGAAAAAGCCTGTAGAATGGTTCAGGGGTCTTGCGGGCTTAAATTGCCGGGTTCCTCCTGGAATTCGGCCTCTCGCAGGATGCCTCCCAGACGCAATGTAGCACCAGTTCCTACTTGGTCTGGTTCGAGAGTGCCAAGTGTGTCCTGCAAACTGACACCCAGATCAGTGGCTTGTGAGATTTGTTTCCCAGGGAAAAAGCCTGTAGAATGGTACAGGATCCTGCGGCCTTAAATTGCCGGGTGCCTCCTGGAATTCAGCCTCTCGCAGGATGCCTCCCAGACGCAAAGTGGCACCAGTGCCAACTTGGTCTGGTTTAAGAGTGCCAAGTGGGTCCTGAAAACTGACACCTAGAACAGTGGCTTCTGAGTTTTGTTTCCCAGGGAAAACGCCTGTAAAATGGTTCAGGGGTCTGAGGCCTTAAATTGACGGGTGCTTCCTGGAATTCGGCCTCTCGCAGGATGCCTCCCAGACGCATGGTGGCACCAGTTCCAACTTGGTCTGGTTTAAGAGTGCCAGGTGGCTCCTGCAAGGTGACACCCAGAACAGTGGCTTGTGAGTTTTGTTTCCCAGGGAAAAAGCCTGTACAATGGTTCAGGGTCCTGTGGCCTTAAATATCCGGGTGCCTCCTGGAATTCGGCCTCTTGCAAAATGCCTCCCAGACGCAAAGTGGCACCATTTCCAACTTGGTCTGGTTTGAGAGAGCCACGTGGGACCTGAAAACTGACACCCAGTACAGTGGCTTGTGAGTTTTGTTTCCCAGGGAAAAAGCCTGTACAATTGTTCAGGGTCTTGAGGCCTTAAATATCCGGGTGCCTCCTGGAATTCGGCCTCTCGCAGGATGCCTCCCAGGCGCAAGATGGCACTAGTTCCAACTAGGTCTGGTTTGAGTGTGCCAGGTGGCTCCTGCAAACTGACACCCAGAACAGTGGCTTGTGAATTTTGTTTCCCCGGGAAAAAGCCAGTACAATGGTTCTGGAGCCAGAGGCCTTAAATTACCGTGTGCCTCCTGGAATTCGGCCTCTCACAGGATGCCTCCCAGGCGCAAGGTGGCACCAGTGCCTACTTGGTCTGGTTTGACAGTGCCCAGTGGGTCCTGAAAACTGACACCCAGAACAGCGGCTTGTGAGTTTTGTTTCCCAGGGAAAAGCCTGGACAATGTTCATGGACTTGCGGCCTTAAATTGCCAGGTGCCTCCTGGAATTGCGCCTCTCGCAGGATGCCTCGCAGACGGAAGGTGGCACCAGTTCCAACTTGGTCTTGTTTAAGAGTGCTAAGTGGGTCCTGCAAACTGACACCCAGAACAGTGGCTTGTGAGTTTTGTTTCCCAGGGAAAAAGCCTGTACAATGATTCAGGGTCCTGAGGCCTTAAATTGCCGGGTGCCTCCTGGATTTCGGCCTCTCGCAGGATGCCTCCCATACGAAAGGTTGCACGAGTTCCAACTTAGTCTGGTATAAGAGTGCCAAGTGGGACCTGAAAACTGACACCCAGAACAGTGGCTTGTGAGTTTTGTTTCCCAGGGAAAAAGCCAGTACAATGGTTCATGGTCCTGCGGCCTTAAATTGCCGGGTGCCTCCTGGAATTCGGCCTCTCGCAGGATGCCTCCCAGATGCAAAATGACACCAGTGCCAACTTGGTCTGGTTTAAGAGTGCCAGGTGTGTCCTGAAAACTGACACCCTGGACAGTGGCTTGTGAGTTTTGTTTCCCAGGGAAAAAGCCTGTACAATGGTTCAGGGTCCTGAGGCCTTAAATTGCCGGGTGCCTCCTGGAATTCGGCCTCTCGCAGGATGCCTCCCTGACGCAAGGTAGCACCAGTTCCAACTTGGTCTGGTTTAAGACTGCTAAGTGTGTCCTGAAAACTGACACCCAGAACAGTGGCTTGTGAGTGTTGTTTCCCAGGGAAAAAGCCTGGACAATGTTCATGGACTTGCGGCCTTAAATTGCCAGGTGCCTCCTGGAATTGCGCCTCTCGCAGGATGCCTCCCAGACACGCAAGGTGGCACCAGTTTCAACTTGGTCTGGTTTAAGAGTGCCAAGTGGGTCCTGAAAACTGACACCCAGAACAGTGGCTTGTGAGTTTTGTTTCCCCGGGAAAAAGCCTGTACAATGGTTCAGGGTCCTGAGGCCTTAAATTGCCGGGTGCCTCCTGGAATTCGGCCTCTCGCAGGATGCCTCCCAGACGCAAAATGACACCAGTGCCAACTTGGTCTGGTTTAAGAGTGCCACGTGTGTCCTGAAAACTGACACCCTGGACAGTGGCTTGTGAGTTTTGTTTCCCAGGGAAAAAGCCTGTACAATGGTTCAGGGTCCTGTGGCCTTAAATTGGCGGGTGCCTCCTGGAATTGCGCCTATCGCAGGATGCCTCCCAGACGCAAGGTGGCACCATTTCCAACTTGGTCTGGTTTAAAAGTGCCAAGTGGGTCCTGAAAACTGACACCAAGAACAGTGGCTTGTGAGTTTTTTTCCCTGGGAAAAAGCCTGTACAATGATTCAGGGGCCTGAGGCCTTAAATTGCCAGGTGCCTCCTTGAATTGGGCCTCTCGCAGGATGCCTCCCAGACCCAAGGTGGCACCAGTTCCAACTTGGTCTGGTTTAAGAGTGCCAAGTGGGTCCTGCAAACTGACACCCAGAACAGTGGCTTGTGAGTTTTGTTTCCCAGGGAAAAAGCCTATACAATGGTTCAGGGTCATGAGGCCTTAAATTGCTGGGTGCCTCCTGGAATTCGGCCTCTCGCAGGATGCCTCCCAGACGCAAGGTGGTACCAGTTCCAACTTGGTCAGGTTTAAGAGTGCCAAGTGGGTCCTGCAAACTGACACCCAGAACAGTGGCTTCTGAGTTTTGTTTCCCAGGGAAAAAGCCTATACAATGGTTCAGGGTCATGACGCCTTAAATTGCCGGGTGCCTCCTGGAATTGCACCTCTCGCAGGATGCATCCCAGACGCAAGGTGGCACCAGGGCCAACTTGGTCTGGTTTGAGAGTGTCAAGTGGGTCCTGAAAACTGACATCCAGAACAGCAGAACAGTTGCTTGTGAGTTTTGTTTCCCAGGGAAAAAGCCTGTACAATGGTTCAGGGGCCTGAGGCCTTAAATTGCCGGGTGCCTCCTGGAAATCGGCCTCTTGCAGGATGCCTCCCAGACGCAAGGTGGCACCAGTTCCAACTTGGTCTGGTTTGAGAGTGCCAAGTGGGTCCTGAAAACTGACACCCAGAACAGGGGCTTGTGAGTTTAGTTTCCCAGGGAAAAAGCCTGGACAATGGTTCAGGGGCCTGAGGCCTTCAATTGCCGGGTGCCTCCTGGAATTCGGCCTATCGCAAGATGCCTCCCCGACGCTAGGTGGCACCAGTGCCAACTTGGTCTGGTTTGAGAGTGCCCGGTGGGTCCTGAAAACTGACACCCAGAACAGTGGCTTGTGAGTTTTGTTTCCCAGGGAAAAAGCCTGTACAATGGTTCAGGGGCCTGAGGCCTTAAATTGCCGGGTGCCTCCTGGAATTCGGCCTCTCGCAGGATGCCTCCCAGACGCAAAATGACACCAGTGCCAACTTGGCCTGGTTTAAGAGTGCCAGGTGGGTCCTGAAAACTGACACCCTGGAGAGTGGCCTGTGAGTTTTGTTTCCCGGGGACAAAGCCTGTACATTGGTTCAGGGGCCTTAGGCCTTAAATTGCCGGGTGTCTCCTGGAATTCGGCCTCTCGCAGGATGCCTCCCAGACGCAAGGTGGCACCAGTGCCAACTTGGTCTGGTTTAAGAGTGCCAAGTGGGTCCTGAAAACTGACACCCAGAACATTGGCTTGTGAGTTTTGTTTCCCAGGGAAAAAGCCTGTACAATGGTTCAGGGCCTGAGGCCTTAAATTGCCGGGTGCCTCCTGGAATTCGGCCTCTCGCAGGATGCCTCCCAGACGCAAGATGGCACCAGTTCCAACTTGTTCTGGTTTGAGAGAGCCAAGTGGGTCCTGAAAACTGACACCCAGAGCAGTGGCTTCTGAGTGTTGTTTCCCAGGGAAAAAGCCTGTACAATGGTTCACGGGCCTGAGGCCTTAAATTGCCAAGTGCCTCCTGGAGTTCGGCCTCTCACAGGATGCCTCCCAGACGCATGGTGGCACCAGTTCCAACTTGGTCTGGTTTAAGAGTGCCAAGTGGGTCCTTAAAACTGACACCCAGAACAGTGGCTTCTGAGCTTTGTTTCCCAGGGAAAAAGCCTGTAGAATGGTCCAGGGTGCTGCGGTCTTAAATTGCCGGGTGCCTCCCGGAGATCCGCCTCTCACAGGATGCCTCCCAGACGCAAAATGACACCAGTGCCAACTTGGTCTGGTTTGAGAGTGCCCGGTGGGACCTGAAAACTGACACCCAGAACAGTGGCTTGTGAGTTTTGTTTCCCAGGGAAAAAGCCTGTACAATGGTTCAGGGTCCTGTGGCCTTAAATTGCCGGATGCCTCCTGGAATTGCGCCTATCGCAGCATGCCTCCCAGACGCAAGGTGGCACCAGTTCCAACTTGGTCTGGTTTGAGAGTGCCAAGTGGGCCCTGAAAACTGACACCAAGAACAGTGGCGTGTGAGTTTTTTTCCCTGGGAAAAAGCCTGTACAATGATTCAGGGGCCTGAGGCCATAAAATGCCGGCTGCCTCCTTGATTTGGGCCTCTCGCAGGATGCCTCCCAGACGCAAGGTGGCACCAGTTCCAACTTGGTCTGGTTTAAGAGAGCCAAGTGGGTCCTGAAAACTGACACCCAGAACAGTGGCTTGTGAGTTTTGTTTCCCAGGGAAAAAGCCTGTACAATGGTTCAGAGACCTGAGGCCTTAAATTGCTAGGTGCCTCCTGGAGTTCGGCCTCTCGCAGGATGCCTCCCAGACGCATTGTGGCACCAGTTCCAACTTGGTCTGGTTTAAGAGAGCCAAGTGGGTCCTGAAAACTGACACCCAGAACAGTGGCTTGTGAGTTTTGTTTCCCAGGGAAAAAGCCTGTACAATGGTTCAGAGGCCTGAGGCCTTAAATTGCTGGGTGCCTCCTGGAGTTCGGCCTCTCGCAGGATGCCTCCCAGACGCATGGTGGCACCAGTTCCAACTTGGTCTGGTTTAAGAGTTCCAAGTGGGTCCTGAAAACTGACACCCAGAACAGTGGCTTGTGAGTTTTGTTTCCCAGGGAAAAAGCCTGTAGAATGGTTCCGGGTTCTGCGGTCTTAAATTGCCGGGTGCCTCCTGGAGATCCGCCTCTCGCAGGATGCCTCCCAGACGCAAAATGACACCAGTTCCAACTTGGTCTGGTTTGAGACTGCCAGGTGGCTCCTGCAAACTGACACCCAGAACAGTGGCTTGTGAGTTTTGTTTCCCAGGGAAAAAGCCTGTACAATGGTTCAGGGTCCTGTGGCCTTAAATTGCCGGGTGCCTCCTGGAATTGCGCCTCTCGCAGGATGCCTCCCAGACGCATGGTGGCACCAGTTCCAACTTGGTCTGGTTTAAAAGTGCCAAGTCGGTCCTGAAAACTGACACCAAGAACAGTGGCTTGTGAGTTTTTTTCCCTGGGAAAAAGCCTGTAAAATGGTTCACGGGTCTGAGGCCTTAAATTGACGGGTGCTTCCTGGAATTCGGCCTCTCGCAGGATGCCTCCCAGATGCATGGTGGCACCAATTCCAACTTGGTCTGGTTTAAGAGTGCCAAGTGGGTCCTGAAAACTGACACCCAGAACAGTGGCTTCTGAGTTTTGCTTCCCAGGGGAAAAGCCTGTACAATAGTCCAGGGTCCTGAGGCCTTAAATTGGCGGGTGCCTCCTGGAATTCGGCCTCTCGCAGGATGCCTCCCAGACGCAAGGTGGCACCAGTGCCAACTTGGTCTGGTTTAAGAGTGCCAGGTGGGTCCTGAAAACTGACACCCTGGACAGTGGCTTGTGAGTTTTGTTTCCCAGGGAAAAAGCCTCTACAATGGTTCAGGGGCCTTAGGCCTTCAATTGCCGGGTGCCTCCTGGAATTGCGCCTCTCGCAGGATGCCTCCCAGACGCAAGGTGGCACCAGTGCCAACTTGGTCTGGTTTAAGAGTGCCAAGTGTGTCCTGCAAACTGACACCCAGAACAGTGGCTTGTGAGTTTTGTTTCCCAGGGAAAAAGCCTGTACAATGGTTCAGGTGCCTGAGGCCTTAAATTGCCGGGTGCCTCCTGGAATTCGGCCTCTCGCAGGATGCCTCCCAGACGCAAGATGGCACCAGTTCCAACTTGGTCTGGTTTGAGAGAGCCAAGTGGGTCCTGAAAACTGACACCCAGAACAGTGGCTTCTGAGTGTTGTTTCCCAGGGAAAAAGCCTGTACAATGGTTCAGGGTTCTGCAGCCTTAAATTGCCGGGTGCCTCCTGGAATTCGGCCTCTCGCAGGATGCCTCCCAGACGCAAGGTGGCACCAGTTCCAACTTAGTCTGGTTTAAGAGTGCCAGGTGGCTCCTGAAAACTGACACCCAGAACAGTGGCTTGTGAGTTTTGTTTCCCAGGGAAAAAGCCTGTAAAATGGTTCAGGGGTCTGAGGCCTTAAATTGACGGGTGCTTCCTGGAATTCGGCCTCTCGCAGGATGCCTCCCAGACGCATGGTGGCACCAGTTCCAACTTGGTCTGGTTTAAGAGTGCCAGGTGGCTCCTGCAAAGTGACACCCAGAACAGTGGCTTGTGAGTTTTGTTTCCCAGGGAAAAAGCCTGTACAATGGTTCAGGGTCCTGTGGCCTTAAATTGCCGGGTGCCTCCTGGAATTCGGCCTCTTGCAAAATGCCTCCCAGACGCAAAGTGGCACCATTTCCAACTTGGTCTGGTTTGAGAGAGCCACGTGGGACCTGAAAACTGACATCCAGTACAGTGGCTTGTGAGTTTTGTTTCCCAGGGAAAAAGCCTGTACAATTGTTCAGGGTCTTGAGGCCTTAAATATCCGGGTGCCTCCTGGAATTCGGCCTCTCGCAGGATGCCTCCCAGGCGCAAGATGGCACTAGTTCCAACTAGGTCTGGTTTGAGTGTGCCAGGTGGCTCCTGCAAACTGACACCCAGAACAGTGGCTTGTGAATTTTGTTTCCCCGGGAAAAAGCCAGTACAATGGTTCTGGAGCCAGAGGCCTTAAATTACCGTGTGCCTCCTGGAATTCGGCCTCTCACAGGATGCCTCCCAGGCGCAAGGTGGCACCAGTGCCAACTTGGTCTGGTTTGACAGTGCCCAGTGGGTCCTGAAAACTGACACCCAGAACAGCGGCTTGTGAGTTTTGTTTCCCAGGGAAAAAGCCTGTACAATGATTCAGGGTCCTGAGGCCTTAAATTGCCGGGTGCCTCCTGGATTTCGGCCTCTCGCAGGATGCCTCCCATACGAAAGGTTGCACGAGTTCCAACTTAGTCTGATATAAGAGTGCCAAGTGGGACCTGAAAACTGACACCCAGAACAGTGGCTTGTGAGTTTTGTTTCCCAGGGAAAAAGCCAGTACAATGGTTCATGGTCCTGCGGCCTTAAATTGCCGGGTGCCTCCTGGAATTCGGCCTCTCGCAGGATGCCTCCCAGATGCAAAATGACACCAGTGCCAACTTGGTCTGGTTTAAGAGTGCCAGGTGTGTCCTGAAAACTGACACCCTGGACAGTGGCTTGTGAGTTTTGTTTCCCAGGGAAAAAGCCTGTACAATGGTTCAGGGGCCTTAGGCCTTAAAGTGCCGGGTGCCTCCTGGAATTGCGCCTCTCGCAGGATGCCTCCCAGACGCAAGATGGCACCAGTTCCAACTTGGTCTGGTTTAAGACTGCCAAGTGGGTCCTGAAAACTGACACCCAGAACATTGGCTTGTGAGTTTTGTTTCCCAGGGAAAAAGCCTGTACAATGGTTCAGGGGCCTGAGGCCTTAAATTGCCGGGTGCCTCCTGGAATTCGGCCTCTCGCAGGATGCCTCCCAGACGCAAGATGGCACCAGTTCCAACTTGGTCTGGTTTGAGAGAGCCAAGTGGGTCCTGAAAACTGACACCCAGAACAGTGGCTTGTGAGTTTTGTTTACCAGGGAAAAAGCCTGTACAATGGTTCAGGGTCCTGAGGCCTTAAATTGCCGGGTGCCTCCTGGAATTCGGCCTCTCGCAGGATGCCTCCCTGACGCAAGGTAGCACCAGTTCCAACTTGGTCTGGTTTGCGAGTGCCAGGTGGCTCCTGAAAACTGACACCCAGAACAGCGGCTTGTGAGTTTTGTTTCCCAGGGAAAAAGCCTGGACAATGTTCATGGACTTGCGGCCTTAAATTGCCAGGTGCCTCCTGGAATTGCGCCTCTCGCAGGATGCCTCCCAGACGCAAGGTGGCACCAGTTTCAACTTGGTCTGGTTTAAGAGTGCCAAGTGGGTCCTGAAAACTGACACCCAGAACAGTGGCTTCTGAGTTTTGTTTCCCCGGGAAAAAGCCTGTACAATGGTTCAGGGTCCTGAGGCCTTAAATTGCCGGGTGCCTCCTGGAATTCGGCCTCTCGCAGGATGCCTCCCAGACGCAAAATGACACCAGTGCCAACTTGGTCTGGTTTAAGAGTGCCAGGTGTGTCCTGAAAACTGACACCCTGGACAGTGGCTTGTGAGTTTTGTTTCCCAGGGAAAAAGCCTGTACAATGGTTCAGGGGCCTGAGGCCTTCAATTGCCGGGTGCCTCCTGGATTTCGGCCTCTCGCAGGATGCCTCCCAGACGAAAGGTTGCACGAGTTCCAACTTAGTCTGGTATAAGAGTGCCAAGTGGGACCTGAAAACTGACACCCAGAACAGTGGCTTGTGAGTTTTGTTTCCCAGGGAAAAAGCCAGTACAATGGTTCATGGTCCTGCGGCCTTAAATTGCCGGGTGCCTCCTCGAATTCGGCCTCTCGCAGGATGCCTCCCAGACGCAAGGTAGCACCAGTTCCAACTTGGTCTGGTTTGCGAGTGCCAGGTGGCTCCTGAAAACTGACACCCAGAACAGCGGCTTGTGAGTTTTGTTTCCCAGGGAAAAAGCCTGGACAATGTTCATGGACTTGCGGCCTGAAATTGCCAGGTGCCTCCTGGAATTCGGCCTCTCGCAGGATGCCTCCCAGACGCAAGGTGGCACCAGTGCCATCTTGGTCTGGTTTCAGAGTGCCAGGTGGCTCTTGAAAACTGACACCCTGGACAGTGGCTTGTGAGTTTTGTTTCCCAGGGAAAAAGCCTGTACAATGGTTCAGGGTCCTGCGGCCTTAAATTGCCTGGTGCCTCCTGGAATTGCGCCTCTCGCAGGATGCCTCCCAGACGCAAGGTGGCACCAGTTCCAACTTGGTCTGGGTTAAGAGTGCCAAGTGGGTCCTGAAAACTGACACCCAGAACAGTGGCTTCTGAGTGTTGTTTCCAAGGGAAAAAGCCTGTAAAATGGTTCAGCGGTCTGAGGGCTAAAATTGCCGGGTGCCTCCTGGAGTTCGGCCTCTCGCAGGATGCCTCCCAGACGCATGGTGGCACCAGTTTCAACTTGGTCTGGTTTAAGAGTGCCAAGTGGGTCCTGCAAACTGACACCCAGAACATTGGCTTGTGAGTTTTGTTTCCCAGGGAAAAAGCCTGGAAAATGGTTCAGGGTGCTGCGGTCTTAAATTGCCGGGTGCCTTCCTGAGATCCGCCTCTCGCAGGATGCCTCCCAGACGCAAAATGACACCAGTGCCAACTTGGTCTGGTTTGAGAGTGCCCGGTGGGTCCTGAAAACTGACACCCTGGACAGTGGCTTGTGAGTTTTGTTTCCCAGGGAAAAAGCCTGTACAATGGTTCAGGGTCCTGTGGCCTTAAATTGCCGGGTGCCTCCTGGAATTGCGCCTCTCGCAGGATGCCTCCCAGACGCAAGGTGGCACCAGTTCCAACTTGGTCTGGTTTGAGAGAGCCAAGTGGGTCCTGAAAACTGACACCAAGAACAGTGGCTTGTGACTTTTTTTCCCTGGGAAAAAGCCTGTACAATGATTCAGGGGCCTGAGGCCTTAAATTGCCGGGTGCCTCCTTGAATTGGGCCTCTCGCAGGATGCCTCCCAGACGCAAGGTGGCACCAGTTCCAACTTGGTCTGGTTTAAGAGTGCCAAGTGGGTCCTGAAAACTGACACCCAGAACAGTGGCTTGTGAGTTTTGTTTCCCAGGGAAAAGCCTTTTAAATGGTTCAGGGTCATGAGGCCTTAAATTGCCGGGTGCCTCCTGGAATTCGGCCTCTCGCAGGATGCCTCCCAGACGCAAGGTGGTACCAGTTCCAACTTGGTCTGGTTTAAGAGTGCCAAGTGGGTCCTGCAAACTGACACCCAGAACAGTGGCTTGTGAGTTTTTTTTCCCAGGGAAAAAGCCTATACAATAGTTCAGGGTCATGAGGCCTTAAATTGCCGGGTGCCTCCTGGAATTGCACCTCTCGCAGGATGCATCCCAGACGCAAGGTGGCTCCAGTTCCAACTTGGTCTGGTTTAAGAGTGCCAAGTGGGTCCTGCAAACTGACACCCAGAACAGTGGCTTGTGAGTTTTGTTTCCCAGGGAAAAAGCCAGTACAATGGTTCAGGGGCCTGAGGCCTTAAATTGCCGGGTGCCTCCTGGAATTCGGCCTCTCGCAGGATGCCTCCCAGACGCAAGGTGGCACCAGTTCCAACTTGGTCTGGTTTGAGAGAGCCAAGTGGGTCCTGAAAACTGACACCCAGAACAGTGGCTTGTGAGTTTTGTTTCCCAGGGGAAAAGCCTGTACAATGGTTCAGGGTTCTGCGGCCTTAAATTGCCGGGTGCCTCCTGGAATTCGGACTCTCGCAGGATGCCTCCCAGATGCAAGGTGGCACCAGTTCCAACTTAGTCTGGTTTGCGACTCCCAGGTGGCTCCTGAAAACTGACACCCAGAACAGTGGCTTGTGAGTTTTGTTTCCCAGGGAAAAAGCCTGTAGAATGGTTCAGGGGTCTGAGGCCTTAAATTGACGGGTGCTTCCTGGAATTCGGCCTCTCGCAGGATGCCTCCCAGACGCAAGGTGGCACCAGTGCCAACTTGGTCTGGTTTAAGAGTGCCAAGTGGGTCCTGCAAACTGACACCCAGAACAGTGGCTTGTGAGTTTTGTTTCCCAGGGAAAAAACCTGTAAAATGGTTCAGGGTCCTGCGGCCTTAAATTGCCGGGTGCCTCCTGGAGATCCGCCTCTCGCAGGATGCCTCCCAGACGCAAAATGACACCACTGCCAACTTAGTCTTGTTTGAGAGTGCCAGGTGGCTCCTGCAAACAGACACCCAGAACAGTGGCTTCTGAGTTTTGTTTCCCAGGGAAAAAGCCTGTAGAATGGTTCAGGGTCCTGCGGTCTTAAATTGCCGGGTGCCTCCTGGAGATCCGCCTCTCGCAGGATGCCTCCCAGACGCAAGGTGGCACCAGTTCCAACTTGGTCTGGTTTAAGAGTGCCAAGTGGGTCCTGAAAACTGACACCCTGGACAGTGGCTTGTGAGTTTTGTTTCCCAGGGAAAAAGCCTGTACAATGGTTCAGGGTTCTGCGGCCTTAAATTGACGGGTGCCTCCTGGAATTCGGCCTCTCGCAGGATGCCTCCCAGACGCAAAATGACACCAGTGCCAACTTGGTCTAGTTTAAGAGTGCCAAGTGGGTCCTGAAAACTGACACCCAGAACATTGGCTTGTGAGTTTTGTTTCCCAGGGAAAAAGCCTGTACAATGGTTCAGGGGCCTGAGGCCTTAAATTGCCGGGTGCCTCCTGGAATTCGGCCTCTCGCAGGATGCCTCCCAGACGCAAGGTGGCACCAGTTCCAACTTGGTCTGGTTTGAGAGAGCCAAGTGGGTCCTGAAAACTGACACCCAGAACAGTGGCTTGTGAGTTTTGTTTCCCAGGGAAAAAGCCTGTACAATGGTTCAGGGTCCTGAGGCCTTAAATTGCCGGGTGCCTCCTGGAATTCGGCCTCTCGCAGGATGCCTCCCAGACGCAAGGTAGCACCAGTTCCAACTTGGTCTGGTTTGCGAGTGCCAGGTGGCTCCTGAAAACTGACACCCAGAACAGCGGCTTGTGAGTTTTGTTTCCCAGGGAAAAAGCCTGGACAATGTTCATGGACTTGCGGCCTTAAATTGCCAGGTGCCTCC
Source organism: Fringilla coelebs (assembly GCF_963513975.1). Taxonomy (NCBI): domain Eukaryota; kingdom Metazoa; phylum Chordata; class Aves; order Passeriformes; family Fringillidae; genus Fringilla; species Fringilla coelebs. Next base: position 191,486 of record NW_028167587.1, on the reverse strand, counting down.
TGGAATTGCGCCTCTCGCAGGATGCCTCCCAGACGCAAGGTGGCACCAGTGCCATCTTGGTCTGGTTTCAGAGTGCCAGGTGGCTCTTGAAAACTGACACCCTGGACAGTGGCTTGTGAGTTTTGTTTCCCAGGGAAAAAGCCTTTACAATGGTTCAGGGGCCTTAGGCCTTAAATTGCCGGGTGCCGCCTGGAATTGCGCCTCTCGCAGGATGCCTCCCAGACGCAAGGTGGCACCAGTTCCAACTTGGTCTGGGTTAAGAGTGCCAAGTGGGTCCTGAAAACTGACACCCAGAACAGTGGCTTGTGAGTTTTGTTTCCCAGGGAAAAAGCCTGTACAATGGTTCAGGGGCCTGAGGCCTTAAATTGCCGGGTGCCTCCTGGAGTTCGGCCTCTCGCAGGATGCCTCCCAGACGCAAGGTGGCACCAGTTCCAACTTGGTCTGGGTTAAGAGTGCCAAGTGGGTCCTGAAAACTGACACCCAGAACAGTGGCTTCTGAGTGTTGTTTCCAAGGGAAAAAGCCTGTAAAATGGTTCAGCGGACTTGCGGCCTAAAATTGCCGGGTGCCTCCTGGAGTTCGGCCTCTCGCAGGATGCCTCCCAGACGCATGGTGGCACCAGTTTCAACTTGGTCTGGTTTAAGAGTGCCAAGTGGGTCCTGCAAACTGACACCCAGAACATTGGCTTGTGAGTTTTGTTTCCCAGGGAAAAAGCCTGGAAAATGGTTCAGGGTGCTGCGGTCTTAAATTGCCGGGTGCCTTCCTGAGATCCGCCTCTCGCAGGATGCCTCCCAGACGCAAAATGACACCAGTGCCAACTTGGTCTGGTTTGAGAGTGCCCGGTGGGTCCTGAAAACTGACACCCAGAACAGTGGCTTGTGAGTTTTGTTTCCCAGGGAAAAAGCCTGTACAATGGTTCAGGGTCCTGTGGCCTTAAATTGCCGGGTGCCTCCTGGAATTGCGCCTCTCGCAGGATGCCTCCCAGACGCAAGGTGGCACCAGTTCCAACTTGGTCTGGTTTGAGAGAGCCAAGTGGGTCCTGAAAACTGACACCAAGAACAGTGGCTTGTGACTTTTTTTCCCTGGGAAAAAGCCTGTACAATGATTCAGGGGCCTGAGGCCTTAAATTGCCGGGTGCCTCCTTGAATTGGGCCTCTCGCAGGATGCCTCCCAGACGCAAGGTGGCACCAGTTCCAACTTGGTCTGGTTTAAGAGTGCCAAGTGGGTCCTGAAAACTGACACCCAGAACAGTGGCTTGTGAGTTTTGTTTCCCAGGGAAAAGCCTATAAAATGGTTCAGGGTCATGAGGCCTTAAATTGCCGGGTGCCTCCTGGAATTCGGCCTCTCGCAGGATGCCTCCCAGACGCAAGGTGGTACCAGTTCCAACTTGGTCAGGTTTAAGAGTGCCAAGTGGGTCCTGCAAACTGACACCCAGAACAGTGGCTTGTGAGTTTTTTTTCCCAGGGAAAAAGCCTATACAATAGTTCAGGGTCATGAGGCCTTAAATTGCCGGGTGCCTCCTGGAATTGCACCTCTCGCAGGATGCATCCCAGACGCAAGGTGGCTCCAGTTCCAACTTGGTCTGGTTTAAGAGTTCCAAGTGGGTCCTGCAAACTGACACCCAGAACAGTGGCTTGTGAGTTTTGTTTCCCAGGGAAAAAGCCAGTACAATGGTTCAGGGGCCTGAGGCCTTAAATTGCCGGGTGCCTCCTGGAATTCGGCCTCTCGCAGGATGCCTCCCAGACGCAAGGTGGCACCAGTTCCAACTTGGTCTGGTTTGAGAGAGCCAAGTGGGTCCTGAAAACTGACACCCAGAACAGTGGCTTGTGAGTTTTGTTTCCCAGGGGAAAAGCCTGTACAATGGTTCAGGGTTCTGCGGCCTTAAATTGCCGGGTGCCTCCTGGAATTCGGACTCTCGCAGGATGCCTCCCAGATGCAAGGTGGCACCAGTTCCAACTTAGTCTGGTTTGCGACTCCCAGGTGGCTCCTGAAAACTGACACCCAGAACAGTGGCTTGTGAGTTTTGTTTCCCAGGGAAAAAGCCTGTAAAATGGTTCAGGGGTCTGAGGCCTTAAATTGACGGGTGCTTCCTGGAATTCGGCCTCTCGCAGGATGCCTCCCAGACGCAAGGTGGCACCAGTGCCAACTTGGTCTGGTTTAAGAGTGCCAAGTGGGTCCTGCAAACTGACACCCAGAACAGTGGCTTGTGAGTTTTGTTTCCCAGGGAAAAAGCCTGTACAATGGTTCAGGGTCCTGCGGCCTTAAATTGCCGGGTGCCTCCTGGAGATCCGCCTCTCGCAGGATGCCTCCCAGACGCAAAATGACACCACTGCCAACTTAGTCTGGTTTGAGAGTGCCAGGTGGCTCCTGCAAACAGACACCCAGAACAGTGGCTTCTGAGTTTTGTTTCCCAGGGAAAAAGCCTGTAGAATGGTTCAGGGTCCTGCGGTCTTAAATTGCCGGGTGCCTCCTGGAGATCCGCCTCTCGCAGGATGCCTCCCAGACGCAAGGTGGCACCAGTTCCAACTTGGTCTGGTTTAAGAGTGCCAAGTGGGTCCTGAAAACTGACACCCTGGACAGTGGCTTGTGAGTTTTGTTTCCCAGGGAAAAAGCCTGTACAATGGTTCAGGGTTCTGCGGCCTTAAATTGACGGGTGCCTCCTGGAATTCGGCCTCTCGCAGGATGCCTCCCAGACGCAAAATGACACCAGTGCCAACTTGGTCTGGTTTAAGAGTGCCAAGTGGGTCCTGAAAACTGACACCCAGAACATTGGCTTGTGAGTTTTGTTTCCCAGGAAAAAAGCCTGTACAATGGTTCAGGGGCCTGAGGCCTTAAATTGCCGGGTGCCTCCTGGAATTCGGCCTCTCGCAGGATGCCTCCCAGACGCAAGATGGCACCAGTTCCAACTTGGTCTGGTTTGAGAGAGCCAAGTGGGTCCTGAAAACTGACACCCAGAACAGTGGCTTGTGAGTTTTGTTTCCCAGGGAAAAAGCCTGTACAATGGTTCAGGGTCCTGAGGCCTTAAATTGCCGGGTGCCTCCTGGAATTCGGCCTCTCGCAGGATGCCTCCCAGACGCAAGGTAGCACCAGTTCCAACTTGGTCTGGTTTGCGAGTGCCAGGTGGCTCCTGAAAACTGACACCCAGAACAGCGGCTTGTGAGTTTTGTTTCCCAGGGAAAAAGCCTGGACAATGTTCATGGACTTGCGGCCTTAAATTGCCAGGTGCCTCCTGGAATTGCGCCTCTCGCAGGATGCCTCCCAGACGCAAGGTGGCACCAGTGCCATCTTGGTCTGGTTTCAGAGTGCCAGGTGGCTCTTGAAAACTGACACCCTGGACAGTGGCTTGTGAGTTTTGTTTCCCAGGGAAAAAGCCTTTACAATGGTTCAGGGGCCTTAGGCCTTAAATTGCCGGGTGCCGCCTGGAATTGCGCCTCTCGCAGGATGCCTCCCAGACGCAAAATGACACCAGTGCCAACTTGGTCTGGTTTGAGAGTGCCCGGTGGGTCCTGAAAACTGACACCCAGAACAGTGGCTTGTGAGTTTTGTTTCCCAGGGAAAAAGCCTGTACAATGGTTCAGGGTCATGTGGCCTTAAATTGGCGGGTGCCTCCTGGAATTGCGCCTATCGCAGGATGCCTCCCAGACGCAAGGTGGCACCAGTTCCAACTTGGTCTGGTTTAAAAGTGCCAAGTGGGTCCTGAAAACTGACACCAAGAACAGTGGCTTGTGAGTTTTTTTCCCTGGGAAAAAGCCTGTACAATGATTCAGGGGCCTGAGGCCTTAAATTGCCGGGTGCCTCCTTGAATTGGGCCTCTCGCAGGATGCCTCCCAGACGCAAGGTGGCACCAGTTCCAACTTGGTCTGGTTTAAGAGTTCCAAGTGGGTCCTGCAAACTGACACCCAGAACAGTGGCTTGTGAGTTTTGTTTCCCAGGGAAAAAGCCTATACAATGTTTCAGGGTCATGAGGCCTTAAATTGCCGGGTGCCTCCTGGAATTCGGCCTCTCGCAGGATGCCTCCCAGACGCAAGGTAGCACCAGTTCCAACTTGGTCTGGTTTAAGAGTGCCAAGTGGGTCCTGCAAACTGACACCCAGAACAGTGGCTTGTGAGTTTTGTTTCCCAGGGAAAAAGCCTATACAATGGTTCAGGGTCATGACGCCTTAAATTGCCGGGTGACTCCTGGAATTGCACCTCTCGCAGGATGCATCCCAGACGCAAGGTGGCACCAGGGCCAACTTGGTCTGGTTTGAGAGTGCCAAGTGGGTCCTGAAAACTGACATCCAGAACAGCAGAACAGTGGCTTGTGAGTTTTGTTTCCCAGGGAAAAAGCCTGTACAATGGTTCAGGGGCCTGAGGCCTTAAATTGCCGGGTGCCTCCTGGAAATCGGCCTCTTGCAGGATGCCTCCCAGACGCAAGGTGGCACCAGTTCCAACTTGGTCTGGTTTGAGAGTGCCAAGTGGGTCCTGAAAACTGACACCCAGAACAGGGGCTTGTGAGTTTAGTTTCCCAGGGAAAAAGCCTGGACAATGGTTCAGGGTCCTGAGGCCTTAAATTGCCGGGTGCCTCCTTGAATTGGGCCTCTCGCAGGATGCCTCCCAGACGCAACGTGGCACCAGTTCCAACTTGGTCTGGTTTAAGAGTGCCAAGTGGGTCCTGCAAACTGACACCCAGAACAGTGGCTTGTGAGTTTTGTTTCCCAGGGAAAAAGCCTGTACAATGGTTCAGGGTCATGAGGCCTTAAATTGCCGTGTGCCTCCTGGAATTCGGCCTCTCGCAGGATGCCTCCCAGACGCAAGGTGGTACCAGTTCCAACTTGGTCTGGTTTAAGAGTGCCAAGTGTGTCCTGCAAACTGACACCCAGAACAGTGGCTTGTGAGTTTTGTTTCCCAGGGAAAAAGCCTGTACAATGGTTCAGGGGCCTGAGGCCTTAAATTGCCGGGTGCCTCCTGGAATTCGGCCTCTCGCAGGATGCCTCCCAGACGCAAGATGGCACCAGTTCCAACTTGGTCTGGTTTGAGAGAGCCAAGTGGGTCCTGAAAACTGACACCCAGAACAGTGGCTTCTGAGTGTTGTTTCCCAGGGAAAAAGCCTGTACAGTGGTTCAGGGGCCTGAGGCCTTAAATTGCCGGGTGCCTCCTGGAATTCGGCCTCTCGCAGGATGCCTCCCAGACGCAAGGTGGCACCAGTTCCAACTTAGTCTGGTTTAAGAGTGCCAGGTGGCTCCTGAAAACTGACACCCAGAACAGTGGCTTGTGAGTTTTGTTTCCCAGGGAAAAAGCCTGTAAAATGGTTCAGGGGTCTGAGGCCTTAAATTGACGGGTGCTTCCTGGAATTCGGCCTCTCGCAGGATGCCTCCCAGACGCATGGTGGCACCAGTTCCAACTTGGTCTGGTTTAAGAGTGCCAGGTGGCTCCTGCAAGGTGACACCCAGAACAGTGGCTTGTGAGTTTTGTTTCCCAGGGAAAAAGCCTGTACAATGGTTCAGGGTCCTGTGGCCTTAAATATCCGGGTGCCTCCTGGAATTCGGCCTCTTGCAAAATGCCTCCCAGACGCAAAGTGGCACCATTTCCAACTTGGTCTGGTTTGAGAGAGCCACGTGGGACCTGAAAACTGACACCCAGTACAGTGGCTTGTGAGTTTTGTTTCCCAGGGAAAAAGCCTGTACAATTGTTCAGGGTCTTGAGGCCTTAAATATCCGGGTGCCTCCTGGAATTCGGCCTCTCGCAGGATGCCTCCCAGGCGCAAGGTGGCACTAGTTCCAACTAGGTCTGGTTTGAGTGTGCCAGGTGGCTCCTGCAAACTGACACCCAGAACAGTGGCTTGTGAATTTTGTTTCCCCGGGAAAAAGCCAGTACAATGGTTCTGGAGCCAGAGGCCTTAAATTACCGTGTGCCTCCTGGAATTCGGCCTCTCACAGGATGCCTCCCAGGCGCAAGGTGGCACCAGTGCCAACTTGGTCTGGTTTGACAGTGCCCAGTGGGTCCTGAAAACTGACACCCAGAACAGCGGCTTGTGAGTTTTGTTTCCCAGGGAAAAGCCTGGACAATGTTCATGGACTTGCGGCCTGAAATTGCCAGGTGCCTCCTGGAATTGCGCCTCTCGCAGGATGCCTCCCAGACGCATGGTGGCACCAGTTCCAACTTGGTCTGGTTTAAAAGTGCCAAGTCGGTCCTGAAAACTGACACCCAGAACAGTGGCTTGTGAGTTTTGTTTCCCAGGGAAAAAGCCTGTAAAGTGCTTCAGGGTCCTGAGGCCTTAAATTGCCGGGTGCCTCCTGGATTTCGGCCTCTCGCAGGATGCCTCCCATACGAAAGGTTGCACGAGTTCCAACTTAGTCTGGTATAAGAGTGCCAAGTGGGACCTGAAAACTGACACCCAGAACAGTGGCTTGTGAGTTTTGTTTCCCAGGGAAAAAGCCAGTACAATGGTTCATGGTCCTGCGGCCTTAAATTGCCGGGTGCCTCCTGGAATTCGGCCTCTCGCAGGATGCCTCCCAGATGCAAAATGACACCAGTGCCAACTTGGTCTGGTTTAAGAGTGCCAGGTGTGTCCTGAAAACTGACACCCTGGACAGTGGCTTGTGAGTGTTGTTTCCCAGGGAAAAAGCCTGTACAATGGTTCAGGGGCCTTAGGCCTTAAATTGCCGGGTGTCTCCTGGAATTGCGCCTCTCGCAGGATGCCTCCCAGACGCAAGGTGGCACCAGTTCCAACTTGGTCTGGTTTAAGACTGCCAAGTGGGTCCTGAAAACTGACACCCAGAACATTGGCTTGTGAGTTTTGTTTCCCAGGGAAAAAGCCAGTACAATGGTTCAGGGGCCTGAGGCCTTAAATTGCCGGGTGCCTCCTGGAATTCGGCCTCTCGCAGGATGCCTCCCAGACGCAAGATGGCACCAGTTCCAACTTGGTCTGGTTTGAGAGAGCCATGTGGGTCCTGAAAACTGACACCCAGAACAGTGGCTTCTGAGTTTTGTTTCCCAGGGAAAAAGCCTGTACAATGGTTCAGGGTCCTGAGGCCTTAAATTGCCGGGTGCCTCCTGGAATTCGGCCTCTCGCAGGATGCCTCCCTGACGCAAGGTAGCACCAGTTCCAACTTGGTCTGGTTTGCGAGTGCCAGGTGGCTCCTGAAAACTGACACCCAGAACAGCGGCTTGTGAGTTTTGTTTCCCAGGGAAAAAGCCTGGACAATGTTCATGGACTTGCGGCCTTAAATTGCCAGGTGCCTCCTGGAATTGCGCCTCTCGCAGGATGCCTCCCAGACGCAAGGTGGCACCAGTTTCAACTTGGTCTGGTTTAAGAGTGCCAAGTGGGTCCTGAAAACTGACACCCAGAACAGTGGCTTCTGAGTTTTGTTTCCCCGGGAAAAAGCCTGTACAATGGTTCAGGGTCCTGAGGCCTTAAATTGCCGGGTGCCTCCTGGAATTCGGCCTCTCGCAGGATGCCTCCCAGACGCAAAATGACACCAGTGCCAACTTGGTCTGGTTTAAGAGTGCCAGGTGTGTCCTGAAAACTGACACCCTGGACAGTGGCTTGTGAGTTTTGTTTCCCAGGGAAAAAACCTGTACAATGGTTCAGGGGCCTGAGGCCTTCAATTGCCGGGTGCCTCCTGGATTTCGGCCTCTCGCAGGATGCCTCCCAGACGAAAGGTTGCACGAGTTCCAACTTAGTCTGGTATAAGAGTGCCAAGTGGGACCTGAAAACTGACACCCAGAACAGTGGCTTGTGAGTTTTGTTTCCCAGGGAAAAAGCCAGTACAATGGTTCATGGTCCTGCGGCCTTAAATTGACGGGTGCCTCCTCGAATTCGGCCTCTCGCAGGATGCCTCCCAGACGCAAGGTAGCACCAGTTCCAACTTGGTCTGGTTTGCGAGTGCCAGGTGGCTCCTGAAAACTGACACCCAGAACAGCGGCTTGTGAGTTTTGTTTCCCAGGGAAAAAGCCTGGACAATGTTCATGGACTTGCGGCCTGAAATTGCCAGGTGCCTCCTGGAATTGCGCCTCTCGCAGGATGCCTCCCAGACGCAAGGTGGCACCAGTGCCATCTTGGTCTGGTTTCAGAGTGCCAGGTGGCTCTTGAAAACTGACACCCTGGACAGTGGCTTGTGAGTTTTGTTTCCCAGGGAAAAAGCCTGTACAATGGTTCAGGGGCCTTAGGCCTTAAATTGCCGGGTGCCTCCTGGAATTGCGCCTCTCGCAGGATGCCTCCCAGACGCAAGGTGGCACCAGTTCCAACTTGGTCTGGGTTAAGAGTGCCAAGTGGGTCCTGAAAACTGACACCCAGAACAGTGGCTTGTGAGTTTTGTTTCCCAGGGAAAAAGCCTGTACAATGGTTCAGGGGCCTGAGGCCTTAAATTGCCGGGTGCCTCCTCGAATTCGGCCTCTCGCAGGATGCCTCCCAGACGCAAGGTAGCACCAGTTCCAACTTGGTCTGGTTTGCGAGTGCCAGGTGGCTCCTGAAAACTGACACCCAGAACAGCGGCTTGTGAGTTTTGTTTCCCAGGGAAAAAGCCTGGACAATGTTCATGGACTTGCGGCCTGAAATTGCCAGGTGCCTCCTGGAATTGCGCCTCTCGCAGGATGCCTCCCAGACGCAAGGTGGCACCAGTGCCATCTTGGTCTGGTTTCAGAGTGCCTGGTGGCTCTTGAAAACTGACACCCTGGACAGTGGCTTGTGAGTTTTGTTTCCCAGGGAAAAAGCCTGTACAATGGTTCAGGGGCCTTAGGCCTTAAATTGCCGGGTGCCTCCTGGAATTGCGCCTCTCGCAGGATGCCTCCCAGACGCAAGGTGGCACCAGTTCCAACTTGGTCTGGGTTAAGAGTGCCAAGTGGGTCCTGAAAACTGACACCCAGAACAGTGGCTTCTGAGTGTTGTTTCCAAGGGAAAAAGCCTGTAAAATGGTTCAGCGGTCTGAGGCCTAAAATTGCCGGGTGCCTCCTGGAGTTCGGCCTCTCGCAGGATGCCTCCCAGACGCATGGTGACACCAGTTTCAACTTGGTCTGGTTTAAGAGTGCCAAGTGGGTCCTGCAAACTGACACCCAGAACATTGGCTTGTGAGTTTTGTTTCCCAGGGAAAAAGCCTGGAAAATGGTTCAGGGTGCTGCGGTCTTAAATTGCCGGGTGCGTTCCTGAGATCCGCCTCTCGCAGGATGCCTCCCAGACGCAAAATGACACCAGTGCCAACTTGGTCTGGTTTGAGAGTGCCCGGTGGGTCCTGAAAACTGACACCCAGAACAGTGGCTTGTGAGTTTTGTTTCCCAGGGAAAAAGCCTGTACAATGGTTCAGGGTCCTGTGGCCTTAAATTGCCGGGTGCCTCCTGGAATTGCGCCTCTCGCAGGATGCCTCCCAGACGCAAGGTGGCACCAGTTCCAACTTGGTCTGGTTTGAGAGAGCCAAGTGGGTCCTGAAAACTGACACCAAGAACAGTGGCTTGTGACTTTTTTTCCCTGGGAAAAAGCCTGTACAATGATTCAGGGGCCTGAGGCCTTAAATTGCCGGGTGCCTCCTTGAATTGGGCCTCTCGCAGGATGCCTCCCAGACGCAAGGTGGCACCAGTTCCAACTTGGTCTGGTTTAAGAGTGCCAAGTGGGTCCTGAAAACTGACACCCAGAACAGTGGCTTCTGAGTTTTGTTTCCCAGGGAAAAGCCTTTTAAATGGTTCAGGGTCATGAGGCCTTAAATTGCCGGGTGCCTCCTGGAATTGCACCTCTCGCAGGATGCATCCCAGACGCAAGGTGGCTCCAGTTCCAACTTGGTCTGGTTTAAGAGTGCCAAGTGGGTCCTGAAAACTGACACCCAGAACAGTGGCTTGTGAGTTTTGTTTCCCAGGGAAAAAGCCAGTACAATGGTTCAGGGGCCTGAGGCCTTAAATTGCCGGGTGCCTCCTGGAATTCGGCCTCTCGCAGGATGCCTCCCAGACGCAAGGTGGCACCAGTTCCAACTTGGTCTGGTTTGAGAGAGCCAAGTGGGTCCTGAAAACTGACACCCAGAACAGTGGCTTGTGAGTTTTGTTTCCCAGGGGAAAAGCCTGTACAATGGTTCAGGGTTCTGCGGCCTTAAATTGCCGGGTGCCTCCTGGAATTCGGACTCTCGCAGGATGCCTCCCAGATGCAAGGTGGCACCAGTTCCAACTTAGTCTGGTTTGCGACTCCCAGGTGGCTCCTGAAAACTGACACCCAGAACAGTGGCTTGTGAGTTTTGTTTCCCAGGGAAAAAGCCTGTAAAATGGTTCAGGGGTCTGAGGCCTTAAATTGACGGGTGCTTCCTGGAATTCGGCCTCTCGCAGGATGCCTCCCAGACGCAAGGTGGCACCAGTGCCAACTTGGTCTGGTTTAAGAGTGCCAAGTGGGTCCTGCAAACTGACACCCAGAACAGTGGCTTGTGAGTTTTTTTTCCCAGGGAAAAAACCTGTACAATGGTTCAGGGTCCTGCGGCCTTAAATTGCCGGGTGCCTCCTGGAGATCCGCCTCTCGCAGGATGCCTCCCAGACGCAAAATGACACCACTGCCAACTTAGTCTGGTTTGAGAGTGCCAGGTGGCTCCTGCAAACAGACACCCAGAACAGTGGCTTCTGAGTTTTGTTTCCCAGGGAAAAAGCCTGTAGAATGGTTCAGGGTCCTGCGGTCTTAAATTGCCGGGTGCCTCCTGGAGATCCGCCTCTCGCAGGATGCCTCCCAGACGCAAGGTGGCACCAGTTCCAACTTGGTCTGGTTTAAGAGTGCCAAGTGGGTCCTGAAAACTGACACCCTGGACAGTGGCTTGTGAGTTTTGTTTCCCAGGGAAAAAGCCTGTACAATGGTTCAGGGTTCTGCGGCCTTAAATTGACGGGTGCCTCCTGGAATTCCGCCTCTCGCAGGATGCCTCCCAGACGCAAAATGACACCAGTGCCAACTTGGTCTAGTTTAAGAGTGCCAAGTGGGTCCTGAAAACTGACACCCAGAACATTGGCTTGTGAGTTTTGTTTCCCAGGGAAAAAGCCTGTACAATGGTTCAGGGGCCTGAGGCCTTAAATTGCCGGGTGCCTCCTGGAATTCGGCCTCTCGCAGGATGCCTCCCAGACGCAAGGTGGCACCAGTTCCAACTTGGTCTGGTTTGAGAGAGCCAAGTGGGTCCTGAAAACTGACACCCAGAACAGTGGCTTGTGAGTTTTGTTTCCCAGGGAAAAAGCCTGTACAATGGTTCAGGGTCCTGAGGCCTTAAATTGCCGGGTGCCTCCTGGAATTCGGCCTCTCGCAGGATGCCTCCCAGACGCAAGGTAGCACCAGTTCCAACTTGGTCTGGTTTGCGAGTGCCAGGTGGCTCCTGAAAACTGACACCCAGAACAGCGGCTTGTGAGTTTTGTTTCCCAGGGAAAAAGCCTGGACAATGTTCATGGACTTGCGGCCTTCAATTGCCAGGTGCCTCCTGGAATTGCGCCTCTCGCAGGATGCCTCCAAGACGCAAGGTGGCACCAGTGCCATCTTGGTCTGGTTTCAGAGTGCCAGGTGGCTCTTGAAAACTGACACCCTGGACAGTGGCTTGTGAGTTTTGTTTCCCAGGGAAAAAGCCTTTACAATGGTTCAGGGGCCTTAGGCCTTAAATTGCCGGGTGCCGCCTGGAATTGCGCCTCTCGCAGGATGCCTCCCAGACGCAAGGTGGCACCAGTTCCAACTTGGTCTGGGTTAAGAGTGCCAAGTGGGTCCTGAAAACTGACACCCAGAACAGTGGCTTGTGAGTTTTGTTTCCCAGGGAAAAAGCCTGTACAATGGTTCAGGGGCCTGAGGCCTTAAATTGCCGGGTGCCTCCTGGAGTTCGGCCTCTCGCAGGATGCCTCCCAGACGCAAGGTGGCACCAGTTCCAACTTGGTCTGGGTTAAGAGTGCCAAGTGGGTCCTGAAAACTGACACCCAGAACAGTGGCTTCTGAGTGTTGTTTCCAAGGGAAAAAGCCTGTAAAATGGTTCAGCGGTCTGCGGCCTTAAATTGCCGGGTGCCTCCTGGAGTTCGGCCTCTCGCAGGATGCCTCCCAGACGCATGGTGGCACCAGTTTCAACTTGGTCTGGTTTAAGAGTGCCAAGTGGGTCCTGCAAACTGACACCCAGAACATTGGCTTGTGAGTTTTGTTTCCCAGGGAAAAAGCCTGGAAAATGGTTCAGGGTGCTGCGGTCTTAAATTGCCGGGTGCCTTCCTGAGATCCGCCTCTCGCAGGATGCCTCCCAGACGCAAAATGACACCAGTGCCAACTTGGTCTGGTTTGAGAGTGCCCGGTGGGTCCTGAAAACTGACACCCAGAACAGTGGCTTGTGAGTTTTGTTTCCCAGGGAAAAAGCCTGTACAATGGTTCAGGGTCCTGTGGCCTGAAATTGCCGGGTGCCTCTTGGAATTGCGCCTCTCGCAGGATGCCTCCCAGACGCAAGGTGGCACCAGTTCCAACTTGGTCTGGTTTGAGAGAGCCAAGTGGGTCCTGAAAACTGACACCAAGAACAGTGGCTTGTGACTTTTTTTCCCTGGGAAAAAGCCTGTACAATGATTCAGGGGCCTGAGGCCTTAAATTGCCGGGTGCCTCCTTGAATTGGGCCTCTCGCAGGATGCCTCCCAGACGCAAGGTGGCACCAGTTCCAACTTGGTCTGGTTTAAGAGTGCCAAGTGGGTCCTGAAAACTGACACCCAGAACAGTGGCTTGTGAGTTTTGTTTCCCAGGGAAAAGCCTATAAAATGGTTCAGGGTCATGAGGCCTTAAATTGCCGGGTGCCTCCTGGAATTCGGCCTCTCGCAGGATGCCTCCCAGACGCAAGGTGGTACCAGTTCCAACTTGGTCAGGTTTAAGAGTGCCAAGTGGGTCCTGCAAACTGACACCCAGAACAGTGGCTTGTGAGTTTTTTTTCCCAGGGAAAAAGCCTATACAATAGTTCAGGGTCATGAGGCCTTAAATTGCCGGGTGCCTCCTGGAATTGCACCTCTCGCAGGATGCATCCCAGACGCAAGGTGGCTCCAGTTCCAACTTGGTCTGGTTTAAGAGTGCCAAGTGGGTCCTGCAAACTGACACCCAGAACAGTGGCTTGTGAGTTTTGTTTCCCAGGGAAAAAGCCAGTACAATGGTTCAGGGGCCTGAGGCCTTAAATTGCCGGGTGCCTCCTGGAATTCGGCCTCTCGCAGGATGCCTCCCAGACGCAAGGTGGCACCAGTTCCAACTTGGTCTGGTTTGAGAGAGCCAAGTGGGTCCTGAAAACTGACACCCAGAACAGTGGCTTGTGAGTTTTGTTTCCCAGGGGAAAAGCCTGTACAATGGTTCAGGGTTCTGCGGCCTTAAATTGCCGGGTGCCTCCTGGAATTCGGACTCTCGCAGGATGCCTCCCAGATGCAAGGTGGCACCAGTTCCAACTTAGTCTGGTTTGCGACTCCCAGGTGGCTCCTGAAAACTGACACCCAGAACAGTGGCTTGTGAGTTTTGTTTCCCAGGGAAAAAGCCTGTAAAATGGTTCAGGGGTCTGAGGCCTTAAATTGACGGGTGCTTCCTGGAATTCGGCCTCGCGCAGGATGCCTCCCAGACGCAAGGTGGCACCAGTGCCAACTTGGTCTGGTTTAAGAGTGCCAAGTGGGTCCTGCAAACTGACACCCAGAACAGTGGCTTGTGAGTTTTGTTTCCCAGGGAAAAAGCCTGTACAATGGTTCAGGGTCCTGCGGCCTTAAATTGCCGGGTGCCTCCTGGAGATCCGCCTCTCGCAGGATGCCTCCCAGACGCAAAATGACACCACTGCCAACTTAGTCTGGTTTGAGAGTGCCAGGTGGCTCCTGCAAACAGACACCCAGAACAGTGGATTCTGAGTTTTGTTTCCCAGGGAAAAAGCCTGTAGAATGGTTCAGGGTCCTGCGGTCTTAAATTGCCGGGTGCCTCCTGGAGATCCGCCTCTCGCAGGATGCCTCCCAGACGCAAGGTGGCACCAGTTCCAACTTGGTCTGGTTTAAGAGTGCCAAGTGGGTCCTGAAAACTGACACCCTGGACAGTGGCTTGTGAGTTTTGTTTCCCAGGGAAAAAGCCTGTACAATGGTTCAGGGTTCTGCGGCCTTAAATTGACGGGTGCCTCCTGGAATTCGGCCTCTCGCAGGATGCCTCCCAGACGCAAAATGACACCAGTGCCAACTTGGTCTGGTTTAAGAGTGCCAAGTGGGTCCTGAAAACTGACACCCAGAACATTGGCTTGTGAGTTTTGTTTCCCAGGGAAAAAGCCTGTACAATGGTTCAGGGGCCTGAGGCCTTAAATTGCCGGGTGCCTCCTGGAATTCGGCCTCTCGCAGGATGCCTCCCAGACGCAAGATGGCACCAGTTCCAACTTGGTCTGGTTTGAGAGAGCCAAGTGGGTCCTGAAAACTGACACCCAGAACAGTGGCTTGTGAGTTTTGTTTCCCAGGGAAAAAGCCTGTACAATGGTTCAGGGTCCTGAGGCCTTAAATTGCCGGGTGCCTCCTGGAATTCGGCCTCTCGCAGGATGCCTCCCAGACGCAAGGTAGCACCAGTTCCAACTTGGTCTGGTTTGCGAGTGCCAGGTGGCTCCTGAAAACTGACACCCAGAACAGCGGCTTGTGAGTTTTGTTTCCCAGGGAAAAAGCCTGGACAATGTTCATGGACTTGCGGCCTTAAATTGCCAGGTGCCTCCTGGAATTGCGCCTCTCGCAGGATGCCTCCCAGACGCAAGGTGGCACCAGTGCCATCTTGGTCTGGTTTCAGAGTGCCAGGTGGCTCTTGAAAACTGACACCCTGGACAGTGGCTTGTGAGTTTTGTTTCCCAGGGAAAAAGCCTTTACAATGGTTCAGGGGCCTTAGGCCTTAAATTGCCGGGTGCCGCCTGGAATTGCGCCTCTCGCAGGATGCCTCCCAGACGCAAGGTGGCACCAGTTCCAACTTGGTCTGGGTTAAGAGTGCCAAGTGGGTCCTGAAAACTGACACCCAGAACAGTGGCTTGTGAGTTTTGTTTCCCAGGGAAAAAGCCTGTACAATGGTTCAGGGGCCTGAGGCCTTAAATTGCCGGGTGCCTCCTGGAGTTCGGCCTCTCGCAGGATGCCTCCCAGACGCAAGGTGGCACCAGTTCCAACTTGGTCTGGTTTAAAAGTGCCAAGTGGGTCCTGAAAACTGACACCAAGAACAGTGGCTTGTGAGTTTTTTTCCCTGGGAAAAAGCCTGTACAATGATTCAGGGTCCTGAGGCCTTAAATTGCCGGGGGCCTCCTTGAATTGGGCCTCTCGCAGGATGCCTCCCAGATGCAACGTGGCACCAGTTTCAACTTGGTCTGGTTTAAGAGTGCCAAGTGGGTCCTGCAAACTGACACCCAGAACAGTGGCTTGTGAGTTTTGTTTCCCAGGGAAAAAGCCTATACAATGGTTCAGGGTCATGAGGCCTTAAATTGCCGTGTGCCTCCTGGAATTCGGCCTCTCGCAGGATGCCTCCCAGACGCAAGGTGGTACCAGTTCCAACTTGGTCTGGTTTAAGAGTGCCAAGTGTGTCCTGCAAACTGACCCCCAGAACAGTGGCTTGTGAGTTTTGTTTCCCAGGGAAAAAGCCTCTACAACGGTTCAGGGCAATGAGGCCTTAAATTGCCGGGTGCCTCCTGGAATTGCACCTCTCGCAGGATGCATCCCAGACGCAAGGTGGCACCAGGGCCAACTTGGTCTGGTTTGAGAGTGCCAAGTGTGTCCTGAAAACTGACATACAGAACAGCAGAACAGTGGCTTGTGAGTTTTGTTTCCCAGGGAAAAAGCCTGTACAATGGTTCAGGGGCCTGAGGCCTTAAATTGCCGGGTGCCTCCTGGAAATCGGCCTCTTGCAGGATGCCTCCCAGACGCAAGGTGGCACCAGTTCCAACTTGGTCTGGTTTGAGAGTGCCATGAGGGTCCTGCAAACTGACACCCAGAACAGTGGCTTGTGAGTTTTGTTTCCCAGGGAAAAAGCCTGGACAATGGTTCAGGGGCCTGAGGCCTTCAATTGCCGGGTGCCTCCTGGAATTCGGCCTCTCGCAAGATGCCTCCTTGACGCTAGGTGGCACCAGTTCCAACTTGGTCTGGTTTGAGAGTGCCAATAAAGTTCTGAAAACTGACACCCAGAACATTGGCTTGTGAGTTTTGTTTCCCAGGGAAAAAGCCTGTACAATGGTTCAGGGTCCTGCGGCCTTAAATTGCCGGGTGCCTCCTGGAATTGCTCCTCTCGCAGGATGCCTCCCAGACGCAAGGTGGCTCCAGTTCCAACTTGGTCTGGTTTGAGAGTTCCAAGTGGGTCCTGAAAACTGACACCCAGAACAGTGGCTTGTGAGTTTTGTTTCCCAGGGAAAACCTGTCCAATTTTTCAGGGTTCCGATACCTTAAATTGCCGGGTGCCTCCTGGAATTCGGCCTCTCGCAGGATGCCTCCCAAATGCAAGGTGGCACCAGTTCCAACTTAGTCTGGTTTAAGAGTGCCAAGTGTGTCCTGCAAACTGAATCCCAGAACAGTGGCTTGTGAGTTTTGTTTCCCAGGGAAAAAGCCTGTACAATGGTACAGGGTCTTGCGGCCTTAAATTGCCGGGTGCCTCCTGGAATTTCGCCTCTCGCAGGATGCCTCCCAGACGCAAGATGGCACCAGTTCCAACTTGGTCTGGTTTAAGAGTGCCAAGTGGGTCCTTAAAACTGACACCCAGAACAGTGGCTTCTGAGTGTTGTATCCCAGGGAAAAAGCCTGTACAATGGTTCAGGGTCCTGCGGCCTTAAATTGCCGTGTGCCTCCTGGAATTCGGCCTCTCGCAGGATGCCTCCCAGATGCAAGATAGCACCAGTTCCAACTTGGTCTGGTTTGAGAGTGCCAAGTGGGTCCTGAAAACTGACACCCAGAACAGTGGCTTGTGAGTTTTGTTTCCCAGGGAAAAAGCCTGTACAATTGTTCAGAGTCCTGCGGCCTTAAATTGCCGGGTGCCTCCTGGAAATCGGACTTTCGCAGGATGCCTCCCAGACGCAAGGTGGCACCAGTGCCAACTTGGTCTTGTTTAAGATTGCCAAGTGTGTCCTGAAAACTGACACCCAGAACAGTGGCTTGTGAGTTTTGTTTCCCAGGGAAAAAGCCTGTACAATTTTTCAGGGTTCTGATCACTTAAATTGCCGAATGCCTCCTGGAATTCGGCCTCTCACAGGATGCCTCCCCAAAGCAAAGTGGCACCAGTGCCAACTTGGTCTGGTTTAAGAGTGCCAAGTGGGTCCTGAAAACTGACACCAAGAACAGTGGCTTGTGAGTTTTGTTTCCCAGGGAAAAAGCCAGTACAATGGTTCATGGTCCTGCGGCCTTAAATTGACGGGTGCCTCCTCGAATTCGGCCTCTCGCAGGATGCCTCCCAGACGCAAGGTAGCACCAGTTCCAACTTGGTCTGGTTTGCGAGTGCCAGGTGGCTCCTGAAAACTGACACCCAGAACATTGGCTTGTGAGTTTTGTTTCCCAGGGAAAAAGCCTGGACAATGTTCATGGACTTGCGGCCTTAAATTGCCGGGTGCCTCCTTGAATTGGGCCTCTCGCAGGATGCCTCCCAGACGCAAGGTGGCACCAGTGCCATCTTGGTCTGGTTTCAGAGTGCCAGGTGGCTCTTGAAAACTGACACCCTGGACAGTGGCTTGTGAGTTTTGTTTCCCAGGGAAAAAGCCTGTACAATGGTTCAGGGGCCTTAGGCCTTAAATTGCCGGGTGCCTCCTGGAATTGCGCCTCTCGCAGGATGCCTCCCAGACGCAAGGTGGCACCAGTTCCAACTTGGTCTGGGTTAAGAGTGCCAAGTGGGTCCTGAAAACTGACACCCAGAACAGTGGCTTGTGAGTTTTGTTTCCCAGGGAAAAAGCCTGTACAATGGTTCAGGGGCCTGAGGCCTTAAATTGCCGGGTGCCTCCTCGAATTCGGCCTCTCGCAGGATGCCTCCATGACGCAAGGTAGCACCAGTTCCAACTTGGTCTGGTTTGAGAGTGCCAGGTGGCTCCTGAAAACTGACACCCAGAACAGCGGCTTGTGAGTTTTGTTTCCCAGGGAAAAAGCCTGGACAATGTTCATGGGCTTGCGGCCTGAAATTGCCAGGTGCCTCCTGGAATTGCGCCTCTCGCAGGATGCCTCCCAGACGCAAGGTGGCACCAGTGCCATCTTGGTCTGGTTTCAGAGTGCCAGGTGGCTCTTGAAAACTGACACCCTGGACAGTGGCTTGTGAGTTTTGTTTCCCAGGGAAAAAGCCTGTACAATGGTTCAGGGGCCTTAGGCCTTAAATTGCCGGGTGCCTCCTGGAATTGCGCCTCTCGCAGGATGCCTCCCAGACGCAAGGTGGCACCAGTTCCAACTTGGTCTGGGTTAAGAGTGCCAAGTGGGTCCTGAAAACTGACACCCAGAACAGTGGCTTCTGAGTGTTGTTTCCAAGGGAAAAAGCCTGTATAATGGTTCAGCGGTCTGAGGCCTAAAATTGCCGGGTGCCTCCTGGAGTTCGGCCTCTCGCAGGATGCCTCCCAGACGCATGGTGGCACCAGTTTCAACTTGGTCTGGTTTAAGAGTGCCAAGTGGGTCCTGCAAACTGACACCCAGAACATTGGCTTGTGAGTTTTGTTTCCCAGGGAAAAAGCCTGTACAATGGTTCAGGGGCCTGAGGCCTTAAATTGCCGGGTGCCTCCTGGAATTCGGCCTCTCGCAGGATGCCTCCCAGACGCAAGATGGCACCAGTTCCAACTTGGTCTGGTTTGAGAGAGCCAAGTGGGTCCTGAAAACTGACACCCAGAACAGTGGCTTGTGAGTTTTGTTTCCCAGGGAAAAAGCCTGTACAATGGTTCAGGGTCCTGAGGCCTTAAATTGCCGGGTGCCTCCTGGAATTCGGCCTCTCGCAGGATGCCTCCCAGACGCAAGGTAGCACCAGTTCCAACTTGGTCTGGTTTGCGAGTGCCAGGTGGCTCCTGAAAACTGACACCCAGAACAGCGGCTTGTGAGTTTTGTTTCCCAGGGAAAAAGCCTGGACAATGTTCATGGACTTGCGGCCTTAAATTGCCAGGTGCCTCCTGGAATTGCGCCTCTCGCAGGATGCCTCCCAGACGCAAGGTGGCACCAGTGCCATCTTGGTCTGGTTTCAGAGTGCCAGGTGGCTCTTGAAAACTGACACCCTGGACAGTGGCTTGTGAGTTTTGTTTCCCAGGGAAAAAGCCTTTACAATGGTTCAGGGGCCTTAGGCCTTAAATTGCCGGGTGCCGCCTGGAATTGCGCCTCTCGCAGGATGCCTCCCAGACGCAAGGTGGCACCAGTTCCAACTTGGTCTGGGTTAAGAGTGCCAAGTGGGTCCTGAAAACTGACACCCAGAACAGTGGCTTGTGAGTTTTGTTTCCCAGGGAAAAAGCCTGTACAATGGTTCAGGGGCCTGAGGCCTTAAATTGCCGGGTGCCTCCTGGAGTTCGGCCTCTCGCAGGATGCCTCCCAGACGCAAGGTGGCACCAGTTCCAACTTGGTCTGGTTTGAGAGTTCCAAGTGGGTCCTGAAAACTGACACCCAGAACAGTGGCTTGTGAGTTTTGTTTCCCAGGGAAAACCTGTCCAATTTTTCAGGGTTCCGATACCTTAAATTGCCGGGTGCCTCCTGGAATTCGGCCTCTCGCAGGATGCCTCCCAAATGCAAGGTGGCACCAGTTCCAACTTAGTCTGGTTTAAGAGTGCCAAGTGTGTCCTGCAAACTGAATCCCAGAACAGTGGCTTGTGAGTTTTGTTTCCCAGGGAAAAAGCCTGTACAATGGTACAGGGTCTTGCGGCCTTAAATTGCCGGGTGCCTCCTGGAATTTCGCCTCTCGCAGGATGCCTCCCAGACGCAAGATGGCACCAGTTCCAACTTGGTCTGGTTTAAGAGTGCCAAGTGGGTCCTTAAAACTGACACCCAGAACAGTGGCTTCTGAGTGTTGTATCCCAGGGAAAAAGCCTGTACAATGGTTCAGGGTCCTGCGGCCTTAAATTGCCGTGTGCCTCCTGGAATTCGGCCTCTCGCAGGATGCCTCCCAGATGCAAGATAGCACCAGTTCCAACTTGGTCTGGTTTGAGAGTGCCAAGTGGGTCCTGAAAACTGACACCCAGAACAGTGGCTTGTGAGTTTTGTTTCCCAGGGAAAAAGCCTGTACAATTGTTCAGAGTCCTGCGGCCTTAAATTGCCGGGTGCCTCCTGGAAATCGGACTTTCGCAGGATGCCTCCCAGACGCAAGGTGGCACCAGTGCCAACTTGGTCTGGTTTAAGATTGCCAAGTGTGTCCTGAAAACTGACACCCAGAACAGTGGCTTGTGAGTTTTGTTTCCCAGGGAAAAAGCCTGTACAATTTTTCAGGGTTCTGATCACTTAAATTGCCGAATGCCTCCTGGAATTCGGCCTCTCACAGGATGCCTCCCCAAAGCAAAGTGGCACCAGTGCCAACTTGGTCTGGTTTAAGAGTGCCAAGTGGGTCCTGAAAACTGACACCAAGAACAGTGGCTTGTGAGTTTTGTTTCCCAGGGAAAAAGCCAGTACAATGGTTCATGGTCCTGCGGCCTTAAATTGACGGGTGCCTCCTCGAATTCGGCCTCTCGCAGGATGCCTCCCAGACGCAAGGTAGCACCAGTTCCAACTTGGTCTGGTTTGCGAGTGCCAGGTGGCTCCTGAAAACTGACACCCAGAACAGCGGCTTGTGAGTTTTGTTTCCCAGGGAAAAAGCCTGGACAATGTTCATGGACTTGCGGCCTTAAATTGCCGGGTGCCTCCTTGAATTGGGCCTCTCGCAGGATGCCTCCCAGACGCAAGGTGGCACCAGTGCCATCTTGGTCTGGTTTCAGAGTGCAAGGTGGCTCTTGAAAACTGACACCCTGGACAGTGGCTTGTGAGTTTTGTTTCCCAGGGAAAAAGCCTGTACAATGGTTCAGGGGCCTTAGGCCTTAAATTGCCGGGTGCCTCCTGGAATTGCGCCTCTCGCAGGATGCCTCCCAGACGCAAGGTGGCACCAGTTCCAACTTGGTCTGGGTTAAGAGTGCCAAGTGGGTCCTGAAAACTGACACCCAGAACAGTGGCTTGTGAGTTTTGTTTCCCAGGGAAAAAGCCTGTACAATGGTTCAGGGGCCTGAGGCCTTAAATTGCCGGGTGCCTCCTCGAATTCGGCCTCTCGCAGGATGCCTCCATGACGCAAGGTAGCACCAGTTCCAACTTGGTCTGGTTTGAGAGTGCCAGGTGGCTCCTGAAAACTGACACCCAGAACAGCGGCTTGTGAGTTTTGTTTCCCAGGGAAAAAGCCTGGACAATGTTCATGGACTTGCGGCCTGAAATTGCCAGGTGCCTCCTGGAATTGCGCCTCTCGCAGGATGCCTCCCAGACGCAAGGTGGCACCAGTGCCATCTTGGTCTGGTTTCAGAGTGCCAGGTGGCTCTTGAAAACTGACACCCTGGACAGTGGCTTGTGAGTTTTGTTTCCCAGGGAAAAAGCCTGTACAATGGTTCAGGGGCCTTAGGCCTTAAATTGCCGGGTGCCTCCTGGAATTGCGCCTCTCGCAGGATGCCTCCCAGACGCAAGGTGGCACCAGTTCCAACTTGGTCTGGGTTAAGAGTGCCAAGTGGGTCCTGAAAACTGACACCCAGAACAGTGGCTTCTGAGTGTTGTTTCCAAGGGAAAAAGCCTGTATAATGGTTCAGCGGTCTGAGGCCTAAAATTGCCGGGTGCCTCCTGGAGTTCGGCCTCTCGCAGGATGCCTCCCAGACGCATGGTGGCACCAGTTTCAACTTGGTCTGGTTTAAGAGTGCCAAGTGGGTCCTGCAAACTGACACCCAGAACATTGGCTTGTGAGTTTTGTTTCCCAGGGAAAAAGCCTGTACAATGGTTCAGGGGCCTGAGGCCTTAAATTGCCGGGTGCCTCCTGGAATTCGGCCTCTCGCAGGATGCCTCCCAGACGCAAGATGGCACCAGTTCCAACTTGGTCTGGTTTGAGAGAGCCAAGTGGGTCTTGAAAACTGACACCCAGAACAGTGGCTTGTGAGTTTTGTTTCCCAGGGAAAAAGCCTGTACAATGGTTCAGGGTCCTGAGGCCTTAAATTGCCGGGTGCCTCCTGGAATTCGGCCTCTCGCAGGATGCCTCCCAGACGCAAGGTAGCACCAGTTCCAACTTGGTCTGGTTTGCGAGTGCCAGGTGGCTCCTGAAAACTGACACCCAGAACAGCGGCTTGTGAGTTTTGTTTCCCAGGGAAAAAGCCTGGACAATGTTCATGGACTTGCGGCCTTAAATTGCCAGGTGCCTCCTGGAATTGCGCCTCTCGCAGGATGCCTCCCAGACGCAAGGTGGCACCAGTGCCATCTTGGTCTGGTTTCAGAGTGCCAGGTGGCTCTTGAAAACTGACACCCTGGACAGTGGCTTGTGAGTTTTGTTTCCCAGGGAAAAAGCCTTTACAATGGTTCAGGGGCCTTAGGCCTCAAATTGCCGGGTGCCGCCTGGAATTGCGCCTCTCGCAGGATGCCTCCCAGACGCAAGGTGGCACCAGTTCCAACTTGGTCTGGGTTAAGAGTGCCAAGTGGGTCCTGAAAACTGACACCCAGAACAGTGGCTTGTGAGTTTTGTTTCCCAGGGAAAAAGCCTGTACAATGGTTCAGGGGCCTGAGGCCTTAAATTGCCGGGTGCCTCCTGGAGTTCGGCCTCTCGCAGGATGCCTCCCAGACGCAAGGTGGCACCAGTTCCAACTTGGTCTGGTTTAAAAGTGCCAAGTGGGTCCTGAAAACTGACACCAAGAACAGTGGCTTGTGAGTTTTTTTCCCTGGGAAAAAGCCTGTACAATGATTCAGGGTCCTGAGGCCTTAAATTGCCGGGTGCCTCCTTGAATTGGGCCTCTCGCAGGATGCCTCCCAGATGCAACGTGGCACCAGTTTCAACTTGGTCTGGTTTAAGAGTGCCAAGTGGGTCCTGCAAACTGACACCCAGAACAGTGGCTTGTGAGTTTTGTTTCCCAGGGAAAAAGCCTATACAATGGTTCAGGGTCATGAGGCCTTAAATTGCCGTGTGCCTCCTGGAATTCGGCCTCTCGCAGGATGCCTCCCAGACGCAAGGTGGTACCAGTTCCAACTTGGTCTGGTTTAAGAGTGCCAAGTGTGTCCTGCAAACTGACCCCCAGAACAGTGGCTTGTGAGTTTTGTTTCCCAGGGAAAAAGCCTCTACAACGGTTCAGGGCAATGAGGCCTTAAATTGCCGGGTGCCTCCTGGAATTGCACCTCTCGCAGGATGCATCCCAGACGCAAGGTGGCACCAGGGCCAACTTGGTCTGGTTTGAGAGTGCCAAGTGTGTCCTGAAAACTGACATACAGAACAGCAGAACAGTGGCTTGTGAGTTTTGTTTCCCAGGGAAAAAGCCTGTACAATGGTTCAGGGGCCTGAGGCCTTAAATTGCCGGGTGCCTCCTGGAAATCGGCCTCTTGCAGGATGCCTCCCAGACGCAAGGTGGCACCAGTTCCAACTTGGTCTGGTTTGAGAGTGCCATGAGGGTCCTGCAAACTGACACCCAGAACAGTGGCTTGTGAGTTTTGTTTCCCAGGGAAAAAGCCTGGACAATGGTTCAGGGGCCTGAGGCCTTCAATTGCCGGGTGCCTCCTGGAATTCGGCCTCTCGCAAGATGCCTCCTTGACGCTAGGTGGCACCAGTTCCAACTTGGTCTGGTTTGAGAGTGCCAATAAAGTTCTGAAAACTGACACCCAGAACATTGGCTTGTGAGTTTTGTTTCCCAGGGAAAAAGCCTGTACAATGGTTCAGGGTCCTGCGGCCTTAAATTGCCGGGTGCCTCCTGGAATTGCTCCTCTCGCAGGATGCCTCCCAGACGCAAGGTGGCTCCAGTTCCAACTTGGTCTGGTTTGAGAGTTCCAAGTGGGTCCTGAAAACTGACACCCAGAACAGTGGCTTGTGAGTTTTGTTTCCCAGGGAAAACCTGTCCAATTTTTCAGGGTTCCGATACCTTAAATTGCCGGGTGCCTCCTGGAATTCGGCCTCTCGCAGGATGCCTCCCAAATGCAAGGTGGCACCAGTTCCAACTTAGTCTGGTTTAAGAGTGCCAAGTGTGTCCTGCAAACTGAATCCCAGAACAGTGGCTTGTGAGTTTTGTTTCCCAGGGAAAAAGCCTGTACAATGGTACAGGGTCTTGCGGCCTTAAATTGCCGGGTGCCTCCTGGAATTTCGCCTCTCGCAGGATGCCTCCCAGACGCAAGATGGCACCAGTTCCAACTTGGTCTGGTTTAAGAGTGCCAAGTGGGTCCTGAAAACTGACACCCAGAACAGTGGCTTCTGAGTGTTGTATCCCAGGGAAAAAGCCTGTACAATGGTTCAGGGTCCTGCGGCCTTAAATTGCCGTGTGCCTCCTGGAATTCGGCCTCTCGCAGGATGCCTCCCAGATGCAAGATAGCACCAGTTCCAACTTGGTCTGGTTTGAGAGTGCCAAGTGGGTCCTGAAAACTGACACCCAGAACAGTGGCTTGTGAGTTTTGTTTCCCAGGGAAAAAGCCAGTACAATTGTTCAGAGTCCTGCGGCCTTAAATTGCCGGGTGCCTCCTGGAAATCGGACTTTCGCAGGATGCCTCCCAGACGCAAGGTGGCACCAGTGCCAACTTGGTCTGGTTTAAGATTGCCAAGTGTGTCCTGAAAACTGACACCCAGAACAGTGGCTTGTGAGTTTTGTTTCCCAGGGAAAAAGCCTGTACAATTTTTCAGGGTTCTGATCACTTAAATTGCCGAATGCCTCCTGGAATTCGGCCTCTCACAGGATGCCTCCCCAAAGCAAAGTGGCACCAGTGCCAACTTGGTCTGGTTTAAGAGTGCCAAGTGGGTCCTGAAAACTGACACCAAGAACAGTGGCTTGTGAGTTTTGTTTCCCAGGGAAAAAGCCAGTACAATGGTTCATGGTCCTGCGGCCTTAAATTGACGGGTGCCTCCTCGAATTCGGCCTCTCGCAGGATGCCTCCCAGACGCAAGGTAGCACCAGTTCCAACTTGGTCTGGTTTGCGAGTGCCAGGTGGCTCCTGAAAACTGACACCCAGAACAGCGGCTTGTGAGTTTTGTTTCCCAGGGAAAAAGCCTGGACAATGTTCATGGACTTGCGGCCTTAAATTGCCGGGTGCCTCCTTGAATTGGGCCTCTCGCAGGATGCCTCCCAGACGCAAGGTGGCACCAGTGCCATCTTGGTCTGGTTTCAGAGTGCCAGGTGGCTCTTGAAAACTGACACCCTGGACAGTGGCTTGTGAGTTTTGTTTCCCAGGGAAAAAGCCTGTACAATGGTTCAGGGGCCTTAGGCCTTAAATTGCCGGGTGCCTCCTGGAATTGCGCCTCTCGCAGGATGCCTCCCAGACGCAAGGTGGCACCAGTTCCAACTTGGTCTGGGTTAAGAGTGCCAAGTGGGTCCTGAAAACTGACACCCAGAACAGTGGCTTGTGAGTTTTGTTTCCCAGGGAAAAAGCCTGTACAATGGTTCAGGGGCCTGAGGCCTTAAATTGCCGGGTGCCTCCTCGAATTCGGCCTCTCGCAGGATGCCTCCATGACGCAAGGTAGCACCAGTTCCAACTTGGTCTGGTTTGAGAGTGCCAGGTGGCTCCTGAAAACTGACACCCAGAACAGCGGCTTGTGAGTTTTGTTTCCCAGGGAAAAAGCCTGGACAATGTTCATGGACTTGCGGCCTGAAATTGCCAGGTGCCTCCTGGAATTGCGCCTCTCGCAGGATGCCTCCCAGACGCAAGGTGGCACCAGTGCCATCTTGGTCTGGTTTCAGAGTGCCAGGTGGCTCTTGAAAACTGACACCCTGGACAGTGGCTTGTGAGTTTTGTTTCCCAGGGAAAAAGCCTGTACAATGGTTCAGGGGCCTTAGGCCTTAAATTGCCGGGTGCCTCCTGGAATTGCGCCTCTCGCAGGATGCCTCCCAGACGCAAGGTGGCACCAGTTCCAACTTGGTCTGGGTTAAGAGTGCCAAGTGGGTCCTGAAAACTGACACCCAGAACAGTGGCTTCTGAGTGTTGTTTCCAAGGGAAAAAGCCTGTATAATGGTTCAGCGGTCTGAGGCCTAAAATTGCCGGGTGCCTCCTGGAGTTCGGCCTCTCGCAGGATGCCTCCCAGACGCATGGTGGCACCAGTTTCAACTTGGTCTGGTTTAAGAGTGCCAAGTGGGTCCTGCAAACTGACACCCAGAACATTGGCTTGTGAGTTTTGTTTCCCAGGGAAAAAGCCTGGAAAATGGTTCAGGGTGCTGCGGTCTTAAATTGCCGGGTGCCTTCCTGAGATCCGCCTCTCGCAGGATGCCTCCCAGACGCAAAATGACACCAGTGCCAACTTGGTCTGGTTTGAGAGTGCCCGGTGGGTCCTGAAAACTGACACCCAGAACAGTGGCTTGTGAGTTTTGTTTCCCAGGGAAAAAGCCTGTACAATGGTTCAGGGTCCTGTGGCCTTAAATTGCCGGGTGCCTCCTGGAATTGCGCCTCTCGCAGGATGCCTCCCAGACGCAAGGTGGCACCAGTTCCAACTTGGTCTGGTTTGAGAGAGCCAAGTGGGTCCTGAAAACTGACACCAAGAACAGTGGCTTGTGACTTTTTTTCCCTGGGAAAAAGCCTGTACAATGATTCAGGGGCCTGAGGCCTTAAATTGCCGGGTGCCTCCTTGAATTGGGCCTCTCGCAGGATGCCTCCCAGACGCAAGGTGGCACCAGTTCCAACTTGGTCTGGTTTAAGAGTGCCAAGTGGGTCCTGAAAACTGACACCCAGAACAGTGGCTTGTGAGTTTTGTTTCCCAGGGAAAAGCCTTTTAAATCGTTCAGGGTCATGAGGCCTTAAATTGCCGGGTGCCTCCTGGAATTCGGCCTCTCGCAGGATGCCTCCCAGACGCAAGGTGGTACCAGTTCCAACTTGGTCAGGTTTAAGAGTGCCAAGTGGGTCCTGCAAACTGACACCCAGAACAGTGGCTTGTGAGTTTTTTTTCCCAGGGAAAAAGCCTATACAATAGTTCAGGGTCATGAGGCCTTAAATTGCCGGGTGCCTCCTGGAATTGCACCTCTCGCAGGATGCATCCCAGACGCAAGGTGGCTCCAGTTCCAACTTGGTCTGGTTTAAGAGTGCCAAGTGGGTCCTGCAAACTGACACCCAGAACAGTGGCTTGTGAGTTTTGTTTCCCAGGGAAAAAGCCAGTACAATGGTTCAGGGTCCTGCGGCCTTAAATTGCCGGGTGCCTCCTGGAATTCGGCCTCTCGCAGGATGCCTCCCAGACGCAAGGTGGCACCAGTTCCAACTTGGTCTGGTTTGAGAGAGCCAAGTGGGTCCTGAAAACTGACACCCAGAACAGTGGCTTGTGAGTTTTGTTTCCCAGGGGAAAAGCCTGTACAATGGTTCAGGGTTCTGCGGCCTTAAATTGCCGGGTGCCTCCTGGAATTCGGACTCTCGCAGGATGCCTCCCAGATGCAAGGTGGCACCAGTTCCAACTTAGTCTGGTTTGCGACTCCCAGGTGGCTCCTGAAAACTGACACCCAGAACAGTGGCTTGTGAGTTTTGTTTCCCAGGGAAAAAGCCTGTAAAATGGTTCAGGGGTCTGAGGCCTTAAATTGACGGGTGCTTCCTGGAATTCGGCCTCTCGCAGGATGCCTCCCAGACGCAAGGTGGCACCAGTGCCAACTTGGTCTGGTTTAAGAGTGCCAAGTGGGTCCTGCAAACTGACACCCAGAACAGTGGCTTGTGAGTTTTGTTTCCCAGGGAAAAAACCTGTACAATGGTTCAGGGTCCTGCGGCCTTAAATTGCCGGGTGCCTCCTGGAGATCCGCCTCTCGCAGGATGCCTCCCAGACGCAAAATGACACCACTGCCAACTTAGTCTGGTTTGAGAGTGCCAGGTGGCTCCTGCAAACAGACACCCAGAACAGTGGCTTCTGAGTTTTGTTTCCCAGGGAAAAAGCCTGTAGAATGGTTCAGGGTCCTGCGGTCTTAAATTGCCGGGTGCCTCCTGGAGATCCGCCTCTCGCAGGATGCCTCCCAGACGCAAGGTGGCACCAGTTCCAACTTGGTCTGGTTTAAGAGTGCCAAGTGGGTCCTGAAAACTGACACCCTGGACAGTGGCTTGTGAGTTTTGTTTCCCAGGGAAAAAGCCTGTACAATGGTTCAGGGTTCTGCGGCCTTAAATTGACGGGTGCCTCCTGGAATTCGGCCTCTCGCAGGATGCCTCCCAGACGCAAAATGACACCAGTGCCAACTTGGTCTAGTTTAAGAGTGCCAAGTGGGTCCTGAAAACTGACACCCAGAACAGTGGCTTGTGAGTTTTGTTTCCCAGGGAAAAAGCCTGTAAAATGGTTCAGGGGCCTGAGGCCTTAAATTGCCGGGTGCCTCCTGGAATTCGGCCTCTCGCAGGATGCCTCCCAGACGCAAGGTGGCACCAGTTCCAACTTGGTCTGGTTTGAGAGAGCCAAGTGGGTCCTGAAAACTGACACCCAGAACAGTGGCTTGTGAGTTTTGTTTCCCAGGGAAAAAGCCTGTACAATGGTTCAGGGTCCTGAGGCCTTAAATTGCCGGGTGCCTCCTGGAATTCGGCCTCTCGCAGGATGCCTCCCAGACGCAAGGTAGCACCAGTTCCAACTTGGTCTGGTTTGCGAGTGCCAGGTGGCTCCTGAAAACTGACACCCAGAACAGCGGCTTGTGAGTTTTGTTTCCCAGGGAAAAAGCCTGGACAATGTTCATGGACTTGCGGCCTTAAATTGCCAGGTGCCTCCTGGAATTGCGCCTCTCGCAGGATGCCTCCAAGACGCAAGGTGGCACCAGTGCCATCTTGGTCTGGTTTCAGAGTGCCAGGTGGCTCTTGAAAACTGACACCCTGGACAGTGGCTTGTGAGTTTTGTTTCCCAGGGAAAAAGCCTTTACAATGGTTCAGGGGCCTTAGGCCTTAAATTGCCGGGTGCCGCCTGGAATTGCGCCTCTCGCAGGATGCCTCCCAGACGCAAGGTGGCACCAGTTCCAACTTGGTCTGGGTTAAGAGTGCCAAGTGGGTCCTGAAAACTGACACCCAGAACAGTGGCTTGTGAGTTTTGTTTCCCAGGGAAAAAGCCTGTACAATGGTTCAGGGGCCTGAGGCCTTAAATTGCCGGGTGCCTCCTGGAGTTCGGCCTCTCGCAGGATGCCTCCCAGACGCAAGGTGGCACCAGTTCCAACTTGGTCTGGGTTAAGAGTGCCAAGTGGGTCCTGAAAACTGACACCCAGAACAGTGGCTTCTGAGTGTTGTTTCCAAGGGAAAAAGCCTGTAAAATGGTTCAGCGGACTTGCGGCCTTAAATTGCCGGGTGCCTCCTGGAGTTCGGCCTCTCGCAGGATGCCTCCCAGACGCATGGTGGCACCAGTTTCAACTTGGTCTGGTTTAAGAGTGCCAAGTGGGTCCTGCAAACTGACACCCAGAACATTGGCTTGTGAGTTTTGTTTCCCAGGGAAAAAGCCTGGAAAATGGTTCAGGGTGCTGCGGTCTTAAATTGCCGGGTGCCTTCCTGAGATCCGCCTCTCGCAGGATGCCTCCCAGACGCAAAATGACACCAGTGCCAACTTGGTCTGGTTTGAGAGTGCCCGGTGGGTCCTGAAAACTGACACCCAGAACAGTGGCTTGTGAGTTTTGTTTCCCAGGGAAAAAGCCTGTACAATGGTTCAGGGTCCTGTGGCCTTAAATTGCCGGGTGCCTCCTGGAATTGCGCCTCTCGCAGGATGCCTCCCAGACGCAAGGTGGCACCAGTTCCAACTTGGTCTGGTTTGAGAGAGCCAAGTGGGTCCTGAAAACTGACACCAAGAACAGTGGCTTGTGACTTTTTTTCCCTGGGAAAAAGCCTGTACAATGATTCAGGGGCCTGAGGCCTTAAATTGCCGGGTGCCTCCTTGAATTGGGCCTCTCGCAGGATGCCTCCCAGACGCAAGGTGGCACCAGTTCCAACTTGGTCTGGTTTAAGAGTGCCAAGTGGGTCCTGAAAACTGACACCCAGAACAGTGGCTTGTGAGTTTTGTTTCCCAGGGAAAAGCCTATAAAATGGTTCAGGGTCATGAGGCCTTAAATTGCCGGGTGCCTCCTGGAATTCGGCCTCTCGCAGGATGCCTCCCAGACGCAAGGTGGTACCAGTTCCAACTTGGTCAGGTTTAAGAGTGCCAAGTGGGTCCTGCAAACTGACACCCAGAACAGTGGCTTGTGAGTTTTTTTTCCCAGGGAAAAAGCCTATACAATAGTTCAGGGTCATGAGGCCTTAAATTGCCGGGTGCCTCCTGGAATTGCACCTCTCGCAGGATGCATCCCAGACGCAAGGTGGCTCCAGTTCCAACTTGGTCTGGTTTAAGAGTGCCAAGTGGGTCCTGCAAACTGACACCCAGAACAGTGGCTTGTGAGTTTTGTTTCCCAGGGAAAAAGCCAGTACAATGGTTCAGGGGCCTGAGGCCTTAAATTGCCGGGTGCCTCCTGGAATTCGGCCTCTCGCAGGATGCCTCCCAGACGCAAGGTGGCACCAGTTCCAACTTGGTCTGGTTTGAGAGAGCCAAGTGGGTCCTGAAAACTGACACCCAGAACAGTGGCTTGTGAGTTTTGTTTCCCAGGGGAAAAGCCTGTACAATGGTTCAGGGTTCTGCGGCCTTAAATTGCCGGGTGCCTCCTGGAATTCGGACTCTCGCAGGATGCCTCCCAGATGCAAGGTGGCACCAGTTCCAACTTAGTCTGGTTTGCGACTCCCAGGTGGCTCCTGAAAACTGACACCCAGAACAGTGGCTTGTGAGTTTTGTTTCCCAGGGAAAAAGCCTGTAAAATGGTTCAGGGGTCTGAGGCCTTAAATTGACGGGTGCTTCCTGGAATTCGGCCTCTCGCAGGATGCCTCCCAGACGCAAGGTGGCACCAGTGCCAACTTGGTCTGGTTTAAGAGTGCCAAGTGGGTCCTGCAAACTGACACCCAGAACAGTGGCTTGTGAGTTTTGTTTCCCAGGGAAAAAGCCTGTACAATGGTTCAGGGTCCTGCGGCCTTAAATTGCCGGGTGCCTCCTGGAGATCCGCCTCTCGCAGGATGCCTCCCAGACGCAAAATGACACCACTGCCAACTTAGTCTGGTTTGAGAGTGCCAGGTGGCTCCTGCAAACAGACACCCAGAACAGTGGCTTCTGAGTTTTGTTTCCCAGGGAAAAAGCCTGTAGAATGGTTCAGGGTCCTGCGGTCTTAAATTGCCGGGTGCCTCCTGGAGATCCGCCTCTCGCAGGATGCCTCCCAGACGCAAGGTGGCACCAGTTCCAACTTGGTCTGGTTTAAGAGTGCCAAGTGGGTCCTGAAAACTGACACCCTGGACAGTGGCTTGTGAGTTTTGTTTCCCAGGGAAAAAGCCTGTACAATGGTTCAGGGTTCTGCGGCCTTAAATTGACGGGTGCCTCCTGGAATTCGGCCTCTCGCAGGATGCCTCCCAGACGCAAAATGACACCAGTGCCAACTTGGTCTGGTTTAAGAGTGCCAAGTGGGTCCTGAAAACTGACACCCAGAACATTGGCTTGTGAGTTTTGTTTCCCAGGGAAAAAGCCTGTACAATGGTTCAGGGGCCTGAGGCCTTAAATTGCCGGGTGCCTCCTGGAATTCGGCCTCTCGCAGGATGCCTCCCAGACGCAAGATGGCACCAGTTCCAACTTGGTCTGGTTTGAGAGAGCCAAGTGGGTCCTGAAAACTGACACCCAGAACAGTGGCTTGTGAGTTTTGTTTCCCAGGGAAAAAGCCTGTACAATGGTTCAGGGTCCTGAGGCCTTAAATTGCCGGGTGCCTCCTGGAATTCGGCCTCTCGCAGGATGCCTCCCAGACGCAAGGTAGCACCAGTTCCAACTTGGTCTGGTTTGCGAGTGCCAGGTGGCTCCTGAAAACTGACACCCAGAACAGCGGCTTGTGAGTTTTGTTTCCCAGGGAAAAAGCCTGGACAATGTTCATGGACTTGCGGCCTTAAATTGCCAGGTGCCTCCTGGAATTGCGCCTCTCGCAGGATGCCTCCAAGACGCAAGGTGGCACCAGTGCCATCTTGGTCTGGTTTCAGAGTGCCAGGTGGCTCTTGAAAACTGACACCCTGGACAGTGGCTTGTGAGTTTTGTTTCCCAGGGAAAAAGCCTTTACAATGGTTCAGGGGCCTTAGGCCTTAAATTGCCGGGTGCCGCCTGGAATTGCGCCTCTCGCAGGATGCCTCCCAGACGCAAGGTGGCACCAGTTCCAACTTGGTCTGGGTTAAGAGTGCCAAGTGGGTCCTGAAAACCGACACCCAGAACAGTGGCTTGTGAGTTTTGTTTCCCAGGGAAAAAGCCTGTACAATGGTTCAGGGGCCTGAGGCCTTAAATTGCCGGGTGCCTCCTGGAGTTCGGCCTCTCGCAGGATGCCTCCCAGACGCAAGGTGGCACCAGTTCCAACTTGGTCTGGTTTAAAAGTGCCAAGTGGGTCCTGAAAACTGACACCAAGAACAGTGGCTTGTGAGTTTTTTTCCCTGGGAAAAAGCCTGTACAATGATTCAGGGTCCTGAGGCCTTAAATTGCCGGGTGCCTCCTTGAATTGGGCCTCTCGCAGGATGCCTCCCAGACGCAACGTGGCACCAGTTCCAACTTGGTCTGGTTTAAGAGTGCCAAGTGGGTCCTGCAAACTGACACCCAGAACAGTGGCTTGTGAGTTTTGTTTCCCAGGGAAAAAGCCTATACAATGGTTCAGGGTCATGAGGCCTTAAATTGCCGTGTGCCTCCTGGAATTCGGCCTCTCGCAGGATGCCTCCCAGACGCAAGGTGGTACCAGTTCCAACTTGGTCTGCTTTAAGAGTGCCAAGTGTGTTCTGCAAACTGACACCCAGAACAGTGGCTTGTGAGTTTTGTTTCCCAGGGAAAAAGCCTCTACAACGGTTCAGGGCCATGAGGCCTTAAATTGCCGGGTGCCTCCTGGAATTGCACCTCTCGCAGGATGCATCCCAGACGCAAGGTGGCACCAGGGCCAACTTGGTCTGGTTTGAGAGTGCCAAGTGTGTCCTGAAAACTGACATACAGAACAGCAGAACAGTGGCTTGTGAGTTTTGTTTCCCAGGGAAAAAGCCTGTACAATGGTTCAGGGGCCTGAGGCCTTAAATTGCCGGGTGCCTCCTGGAGTTCGGCCTCTCGCAGGATGCCTCCCAGACGCAAGGTGGCACCAGTTCCAACTTGGTCTGGGTTAAGAGTGCCAAGTGGGTCCTGAAAACTGACACCCAGAACAGTGGCTTCTGAGTGTTGTTTCCAAGGGAAAAAGCCTGTAAAATGGTTCAGCGGACTTGCGGCCTTAAATTGCCGGGTGCCTCCTGGAGTTCGGCC
Source organism: Fringilla coelebs (assembly GCF_963513975.1). Taxonomy (NCBI): domain Eukaryota; kingdom Metazoa; phylum Chordata; class Aves; order Passeriformes; family Fringillidae; genus Fringilla; species Fringilla coelebs. The sequence goes on along the minus strand of NW_028167587.1, from coordinate 158,227 downwards.
TCTCGCAGGATGCCTCCCAGACGCATGGTGGCACCAGTTTCAACTTGGTCTGGTTTAAGAGTGCCAAGTGGGTCCTGCAAACTGACACCCAGAACATTGGCTTGTGAGTTTTGTTTCCCAGGGAAAAAGCCTGGAAAATGGTTCAGGGTGCTGCGGTCTTAAATTGCCGGGTGCCTTCCTGAGATCCGCCTCTCGCAGGATGCCTCCCAGACGCAAAATGACACCAGTGCCAACTTGGTCTGGTTTGAGAGTGCCCGGTGGGTCCTGAAAACTGACACCCAGAACAGTGGCTTGTGAGTTTTGTTTCCCAGGGAAAAAGCCTGTACAATGGTTCAGGGTCCTGTGGCCTTAAATTGCCGGGTGCCTCCTGGAATTGCGCCTCTCGCAGGATGCCTCCCAGACGCAAGGTGGCACCAGTTCCAACTTGGTCTGGTTTGAGAGAGCCAAGTGGGTCCTGAAAACTGACACCAAGAACAGTGGCTTGTGACTTTTTTTCCCTGGGAAAAAGCCTGTACAATGATTCAGGGGCCTGAGGCCTTAAATTGCCGGGTGCCTCCTTGAATTGGGCCTCTCGCAGGATGCCTCCCAGACGCAAGGTGGCACCAGTTCCAACTTGGTCTGGTTTAAGAGTGCCAAGTGGGTCCTGAAAACTGACACCCAGAACAGTGGCTTGTGAGTTTTGTTTCCCAGGGAAAAGCCTATAAAATGGTTCAGGGTCATGAGGCCTTAAATTGCCGGGTGCCTCCTGGAATTCGGCCTCTCGCAGGATGCCTCCCAGACGCAAGGTGGTACCAGTTCCAACTTGGTCAGGTTTAAGAGTGCCAAGTGGGTCCTGCAAACTGACACCCAGAACAGTGGCTTGTGAGTTTTTTTTCCCAGGGAAAAAGCCTATACAATAGTTCAGGGTCATGAGGCCTTAAATTGCCGGGTGCCTCCTGGAATTGCACCTCTCGCAGGATGCATCCCAGACGCAAGGTGGCTCCAGTTCCAACTTGGTCTGGTTTAAGAGTGCCAAGTGGGTCCTGCAAACTGACACCCAGAACAGTGGCTTGTGAGTTTTGTTTCCCAGGGAAAAAGCCAGTACAATGGTTCAGGGGCCTGAGGCCTTAAATTGCCGGGTGCCTCCTGGAATTCGGCCTCTCGCAGGATGCCTCCCAGACGCAAGGTGGCACCAGTTCCAACTTGGTCTGGTTTGAGAGAGCCAAGTGGGTCCTGAAAACTGACACCCAGAACAGTGGCTTGTGAGTTTTGTTTCCCAGGGGAAAAGCCTGTACAATGGTTCAGGGTTCTGCGGCCTTAAATTGCCGGGTGCCTCCTGGAATTCGGACTCTCGCAGGATGCCTCCCAGATGCAAGGTGGCACCAGTTCCAACTTAGTCTGGTTTGCGACTCCCAGGTGGCTCCTGAAAACTGACACCCAGAACAGTGGCTTGTGAGTTTTGTTTCCCAGGGAAAAAGCCTGTAAAATGGTTCAGGGGTCTGAGGCCTTAAATTGACGGGTGCTTCCTGGAATTCGGCCTCTCGCAGGATGCCTCCCAGACGCAAGGTGGCACCAGTGCCAACTTGGTCTGGTTTAAGAGTGCCAAGTGGGTCCTGCAAACTGACACCCAGAACAGTGGCTTGTGAGTTTTGTTTCCCAGGGAAAAAGCCTGTACAATGGTTCAGGGTCCTGCGGCCTTAAATTGCCGGGTGCCTCCTGGAGATCCGCCTCTCGCAGGATGCCTCCCAGACGCAAAATGACACCACTGCCAACTTAGTCTGGTTTGAGAGTGCCAGGTGGCTCCTGCAAACAGACACCCAGAACAGTGGCTTCTGAGTTTTGTTTCCCAGGGAAAAAGCCTGTAGAATGGTTCAGGGTCCTGCGGTCTTAAATTGCCGGGTGCCTCCTGGAGATCCGCCTCTCGCAGGATGCCTCCCAGACGCAAGGTGGCACCAGTTCCAACTTGGTCTGGTTTAAGAGTGCCAAGTGGGTCCTGAAAACTGACACCCTGGACAGTGGCTTGTGAGTTTTGTTTCCCAGGGAAAAAGCCTGTACAATGGTTCAGGGTTCTGCGGCCTTAAATTGACGGGTGCCTCCTGGAATTCGGCCTCTCGCAGGATGCCTCCCAGACGCAAAATGACACCAGTGCCAACTTGGTCTGGTTTAAGAGTGCCAAGTGGGTCCTGAAAACTGACACCCAGAACATTGGCTTGTGAGTTTTGTTTCCCAGGGAAAAAGCCTGTACAATGGTTCAGGGGCCTGAGGCCTTAAATTGCCGGGTGCCTCCTGGAATTCGGCCTCTCGCAGGATGCCTCCCAGACGCAAGATGGCACCAGTTCCAACTTGGTCTGGTTTGAGAGAGCCAAGTGGGTCCTGAAAACTGACACCCAGAACAGTGGCTTGTGAGTTTTGTTTCCCAGGGAAAAAGCCTGTACAATGGTTCAGGGTCCTGAGGCCTTAAATTGCCGGGTGCCTCCTGGAATTCGGCCTCTCGCAGGATGCCTCCCAGACGCAAGGTAGCACCAGTTCCAACTTGGTCTGGTTTGCGAGTGCCAGGTGGCTCCTGAAAACTGACACCCAGAACAGCGGCTTGTGAGTTTTGTTTCCCAGGGAAAAAGCCTGGACAATGTTCATGGACTTGCGGCCTTAAATTGCCAGGTGCCTCCTGGAATTGCGCCTCTCGCAGGATGCCTCCAAGACGCAAGGTGGCACCAGTGCCATCTTGGTCTGGTTTCAGAGTGCCAGGTGGCTCTTGAAAACTGACACCCTGGACAGTGGCTTGTGAGTTTTGTTTCCCAGGGAAAAAGCCTTTACAATGGTTCAGGGGCCTTAGGCCTTAAATTGCCGGGTGCCGCCTGGAATTGCGCCTCTCGCAGGATGCCTCCCAGACGCAAGGTGGCACCAGTTCCAACTTGGTCTGGGTTAAGAGTGCCAAGTGGGTCCTGAAAACCGACACCCAGAACAGTGGCTTGTGAGTTTTGTTTCCCAGGGAAAAAGCCTGTACAATGGTTCAGGGGCCTGAGGCCTTAAATTGCCGGGTGCCTCCTGGAGTTCGGCCTCTCGCAGGATGCCTCCCAGACGCAAGGTGGCACCAGTTCCAACTTGGTCTGGTTTAAAAGTGCCAAGTGGGTCCTGAAAACTGACACCAAGAACAGTGGCTTGTGAGTTTTTTTCCCTGGGAAAAAGCCTGTACAATGATTCAGGGTCCTGAGGCCTTAAATTGCCGGGTGCCTCCTTGAATTGGGCCTCTCGCAGGATGCCTCCCAGACGCAACGTGGCACCAGTTCCAACTTGGTCTGGTTTAAGAGTGCCAAGTGGGTCCTGCAAACTGACACCCAGAACAGTGGCTTGTGAGTTTTGTTTCCCAGGGAAAAAGCCTATACAATGGTTCAGGGTCATGAGGCCTTAAATTGCCGTGTGCCTCCTGGAATTCGGCCTCTCGCAGGATGCCTCCCAGACGCAAGGTGGTACCAGTTCCAACTTGGTCTGCTTTAAGAGTGCCAAGTGTGTTCTGCAAACTGACACCCAGAACAGTGGCTTGTGAGTTTTGTTTCCCAGGGAAAAAGCCTCTACAACGGTTCAGGGCCATGAGGCCTTAAATTGCCGGGTGCCTCCTGGAATTGCACCTCTCGCAGGATGCATCCCAGACGCAAGGTGGCACCAGGGCCAACTTGGTCTGGTTTGAGAGTGCCAAGTGTGTCCTGAAAACTGACATACAGAACAGCAGAACAGTGGCTTGTGAGTTTTGTTTCCCAGGGAAAAAGCCTGTACAATGGTTCAGGGGCCTGAGGCCTTAAATTGCCGGGTGCCTCCTGGAAATCGGCCTCTTGCAGGATGCCTCCCAGACGCAAGGTGGCACCAGTTCCAACTTGGTCTGGTTTGAGAGTGCCATGAGGGTCCTGCAAACTGACACCCAGAACAGTGGCTTGTGAGTTTTGTTTCCCAGGGAAAAAGCCTGGACAATGGTTCAGGGGCCTGAGGCCTTCAATTGCCGGGTGCCTCCTGGAATTCGGCCTCTCGCAAGATGCCTCCTTGACGCTAGGTGGCACCAGTTCCAACTTGGTCTGGTTTGAGAGTGCCAATAAAGTTCTGAAAACTGACACCCAGAACATTGGCTTGTGAGTTTTGTTTCCCAGGGAAAAAGCCTGTACAATGGTTCAGGGTCCTGCGGCCTTAAATTGCCGGGTGCCTCCTGGAATTGCTCCTCTCGCAGGATGCCTCCCAGACGCAAGGTGGCTCCAGTTCCAACTTGGTCTGGTTTGAGAGTGCCAAGTGGGTCCTGAAAACTGACACCCAGAACAGTGGCTTGTGAGTTTTGTTTCCCAGGGAAAACCTGTCCAATTTTTCAGGGTTCCGATACCTTAAATTGCCGGGTGCCTCCTGGAATTCGGCCTCTCGCAGGATGCCTCCCAAATGCAAGGTGGCACCAGTTCCAACTTAGTCTGGTTTAAGAGTGCCAAGTGTGTCCTGCAAACTGAATCCCAGAACAGTGGCTTGTGAGTTTTGTTTCCCAGGGAAAAAGCCTGTACAATGGTACAGGGTCTTGCGGCCTTAAATTGCCGGGTGCCTCCTGGAATTTCGCCTCTCGCAGGATGCCTCCCAGACGCAAGATGGCACCAGTTCCAACTTGGTCTGGTTTAAGAGTGCCAAGTGGGTCCTGAAAACTGACACCCAGAACAGTGGCTTCTGAGTGTTGTATCCCAGGGAAAAAGCCTGTACAATGGTTCAGGGTCCTGCGGCCTTAAATTGCCGTGTGCCTCCTGGAATTCGGCCTCTCGCAGGATGCCTCCCAGATGCAAGATAGCACCAGTTCCAACTTGGTCTGGTTTGAGAGTGCCAAGTGGGTCCTGAAAACTGACACCCAGAACAGTGGCTTGTGAGTTTTGTTTCCCAGGGAAAACGCCTGTACAATTTTTCAGGGTTCTGATCACTTAAATTGCCGAATGCCTCCTGGAATTCGGCCTCTCACAGGATGCCTCCCCAAAGCAAAGTGGCACCAGTGCCAACTTGGTCTGGTTTAAGAGTGCCAAGTGGGTCCTGAAAACTGACACCAAGAACAGTGGCTTGTGAGTTTTGTTTCCCAGGGAAAAAGCCTGTACAATGGTTTAGGGTAACGCCGCCTTAAATTGCCGGGTGCCTCCTGGAGATCCGCCTCTCGCAGGATGCCTCCCAGACGCTAGGTGGCACCAGTTCCAACTTGGTCTGGTTTAAGAGTGCCAAGTGGGTCCTGAAAACTGACACCCAGAACAGTGGCATCTGAGTTTTGTTTCACAGCGAAAAAGCCTGTAGAATGGTTCAGGGGCCTGAGGCCTTAAATTGCCGGGTGCCTCCTGGATATCCGCCTCTCGCAGGATGCCTCCCAGACGCAAAATGACACCAGTGCCAACGTGGTCTGGTTTGAGAGTGCAAAGTGGGTCCTGCAAACTGACACCCAGAACAGTGGCTTGTGAGTTTTGTTTCCCAGGGCAAAACCTGTACAATTGTTCAGAGGCCTGATGCCCTAAATTGCCGGGCGCCTCCTGGAATTGCGCCTCTCGCAGGATGCCTCCTAGACGCAAAGTGGCACCAGCGCCAACTTGGTCTGATTTGAGAGTGCCAAGTGTGTCCTGAAAACTGACACCAAGAACAGTGGCTTCTGAGTTTTGTTTCCCAGGGAAAAAGCCTGTACAATTGCTCAGGGTCCTGCGGCCTTAAATTTCCGTATGACTCCTGGAATTCGGCCTCTCGCAGGATGCCTCCCAGACGCAAGGTGGCACCAGTGCCAACTAGGTCTGGTTTGAGAGTGCTAAGTGGGTCCTGAAAACTGACACCCAGAACAGTGGCTTGTGAGTGTTGTTTCCCAAGGAAAAAGCCTATACAACAGTTCAGGGTCCTGCGGCGTTAAATTGCCATGTGCCTCCTGGAATTGCTCCTCTCGCAGGATGCCTCCCAGACGCAAGGTGGCACCAGTTCCAACTTGGTCTGGTTTGAGAGTGCCAAGTGGGTCCTGAAAACTGACACCCAGAACAGTGGCTTGTGAGTTTTGTTTCCCAGGGAAAATGCCTGTACAATGGTTTAGGGTAACGCCGCCTTAAATAGCCGGGTGCCTCCTGGAGATCCGCCTCTCGCAGGATGTCTTCCAGACGCAAGGTGGCACCAGTTCCAACTTGGTCTGGTTTAAGATTGCCAAGTGGGTCCTGAAAACTGACACCCAGAACAGTGGCTTGTGAGTTTTGTTTCCCAGGGAAAACGCCTGTACAATGGTTCAGGGTCCTGCGGCCTTAAATATCCGGGTGCCTCCTGGAATTGCACCTCTCGCAGGATGCCTCCCAGACGCATGGTGGCACCAGTTCCAAGTTGGTCTGGTTCGAGAGTGCGAAGTGTGTCCTGAAAACTGACACCCAGAACAGTGGCTTCTGAATTTTGTTTCCCAGGGAAAAAGCCTGGACAATGGTTCAGGGTCCTGCGGCTTAAATTGCCGGGTGCCTCCTGGAATTCAGCCTCTCGCAGGATGCCTCCCAGACGCAAAGTGGCACCAGTGCCAACCTTGTCTGGTTTAAGAGTGCCAAGTGTGTCCTGAAAACTGACACCCAGAACAGTGGCTTGTGAGTTTTCTTTCCCAGGGAAAAAGCCTGTACAATGGTTCAGGGTCCTGTGGCCTTAAATTGCCGGGTGCCTCCTGGATTTCGGCCTCTCGCAGGATGCCTTCCAGACGGAAGGTGGCAGCAGTGCCAACTTGGTCTGGTTTGAGAGTGCCAATAAAGTTCTGAAAACTGACACCCAGAACAACGGCTAGTGAGTTTTCTTTCCCAGGGAAAAAGCCTGTACAATGGTTCAGGGGCCTGAGGCCTTAAAATGCCGAGTGCCTCCTGGAATTCGGTTTCTCGCAGGATGCCTCCCAGACGCAAGGTGGCACCAGTGCCAACTTGGTCTGGTTTGAGAGTGCTAAGTGGGTCCTGAAAACTGACACCCAGAACAGTGGCTTCTGAGTTTTGTTTCCCAAGGAAAAAGCCTGTAGAATGGTACAGGATCCTGCGGCCTTAAAATGCCGGGTGCCTCCTGGAATTCAGCCTCTCGCAGGATGCCTCCCAGACGCAAAGTTGCACCAGTGCCAACCTAGTCTGGTTTAAGAGTGCCAAGTGTGTCCTGAAAACTGACACCCAGAACAGTGGCTTGTGAGTTTTGTTTCCCAGGGAAAAAGCCTGTACAGCAGTTCAGGGTCCTGCGGCCATAAATTGCCGGGTGCCTCCTGGAATTCGGCCTCTCGCAGGATGCCTCCCAGACGCAAGGTGGCACCAGTGCCAACTTGGTCTGGTTTGAGAGTGCCAAGTGGGTCCTGAAAACTGACACCAAGAACAGTGGCTTGTGAGTTTTGTTTCCCAGGAAAAAAGCCTGTACAATGGTTTAGGGTAACGCTGCCTTAAATTGCCGGGTGCCTCCTGGAGATCCGCCTCTCACAGGATGTCTTCCAGACGCAAGGTGGCACCAGTTCCAACTTGGTCTGGTTTAAGAGTGTCAAGTGGGTCCTGCAAACTGACACCCAGAACAGTGGCTTGTGAGTTTTGTTTCCCAGGGAAAAAGCCTGGACAATGGTTCAGGGTCCTGCGGCCTTAAGATGCCGGGTGCCTCCTGGAATTGCTCCTCTCGCAGGATGCCTCCCAGACGCAAGGTGGCACCAGTTCCAACTTGGTCTGGTTTGAGAGTTCCAAGTGGGTCCTGAAAACTGACACCCAGAACAGTGGCTTCTGAGTTTTGTTTCCCAGGGAAAACCTGTACAATTTTTCAGGGTTCCGATCCCTTAAAATGCCGGGTGCCTCCTGGAATTCGGCCTCTCGCAGGATGCCTCCCAAATGCAAGGTGGCACCAGTTCCAACTTAGTCTGGTTTAAGAGTGCCAAGTGTGTCCTGCAAACTGAATCCCAGAACAGTGGCTTGTGAGTTTTGTTTCCCAGGGAAAAAGCCTCGACAATGGTTCAGGGGCCTGAGGCCTTCAATTGCCGGGTGCCTCCTGGAATTTCGCCTCTCGCAGGATGCCTCCCAGACGCAAGATGGCACCAGTTCCAACTTGGTCTGGTTTAAGAGTGCCAAGTGGGTCCTGAAAACTGACACCCAGAACAGTGGCTTCTGAGTGTTGTATCCCAGGGAAAAAGCCTGTACAATGGTACAGGGTCCTGCGGCCTTAAATTGCCGGGTGCCTCCTGGAAATCGGACTTTCGCAGGATGCCTCCCAGACGCAAGGTGGCACCAGTTCCAACTTGGTCTGGTTTAAGATTGCCAAGTGTGTCCTTAAAACTGACACCCAGAACAGTGGCTTGTGAGTTTTGTTTCCCAGGGAAAACGCCTGTACAATGGTTCAGGGTCCTGCGGCCTTAAATTGCCGGGTGCCTCCTGGAATTCGGTTTCTCGCAGGATGCCTCCCAGACGCAAGGTGGCACCAGTGCCAGCTTGGTCTGGTTTGAGAGTGCTAAGTGGGTCCTGCAAACTGACACCCAGAACAGTGGCTTGTGAGTTTTGTTTCCCAGGGAAAAAGCCTGTACAATGGTTCAGGGTCCTGCGGCCTTAAATTGCCGGGTGCCTCCTGGAATTGCTCCTCTCGCAGGATGCCTCCCAGACGCAAGGTGGCACCAGTTCCAACTTGGTCTGGTTTGAGAGTGCCAAGTGGGTCCTGAAAACTGACACCCAGAACAGTGGCTTGTGAGTTTTCTTTCCCAGGGAAAAAGCCTGTACAATGGTTTAGGGTAACGCCGCCTTAAATAGCCGGGTGCCTCCTGGAGATCCGCCTCTCGCAGGATGTCTTCCAGACGCAAGGTGGCACCAGTGCCAACTTGGTCTGGTTTAAGATTGCCAAGTGGGCCCTGAAAACTGACACCCAGAACAGTGGCTTCTGAGTTTTGTTTCCCAGGGAAAAAGCCTGTACAATGGTTCAGGGTCCTGCGGCCTTAAATTGCCGGGTGCCTCCTGGAATTGCACCTCTCGCAGGATGCCTCCCAGACGCAAGATGGCCCCAGTTCCAAGTTGGTCTGGTTCGAGAGTGCGAAGTGTGTCCTGCAAACTGACACCCAGAACAGTGGCTTGTGAGTTTTGTTTCCCAGGGAAAAAGCCTGGACAATGGTTCAGGGTCCTGCGGCTTAAATTGCCGGGTGCCTCCTGGAATTCAGCCTCTCGCAGGATGCCTCCCAGACGCAAAGTGGCACCAGTGCCAACCTTGTCTGGTTTAAGAGTGCCAAGTGTGTCCTGAAAACTGACACCCAGAACAGTGGCTTGTGAGTTTTGTTTCCCAGGGAAAAAGCCTGTACAATGGTTCAGGGTCCTGCGGCCTTAAATTGCCGGGTGCCTCCTGGATTTCGGCCTCTCGCAGGATGCCTTCCAGACGGAAGGTGGCAGCAGTGCCAACTTGGTCTGGTTTGAGAGTGCCAATAAAGTTCTGAAAACTGACACCCAGAACAACGGCTAGTGAGTTTTGTTTCCCAGGGAAAAAGCCTGTACAATGGTTCAGGGGCCTGAGGCCTTAAATTGCCGGGTGCCTCCTGGAATTCGGTTTCTCGCAGGATGCCTCCCAGACGCAAGGTGGCACCAGTGCCAACTTGGTCTGGTTTGAGAGTGCTAAGTGGGTCCTGCAAACTGACACCCAGAACAGTGGCTTCTGAGTTTTGTTTCCCAGGGAAAAAGCCTGTACAATGGTTCTGGGCCCTGCGGCCTTAAATTGCCGGGTGCCTCCTGGAATTCGGCCTCTCGCAGGATGCCTCCCAGACGCAAGGTGATACCAGTTCCAACTTGGTCTGCTTTGACAGTGCCAGGTGGCTCGTGCAAGCTGGCACCCAGAACAGTGGCTTGTGAGTTTTGTTTCCCAGGGAAAAAACCTGTACAGCAGTTCAAAGGCCTGTGGCCTTAAATAGCCGGGTGCCTCCTGGAATTCGGCCTCTCGCGGGATGCCTCCCAGACGCAAGGTGGCACCAGTGCCAACTTGGTCTGGTTTGAGAGTGCCAAGTGGGTCCTGAAAACTGACACCCAGAACAGTGGCTTCTGAGTTTTGTTTCCCAGGGAAAAGCCTGTAAAACTGTTCAGAGTCCTGCGGCCTTAAACTGCCGAATGCCTCCTGGAATTGCGCCTCTCGCAGGATGCCTCCCAGACGCAAAGTGACACCAGTGCCAACTTGGTCTGGTTTGAGAGTGCCAAGTGGGTCCTGCAAACTGACCCCCAGAACAGTGGCTTCTGAGTTTTGTTTCCCAGGGAAAAAGCCTTTACAATTGTTCAGAGTTCTGCGGCCTTAAATTGCCGAATGCCTCCTGGAATTCGGCCTCTCACAGGATGCCTCCCAAAAGCAAGGTGGCACCAGTGCCAACTTGGTCTGGTTTAAGAGTGTCAAGTGTGTCCTGAAAACTGACACCCAGAACATTGGCTTGTGAGTTTTGTTTCCCAGGGAAAAAGCCTGTACAATGGTTCAGGGGCCTGAGGCCTTAAATTGCCGGGTGCCTCCTGGAATTCGGCCTCTCGCAGGATGCCTCCCAGACGCAAGATGGCACCAGTTCCAACTTGGTCTGGTTTGAGAGAGCCAAGTGGGTCCTGAAAACTGACACCCAGAACAGTGGCTTGTGAGTTTTGTTTCCCAGGGAAAAAGCCTGTACAATGGTTCAGGGTCCTGAGGCCTTAAATTGCCGGGTGCCTCCTGGAATTCGGCCTCTCGCAGGATGCCTCCCAGACGCAAGGTAGCACCAGTTCCAACTTGGTCTGGTTTGCGAGTGCCAGGTGGCTCCTGAAAACTGACACCCAGAACAGCGGCTTGTGAGTTTTGTTTCCCAGGGAAAAAGCCTGGACAATGTTCATGGACTTGCGGCCTTAAATTGCCAGGTGCCTCCTGGAATTGCGCCTCTCGCAGGATGCCTCCAAGACGCAAGGTGGCACCAGTGCCATCTTGGTCTGGTTTCAGAGTGCCAGGTGGCTCTTGAAAACTGACACCCTGGACAGTGGCTTGTGAGTTTTGTTTCCCAGGGAAAAAGCCTTTACAATGGTTCAGGGGCCTTAGGCCTTAAATTGCCGGGTGCCGCCTGGAATTGCGCCTCTCGCAGGATGCCTCCCAGACGCAAGGTGGCACCAGTTCCAACTTGGTCTGGGTTAAGAGTGCCAAGTGGGTCCTGAAAACTGACACCCAGAACAGTGGCTTGTGAGTTTTGTTTCCCAGGGAAAAAGCCTGTACAATGGTTCAGGGGCCTGAGGCCTTAAATTGCCGGGTGCCTCCTGGAGTTCGGCCTCTCGCAGGATGCCTCCCAGACGCAAGGTGGCACCAGTTCCAACTTGGTCTGGTTTAAAAGTGCCAAGTGGGTCCTGAAAACTGACACCAAGAACAGTGGCTTGTGAGTTTTTTTCCCTGGGAAAAAGCCTGTACAATGATTCAGGGTCCTGAGGCCTTAAATTGCCGGGTGCCTCCTTGAATTGGGCCTCTCGCAGGATGCCTCCCAGACGCAACGTGGCACCAGTTCCAACTTGGTCTGGTTTAAGAGTGCCAAGTGGGTCCTGCAAACTGACACCCAGAACAGTGGCTTGTGAGTTTTGTTTCCCAGGGAAAAAGCCTGTACAATGGTTCAGGGTCATGAGGCCTTAAATTGCCGTGTGCCTCCTGGAATTCGGCCTCTCGCAGGATGCCTCCCAGACGCAAGGTGGTACCAGTTCCAACTTGGTCTGGTTTAAGAGTGCCAAGTGTGTTCTGCAAACTGACACCCAGAACAGTGGCTTGTGAGTTTTGTTTCCCAGGGAAAAAGCCTCTACAACGGTTCAGGGCCATGAGGCCTTAAATTGCCGGGTGCCTCCTGGAATTGCACCTCTCGCAGGATGCATCCCAGACGCAAGGTGGCACCAGGGCCAACTTGGTCTGGTTTGAGAGTGCCAAGTGTGTCCTGAAAACTGACATACAGAACAGCAGAACAGTGGCTTGTGAGTTTTGTTTCCCAGGGAAAAAGCCAGTACAATGGTTCAGGGGCCTGAGGCCTTAAATTGCCGGGTGCCTCCTGGAAATCGGCCTCTTGCAGGATGCCTCCCAGACGCAAGGTGGCACCAGTTCCAACTTGGTCTGGTTTGAGAGTGCCATGAGGGTCCTGCAAACTGACACCCAGAACAGTGGCTTGTGAGTTTTGTTTCCCAGGGAAAAAGCCTGGACAATGGTTCAGGGGCCTGAGGCCTTCAATTGCCGGGTGCCTCCTGGAATTCGGCCTCTCGCAAGATGCCTCCTTGACGCTAGGTGGCACCAGTTCCAACTTGGTCTGGTTTGAGAGTGCCAATAAAGTTCTGAAAACTGACACCCAGAACATTGGCTTGTGAGTTTTGTTTCCCAGGGAAAAAGCCTGTACAATGGTTCAGGGTCCTGCGGCCTTAAATTGCCGGGTGCCTCCTGGAATTGCTCCTCTCGCAGGATGCCTCCCAGACGCAAGGTGGCTCCAGTTCCAACTTGGTCTGGTTTGAGAGTTCCAAGTGGGTCCTGAAAACTGACACCCAGAACAGTGGCTTGTGAGTTTTGTTTCCCAGGGAAAACCTGTCCAATTTTTCAGGGTTCCGATACCTTAAATTGCCGGGTGCCTCCTGGAATTCGGCCTCTCGCAGGATGCCTCCCAAATGCAAGGTGGCACCAGTTCCAACTTAGTCTGGTTTAAGAGTGCCAAGTGTGTCCTGCAAACTGAATCCCAGAACAGTGGCTTGTGAGTTTTGTTTCCCAGGGAAAAAGCCTGTACAATGGTACAGGGTCTTGCGGCCTTAAATTGCCGGGTGCCTCCTGGAATTTCGCCTCTCGCAGGATGCCTCCCAGACGCAAGATAGCACCAGTTCCAACTTGGTCTGGTTTGAGAGTGCCAAGTGGGTCCTGAAAACTGACACCCAGAACAGTGGCTTGTGAGTTTTGTTTCCCAGGGAAAAAGCCTGTACAATTGTTCAGAGTCCTGCGGCCTTAAATTGCCGGGTGCCTCCTGGAAATCGGACTTTCGCAGGATGCCTCCCAGACGCAAGGTGGCACCAGTGCCAACTTGGTCTGGTTTAAGATTGCCAAGTGTGTCCTGAAAACTGACACCCAGAACAGTGGCTTGTGAGTTTTGTTTCCCAGGGAAAACGCCTGTACAATTTTTCAGGGTTCTGATCACTTAAATTGCCGAATGCCTCCTGGAATTCGGCCTCTCACAGGATGCCTCCCCAAAGCAAAGTGGCACCAGTGCCAACTTGGTCTGGTTTAAGAGTGCCAAGTGGGTCCTGAAAACTGACACCAAGAACAGTGGCTTGTGAGTTTTGTTTCCCAGGGAAAAAGCCTGTACAATGGTTTAGGGTAACGCCGCCTTAAATTGCTGGGTGCCTCCTGGAGATCCGCCTCTCGCAGGATGCCTCCCAGACGCTAGGTGGCACCAGTTCCAACTTGGTCTGGTTTAAGAGTGCCAAGTGGGTCCTGAAAACTGACACCCAGAACAGTGGCATCTGAGTTTTGTTTCACAGCGAAAAAGCCTGTAGAATGGTTCAGGGGCCTGAGGCCTTAAATTGCCGGGTGCCTCCTGGATATCCGCCTCTCGCAGGATGCCTCCCAGACGCAAAATGACACCAGTGCCAACGTGGTCTGGTTTGAGAGTGCAAAGTGGGTCCTGCAAACTGACACCCAGAACAGTGGCTTGTGAGTTTTGTTTCCCAGGGCAAAACCTGTACAATTTTTCAGAGGCCTGATGCCCTAAATTGCCGGGCGCCTCCTGGAATTGCGCCTCTCGCAGGATGCCTCCTAGACGCAAAGTGGCACCAGCGCCAACTTGGTCTGATTTGAGAGTGCCAAGTGTGTCCTGAAAACTGACACCAAGAACAGTGGCTTCTGAGTTTTGTTTCCCAGGGAAAAAGCCTGTACAATTGCTCAGGGTCCTGCGGCCTTAAATTTCCGTATGACTCCTGGAATTCGGCCTCTCGCAGGATGCCTCCCAGACGCAAGGTGGCACCAGTGCCAACTAGGTCTGGTTTGAGAGTGCTAAGTGGGTCCTGAAAACTGACACCCAGAACAGTGGCTTGTGAGTGTTGTTTCCCAAGGAAAAAGCCTATACAACAGTTCAGGGTCCTGCGGCGTTAAATTGCCATGTGCCTCCTGGAATTGCTCCTCTCGCAGGATGCCTCCCAGACGCAAGGTGGCACCAGTTCCAACTTGGTCTGGTTTGAGAGTGCCAAGTGGGTCCTGAAAACTGACACCCAGAACAGTGGCTTGTGAGTTTTGTTTCCCAGGGAAAATGCCTGTACAATGGTTTAGGGTAACGCCGCCTTAAATAGCCGGGTGCCTCCTGGAGATCCGCCTCTCGCAGGATGTCTTCCAGACGCAAGGTGGCACCAGTTCCAACTTGGTCTGGTTTAAGATTGCCAAGTGGGTCCTGAAAACTGACACCCAGAACAGTGGCTTGTGAGTTTTGTTTCCCAGGGAAAACGCCTGTACAATGGTTCAGGGTCCTGCGGCCTTAAATATCCGGGTGCCTCCTGGAATTGCACCTCTCGCAGGATGCCTCCCAGACGCAAGGTGGCACCAGTTCCAAGTTGGTCTGGTTCGAGAGTGCGAAGTGTGTCCTGAAAACTGACACCCAGAACAGTGGCTTCTGAGTTTTGTTTCCCAGGGAAAAAGCCTGGACAATGGTTCAGGGTCCTGCGGCTTAAATTGCCGGGTGCCTCCTGGAATTCAGCCTCTCGCAGGATGCCTCCCAGACGCAAAGTGGCACCAGTGCCAACCTTGTCTGGTTTAAGAGTGCCAAGTGTGTCCTGAAAACTGACACCCAGAACAGTGGCTTGTGAGTTTTCTTTCCCAGGGAAAAAGCCTGTACAATGGTTCAGGGTCCTGTGGCCTTAAATTGCCGGGTGCCTCCTGGATTTCGGCCTCTCGCAGGATGCCTTCCAGACGGAAGGTGGCAGCAGTGCCAACTTGGTCTGGTTTGAGAGTGCCAATAAAGTTCTGAAAACTGACACCCAGAACAACGGCTAGTGAGTTTTCTTTCCCAGGGAAAAAGCCTGTACAATGGTTCAGGGGCCTGAGGCCTTAAAATGCCGGGTGCCTCCTGGAATTCGGTTTCTCGCAGGATGCCTCCCAGACGCAAGGTGGCACCAGTGCCAACTTGGTCTGTTTTAAGAGTGCCAAGTGGCTCTTGAAAACTGACACCAAGAACAGTGGCTTGTGAGTTTTGTTTCCCAGGGAAAAAGCCTGTAAAATTGTTCAGAGTCGTGCGGCCTTAAATTACCGGGTGCCTCCTGGAATTCGGCCTCTCGCAGGATGCCTCCCAGACGCAAGGTGGCACCAGTTCCAACTTGGTCTGGTTTGAGAGTGCCAATAAAGTTCTGAAAACTGACACCCAGAACAGTGGCTTGTGAGTTTTGTTTCCCAGAGAAAAAGCCTGTACAATGGTTCAGGGGCCTGAGGCCTTAAATTGTCGAATGCCTCCTGGAATTCGGTTTCTCGCAGGATGTTTCCCAGACGCAAGGTGGCACCAGTGCCAACTTGGTCTGGTTTGAGAGTGCTAAGTGGGTCCTGAAAACTGACACCCAGAACAGTGGCTTCTGAGTTTTGTTTCCCAAGGAAAAAGCCTGTAGAATGGTACAGGATCCTGCGGCCTTAAAATGCCGGGTGCCTCCTGGAATTCAGCCTCTCGCAGGATGCCTCCCAGACGCAAAGTTGCACCAGTGCCAACCTAGTCTGGTTTAAGAGTGCCAAGTGTGTCCTGAAAACTGACACCCAGAACAGTGGCTTGTGAGTTTTGTTTCCCAGGGAAAAAGCCTGTACAGCAGTTCAGGGTCCTGCGGCCATAAATTGCCGGGTGCCTCCTGGAATTCGGCCTCTCGCAGGATGCCTCCCAGACGCAAGGTGGCACCAGTGCCAACTTGGTCTGGTTTGAGAGTGCCAAGTGGGTCCTGAAAACTGACACCAAGAACAGTGGCTTGTGAGTTTTGTTTCCCAGGAAAAAAGCCTGTACAATGGTTTAGGGTAACGCCGCCTTAAATTGCCGGGTGCCTCCTGGAGATCCGCCTCTCACAGGATGTCTTCCAGACGCAAGGTGGCACCAGTTCCAACTTGGTCTGGTTTAAGAGTGTCAAGTGGGTCCTGCAAACTGACACCCAGAACAGTGGCTTGTGAGTTTTGTTTCCCAGGGAAAAAGCCTGGACAATGGTTCAGGGTCCTGCGGCCTTAAGATGCCGGGTGCCTCCTGGAATTGCTCCTCTCGCAGGATGCCTCCCAGACGCAAGGTGGCACCAGTTCCAACTTGGTCTGGTTTGAGAGTTCCAAGTGGGTCCTGAAAACTGACACCCAGAACAGTGGCTTCTGAGTTTTGTTTCCCAGGGAAAACCTGTACAATTTTTCAGGGTTCCGATCCCTTAAAATGCCGGGTGCCTCCTGGAATTCGGCCTCTCGCAGGATGCCTCCCAAATGCAAGGTGGCACCAGTTCCAACTTAGTCTGGTTTAAGAGTGCCAAGTGTGTCCTGCAAACTGAATCCCAGAACAGTGGCTTGTGAGTTTTGTTTCCCAGGGAAAAAGCCTGTACAATGGTACAGGGTCTTGCGGCCTTAAATTGCCGGGTGCCTCCTGGAATTTCGCCTCTCGCAGGATGCCTCCCAGACGCAAGATGGCACCAGTTCCAACTTGGTCTGGTTTAAGAGTGCCAAGTGGGTCCTGAAAACTGACACCCAGAACAGTGGCTTCTGAGTGTTGTATCCCAGGGAAAAAGCCTGTACAATGGTACAGGGTCCTGCGGCCTTAAATTGCCGGGTGCCTCCTGGAAATCGGACTTTCGCAGGATGCCTCCCAGACCCAAGGTGGCACCAGTTCCAACTTGGTCTGGTTTAAGATTGCCAAGTGTGTCCTTAAAACTGACACCCAGAACAGTGGCTTGTGAGTTTTGTTTCCCAGGGAAAACGCCTGTACAATGGTTCAGGGTCCTGCGGCCTTAAATTGCCGGGTGCCTCCTGGAATTCGGTTTCTCGCAGGATGCCTCCCAGACGCAAGGTGGCACCAGTGCCAGCTTGGTCTGGTTTGAGAGTGCTAAGTGGGTCCTGCAAACTGACACCCAGAACAGTGGCTTGTGAGTTTTGTTTCCCAGGGAAAAAGCCTGTACAATGGTTCAGGGTCCTGCGGCCTTAAATTGCCATGTGCCTCCTGGAATTGCTCCTCTCGCAGGATGCCTCCCAGACGCAAGGTGGCACCAGTTCCAACTTGGTCTGGTTTGAGAGTGCCAAGTGGGTCCTGAAAACTGACACCCAGAACAGTGGCATCTGAGTTTTGTTTCACAGCGAAAAAGCCTGTAGAATGGTTCAGGGGCCTGAGGCCTTAAATTGCCGGGTGCCTCCTGGATATCCGCCTCTCGCAGGATGCCTCCCAGACGCAAAATGACACCAGTGCCAACGTGGTCTGGTTTGAGAGTGCAAAGTGGGTCCTGCAAACTGACACCCAGAACAGTGGCTTGTGAGTTTTGTTTCCCAGGGCAAAACCTGTACAATTGTTCAGAGGCCTGATGCCCTAAATTGCCGGGCGCCTCCTGGAATTGCGCCTCTCGCAGGATGCCTCCTAGACGCAAAGTGGCACCAGCGCCAACTTGGTCTGATTTGAGAGTGCCAAGTGTGTCCTGAAAACTGACACCAAGAACAGTGGCTTCTGAGTTTTGTTTCCCAGGGAAAAAGCCTGTACAATTGCTCAGGGTCCTGCGGCCTTAAATTTCCGTATGACTCCTGGAATTCGGCCTCTCGCAGGATGCCTCCCAGACGCAAGGTGGCACCAGTGCCAACTAGGTCTGGTTTGAGAGTGCTAAGTGGGTCCTGAAAACTGACACCCAGAACAGTGGCTTGTGAGTGTTGTTTCCCAAGGAAAAAGCCTATACAACAGTTCAGGGTCCTGCGGCGTTAAATTGCCATGTGCCTCCTGGAATTGCTCCTCTCGCAGGATGCCTCCCAGACGCAAGGTGGCACCAGTTCCAACTTGGTCTGGTTTGAGAGTGCCAAGTGGGTCCTGAAAACTGACACCCAGAACAGTGGCTTGTGAGTTTTGTTTCCCAGGGAAAATGCCTGTACAATGGTTTAGGGTAACGCCGCCTTAAATAGCCGGGTGCCTCCTGGAGATCCGCCTCTCGCAGGATGCCTCCCAGACGCAAGGTGGCACCAGTTCCAACTTGGTCTGGTTTAAGATTGCCAAGTGGGTCCTGAAAACTGACACCCAGAACAGTGGCTTGTGAGTTTTGTTTCCCAGGGAAAACGCCTGTACAATGGTTCAGGGTCCTGCGGCTTAAATTGCCGGGTGCCTCCTGGAATTCAGCCTCTCGCAGGATGCCTCCCAGACGCAAGGTGGCACCAGTTCCAAGTTGGTCTGGTTCGAGAGTGCGAAGTGTGTCCTGAAAACTGACACCCAGAACAGTGGCTTGTGAGTTTTCTTTCCCAGGGAAAAAGCCTGTACAATGGTTCAGGGTCCTGTGGCCTTAAATTGCCGGGTGCCTCCTGGATTTCGGCCTCTCGCAGGATGCCTTCCAGACGGAAGGTGGCAGCAGTGCCAACTTGGTCTGGTTTGAGAGTGCCAATAAAGTTCTGAAAACTGACACCCAGAACAACGGCTAGTGAGTTTTCTTTCCCAGGGAAAAAGCCTGTACAATGGTTCAGGGGCCTGAGGCCTTAAAATGCCGGGTGCCTCCTGGAATTCGGTTTCTCGCAGGATGCCTCCCAGACGCAAGGTGGCACCAGTGCCAACTTGGTCTGTTTTAAGAGTGCCAAGTGGGTCCTGAAAACTGACACCAAGAACAGTGGCTTGTGAGTTTTGTTTCCCAGGGAAAAAGCCTGTAAAATTGTTCAGAGTCGTGCGGCCTTAAATTACCGGGTGCCTCCTGGAATTCGGCCTCTCGCAGGATGCCTCCCAGACGCAAGGTGGCACCAGTTCCAACTTGGTCTGGTTTGAGAGTGCCAATAAAGTTCTGAAAACTGACACCCAGAACAGTGGCTTGTGAGTTTTGTTTCCCAGAGAAAAAGCCTGTACAATGGTTCAGGGGCCTGAGGCCTTAAATTGTCGAATGCCTCCTGGAATTCGGTTTCTCGCAGGATGTTTCCCAGACGCAAGGTGGCACCAGTGCCAACTTGGTCTGGTTTGAGAGTGCTAAGTGGGTCCTGAAAACTGACACCCAGAACAGTGGCTTCTGAGTTTTGTTTCCCAAGGAAAAAGCCTGTAGAATGGTACAGGATCCTGCGGCCTTAAAATGCCGGGTGCCTCCTGGAATTCAGCCTCTCGCAGGATGCCTCCCAGACGCAAAGTTGCACCAGTGCCAACCTAGTCTGGTTTAAGAGTGCCAAGTGTGTCCTGAAAACTGACACCCAGAACAGTGGCTTGTGAGTTTTGTTTCCCAGGGAAAAAGCCTGTACAGCAGTTCAGGGTCCTGCGGCCATAAATTGCCGGGTGCCTCCTGGAATTCGGCCTCTCGCAGGATGCCTCCCAGACGCAAGGTGGCACCAGTGCCAACTTGGTCTGGTTTGAGAGTGCCAAGTGGGTCCTGAAAACTGACACCAAGAACAGTGGCTTGTGAGTTTTGTTTCCCAGGAAAAAAGCCTGTACAATGGTTTAGGGTAACGCCGCCTTAAATTGCCGGGTGCCTCCTGGAGATCCGCCTCTCACAGGATGTCTTCCAGACGCAAGGTGGCACCAGTTCCAACTTGGTCTGGTTTAAGAGTGTCAAGTGGGTCCTGCAAACTGACACCCAGAACAGTGGCTTGTGAGTTTTGTTTCCCAGGGAAAAAGCCTGGACAATGGTTCAGGGTCCTGCGGCCTTAAGATGCCGGGTGCCTCCTGGAATTGCTCCTCTCGCAGAATGCCTCCCAGACGCAAGGTGGCACCAGTTCCAACTTGGTCTGGTTTGAGAGTTCCAAGTGGGTCCTGAAAACTGACACCCAGAACAGTGGCTTCTGAGTTTTGTTTCCCAGGGAAAACCTGTACAATTTTTCAGGGTTCCGATCCCTTAAAATGCCGGGTGCCTCCTGGAATTCGGCCTCTCGCAGGATGCCTCCCAAATGCAAGGTGGCACCAGTTCCAACTTAGTCTGGTTTAAGAGTGCCAAGTGTGTCCTGCAAACTGAATCCCAGAACAGTGGCTTGTGAGTTTTGTTTCCCAGGGAAAAAGCCTGTACAATGGTACAGGGTCTTGCGGCCTTAAATTGCCGGGTGCCTCCTGGAATTTCTCCTCTCGCAGGATGCCTCCCAGACGCAAGATGGCACCAGTTCCAACTTGGTCTGGTTTAAGAGTGCCAAGTGGGTCCTGAAAACTGACACCCAGAACAGTGGCTTCTGAGTGTTGTATCCCAGGGAAAAAGCCTGTACAATGGTACAGGGTCCTGCGGCCTTAAATTGCCGGGTGCCTCCTGGAAATCGGACTTTCGCAGGATGCCTCCCAGACGCAAGGTGGCACCAGTTCCAACTTGGTCTGGTTTAAGATTGCCAAGTGTGTCCTTAAAACTGACACCCAGAACAGTGGCTTGTGAGTTTTGTTTCCCAGGGAAAACGCCTGTACAATGGTTCAGGGTCCTGCGGCCTTAAATTGCCGGGTGCCTCCTGGAATTCGGTTTCTCGCAGGATGCCTCCCAGACGCAAGGTGGCACCAGTGCCAGCTTGGTCTGGTTTGAGAGTGCTAAGTGGGTCCTGCAAACTGACACCCAGAACAGTGGCTTGTGAGTTTTGTTTCCCAGGGAAAAAGCCTGTACAATGGTTCAGGGTCCTGCGGCCTTAAATTGCCATGTGCCTCCTGGAATTGCTCCTCTCGCAGGATGCCTCCCAGACGCAAGGTGGCACCAGTTCCAACTTGGTCTGGTTTGAGAGTGCCAAGTGGGTCCTGAAAACTGACACCCAGAACAGTGGCTTGTGAGTTTTCTTTCCCAGGGAAAAAGCCTGTACAATGGTTTAGGGTAACGCCGCCTTAAATAGCCGGGTGCCTCCTGGAGATCCGCCTCTCGCAGGATGTCTTCCAGACGCAAGGTGGCACCAGTGCCAACTTGGTCTGGTTTAAGATTGCCAAGTGGGCCCTGAAAACTGACACCCAGAACAGTGGCTTCTGAGTTTTGTTTCCCAGGGAAAACGCCTGTACAATGGTTCAGGGTCCTGCGGCCTTAAATTGCCGGGTGCCTCCTGGAATTGCACCTCTCGCAGGATGCCTCCCAGACGCAAGATGGCCCCAGTTCCAAGTTGGTCTGGTTCGAGAGTGCGAAGTGTGTCCTGCAAACTGACACCCAGAACAGTGGCTTGTGAGTTTTGTTTCCCAGGGAAAAAGCCTGGACAATGGTTCAGGGTCCTGCGGCTTAAATTGCCGGGTGCCTCCTGGAATTCAGCCTCTCGCAGGATGCCTCCCAGACGCAAAGTGGCACCAGTGCCAACCTTGTCTGGTTTAAGAGTGCCAAGTGTGTCCTGAAAACTGACACCCAGAACAGTGGCTTGTGAGTTTTGTTTCCCAGGGAAAAAGCCTGTACAATGGTTCAGGGTCCTGCGGCCTTAAATTGCCGGGTGCCTCCTGGATTTCGGCCTCTCGCAGGATGCCTTCCAGACGGAAGGTGGCAGCAGTGCCAACTTGGTCTGGTTTGAGAGTGCCAATAAAGTTCTGAAAACTGACACCCAGAACAACGGCTAGTGAGTTTTGTTTCCCAGGGAAAAAGCCTGTACAATGGTTCAGGGGCCTGAGGCCTTAAATTGCCGGGTGCCTCCTGGAATTCGGTTTCTCGCAGGATGCCTCCCAGACGCAAGGTGGCACCAGTGCCAACTTGGTCTGGTTTGAGAGTGCTAAGTGGGTCCTGCAAACTGACACCCAGAACAGTGGCTTCTGAGTTTTGTTTCCCAGGGAAAAAGCCTGTACAATGGTTCTGGGCCCTGCGGCCTTAAATTGCCGGGTGCCTCCTGGAATTCGGCCTCTCGCAGGATGCCTCCCAGACGCAAGGTGGTACCAGTTCCAACTTGGTCTGCTTTGACAGTGCCAGGTGGCTCGTGCAAGCTGGCACCCAGAACAGTGGCTTGTGAGTTTTGTTTCCCAGGGAAAAAACCTGTACAGCAGTTCAAGGGCCTGTGGCCTTAAATTGCCGGGTGCCTCCTGGAATTCGGCCTCTCGCGGGATGCCTCCCAGACGCAAGGTGGCACCAGTGCCAACTTGGTCTGGTTTGAGAGTGCCAAGTGGGTCCTGAAAACTGACACCCAGAACAGTGGCTTCTGAGTTTTGTTTCCCAGGGAAAAGCCTGTAAAACTGTTCAGAGTCCTGCGGCCTTAAACTGCCGAATGCCTCCTGGAATTGCGCCTCTCGCAGGATGCCTCCCAGACGCAAAGTGACACCAGTGCCAACTTGGTCTGGTTTGAGAGTGCCAAGTGGGTCCTGCAAACTGACCCCCAGAACAGTGGCTTCTGAGTTTTGTTTCCCAGGGAAAAAGCCTTTACAATTGTTCAGAGTTCTGCGGCCTTAAATTGCCGAATGCCTCCTGGAATTCGGCCTCTCACAGGATGCCTCCCAAAAGCAAGGTGGCACCAGTGCCAACTTGGTCTGGTTTAAGAGTGTCAAGTGTGTCCTGAAAACTGAAACCCAGTACAGTGGCTTGTGAGTTTTGTTTCCCAGGGAAAAAGCCTGTACAATGGTTCAGGGTCCTGCGGCCTTAAATTGCCGGGTGCCTCCTGGAATTGCACCTCTCGCAGGATGCCTCCCAGACACAAGGTGACACCAGTTCCAACTTGGTCTGGTTTAAGAGTTCCAAGTGGGTCCTGCAAACTGACACCCAGAACCGTGGTTTGTTAATTTTATTTCCCAGGGAAAAAGCCTGTACAGTGGTTCAGGGGCCTGAGGCCTTAAATTGCCGGGTGCCTCCTGGAATTCGGCCTCTCGCAGGATGCCTCCCAGACGCAAGGTGGCACCAGGTCCAACTTGGTCTGGTTTAAGAGTGCCAAGTGGGTCCTGCAAACTGACACCCAGAACAGTGGCTTGTGAGTTTTGTTTCCCAGGGAAAAAACCTGTACAGCAGTTCAGGGTCCTGCGGCCTTAAATTGCCGGGTGCCTCCTGGAGATCCGCCTCTCGCAGGATGCCTCCCAGATGCAAAATGAAACCAGTGCCAACTTGGTCTGGTTTGAGAGTGCCAAGTGGGTCCTGCAAACTGACACCCAGAACAGTGGCTTCTGAGTTTTGTTTCCCAGGGTAAAAGCCTGTACAATGGTTCAGGGGTCTGAGGCCTCAAATTGCCGGGTGCCTCCTGGAATTCGGCCTCTCGCAGGATGCCTCCCAGACGCAAGGTGGCACCAGTGCCAACTTGGTCTGGTTTGAGAGTGCCAAGTGGGTCCTGAAAACTGACACCCAGAACAGTGGCTTCTGAGTTTTGTTTCCCAGGGAAAATGCCTGTAGAATGGTTCAGGGTCCTGCGGCCTTAAATTGCCGGGTGCCTCCTGGAATTCCGCCTCTCGCAGGATGCCTCCCAGACGCAAGGTGGCACCAGTGCCAACTTGGTCTGGTTTAAGAGTGCCAAGTGGGTCCTGAAAACTGACACCCAGAACAGTGGCTTGTGAGTTTTGTTTCCCAGGGAAAAAGCCTGTACAATGGTTCAGGGTCCTGCGGCCTTAAATTGCCGGGTGCCTCCTGGAATTCGGCCTCTTGCAGGATGCCTCCCAGACGCAAGGTGGCACCAGTGCCAACTTGGTCTGGTTTAAGACTACCAAGTGGGTCCTGAAAACTGACACCCAGAACAGTGGTTTGTTAGTTTTGTTTCCCAGGGAAAAAGCCTTTAAAATGGTTCAGGGTCCTGCGGCCTTAAATTGCCGGGTGCCTCCTGGAATTCCGCCTCTCGCAGGATGCCTCCCAGACGCAAGGTGGTACCAGTTCCAACTTGGTCTGGTTTGAGAGTGCCAGGTGGCTCGTGCAAGCTGGCACCCAGAACAGTGGCTTGTGAGTTTTGTTTCCCAGGGAAAAAGCCTGTACAGCAGTTCAGGGTCCTGCGGCCATAAATTGCCGGGTGCCTCCTGGAATTCGGCCTCTCGCAGGATGCCTCCCAGACGCAAGGTGGCACCAGTGCCAACTTGGTCTGGTTTGAGAGTGCCAAGTGGGTCCTGAAAACTGACACCAAGAACAGTGGCTTCTGAGTTTTGTTTCCCAGGAAAAAAGCCTGTACAATGGTTTAGGGTATTGCCACCTTAAATTGCCGGGTGCCTCCTGGAGATCCGCCTCTCACAGGATGTCTTCCAGACGCAAGGTGGCACCAGTTCCAACTTGGTCTGGTTTAAGAGTGTCAAGTGGGTCCTGCAAACTGACACCCAGAACAGTGGCTTGTGAGTTTTGTTTCCCAGGGAAAAAGCCTGGACAATGGTTCAGGGTCCTGCGGCCTTAAATTGCCGGGTGCCTCCTGGAATTGCTCCTCTCGCAGGATGCCTCCCAGACGCAAGGTGGCACCAGTTCCAACTTGGTCTGGTTTAAGAGTGCCAATAAAGTTCTGAAAACTGACACCCAGAACAATGGCTTGTGAGTTTTGTTTCCCAGGGAAAAAGCCTGTACAATGGTTCAGGGTCCTCCGGCATTAAATTGCTGGGTGCCTCCTGGAATTGCACGTCTCGCAGGATGCCTCGCAGACACAAGGTGACACCAGTTCCAACTTGGTCTGGTTTAAGAGTTCCAAGTGGGTCCTGCAAACTGACACCCAGAACCGTGCTTTGTTAGTTTTATTTCCCAGGGAAAAAGCCTGTACACTGGTTCAGGGGCCTGAGGCCTTAAATTGCCGGGTGCCTCCTGGAATTCGGCCTCTCGCAGGATGCCTCCCAGACGCAAGGTGGCAACAGTGCCAACTTGATCTGGTATAAGAGTGCCAAGTGGGTCCTGAAAACTGACACCCAGAACAGTGGCTTGTGAGTTTTGTTTCCCAGGGAAAAAGCCTGTACAATGGTTCAGGGTCCTTCGGCCTTAAATTGCCGGGTGCCTCCTGGAATTGCACCTTTCGCAGGATGCCTCCCAGACGCAAAATGACACCAGTGCCAACTTGGTCTGGTTTGAGAGTGCCAAGTGGGTCCTGCAAACTGACACCCAGAACAGTGGCTTCTGAGTTTTGTTTCCCAGGGAAAAAGCCTGTACAATGGTTCAGGGTCCTGCGACCTCAAATTGCCGGCTGCCTCCTGGAATTCGGCCTCTCGCAGGATGCCTCCCAGACGCAAGGTGGCACCAGTGTCATCTTGGTCTGGTTTAGAGTGCCAAGTGGGTCCTGCAAACTGACACCCAGAACAGTGGCTTGTGAGTTTTTTTTTCCAGGGAAGAGGCCTGTACAGCAGTCCAGGTTGCTCCGGCCTTAAATTGCGGGGTGCCTCCTGGAATTGCACCTCTCGCAGGATATTTCCCAGACTCAAGGTGGCAACAGTGCCAACGTGGTCTGGTTTGAGACTGCCAAGTGGCTCCTGAAAACTGACACCAAGAAAAGTGGCTTATGAGTTTTATTTCCCAGGGAAAAACCTGTACAATGGTTTAGGGTCCAGCGGACGTAAATTTCCGGGTGCCTCCTGGAATTTGGCCTCTCGCAGGATGCCTCCCAGACACAACGTGGCACCAGTGCCAACTTGGTCTGGTTTAAGAGTGCCAAGTGTGTCCTCCAAACTGACACCCAGAACAGTGGCATCTGAGTTTTGTTTCCCAGGGAAAAAGCCTGTACAGTGGTTCAGGGTCCTGCGACTTTAAATTGCCGGTTGCCTCCTGGAATTGCGCCTTTCGCAGGATGCCTCCCAGACGCAAAATGACACCAGTGCCAACTTGGCCTGGTTTGAGAGTGCCAAGTGGGTCCTGCAAACTGACACCCAGAACAGTGGCTTCTGAGTTTTGTTTCCCAGGGAAAAGCCTGTAAAACTGTTCAGAGGCCTGCGGCCTTAAACTGCCGAATGCCTCCTGGAATTGCGCCTCTCGCAGGATGCCTCCCAGACGCAAAGTGACACCAGTGCCAACTTGGTCTGGTTTGAGAGTGCCAAGTGGGTCCTGCAAACTGACACCCAGAACAGTGGCTTCTGAGTTTTGTTTCCCAGGGAAAAAGCCTTTACAATTGTTCAGAGTTCTGCGGCCTTAAATTGCCGAATGCCTCCTGGAATTCGGCCTCTCACAGGATGCCTCCCCAAAGCAAGGTGGCACCAGTGCCAACTTGGTCTGGTTTGAGAGTGCCAAGTGGGTCCTGCAAACTGACACCCAGAACAGTGGCTTCTGAGTTTTGTTTCCCAGGGAAAAAGCCTGTACAATGGTTCAGGGTCCTGCGACCTCAAATTGCCGGGTGCCTCCTGGAATTCGGCCTCTCGCAGGATGCCTCCCAGACGCAAAGTGGCACCAGTGTCATCTTGGTCTGGTTTAGAGTGCCAAGTGGGTCCTGCAAACTGACACCCAGAACAGTGGCTTGTGAGTTTTTTTTTCCAGGGAAGAGGCCTGTACAGCAGTCCAGGTTGCTCCGGCCTTAAATTGCGGGGTGCCTCCTGGAATTGCACCTCTCGCAGGATATTTCCCAGACGCAAGGTGGCAACAGTGCCAACGTGGTCTGGTTTGAGACTGCCAAGTGGCTCCTGAAAACTGACACCAAGAAAAGTGGCTTATGAGTTTTATTTCCCAGGGAAAAAACCTGTACAGCAGTTCAGGGTCCTGCGGCCTTAAATTGCCGGGTGCCTCCTGGAGATCCGCCTTTCGCAGGATGCCTCCCAGATGCAAAATGAAACCAGTGCCAACTTGGTCTGGTTTAAGAGTGCCAAGTGTGTCCTCCAAACTGACACCCAGAACAGTGGCTTCTGAGTTTTGTTTCCCAGGGAAAAAGCCTGTACAGTGGTTCAGGGTCCTGCGACTTTAAATTGCCGGTTGCCTCCTGGAATTGCGCCTTTCGCAGGATGCCTCCCAGACGCAAAATGACACCAGTGCCAACTTGGCCTGGTTTGAGAGTGCCAAGTGGGTCCTGCAAACTGACACCCAGAACAGTGGCTTCTGAGTTTTGTTTCCCAGGGAAAAGCCTGTAAAACTGTTCAGAGGCCTGCGGCCTTAAACTGCCGAATGCCTCCTGGAATTGCGCCTCTCGCAGGATGCCTCCCAGACGCAAAGTGACACCAGTGCCAACTTGGTCTGGTTTGAGAGTGCCAAGTGGGTCCTGCAAACTGACACCCAGAACAGTGGCTTCTGAGTTTTGTTTCCCAGGGAAAAAGCCTTTACAATTGTTCAGAGTTCTGCGGCCTTAAATTGCCGAATGCCTCCTGGAATTCGGCCTCTCACAGGATGCCTCCCCAAAGCAAGGTGGCACCAGTGCCAACTTGGTCTGGTTTAAGTGTGTCAAGTGTGTCCTGAAAACTGAAACCCAGTACAGTGGCTTGTGAGTTTTGTTTCCCAGGGAAAAAGCCTGTACAATGGTTCAGGGTCCTGCGGCCTTAAATTGCCGGGTGCCTCCTGGAATTGCACCTCTCGCAGGATGCCTCCCAGACACAAGGTGACACCAGTTCCAACTTGGTCTGGTTTAGGAGTTCCAAGTGGGTCCTGCAAACTGACACCCAGAACCGTGGTTTGTTAATTTTATTTCCCAGGGAAAAAGCCTGTACAGTGGTTCAGGGGCCTGGCCTGAGGCCTTAAATTGCCGGGTGCCTCCTGGTATTCGGCCTCTCGCAGGATGCCTCCCAGACGCAAGGTGGCACCAGGTCCAACTTGATCTGGTTTAAGAGTGCCAAGTGGGTCCTGCAAACTGACACCCAGAACAGTGGCTTGTGAGTTTTGTTTCCCAGGGAAAAAACCTGTACAGCACTTCAGGGTCCTGAGGCCTTAAATTGCCGGGTGCCTCCTGGTATTCGGCCTCTCGCAGGATGCCTCCCAGACGCAAGGTGGCACCAGTTCCAACTTGGTCTGGTTTAAGAGTGCCAATTGGGTCCTGAAAACTGACACCCAGAACAGAGACTTGTGAGTTTTGTTTCCCAGGGAAAAAGCCTGTAGAATGGTTCAGGGTCCTGCGGCCTTAAATTGCCGGGTGCCTCCTGGAGATCCGCCTCTCGCAGGATGCCTCCCAGATGCAAAATGAAACCACTGCCAACTTGGTCTGGTTTGAGAGTGCCAAGTGGGTCCTGCAAACTGACACCCAGAACAGTGGCTTCTGAGTTTTGTTTCCCAGGGAAAAAGCCTGTACAATGGTTCAGGGGTCTGAGGCCTCAAATTGCCGGGTGCCTCCTGGAATTCGGCCTCTCGCAGGATGCCTCCCAGAAGCAAGGTGGCACCAGTGCCAACTTGGTCTGGTTTGAGAGTGTCAAGTGGGTCCTGAAAACTGACACCCAGAACAGTGGCTTGTGAGTTTTGTTTCCCAGGGAAAAAACCTGTACAGCAGTTCAGGGTCCTGCGGCCTGAAATTTCCGGGTGCCTCCTGGAATTGCACCGCTCGCAGGATGCCTCCCAGACGCCAGGTGGCACCAGTGCACACTTGGTCGTGTTTGAGAGTGCAAGGTGGCTCCTGCAAACTGACACCCAGAACAGTGGCTTGTGAGTTTTGTTTCCCAGGGAAAAAGCCTGTACAATGGTTCAGGGTCCTGCGGCCTTAAATTGCCGGGTGCCTCCTGGAATTGCACCTCTCGCAGGATGCCTCCCAGACGCAAGGTGGCAGCAGTGCCAACTTGGTCTGGTTTGAGAGTGCCAAGTGGGTCCTGAAAACTGACACCCAGAACAGTGGCTTCTGAGTTTTGTTTCCCAGGGAAAATGCCTGTAGAATGGTTCAGGGTCCTGCGGCCTTAAATTGCCGGGTGCCTCCTGGAATTCCGCCTCTCGCAGGATGCCTCCCAGACGCAAGGTGGCACCGGTGCCAACTTGGTCTGGTTTAAGAGTGCCAAGTGGGTCCTGAAAACTGACACCCAGAACAGTGGCTTGTGAGTTTTGTTTCCCAGGGAAAAAGCCTGTACAATGGTTCAGGGGCCTGAGGCCTTAAATTGCCGGGTGCCTCCTGGAATTCGGCCTCTTGCAGGATGCCTCCCAGACGCAAGGTGGCACCAGTGCCAACTTGGTCTGGTTTAAGACTACCAAGTGGGTCCTGAAAACTGACACCCAGAACAGTGGTTTGTTAGTTTTGTTTCCCAGGGAAAAAGCCTTTACAATGGTTCAGGGTCCTGCGGCCTTAAATTGTCGGGTGCCTCCTGGAATTCCGCCTCTCGCAGGATGCCTCCCAGACGCAAGGTGGTACCAGTTCCAACTTGGTCTGGTTTGAGAGTTTCAGGTGGCTCGTGCAAGCTGGCACCCAGAACAGTGGCTTGTGAGTTTTGTTTCCCAGGGAAAAAGCCTGTACAGCAGTTCAGGGTCCTGCGGCCATAAATTGCCGGGTGCCTCCTGGAATTCGGCCTCTCGCAGGATGCCTCCCAGACGCAAGGTGGCACCAGTGCCAACTTGGTCTGGTTTGAGAGTGCCAAGTGGGTCCTGAAAACTGACACCAAGAACAGTGGCTTCTGAGTTTTGTTTCCCAGGAAAAAAGCCTGTACAATGGTTTAGGGTAACGCCGCCTTAAATTGCCGGGTGCCTCCTGGAGATCCGCCTCTCACAGGATGTCTTCCAGACGCAAGGTGGCACCAGTTCCAACTTGGTCTGGTTTAAGAGTGTCAAGTGGGTCCTGCAAACTGACACCCAGAACAGTGGCTTCTGAGTTTTGTTTCCCAGGGAAAAAGCCTTTACAATTGTTCAGAGTTCTGCGGCCTTAAATTGCCGAATGCCTCCTGGAATTCGGCCTCTCTCAGGATGCCTCCCAAACGAAAGGTGGCACCAGTGCCAACTTGGTCTGGTTTAAGAGTGTCAAGTGTGTCCTGAAAACTGAAACCCAGTACAGTGGCTTGTGAGTTTTGTTTCCCAGGGAAAAAGCCTGTACAATGGTTCAGGGTCCTCCGGCCTTAAATTGCTGGGTGCCTCCTGGAATTGCACGTCTCGCAGGATGCCTCCCAGACACAAGGTGACACCAGTTCCAACTTGGTCTGGTTTAAGAGTTCCAAGTGGGTCCTGCAAACTGACACCCAGAACCGTGCTTTGTTAGTTTTATTTCCCAGGGAAAAAGCCTGTACACTGGTTCAGGGGCCTGAGGCCTTAAATTGCCGGGTGCCTCCTGGAATTCGGCCTCTCGCAGGATGCCTCCCAGACGCAAGGTGGCAACAGTGCCAACTTGATCTGGTATAAGAGTGCCAAGTGGGTCCTGAAAACTGACACCCAGAACAGTGGCTTGTGAGTTTTGTTTCCCAGGGAAAAAGCCTGTACAATGGTTCAGGGTCCTTCGGCCTTAAATTGCCGGGTGCCTCCTGGAATTGCACCTTTCGCAGGATGCCTCCCAGACGCAAAATGACACCAGTGCCAACTTGGTCTGGTTTGAGAGTGCCAAGTGGGTCCTGCAAACTGACACCCAGAACAGTGGCTTCTGAGTTTTGTTTCCCAGGGAAAAAGCCTGTACAATGGTTCAGGGTCCTGCGACCTCAAATTGCCGGGTGCCTCCTGGAATTCGGCCTCTCGAAGGATGCCTCCCAGACGCAAAGTGGCACCAGTGTCATCTTGGTCTGGTTTAGAGTGCCAAGTGGGTCCTGCAAACTGACACCCAGAACAGTGGCTTGTGAGTTTTTTTTTCCAGGGAAGAGGCCTGTAAAACAGTCCAGGTTGCTCCGGCCTTAAATTGCGGGGTGCCTCCTGGAATTGCACCTCTCGCAGGATATTTCCCAGACGCAAGGTGGCAACAGTGCCAACGTGGTCTGGTTTGAGACTGCCAAGTGGCTCCTGAAAACTGACACCAAGAAAAGTGGCTTCTGAGTTTTATTTCCCAGGGAAAAACCTGTACAATGGTTTAGGGTCCAGCGGACATAAATTTCCGGGTGCCTCCTGGAATTTGGCCTCTCGCAGGATGCCTCCCAGACACAACGTGGCACCAGTTCCAACTTGGTCTGGTTTAAGAGTGCCAAGTGTGTCCTCCAAACTGACACCCAGAACAGTGGCTTCTGAGTTTTGTTTCCCAGGGAAAAAGCCTGTACAATGGTTCAGGGTCCTGCGACTTTAAATTGCCGGTTGCCTCCTGGAATTGCGCCTTTCGCAGTATGCCTCCCAGACGCAAAATGACACCAGTGCCAACTTGGTCTGGTTTGAGAGTGCCAAGTGGGTCCTGCAAACTGACACCCAGAACAGTGGCTTCTGAGTTTTGTTTCCCAGGGAAAAGCCTGTAAAACTGTTCAGAGGCCTGCGGCCTTAAACTGCCGAATGCCTCCTGGAATTGCGCCTCTCGCAGGATGCCTCCCAGACGCAAAGTGACACCAGTGCCAACTTGGTCTGGTTTGAGAGTGCCAAGTGGGTCCTGAAAACTGACACCCAGAACAGTGGCTTCTGAGTTTTGTTTCCCAGGGAAAAAGCCTTTACAATTGTTCAGAGTTCTGCGGCCTTAAATTGCCGAATGCCTCCTGGAATTCGGCCTCTCACAGGATGCCTCCCAAAAGCAAGGTGGCACCAGTGCCAACTTAGTCTGGTTTAAGAGTGTCAAGTGTGTCCTGAAAACTGAAACCCAGTAAAGTGGCTTGTGAGTTTTGTTTCCCAAGGAAAAAGCCTGTACAGCAGTTCAGGGTCCTGCGGCCTTAAATTGCCGGGTGCCTCCTGGAATTGCACCTCTCGCAGGATGCCTCCCAGACGCAAGGTGGCACCAGTGCCAACTTGGTCTGGTTCGAGAGTGCCAAGTGTGTCCTGCAAACTGACACCCAGAAGAGTGGCTTCTGAGTTTTGTTTCCCAGGGAAAATGCCTGTAGAATGGTTCAGGGTCCTGCGGCCTTAAATTGCCGGGTGCCTCCTGGAATTCCGCCTCTCGCAGGATGCCTCCCAGACGCAAGGTGGCACCAGTGCCAACTTGGTCTGGTTTAAGAGTGCAGAGTGGGTCCTGAAAACTGACACCCAGAACAGTGGCTTCTGAGTTTTGTTTCCCAGGGAAAAAGCCTGTACAAAGGTTCAGGGGCCTGAGGCCTTAAATTGCCGGGTGCCTCCTGGAATTCGGCCTCTTGCAGGATGCCTCCCAGACGCAAGGTGGCACCAGTGCCAACTTGGTCTGGTTTAAGACTACCAAGTGGGTCCTGAAAACTGACACCCAGAACAGTGGTTTGTTAGTTTTGTTTCCCAGGGAAAAAGTCTGTACAATGGTTCAGGGGCCTGAGGCCTCAAATTGCCGGGTGCCTCCTGGAATTTGGCCTCTCGCAAGATGCCTCCCAGACGCAAAGTGACACCAGTGCCAACTTGGTCTGGTTTGAGAGTGCCAAGTGGGTCCTGCAAACTGACACCCAGAACAGTGTCTTCTGAGTTTTGTTTCCCAGGGAAAAAGCCTTTACAATTGTTCAGAGTTCTGCGGCCTTAAATTGCCGAATGCCTCCTGGAATTCGGCCTCTCACAGGATGCCTCCCCAAAGCAAGGTGGCACCAGTGCCAACTTGGTCTGGTTTAAGAGTGTCAAGTGTGTCCTGAAAACTGAAACCCAGTACAGTGGCTTGTGAGTTTTGTTTCCCAGGGAAAAAGCCTGTACAATGGTTCAGGGTCCTGCGGCCTTAAATTGCCGGGTGCCTCCTGGAATTGCACCTCTCGCAGGATGCCTCCCAGACACAAGGTGACACCAGTTCCAACTTGGTCTGGTTTAAGAGTTCCAAGTGGGTCCTGCAAACTGACACCCAGAACCGTGGTTTGTTAATTTTATTTCCCAGGGAAAAAGCCTGTACAGTGGTTCAGGGGCCTGAGGCCTTAAATTGCCGGGTGCCTCCTGGAATTCGGCCTCTCGCAGGATGCCTCCCAGACGCAAGGTGGCACCAGGTCCAACTTGATCTGGTTTAAGAGTGCCAAGTGGGTCCTGCAAACTGACACCCAGAACAGTGGCTTGTGAGTTTTGTTTCCCAGGGAAAAAACCTGTACTGCACTTCAGGGTCCTGCGGCCTTAAATTGCCGGGTGCCTCCTGGAATTGCACCTCTCGCAGGATGCCTCCCAGACGCAAGGTGGCACCAGGTCCAACTTGATCTGGTTTGAGAGTGCCAAGTGGGTCCTGCAAACTGACACCCAGAACAGTGGCTTGTGAGTTTTCTTTCCCAGGGAAAAAGCCTGTACAATGGTTCAGAGGCCTGCGGCCTTCAATTGCCGTGTGCCTCCTGGAGATCCGCCTCTCGCAGGATGCCTCCCAGACGCAAGGTGGCACCAGTTCCAACTTGGTCTGGTTTAAGAGTGCCAATTGGGTCCTGAAAACTGACACCCAGAACAGAGACTTGTGAGTTTTGTTTCCCAGGGAAAAAGCCTGTAGAATGGTTCAGGGTCCTGCGGCCTTAAATTGCCGGGTGCCTCCTGGAGATCCGCCTCTCGCAGGATGCCTCCCAGATGCAAAATGAAACCACTGCCAACTTGGTCTGGTTTGAGAGTGCCAAGTGGGTCCTGCAAACTGACACCCAGAACAGTGGCTTCTGAGTTTTGTTTCCCAGGGAAAAAGCCTGTACAATGGTTCAGGGGTCTGAGGCCTCAAATTGCCGGGTGCCTCCTGGAATTCGGCCTCTCGCAGGATGCCTCCCAGAAGCAAGGTGGCACCAGTGCCAACTTGGTCTGGTTTGAGAGTGTCAAGTGGGTCCTGAAAACTGACACGCAGAACAGTGGCTTGTGAGTTTTGTTTCCCAAGGAAAAAGCCTGTAGAATGGTTCAGGGTCCTGCGGCCTGAAATTTCCGGGTGCCTCCTGGAATTGCACCGCTCGCAGGATGCCTCCCAGACGCCAGGTGGCACCAGTGCACACTTGGTCGTGTTTGAGAGTGCAAGGTGGCTCCTGCAAACTGACACCCAGAACAGTGGCTTGTGAGTTTTGTTTCCCAGGGAAAAAGCCTGTACAATGGTTCAGGGTCCTGCGGCCTTAAATTGCCGGGTGCCTCCTGGAATTGCACCTCTCGCAGGATGCCTCCCAGACGCAAGGTGGCAGCAGTGCCAACTTGGTCTGGTTTGAGAGTGCCAAGTGGGTCCTGAAAACTGACACCCAGAACAGTGGCTTCTGAGTTTTGTTTCCCAGGGAAAATGCCTGTAGAATGGTTCAGGGTCCTGCGGCCTTAAATTGCCGGGTGCCTCCTGGAATTCGGCCTCTTGCAGGATGCCTCCCAGACGCAAGGTGGCACCAGTGCCAACTTGGTCTGGTTTAAGACTACCAAGTGGGTCCTGAAAACTGACACCCAGAACAGTGGTTTGTTAGTTTTCTTTCCCAGGGAAAAAGCCTTTACAATGGTTCAGGGTCCTGCGGCCTTAAATTGTCGGGTGCCTCCTGGAATTCCGCCTCTCGCAGGATGCCTCCCAGACGCAAGGTGGTACCAGTTCCAACTTGGTCTGGTTTGAGAGTTTCAGGTGGCTCGTGCAAGCTGGCACCCAGAACAGTGGCTTGTGAGTTTTGTTTCCCAGGGAAAAAGCCTGTACAGCAGTTCAGGGTCCTGCGGCCATAAATTGCCGGGTGCCTCCTGGAATTCGGCCTCTCGCAGGATGCCTCCCAGACGCAAGGTGGCACCAGTGCCAACTTGGTCTGGTTTGAGAGTGCCAAGTGGGTCCTGAAAACTGACACCAAGAACAGTGGCTTCTGAGTTTTGTTTCCCAGGAAAAAAGCCTGTACAATGGTTTAGGGTAACGCCGCCTTAAATTGCCCGGTGCCTCCTGGAGATCCGCCTCTCACAGGATGTCTTCCAGACGCAAGGTGGCACCAGTTCCAACTTGGTCTGGTTTAAGAGTGTCAAGTGGGTCCTGCAAACTGACACCCAGAACAGTGGCTTCTGAGTTTTGTTTCCCAGGGAAAAAGCCTTTACAATTGTTCAGAGTTCTGCGGCCTTAAATTGCCGAATGCCTCCTGGAATTCGGCCTCTCTCAGGATGCCTCCCAAACGAAAGGTGGCACCAGTGCCAACTTGGTCTGGTTTAAGAGTTTCAAGTGTGTCCTGAAAACTGAAACCCAGTACAGTGGCTTGTGAGTTTTGTTTCCCAGGGAAAAAGCCTGTACAATGGTTCAGGGTCCTCCGGCCTTAAATTGCTGGGTGCCTCCTGGAATTGCACGTCTCGCAGGATGCCTCCCAGACACAAGGTGACATCAGTTCCAACTTGGTCTGGTTTAAGAGTTCCAAGTGGGTCCTGCAAACTGACACCCAGAACCGTGCTTTGTTAGTTTTATTTCCCAGGGAAAAAGCCTGTACACTGGTTCAGGGGCCTGAGGCCTTAAATTGCCGGGTGCCTCCTGGAATTCGGCCTCTCGCAGGATGCCTCCCAGACGCAAGGTGGCAACAGTGCCAACTTGATCTGGTATAAGAGTGCCAAGTGGGTCCTGAAAACTGACACCCAGAACAGTGGCTTGTGAGTTTTGTTTCCCAGGGAAAAAGCCTGTACAATGGTTCAGGGTCCTTCGGCCTTAAATTGCCGGGTGCCTCCTGGAATTGCACCTTTCGCAGGATGCCTCCCAGACGCAAAATGACACCAGTGCCAACTTGGTCTGGTTTGAGAGTGCCAAGTGGGTCCTGCAAACTGACACCCAGAACAGTGGCTTCTGAGTTTTGTTTCCCAGGGAAAAAGCCTGTACAATGGTTCAGGGTCCTGCGACCTCAAATTGCCGGGTGCCTCCTGGAATTCGGCCTCTCGAAGGATGCCTCCCAGACGCAAAGTGGCACCAGTGTCATCTTGGTCTGGTTTAGAGTGCCAAGTGGGTCCTGCAAACTGACACCCAGAACAGTGGCTTGTGAGTTTTTTTTTCCAGGGAAGAGGCCTGTAAAACAGTCCAGCTTGCTCCGGCCTTAAATTGCGGGGTGCCTCCTGGAATTGCACCTCTCGCAGGATATTTCCCAGACGCAAGGTGGCAACAGTGCCAACGTGGTCTGGTTTGAGACTGCCAAGTGGCTCCTGAAAACTGACACCAAGAAAAGTGGCTTCTGAGTTTTATTTCCCAGGGAAAAACCTGTACAATGGTTTAGGGTCCAGCGGACATAAATTTCCGGGTGCCTCCTGGAATTTGGCCTCTCGCAGGATGCCTCCCAGACACAACGTGGCACCAGTTCCAACTTGGTCTGGTTTAAGAGTGCCAAGTGTGTCCTCCAAACTGACACCCAGAACAGTGGCTTCTGAGTTTTGTTTCCCAGGGAAAAAGCCTGTACAATGGTTCAGGGTCCTGCGACTTTAAATTGCCGGTTGCGTCCTGGAATTGCGCCTTTCGCAGTATGCCTCCCAGACGCAAAATGACACCAGTGCCAACTTGGTCTGGTTTGAGAGTGCCAAGTGGGTCCTGCAAACTGACACCCAGAACAGTGGCTTCTGAGTTTTGTTTCCCAGGGAAAAGCCTGTAAAACTGTTCAGAGGCCTGCGGCCTTAAACTGCCGAATGCCTCCTGGAATTGCGCCTCTCGCAGGATGCCTCCCAGACGCAAAGTGACACCAGTGCCAACTTGGTCTGGTTTGAGAGTGCCAAGTGGGTCCTGCAAACTGACACCCAGAACAGTGGCTTCTGAGTTTTGTTTCCCAGGGAAAAAGCCTTTACAATTGTTCAGAGTTCTGCGGCCTTAAATTGCCGAATGCCTCCTGGAATTCGGCCTCTCACAGGATGCCTCCCAAAAGCAAGGTGGCACCAGTGCCAACTTGGTCTGGTTTAAGAGTGTCAAGTGTGTCCTGAAAACTGAAACCCAGTACAGTGGCTTGTGAGTTTTGTTTCCCAGGGAAAAAGCCTGTACAATGGTTCAGGGTCCTGCGGCCTTAAATTGCCGGGTGCCTCCTGGAATTGCACCTCTCGCAGGATGCCTCCCAGACACAAGGTGACACCAGTTCCAACTTGGTCTGGTTTAAGAGTTCCAAGTGGGTCCTGCAAACTGACACCCAGAACCGTGGTTTGTTAATTTTATTTCCCAGGGAAAAAGCCTGTACAGTGGTTCAGGGGCCTGAGGCCTTAAATTGCCGGGTGCCTCCTGGAATTCGGCCTCTCGCAGGATGCCTCCCAGACGCAAGGTGGCACCAGGTCCAGCTTGATCTGGTTTAAGAGTGCCAAGTGGGTCCTGCAAACTGACACCCAGAACAGTGGCTTGTGAGTTTTGTTTCCCAGGGAAAAAACCTGTACAGCAGTTCAGGGTCCTGCGGCCTTAAATTGCCGGGTGCCTCCTGGAGATCCGCCTCTCGCAGGATGCCTCCCAGATGCAAAATGAAACCAGTGCCAACTTGGTCTGGTTTGAGAGTGCCAAGTGGGTCCTGCAAACTGACACCCAGAACAGTGGCTTCTGAGTTTTGTTTCCCAGGGTAAAAGCCTGTACAATGGTTCAGGGGTCTGAGGCCTCAAATTGCCGGGTGCCTCCTGGAATTCGGCCTCTCGCAGGATGCCTCCCAGACGCAAGGTGGCACCAGTGCCAACTTGGTCTGGTTTGAGAGTGCCAAGTGGGTCCTGAAAACTGACACCCAGAACAGTGGCTTCTGAGTTTTGTTTCCCAGGGAAAATGCCTGTAGAATGGTTCAGGGTCCTGCGGCCTTAAATTGCCGGGTGCCTCCTGGAATTCCGCCTCTCGCAGGATGCCTCCCAGACGCAAGGTGGCACCAGTGCCAACTTGGTCTGGTTTAAGA
This sequence comes from Fringilla coelebs, assembly GCF_963513975.1. Taxonomy (NCBI): domain Eukaryota; kingdom Metazoa; phylum Chordata; class Aves; order Passeriformes; family Fringillidae; genus Fringilla; species Fringilla coelebs. The sequence goes on along the minus strand of NW_028167587.1, from coordinate 120,753 downwards.
GTGCCAAGTGGGTCCTGAAAACTGACACCCAGAACAGTGGCTTGTGAGTTTTGTTTCCCAGGGAAAAAGCCTGTACAATGGTTCAGGGGCCTGAGGCCTTAAATTGCCGGGTGCCTCCTGGAATTCGGCCTCTTGCAGGATGCCTCCCAGACGCAAGGTGGCACCAGTGCCAACTTGGTCTGGTTTAAGACTACCAAGTGGGTCCTGAAAACTGACACCCAGAACAGTGGTTTGTTAGTTTTGTTTCCCAGGGAAAAAGCCTTTAAAATGGTTCAGGGTCCTGCGGCCTTAAATTGCCGGGTGCCTCCTGGAATTCCGCCTCTCGCAGGATGCCTCCCAGACGCAAGGTGGTACCAGTTCCAACTTGGTCTGGTTTGAGAGTGCCAGGTGGCTCGTGCAAGCTGGCACCCAGAACAGTGGCTTGTGAGTTTTGTTTCCCAGGGAAAAAGCCTGTACAGCAGTTCAGGGTCCTGCGGCCATAAATTACCAGGTGCCTCCTGGAATTCGGCCTCTCGCAGGATGCCTCCCAGACGCAAGGTGGCACCAGTGCCAACTTGGTCTGGTTTGAGAGTGCCAAGTGGGTCCTGAAAACTGACACCAAGAACAGTGGCTTCTGAGTTTTGTTTCCCAGGAAAAAAGCCTGTACAATGGTTTAGGGTATTGCCGCCTTAAATTGCCGGGTGCCTCCTGGAGATCCGCCTCTCACAGGATGTCTTCCAGACGCAAGGTGGCACCAGTTCCAACTTGGTCTGGTTTAAGAGTGTCAAGTGGGTCCTGCAAACTGACACCCAGAACAGTGGCTTGTGAGTTTTGTTTCCCAGGGAAAAAGCCTGGACAATGGTTCAGGGTCCTGCGGCCTTAAATTGCCGGGTGCCTCCTGGAATTGCTCCTCTCGCAGGATGCCTCCCAGACGCAAGGTGGCACCAGTTCCAACTTGGTCTGGTTTAAGAGTGCCAATAAAGTTCTGAAAACTGACACCCAGAACAATGGCTTGTGAGTTTTGTTTCCCAGGGAAAAAGCCTGTACAATGGTTCAGGGTCCTCCGGCATTAAATTGCTCGGTGCCTCCTGGAATTGCACGTCTCGCAGGATGCCTCGCAGACACAAGGTGACACCAGTTCCAACTTGGTCTGGTTTAAGAGTTCCAAGTGGGTCCTGCAAACTGACACCCAGAACCGTGCTTTGTTAGTTTTATTTCCCAGGGAAAAAGCCTGTACACTGGTTCAGGGGCCTGAGGCCTTAAATTGCCGGGTGCCTCCTGGAATTCGGCCTCTCGCAGGATGCCTCCCAGACGCAAAGTGACACCAGTGCCAACTTGGTCTGGTATAAGAGTGCCAAGTGGGTCCTGAAAACTGACACCCAGAACAGTGGCTTGTGAGTTTTGTTTCCCAGGGAAAAAGCCTGTACAATGGTTCAGGGTCCTTCGGCCTTAAATTGCCGGGTGCCTCCTGGAATTGCACCTTTCGCAGGATGCCTCCCAGACGCAAAATGACACCAGTGCCAACTTGGTCTGGTTTGAGAGTGCCAAGTGGGTCCTGCAAACTGACACCCAGAACAGTGGCTTCTGAGTTTTGTTTCCCAGGGAAAAAGCCTGTACAATGGTTCAGGGTCCTCCGACCTCAAATTGCCGGGTGCCTCCTGGAATTCGGCCTCTCGCAGGATGCCTCCCAGACGCAAAGTGGCACCAGTGTCATCTTGGTCTGGTTTAGAGTGCCAAGTGGGTCCTGCAAACTGACACCCAGAACAGTGGCTTGTGAGTTTTTTTTTCCAGGGAAGAGGCCTGTACAGCAGTCCAGGTTGCTCCGGCCTTAAATTGCGGGGTGCCTCCTGGAATTGCACCTCTCGCAGGATATTTCCCAGACGCAAGGTGGCAACAGTGCCAACGTGGTCTGGTTTGAGACTGCCAAGTGGCTCCTGAAAACTGACACCAAGAAAAGTGGCTTCTGAGTTTTATTTCCCAGGGAAAAACCTGTACAATGGATTAGGGTCCAGCGGACGTAAATTTCCGGGTGCCTCCTGGAATTTGGCCTCTCGCAGGATGCCTCCCAGACACAAAGTGACACCAGTGCCAACTTGGTCTGGTTTGAGAGTGCCAAGTGGGTCCTGCAAACTGACACCCAGAACAGTGGCTTCTGAGTTTTGTTTCCCAGGGAAAAAGCCTTTACAATTGTTCAGAGTTCTGCGGCCTTAAATTGCCGAATGCCTCCTGGAATTCGGCCTCTCACAGGATGCCTCCCAAAAGCAAGGTGGCACCAGTGCCAACTTGGTCTGGTTTAAGAGTGTCAAGTGTGTCCTGAAAACTGAAACCCAGTACAGTGGCTTGTGAGTTTTGTTTCCCAGGGAAAAAGCCTGTACAGCAGTTCAGGGTCCTGCGGCCTTAAATTGCCGGGTGCCTCCTGGAATTGCACCTCTCGCAGGATGCCTCCCAGACACAAGGTGACACCAGTTCCAACTTGGTCTGGTTTAAGAGTTCCAAGTGGGTCCTGCAAACTGACACCCAGAACCGTGGTTTGTTAATTTTATTTCCCAGGGAAAAAGCCTGTACAGTGGTTCAGGGGCCTGAGGCCTTAAATTGCCGGGTGCCTCCTGGAATTCGGCCTCTCGCAGGATGCCTCCCAGACGCAAGGTGGCACCAGGTCCAACTTGATCTGGTTTAAGAGTGCCAAGTGGGTCCTGCAAACTGACACCCAGAACAGTGGCTTGTGAGTTTTGTTTCCCAGGGAAAAAACCTGTACAGCAGTTCAGGGTCCTGCGGCCTTAAATTGCCGGGTGCCTCCTGGAGATCCGCCTCTCGCAGGATGCCTCCCAGATGCAAAATGAAACCAGTGCCAACTTGGTCTGGTTTGAGAGTGCCAAGTGGGTCCTGCAAACTGACACCCAGAACAGTGGCTTCTGAGTTTTGTTTCCCAGGGAAAAAGCCTGTACAATGGTTCAGGGGTCTGAGGCCTCAAATTGCCGTGTGCCTCCTGGAATTCGGCCTCTCGCAGGATGCCTCCCAGACGCAAGGTGGCACCAGTGCCAACTTGGTCTGGTTTGAGAGTGTCAAGTGGGTCCTGAAAACTGACACCCAGAACAGTGGCTTGTGAGTTTTGTTTCCCAAGGAAAAAGCCTGTAGAATGGTTCAGGGTCCTGCGGCCTGAAATTTCCGGGTGCCTCCTGGAATTGCACCTCTCGCAGGATGCCTCCCAGACGCCAGGTGGCACCAGTGCACACTTGGTCTTGTTTGAGAGTGCAAGGTGGCTCCTGCAAACTGACACCCAGAACAGTGGCTTGTGAGTTTTGTTTCCCAGGGAAAAAGCCTGTACAATGGTTCAGGGTCCTGCGGCCTTAAATTGCCGGGTGCCTCCTGGAATTGCACCTCTCGCAGGATGCCTCCCAGACGCAAGGTGGCACCAGTGCCAACTTGGTCTGGTTTGAGAGTGCCAAGTGGGTCCTGAAAACTGACACCCAGAACAGTGGCTTCTGAGTTTTGTTTCCCAGGGAAAATGCCTGTAAAATGGTTCAGGGTCCTGCGGCCTTAAATTGCCGGGTGCCTCCTGGAATTCCGCCTCTCGCAGGATGCCTCCCAGACGCAAGGTGGCACCAGTGCCAACTTGGTCTGGTTTAAGAGTGCAGAGTGGGTCCTGAAAACTGACACCCAGAACAGTGGCTTCTGAGTTTTGTTTCCCAGGGAAAAAGCCTTTACAATTGTTCAGAGTTCTGCGGCCTTAAATTGCCGAATGCCTCCTGGAATTCGGCCTCTCACAGGATGCCTCCCCAAAGCAAGGTGGCACCAGTGCCAACTTGGTCTGGTTTAAGAGTGTCAAGTGTGTCCTGAAAACTGAAACCCAGTACAGTGGCTTGTGAGTTTTGTTTCCCAGGGAAAAAGCCTGTACAGCAGTTCAGGGTCCTGCGGCCTTAAATTGCCGGGTGCCTCCTGGAATTGCACCTCTCGCAGGATGCCTCCCAGACACAAGGTGACACCAGTTCCAACTTGGTCTGGTTTAAGAGTTCCAAGTGGGTCCTGCAAACTGACACCCAGAACCGTGGTTTGTTAATTTTATTTCCCAGGGAAAAAGCCTGTACAGTGGTTCAGGGGCCTGAGGCCTTAAATTGCCGGGTGCCTCCTGGTATTCGGCCTCTCGCAGGATGCCTCCCAGACGCAAGGTGGCACCAGGTCCAACTTGATCTGGTTTAAGAGTGCCAAGTGGGTCCTGCAAACTGACACCCAGAACAGTGGCTTGTGAGTTTTGTTTCCCAGGGAAAAAACCTGTACAGCACTTCAGGGTCCTGCGGCCTTAAATTGCCGGGTGCCTCCTGGAATTGCACCTCTCGCAGGATGCCTCCCAGACGCAAGGTGGCACCAGGTCCAACTTGATCTGGTTTGAGAGTGCCAAGTGGGTCCTGCAAACTGACACCCAGAACAGTGGCTTGTGAGTTTTCTTTCCCAGGGAAAAAGCCTGTACAAAGGTTCAGAGGCCTGCGGCCTTCAATTGCCGTGTGCCTCCTGGAGATCCGCCTCTCGCAGGATGCCTCCCAGACGCAAGGTGGCACCAGTTCCAACTTGGTCTGGTTTAAGAGTGCCAATTGGGTCCTGAAAACTGACACCCAGAACAGAGACTTGTGAGTTTTGTTTCCCAGGGAAAAAGCCTGTAGAATGGTTCAGGGTCCTGCGGCCTTAAATTGCCGGGTGCCTCCTGGAGATCCGCCTCTCGCAGGATGCCTCCCAGATGCAAAATGAAACCACTGCCAACTTGGTCTGGTTTGAGAGTGCCAAGTGGGTCCTGCAAACTGACACCCAGAACAGTGGCTTCTGAGTTTTGTTTCCCAGGGAAAAAGCCTGTACAATGGTTCAGGGGTCTGAGGCCTCAAATTGCCGTGTGCCTCCTGGAGATCCGCCTCTCGCAGGATGCCTCCCAGAAGCAAGGTGGCACCAGTGCCAACTTGGTCTGGTTTGAGAGTGTCAAGTGGGTCCTGCATACTGACACGCAGAACAGTGGCTTGTGAGTTTTGTTTCCCAAGGAAAAAGCCTGTAGAATGGTTCAGGGTCCTGCGGCCTGAAATTTCCGGGTGCCTCCTGGAATTGCACCTCTCGCAGGATGCCTCCCAGACGCAAGGTGGCAGCAGTGCCAACTTGGTCTGGTTTGAGAGTGCCAAGTGGGTCCTGAAAACTGACACCCAGAACAGTGGCTTCTGAGTTTTGTTTCCCAGGGAAAATGCCTGTAGAATGGTTCAGGGTCCTGCGGCCTTAAATTGCCGGGTGCCTCCTGGAATTCCGCCTCTCGCAGGATGCCTCCCAGACGCAAGGTGGCACCGGTGCCAACTTGGTCTGGTTTAAGAGTGCCAAGTGGGTCCTGAAAACTGACACCCAGAACAGTGGCTTGTGAGTTTTGTTTCCCAGGGAAAAAGCCTGTACAATGGTTCAGGGGCCTGAGGCCTTAAATTGCCGGGTGCCTCCTGGAATTCGGCCTCTTGCAGGATGCCTCCCCGACGCAAGGTGGCACCAGTGCCAACTTGGTCTGGTTTAAGACTACCAAGTGGGTCCTGAAAACTGACACCCAGAACAGTGGTTTGTTAGTTTTCTTTCCCAGGGAAAAAGCCTTTACAATGGTTCAGGGTCCTGCGGCCTTAAATTGTCGGGTGCCTCCTGGAATTCCGCCTCTCGCAGGATGCCTCCCAGACGCAAGGTGGTACCAGTTCCAACTTGGTCTGGTTTGAGAGTTTCAGGTGGCTCGTGCAAGCTGGCACCCAGAACAGTGGCTTGTGAGTTTTGTTTCCCAGGGAAAAAGCCTGTACAGCAGTTCAGGGTCCTGCGGCCATAAATTGCCGGGTGCCTCCTGGAATTCGGCCTCTCGCAGGATGCCTCCCAGACGCAAGGTGGCACCAGTGCCAACTTGGTCTGGTTTGAGAGTGCCAAGTGGGTCCTGAAAACTGACACCAAGAACAGTGGCTTCTGAGTTTTGTTTCCCAGGAAAAAAGCCTGTACAATGGTTTAGGGTAACGCCGCCTTAAATTGCCCGGTGCCTCCTGGAGATCCGCCTCTCACAGGATGTCTTCCAGACGCAAGGTGGCACCAGTTCCAACTTGGTCTGGTTTAAGAGTGTCAAGTGGGTCCTGCAAACTGACACCCAGAACAGTGGCTTCTGAGTTTTGTTTCCCAGGGAAAAAGCCTTTACAATTGTTCAGAGTTCTGCGGCCTTAAATTGCCGAATGCCTCCTGGAATTGCTCCTCTCTCAGGATGCCTCCCAAACGAAAGGTGGCACCAGTGCCAACTTGGTCTGGTTTAAGAGTTTCAAGTGTGTCCTGAAAACTGAAACCCAGTACAGTGGCTTGTGAGTTTTGTTTCCCAGGGAAAAAGCCTGTACAATGGTTCAGGGTCCTCCGGCCTTAAATTGCTGGGTGCCTCCTGGAATTGCACGTCTCGCAGGATGCCTCCCAGACACAAGGTGACATCAGTTCCAACTTGGTCTGGTTTAAGAGTTCCAAGTGGGTCCTGCAAACTGACACCCAGAACCGTGCTTTGTTAGTTTTATTTCCCAGGGAAAAAGCCTGTACACTGGTTCAGGGGCCTGAGGCCTTAAATTGCCGGGTGCCTCCTGGAATTCGGCCTCTCGCAGGATGCCTCCCAGACGCAAGGTGGCAACAGTGCCAACTTGATCTGGTATAAGAGTGCCAAGTGGGTCCTGAAAACTGACACCCAGAACAGTGGCTTGTGAGTTTTGTTTCCCAGGGAAAAAGCCTGTACAATGGTTCAGGGTCCTTCGGCCTTAAATTGCCGGGTGCCTCCTGGAATTGCACCTTTCGCAGGATGCCTCCCAGACGCAAAATGACACCAGTGCCAACTTGGTCTGGTTTGAGAGTGCCAAGTGGGTCCTGCAAACTGACACCCAGAACAGTGGCTTCTGAGTTTTGTTTCCCAGGGAAAAAGCCTGTACAATGGTTCAGGGTCCTGCGACCTCAAATTGCCGGGTGCCTCCTGGAATTCGGCCTCTCGAAGGATGCCTCCCAGACGCAAAGTGGCACCAGTGTCATCTTGGTCTGGTTTAGAGTGCCAAGTGGGTCCTGCAAACTGACACCCAGAACAGTGGCTTGTGAGTTTTTTTTTCCAGGGAAGAGGCCTGTAAAACAGTCCAGCTTGCTCCGGCCTTAAATTGCGGGGTGCCTCCTGGAATTGCACCTCTCGCAGGATATTTCCCAGACGCAAGGTGGCAACAGTGCCAACGTGGTCTGGTTTGAGACTGCCAAGTGGCTCCTGAAAACTGACACCAAGAAAAGTGGCTTCTGAGTTTTATTTCCCAGGGAAAAACCTGTACAATGGTTTAGGGTCCAGCGGACATAAATTTCCGGGTGCCTCCTGGAATTTGGCCTCTCGCAGGATGCCTCCCAGACACAACGTGGCACCAGTTCCAACTTGGTCTGGTTTAAGAGTGCCAAGTGTGTCCTCCAAACTGACACCCAGAACAGTGGCTTCTGAGTTTTGTTTCCCAGGGAAAAAGCCTGTACAATGGTTCAGGGTCCTGCGACTTTAAATTGCCGGTTGCCTCCTGGAATTGCGCCTTTCGCAGTATGCCTCCCAGACGCAAAATGACACCAGTGCCAACTTGGTCTGGTTTGAGAGTGCCAAGTGGGTCCTGCAAACTGACACCCAGAACAGTGGCTTCTGAGTTTTGTTTCCCAGGGAAAAGCCTGTAAAACTGTTCAGAGGCCTACGGCCTTAAACTGCCGAATGCCTCCTGGAATTGCGCCTCTCGCAGGATGCCTCCCAGACGCAAAGTGACACCAGTGCCAACTTGGTCTGGTTTGAGAGTGCCAAGTGGGTCCTGCAAACTGACACCCAGAACAGTGGCTTCTGAGTTTTGTTTCCCAGGGAAAAAGCCTTTACAATTGTTCAGAGTTCTGCGGCCTTAAATTGCCGAATGCCTCCTGGAATTCGGCCTCTCACAGGATGCCTCCCAAAAGCAAGGTGGCACCAGTGCCAACTTGGTCTGGTTTAAGAGTGTCAAGTGTGTCCTGAAAACTGAAACCCAGTACAGTGGCTTGTGAGTTTTGTTTCCCAGGGAAAAAGCCTGTACAATGGTTCAGGGTCCTGCGGCCTTAAATTGCCGGGTGCCTCCTGGAATTGCACCTCTCGCAGGATGCCTCCCAGACACAAGGTGACACCAGTTCCAACTTGGTCTGGTTTAAGAGTTCCAAGTGGGTCCTGCAAACTGACACCCAGAACCGTGGTTTGTTAATTTTATTTCCCAGGGAAAAAGCCTGTACAGTGGTTCAGGGGCCTGAGGCCTTAAATTGCCGGGTGCCTCCTGGAATTCGGCCTCTCGCAGGATGCCTCCCAGACGCAAGGTGGCACCAGGTCCAGCTTGATCTGGTTTAAGAGTGCCAAGTGGGTCCTGCAAACTGACACCCAGAACAGTGGCTTGTGAGTTTTGTTTCCCAGGGAAAAAACCTGTACAGCAGTTCAGGGTCCTGCGGCCTTAAATTGCCGGGTGCCTCCTGGAGATCCGCCTCTCGCAGGATGCCTCCCAGATGCAAAATGAAACCAGTGCCAACTTGGTCTGGTTTGAGAGTGCCAAGTGGGTCCTGCAAACTGACACCCAGAACAGTGGCTTCTGAGTTTTGTTTCCCAGGGTAAAAGCCTGTACAATGGTTCAGGGGTCTGAGGCCTCAAATTGCCGGGTGCCTCCTGGAATTCGGCCTCTCGCAGGATGCCTCCCAGACGCAAGGTGGCACCAGTGCCAACTTGGTCTGGTTTGAGAGTGCCAAGTGGGTCCTGAAAACTGACACCCAGAACAGTGGCTTCTGAGTTTTGTTTCCCAGGGAAAATGCCTGTAGAATGGTTCAGGGTCCTGCGGCCTTAAATTGCCGGGTGCCTCCTGGAATTCCGCCTCTCGCAGGATGCCTCCCAGACGCAAGGTGGCACCAGTGCCAACTTGGTCTGGTTTAAGAGTGCCAAGTGGGTCCTGAAAACTGACACCCAGAACAGTGGCTTGTGAGTTTTGTTTCCCAGGGAAAAAGCCTGTACAATGGTTCAGGGGCCTGAGGCCTTAAATTGCCGGGTGCCTCCTGGAATTCGGCCTCTTGCAGGATGCCTCCCAGACGCAAGGTGGCACCAGTGCCAACTTGGTCTGGTTTAAGACTACCAAGTGGGTCCTGAAAACTGACACCCAGAACAGTGGTTTGTTAGTTTTGTTTCCCAGGGAAAAAGCCTTTAAAATGGTTCAGGGTCCTGCGGCCTTAAATTGCCGGGTGCCTCCTGGAATTCCGCCTCTCGCAGGATGCCTCCCAGACGCAAGGTGGTACCAGTTCCAACTTGGTCTGGTTTGAGAGTGCCAGGTGGCTCGTGCAAGCTGGCACCCAGAACAGTGGCTTGTGAGTTTTGTTTCCCAGGGAAAAAGCCTGTACAGCAGTTCAGGGTCCTGCGGCCATAAATTACCAGGTGCCTCCTGGAATTCGGCCTCTCGCAGGATGCCTCCCAGACGCAAGGTGGCACCAGTGCCAACTTGGTCTGGTTTGAGAGTGCCAAGTGGGTCCTGAAAACTGACACCAAGAACAGTGGCTTCTGAGTTTTGTTTCCCAGGAAAAAAGCCTGTACAATGGTTTAGGGTATTGCCGCCTTAAATTGCCGGGTGCCTCCTGGAGATCCGCCTCTCACAGGATGTCTTCCAGACGCAAGGTGGCACCAGTTCCAACTTGGTCTGGTTTAAGAGTGTCAAGTGGGTCCTGCAAACTGACACCCAGAACAGTGGCTTGTGAGTTTTGTTTCCCAGGGAAAAAGCCTGGACAATGGTTCAGGGTCCTGCGGCCTTAAATTGCCGGGTGCCTCCTGGAATTGCTCCTCTCGCAGGATGCCTCCCAGACGCAAGGTGGCACCAGTTCCAACTTGGTCTGGTTTAAGAGTGCCAATAAAGTTCTGAAAACTGACACCCAGAACAATGGCTTGTGAGTTTTGTTTCCCAGGGAAAAAGCCTGTACAATGGTTCAGGGTCCTCCGGCATTAAATTGCTCGGTGCCTCCTGGAATTGCACGTCTCGCAGGATGCCTCGCAGACACAAGGTGACACCAGTTCCAACTTGGTCTGGTTTAAGAGTTCCAAGTGGGTCCTGCAAACTGACACCCAGAACCGTGCTTTGTTAGTTTTATTTCCCAGGGAAAAAGCCTGTACACTGGTTCAGGGGCCTGAGGCCTTAAATTGCCGGGTGCCTCCTGGAATTCGGCCTCTCGCAGGATGCCTCCCAGACGCAAGGTGGCAACAGTGCCAACTTGATCTGGTATAAGAGTGCCAAGTGGGTCCTGAAAACTGACACCCAGAACAGTGGCTTGTGAGTTTTGTTTCCCAGGGAAAAAGCCTGTACAATGGTTCAGGGTCCTTCGGCCTTAAATTGCCGGGTGCCTCCTGGAATTGCACCTTTCGCAGGATGCCTCCCAGACGCAAAATGACACCAGTGCCAACTTGGTCTGGTTTGAGAGTGCCAAGTGGGTCCTGCAAACTGACACCCAGAACAGTGGCTTCTGAGTTTTGTTTCCCAGGGAAAAAGCCTGTACAATGGTTCAGGGTCCTCCGACCTCAAATTGCCGGGTGCCTCCTGGAATTCGGCCTCTCGCAGGATGCCTCCCAGACGCAAAGTGGCACCAGTGTCATCTTGGTCTGGTTTAGAGTGCCAAGTGGGTCCTGCAAACTGACACCCAGAACAGTGGCTTGTGAGTTTTTTTTTCCAATGAAGAGGCCTGTACAGCAGTCCAGGTTGCTCCGGCCTTAAATTGCGGGGTGCCTCCTGGAATTGCACCTCTCGCAGGATATTTCCCAGACGCAAGGTGGCAACAGTGCCAACGTGGTCTGGTTTGAGACTGCCAAGTGGCTCCTGAAAACTGACACCAAGAAAAGTGGCTTCTGAGTTTTATTTCCCAGGGAAAAACCTGTACAATGGTTTAGGGTCCAGCGGACGTAAATTTCCGGGTGCCTCCTGGAATTTGGCCTCTCGCAGGATGCCTCCCAGACACAAAGTGACACCAGTGCCAACTTGGTCTGGTTTGAGAGTGCCAAGTGGGTCCTGCAAACTGACACCCAGAACAGTGGCTTCTGAGTTTTGTTTCCCAGGGAAAAAGCCTTTACAATTGTTCAGAGTTCTGCGGCCTTAAATTGCCGAATGCCTCCTGGAATTCGGCCTCTCACAGGATGCCTCCCAAAAGCAAGGTGGCACCAGTGCCAACTTGGTCTGGTTTAAGAGTGTCAAGTGTGTCCTGAAAACTGACACCCAGTACAGTGGCTTGTGAGTTTTGTTTCCCAGGGAAAAAGCCTGTACAATGGTTCAGGGTCCTGCGGCCTTAAATTGCCGGGTGCCTCCTGGAATTGCACCTCTCGCAGGATGCCTCCCAGACACAAGGTGACACCAGTTCCAACTTGGTCTGGTTTAAGAGTTCCAAGTGGGTCCTGCAAACTGACACCCAGAACCGTGGTTTGTTAATTTTATTTCCCAGGGAAAAAGCCTGTACAGTGGTTCAGGGGCCTGAGGCCTTAAATTGCCGGGTGCCTCCTGGAATTCGGCCTCTCGCAGGATGCCTCCCAGACGCAAGGTGGCACCAGGTCCAACTTGATCTGGTTTAAGAGTGCCAAGTGGGTCCTGCAAACTGACACCCAGAACAGTGGCTTGTGAGTTTTCTTTCCCAGGGAAAAAACCTGTACAGCAGTTCAGGGTCCTGCGGCCTTAAATTGCCGGGTGCCTCCTGGAGATCCGCCTCTCGCAGGATGCCTCCCAGATGCAAAATGAAACCAGTGCCAACTTGGTCTGGTTTGAGAGTGCCAAGTGGGTCCTGCAAACTGACACCCAGAACAGTGGCTTCTGAGTTTTGTTTCCCAGGGAAAAAGCCTGTACAATGGTTCAGGGGTCTGAGGCCTCAAATTGCCGTGTGCCTCCTGGAATTCGGCCTCTCGCAGGATGCCTCCCAGACGCAAAGTGGCACCTCTGCCAACTTGGTCTGGTTTGAGAGTGTCAAGTGGGTCCTGAAAACTGACACCCAGAACAGTGGCTTGTGAGTTTTGTTTCCCAAGGAAAAAGCCTGTAGAATGGTTCAGGGTCCTGCGGCCTGAAATTTCCGGGTGCCTCCTGGAATTGCACCTCTCGCAGGATGCCTCCCAGACGCCAGGTGGCACCAGTGCACACTTGGTCTTGTTTGAGAGTGCAAGGTGGCTCCTGCAAACTGACACCCAGAACAGTGGCTTGTTAGTTTTGTTTCCCAGGGAAAAAGCCTGTACAATGGTTCAGGGTCCTGCGGCCTTAAATTGCCGGGTGCCTCCTGGAATTGCACCTCTCGCAGGATGCCTCCCAGACGCAAGGTGGCACCAGTGCCAACTTGGTCTGGTTTGAGAGTGCCAAGTGGGTCCTGAAAACTGACACCCAGAACAGTGGCTTCTGAGTTTTGTTTCCCAGGGATAATGCCTGTACAATGGTTCAGGGTCCTGCGGCCTTAAATTGCCGGGTGCCTCCTGGAATTCCGCCTCTCGCAGGATGCCTCCCAGACGCAAGGTGGCACCAGTTCCAACTTGGTCTGGTTTAAGAGTGCCAAGTGGGTCCTGAAAACTGACACCCAGAACAGTGGCTTCTGAGTTTTGTTTCCCAGGGAAAAAGCCTGTACAATGGTTCAGGGGCCTGAGGCCTTAAATTTCCGGGTGCCTCCTGGAATTTGGCCTCTCGCAGGATGCCTCCCAGACACAACGTGTCACCAGTGCCAACTTGGTCTGGTTTAAGACTACCAAGTGGGTCCTGAAAACCGACACCCAGAACAGTGGTTTGTTAGTTTTGTTTCCCAGGGAAAAAGTCTGTACAATGGTTCAGGGGCCTGCGGCCTTAAATTGCCGGGTGCCTCCAGGAATTCAGCCTCTCGCAAGATGCCTCCCAGACGCAAAGTGACACCAGTGCCAACTTGGTCTGGTTTGAGAGTGCCAAGTGGGTCCTGCAAACTGACACCCAGAACAGTGTCTTCTGAGTTTTGTTTCCCAGGGAAAAAGCCTTTACAATTGTTCAGAGTTCTGCGGCCTTAAATTGCCGAATGCCTCCTGGAATTCGGCCTCTCACAGGATGCCTCCCCAAAGCAAGGTGGCACCAGTGCCAACTTGGTCTGGTTTAAGAGTGTCAAGTGTGTCCTGAAAACTGAAACCCAGTACAGTGGCTTGTGAGTTTTGTTTCCCAGGGAAAAAGCCTGTACAATGGTTCAGGGTCCTGCGGCCTTAAATTGCCGGGTGCCTCCTGGAATTGCACGTCTCGCAGGATGCCTCCCAGACACAAGGTGACACCAGTTCCAACTTGGTCTGGTTTAAGAGTTCCAAGTGGGTCCTGAAAACTGACACCCAGAACCGTGGTTTGTTAATTTTATTTCCCAGGGAAAAAGCCTGTACAGTGGTTCAGGGGCCTGAGGCCTTAAATTGCCGGGTGCCTCCTGGAATTCGGCCTCTCGCAGGATGCCTCCCAGACGCAAGGTGGCACCAGGTCCAACTTGATCTGGTTTAAGAGTGCCAAGTGGGTCCTGCAAACTGACACCCAGAACAGTGGCTTGTGAGTTTTGTTTCCCAGGGAAAAAACCTGTACAGCAGTTCAGGGTACTGCGGCCTTAAATTGCCGGGTGCCTCCTGGAATTGCACCTCTCGCAGGATGCCTCCCAGACGCAAGGTGGCACCAGTGCCAACTTGGTCTGGTTTGAGAGTGCCAAGTGGGTCCTGCAAACTGACACCCAGAACAGTGGCTTCTGAGTTTTGTTTCCCAGGGAAAAAGCCTGTACAATGGTTCAGAGGCCTGCGGCCTTCAATTGCCGTGTGCCTCCTGGAGATCCGCCTCTCGCAGGATGCCTCCCAGACGCAAGGTGGCACCAGGTCCAACTTGGTCTGGTTTAAGAGTGCCAAGTGGGTCCTGAAAACTGACACCCAGAACAGTGGCTTGTGAGTTTTGTTTCCCAGGGAAAAAGCCTGTAGAATGGTTCAGGGTCCTGCGGCCTTAAATTGCCGGGTGCCTCCTGGAGATCCGCCTCTCGCAGGATGCCTCCCAGATGCAAAATGAAACCACTGCCAACTTGGTCTGGTTTGAGAGTGCCAAGTGGGTCCTGCAAACTGACACCCAGAACAGTGGCTTCTGAGTTTTGTTTCCCAGGGAAAAAGCCTGTAAAATGGTTCAGGGGTCTGAGGCCTCAAATTGCCGGGTGCCTCCTGGAATTCGGCCTCTCGCAGGATGCCTCCCAGACGCAAGGTGGCACCAGTGCCAACTTGGTCTGGTTTGAGAGTGTCAAGTGGGTCCTGAAAACTGACACGCAGAACAGTGGCTTCTGAGTTTTGTTTCCCAAGGAAAAAGCCTGTAGAATGGTTCAGGGTCCTGCGGCCTGAAATTTCCGGGTGCCTCCTGGAATTGCACCGCTCGCAGGATGCCTCCCAGACGCCAGGTGGCACCAGTGCACACTTGGTCGTGTTTGAGAGTGCAAGGTGGCTCCTGCAAACTGACACCCAGAACAGTGGCTTGTGAGTTTTGTTTCCCAGGGAAAAAGCCTGTACAATGGTTCAGGGTCCTGCGGCCTTAAATTGCCGGGTGCCTCCTGGAATTGCACCTCTCGCAGGATGCCTCCCAGACGCAAGGTGGCAGCAGTGCCAACTTGGTCTGGTTTGAGAGTGCCAAGTGGGTCCTGAAAACTGACACGCAGAACAGTGGCTTGTGAGTTTTGTTTCCCAAGGAAAAAGCCTGTAGAATGGTTCAGGGTCCTGCGGCCTTAAATTGCCGGGTGCCTCCTGGAATTGCACCGCTCGCAGGATGCCTCCCAGACGCCAGGTGGCACCAGTGCACACTTGGTCGTGTTTGAGAGTGCAAGGTGGCTCCTGCAAACTGACACCCAGAACAGTGGCTTGTGAGTTTTGTTTCCCAGGGAAAAAGCCTGTACAATGGTTCAGGGTCCTGCGGCCTTAAATTGCCGGGTGCCTCCTGGAATTGCACCTCTCGCAGGATGCCTCCCAGACGCAAGGTGGCACCAGTTCCAACTTGGTCTGGTTTAAGAGTGCCAATAAAGTTCTGAAAACTGACACCCAGAACAATGGCTTGTGAGTTTTGTTTCCCAGGGAAAAAGCCTGTACAATGGTTCAGGGGCCTGAGGCCTTAAATTGCCGGGTGCCTCCTGGAAATCAGCCTCACGCAGGATGCCTCCCAGACGCAAAGTGACACCTGTGCCAACTTGGTCTGGTGTGAGAGTGCCAAGTGGGTCCTGCAAACTGACACCCCGAACAGTGGCTTCTGAGTTTTGTTTCCCAGGGAAAAAGCCTTTACAATTGTTCAGAGTTCTGCGGCCTTAAATTGCCGAATGCCTCCTGGAATTCGGCCTCTCTCAGGATGCCTCCCAAACGCAAGGTGGCACCAGTGCCAACTTGGTCTGGTTTAAGAGTGTCAAGTGTGTCCTGAAAACTGAAACCCAGTGCAGTGGCTTGTGAGTTTTGTTTCCCAGGGAAAAAGCCTGTACAATGGTTCAGGGTCCTCCGGCATTAAATTGCTGGGTGCCTCCTGGAATTGCACGTCTCGCAGGATGCCTCCCAGACACAAGGTGACACCAGTTCCAACTTGGTCTGGTTTAAGAGTTCCAAGTGGGTCCTGCAAACTGACACCCAGAACCGTGCTTTGTTAGTTTTATTTCCCAGGGAAAAAGCCTGTACACTGGTTCAGGGGCCTGAGGCCTTAAATTGCCGGGTGCCTCCTGGAATTGCACCTTTCGCAGGATGCCTCCCAGACGCAAAATGACACCAGTGCCAACTTGGTCTGGTTTGAGTGCCAAGTGGGTCCTGCAAACTGACACCCAGAACAGTGGCTTCTGAGTTTTGTTTCCCAGGGAAAAAGCCTGTACAATGGTTCAGGGTCCTGCGACCTCAAATTGCCGGGTGCCTCCTGGAATTCGGCCTCTCGCAGGATGCCTCCCAGACGCAAAGTGGCACCAGTGTCATCTTGGTCTGGTTTAGAGTGCCAAGTGGGTCCTGCAAACTGACACCCAGAACAGTGGCTTGTGAGTTTTTTTTTCCAGGGAAGAGGCCTGTAAAACAGTCCAGGTTGCTCCGGCCTTAAATTGCGGGGTGCCTCCTGGAATTGCACCTCTCGCAGGATATTTCCCAGACGCAAGGTGGCAACAGTGCCAACGTGGTCTGGTTTGAGACTGCCAAGTGGCTCCTGAAAACTGACACCAAGAAAAGTGGCTTCTGAGTTTTATTTCCCAGGGAAAAACCTGTACAATGGTTTAGGGTCCAGCGGACATAAATTTCCGGGTGCCTCCTGGAATTTGGCCTCTCGCAGGATGCCTCCCAGACACAACGTGGCACCAGTTCCAACTTGGTCTGGTTTAAGAGTGCCAAGTGTGTCCTCCAAACTGACACCCAGAACAGTGGCTTCTGAGTTTTGTTTCCCAGGGAAAAAGCCTGTACAATGGTTCAGGGTCCTGCGACTTTAAATTGCCGGGTGCCTCCTGGAATTGCGCCTTTCGCAGGATGCCTCCCAGACGCAAAATGACACCAGTGCCAACTTGGTCTGGTTTGAGAGTGCCAAGTGGGTCCTGCAAACTGACACCCAGAACAGTGGCTTCTGAGTTTTGTTTCCCAGGGAAAAGCCTGTAAAACTGTTCAGAGGCCTGCGGCCTTAAACTGCCGAATGCCTCCTGGAATTGCGCCTCTTGCAGGATGCCTCCCAGACGCAAAGTGACACCAGTGCCAACTTGGTCTGGTTTGAGAGTGCCAAGTGGGTCCTGCAAACTGACACCCAGAACAGTGGCTTCTGAGTTTTGTTTCCCACGGAAAAAGCCTTTACAATTGTTCAGAGTTCTGCGGCCTTAAATTGCCGAATGCCTCCTGGAATTCGGCCTCTCACAGGATGCCTCCCAAAAGCAAGGTGGCACCAGTGCCAACTTGGTCTGGTTTAAGAGTGTCAAGTGTGTCCTGAAAACTGAAACCCAGTACAGTGGCTTGTGAGTTTTGTTTCCCAGGGAAAAAGCCTGTACAATGGTTCAGGGTCCTGCGGCCTTAAATTGCCGGGTGCCTCCTGGAATTGCACCTCTCGCAGGATGCCTCCCAGACACAAGGTGACACCAGTTCCAACTTGGTCTGGTTTAAGAGTTCCAAGTGGGTCCTGCAAACTGACACCCAGAACCGTGGTTTGTTAATTTTATTTCCCAGGGAAAAAGCCTGTACAGTGGTTCAGGGGCCTGAGGCCTTAAATTGCCGGGTGCCTCCTGGAATTCGGCCTCTCGCAGGATGCCTCCCAGACGCAAGGTGGCACCAGGTCCAACTTGATCTGGTTTAAGAGTGCCAAGTGGGTCCTGCAAACTGACACCCAGAACAGTGGCTTGTGAGTTTTGTTTCCCAGGGAAAAAACCTGTACAGCAGTTCAGGGTCCTGCGGCCTTAAATTGCCGGGTGCCTCCTGGAGATCCGCCTCTCGCAGGATGCCTCCCAGATGCAAAATGAAACCAGTGCCAACTTGGTCTGGTTTGAGAGTGCCAAGTGGGTCCTGCAAACTGACACCCAGAACAGTGGCTTCTGAGTTTTGTTTCCCAGGGAAAAAGCCTGTACAATGGTTCAGGGGTCTGAGGCCTCAAATTGCCGTGTGCCTCCTGGAATTCGGCCTCTCGCAGGATGCCTCCCAGACGCAAGGTGGCACCAGTGCCAACTTGGTCTGGTTTGAGAGTGTCAAGTGGGTCCTGAAAACTGACACCCAGAACAGTGGCTTGTGAGTTTTGTTTCCCAAGGAAAAAGCCTGTAGAATGGTTCAGGGTCCTGCGGCCTTAAATTTCCGGGTGCCTCCTGGAATTGCACCTCTCGCAGGATGCCTCCCAGACGCCAGGTGGCACCAGTGCACACTTGGTCTTGTTTGAGAGTGCAAGGTGGCTCCTGCAAACTGACACCCAGAACAGTGGCTTGTTAGTTTTGTTTCCCAGGGAAAAAGCCTGTACAATGGTTCAGGGTCCTGCGGCCTTAAATTGCCGGGTGCCTCCTGGAATTGCACCTCTCGCAGGATGCCTCCCAGACGCAAGGTGGCACCAGTGCCAACTTGGTCTGGTTTGAGAGTGCCAAGTGGGTCCTTAAAACTGACACCCAGAACAGTGGCTTCTGAGTTTTGTTTCCCATGGATAATGCCTGTACAATGGTTCAGGGTCCTGCGGCCTTAAATTGCCGGGTGCCTCCTGGAATTCCGCCTCTCGCAGGATGCCTCCCAGACGCAAGGTGGCACCAGTTCCAACTTGGTCTGGTTTAAGAGTGCCAAGTGGGTCCTGAAAACTGACACCCAGAACAGTGGCTTCTGAGTTTTGTTTCCCAGGGAAAAAGCCTGTACAATGGTTCAGGGGCCTGAGGCCTTAAATTGCCGGGTGCCTCCTGGAATTCGGCCTCTTGCAGGATGCCTCCCAGACGCAAGGTGGCACCAGTGCCAACTTGGTCTGGTTTAAGACTACCAAGTGGGTCCTGAAAACTGACACCCAGAACAGTGGTTTGTTAGTTTTGTTTCCCAGGGAAAAAGTCTGTACAATGGTTCAGGGGCCT
This sequence comes from Fringilla coelebs, assembly GCF_963513975.1. NCBI lineage: Eukaryota > Metazoa > Chordata > Aves > Passeriformes > Fringillidae > Fringilla > Fringilla coelebs. The sequence continues at coordinate 102,243 of NW_028167587.1, read as the reverse complement.
GAGGCCTTAAATTGCCGGGTGCCTCCTGGAATTCAGCCTCTCGCAAGATGCCTCCCAGACGCAAAGTGACACCAGTGCCAACTTGGTCTGGTTTGAGAGTGCCAAGTGGGTCCTGCAAACTGACACCCAGAACAGTGTCTTCTGAGTTTTGTTTCCCAGGGAAAAAGCCTTTACAATTGTTCAGAGTTCTGCGGCCTTAAATTGCCGAATGCCTCCTGGAATTCGGCCTCTCACAGGATGCCTCCCCAAAGCAAGGTGGCACCAGTGCCAACTTGGTCTGGTTTAAGAGTGTCAAGTGTGTCCTGAAAACTGAAACCCAGTACAGTGGCTTGTGAGTTTTGTTTCCCAGGGAAAAAGCCTGTACAATGGTTCAGGGTCCTGCGGCCTTAAATTGCCGGGTGCCTCCTGGAATTGCACCTCTCGCACGATGCCTCCCAGACACAAGGTGACACCAGTTCCAACTTGGTCTGGTTTAAGAGTTCCAAGTGGGTCCTGAAAACTGACACCCAGAACCGTGGTTTGTTAATTTTATTTCCCAGGGAAAAAGCCTGTACAGTGGTTCAGGGGCCTGAGGCCTTAAATTGCCGGGTGCCTCCTGGAATTCGGCCTCTCGCAGGATGCCTCCCAGACGCAAGGTGGCACCAGGTCCAACTTGATCTGGTTTAAGAGTGCCAAGTGGGTCCTGCAAACTGACACCCAGAACAGTGGCTTGTGAGTTTTGTTTCCCAGGGAAAAAACCTGTACAGCAGTTCAGGGTCCTGCGGCCTTAAATTGCCGGGTGCCTCCTGGAATTGCACCTCTCGCAGGATGCCTCCCAGACGCAAGGTGGCACCAGTGCCAACTTGGTCTGGTTTGAGAGTGCCAAGTGGGTCCTGCAAACTGACACCCAGAACAGTGGCTTCTGAGTTTTGTTTCCCAGGGAAAAAGCCTGTACAATGGTTCAGAGGCCTGCGGCCTTCAATTGCCGTGTGCCTCCTGGAGATCCGCCTCTCGCAGGATGCCTCCCAGACGCAAGGTGACACCAGTTCCAACTTGGTCTGGTTTAAGAGTGCCAAGTGGGTCCTGAAAACTGACACCCAGAACAGTGGCTTGTGAGTTTTGTTTCCCAGGGAAAAAGCCTGTAGAATGGTTCAGGGTCCTGCGGCCTTAAATTGCCGGGTGCCTCCTGGAGATCCGCCTCTCGCAGGATGCCTCCCAGATGCAAAATGAAACCACTGCCAACTTGGTCTGGTTTGAGAGTGCCAAGTGGGTCCTGCAAACTGACACCCAGAACAGTGGCTTCTGAGTTTTGTTTCCCAGGGAAAAAGCCTGTAAAATGGTTCAGGGGTCTGAGGCCTCAAATTGCCGGGTGCCTCCTGGAATTCGGCCTCTCGCAGGATGCCTCCCAGACGCAAGGTGGCACCAGTGCCAACTTGGTCTGGTTTGAGAGTGTCAAGTGGGTCCTGAAAACTGACACGCAGAACAGTGGCTTCTGAGTTTTGTTTCCCAAGGAAAAAGCCTGTAGAATGGTTCAGGGTCCTGCGGCCTGAAATTTCCGGGTGCCTCCTGGAATTGCACCGCTCGCAGGATGCCTCCCAGACGCCAGGTGGCACCAGTGCACACTTGGTCGTGTTTGAGAGTGCAAGGTGGCTCCTGCAAACTGACACCCAGAACAGTGGCTTGTGAGTTTTGTTTCCCAGGGAAAAAGCCTGTACAATGGTTCAGGGTCCTGCGGCCTTAAATTGCCGGGTGCCTCCTGGAATTGCACCTCTCGCAGGATGCCTCCCAGACGCAAGGTGGCAGCAGTGCCAACTTGGTCTGGTTTGAGAGTGCCAAGTGGGTCCTGAAAACTGACACGCAGAACAGTGGCTTGTGAGTTTTGTTTCCCAAGGAAAAAGCCTTTAGAATGGTTCAGGGTCCTGCGGCCTGAAATTTCCGGGTGCCTCCTGGAATTGCACCGCTCGCAGGATGCCTCCCAGACGCCAGGTGGCACCAGTGCACACTTGGTCGTGTTTGAGAGTGCAAGGTGGCTCCTGCAAACTGACACCCAGAACAGTGGCTTGTGAGTTTTGTTTCCCAGGGAAAAAGCCTGTACAATGGTTCAGGGTCCTGCGGCCTTAAATTGCCGGGTGCCTCCTGGAATTGCACCTCTCGCAGGATGCCTCCCAGACGCAAGGTGGCACCAGTTCCAACTTGGTCTGGTTTAAGAGTGCCAATAAAGTTCTGAAAACTGACACCCAGAACAATGGCTTGTGAGTTTTGTTTCCCAGGGAAAAAGCCTGTACAATGGTTCAGGGGCCTGAGGCCTTAAATTGCCGGGTGCCTCCTGGAAATCAGCCTCACGCAGGATGCCTCCCAGACGCAAAGTGACACCAGTGCCAACTTGGTCTGGTGTGAGAGTGCCAAGTGGGTCCTGCAAACTGACACCCCGAACAGTGGCTTCTGAGTTTTGTTTCCCAGGGAAAAAGCCTTTACAATTGTTCAGAGTTCTGCGGCCTTAAATTGCCGAATGCCTCCTGGAATTCGGCCTCTCTCAGGATGCCTCCCAAACGCAAGGTGGCACCAGTGCCAACTTGGTCTGGTTTAAGAGTGTCAAGTGTGTCCTGAAAACTGAAACACAGTGCAGTGGCTTGTGAGTTTTGTTTCCCAGGGAAAAAGCCTGTACAATGGTTCAGGGTCCTCCGGCATTAAATTGCTGGGTGCCTCCTGGAATTGCACGTCTCGCAGGATGCCTCCCAGACACAAGGTGACACCAGTTCCAACTTGGTCTGGTTTAAGAGTTCCAAGTGGGTCCTGCAAACTGACACCCAGAACCGTGCTTTGTTAGTTTTATTTCCCAGGGAAAAAGCCTGTACACTGGTTCAGGGGCCTGAGGCCTTAAATTGCCGGGTGCCTCCTGGAAATCGGCCTCTTGCAGGATGCCTCCCAGACGCAAGGTGGCACCAGTTCCAACTTGGTCTGGTTTGAGAGTGCCAAGTGGGTCCTGAAAACTGACACCCAGAACAGTGGCTTCTGAGTTTTGTTTCCCAGGGAAAAAGCTTGTACAATGGTTCAGGGTCCTTCGGCCTTAAATTGCCGGGTGCCTCCTGGAATTGCACCTTTCGCAGGATGCCTCCCAGACGCAAAATGACACGAGTGCCAACTTGGTCTGGTTTGAGAGTGCCAAGTGGGTCCTGCAAACTGACACCCAGAACAGTGGCTTCTGAGTTTTGTTTCCCAGGGAAAAAGCCTGTACAATGGTTCAGGGTCCTCCGACCTCAAATTGCCGGGTGCCTCCTGGAATTCGGCCTCTCGCAGGATGCCTCCCAGACGCAAAGTGGCACCAGTGTCATCTTGGTCTGGTTTAGAGTGCCAAGTGGGTCCTGCAAACTGACACCCAGAACAGTGGCTTGTGAGTTTTTTTTTCCAGGGAAGAGGCCTGTACAACAGTCCAGGTTGCTCCGGCCTTAAATTGCCGGGTGCCTCCTGGAATTGCACCTCTCGCAGGATATTTCCCAGACGCAAGGTGGCAACAGTGCCAACGTGGTCTGGTTTGAGACTGCCAAGTGGCTCCTGAAAACTGACACCAAGAAAAGTGGCTTCTGAGTTTTATTTCCCAGGGAAAAACCTGTACAATGGTTTAGGGTCCAGCGGACATAAATTTCCGGGTGCCTCCTGGAATTTGGCCTCTCGCAGGATGCCTCCCAGACACAACGTGGCACCAGTGCCAACTTGGTCTGGTTTAAGAGTGCCAAGTGTGTCCTCCAAACTGACACCCAGAACAGTGGCTTCTGAGTTTTGTTTCCCAGGGAAAAAGCCTGTACAATGGTTCAGGGTCCTGCGACTTTAAATTGCCGGTTGCCTCCTGGAATTGCGCCTTTCGCAGGATGCCTCCCAGACGCAAAATGACACCAGTGCCAACTTGGTCTGGTTTGAGAGTGCCAAGTGGGTCCTGCAAACTGACACCCAGAACAGTGGCTTCTGAGTTTTGTTTCCCAGGGAAAAGCCTGTAAAACTGTTCAGAGGCCTGCGGCCTTAAACTGCCGAATGCCTCCTGGAATTGCGCCTCTCGCAGGATGCCTCCCAGACACAAAGTGACACCAGTGCCAACTTGGTCTGGTTTGAGAGTGCCAAGTGGGTCCTGCAAACTGACACCCAGAACAGTGGCTTCTGAGTTTTGTTTCCCAGGGAAAAAGCCTGTACAATTGTTCAGAGTTCTGCGGCCTTAAATTGCCGAATGCCTCCTGGAATTCGGCCTCTCACAGGATGCCTCCCAAAAGCAAGGTGGCACCAGTGCCAACTTGGTCTGGTTTAAGAGTGTCAAGTGTGTCCTGAAAACTGAAACCCAGTACAGTGGCTTGTGAGTTTTGTTTCCCAGGGAAAAAGCCTGTACAATGGTTCAGGGTCCTGCGGCCTTAAATTGCCGGGTGCCTCCTGGAATTGCACCTCTCGCAGGATGCCTCCCAGACACAAGGTGACACCAGTTCCAACTTGGTCTGGTTTAAGAGTTCCAAGTGGGTCCTGCAAACTGACACCCAGAACCGTGGTTTGTTAATTTTATTTCCCAGGGAAAAAGCCTGTACAGTGGTTCAGGGGCCTGAGGCCTTAAATTGCCGGGTGCCTCCTGGAATTCGGCCTCTCGCAGGATGCCTCCCAGACGCAAGGTGGCACCAGGTCCAACTTGATCTGGTTTAAGAGTGCCAAGTGGCTCCTGAAAACTGACACCCAGAACAGTGGCTTGTGAGTTTTGTTTCCCAGGGAAAAAACCTGTACATCAGTTCAGGGTCCTGCAACCTTAAATTGCCGGGTGCCTCCTGGAGATCCGCCTCTCGCAGGATGCCTCCCAGATGCAAAATGAAACCAGTGCCAACTTGGTCTGGTTTGAGAGTGCCAAGTGGGTCCTGCAAACTGACACCCAGAACAGTGGCTTCTGAGTTTTGTTTCCCAGGGAAAAAGCCTGTACAATGGTTCAGGGGTCTGAGGCCTCAAATTGCCGTGTGCCTCCTGGAATTCGGCCTCTCGCAGGATGCCTCCCAGACGCAAGGTGGCACCAGTGCCAACTTGGTCTGGTTTGAGAGTGTCAAGTGGGTCCTGAAAACTGACACCCAGAACAGTGGCTTGTGAGTTTTGTTTCCCAAGGAAAAAGCCTGTAGAATGGTTCAGGGTCCTGCGGCCTGAAATTTCCGGGTGCCTCCTGGAATTGCACCTCTCGCAGGATGCCTCCCAGACGCCAGGTGGCACCAGTGCACACTTGGTCTTGTTTGAGAGTGCAAGGTGGCTCCTGCAAACTGACACCCAGAACAGTGGCTTGTGAGTTTTGTTTCCCAGGGAAAAAGCCTGTACAATGGTTCAGGGTCCTGCGGCCTTAAATTGCCGGGTGCCTCCTGGAATTGCACCTCTCGCAGGATGCCTCCCAGACGCAAGGTGGCACCAGTGCCAACTTGGTCTGGTTTGAGAGTGCCAAGTGGGTCCTGAAAACTGACACCCAGAACAGTGGCTTCGGAGTTTTGTTTCCCAGGGAAAATGCCTGTACAATGGTTCAGGGGCCTGAGGCCTTAAATTGCCGGGTGCCTCCTGGAATTCGGCCTCTTGCAGGATGCCTCCCAGACGCAAGGTGGCACCAGTGCCAACTTTGTCTGGTTTAAGACTACCAAGTGGGTCCTGAAAACTGACACCCAGAACAGTGGTTTGTTAGTTTTGTTTCCCAGGGAAAAAGTCTGTACAATGGTTCAGGGGCCTGAGGCCTTAAATTGCCGGGTGCCTCCTGGAATTCGGCCTCTCGCAAGATGCCTCCCAGACGCAAAGTGACACCAGTGCCAACTTGGTCTGGTTTGAGAGTGCCAAGTGAGTCCTGAAAACTGACACCCAGAACAGTGGCTTGTGAGTTTTGTTTCCCAGGGAAAAAGCCTTTACAATTGTTCAGAGTTCTGCGGCCTTAAATTGCCGAATGCCTCCTGGAATTCGGCCTCTCACAGGATGCCTCCCCAAAGCAAGGTGGCACCAGTGCCAACTTGGTCTGGTTTAAGAGTGTCAAGTGTGTCCTGAAAACTGAAACCCAGTTCAGTGGCTTGTGAGTTTTGTTTCCCAGGGAAAAAGCCTGTACAATGGTTCAGGGTCCTGAGGCCTTAAATTGCCGGGTGCCTCCTGGAATTGCACCTCTCGCAGGATGCCTCCCAGACACAAGGTGACACCAGTTCCAACTTGGTCTGGTTTAAGAGTTCCAAGTGGGTCCTGCAAACTGACACCCAGAACCGTGGTTTGTTAATTTTATTTCCCAGGGAAAAAGCCTGTACAGTGGTTCAGGGGCCTGAGGCCTTAAATTGCCGGGTGCCTCCTGGAATTCGGCCTCTCGCAGGATGCCTCCCAGACGCAAGGTGGCACCAGGTCCAACTTGATCTGGTTTGAGAGTGCCAAGTGGGTCCTGCAAACTGACACCCAGAACAGTGGCTTGTGAGTTTTGTTTCCCAGGGAAAAAACCTGTACAGCAGTTCAGGGTCCTGCGGCCTTAAATTGCCGGGTGCCTCTTGGAATTCGGCCTCTCGCAGGATGCCTCCCAGACGCAAGGTGGCACCAGTGCCAACTTGGTCTGGTTTGAGAGTGCCAAGTGGCTCCTGAAAACTGACACCCAGAACAGTGGCTTGTGAGTTTTGTTTCCCAGGGAAAAAGCCTGTAGAATGGTTCAGGGTCCTGCGGCCTTAAATTGCCGGGTGCCTCCTGGAGATCAGCCTCTTGCAGGATGCCTCCCAGATGCAAAATGAAACCACTGCCAACTTGGTCTGGTTTGAGAGTGCCAAGTGGGTCCTGCAAACTGACACCCAGAACAGTGGCTTCTGAGTTTTGTTTCCCAGGGAAAAAGCCTGTACAATGGTTCAGGGGTCTGAGGCCTCAAATTGCCGGGTGCCTCCTGGAATTCGGCCTCTCGCAGGATGCCTCCCAGACGCAAGGTGGCACCAGTGCCAACTTGGTCTGGTTTGAGAGTGTCAAGTGGGTCCTGAAAACTGACACGCAGAACAGTGGCTTGTGAGTTTTGTTTCCCAAGGAAAAAGCCTGTAGAATGGTTCAGGGTCCAGCGGCCTGAAATTTCCGGGTGCCTCCTGGAATTGCACCGCTCGCAGGATGCCTCCCAGACGCCAGGTGGCACCAGTGCACACTTGGTCGTGTTTGAGAGTGCAAGGTGGCTCCTGCAAACTGACACCCAGAACAGTGGCTTGTGAGTTTTGTTTCCCAGGGAAAAAGCCTGTACAATGGTTCAGGGTCCTGCGGCCTTAAATTGCCGGGTGCCTCCTGGAATTGCACCTCTCGCAGGATGCCTCCCAGACGCAAGGTGGCAGCAGTGCCAACTTGGTCTGGTTTGAGAGTGCCAAGTGGGTCCTGAAAACTGACACCCAGAACAGTGGCTTCTGAGTTTTGTTTCCCAGGGAAAATGCCTGTAGAATGGTTCAGGGTCCTGCGGCCTGAAATTGCCGGGTGCCTCCTGGAATTCCGCCTCTCGCAGGATGCCTCCCAGACGCAAGGTGGCACCGGTGCCAACTTGGCCTGGTTTGAGAGTGCCAAGTGGGTCCTGCAAACTGACACCCAGAACAGTGGCTTGTGAGTTTTGTTTCCCAGGGAAAAAGCCTGTACAATAGTTCAGAGGCCTGCGGCCTTCAATTTCCGTGTGACTCCTGGAGATCCGCCTCTCGCAGGATGCCTCCCAGACGCAAGGCTGCACCAGTTCCAACTTGGTCTGGTTTGAGAGTGCCAAGTGGCTCCTGAAAACTGACACCCAGAACAGTGGCTTGTGAGTTTTGTTTCCCAGGGAAAAAGCCTGTAGAATGGTTCAGGGTCCTGCGGCCTTAAATTGCCGGGTGCCTCCTGGAGATCCGCCTCTCGCAGGATGCCTCCCAGATGCAAAATGAAACCAGTGCCAACTTGGTCTGGTTTGAGAGTGCCAAGTGGGTCCTGCAAACTGACACCCAGAACAGTGGCTTCTGAGTTTTGTTTCCCAGGGAAAAAGCCTGTACAATGGTTCAGGGGTCTGAGGCCTCAAATTGCCGGGTGCCTCCTGGAATTCGGCCTCTCGCAGGATGCCTCCCAGACGCAAGGTGGCACCAGTGCCAACTTGGTCTGGTTTGAGAGTGTCAAGTGGGTCCTGAAAACTGACACCCAGAACAGTGGCTTGTGAGTTTTGTTTCCCAAGGAAAAAGCCTGTAGAATGGTTCAGGGTCCTGCGGCCTGAAATTTCCGGGTGCCTCCTGGAATTGCACCTCTCGCAGGATGCCTCCCAGACGCCAGGTGGCACCAGTGCACACTTGGTCTTGTTTGAGAGTGCAAGGTGGCTCCTGCAAACTGACACCCAGAACAGTGGCTTGTGAGTTTTGTTTCCCAGGGAAAAAGCCTGTACAATGGTTCAGGGTCCTGCGGCCTTAAATTGCCGGGTGCCTCCTGGAATTGCACCTCTCGCAGGATGCCTCCCAGACGCAAGGTGGCACCAGTGCCAACTTGGTCTGGTTTGAGAGTGCCAAGTGGGTCCTGAAAACTGACACCCAGAACAGTGGCTTCTGAGTTTTGTTTCCCAGGGAAAATGCCTGTACAATGGTTCAGGGTCCTGCGGCCTTAAATTGCCGGGTGCCTCCTGGAATTCCGCCTCTCGCAGGATGCCTCCCAGACGCAAGGTGGCACCAGTGCCAACTTGGTCTGGTTTAAGAGTGCCAAGTGGGTCCTGAAAACTGACACCCAGAACAGTGGCTTCTGAGTTTTGTTTCCCAGGGAAAAAGCCTGTACAATGGTTCAGGGGCCTGAGGCCTTAAATTGCCGGGTGCCTCCTGGAATTCGGCCTCTCGCAGGATGCCTCCCAGACGCAAGGTGGCACCAGTGCCAACTTGGTCTGGTTTAAGACTAACAAGTGGGTCCTGAAAACTGACACCCAGAACAGTGGTTTGTTAGTTTTGTTTCCCAGGGAAAAAGTCTGTACAATGGTTCAGGGGCCTGAGGCCTTAAATTGCCGGGTGCCTCCTGGAATTGCACCTTTCGCAGGATGCCTCCCAGACGCAAAATGACACCAGTGCCAACTTGGTCTGGTTTGAGAGTGCCAAGTGGGTCCTGCAAACTGACACCCAGAACAGTGGCTTCTGAGTTTTGTTTCCCAGGGAAAAACCTGTACAATGGTTCAGGGTCCTGCGGCCTCAAATTGCCGGGTGCCTCCTGGAATTCGGCCTCTCGCAGGATGGCTCCCAGACGCAAAGTGGCACCAGTGTCATCTTGGTCTGGTTTAGAGTGCCAAGTGGGTCCTGCAAACTGACACCCAGAACAGTGGCTTGTGAGTTTTTTTTTCCAGGGAAAAAGCCTGTACAACAGTCCAGGTTGCTCCGGCCTTAAATTGCGGGGTGCCTCCTGGAATTGCGCCTCTCGCAGGATATTTCCCAGACGCAAGGTGGCAACAGTGCCAACGTGGTCTGGTTTGAGACTGCCAAGTGGCTCCTGAAAACTGACACCAAGAAAAGTGACTTCTGAGTTTTATTTCCCAGGGAAAAACCTGTACAATGGTTTAGGGTCCAGCGGACATAAATTTCCGGGTGCCTCCTTGAATTTGGCCTCTCGCAGGATGCCTCCCAGACACAACGTGGCACCAGTGCCAACTTGGTCTGGTTTAAGAGTGCCAAGTGTGTCCTCCAAACTGACACCCAGAACAGTGGCTTCTGAGTTTTGTTTCCCAGGGAAAAAGCCTGTACAATGGTTCAGGGTCCTGCGACTTTAAATTGCCGGTTGCCTCCTGGAATTGCGCCTTTCGCAGGATGCCTCCCAGACGCAAAATGACACCAGTGCCAACTTGGTCTGGTTTGAGAGTGCCAAGTGGGTCCTGCAAACTGACACCCAGAACAGTGGCTTCTGAGTTTTGTTTCCCAGGGAAAAGCCTGTAAAACTGTTCAGAGGCCTGCGGCCTTAAACTGCCGAATGCCTCCTGGAATTGCGCCTCTCGCAGGATGCCTCCCACACGCAAAGTGACACCAGTGCCAACTTGGTCTGGTTTGAGAGTGCCAAGTGGGTCCTGCAAACTGACACCCAGAACAGTGGCTTCTGAGTTTTGTTTCCCAGGGAAAAAGCCTTTACAATTGTTCAGAGTTCTGCGGCCTTAAATTGCCGAATGCCTCCTGGAATTCGGCCTCTCACAGGATGCCTCCCAAAAGCAAGGTGGCACCAGTGCCAACTTGGTCTGGTTTAAGAGTGTCAAGTGTGTCCTGAAAACTGAAACCCAGTACAGTGGCTTGTGAGTTTTGTTTCCCAGGGAAAAAGCCTGTACAATGGTTCAGGGTCCTCCGGCATTAAATTGCTGGGTGCCTCCTGGAATTGCACCTCTCGCAGGATGCCTCCCAGACACAAGGTGACACCAGTTCCAACTTGGTCTGGTTTAAGAGTTCCAAGTGGGTCCTGCAAACTGACACCCAGAACCGTGGTTTGTTAATTTTATTTCCCAGGGAAAAAGCCTGTACAGTGGTTCAGGGGCCTGAGGCCTTAAATTGCCGGGTGCCTCCTGGAATTCGGCCTCTCGCAGGATGCCTCCCAGACGCAAGGTGGCACCAGGTCCAACTTGATCTGGTTTAAGAGTGCCAAGTGGGTCCTGCAAACTGACACCCAGAACAGTGGCTTGTGAGTTTTGTTTCCGAGGGAAAAAACCTGTACAGCAGTTCAGGGTCCTGCAGCCTTAAATTGCCGGGTGCCTCCTGGAGATCCGCCTCTCGCAGGATGCCTCCCAGATGCAAAATGAAACCAGTGCCAACTTGGTCTGGTTTGAGAGTGCCAAGTGGGTCCTGCAAACTGACACCCAGAACAGTGGCTTCTGAGTTTTGTTTCCCAGGGAAAAAGCCTGTACAATGGTTCAGGGGTCTGAGGCCTCAAATTGCCGGGTGCCTCCTGGAATTCGGCCTCTCGCAGGATGCCTCCCAGACGCAAGGTGGCACCAGTGCACACTTGGTCTGGTTTGAGAGTGCCAAGTGGGTCCTGAAAACTGACACCCAGAACAGTGCCTTCTGAGTTTTGTTTCCCAGGGAAAATGCCTGTAGAATGGTTCAGGGTCCTGCGGCCTTAAATTGCCGGGTGCCTCCTGGAATTCCGCCTCTCGCAGGATGCCTCCCAGACGCAAGGTGGCACCAGTGCCAACTTGGTCTGGTTTAAGAGTGCCAAGTGGGTCCTGAAAACTGACACCCAGAACAGTGGCTTGTGAGTTTTGTTTCCCAGGGAAAAAGCCTGTACAATGGTTCAGGGGCCTGAGGCCTTAAATTGCCGGGTGCCTCCTGGAATTCGGCCTCTTGCAGGATGCCTCCCAGACGCAAGGTGGCACCAGTGCCAACTTGGTCTGGTTTAAGACTACCAAGTGGGTCCTGAAAACTGACACCCAGAACAGTGGTTTGTTAGTTTTGTTTCCCAGGGAAAAAGCCTTTACAATGGTTCAGGGTCCTGCGGCCTTAAATTGCCGGGTGCCTCCTGGAATTCCGCCTCTCGCCGGATGCCTCCCAGACGCAAGGTGGTACCAGTTCCAACTTGGTCTGGTTTGAGAGTGCCAGGTGGCTCGTGCAAGCTGGCACCCAGAACAGTGGCTTGTGAGTTTTGTTTCCCAGGGAAAAAGCCTGTACAGCAGTTCAGGGTCCTGCGGCCATAAATTGCCGGGTGCCTCCTGGAATTCGGCCTCTCGCAGGATGCCTCCCAGACGCAAGGTGGCAGCAGTGCCAACTTGGTCTGGTTTGAGAGTGCCAAGTGGGTCCTGCAAACTGACACCCAGAACAGTGGCTTGTGAGTTTTGTTTCCCAAGGAAAAAGCCTGTAGAATGGTTCAGGGTCCTGCGGCCTGAAATTTCCGGGTGCCTCCTGGAATTGCACCGCTCGCAGGATGCCTCCCAGACGCCAGGTGGCACCAGTGCACACTTGGTCGTGTTTGAGAGTGCAAGGTGGCTCCTGCAAACTGACACCCAGAACAGTGGCTTGTGAGTTTTGTTTCCCAGGGAAAAAGCCTGTACAATGGTTCAGGGTCCTGCGGCCTTAAATTGCCGGGTGCCTCCTGGAATTCCGCCTCTCGCAGGATGCCTCCCAGACGCAAGGTGGCACCAGTTCCAACTTGGTCTGGTTTAAGAGTGCCAATAAAGTTCTGAAAACTGACACCCAGAACAATGGCTTGTGAGTTTTGTTTCCCAGGGAAAAAGCCTGTACAATGGTTCAGGGGCCTGAGGCCTTAAATTGCCGGGTGCCTCCTGGAAATCGGCCTCTCGCAGGATGCCTCCCAGACGCAAGGTGGCACCAGTTCCAACTTGGTCTGGTTTGAGAGTGCCAAGTGGGTCCTGAAAACTGACACCCAGAACAGTGGCTTCTGAGTTTTGTTTCCCAGGGAAAAAGCCTGTACAATGGTTCAGGGTCCTTCGGCCTTAAATTGCCGGGTGCCTCCTGGAATTGCACTTTCGCAGGATGCCTCCCAGACGCAAAATGACACCAGTGCCAACTTGGTCTGGTTTGAGAGTGCCAAGTGGGTCCTGCAAACTGACACCCAGAACAGTGGCTTCTGAGTTTTGTTTCCCAGGGAAAAAGCCTGTACAATGGTTCAGGGTCCTCCGACCTCAAATTGCCGGGTGCCTCCTGGAATTCGGCCTCTCGCAGGATGCCTCCCAGACGCAAAGTGGCACCAGTGTCATCTTGGTCTGGTTTAGAGTGCCAAGTGGGTCCTGCAAACTGACACCCAGAACAGTGGCTTGTGAGTTTTTTTTTCCAGGGAAGAGGCCTGTACAACAGTCCAGGTTGCTCCGGCCTTATATTGCGGGGTGCCTCCTGGAATTGCACCTCTCGCAGGATATTTCCCAGACGCAAGGTGGCAACAGTGCCAACGTGGTCTGGTTTGAGACTGCCAAGTGGCTCCTGAAAACTGACACCAAGAAAAGTGGCTTCTGAGTTTTATTTCCCAGGGAAAAACCTGTACAATGGTTTAGGGTCCAGCGGACATAAATTTCCGGGTGCCTCCTGGAATTTGGCCTCTCGCAGGATGCCTCCCAGACACAACGTGGCACCAGTGCCAACTTGGTCTGGTTTAAGAGTGCCAAGTGTGTCCTCCAAACTGACACCCAGAACAGTGGCTTCTGAGTTTTGTTTCCCAGGGAAAAAGCCTGTACAATGGTTCAGGGTCCTGCGACTTTAAATTGCCGGCTGCCTCCTGGAATTGCGCCTTTCGCAGGATGCCTCCCAGACGCAAAATGACACCAGTGCCAACTTGGTCTGGTTTGAGAGTGCCAAGTGGGTCCTGCAAACTGACACCCAGAACAGTGGCTTCTGAGTTTTGTTTCCCAGGGAAAAGCCTGTAAAACTGTTCAGAGGCCTGCGGCCTTAAACTGCCGAATGCCTCCTGGAATTGCGCCTCTCGCAGGATGCCTCCCAGACGCAAAGTGACACCAGTGCCAACTTGGTCTGGTTTGAGAGTGCCAAGTGGGTCCTGCAAACTGACACCCAGAACAGTGGCTTCTGAGTTTTGTTTCCCAGGGAAAAAGCCTTTACAATTGTTCAGAGTTCTGCGGCCTTAAATTGCCGAATGCCTCCTGGAATTCGGCCTCTCACAGGATGCCTCCCAAAAGCAAGGTGGCACCAGTGCCAACTTGGTCTGGTTTAAGAGTGTCAAGTGTGTCCTGAAAACTGAAACCCAGTACAGTGGCTTGTGAGTTTTGTTTCCCAGGGAAAAAGCCTGTACAATGGTTCAGGGTCCTGCGGCCTTAAATTGCCGGGTGCCTCCTGGAATTGCACCTCTCGCAGGATGCCTCCCAGACACAAGGTGACACCAGTTCCAACTTGGTCTGGTTTAAGAGTTCCAAGTGGGTCCTGCAAACTGACACCCAGAACAGTGGCTTGTGAGTTTTGTTTCCCAAGGAAAAAGCCTGTAGAATGGTTCAGGGTCCTGCGGCCTGAAATTTCCGGGTGCCTCCTGGAATTGCACCGCTCGCAGGATGCCTCCCAGACGCCAGGTGGCACCAGTGCACACTTGGTCTTGTTTGAGAGTGCAAGGTGGCTCCTGCAAACTGACACCCAGAACAGTGGCTTGTGAGTTTTGTTTCCCAGGGAAAAAGCCTGTACAATGGTTCAGGGTCCTGCGGCCTTAAATTGCCGGGTGCCTCCTGGAATTGCACCTCTCGCAGGATGCCTCCCAGACGCAAGGTGGCACCAGTGCCAACTTGGTCTGGTTTGAGAGTGCCAAGTGGGTCCTGAAAACTGACACCCAGAACAGTGGCTTCTGAGTTTTGTTTCCCAGGGAAAATGCCTGTACAATGGTTCAGGGTCCTGCGGCCTTAAATTGCCGGGTGCCTCCTGGAATTCCGCCTCTCGCAGGATGCCTCCCAGACGCAAGGTGGCACCAGTGCCAACTTGGTCTGGTTTAAGAGTGCCAAGTGGGTCCTGAAAACTGACACCCAGAACAGTGGCTTGTGAGTTTTGTTTCCCAGGGAAAAAGCCTGTACAGCAGTTCAGGGTCCTGCGGCCTTAAATTGCCGGGTGCCTCCTGGAATTCGGCCTCTTGCAGGATGCCTCCCAGACGCAAGGTGGCACCAGTGCCAACTTGGTCTGGTTTAAGACTAACAAGTGGGTCCTGAAAACTGACACCCAGAACAGTGGTTTGTTAGTTTTGTTTCCCAGGGAAAAAGTCTGTACAATGGTTCAGGGGCCTGAGGCCTTAAATTGCCGGGTGCCTCCTGGAATTCGGCCTCTCGCAAGATGCCTCCCAGACGCAAAGTGACACCAGTGCCAACTTGGTCTGGTTTGAGAGTGCCAAGTGGGTCCTGCAAACTGACACCCAGAACAGTGTCTTCTGAGTTTTGTTTCCCAGGGAAAAAGCCTTTACAATTGTTCAGAGTTCTGCGGCCTTAAATTGCCGAATGCCTCCTGGAATTCGGCCTCTCACAGGATGCCTCCCCAAAGCAAGGTGGCACCAGTGCCAACTTGGTCTGGTTTAAGAGTGTCAAGTGTGTCCTGAAAACTGAAACCCAGTACAGTGGCTTGTGAGTTTTGTTTCCCAGGGAAAAAGCCTGTACAATGGTTCAGGGTCCTGCGGCCTTAAATTGCCGGGTGCCTCCTGGAATTGCACCTCTCGCAGGATGCCTCCCAGACACAAGGTGACACCAGTTCCAACTTGGTCTGGTTTAAGAGTTCCAAGTGGGTCCTGAGAACTGACACCCAGAACCGTGGTTTGTTAATTTTATTTCCCAGGGAAAAAGCCTGTACAGTGGTTCAGGGGCCTGAGGCCTTAAATTGCCGGGTGCCTCCTGGAATTCGGCCTCTCGCAGGATGCCTCCCAGACGCAAGGTGGCACCAGGTCCAACTTGGTCTGGTTTAAGAGTGCCAAGTGGGTCCTGCAAACTGACACCCAGAACAGTGGCTTGTGAGTTTTGTTTCCCAGGGAAAAAACCTGTACAGCAGTTCAGGGTCCTGCAGCCTGAAATTGCCGGGTGCCTCCTGGAATTGCACCTCTCGCAGGATGCCTCCCAGACGCAAGGTGGCACCAGTGCCAACTTGGTCTGGTTTGAGAGTGCCAAGTGAGTCCTGAAAACTGACACCCAGAACAGTGGCTTCTGAGTTTTGTTTCCCAGGGAAAAAGCCTGTACAATGGTTCAGAGGCCTGCGGCCTTCAATTGCCGTGTGCCTCCTGGAGATCCGCCTCTCGCAGGATGCCTCCCAGACGCAAGGTGGCACCAGTTCCAACTTGGTCTGGTTTAAGAGTGCCAAGTGGGTCCTGAAAACTGACACCCAGAACAGTGGCTTGTGAGTTTTGTTTCCCAGGGAAAAAGCCTGTAGAATGGTTCAGGGTCCTGCGGCCTTAAATTGCCGGGTGCCTCCTGGAATTCCGCCTCTCGCAGGATGCCTCCCAGACGCAAGGTGGCACCAGTTCCAACTTGGTCTGGTTTAAGAGTGCCAATAAAGTTCTGAAAACTGACACCCAGAACAATGGCTTGTGAGTTTTGTTTCCCAGGGAAAAAGCCTGTACAATGGT
Organism: Fringilla coelebs; assembly: GCF_963513975.1. NCBI lineage: Eukaryota > Metazoa > Chordata > Aves > Passeriformes > Fringillidae > Fringilla > Fringilla coelebs. The sequence continues at coordinate 86,304 of NW_028167587.1, read as the reverse complement.
TCAGGGGCCTGAGGCCTTAAATTGCCGGGTGCCTCCTGGAAATCGGCCTCTTGCAGGATGCCTCCCAGACGCAAGGTGGCACCAGTTCCAACTTGGTCTGGTTTGAGAGTGCCAAGTGGGTCCTGAAAACTGACACCCAGAACAGTGGCTTCTGAGTTTTGTTTCCCAGGGAAAAAGCCTGTACAATGGTTCAGGGTCCTTCGGCCTTAAATTGCCGGGTGCCTCCTGGAATTGCACTTTCGCAGGATGCCTCCCAGACGCAAAGTGGCACCAGTGTCATCTTGGTCTGGTTTAGAGTGCCAAGTGGGTCCTGCAAACTGACACCCAGAACAGTGGCTTGTGAGTTTTTTTTTCCAGGGAAGAGGCCTGTACAACAGTCCAGGTTGCTCCGGCCTTAAATTGCGGGGTGCCTCCTGGAATTGCACCTCTCGCAGGATATTTCCCAGACGCAAGGTGGCAACAGTGCCAACGTGGTCTGGTTTGAGACTGCCAAGTGGCTCCTGAAAACTGACACCAAGAAAAGTGGCTTCTGAGTTTTATTTCCCAGGGAAAAACCTGTACAATGGTTTAGGGTCCAGCGGACATAAATTTCCGGGTGCCTCCTGGAATTTGGCCTCTCGCAGGATGCCTCCCAGACACAACGTGGCACCAGTGCCAACTTGGTCTGGTTTAAGAGTGCCAAGTGTGTCCTCCAAACTGACACCCAGAACAGTGGCTTCTGAGTTTTGTTTCCCAGGGAAAAAGCCTGTACAATGGTTCAGGGTCCTGCGACTTTAAATTGCCGGTTGCCTCCTGGAATTGCGCCTTTCGCAGGATGCCTCCCAGACGCAAAATGACACCAGTGCCAACTTGGTCTGGTTTGAGAGTGCCAAGTGGGTCCTGCAAACTGACACCCAGAACAGTGGCTTCTGAGTTTTGTTTCCCAGGGAAAAGCCTGTAAAACTGTTCAGAGGCCTGCGGCCTTAAACTGCCGAATGCCTCCTGGAATTGCGCCTCTCGCAGGATGCCTCCCAGACACAAAGTGACACCAGTGCCAACTTGGTCTGGTTTGAGAGTGCCAAGTGGGTCCTGCAAACTGACACCCAGAACAGTGGCTTCTGAGTTTTGTTTCCCAGGGAAAAAGCCTTTACAATTGTTCAGAGTTCTGCGGCCTTAAATTGCCGAATGCCTCCTGGAATTCGGCCTCTCACAGGATGCCTCCCAAAAGCAAGGTGGCACCAGTGCCAACTTGGTCTGGTTTAAGAGTGTCAAGTGTGTCCTGAAAACTGAAACCCAGTACAGTGGCTTGTGAGTTTTGTTTCCCAGGGAAAAAGCCTGTACAATGGTTCAGGGTCCTGCGGCCTTAAATTGCCGGGTGCCTCCTGGAATTGCACCTCTCGCAGGATGCCTCCCAGACACAAGGTGACACCAGTTCCAACTTGGTCTGGTTTAAGAGTTCCAAGTGGGTCCTGCAAACTGACACCCAGAACAGTGGCTTGTGAGTTTTGTTTCCCAAGGAAAAAGCCTGTAGAATGGTTCAGGGTCCTGCGGCCTGAAATTTCCGGGTGCCTCCTGGAATTGCACCGCTCGCAGGATGCCTCCCAGACGCCAGGTGGCACCAGTGCACACTTGGTCTTGTTTGAGAGTGCAAGGTGGCTCCTGCAAACTGACACCCAGAACAGTGGCTTGTGAGTTTTGTTTCCCAGGGAAAAAGCCTGTACAATGGTTCAGGGTCCTGCGGCCTTAAATTGCCGGGTGCCTCCTGGAATTGCACCTCTCGCAGGATGCCTCCCAGACGCAAGGTGGCACCAGTGCCAACTTGGTCTGGTTTGAGAGTGCCAAGTGGGTCCTGAAAACTGACACCCAGAACAGTGGCTTCTGAGTTTTGTTTCCCAGGGAAAATGCCTGTACAATGGTTCAGGGTCCTGCGGCCTTAAATTGCCGGGTGCCTCCTGGAATTCCGCCTCTCGCAGGATGCCTCCCAGACGCAAGGTGGCACCAGTGCCAACTTGGTCTGGTTTAAGAGTGCCAAGTGGGTCCTGAAAACTGACACCCAGAACAGTGGCTTGTGAGTTTTGTTTCCCAGGGAAAAAGCCTGTACAGCAGTTCAGGGTCCTGCGGCCTTAAATTGCCGGGTGCCTCCTGGAATTCGGCCTCTTGCAGGATGCCTCCCAGACGCAAGGTGGCACCAGTGCCAACTTGGTCTGGTTTAAGACTAACAAGTGGGTCCTGAAAACTGACACCCAGAACAGTGGTTTGTTAGTTTTGTTTCCCAGGGAAAAAGTCTGTACAATGGTTCAGGGGCCTGAGGCCTTAAATTGCCGGGTGCCTCCTGGAATTCGGCCTCTCGCAAGATGCCTCCCAGACGCAAAGTGACACCAGTGCCAACTTGGTCTGGTTTGAGAGTGCCAAGTGGGTCCTGCAAACTGACACCCAGAACAGTGTCTTCTGAGTTTTGTTTCCCAGGGAAAAAGCCTTTACAATTGTTCAGAGTTCTGCGGCCTTAAATTGCCGAATGCCTCCTGGAATTCGGCCTCTCACAGGATGCCTCCCCAAAGCAAGGTGGCACCAGTGCCAACTTGGTCTGGTTTAAGAGTGTCAAGTGTGTCCTGAAAACTGAAACCCAGTACAGTGGCTTGTGAGTTTTGTTTCCCAGGGAAAAAGCCTGTACAATGGTTCAGGGTCCTGCGGCCTTAAATTGCCGGGTGCCTCCTGGAATTGCACCTCTCGCAGGATGCCTCCCAGACACAAGGTGACACCAGTTCCAACTTGGTCTGGTTTAAGAGTTCCAAGTGGGTCCTGAGAACTGACACCCAGAACCGTGGTTTGTTAATTTTATTTCCCAGGGAAAAAGCCTGTACAGTGGTTCAGGGGCCTGAGGCCTTAAATTGCCGGGTGCCTCCTGGAATTCGGCCTCTCGCAGGATGCCTCCCAGACGCAAGGTGGCACCAGGTCCAACTTGGTCTGGTTTAAGAGTGCCAAGTGGGTCCTGCAAACTGACACCCAGAACAGTGGCTTGTGAGTTTTGTTTCCCAGGGAAAAAACCTGTACAGCAGTTCAGGGTCCTGCAGCCTGAAATTGCCGGGTGCCTCCTGGAATTGCACCTCTCGCAGGATGCCTCCCAGACGCAAGGTGGCACCAGTGCCAACTTGGTCTGGTTTGAGAGTGCCAAGTGAGTCCTGAAAACTGACACCCAGAACAGTGGCTTCTGAGTTTTGTTTCCCAGGGAAAAAGCCTGTACAATGGTTCAGAGGCCTGCGGCCTTCAATTGCCGTGTGCCTCCTGGAGATCCGCCTCTCGCAGGATGCCTCCCAGACGCAAGGTGGCACCAGTTCCAACTTGGTCTGGTTTAAGAGTGCCAAGTGGGTCCTGAAAACTGACAGCCAGAACAGTGGCTTGTGAGTTTTGTTTCCCAGGGAAAAAGCCTGTAGAAAGGTTCAGGGTCCTGCGGCCTTAAATTGCCGGGTGCCTCCTGGAGATCCGCCTCTCGCAGGATGCCTCCCAGATGCAAAATGAAACCACTGCCAACTTGGTCTGGTTTGAGAGTGCCAAGTGGGTCCTGCAAACTGACACCCAGAACAGTGGCTTCTGAGTTTTGTTTCCCAGGGAAAAAGCCTGTAAAATGGTTCAGGGGTCTGAGGCCTCAAATTGCCGGGTGCCTCCTGGAATTCGGCCTCTCGCAGGATGCCTCCCAGACGCCAGGTGGCACCAGTGCACACTTCGTCTTGTTTGAGAGTGCAAGGTGGCTCCTGCAAACTGACACCCAGAACAGTGGCTTGTGAGTTTTGTTTCCCAGGGAAAAAGCCTGGACAATGGTTCAGGGTCCTGCGGCCTTAAATTGCCGGGTGCCTCCTGGAATTGCACCTCTCGCAGGATGCCTCCCAGACGCAAGGTGGCACCAGTGCCAACTTGGTCTGGTTTGAGAGTGCCAAGTGGGTCCTGAAAACTGACACCCAGAACAGTGGCTTCTGAGTTTTGTTTCCCAGGGAAAATGCCTGTACAATGGTTCAGGGTCCTGCGGCCTTAAATTGCCGGGTGCCTCCTGGAATTCCGCCTCTCGCAGGATGCCTCCCAGACGCAAGGTGGCACCAGTGCCAACTTGGTCTGGTTTAAGAGTGCCAAGTGGGTCCTGAAAACTGACACCCAGAACAGTGGCTTCTGAGTTTTGTTTCCCAGGGAAAAAGCCTGTACAATGGTTCAGGGGCCTGAGGCCTTAAATTGCCGGGTGCCTCCTGGAATTCGGCCTCTTGCAGGATGCCTCCCAGACGCAAGGTGGCACCAGTGCCAACTTGGTCTGGTTTAAGACTAACAAGTGGGTCCTGAAAACTGACACCCAGAACAGTGGTTTGTTAGTTTTGTTTCCCAGGGAAAAAGCCTGTACAATGGTTCAGGGGCCTGAGGCCTTAAATTGCCGGGTGCCTCCTGGAATTGCACCTTTCGCAGGATGCCTCCCAGACGCAAAATGACACCAGTGCCAACTTGGTCTGGTTTGAGAGTGCCAAGTGGGTCCTGCAAACTGACACCCAGAACAGTGGCTTCTGAGTTTTGTTTCCCAGGGAAAAACCTGTACAATGGTTCAGGGTCCTGCGGCCTCAAATTGCCGGGTGCCTCCTGGAATTCGGCCTCTCGCAGGATGGCTCCCAGACGCAAAGTGGCACCAGTGTCATCTTGGTCTGGTTTAGAGTGCCAAGTGGGTCCTGCAAACTGACACCCAGAACAGTGGCTTGTGAGTTTTTTTTTCCAGGGAACAAGCCTGTACAACAGTCCAGGTTGCTCCGGCCTTAAATTGCGGGGTGCCTCCTGGAATTGCGCCTCTCGCAGGATATTTCCCAGACGCAAGGTGGCAACAGTGCCAACGTGGTCTGGTTTGAGACTGCCAAGTGGCTCCTGAAAACTGACACCAAGAAAAGTGGCTTCTGAGTTTTATTTCCCAGGGAAAAACCTGTACAATGGTTTAGGGTCCAGCGGACATAAATTTCCGGGTGCCTCCTTGAATTTGGCCTCTCGCAGGATGCCTCCCAGACACAACGTGGCACCAGTGCCAACTTGGTCTGGTTTAAGAGTGCCAAGTGTGTCCTCCAAACTGACACCCAGAACAGTGGCTTCTGAGTTTTGTTTCCCAGGGAAAAAGCCTGTACAATGGTTCAGGGTCCTGCGACTTTAAATTGCCGGTTGCCTCCTGGAATTGCGCCTTTCGCAGGATGCCTCCCAGACGCAAAATGACACCAGTGCCAACTTGGTCTGGTTTGAGAGTGCCAAGTGGGTCCTGCAAACTGACACCCAGAACAGTGGCTTCTGAGTTTTGTTTCCCAGGGAAAAGCCTGTAAAACTGTTCAGAGGCCTGCGGCCTTAAACTGCCGAATGCCTCCTGGAATTGCGCCTCTCGCAGGATGCCTCCCAGACGCAAAGTGACACCAGTGCCAACTTGGTCTGGTTTGAGAGTGCCAAGTGGGTCCTGCAAACTGACACCCAGAACAGTGGCTTCTGAGTTTTGTTTCCCAGGGAAAAAGCCTTTACAATTGTTCAGAGTTCTGCGGCCTTAAATTGCCGAATGCCTCCTGGAATTCGGCCTCTCGCAAGATGCCTCCCAGACGCAAAGTGACACCAGTGCCAACTTGGTCTGGTTTGAGAGTGTCAAGTGTGTCCTGAAAACTGAAACCCAGTACAGTGGCTTGTGAGTTTTGTTTCCCAGGGAAAAAGCCTGTACAATGGTTCAGGGTCCTCCGGCATTAAATTGCTGGGTGCCTCCTGGAATTGCACCTCTCGCAGGATGCCTCCCAGACACAAGGTGACACCAGTTCCAACTTGGTCTGGTTTAAGAGTTCCAAGTGGGTCCTGCAAACTGACACCCAGAACCGTGGTTTGTTAATTTTATTTCCCAGGGAAAAAGCCTGTACAGTGGTTCAGGGGCCTGAGGCCTTAAATTGCCGGGTGCCTCCTGGAATTCGGCCTCTCGCAGGATGCCTCCCAGACGCAAGGTGGCACCAGGTCCAACTTGATCTGGTTTAAGAGTGCCAAGTGGGTCCTGCAAACTGACACCCAGAACAGTGGCTTGTGAGTTTTGTTTCCCAGGGAAAAAACCTGTACAGCAGTTCAGGGTCCTGCAGCCTTAAATTGCCGGGTGCCTCCTGGAGATCCGCCTCTCGCAGGATGCCTCCCAGATGCAAAATGAAACCAGTGCCAACTTGGTCTGGTTTGAGAGTGCCAAGTGGGTCCTGCAAACTGACACCCAGAACAGTGGCTTCTGAGTTTTGTTTCCCAGGGAAAAAGCCTGTACAATGGTTCAGGGGTCTGAGGGCTCAAATTGCCGTGTGCCTCCTGGAATTCGGCCTCTCGCAGGATGCCTCCCAGACGCAAGGTGGCACCAGTGCCAACTTGGTCTGGTTTAAGAGTGCCAAGTGGGTCCTGAAAACTGACACCCAGAACAGTGGCTTGTGAGTTTTGTTTCCCAGGGAAAAAGCCTGTACAATGGTTCAGGGGCCTGAGGCCTTAAATTGCCGGGTGCCTCCTGGAATTCGGCCTCTTGCAGGATGCCTCCCAGACGCAAGGTGGCACCAGTGCCAACTTGGTCTGGTTTAAGACTACCAAGTGGGTCCTGAAAACTGACACCCAGAACAGTGGTTTGTTAGTTTTGTTTCCCAGGGAAAAAGCCTTTACAATGGTTCAGGGTCCTGCGGCCTTAAATTGCCGGGTGCCTCCTGGAATTCCGCCTCTCGCAGGATGCCTCCCAGACGCAAGGTGGTACCAGTTCCAACTTGGTCTGGTTTGAGAGTGCCAGGTGGCTCGTGCAAGCTGGAACCCAGAACAGTGGCTTGTGAGTTTTGTTTCCCAGGGAAAAAGCCTGTACAGCAGTTCAGGGTCCTGCGGCCATAAATTGCCGGGTGCCTCCTGGAATTCGGCCTCTCGCAGGATGCCTCCCAGACGCAAGGTGGCAGCAGTGCCAACTTGGTCTGGTTTGAGAGTGCCAAGTGGGTCCTGCAAACTGACACCCAGAACAGTGGCTTGTGAGTTTTGTTTCCCAAGGAAAAAGCCTGTAGAATGGTTCAGGGTCCTGCGGCCTGAAATTTCCGGGTGCCTCCTGGAATTGCACCGCTCGCAGGATGCCTCCCAGACGCCAGGTGGCACCAGTGCACACTTGGTCGTGTTTGAGAGTGCAAGGTGGCTCCTGCAAACTGACACCCAGAACAGTGGCTTGTGAGTTTTGTTTCCCAGGGAAAAAGCCTGTACAATGGTTCAGGGTCCTGCGGCCTTAAATTGCCGGGTGCCTCCTGGAATTGCACCTCTCGCAGGATGCCTCCCAGACGCAAGGTGGCACCAGTTCCAACTTGGTCTGGTTTAAGAGTGCCAATAAAGTTCTGAAAACTGACACCCAGAACAATGGCTTGTGAGTTTTGTTTCCCAGGGAAAAAGCCTGTACAATGGTTCAGGGGCCTGAGGCCTTAAATTGCCGGGTGCCTCCTGGAAATCAGCCTCACGCAGGATGCCTCCCAGACGCAAAGTGACACCAGTGCCAACTTGGTCTGGTGTGAGAGTGCCAAGTGGGTCCTGCAAACTGACACCCAGAACAGTGGCTTCTGAGTTTTGTTTCCCAGGGAAAAAGCCTTTACAATTGTTCAGAGTTCTGCGGCCTTAAATTGCCGAATGCCTCCTGGAATTCGGCCTCTCTCAGGATGCCTCCCAAACGCAAGGTGGCACCAGTGCCAACTTGGTCTGGTTTAAGAGTGTCAAGTGTGTCCTGAAAACTGAAACCCAGTGCAGTGGCTTGTGAGTTTTGTTTCCCAGGGAAAAAGCCTGTACAATGGTTCAGGGTCCTCCGGCATTAAATTGCTGGGTGCCTCCTGGAATTGCACGTCTCGCAGGATGCCTCCCAGACACAAGGTGACACCAGTTCAAACTTGGTCTGGTTTAAGAGTTCCAAGTGGGTCCTGCAAACTGACACCCAGAACCGTGCTTTGTTAGTTTTATTTCCCAGGGAAAAAGCCTGTACACTGGTTCAGGGGCCTGAGGCCTTAAATTGCCGGGTGCCTCCTGGAAATCGGCCTCTCGCAGGATGCCTCCCAGACGCAAGGTGGCACCAGTTCCAACTTGGTCTGGTTTGAGAGTGCCAAGTGGGTCCTGAAAACTGACACCCAGAACAGTGGCTTCTGAGTTTTGTTTCCCAGGGAAAAAGCCTTTACAATGGTTCAGGGTCCTTCGGCCTTAAATTGCCGGGTGCCTCCTGGAATTGCACCTTTCGCAGGATGCCTCCCAGACGCAAAATGACACCAGTGCCAACTTGGTCTGGTTTGAGAGTGCCAAGTGGGTCCTGAAAACTGACACCCAGAACAGTGGTTTGTTAGTTTTGTTTCCCAGGGAAAAAGTCTGTACAATGGTTCAGGGGCCTGAGGCCTTAAATTGCCGGGTGCCTCCTGGAATTCGGCCTCTCGCAAGATGCCTCCCAGACGCAAAGTGACACCAGTGCCAACTTGGTCTGGTTTGAGAGTGCCAAGTGGGTCCTGCAAACTGACACCCAGAACAGTGTCTTCTGAGTTTTGTTTCCCAGGGAAAAAGCCTTTACAATTGTTCAGAGTTCTGCGGCCTTAAATTGCCGAATGCCTCCTGGAATTCGGCCTCTCACAGGATGCCTCCCCAAAGCAAGGTGGCACCAGTGCCAACTTGGTCTGGTTTAAGAGTGTCAAGTGTGTCCTGAAAACTGAAACCCAGTACAGTGGCTTGTGAGTTTTGTTTCCCAGGGAAAAAGCCTGTACAATGGTTCAGGGTCCTGCGGCCTTAAATTGCCGGGTGCCTCCTGGAATTGCACCTCTCGCAGGATGCCTCCCAGACACAAGGTGACACCAGTTCCAACTTGGTCTGGTTTAAGAGTTCCAAGTGGGTCCTGAGAACTGACACCCAGAACCGTGGTTTGTTAATTTTATTTCCCAGGGAAAAAGCCTGTACAGTGGTTCAGGGGCCTGAGGCCTTAAATTGCCGGGTGCCTCCTGGAATTCGGCCTCTCGCAGGATGCCTCCCAGACGCAAGGTGGCACCAGGTCCAACTTGGTCTGGTTTAAGAGTGCCAAGTGGGTCCTGCAAACTGACACCCAGAACAGTGGCTTGTGAGTTTTGTTTCCCAGGGAAAAAACCTGTACAGCAGTTCAGGGTCCTGCAGCCTGAAATTGCCGGGTGCCTCCTGGAATTGCACCTCTCGCAGGATGCCTCCCAGACGCAAGGTGGCACCAGTGCCAACTTGGTCTGGTTTGAGAGTGCCAAGTGAGTCCTGAAAACTGACACCCAGAACAGTGGCTTCTGAGTTTTGTTTCCCAGGGAAAAAGCCTGTACAATGGTTCAGAGGCCTGCGGCCTTCAATTGCCGTGTGCCTCCTGGAGATCCGCCTCTCGCAGGATGCCTCCCAGACGCAAGGTGGCACCAGTTCCAACTTGGTCTGGTTTAAGAGTGCCAAGTGGGTCCTGAAAACTGACAGCCAGAACAGTGGCTTGTGAGTTTTGTTTCCCAGGGAAAAAGCCTGTAGAAAGGTTCAGGGTCCTGCGGCCTTAAATTGCCGGGTGCCTCCTGGAGATCCGCCTCTCGCAGGATGCCTCCCAGATGCAAAATGAAACCACTGCCAACTTGGTCTGGTTTGAGAGTGCCAAGTGGGTCCTGCAAACTGACACCCAGAACAGTGGCTTCTGAGTTTTGTTTCCCAGGGAAAAAGCCTGTAAAATGGTTCAGGGGTCTGAGGCCTCAAATTGCCGGGTGCCTCCTGGAATTCGGCCTCTCGCAGGATGCCTCCCAGACGCCAGGTGGCACCAGTGCACACTTCGTCTTGTTTGAGAGTGCAAGGTGGCTCCTGCAAACTGACACCCAGAACAGTGGCTTGTGAGTTTTGTTTCCCAGGGAAAAAGCCTGGACAATGGTTCAGGGTCCTGCGGCCTTAAATTGCCGGGTGCCTCCTGGAATTGCACCTCTCGCAGGATGCCTCCCAGACGCAAGGTGGCACCAGTGCCAACTTGGTCTGGTTTGAGAGTGCCAAGTGGGTCCTGAAAACTGACACCCAGAACAGTGGCTTCTGAGTTTTGTTTCCCAGGGAAAATGCCTGTACAATGGTTCAGGGTCCTGCGGCCTTAAATTGCCGGGTGCCTCCTGGAATTCCGCCTCTCGCAGGATGCCTCCCAGACGCAAGGTGGCACCAGTGCCAACTTGGTCTGGTTTAAGAGTGCCAAGTGGGTCCTGAAAACTGACACCCAGAACAGTGGCTTCTGAGTTTTGTTTCCCAGGGAAAAAGCCTGTACAATGGTTCAGGGGCCTGAGGCCTTAAATTGCCGGGTGCCTCCTGGAATTCGGCCTCTTGCAGGATGCCTCCCAGACGCAAGGTGGCACCAGTGCCAACTTGGTCTGGTTTAAGACTAACAAGTGGGTCCTGAAAACTGACACCCAGAACAGTGGTTTGTTAGTTTTGTTTCCCAGGGAAAAAGCCTGTACAATGGTTCAGGGGCCTGAGGCCTTAAATTGCCGGGTGCCTCCTGGAATTGCACCTTTCGCAGGATGCCTCCCAGACGCAAAATGACACCAGTGCCAACTTGGTCTGGTTTGAGAGTGCCAAGTGGGTCCTGCAAACTGACACCCAGAACAGTGGCTTCTGAGTTTTGTTTCCCAGGGAAAAACCTGTACAATGGTTCAGGGTCCTGCGGCCTCAAATTGCCGGGTGCCTCCTGGAATTCGGCCTCTCGCAGGATGGCTCCCAGACGCAAAGTGGCACCAGTGTCATCTTGGTCTGGTTTAGAGTGCCAAGTGGGTCCTGCAAACTGACACCCAGAACAGTGGCTTGTGAGTTTTTTTTTCCAGGGAACAAGCCTGTACAACAGTCCAGGTTGCTCCGGCCTTAAATTGCGGGGTGCCTCCTGGAATTGCGCCTCTCGCAGGATATTTCCCAGACGCAAGGTGGCAACAGTGCCAACGTGGTCTGGTTTGAGACTGCCAAGTGGCTCCTGAAAACTGACACCAAGAAAAGTGGCTTCTGAGTTTTATTTCCCAGGGAAAAACCTGTACAATGGTTTAGGGTCCAGCGGACATAAATTTCCGGGTGCCTCCTTGAATTTGGCCTCTCGCAGGATGCCTCCCAGACACAACGTGGCACCAGTGCCAACTTGGTCTGGTTTAAGAGTGCCAAGTGTGTCCTCCAAACTGACACCCAGAACAGTGGCTTCTGAGTTTTGTTTCCCAGGGAAAAAGCCTGTACAATGGTTCAGGGTCCTGCGACTTTAAATTGCCGGTTGCCTCCTGGAATTGCGCCTTTCGCAGGATGCCTCCCAGACGCAAAATGACACCAGTGCCAACTTGGTCTGGTTTGAGAGTGCCAAGTGGGTCCTGCAAACTGACACCCAGAACAGTGGCTTCTGAGTTTTGTTTCCCAGGGAAAAGCCTGTAAAACTGTTCAGAGGCCTGCGGCCTTAAACTGCCGAATGCCTCCTGGAATTGCGCCTCTCGCAGGATGCCTCCCAGACGCAAAGTGACACCAGTGCCAACTTGGTCTGGTTTGAGAGTGCCAAGTGGGTCCTGCAAACTGACACCCAGAACAGTGGCTTCTGAGTTTTGTTTCCCAGGGAAAAAGCCTTTACAATTGTTCAGAGTTCTGCGGCCTTAAATTGCCGAATGCCTCCTGGAATTCGGCCTCTCGCAAGATGCCTCCCAGACGCAAAGTGACACCAGTGCCAACTTGGTCTGGTTTGAGAGTGTCAAGTGTGTCCTGAAAACTGAAACCCAGTACAGTGGCTTGTGAGTTTTGTTTCCCAGGGAAAAAGCCTGTACAATGGTTCAGGGTCCTCCGGCATTAAATTGCTGGGTGCCTCCTGGAATTGCACCTCTCGCAGGATGCCTCCCAGACACAAGGTGACACCAGTTCCAACTTGGTCTGGTTTAAGAGTTCCAAGTGGGTCCTGCAAACTGACACCCAGAACCGTGGTTTGTTAATTTTATTTCCCAGGGAAAAAGCCTGTACAGTGGTTCAGGGGCCTGAGGCCTTAAATTGCCGGGTGCCTCCTGGAATTCGGCCTCTCGCAGGATGCCTCCCAGACGCAAGGTGGCACCAGGTCCAACTTGATCTGGTTTAAGAGTGCCAAGTGGGTCCTGCAAACTGACACCCAGAACAGTGGCTTGTGAGTTTTGTTTCCCAGGGAAAAAACCTGTACAGCAGTTCAGGGTCCTGCAGCCTTAAATTGCCGGGTGCCTCCTGGAGATCCGCCTCTCGCAGGATGCCTCCCAGATGCAAAATGAAACCAGTGCCAACTTGGTCTGGTTTGAGAGTGCCAAGTGGGTCCTGCAAACTGACACCCAGAACAGTGGCTTCTGAGTTTTGTTTCCCAGGGAAAAAGCCTGTACAATGGTTCAGGGGTCTGAGGGCTCAAATTGCCGTGTGCCTCCTGGAATTCGGCCTCTCGCAGGATGCCTCCCAGACGCAAGGTGGCACCAGTGCCAACTTGGTCTGGTTTAAGAGTGCCAAGTGGGTCCTGAAAACTGACACCCAGAACAGTGGCTTGTGAGTTTTGTTTCCCAGGGAAAAAGCCTGTACAATGGTTCAGGGGCCTGAGGCCTTAAATTGCCGGGTGCCTCCTGGAATTCGGCCTCTTGCAGGATGCCTCCCAGACGCAAGGTGGCACCAGTGCCAACTTGGTCTGGTTTAAGACTACCAAGTGGGTCCTGAAAACTGACACCCAGAACAGTGGTTTGTTAGTTTTGTTTCCCAGGGAAAAAGCCTTTACAATGGTTCAGGGTCCTGCGGCCTTAAATTGCCGGGTGCCTCCTGGAATTCCGCCTCTCGCAGGATGCCTCCCAGACGCAAGGTGGTACCAGTTCCAACTTGGTCTGGTTTGAGAGTGCCAGGTGGCTCGTGCAAGCTGGAACCCAGAACAGTGGCTTGTGAGTTTTGTTTCCCAGGGAAAAAGCCTGTACAGCAGTTCAGGGTCCTGCGGCCATAAATTGCCGGGTGCCTCCTGGAATTCGGCCTCTCGCAGGATGCCTCCCAGACGCAAGGTGGCAGCAGTGCCAACTTGGTCTGGTTTGAGAGTGCCAAGTGGGTCCTGCAAACTGACACCCAGAACAGTGGCTTGTGAGTTTTGTTTCCCAAGGAAAAAGCCTGTAGAATGGTTCAGGGTCCTGCGGCCTGAAATTTCCGGGTGCCTCCTGGAATTGCACCGCTCGCAGGATGCCTCCCAGACGCCAGGTGGCACCAGTGCACACTTGGTCGTGTTTGAGAGTGCAAGGTGGCTCCTGCAAACTGACACCCAGAACAGTGGCTTGTGAGTTTTGTTTCCCAGGGAAAAAGCCTGTACAATGGTTCAGGGTCCTGCGGCCTTAAATTGCCGGGTGCCTCCTGGAATTGCACCTCTCGCAGGATGCCTCCCAGACGCAAGGTGGCACCAGTTCCAACTTGGTCTGGTTTAAGAGTGCCAATAAAGTTCTGAAAACTGACACCCAGAACAATGGCTTGTGAGTTTTGTTTCCCAGGGAAAAAGCCTGTACAATGGTTCAGGGGCCTGAGGCCTTAAATTGCCGGGTGCCTCCTGGAAATCAGCCTCACGCAGGATGCCTCCCAGACGCAAAGTGACACCAGTGCCAACTTGGTCTGGTGTGAGAGTGCCAAGTGGGTCCTGCAAACTGACACCCAGAACAGTGGCTTCTGAGTTTTGTTTCCCAGGGAAAAAGCCTTTACAATTGTTCAGAGTTCTGCGGCCTTAAATTGCCGAATGCCTCCTGGAATTCGGCCTCTCTCAGGATGCCTCCCAAACGCAAGGTGGCACCAGTGCCAACTTGGTCTGGTTTAAGAGTGTCAAGTGTGTCCTGAAAACTGAAACCCAGTGCAGTGGCTTGTGAGTTTTGTTTCCCAGGGAAAAAGCCTGTACAATGGTTCAGGGTCCTCCGGCATTAAATTGCTGGGTGCCTCCTGGAATTGCACGTCTCGCAGGATGCCTCCCAGACACAAGGTGACACCAGTTCAAACTTGGTCTGGTTTAAGAGTTCCAAGTGGGTCCTGCAAACTGACACCCAGAACCGTGCTTTGTTAGTTTTATTTCCCAGGGAAAAAGCCTGTACACTGGTTCAGGGGCCTGAGGCCTTAAATTGCCGGGTGCCTCCTGGAAATCGGCCTCTCGCAGGATGCCTCCCAGACGCAAGGTGGCACCAGTTCCAACTTGGTCTGGTTTGAGAGTGCCAAGTGGGTCCTGAAAACTGACACCCAGAACAGTGGCTTCTGAGTTTTGTTTCCCAGGGAAAAAGCCTTTACAATGGTTCAGGGTCCTTCGGCCTTAAATTGCCGGGTGCCTCCTGGAATTGCACCTTTCGCAGGATGCCTCCCAGACGCAAAATGACACCAGTGCCAACTTGGTCTGGTTTGAGAGTGCCAAGTGGGTCCTGCAAACTGACACCCAGAACAGTGGCTTCTGAGTTTTGTTTCCCAGGGAAAAAGCCTGTACAATGGTTCAGGGTCCTCCGACCTCAAATTGCCGGGTGCCTCCTGGAATTCGGCCTCTCGCAGGATGCCTCCCAGACGCAAAGTGGCACCAGTGTCATCTTGGTCTGGTTTAGAGTGCCAAGTGGGTCCTGCAAACTGACACCCAGAACAGTGGCTTGTGAGTTTTTTTTTCCAGGGAAGAGGCCTGTACAACACTCCAGGTTGCTCCGGCCTTAAATTGCGGGGTGCCTCCTGGAATTGCACCTCTCGCAGGATATTTCCCAGACGCAAGGTGGCAACAGTGCCAACGTGGTCTGGTTTGAGACTGCCAAGTGGCTCCTGAAAACTGACACCAAGAAAAGTGGCTTCTGAGTTTTATTTCCCAGGGAAAAACCTGTACAATGGTTTAGGGTCCAGCGGACATAAATTTCCGGGTGCCTCCTGGAATTTGGCCTCTCGCAGGATGCCTCCCAGACACAACGTGGCACCAGTGCCAACTTGGTCTGGTTTAAGAGTGCCAAGTGTGTCCTCCAAACTGACACCCAGAACAGTGGCTTCTGAGTTTTGTTTCCCAGGGAAAAAGCCTGTACAATGGTTCAGGGTCCTGCGACTTTAAATTGCCGGTTGCCTCCTGGAATTGCGCCTTTCGCAGGATGCCTCCCAGACGCAAAATGACACCAGTGCCAACTTGGTCTGGTTTGAGAGTGCCAAGTGGGTCCTGCAAACTGACACCCAGAACAGTGGCTTCTGAGTTTTGTTTCCCAGGGAAAAGCCTGTAAAACTGTTCAGAGGCCTGCGGCCTTAAACTGCCGAATGCCTCCTGGAATTGCGCCTCTCGCAGGATGCCTCCCAGACGCAAAGTGACACCAGTGCCAACTTGGTCTGGTTTGAGAGTGCCAAGTGGGTCCTGCAAACTGACACCCAGAACAGTGGCTTCTGAGTTTTGTTTCCCAGGGAAAAAGCCTTTACAATTGTTCAGAGTTCTGCGGCCTTAAATTGCCGAATGCCTCCTGGAATTCGGCCTCTCACAGGATGCCTCCCCAAAGCAAGGTGGCACCAGTGCCAACTTGGTCTGGTTTAAGAGTGTCAAGTGTGTCCTGAAAACTGAAACCCAGTACAGTGGCTTGTGAGTTTTGTTTCCCAGGGAAAAAGCCTGTACAATGGTTCAGGGTCCTGCGGCCTTAAATTGCCGGGTGCCTCCTGGAATTGCACCTCTCGCAGGATGCCTCCCAGACACAAGGTGACACCAGTTCCAACTTGGTCTGGTTTAAGAGTTCCAAGTGGGTCCTGCAAACTGACACCCAGAACCGTGGTTTGTTAATTTTATTTCCCAGGGAAAAAGCCTGTACAGTGGTTCAGGGGCCTGAGGCCTTAAATTGCCGGGTGCCTCCTGGAATTCGGCCTCTCGCAGGATGCCTCCCAGACGCAAGGTGGCACCAGGTCCAACTTGATCTGGTTTAAGAGTGCCAAGTGGGTCCTGCAAACTGACACCCAGAACAGTGGCTTGTGAGTTTTGTTTCCCAGGGAAAAAACCTGTACAGCAGTTCAGGGTCCTGCGGCCTTAAATTGCCGGGTGCCTCCTGGAGATCCGCCTCTCGCAGGATGCCTCCCAGATGCAAAATGAAACCAGTGCCAACTTGGTCTGGTTTGAGAGTGCCAAGTGGGTCCTGCAAACTGACACCCAGAACAGTGGCTTCTGAGTTTTGTTTCCCAGGGAAAAAGCCTGTACAATGGTTCAGGGGTCTGAGGCCTCAAATTGCCGTGTGCCTCCTGGAATTCGGCCTCTCGCAGGATGCCTCCCAGACGCAAGGTGGCACCAGTGCCAACTTGGTCTGGTTTGAGAGTGTCAAGTGGGTCCTGAAAACTGACACCCAGAACAGTGGCTTCTGAGTTTTGTTTCCCAAGGAAAAAGCCTGTAGAATGGTTCAGGGTCCTGCGGCCTGAAATTTCCGGGTGCCTCCTGGAATTGCACCTCTCGCAGGATGCCTCCCAGACGCCAGGTGGCACCAGTGCACACTTGGTCTTGTTTGAGAGTGCAAGGTGGCTCCTGCAAACTGACACCCAGAACAGTGGCTTGTGAGTTTTGTTTCCCAGGGAAAAAGCCTGTACAATGGTTCAGGGTCCTGCGGCCTTAAATTGCCGGGTGCCTCCTGGAATTGCACCTCTCGCAGGATGCCTCCCAGACGCAAGGTGGCACCAGTGCCAACTTGGTCTGGTTTGAGAGTGCCAAGTGGGTCCTGAAAACTGACACCCAGAACAGTGGCTTCTGAGTTTTGTTTCCCAGGGAAAATGCCTGTACAATGGTTCAGGGTCCTGCGGCCTTAAATTGCCGGGTGCCTCCTGGAATTCCGCCTCTCGCAGGATGCCTCCCAGACGCAAGGTGGCACCAGTGCCAACTTGGTCTGGTTGAAGAGTGCCAAGTGGGTCCTGAAAACTGACACCCAGAACAGTGGCTTGTGAGTTTTGTTTCCCAGGGAAAAAGCCTGTACAATGGTTCAGGGGCCTGAGGCCTTAAATTGCCGGGTGCCTCCTGGAATTCGGCCTCTTGCAAGATGCCTCCCAGACGCAAGGTGGCACCAGTGCCAACTTGGTCTGGTTTAAGACTAACAAGTGGGTCCTGAAAACTGACACCCAGAACAGTGGTTTGTCAGTTTTGTTTCCCAGGGAAAAAGTCTGTACAATGGTTCAGGGGCCTGAGGCCCTAAATTGCCGGGTGCCTCCTGGAATTCGGCCTCTCGCAAGATGCCTCCCAGACGCAAAGTGACACCAGTGCCAACTTGGTCTGGTTTGAGAGTGCCAAGTGTGTCCTGCAAACTGACACCCAGAACAGTGTCTTCTGAGTTTTGTTTCCCAGGGAAAAAGCCTTTACAATTGTTCAGAGTTCTGCGGCCTTAAATTGCCGAATGCCTCCTGGAATTCGGCCTCTCACAGGATGCCTCCCCAAAGCAAGGTGGCACCAGTGCCAACTTGGTCTGGTTTAAGAGTGTCAAGTGTGTCCTGAAAACTGAAACCCAGTACAGTGGCTTGTGAGTTTTGTTTCCCAGGGAAAAAGCCTGTACAATGGTTCAGGGTCCTGCGGCCTTAAATTGCCGGGTGCCTCCTGGAATTGCACCTCTCGCAGGATGCCTCCCAGACACAAGGTGACACCAGTTCCAACTTGGTCTGGTTTAAGAGTTCCAAGTGGGTCCTGAGAACTGACACCCAGAACCGTGGTTTGTTAATTTTATTTCCCAGGGAAAAAGCCTGTACAGTGGTTCAGGGGCCTGAGGCCTTAAATTGCCGGGTGCCTCCTGGAATTCGGCCTCTCGCAGGATGCCTCCCAGACGCAAGGTGGCACCAGGTCCAACTTGGTCTGGTTTAAGAGTGCCAAGTGGGTCCTGCAAACTGACACCCAGAACAGTGGCTTGTGAGTTTTGTTTCCCAGGGAAAAAACCTGTACAGCAGTTCAGGGTCCTGCAGCCTGAAATTGCCGGGTGCCTCCTGGAATTGCACCTCTCGCAGGATGCCTCCCAGACGCAAGGTGGCACCAGTGCCAACTTGGTCTGGTTTGAGAGTGCCAAGTGGGTCCTGCAAACTGACACCCAGAACAGTGGCTTCTGAGTTTTGTTTCCCAGGGAAAAAGCCTGTACAATGGTTCAGAGGCCTGCGGCCTTCAATTGCCGTGTGCCTCCTGGAGATCCGCCTCTCGCAGGATGCCTCCCAGACGCAAGGTGGCACCAGTTCCAACTTGGTCTGGTTTAAGAGTGCCAAGTGGGTCCTGAAAACTGACACCCAGAACAGTGGCTTGTGAGTTTTGTTTCCCAGGGAAAAAGCCTGTAGAATGGTTCAGGGTCCTGCGGCCTTAAATTGCCGGGTGCCTCCTGGAGATCCGCCTCTCGCAGGATGCCTCCCAGATGCAAAATGAAACCACTGCCAACTTGGTCTGGTTTGAGAGTGCCAAGTGGGTCCTGCAAACTGACACCCAGAACAGTGGCTTCTGAGTTTTGTTTCCCAGGGAAAAAGCCTGTAAAATGGTTCAGGGGTCTGAGGCCTCAAATTGCCGGGTGCCTCCTGGAATTCGGCCTCTCGCAGGATGCCTCCCAGACGCAAGGTGGCACCAGTGCCAACTTGGTCTGGTTTGAGAGTGTCAAGTGGGTCCTGAAAACTGACACCCAGAACAGTGGCTTGTGAGTTTTGTTTCCCAAGGAAAAAGCCTGTAGAATGGTTCAGGGTCCTGCGGCCTGAAATTTCCGGGTGCCTCCTGGAATTGCACCTCTCGCAGGATGCCTCCCAGACGCCAGGTGGCACCAGTGCACACTTGGTCTTGTTTGAGAGTGCAAGGTGGCTCCTGCAAACTGACACCCAGAACAGTGGCTTGTGAGTTTTGTTTCCCAGGGAAAAAGCCTGGACAATGGTTCAGGGTCCTGCGGCCTTAAATTGCCGGGTGCCTCCTGGAATTCCGCCTCTCGCAGGATGCCTCCCAGACGCAAGGTGGCACCAGTGCCAACTTGGTCTGGTTTGAGAGTGCCAAGTGGGTCCTGAAAACTGACACCCAGAACAGTGGCTTCTGAGTTTTGTTTCCCAGGGAAAATGCCTGTACAATGGTTCAGGGTCCTGCGGCCTTAAATTGCCGGGTGCCTCCTGGAATTCCGCCTCTCGCAGGATGCCTCCCAGACGCAAGGTGGCACCAGTGCCAACTTGGTCTGGTTTAAGAGTGCCAAGTGGGTCCTGAAAACTGACACCCAGAACAGTGGCTTCTGAGTTTTGTTTCCCAGGGAAAAAGCCTGTACAATGGTTCAGGGGCCTGAGGCCTTAAATTGCCGGGTGCCTCCTGGAATTCGGCCTCTTGCAGGATGCCTCCCAGACGCAAGGTGGCACCAGTGCCAACTTGGTCTGGTTTAAGACTAACAAGTGGGTCCTGAAAACTGACACCCAGAACAGTGGTTTGTTAGTTTTGTTTCCCAGGGAAAAAGCCTGTACAATGGTTCAGGGGCCTGAGGCCTTAAATTGCCGGGTGCCTCCTGGAATTGCACCTTTCGCAGGATGCCTCCCAGACGCAAAATGACACCAGTGCCAACTTGGTCTGGTTTGAGAGTGCCAAGTGGGTCCTGCAAACTGACACCCAGAACAGTGGCTTCTGAGTTTTGTTTCCCAGGGAAAAACCTGTACAATGGTTCAGGGTCCTGCGGCCTCAAATTGCCGGGTGCCTCCTGGAATTCGGCCTCTCGCAGGATGGCTCCCAGACGCAAAGTGGCACCAGTGTCATCTTGGTCTGGTTTAGAGTGCCAAGTGGGTCCTGCAAACTGACACCCAGAACAGTGGCTTGTGAGTTTTTTTTTCCAGGGAACAAGCCTGTACAACAGTCCAGGTTGCTCCGGCCTTAAATTGCGGGGTGCCTCCTGGAATTGCGCCTCTCGCAGGATATTTCCCAGACGCAAGGTGGCAACAGTGCCAACGTGGTCTGGTTTGAGACTGCCAAGTGGCTCCTGAAAACTGACACCAAGAAAAGTGGCTTCTGAGTTTTATTTCCCAGGGAAAAACCTGTACAATGGTTTAGGGTCCAGCGGACATAAATTTCCGGGTGCCTCCTTGAATTTGGCCTCTCGCAGGATGCCTCCCAGACACAACGTGGCACCAGTGCCAACTTGGTCTGGTTTAAGAGTGCCAAGTGTGTCCTCCAAACTGACACCCAGAACAGTGGCTTCTGAGTTTTGTTTCCCAGGGAAAAAGCCTGTACAATGGTTCAGGGTCCTGCGACTTTAAATTGCCGGTTGCCTCCTGGAATTGCGCCTTTCGCAGGATGCCTCCCAGACGCAAAATGACACCAGTGCCAACTTGGTCTGGTTTGAGAGTGCCAAGTGGGTCCTGCAAACTGACACCCAGAACAGTGGCTTCTGAGTTTTGTTTCCCAGGGAAAAGCCTGTAAAACTGTTCAGAGGCCTGCGGCCTTAAACTGCCGAATGCCTCCTGGAATTGCGCCTCTCGCAGGATGCCTCCCAGACGCAAAGTGACACCAGTGCCAACTTGGTCTGGTTTGAGAGTGCCAAGTGGGTCCTGCAAACTGACACCCAGAACAGTGGCTTCTGAGTTTTGTTTCCCAGGGAAAAAGCCTTTACAATTGTTCAGAGTTCTGCGGCCTTAAATTGCCGAATGCCTCCTGGAATTCGGCCTCTCACAGGATGCCTCCCAAAAGCAAGGTGGCACCAGTGCCAACTTGGTCTGGTTTAAGAGTGTCAAGTGTGTCCTGAAAACTGAAACCCAGTACAGTGGCTTGTGAGTTTTGTTTCCCAGGGAAAAAGCCTGTACAATGGTTCAGGGTCCTCCGGCATTAAATTGCTGGGTGCCTTCTGGAATTGCACCTCTCGCAGGATGCCTCCCAGACACAAGGTGACACCAGTTCCAACTTGGTCTGGTTTAAGAGTTCCAAGTGGGTCCTGCAAACTGACACCCAGAACCGTGGTTTGTTAATTTTATTTCCCAGGGAAAAAGCCTGTACAGTGGTTCAGGGGCCTGAGGCCTTAAATTGCCGGGTGCCTCCTGGAATTCGGCCTCTCGCAGGATGCCTCCCAGACGCAAGGTGGCACCAGGTCCAACTTGATCTGGTTTAAGAGTGCCAAGTGGGTCCTGCAAACTGACACCCAGAACAGTGGCTTGTGAGTTTTGTTTCCCAGGGAAAAAACCTGTACAGCAGTTCAGGGTCCTGCAGCCTTAAATTGCCGGGTGCCTCCTGGAGATCCGCCTCTCGCAGGATGCCTCCCAGATGCAAAATGAAACCAGTGCCAACTTGGTCTGGTTTGAGAGTGCCAAGTGGGTCCTGCAAACTGACACCCAGAACAGTGGCTTCTGAGTTTTGTTTCCCAGGGAAAAAGCCTGTACAATGGTTCAGGGGTCTGAGGCCTCAAATTGCCGGGTGCCTCCTGGAATTCGGCCTCTCGCAGGATGCCTCCCAGACGCAAGGTGGCACCAGTGCCAACTTGGTCTGGTTTAAGAGTGCCAAGTGGGTCCTGAAAACTGACACCCAGAACAGTGGCTTGTGAGTTTTGTTTCCCAGGGAAAAAGCCTGTACAATGGTTCAGGGGCCTGAGGCCTTAAATTGCCGGGTGCCTCCTGGAATTCGGCCTCTTGCAGGATGCCTCCCAGACGCAAGGTGGCACCAGTGCCAACTTGGTCTGGTTTAAGAGTGTCAAGTGTGTCCTGAAAACTGAAACCCAGTACAGTGGCTTGTGAGTTTTGTTTCCCAGGGAAAAAGCCTTTACAATGGTTCAGGGTCCTGCGGCCTTAAATTGCCGGGTGCCTCCTGGAATTCCGCCTCTCGCAGGATGCCTCCCAGACGCAAGGTGGTACCAGTTCCAACTTGGTCTGGTTTGAGAGTGCCAGGTGGCTCGTGCAAGCTGGCACCCAGAACAGTGGCTTGTGAGTTTTGTTTCCCAGGGAAAAAGCCTGTACAGCAGTTCAGGGTCCTGCGGCCATAAATTGCCGGGTGCCTCCTGGAATTCGGCCTCTCGCAGGATGCCTCCCAGACGCAAGGTGGCAGCAGTGCCAACTTGGTCTGGTTTGAGAGTGCCAAGTGGGTCCTGAAAACTGACACCCAGAACAGTGGCTTGTGAGTTTTGTTTCCCAAGGAAAAAGCCTGTAGAATGGTTCAGGGTCCTGCGGCCTGAAATTTCCGGGTGCCTCCTGGAATTGCACCGCTCGCAGGATGCCTCCCAGACGCCAGGTGGCACCAGTGCACACTTGGTCGTGTTTGAGAGTGCAAGGTGGCTCCTGCAAACTGACACCCAGAACAGTGGCTTGTGAGTTTTGTTTCCCAGGGAAAAAGCCTGTACAATGGTTCAGGGTCCTGCGGCCTTAAATTGCCGGGTGCCTCCTGGAATTGCACCTCTCGCAGGATGCCTCCCAGACGCAAGGTGGCACCAGTTCCAACTTGGTCTGGTTTAAGAGTGCCAATAAAGTTCTGAAAACTGACACCCAGAACAATGGCTTGTGAGTTTTGTTTCCCAGGGAAAAAGCCTGTACAATGGTTCAGGGGCCTGAGGCCTTAAATTGCCGGGTGCCTCCTGGAAATCAGCCTCACGCAGGATGCCTCCCAGACGCAAAGTGACACCAGTGCCAACTTGGTCTGGTGTGAGAGTGCCAAGTGGGTCCTGCAAACTGACACCCAGAACAGTGTCTTCTGAGTTTTGTTTCCCAGGGAAAAAGCCTTTACAATTGTTCAGAGTTCTGCGGCCTTAAATTGCCGAATGCCTCCTGGAATTCGGCCTCTCACAGGATGCCTCCCCAAAGCAAGGTGGCACCAGTGCCAACTTGGTCTGGTTTAAGAGTGTCAAGTGTGTCCTGAAAACTGAAACCCAGTACAGTGGCTTGTGAGTTTTGTTTCCCAGGGAAAAAGCCTGTACAATGGTTCAGGGTCCTCCGGCATTAAATTGCTGGGTGCCTCCTGGAATTGCACGTCTCGCAGGATGCCTCCCAGACACAAGGTGACACCAGTTCCAACTTGGTCTGGTTTAAGAGTTCCAAATGGGTCCTGCAAACTGACACCCAGAACCGTGCTTTGTTAGTTTTATTTCCCAGGGAAAAAGCCTGTACACTGGTTCAGGGGCCTGAGGCCTTAAATTGCCGGGTGCCTCCTGGAAATCGGCCTCTCGCAGGATGCCTCCCAGACGCAAGGTGGCACCAGTTCCAACTTGGTCTGGTTTGAGAGTGCCAAGTGGGTCCTGAAAACTGACACCCAGAACAGTGGCTTCTGAGTTTTGTTTCCCAGGGAAAAAGCCTTTACAATGGTTCAGGGTCCTTCGGCCTTAAATTGCCGGGTGCCTCCTGGAATTGCACCTTTCGCAGGATGCCTCCCAGACGCAAAATGACACCAGTGCCAACTTGGTCTGGTTTGAGAGTGCCAAGTGGGTCCTGCAAACTGACACCCAGAACAGTGGCTTCTGAGTTTTGTTTCCCAGGGAAAAAGCCTGTACAATGGTTCAGGGTCCTCCGACCTCAAATTGCCGGGTGCCTCCTGGAATTCGGCCTCTCGCAGGATGCCTCCCAGACGCAAAGTGGCACCAGTGTCATCTTGGTCTGGTTTAGAGTGCCAAGTGGGTCCTGCAAACTGACACCCAGAACAGTGGCTTGTGAGTTTTTTTTTCCAGGGAAGAGGCCTGTACAACAGTCCAGGTTGCTCCGGCCTTAAATTGCGGGGTGCCTCCTGGAATTGCACCTCTCGCAGGATATTTCCCAGACGCAAGGTGGCAACAGTGCCAACGTGGTCTGGTTTGAGACTGCCAAGTGGCTCCTGAAAACTGACACCAAGAAAAGTGGCTTCTGAGTTTTATTTCCCAGGGAAAAACCTGTACAATGGTTTAGGGTCCAGCGGACATAAATTTCCGGGTGCCTCCTGGAATTTGGCCTCTCGCAGGATGCCTCCCAGACACAACGTGGCACCAGTGCCAACTTGGTCTGGTTTAAGAGTGCCAAGTGTGTCCTCCAAACTGACACCCAGAACAGTGGCTTCTGAGTTTTGTTTCCCAGGGAAAAAGCCTGTACAATGGTTCAGGGTCCTGCGACTTTAAATTGCCGGTTGCCTCCTGGAATTGCGCCTTTCGCAGGATGCCTCCCAGACGCAAAATGACACCAGTGCCAACTTGGTCTGGTTTGAGAGTGCCAAGTGGGTCCTGCAAACTGACACCCAGAACAGTGGCTTCTGAGTTTTGTTTCCCAGGGAAAAGCCTGTAAAACTGTTCAGAGGCCTGCGGCCTTAAACTGCCGAATGCCTCCTGGAATTCGGCCTCTCACAGGATGCCTCCCAAAAGCAAGGTGGCACCAGTGCCAACTTGGTCTGGTTTAAGAGTGTCAAGTGTGTCCTGAAAACTGAAACCCAGTACAGTGGCTTGTGAGTTTTGTTTCCCAGGGAAAAAGCCTGTAGAATGGTTCAGGGTCCTGCGGCCTTAAATTGCCGGGTGCCTCCTGGAATTGCACCTCTCGCAGGATGCCTCCCAGACACAAGGTGACACCAGTTCCAACTTGGTCTGGTTTAAGAGTTCCAAGTGGGTCCTGCAAACTGACACCCAGAACCGTGGTTTGTTAATTTTTTTTCCCAGGGAAAAAGCCTGTACAGTGGTTCAGGGGCCTGAGGCCTTAAATTGCCGGGTGCCTCCTGGAATTCGGCCTCTCGCAGGATGCCTCCCAGACGCAAGGTGGCACCAGGTCCAACTTGATCTGGTTTAAGAGTGCCAAGTGGGTCCTGCAAACTGACACCCAGAACAGTGGCTTCTGAGTTTTGTTTCCCAGGGAAAAAGCCTGTACAATGGTTCAGGGGTCTGAGGCCTCAAATTGCAGTGTGCCTCCTGGAATTCGGCCTCTCGCAGGATGCCTCCCAGACGCAAGGTGGCACCAGTGCCAACTTGGTCTGGTTTGAGAGTGTCAAGTGGGTCCTGCAAACTGACACCCAGAACAGTGGCTTGTGAGTTTTGTTTCCCAAGGAAAAAGCCTGTAGAATGGTTCAGGGTCCTGCGGCCTGAAATTTCCGGGTGCCTCCGGGAATTGCACCTCTCGCAGGATGCCTCCCAGACGCCAGGTGGCACCAGTGCACACTTGGTCTTGTTTGAGAGTGCAAGGTGGCTCCTGCAAACTGACACCCAGAACAGTGGCTTGTGAGTTTTGTTTCCCAGGGAAAAAGCCTGTACAATGGTTCAGGGTCCTGCGGCCTTAAATTGCCGGGTGCCTCCTGGAATTGCACCTCTCGCAGGATGCCTCCCAGACGCAAGGTGGCACCAGTGCCAACTTGGTCTGGTTTGAGAGTGCCAAGTGGGTCCTGAAAACTGACACCCAGAACAGTGGCTTCTGAGTTTTGTTTCCCAGGGAAAATGCCTGTACAATGGTTCAGGGTCCTGCGGCCTTAAATTGCCGGGTGCCTCCTGGAATTCCGCCTCTCGCAGGATGCCTCCCAGACGCAAGGTGGCACCAGTGCCAACTTGGTCTGGTTTAAGAGTGCCAAGTGGGTCCTGAAAACTGACACCCAGAACAGTGGCTTGTGAGTTTTGTTTCCCAGGGAAAAAGCCTGTACAATGGTTCAGGGGCCTGAGGCCTTAAATTGCCGGGTGCCTCCTGGAATTCGGCCTCTTGCAAGATGCCTCCCAGACGCAAGGTGGCACCAGTGCCAACTTGGTCTGGTTTAAGACTAACAAGTGGGTCCTGAAAACTGACACCCAGAACAGTGGTTTGTTAGTTTTGTTTCCCAGGGAAAAAGTCTGTACAATGGTTCAGGGGCCTGAGGCCTTAAATTGCCGGGTGCCTCCTGGAATTCGGCCTCTCGCAAGATGCCTCCCAGACGCAAAGTGACACCAGTGCCAACTTGGTCTGGTTTGAGAGTGCCAAGTGGGTCCTGCAAACTGACACCCAGAACAGTGGCTTCTGAGTTTTGTTTCCCAGGGAAAAAGCCTTTACAATTGTTCAGAGTTCTGCGGCCTTAAATTGCCGAATGCCTCCTGGAATTCGGCCTCTCACAGGATGCCTCCCCAAAGCAAGGTGGCACCAGTGCCAACTTGGTCTGGTTTAAGAGTGTCAAGTGTGTCCTGAAAACTGAAACCCAGTACAGTGGCTTGTGAGTTTTGTTTCCCAGGGAAAAAGCCTGTACAATGGTTCAGGGTCCTGCGGCCTTAAATTGCCAGGTGCCTCCTGGAATTGCACCTCTCGCAGGATGCCTCCCAGACACAAGGTGACACCAGTTCCAACTTGGTCTGGTTTAAGAGTTCCAAGTGGGTCCTGCAAACTGACACCCAGAACCGTGGTTTGTTAATTTTATTTCCCAGGGAAAAAGCCTGTACAGTGGTTCAGGGGCCTGAGGCCTTAAATTGCCGGGTGCCTCCTGGAATTCGGCCTCTCGCAGGATGCCTCCCAGACGCAAGGTGGCACCAGGTCCAACTTGATCTGGTTTAAGAGTGCCAAGTGGGTCCTGCAAACTGACACCCAGAACAGTGGCTTGTGAGTTTTGTTTCCCAGGGAAAAAACCTGTACAGCAGTTCAGGGTCCTGCAGCCTGAAATTGCCGGGTGCCTCCTGGAATTGCACCTCTCGCAGGATGCCTCCCAGACGCAAGGTGGCACCAGAGCCAACTTGGTCTGGTTTGAGAGTGCCAAGTGGGTCCTGCAAACTGACACCCAGAACAGTGGCTTCTGAGTTTTGTTTCCCAGGGAAAAAGCCTGTACAATGGTTCAGAGGCCTGCGGCCTTCAATTGCCGTGTGCCTCCTGGAGATCCGCCTCTCGCAGGATGCCTCCCAGACGCAAGGTGGCACCAGTTCCAACTTGGTCTGGTTTAAGAGTGCCAAGTGGGTCCTGAAAACTGACACCCAGAACAGTGGCTTCTGAGTTTTGTTTCCCAGGGAAAAAGCCTGTAGAATGGTTCAGGGTCCTGCGGCCTTAAATTGCCGGGTGCCTCCTGGAGATCCGCCTCTCGCAGGATGCCTCCCAGATGCAAAATGAAACCACTGCCAACTTGGTCTGGTTTGAGAGTGCCAAGTGGGTCCTGCAAACTGACACCCAGAACAGTGGCTTCTGAGTTTTGTTTCCCAGGGAAAAAGCCTGTAAAATGGTTCAGGGGTCTGAGGCCTCAAATTGCCGGGTGCCTCCTGGAATTCGGCCTCTCGCAGGATGCCTCCCAGACGCAAGGTGGCACCAGTGCCAACTTGGTCTGGTTTGAGAGTGTCAAGTGGGTCCTGAAAACTGACACGCAGAACAGTGGCTTGTGAGTTTTGTTTCCCAAGGAAAAAGCCTGTAGAATGGTTCAGGGTCCTGCGGCCTGAAATTTCCGGGTGCCTCCTGGAATTGCACCGCTCGCAGGATGCCTCCCAGACGCCAGGTGGCACCAGTGCACACTTGGTCGTGTTTGAGAGTGCAAGGTGGCTCCTGCAAACTGACACCCAGAACAGTGGCTTGTGAGTTTTGTTTCCCAGGGAAAAAGCCTGTACAATGGTTCAGGGTCCTGCGGCCTTAAATTGCCGGGTGCCTCCTGGAATTGCACCTCTCGCAGGATGCCTCCCAGACGCAAGGTGGCAGCAGTGCCAACTTGGTCTGGTTTGAGAGTGCCAAGTGGGTCCTGAAAACTGACACCCAGAACAGTGGCTTGTGAGTTTTGTTTCCCAAGGAAAAAGCCTGTACAATGGTTCAGGGTCCTGCGGCCTTAAATTGCCGGGTGCCTCCTGGAATTGCACCGCTCGCAGGATGCCTCCCAGACGCCAGGTGGCACCAGTGCACACTTGGTCGTGTTTGAGAGTGCAAGGTGGCTAATGCAAACTGACACCCAGAACAGTGGCTTGTGAGTTTTGTTTCCCAGGGAAAAAGCCTGTACAATGGTTCAGGGTCCTGCGGCCTTAAATTGCCGGGTGCCTCCTGGAATTGCACCTCTCGCAGGATGCCTCCCAGACGCAAGGTGGCACCAGTTCCAACTTGGTCTGGTTTAAGAGTGCCAATAAAGTTCTGAAAACTGACACCCAGAACAATGGCTTGTGAGTTTTGTTTCCCAGGGAAAAAGCCTGTACAATGGTTCAGGGGCCTGAGGCCTTAAATTGCCGGGTGCCTCCTGGAAATCAGCCTCACGCAGGATGCCTCCCAGACGCAAAGTGACACCAGTGCCAACTTGGTCTGGTGTGAGAGTGCCAAGTGGGTCCTGCAAACTGACACCCAGAACAGTGGCTTCTGAGTTTTGTTTCCCAGGGAAAAAGCCTTTACAATTGTTCAGAGTTCTGCGGCCTTAAATTGCCGAATGCCTCCTGGAATTCGGCCTCTCTCAGGATGCCTCCCAAACGCAAGGTGGCACCAGTGCCAACTTGGTCTGGTTTAAGAGTGTCAAGTGTGTCCTGAAAACTGAAACCCAGTGCAGTGGCTTGTGAGTTTTGTTTCCCAGGGAAAAAGCCTGTACAATGGTTCAGGGTCCTCCGGCATTAAATTGCTGGGTGCCTCCTGGAATTGCACGTCTCGCAGGATGCCTCCCAGACACAAGGTGACACCAGTTCCAACTTGGTCTGGTTTAAGAGTTCCAAGTGGGTCCTGCAAACTGACACCCAGAACCGTGCTTTGTTAGTTTTATTTCCCAGGGAAAAAGCCTGTACACTGGTTCAGGGGCCTGAGGCCTTAAATTGCCGGGTGCCTCCTGGAAATCGGCCTCTTGCAGGATGCCTCCCAGACGCAAGGTGGCACCAGTTCCAACTTGGTCTGGTTTGAGAGTGCCAAGTGGGTCCTGAAAACTGACACCCAGAACAGTGGCTTCTGAGTTTTGTTTCCCAGGGAAAAAGCCTGTACAATGGTTCAGGGTCCTTCGGCCTTAAATTGCCGGGTGCCTCCTGGAATTGCACCTTTCGCAGGATGCCTCCCAGACGCAAAATGACACCAGTGCCAACTTGGTCTGGTTTGAGAGTGCCAAGTGGGTCCTGCAAACTGACACCCAGAACAGTGGCTTCTGAGTTTTGTTTCCCAGGGAAAAAGCCTGTACAATGGTTCAAGGTCCTCCGACCTCAAATTGCCGGGTGCCTCCTGGAATTCGGCCTCTCGCAGGATGCCTCCCAGACGCAAAGTGGCACCAGTGTCATCTTGGTCTGGTTTAGAGTGCCAAGTGGGTCCTGCAAACTGACACCCAGAACAGTGGCTTGTGAGTTTTTTTTTCCAGGGAAGAGACCTGTACAACAGTCCAGGTTGCTCCGGCCTTAAATTGCGGGGTGCCTCCTGGAATTGCACCTCTCGCAGGATATTTCCCAGACGCAAGGTGGCAACAGTGCCAACGTGGTCTGGTTTGAGACTGCCAAGTGGCTCCTGAAAACTGACACCAAGAAAAGTGGCTTCTGAGTTTTATTTCCCAGGGAAAAACCTGTACAATGGTTTAGGGTCCAGCGGACATAAATTTCCGGGTGCCTCCTGGAATTTGGCCTCTCGCAGGATGCCTCCCAGACACAACGTGGCACCAGTGCCAACTTGGTCTGGTTTAAGAGTGCCAAGTGTGTCCTCCAAACTGACACCCAGAACAGTGGCTTCTGAGTTTTGTTTCCCAGGGAAAAAGCCTGTACAATGGTTCAGGGTCCTGCGACTTTAAATTGCCGGTTGCCTCCTGGAACTGCGCCTTTCGCAGGATGCCTCCCAGACGCAAAATGACACCAGTGCCAACTTGGTCTGGTTTGAGAGTGCCAAGTGGGTCCTGCAAACTGACACCCAGAACAGTGGCTTCTGAGTTTTGTTTCCCAGGGAAAAAGTCTGTACAATGGTTCAGGGGCCTGAGGCCTTAAATTGCCGGGTGCCTCCTGGAATTCGGCCTCTCGCAAGATGCCTCCCAGACGCAAAGTGACACCAGGGCCAACTTGGTCTGGTTTGAGAGTGCCAAGTGGGTCCTGCAAACTGACACCCAGAACAGTGGCTTCTGAGTTTTGTTTCCCAGGGAAAAAGCCTTTACAATTGTTCAGAGTTCTGCGGCCTTAAATTGCCGAATGCCTCCTGGAATTCGGCCTCTCACAGGATGCCTCCCCAAAGCAAGGTGGCACCAGTGCCAACTTGGTCTGGTTTAAGAGTGTCAAGTGTGTCCTGAAAACTGAAACCCAGTACAGTGGCTTGTGAGTTTTGTTTCCCAGGGAAAAAGCCTGTACAATGGTTCAGGGTCCTGCGGCCTTAAATTGCCGGGTGCCTCCTGGAATTGCACCTCTCGCAGAATGCCTCCCAGACACAAGGTGACACCAGTTCCAACTTGGTCTGGTTTAAGAGTTCCAAGTGGGTCCTGCAAACTGACACCCAGAACCGTGGTTTGTTAATTTTATTTCCCAGG
The DNA here is from genome assembly GCF_963513975.1 of Fringilla coelebs. Lineage (NCBI taxonomy): Eukaryota > Metazoa > Chordata > Aves > Passeriformes > Fringillidae > Fringilla > Fringilla coelebs. The sequence goes on along the minus strand of NW_028167587.1, from coordinate 56,138 downwards.
GAAAAAGCCTGTACAGTGGTTCAGGGGCCTGAGGCCTTAAATTGCCGGGTGCCTCCTGGAATTCGGCCTCTCGCAGGATGCCTCCCAGACGCAAGGTGGCACCAGGTCCAACTTGATCTGGTTTAAGAGTGCCAAGTGGGTCCTGCAAACTGACACCCAGAACAGTGGCTTGTGAGTTTTGTTTCCCAGGGAGAAAACCTGTACAGCAATTCAGGGTCCTGCGGCCTTAAATTGCCGGGTGCCTCCTGGAGATCCGCCTCTCGCAGGATGCCTCCCAGATGCAAAATGAAACCAGTGCCAACTTGGTCTGGTTTGAGAGTGCCAAGTGGGTCCTGCAAACTGACACCCAGAACAGTGGCTTCTGAGTTTTGTTTCCCAAGGAAAAAGCCTGTAGAATGGTTCAGGGTCCTGCGGCCTGAAATTTCCGGGTGCCTCCTGGAATTGCACCTCTCGCAGGATGCCTCCCAGACGCCAGGTGGCACCAGTGCACACTTGGTCTTGTTTGAGAGTGCAAGGTGGCTCCTGCAAACTGACACCCAGAACAGTGGCTTGTGAGTTTTGTTTCCCAGGGAAAAAGCCTGTACAATGGTTCAGGGTCCTGCGGCCTTAAATTGCCGGGTGCCTCCTGGAATTGCACCTCTCGCAGGATGCCTCCCAGACGCAAGGTGGCACCAGTGCCAACTTGGTCTGGTTTGAGAGTGCCAAGTGGGTCCTGAAAACTGACACCCAGAACAGTGGCTTCTGAGTTTTGTTTCCCAGGGAAAATGCCTGTACAATGGTTCAGGGTCCTGCGGCCTTAAATTGCCGGGTGCCTCCTGGAATTCCGCCTCTCGCAGGATGCCTCCCAGACGCAAGGTGGCACCAGTGCCAACTTGGTCTGGTTTAAGAGTGCAGAGTGGGTCCTGAAAACTGACACCCAGAACAGTGGCTTCTGAGTTTTGTTTCCCAGGGAAAAAGCCTGTACAATGGTTCAGGGGCCTGAGGCCTTAAATTGCCGGGTGCCTCCTGGAATTCGGCCTCTTGCAGGATGCCTCCCAGACGCAAGGTGGCACCAGTGCCAACTTGGTCTGGTTTAAGACTAACAAGTGGGTCCTGCAAACTGACACCCAGAACAGTGGTTTGTTAGTTTTGATTCCCAGGGAAAAAGTCTGTACAATGGTTCAGGGGCCTGAGGCCTTAAATTGCCGGGTGCCTCCTGGAATTCGGCCTCTCGCAAGATGCCTCCCAGACGCAAAGTGACACCAGGGCCAACTTGGTCTGGTTTGAGAGTGCCAAGTGGGTCCTGCAAACTGACACCCAGAACAGTGTCTTCTGAGTTTTGTTTCCCAGGGAAAAAGCCTTTACAATTGTTCAGAGTTCTGCGGCCTTAAATTGCCGAATGCCTCCTGGAATTCGGCCTCTCACAGGATGCCTCCCCAAAGCAAGGTGGCACCAGTGCCAACTTGGTCTGGTTTAAGAGTGTCAAGTGTGTCCTGAAAACTGAAACCCAGTACAGTGGCTTGTGAGTTTTGTTTCCCAGGGAAAAAGCCTGTACAATGGTTCAGGGTCCTGCGGCCTTAAATTGCCGGGTGCCTCCTGGAATTGCACCTCTCGCAGAATGCCTCCCAGACACAAGGTGACACCAGTTCCAACTTGGTCTGGTTTAAGAGTTCCAAGTGGGTCCTGCAAACTGACACCCAGAACCGTGGTTTGTTAATTTTATTTCCCAGGGAAAAAGCCTGTACAGTGGTTCAGGGGCCTGAGGCCTTAAATTGCCGGGTGCCTCCTGGAATTCGGCCTCTCGCAGGATGCCTCCCAGACGCAAGGTGGCACCAGGTCCAACTTGATCTGGTTTAAGAGTGCCAAGTGGGTCCTGCAAACTGACACCCAGAACAGTGGCTTGTGAGTTTTGTTTCCCAGGGAGAAAACCTGTACAGCAGTTCAGGGTCCTGCGGCCTTAAATTGCCGGGTGCCTCCTGGAGATCCGCCTCTCGCAGGATGCCTCCCAGATGCAAAATGAAACCAGTGCCAACTTGGTCTGGTTTGAGAGTGCCAAGTGGGTCCTGCAAACTGACACCCAGAACAGTGGCTTCTGAGTTTTGTTTCCCAAGGAAAAAGCCTGTAGAATGGTTCAGGGTCCTGCGGCCTGAAATTTCCGGGTGCCTCCTGGAATTGCACCTCTCGCAGGATGCCTCCCAGACGCCAGGTGGCACCAGTGCACACTTGGTCTTGTTTGAGAGTGCAAGGTGGCTCCTGCAAACTGACACCCAGAACAGTGGCTTGTGAGTTTTGTTTCCCAGGGAAAAAGCCTGTACAATGGTTCAGGGTCCTGCGGCCTTAAATTGCCGGGTGCCTCCTGGAATTGCACCTCTCGCAGGATGCCTCCCAGACGCAAGGTGGCACCAGTGCCAACTTGGTCTGGTTTGAGAGTGCCAAGTGGGTCCTGAAAACTGACACCCAGAACAGTGGCTTCTGAGTTTTGTTTCCCAGGGAAAATGCCTGTACAATGGTTCAGGGTCCTGCGGCCTTAAATTGCCGGGTGCCTCCTGGAATTCGGCCTCTCGCAGGATGCCTCCCAGACGCAAGGTGGCACCAGTGCCAACTTGGTCTGGTTTAAGAGTGCAGAGTGGGTCCTGAAAACTGACACCCAGAACAGTGGCTTCTGAGTTTTGTTTCCCAGGGAAAAAGCCTGTACAATGGTTCAGGGGCCTGAGGCCTTAAATTGCCGGGTGCCTCCTGGAATTCGGCCTCTTGCAGGATGCCTCCCAGACGCAAGGTGGCACCAGTGCCAACTTGGTCTGGTTTAAGACTAACAAGTGGGTCCTGAAAACTGACACCCAGAACAGTGGTTTGTTAGTTTTGTTTCCCAGGGAAAAAGTCTGTACAATGGTTCAGGGGCCTGAGGCCTTAAATTGCCGGGTGCCTCCTGGAATTCGGCCTCTCGCAAGATGCCTCCCAGACGCAAAGTGACACCAGTGCCAACTTGGTCTGGTTTGAGAGTGCCAAGTGGGTCCTGCAAACTGACACCCAGAACAGTGTCTTCTGAGTTTTGTTTCCCAGGGAAAAAGCCTGTACAATGGTTCAGAGGCCTGCGGCCTTCAATTGCCGTGTGCCTCCTGGAGATCCGCCTCTCGCAGGATGCCTCCCAGACGCAAGGTGGCACCAGTTCCAACTTGGTCTGGTTTAAGAGTGCCAAGTGGGTCCTGAAAACTGACACCCAGAACAGTGGCTTGTGAGTTTTGTTTCCCAGGGAAAAAGCCTGTAGAATGGTTCAGGGTCCTGCGGCCTTAAATTGCCGGGTGCCTCCTGGAGATCCGCCTCTCGCAGGATGCCTCCCAGATGCAAAATGAAACCACTGCCAACTTGGTCTGGTTTGAGAGTGCCAAGTGGGTCCTGCAAACTGACACCCAGAACAGTGGCTTCTGAGTTTTGTTTCCCAGGGAAAAAGCCTGTAAAATGGTTCAGGAGTCTGAGGCCTCAAATTGCCGGGTGCCTCCTGGAATTCGGCCTCTCGCAGGATGCCTCCCAGACGCAAGGTGGCACCAGTGCCAACTTGGTCTGGTTTGAGAGTGTCAAGTAGGTCCTGAAAACTGACACGCAGAACAGTGGCTTGTGAGTTTTGTTTCCCAAGGAAAAAGCCTGTAGAATGGTTCAGGGTCCTGCGGCCTGAAATTGCCGGGTGCCTCCTGGAATTGCACCGCTCGCAGGATGCCTCCCAGACGCCAGGTGGCACCAGTGCACACTTGGTCGTGTTTGAGAGTGCAAGTTGGCTCCTGCAAACTGACACCCAGAACAGTGGCTTGTGAGTTTTGTTTCCCAGGGAAAAAGCCTGGACAATGGTTCAGGAGCCTGCGGCCTTAAATTGCCGGGTGCCTCCTGGAATTGCACCTCTCGCAGGATGCCTCCCAGACGCAAGGTGGCAGCAGTGCCAACTTGGTCTGGTTTGAGAGTGCCAAGTGGGTCCTGAAAACTGACACCCAGAACAGTGGCTTGTGAGTTTTGTTTCCCAAGGAAAAAGCCTGTAGAATGGTTCAGGGTCCTGCGGCCTGAAATTTCCGGGTGCCTCCTGGAATTGCACCGCTCGCAGGATGCCTCCCAGACGCCAGGTGGCACCAGTGCACACTTGGTCGTGTTTGAGAGTGCAAGGTGGCTCCTGCAAACTGACACCCAGAACAGTGGCTTGTGAGTTTTGTTTCCCAGGGAAAAAGCCTGTACAATGGTTCAGGGTCCTGCGGCCTTAAATTGCCGGGTGCCTCCTGGAATTGCACCTCTCGCAGGATGCCTCCCAGACGCAAGGTGGCACCAGTTCCAACTTGGTCTGGTTTAAGAGTGCCAATAAAGTTCTGAAAACTGACACCCAGAACAATGGCTTGTGAGTTTTGTTTCCCAGGGAAAAAGCCTGTACAATGGTTCAGGGGCCTGAGGCCTTAAATTGCCGGGTGCCTCCTGGAAATCAGCCTCACGCAGGATGCCTCCCAGACGCAAGGTGACACCAGTGCCAACTTGGTCTGGTGTGAGAGTGCCAAGTGGGTCCTGCAAACTGACACCCAGAACAGTGGCTTCTGAGTTTTGTTTCCCAGGGAAAAAGCCTTTACAATTGTTCAGAGTTCTGCGGCCTTAAATTGCCGAATGCCTCCTGGAATTCGGCCTCTCACAGGATGCCTCCCCAAAGCAAGGTGGCACCAGTGCCAACTTGGTCTGGTTTAAGAGTGTCAAGTGTGTCCTGAAAACTGAAACCCAGTACAGTGGCTTGTGAGTTTTGTTTCCCAGGGAAAAAGCCTGTACAATGGTTCAGGGTCCTGCGGCCTTAAATTGCCGGGTGCCTCCTGGAATTGCACCTCTCGCAGAATGCCTCCCAGACACAAGGTGACACCAGTTCCAACTTGGTCTGGTTTAAGAGTTCCAAGTGGGTCCTGCAAACTGACACCCAGAACCGTGGTTTGTTAATTTTATTTCCCAGGGAAAAAGCCTGTACAGTGGTTCAGGGGCCTGAGGCCTTAAATTGCCGGGTGCCTCCTGGAATTCGGCCTCTCGCAGGATGCCTCCCAGACGCAAGGTGGCACCAGGTCCAACTTGATCTGGTTTAAGAGTGCCAAGTGGGTCCTGCAAACTGACACCCAGAACAGTGGCTTGTGAGTTTTGTTTCCCAGGGAGAAAACCTGTACAGCAGTTCAGGGTCCTGCGGCCTTAAATTGCCGGGTGCCTCCTGGAGATCCGCCTCTCGCAGGATGCCTCCCAGATGCAAAATGAAACCAGTGCCAACTTGGTCTGGTTTGAGAGTGCCAAGTGGGTCCTGCAAACTGACACCCAGAACAGTGGCTTCTGAGTTTTGTTTCCCAAGGAAAAAGCCTGTAGAATGGTTCAGGGTCCTGCGGCCTGAAATTTCCGGGTGCCTCCTGGAATTGCACCTCTCGCAGGATGCCTCCCAGACGCCAGGTGGCACCAGTGCACACTTGGTCTTGTTTGAGAGTGCAAGGTGGCTCCTGCAAACTGACACCCAGAACAGTGGCTTGTGAGTTTTGTTTCCCAGGGAAAAAGCCTGTACAATGGTTCAGGGTCCTGCGGCCTTAAATTGCCGGGTGCCTCCTGGAATTGCACCTCTCGCAGGATGCCTCCCAGACGCAAGGTGGCACCAGTGCCAACTTGGTCTGGTTTGAGAGTGCCAAGTGGGTCCTGAAAACTGACACCCAGAACAGTGGCTTCTGAGTTTTGTTTCCCAGGGAAAATGCCTGTACAATGGTTCAGGGTCCTGCGGCCTTAAATTGCCGGGTGCCTCCTGGAATTCGGCCTCTCGCAGGATGCCTCCCAGACGCAAGGTGGCACCAGTGCCAACTTGGTCTGGTTTAAGAGTGCAGAGTGGGTCCTGAAAACTGACACCCAGAACAGTGGCTTCTGAGTTTTGTTTCCCAGGGAAAAAGCCTGTACAATGGTTCAGGGGCCTGAGGCCTTAAATTGCCGGGTGCCTCCTGGAATTCGGCCTCTTGCAGGATGCCTCCCAGACGCAAGGTGGCACCAGTGCCAACTTGGTCTGGTTTAAGACTAACAAGTGGGTCCTGCAAACTGACACCCAGAACAGTGGTTTGTTAGTTTTGTTTCCCAGGGAAAAAGTCTGTACAATGGTTCAGGGGCCTGAGGCCTTAAATTGCCGGGTGCCTCCTGGAATTCGGCCTCTCGCAAGATGCCTCCCAGACGCAAAGTGACACCAGTGCCAACTTGGTCTGGTTTGAGAGTGCCAAGTGGGTCCTGCAAACTGACACCCAGAACAGTGTCTTCTGAGTTTTGTTTCCCAGGGAAAAAGCCTGTACAATGGTTCAGAGGCCTGCGGCCTTCAATTGCCGTGTGCCTCCTGGAGATCCGCCTCTCGCAGGATGCCTCCCAGACGCAAGGTGGCACCAGTTCCAACTTGGTCTGGTTTAAGAGTGCCAAGTGGGTCCTGAAAACTGACACCCAGAACAGTGGCTTGTGAGTTTTGTTTCCCAGGGAAAAAGCCTGTAGAATGGTTCAGGGTCCTGCGGCCTTAAATTGCCGGGTGCCTCCTGGAGATCCGCCTCTCGCAGGATGCCTCCCAGATGCAAAATGAAACCACTGCCAACTTGGTCTGGTTTGAGAGTGCCAAGTGGGTCCTGCAAACTGACACCCAGAACAGTGGCTTCTGAGTTTTGTTTCCCAGGGAAAAAGCCTGTAAAATGGTTCAGGAGTCTGAGGCCTCAAATTGCCGGGTGCCTCCTGGAATTCGGCCTCTCGCAGGATGCCTCCCAGACGCAAGGTGGCACCAGTGCCAACTTGGTCTGGTTTGAGAGTGTCAAGTAGGTCCTGAAAACTGACACGCAGAACAGTGGCTTGTGAGTTTTGTTTCCCAAGGAAAAAGCCTGTAGAATGGTTCAGGGTCCTGCGGCCTGAAATTGCCGGGTGCCTCCTGGAATTGCACCGCTCGCAGGATGCCTCCCAGACGCCAGGTGGCACCAGTGCACACTTGGTCGTGTTTGAGAGTGCAAGTTGGCTCCTGCAAACTGACACCCAGAACAGTGGCTTGTGAGTTTTGTTTCCCAGGGAAAAAGCCTGGACAATGGTTCAGGAGCCTGCGGCCTTAAATTGCCGGGTGCCTCCTGGAATTGCACCTCTCGCAGGATGCCTCCCAGACGCAAGGTGGCAGCAGTGCCAACTTGGTCTGGTTTGAGAGTGCCAAGTGGGTCCTGAAAACTGACACCCAGAACAGTGGCTTGTGAGTTTTGTTTCCCAAGGAAAAAGCCTGTAGAATGGTTCAGGGTCCTGCGGCCTGAAATTTCCGGGTGCCTCCTGGAATTGCACCGCTCGCAGGATGCCTCCCAGACGCCAGGTGGCACCAGTGCACACTTGGTCGTGTTTGAGAGTGCAAGGTGGCTCCTGCAAACTGACACCCAGAACAGTGGCTTGTGAGTTTTGTTTCCCAGGGAAAAAGCCTGTACAATGGTTCAGGGTCCTGCGGCCTTAAATTGCCGGGTGCCTCCTGGAATTGCACCTCTCGCAGGATGCCTCCCAGACGCAAGGTGGCACCAGTTCCAACTTGGTCTGGTTTAAGAGTGCCAATAAAGTTCTGAAAACTGACACCCAGAACAATGGCTTGTGAGTTTTGTTTCCCAGGGAAAAAGCCTGTACAATGGTTCAGGGGCCTGAGGCCTTAAATTGCCGGGTGCCTCCTGGAAATCAGCCTCACGCAGGATGCCTCCCAGACGCAAGGTGACACCAGTGCCAACTTGGTCTGGTGTGAGAGTGCCAAGTGGGTCCTGCAAACTGACACCCAGAACAGTGGCTTCTGAGTTTTGTTTCCCAGGGAAAAAGCCTTTACAATTGTTCAGAGTTCTGCGGCCTTAAATTGCCGAATGCCTCCTGGAATTCGGCCTCTCTCAGGATGCCTCCCAAACGCAAGGTGGCACCAGTGCCAACTTGGTCTGGTTTAAGAGTGTCAAGTGTGTCCTGAAAACTGAAACCCAGTGCAGTGGCTTGTGAGTTTTGTTTCCCAGGGAAAAAGCCTGTACAATGGTTCAGGGTCCTCCGGCATTAAATTGCTGGGTGCCTCCTGGAATTGCACGTCTCGCAGGATGCCTCCCAGACACAAGGTGACACCAGTTCCAACTTGGTCTGGTTTAAGAGTTCCAAGTGGGTCCTGCAAACTGACACCCAGAACCGTGCTTTGTTAGTTTTATTTCCCAGGGAAAAAGCCTGTACACTGGTTCAGGGGCCTGAGGCCTTAAATTGCTGGGTGCCTCCTGGAAATCGGCCTCTTGCAGGATGCCTCCCAGACGCAAGGTGGCACCAGTTCCAACTTGGTCTGGTTTGAGAGTGCCAAGTGGGTCCTGCAAACTGACACCCAGAACAGTGGCTTCTGAGTTTTGTTTCCCAGGGAAAAAGCCTGTACAATGGTTCAGGGTCCTTCGGCCTTAAATTGCCGGGTGCCTCCTGGAATTGCACCTTTCGCAGGATGCCTCCCAGACGCAAAATGACACCAGTGCCAACTTGGTCTGGTTTGAGAGTGCCAAGTGGGTCCTGCAAACTGACACCCAGAACAGTGGCTTCTGAGTTTTGTTTCCCAGGGAAAAAGCCTGTACAATGGTTCAGGGTCCTGCGACCTCAAATTGCCGGGTGCCTCCTGGAATTCGGCCTCTCGCAGGATGCCTCCCAGACGCAAAGTGGCACCAGTGTCATCTTGGTCTGGTTTAGAGTGCCAAGTGGGTCCTGCAAACTGACACCCAGAACAGTGGCTTGTGAGTTTTTTTTTCCAGGGAAGAGGCCTGTACAACAGTCCAGGTTGCTCCGGCCTTAAATTGCGGGGTGCCTCCTGGAATTGCACCTCTCGCAGGATATTTCCCAGACGCAAGGTGGCAACAGTGCCAACGTGGTCTGGTTTGAGACTGCCAAGTGGCTCCTGAAAACTGACACCAAGAAAAGTGGCTTCTGAGTTTTATTTCCCAGGGAAAAACCTGTACAATGGTTTAGGGTCCAGCGGACATAAATTTCCGGGTGCCTCCTGGAATTTGGCCTCTCGCAGGATGCCTCCCAGACACAACGTGTCACCAGTGCCAACTTGGTCTGGTTTAAGAGTGCCAAGTGTGTCCTCCAAACTGACACCCAGAACAGTGGCTTCTGAGTTTTGTTTCCCAGGGAAAAAGCCTGTACAATGGTTCAGGGTCCTGCGACTTTAAATTGCCGGTTGCCTCCTGGAATTGCGCCTTTCGCAGGATGCCTCCCAGACGCAAAATGACACCAGTGCCAACTTGGTCTGGTTTGAGAGTGCCAAGTGGGTCCTGCAAACTGACACCCAGAACAGTGGCTTCTGAGTTTTGTTTCCCAGGGAAAAGCCTGTAAAACTGTTCAGAGGCCTGCGGCCTTAAACTGCCGAATGCCTCCTGGAATTGCGCCTCTCGCAGGATGCCTCCCAGACGCAAAGTGACACCAGTGCCAACTTGGTCTGGTTTGAGAGTGCCAAGTGGGTCCTGCAAACTGACACCCAGAACAGTGGCTTCTGAGTTTTGTTTCCCAGGGAAAAAGCCTTTACAATTGTTCAGAGTTCTGCGGCCTTAAATTGCCGAATGCCTCCTGGAATTCGGCCTCTCACCTTGCTTTTGCCTCCCAAAAGCAAGGTGGCACCAGTGCCAACTTGGTCTGGTTTAAGAGTGTCAAGTGTGTCCTGAAAACTGAAACCCAGTACAGTGGCTTGTGAGTTTTGTTTCCCAGGGAAAAAGCCTGTACAATGGTTCAGGGTCCTGCGGCCTTAAATTGCCGGGTGCCTCCTGGAATTGCACCTCTCGCAGGATGCCTCCCAGACACAAGGTGACACCAGTTCCAACTTGGTCTGGTTTAAGAGTTCCAAGTGGGTCCTGCAAACTGACACCCAGAACCGTGGTTTGTTAATTTTATTTCCCAGGGAAAAAGCCTGTACAGTGGTTCAGGGGCCTGAGGCCTTAAATTGCCGGGTGCCTCCTGGAATTCGGCCTCTCGCAGGATGCCTCCCAGACGCAAGGTGGCACCAGGTCCAACTTGATCTGGTTTAAGAGTGCCAAGTGGGTCCTGCAAACTGACACCCAGAACAGTGGCTTGTGAGTTTTGTTTCCCAGGGAAAAAACCTGTACAGCAGTTCAGGGTCCTGCGGCCTTAAATTGCCGGGTGCCTCCTGGAGATCCGCCTCTCGCAGGATGCCTCCCAGATGCAAAATGAAACCAGTGCCAACTTGGTCTGGTTTGAGAGTGCCAAGTGGGTCCTGCAAACTGACACCCAGAACAGTGGCTTCTGAGTTTTGTTTCCCAGGGAAAAAGCCTGTACAATGGTTCAGGGGTCTGAGGGCTCAAATTGCCGTGTGCCTCCTGGAATTCGGCCTCTCGCAGGATGCCTCCCAGACGCAAGGTGGCACCAGTGCCAACTTGGTCTGGTTTGAGAGTGTCAAGTGGGTCCTGAAAACTGACACCCAGAACAGTGGCTTGTGAGTTTTGTTTCCCAAGGAAAAAGCCTGTAGAATGGTTCAGGGTCCTGCGGCCTGAAATTTCCGGGTGCCTCCTGGAATTGCACCTCTCGCAGGATGCCTCCCAGACGCCAGGTGGCACCAGTGCACACTTGGTCTTGTTTGAGAGTGCAAGGTGGCTCCTGCAAACTGACACCCAGAACAGTGGCTTGTGAGTTTTGTTTCCCAGGGAAAAAGCCTGTACAATGGTTCAGGGTCCTGCGGCCTTAAATTGCCGGGTGCCTCCTGGGATTGCACCTCTCGCAGGATGCCTCCCAGACGCAAGGTGGCACCAGTGCCAACTTGGTCTGGTTTAAGGGTGCCAGGTGGCTCCTGCAAACTGACACCCAGAACAGTGGCTTGTGAATTTTGTTTCCCCGGGAAAATGCCTGTACAATGGTTCAGGGTCCTGCGGCCTTAAATTGCCGGGTGCCTCCTGGAATTCCGCCTCTCGCAGGATGCCTCCCAGACGCAAGGTGGCACCAGTGCCAACTTGGTCTGGTTTAAGAGTGCCAAGTGGGTCCTGAAAACTGACACCCAGAACAGTGGCTTCTGAGTTTTGTTTCCCAGGGAAAAAGCCTGTACAATGGTTCAGGGGCCTGAGGCCTTAAATTGCCGGGTGCCTCCTGGAATTCGGCGTCTCACAGGATGCCTCCCAGACGCAAGGTGGCACCAGTGCCAACTTGGTCTGGTTTAAGAGTGTCAAGTGTGTCCTGAAAACTGAAACCCAGTACAGTGGCTTGTGAGTTTTGTTTCCCAGGGAAAAAGCCTGTACAATTGTTCAGGGTCCTGCGGCCTTAAATTGCCGGGTGCCTCCTGGAATTGCACCTCTCGCAGGATGCCTCCCAGACACAAGGTGACACCAGTTCCAACTTGGTCTGGTTTAAGAGTTCCAAGTGGGTCCTGAAAACTGACACCCAGAACCGTGGTTTGTTAATTTTATTTCCCAGGGAAAAAGCCTGTACAGTGGTTCAGGGGCCTGAGGCCTTAAATTGCCGGGTGCCTCCTGGAATTCGGCCTCTCGCAGGATGCCTCCCAGACGCAAGGTGGCACCAGGTCCAACTTGATCTGGTTTAAGAGTGCCAAGTGGGTCCTGCAAACTGACACCCAGAACAGTGGCTTGTGAGTTTTGTTTCCCAGGGAAAAAACCTGTACAGCAGTTCAGGGTCCTGCAGCCTTAAATTGCCGGGTGCCTCCTGGAATTGCACCTCTCGCAGGATGCCTCCCAGACGCAAGGTGGCACCAGTGCCAACTTGGTCTGGTTTGAGAGTGCCAAGTGGGTCCTGCAAACAGACACCCAGAACAGTGGCTTCTGAGTTTTGTTTCCCAGGGAAAAAGCCTGTACAATGGTTCAGAGGCCTGCGGCCTTCAATTGCCGTGTGTCTCCTGGAGATCCGCCTCTAGCAGGATGCCTCCCAGACGCAAGGTGGCACCAGTTCCAACTTGGTCTGGTTTAAGAGTGCCAAGTGGGTCCTGCAAACTGACACCCAGAACAGTGGCTTGTGAGTTTTGTTTCCCAGGGAAAAAGCCTGTAGAATGGTTCAGGGTCCTGCGGCCTTAAATTGCCGGGTGCCTCCTGGAGATCCGCCTCTCGCAGGATGCCTCCCAGATGCAAAATGAAACCACTGCCAACTTGGTCTGGTTTGAGAGTGCCAAGTGGGTCCTGCAAACTGACACCCAGAACAGTGGCTTCTGAGTTTTGTTTCCCAGGGAAAAAGCCTGTAAAATGGTTCAGGGGTCTGAGGCCTCAAATTGCCGGGTGCCTCCTGGAATTCGGCCTCTCGCAGGATGCCTCCCAGACGCAAGGTGGCACCAGTGCCAACTTGGTCTGGTTTGAGAGTGTCAAGTGGGTCCTGAAAACTGACACGCAGAACAGTGGCTTGTGAGTTTTGTTTCCCAAGGAAAAAGCCTGTAGAATGGTTCAGGGTCCTGCGGCCTGAAATTGCCGGGTGCCTCCTGGAATTGCACCGCTCGCAGGATGCCTCCCAGACGCCAGGTGGCACCAGTGCACACTTGGTCTGGTTTGAGAGTGCCAAGTGGGTCCTGAAAACTGACACCCAGAACAGTGGCTTGTGAGTTTTGTTTCCCAAGGAAAAAGCCTGTAGAATGGTTCAGGGTCCTGCGGCCTGAAATTTCCGGGTGCCTCCTGGAATTGCACCGCTCGCAGGATGCCTCCCAGACGCCAGGTGGCACCAGTGCACACTTGGTCGTGTTTGAGAGTGCAAGGTGGCTCCTGCAAACTGACACCCAGAACAGTGGCTTGTGAGTTTTGTTTCCCAGGGAAAAAGCCTGTACAATGGTTCAGGGTCCTGCGGCCTTAAATTGCCGGGTGCCTCCTGGAATTGCACCTCTCGCAGGATGCCTCCCAGACACAAGGTGGCACCAGTTCCAACTTGGTCTGGTTTGAGAGTGCCAATAAAGTTCTGAAAACTGACACCCAGAACAATGGCTTGTGAGTTTTGTTTCCCAGGGAAAAAGCCTGTACAATGGTTCAGGGGCCTGAGGCCTTAAATTGCCGGGTGCCTCCTGGAAATCAGCCTCACGCAGGATGCCTCCCAGACGCAAAGTGACACCAGTGCCAACTTGGTCTGGTGTGAGAGTGCCAAGTGGGTCCTGCAAACTGACACCCAGAACAGTGGCTTCTGAGTTTTGTTTCCCAGGGAAAAAGCCTTTACAATTGTTCAGAGTTCTGCGGCCTTAAATTGCCGAATGCCTCCTGGAATTCGGCCTCTCTCAGGATGCCTCCCAAACGCAAGGTGGCACCAGTGCCAACTTGGTCTGGTTTAAGAGTGTCAAGTGTGTCCTGAAAACTGAAACCCAGTGCAGTGGCTTGTGAGTTTTGTTTCCCAGGGAAAAAGCCTGGACAATGGTTCAGGGTCCTCCGGCATTAAATTGCTGGGTGCCTCCTGGAATTGCACGTCTCGCAGGATGCCTCCCAGACACAAGGTGACACCAGTTCCAACTTGGTCTGGTTTAAGAGTTCCAAGTGGGTCCTGCAAACTGACACCCAGAACCGTGCTTTGTTAGTTTTATTTCCCAGGGAAAAAGCCTGTACACTGGTTCAGGGGCCTGAGGCCTTAAATTGCTGGGTGCCTCCTGGAAATCGGCCTCTTGCAGGATGCCTCCCAGACGCAAGGTGGCACCAGTTCCAACTTGGTCTGGTTTGAGAGTGCCAAGTGGGTCCTGCAAACTGACACCCAGAACAGTGGCTTCTGAGTTTTGTTTCCCAGGGAAAAAGCCTGTACAATGGTTCAGGGTCCTTCGGCCTTAAATTGCCGGGTGCCTCCTGGAATTGCACCTTTCGCAGGATGCCTCCCAGACGCAAAATGACACCAGTGCCAACTTGGTCTGGTTTGAGAGTGCCAAGTGGGTCCTGCAAACTGACACCCAGAACAGTGGCTTCTGAGTTTTGTTTCCCAGGGAAAAAGCCTGTACAATGGTTCAGGGTCCTCCGACCTCAAATTGCCGGGTGCCTCCTGGAATTCGGCCTCTCGCAGGATGCCTCCCAGACGCAAAGTGGCACCAGTGTCATCTTGGTCTGGTTTAGAGTGCCAAGTGGGTCCTGCAAACTGACACCCAGAACAGTGGCTTGTGAGTTTTTTTTTCCAGGGAAGAGGCCTGTACAACAGTCCAGGTTGCTCCGGCCTTAAATTGCGGGGTGCCTCCTGGAATTGCACCTCTCGCAGGATATTTCCCAGACGCAAGGTGGCAACAGTGCCAACGTGGTCTGGTTTGAGACTGCCAAGTGGCTCCTGAAAACTGACACCAAGAAAAGTGGCTTCTGAGTTTTATTTCCCAGGGAAAAACCTGTACAATGGTTTAGGGTCCAGCGGACATAAATTTCCGGGTGCCTCCTGGAATTTGGCCTCTCGCAGGATGCCTCCCAGACACAACGTGTCACCAGTGCCAACTTGGTCTGGTTTAAGAGTGCCAAGTGTGTCCTCCAAACTGACACCCAGAACAGTGGCTTCTGAGTTTTGTTTCCCAGGGAAAAAGCCTGTACAATGGTTCAGGGTCCTGCGACTTTAAATTGCCGGTTGCCTCCTGGAATTGCGCCTTTCGCAGGATGCCTCCCAGACGCAAAATGACACCAGTGCCAACTTGGTCTGGTTTGAGAGTGCCAAGTGGGTCCTGCAAACTGACACCCAGAACAGTGGCTTCTGAGTTTTGTTTCCCAGGGAAAAGCCTGTAAAACTGTTCAGAGGCCTGCGGCCTTAAACTGCCGAATGCCTCCTGGAATTGCGCCTCTCGCAGGATGCCTCCCAGACGCAAAGTGACACCAGTGCCAACTTGGTCTGGTTTGAGAGTGCCAAGTGGGTCCTGCAAACTGACACCCAGAACAGTGGCTTCTGAGTTTTGTTTCCCAGGGAAAAAGCCTTTACAATTGTTCAGAGTTCTGCGGCCTTAAATTGCCGAATGCCTCCTGGAATTCGGCCTCTCACAGGATGCCTCCCAAAAGCAAGGTGGCACCAGTGCCAACTTGGTCTGGTTTAAGAGTGTCAAGTGTGTCCTGAAAACTGAAACCCAGTACAGTGGCTTGTGAGTTTTGTTTCCCAGGGAAAAAGCCTGTACAATGGTTCAGGGTCCTGCGGCCTTAAATTGCCGGGTGCCTCCTGGAATTGCACCTCTCGCAGGATGCCTCCCAGACACAAGGTGGCACCAGGTCCAACTTGATCTGGTTTAAGAGTGCCAAGTGGGTCCTGCAAACTGACACCCAGAACAGTGGCTTGTGAGTTTTGTTTCCCAGGGAAAAAACCTGTACAGCAGTTCAGGGTCCTGCGGCCTTAAATTGCCGGGTGCCTCCTGGAGATCCGCCTCTCGCAGGATGCCTCCCAGATGCAAAATGAAACCAGTGCCAACTTGGTCTGGTTTGAGAGTGCCAAGTGGGTCCTGCAAACTGACACCCAGAACAGTGGCTTCTGAGTTTTGTTTCCCAGGGAAAAAGCCTGTACAATGGTTCAGGGGTCTAAGGGCTCAAATTGCCGTGTGCCTCCTGGAATTCGGCCTCTCGCAGGATGCCTCCCAGACGCAAGGTGGCACCAGTGCCAACTTGGTCTGGTTTGAGAGTGTCAAGTGGGTCCTGAAAACTGACACCCAGAACAGTGGCTTGTGAGTTTTGTTTCCCAAGGAAAAAGCCTGTAGAATGGTTCAGGGTCCTGCGGCCTGAAATTTCCGGGTGCCTCCTGGAATTGCACCTCTCGCAGGATGCCTCCCAGACGCCAGGTGGCACCAGTGCACACTTGGTCTTGTTTGAGAGTGCAAGGTGGCTCCTGCAAACTGACACCCAGAACAGTGGCTTGTGAGTTTTGTTTCCCAGGGAAAAAGCCTGTACAATGGTTCAGGGTCCTGCGGCCTTAAATTGCCGGGTGCCTCCTGGAATTGCACCTCTCGCAGGATGCCTCCCAGACGCAAGGGGGCACCAGTGCCAACTTGGTCTGGTTTAAGAGTGCCAGGTGGCTCCTGCAAACTGACACCCAGAACAGTGGCTTGTGAATTTTGTTTCCCCGGGAAAATGCCTGTACAATGGTTCAGGGTCCTGCGGCCTTAAATTGCCGGGTGCCTCCTGGAATTCCGCCTCTCGCAGGATGCCTCCCAGACGCAAGGTGGCACCAGTGCCAACTTGGTCTGGTTTAAGAGTGCCAAGTGGGTCCTGAAAACTGACACCCAGAACAGTGGCTTCTGAGTTTTGTTTCCCAGGGAAAAAGCCTGTACAATGGTTCAGGGGCCTGAGGCCTTAAATTGCCGGGTGCCTCCTGGAATTCGGCCTCTTGCAGGATGCCTCCCAGACGCAAGGTGGCACCAGTGCCAACTTGGTCTGGTTTAAGACTACCAAGTGGGTCCCGAAAACTGACACCCAGAACAGTGGTTTGTTAGTTTTGTTTCCCAGGGAAAAAGTCTGTACAATGGTTCAGGGGCCTGAGGCCTTAAATTGCCGGGTGCCTCCTGGAATTCGGCCTCTCGCAAGATGCCTCCCAGACGCAAAGTGACACCAGTGCCAACTTGGTCTGGTTTGAGAGTGCCAAGTGGGTCCTGCAAACTGACACCCAGAACAGTGGCTTGTGAGTTTTGTTTCCCAGGGAAAAAGCCTTTACAATTGTTCAGAGTTCTGCGGCCTTAAATTGCCGAATGCCTCCTGGAGATCCGCCTCTCGCAGGATGCCTCCCAGATGCAAAATGAAACCAGTGCCAACTTGGTCTGGTTTGAGAGTGCCAAGTGGGTCCTGCAAACTGACACGCAGAACAGTGGCTTCTGAGTTTTGTTTCCCAGGGAAAAAGCCTGTACAATTGTTCAGAGTCCTGCGGCCTTAAATTGCCGGGTGCCTCCTGGAATTGCGCCTCTCGCAGGATGCCTCCCAGATGCAAGGTGGCACCAGTGCCAACTTGGTCTGGTTTTAGAGTCTGAAGTGGGTCCTGAAAACTGACACCCAGAACAGTGGCTTCTGAGTTTTGTTTCCCAAGGAAAAAGCCTGTACAATGGTTCAGGGTCCTGCAGCCTTAAATTGCGGGGTTCCTACTGGAATTGCACCTCTCGCTGGATGCCTCCCAAACGCTACGTAGCACCAGTGCCATCTTGGTCTGGTTTGAGAGTGCCAAGTGGGACCTGAAAACTGACACCCAGAACAGTGGCTTGTGAGTTTTGTTTCCCAGGGAAAAAGCCTGGACAATGGTTCAGGGTCTTGCGGCCTTAAATTGCCGGGTGCCTCCTAGAATTCGGCCTCTCGCAGGATGCCTCCGAGATGCAAGGTGGAACCAGTGCCAACTTGGTCTGGTTTGAGAATGCCAAGTGGGTCCTGAAAACTGACACCCAGAACAGTGGCTTCTGAGTTTTGTTTCCCAGGGAAAAAGCCTGTAGAATGGTTCAGGGTCCTGCGGCCTTAAATTGCCATGTGCCTCCTGGAGATCCGCCTCTCGCAGGATGCCTCCCAGACGCAAAATTACTCCAGTGCCAACTTGGTCAAGTTTGAGAGTGCCAAGTGGGTCCTGCAAACTGACACCCAGAACAGTGGCTTCTGAGTTTTGTTTCCAAGGGAAAAAGCCTGTAGAATGGTTCAGAGGCCTGCGGCCTTCAATTGCCGGGTGCCTCCTGGAGATCCGCCTCTCGCAGGATGCCTCCCAGACGCAAGGTGGCGCCAGTGCCAACTTGGTCTGGTTTAAGACTGCCAAGTGGGTCCTGAAAACTGACACCCAGAACAGAGACTTGTGAGTTTTATTTCCCAGGGAAAAAGCCTGTACAATGGTTCAGGGTCCTGCGGCCTTAAATTGCCGGGTGCCCCCTTGAGATCCACCTCTCGCGTGATGCCTCCCAGACGCAAGGTGACACCAGCGCCAACTTGGTCTGGTTTGCGAGTGCCAGGCGGCTCATGCAAACTGACACCCAGAACAGTGGCTTGTGAGTTTTGTTTCCCAGGGAACAAGCCTGCACAATGGTTCAGGGTCCTCCGGCCTTAAATTGCCGTGTGCCTCCTGGAATTGCACCTCTCGCAGGATGTTTCTCAGACGCTTAATGGCACCGGTGCCCGCTTCGTCTGGTTTTAGAGTGCCAAGTGGATCCTGAAAACTGACACCCAGAACAGTGGCTTCTGAGTTTTGTTTCCCAGGGAAAAAGCCTGTACAATGGTTCAGGGTCCTGCGGCCTTAAATTGCCGGGTGCCTCCTGGAGATCCGCCTCTCGCAGGATGCCTCCCAGACGCAAAATGACACCAGTGCCAACTTGGTCTGGTTTGAGAGTGCCAAGTGGGTCCTGCAAACTGACACCCAGAACAGTGGCTTCTGAGTTTTGTTTCCCAGGGAAAAATCCTGTAAAATTGTTCAGAGGCCTGCGGCCTTAAATTGCCGAATGCCTCCTGGAATTACGCCTCTCGCAGGATGCCTCCCAGACGCAAGGTGGTACCAGTGCCAACTTGGCCTGGTTTGAGAGTGCCAAGTGGGTCCTGCAAACTGACACCCAGAACAGTGGCTTCTGAGTTTTCTTTCCCAGGGGAAAAGCCTGTACAATGGTTCAGGGGTCTGAGGCCTTAAATTGCCGGGTGCCTCCTGTAATTCGGCCTCTCGCAGGATGCCTCCCAGACGCAAGGTGGCACCAGTGCTAACTTGGTCTGGTTTGAGAGTGTCAAGTGGGTCCTGAAAACTGACACCCAGAACAGTGGCTTGTGAGTTTTGTTTCCCAGGGAAAAAGCCTGTAGAATGGTTCAGAGGCCTGAAGCCTTAAATGGCCGGATGCCTCCTGTAATTGCACCTCTCGCAGGATGCCTCCCAGACGCAAGGTGGCACCAGTTCCAACTTGGTCTGGTTTGAGAGTGCCAAGTGAGTCCTGAAAACTGACACCCAGAACAGTGGCTTGTGAGTTTTGTTTCCCAGCGAAAAAGCCTGTAAAATTGCTATGGGTCCAGCGGCCTTAAATTGCCGGGTGCCTCCTGGAATTCCGCCTCTCGCAGGATGCCTCCCAGACGCAAGGTGGCACCAGTGCCAACTTGGTCTGGTTTGAGAGTGCCAAGTGGGTCCTGCAAACTGACACCCAGAACAGTGGCTTCTGTGATTTGTTTCCCAGGGAAAAAGCCTGTACAATTGCTCAGGGTCCTGCGGCCTTAAATTTCCGTGTGCCTCCTGGAATTGCGCCTTTCGCAGGATGCCTCCCAGACGCAAGGTGGCACCAGTGCCAACTTGGTCTGGTTTGAGAGTGCCAAGTGGGTCCTGAAAACTGACACCCAGAACAGTGGCTTGTGAGTTTTGTTTCCCAGGGAAAAAGCCTGTACAACGGTTCATGGTCCTCCGGCCTTAAATTGCCGGGTGCCTCCTGGAATTGTGTCTTTCGCAGGATGATTCCCAGGCGCTAAGCGGCACCGGTGCTCACTTAGTCTTGTTTTAGAGTGCCAATAGGGTCCTGAAAACTGTCACCCAGAACAGTGGCTTGTAAGTTTTGTTTCCCAGGGAAAAAGCCTTTACAATGGTTCAGCGTAATGCCGCCTTCAATAGCCGGGTGACTCCTGGAGATCCGCCTCTCGCAGGATGCCTCCCAGACGCAAAATGACACCAGTGCCAACTTGGTCTGGTTTGAGAGTGCCAAGTGGGTCCTGCAAACTGACACCCAGAACAGTGGCTTCTCAGTTTTGTTTCCCAGGGAAAAATCCTGTAAAATTGTTCAGATGCCTGCGGCCTTAAATTGCCGAATGCCTCCTGGAATTACGCCTCTCGCAGGATGCCTCCCAGACGCAAGGTGGCACCAGTGCCAACTTGGCCTGGATTGAGAGTGCCAAGTGGGTCCTGCAAACTGACACTCAGAAAAGTGGCTTCTGCGGTTTGTTTCCCAGGGAAAAAGCCTGTAAAATTGTTCAGAGTCGTGCGGCCTTAAATTGCCGGGTGCCTCATGGAATTGCGCCTCTCGCAGGATGCCTCCCAGACGCAAGGTGGCACCAGTGCCAACTTGGTCTTATTTGAGAGTGTCAAGTGGGTCCTGCAAACTGACACCCAGAACAGTGGCTTGTGAGTTTTGTTTCCCAGGGAAAAAGCCTGTACAATGGTTCAGGGGCCTGCGGCCTTAAATTGCCGGGTGCCTCCTGGAATTGCGCCTCTCGCAGGATGCCTCCCAGACGCAAAATTACACCAGTGCCAACTTGGTCTGGTTTGAGAGTGCCAAGTGGGTCCTGCAAACTGACACCCAGAACAGTGGCTTCTGAGTTTTGTTTCCCAGGGAAAAGCCTGTAAAACTGTTCAGAGGCCTGCGGCCTTAAACTGCCGAATGCCTCCTGGAATTGCGCCTCTCGCAGGATGCCTCCCAGACGCTAAGCAACACCAGTGCCAACTTGGTCTGGTTTGAGAGTGCCAAGTGGGTCCTGCAAACTGACACCCAGAACAGTGGCTTCTGAGTTTTGTTTCCCAGGGAAAAAGCCTGTACAATGGTTCAGGGTCCCGCGGCCTTAAATTGCTGGTGCCTCCTGGAATTCCGCCTTTCGCAGAATGCCTCCCAGACGCAAAATGACACCAGTGCCAACTTGGTCTGGTTTGAGAGTGCCAAGTGGGTCCTGCAAACTGACACCCAGAACAGTGGCTTCTGAGTTTTGTTTCCCAGGGAAAAAGCCTTTACAATTGTTCAGAGTTCTGCGGCCTTAAATTGCCGAATGCCTCCTGGAATTCGGCCTCTCACAGGATGCCTCCCAAACGCAAGGTGGCACCAGTGCCAACTTGGTCTGGTTTAAGAGTGTCAAGTGTGTCCTGAAAACTGAAACCCAGAACAGTGGCTTCTGAGTTTTGTTTCCCAGGGAAAAAGCCTGTACAATGGTTCAGGGTCCTCCGGCATTAAATTGCTGGGTGCCTCCTGGAATTGCACGTCTCGCAGGATGCCTCCCAGACACAAGGTGACACCAGTTCCAACTTGGTCTGGTTTAAGAGTTCCAAGTGGGTCCTGCAAACCGACACCCAGAACCGTGGTTTGTTAGTTTTATTTCCCAGGGAAAAAGCCTGTACAGTGGTTCAGGGGCCTGAGGCCTTAAATTGCCGGGTGCCTCCTGGAATTCGGCCTCTCGCAGGATGCCTCCCAGACGCAAGGTGGCACCAGTGCCAACTTGATCTGGTTTAAGAGTGCCAAGTGGGTCCTGAAAACTGACACCCAGAACAGTGGCTTCTGAGTTTTGTTTCCCAGGGAAAAAGCCTGTACAATGGTTCAGGGTCCTTAGGCCTTCAATTGCCGGGTGCCTCCGCGAATTGCACCTTTCGCAGGATGCCTCCCAGACGCAAAATGACACCAGTGCCAACTTGGTCTGGTTTGAGAGTGCCAAGTGGGTCCTGCAAACTGACACCCAGAACAGTGGCTTCTGAGTTTTGTTTCCCAGGGAAAAACCTGTACAATGGTTCAGGGTCCTGCGGCCTCAAATTGCCGGGTGCCTCCTGGAATTCGGCCTCTCGCAGGATGGCTCCCAGACGCAAAGTGGCACCAGTGTCATCTTGGTCTGGTTTAGAGTGCCAAGTGGGTCCTGCAAACTGACACCCAGAACAGTGGCTTGTGAGTTTTTTTTTCCAGGGAACAAGCCTGTACAACAGTCCAGGTTGCTCCGGCCTTAAATTGCGGGGTGCCTCCTGGAATTGCGCCTCTCGCAGGATATTTCCCAGACGCAAGGTGGCAACAGTGCCAACGTGGTCTGGTTTGAGACTGCCAAGTGGCTCCTGAAAACTGACACCAAGAAAAGTGGCTTCTGAGTTTTATTTCCCAGGGAAAAACCTGTACAATGGTTTAGGGTCCAGCGGACATAAATTTCCGGGTGCCTCCTTGAATTTGGCCTCTCGCAGGATGCCTCCCAGACACAACGTGGCACCAGTGCCAACTTGGTCTGGTTTAAGAGTGCCAAGTGTGTCCTCCAAACTGACACCCAGAACAGTGGCTTCTGAGTTTTGTTTCCCAGGGAAAAAGCCTGTACAATGGTTCAGGGTCCTGCGACTTTAAATTGCCGGTTGCCTCCTGGAATTGCGCCTTTCGCAGGATGCCTCCCAGACGCAAAATGACACCAGTGCCAACTTGGTCTGGTTTGAGAGTGCCAAGTGGGTCCTGCAAACTGACACCCAGAACAGTGGCTTCTGAGTTTTGTTTCCCAGGGAAAAGCCTGTAAAACTGTTCAGAGGCCTGCGGCCTTAAACTGCCGAATGCCTCCTGGAATTGCGCCTCTCGCAGGATGCCTCCCAGACGCAAAGTGACACCAGTGCCAACTTGGTCTGGTTTGAGAGTGCCAAGTGGGTCCTGCAAACTGACACCCAGAACAGTGGCTTCTGAGTTTTGTTTCCCAGGGAAAAAGCCTTTACAATTGTTCAGAGTTCTGCGGCCTTAAATTGCCGAATGCCTCCTGGAATTCGGCCTCTCACAGGATGCCTCCCAAAAGCAAGGTGGCACCAGTGCCAACTTGGTCTGGTTTAAGAGTGTCAAGTGTGTCCTGAAAACTGAAACCCAGTACAGTGGCTTGTGAGTTTTGTTTCCCAGGGAAAAAGCCTGTACAATGGTTCAGGGTCCTCCGGCATTAAATTGCTGGGTGCCTCCTGGAATTGCACCTCTCGCAGGATGCCTCCCAGACACAAGGTGACACCAGTTCCAACTTGGTCTGGTTTAAGAGTTCCAAGTGGGTCCTGCAAACTGACACCCAGAACCGTGGTTTGTTAATTTTATTTCCCAGGGAAAAAGCCTGTACAGTGGATCAGGGGCCTGAGGCCTTAAATTGCCGGGTGCCTCCTGGAATTCGGCCTCTCGCAGGATGCCTCCCAGACGCAAGGTGGCACCAGGTCCAACTTGATCTGGTTTAAGAGTGCCAAGTGGGTCCTGCAAACTGACACCCAGAACAGTGGCTTGTGAGTTTTGTTTCCCAGGGAAAAAACCTGTACAGCAGTTCAGGGTCCTGCAGCCTTAAATTGCCGGGTGCCTCCTGGAGATCCGCCTCTCGCAGGATGCCTCCCAGATGCAAAATGAAACCAGTGCCAACTTGGTCTGGTTTGAGAGTGCCAAGTGGGTCCTGCAAACTGACACCCAGAACAGTGGCTTCTGAGTTTTGTTTCCCAGGGAAAAAGCCTGTACAATGGTTCAGGGGTCTGAGGCCTCAAATTGCCGGGTGCCTCCTGGAATTCGGCCTCTCGCAGGATGCCTCCCAGACGCAAGGTGGCACCAGTGCCAACTTGGTCTGGTTTGAGAGTGCCAAGTGGGTCCTGAAAACTGACACCCAGAACAGTGCCTTCTGAGTTTTGTTTCCCAGGGAAAATGCCTGTAGAATGGTTCAGGGTCCTGCGGCCTTAAATTGCCGGGTGCCTCCTGGAATTCCGCCTCTCGCAGGATGCCTCCCAGACGCAAGGTGGCACCAGTGCCAACTTGGTCTGGTTTAAGAGTGCCAAGTGGGTCCTGAAAACTGACACCCAGAACAGTGGCTTGTGAGTTTTGTTTCCCAGGGAAAAAGCCTGTACAATGGTTCAGGGGCCTGAGGCCTTAAATTGCCGGGTGCCTCCTGGAATTCGGCCTCTTGCAGGATGCCTCCCAGACGCAAGGTGGCACCAGTGCCAACTTGGTCTGGTTTAAGACTACCAAGTGGGTCCTGAAAACTGACACCCAGAACAGTGGTTTGTTAGTTTTGTTTCCCAGGGAAAAAGCCTTTACAATGGTTCAGGGTCCTGCGGCCTTAAATTGCCGGGTGCCTCCTGGAATTCCGCCTCTCGCAGGATGCCTCCCAGACGCAAGGTGGTACCAGTTCCAACTTGGTCTGGTTTGAGAGTGCCAGGTGGCTCGTGCAAGCTGGCACCCAGAACAGTGGCTTGTGAGTTTTGTTTCCCAGGGAAAAAGCCTGTACAGCAGTTCAGGGTCCTGCGGCCATAAATTGCCGGGTGCCTCCTGGAATTCGGCCACTCGCAGGATGCCTCCCAGACGCAAGGTGGCACCAGTGCCAACTTGGTCTGGTTTGAGAGTGCCAAGTGGGTCCTGAAAACTGACACCAAGAACAGTGGCTTCTGAGTTTTGTTTCCCAGGAAAAAAGCCTGTACAATGGTTTAGGGTAACGCCGCCTTAAATAGCCGGGTGCCTCCTGGAGATCCGCCTCTCACAGGATGTCTTCCAGACGCAAGGTGGCACCAGTTCCAACTTGGTCTGGTTTAAGAGTGTCAAGTGGGTCCTGCAAACTGACACCCAGAACAGTGGCTTGTGAGTTTTGTTTCCCAGGGAAAAAGCCTGGACAATGGTTCAGGGTCCTGCGGCCTTAAATTGCCGGGTGCCTCCTGGAATTGCTCCTCTCGCAGGATGCCTCCCAGACGCAAGGTGGCACCAGTTCCAACTTGGTCTGGTTTAAGAGTGCCAATAAAGTTCTGAAAACTGACACCCAGAACAATGGCTTGTGAGTTTTGTTTCCCAGGGAAAAAGCCTGTACAATGGTTCAGGGGCCTGAGGCCTTAAATTGCCGGGTGCCTCCTGGAAATCAGCCTCACGCAGGATGCCTCCCAGACGCAAAGTGACACCAGTGCCAACTTGGTCTGGTGTGAGAGTGCCAAGTGGGTCCTGAAAACTGACACCCAGAACAGTGGCTTCTGAGTTTTGTTTCCCAGGGAAAAAGCCTGTACAATGGTTCAGGGTCCTTCGGCCTTAAATTGCCGGGTGCCTCCTGGAATTGCACCTTTCGCAGGATCCCTCCCAGACGCAAAATGACACCAGTGCCAACTTGGTCTGGTTTAAGAGTGTCAAGTGGGTCCTGCAAACTGACACCCAGAACAGTGGCTTGTGAGTTTTGTTTCCCAGGGAAAAAGCCTGGACAATGGTTCAGGGTCCTGCGGCCTTAAATTGCCGGGTGCCTCCTGGAATTGCTCCTCTCGCAGGATGCCTCCCAGACGCAAGGTGGCACCAGTTCCAACTTGGTCTGGTTTAAGAGTGCCAATAAAGTTCTGAAAACTGACACCCAGAACAGTGGCTTCTGAGTTTTGTTTCCCAGGGAAAAAGCCTTTACAATTGTTCAGAGTTCTGCGGCCTTAAATTGCCGAATGCCTCCTGGAATTCGGCCTCTCTCAGGATGCCTCCCAAACGCAAGGTGGCACCAGTGCCAACTTGGTCTGGTTTAAGAGTGTCAAGTGTGTCCTGAAAACTGAAACCCAGTACAGTGGCTTGTGAGTTTTGTTTCCCAGGGAAAAAGCCTGTACAATGGTTCAGGGTCCTCCGGCATTAAATTGCTGGGTGCCTCCTGGAATTGCACGTCTCGCAGGATGCCTCCCAGACACAAGGTGACACCAGTTCCAACTTGGTCTGGTTTAAGAGTTCCAAGTGGG
Organism: Fringilla coelebs; assembly: GCF_963513975.1. NCBI lineage: Eukaryota > Metazoa > Chordata > Aves > Passeriformes > Fringillidae > Fringilla > Fringilla coelebs. The sequence continues at coordinate 30,926 of NW_028167587.1, read as the reverse complement.
TCCTGCAAACTGACACCCAGAACCGTGCTTTGTTAGTTTTATTTCCCAGGGAAAAAGCCTGTACACTGGTTCAGGGGCCTAAAGCCTTAAATTGCCGGGTGCCTCCTGGAATTCGGCCTCTCGCAGGATGCCTCCCAGACGCAAGGTGGCAACAGTGCCAACTTGATCTGGTATAAGAGTGCCAAGTGGGTCCTGAAAACTGACACCCAGAACAGTGGCTTCTGAGTTTTGTTTCCCAGGGAAAAAGCCTGTACAATGGTTCAGGGTCCTTCGGCCTTAAATTGCCGGGTGCCTCCTGGAATTGCACCTTTCGCAGGATGCCTCCCAGACGCAAAATGACACCAGTGCCAACTTGGTCTGGTTTGAGAGTGCCAAGTGGGTCCTGCAAACTGACACCCAGAACAGTGGCTTCTGAGTTTTGTTTCCCAGGGAAAAAGCCTGTACAATGGTTCAGGGTCCTGCGACCTCAAATTGCCGGGTGCCTCCTGGAATTCGGCCTCTCGCAGGATGCCTCCCAGACGCAAAGTGGCACCAGTGTCATCTTGGTCTGGTTTAGAGCGCCAAGTGGGTCCTGCAAACTGACACCCAGAACAGTGGCTTGTGAGTTTTGTTTCCCAGGGAAAAAGCCTGTACAACAGTTCAGGGTCCTGCGGCCTTAAATTGCGGGGTGCCTCCTGGAATTGCACCTCTCGCAGGATATTTCCCAGACGCAAGGTGGCAACAGTGCCAACGTGGTCTGGTTTGAGACTGCCAAGTGGCTCCTGAAAACTGACACCAAGAAAAGTGGCTTCTGAGTTTTATTTCCCAGGGAAAAACCTGTACAATGGTTTAGGGTCAAGCGGACATAAATTTCCGGGTGCCTCCTGGAATTTGGCCTCTCGCAGGATGCCTCCCAGACACAACGTGGCACCAGTGCCAACTTGGTCTGGTTTAAGAGTGCCAAGTGTGTCCTCCAAACTGACACCCAGAACAGTGGCTTGTGAGTTTTGTTTCCCAGGGAAAAATCCTGTACAATGGTTCAGGGTCCTGCGACTTTAAATTGCCAAATGCCTCCTGGAATTGCGCCTTTCGCAGGATGCCTCCCAGACGCAAAATGACACCAGTGCCAACTTGGTCTGGTTTGAGAGTGCCAAGTGGGTCCTGCAAACTGACACCCAGAACAGTGGCTTCTGAGTTTTGTTTCCCAGGGAAAAGCCTGTAAAACTGTTCAGAGGCCTGCGGCCTTAAACTGCCGAATGCCTCCTGGAATTGCGCCTCTCGCAGGATGCCTCCCAGACGCAAAGTGACACCAGTGCCAACTTGGTCTGGTTTGAGAGTGCCAAGTGGGTCCTGCAAACTGACACCCAGAACAGTGGCTTCTGAGTTTTGTTTCCCAGGGAAAAAGCCTTTACAATTGTTCGAGTTCTGCGGCCTTAAATTGCCGAATGCCTCCTGGAATTCGGCCTCTCACAGGATGCCTCCCAAAAGCAAGGTGGCACCAGTGCCAACTTGGTCTGGTTTAAGAGTGTCAAGTGTGTCCTGAAAACTGAAACCCAGTACAGTGGCTTGTGAGTTTTGTTTCCCAGGGAAAAAGCCTGTACAATGGTTCAGGGTCCTGCGGCCTTAAATTGCCGGGTGCCTCCTTGAATTGCACCTCTCGCAGGATGCCTCCCAGACACAAGGTGACACCAGTTCCAACTTGGTCTGGTTTAAGAGTTCCAAGTGGGTCCTGCAAACTGAAACCCAGAACCGTGGTTTGTTAATTTTATTTCCCAGGGAAAAAGCCTGTACAGTGGTTCAGGGGCCTGAGGCCTTAAATTGCCGGGTGCCTCCTGGAATTCGGCCTCTCGCAGGATGCCTCCCAGACGCAAGGTGGCACCAGGTCCAATTTGATCTGGTTTAAGAGTGCCAAGTGGGTCCTGCAAACTGACACCCAGAACAGTGGCTTGTGAGTTTTGTTTCCCAGGGAAAAAGCCTGTAGAATGGTTCAGGGTCCTGCGGCCTTAAATTGCCGGGTGCCTCCTGGAATTGCTCCTCTCGCAGGATGCCTCCCAGACGCAAGGTGGCACCAGTTCCAACTTGGTCTGGTTTAAGAGTGCCAATAAAGTTCTGAAAACTGACACCCAGAACAATGGCTTCTGAGTTTTGTTTCCCAGGGAAAAAGCCTGTACAATGGTTCAGGGGCCTGAGGCCTTAAATTGCCGGGTGCCTCCTGGAAATCAGCCTCACGCAGGATGCCTCCCAGACGCAAAGTGACACCAGTGCCAACTTGGTCTGGTGTGAGAGTGCCAAGTGGGTCCTGAAAACTGACACCCAGAACAGTGGCTTCTGAGTTTTGTTTCCCAGGGAAAAAGCCTTTACAATTGTTCAGAGTTCTGCGGCCTTAAATTGCCGAATGCCTCCTGGAATTCGGCCTCTCTCAGGATGCCTCCCAAACGCAAGGTGGCACCAGTGCCAACTTGGTCTGGTTTAAGAGTGTCAAGTGTGTCCTGAAAACTGAAACCCAGTACAGTGGCTTGTGAGTTTTGTTTCCCAGGGAAAAAGCCTGTACAATGGTTCAGGGTCCTCCGGCATTAAATTGCTGGGTGCCTCCTGGAATTGCACGTCTCGCAGGATGCCTCCCAGACACAAGGTGACACCAGTTCCAACTTGGTCTGGTTTAAGAGTTCCAAGTGGGTCCTGCAAACTGACACCCAGAACCGTGCTTTGTTAGTTTTATTTCCCAGGGAAAAAGCCTGTACACTGGTTCAGGGGCCTAAAGCCTTAAATTGCCGGGTGCCTCCTGGAATTCGGCCTCTCGCAGGATGCCTCCCAGACGCAAGGTGGCAACAGTGCCAACTTGATCTGGTATAAGAGTGCCAAGTGGGTCCTGAAAACTGACACCCAGAACAGTGGCTTCTGAGTTTTGTTTCCCAGGGAAAAAGCCTGTACAATGGTTCAGGGTCCTTCGGCCTTAAATTGCCGGGTGCCTCCTGGAATTGCACCTTTCGCAGGATGCCTCCCAGACGCAAAATGACACCAGTGCCAACTTGGTCTGGTTTGAGAGTGCCAAGTGGGTCCTGCAAACTGACACCCAGAACAGTGGCTTCTGAGTTTTGTTTCCCAGGGAAAAAGCCTGTACAATGGTTCAGGGTCCTGCGACCTCAAATTGCCGGGTGCCTCCTGGAATTCGGCCTCTCGCAGGATGCCTCCCAGACGCAAAGTGGCACCAGTGTCATCTTGGTCTGGTTTAGAGTGCCAAGTGGGTCCTGCAAACTGACACCCAGAACAGTGGCTTGTGAGTTTTGTTTCCCAGGGAAAAAGCCTGTACAACAGTTCAGGGTCCTGCGGCCTTAAATTGCGGGGTGCCTCCTGGAATTGCACCTCTCGCAGGATATTTCCCAGACGCAAGGTGGCAACAGTGCCAACGTGGTCTGGTTTGAGACTGCCAAGTGGCTCCTGAAAACTGACACCAAGAAAAGTGGCTTCTGAGTTTTATTTCCCAGGGAAAAACCTGTACAATGGTTTAGGGTCAAGCGGACATAAATTTCCGGGTGCCTCCTGGAATTTGGCCTCTCGCAGGATGCCTCCCAGACACAACGTGGCACCAGTGCCAACTTGGTCTGGTTTAAGAGTGCCAAGTGTGTCCTCCAAACTGACACCCAGAACAGTGGCTTGTGAGTTTTGTTTCCCAGGGAAAAATCCTGTACAATGGTTCAGGGTCCTGCGACTTTAAATTGCCAAATGCCTCCTGGAATTGCGCCTTTCGCAGGATGCCTCCCAGACGCAAAATGACACCAGTGCCAACTTGGTCTGGTTTGAGAGTGCCAAGTGGGTCCTGCAAACTGACACCCAGAACAGTGGCTTCTGAGTTTTGTTTCCCAGGGAAAAGCCTGTAAAACTGTTCAGAGGCCTGCGGCCTTAAACTGCCGAATGCCTCCTGGAATTGCGCCTCTCGCAGGATGCCTCCCAGACGCAAAGTGACACCAGTGCCAACTTGGTCTGGTTTGAGAGTGCCAAGTGGGTCCTGCAAACTGACACCCAGAACAGTGGCTTCTGAGTTTTGTTTCCCAGGGAAAAAGCCTTTACAATTGTTCGAGTTCTGCGGCCTTAAATTGCCGAATGCCTCCTGGAATTCGGCCTCTCACAGGATGCCTCCCAAAAGCAAGGTGGCACCAGTGCCAACTTGGTCTGGTTTAAGAGTGTCAAGTGTGTCCTGAAAACTGAAACCCAGTACAGTGGCTTGTGAGTTTTGTTTCCCAGGGAAAAAGCCTGTACAATGGTTCAGGGTCCTGCGGCCTTAAATTGCCGGGGGCCTCCTGGAATTGCACCTCTCGCAGGATGCCTCCCAGACGCAAGGTGGCACCAGTGCCAACTTGGTCTGGTTTGAGAGTGCAAGGTGGCTCCTGCAAACTGACACCCAGAACAGTGGCTTGTGAGTTTTGTTTCCCAGGGAAAAGCCTGTACAATGGTTCAGGGTCCTGCGGCCTTAAATTGCCGGGTGCCTCCTGGAATTGCACCTCTCGCAGGATGCCTCCCAGACGCAAGGTGGCACCAGTGCCAACTTGGTCTGGTTTGAGAGTGCCAAGTGGGTCCTGAAAACTGACACCCAGAACAGTGGCTTCTGAGTTTTGTTTCCCAGGGAAAATGCCTGTACAATGGTTCAGGGTCCTGCGGCCTTAAATTGCCGGGTGCCTCCTGGAATTCCGCCTCTCGCAGGATGCCTCCCAGACGCAAGGTGGCACCAGTGCCAACTTGGTCTGGTTTAAGAGTGCAGAGTGGGTCCTGAAAACTGACACCCAGAACAGTGGCTTCTGAGTTTTGTTTCCCAGGGAAAAAGCCTGTACAATGGTTCAGGGGCCTGCGACTTTAAATTGCCGGTTGCCTCCTGGTATTGCGCCTTTCGCAGGATGCCTCCCAGACGCAAAATGACACCAGTGCCAACTTGGTCTGGTTTGAGAGTGCCAAGTGGGTCCTGCAAACTGACACCCAGAACAGTGGCTTCTGAGTTTTGTTTCCCAGGGAAAAGCCTGTAAAACTGTTCAGAGGCCTGCGGCCTTAAACTGCCGAATGCCTCCTGGAATTGCGCCTCTCGCAGGATGCCTCCCAGACGCAAAGTGACACCAGTGCCAACTTGGTCTGGTTTGAGAGTGCCAAGTGGGTCCTGCAAACTGACACCCAGAACAGTGGCTTCTGAGTTTTGTTTCCCAGGGAAAAAGCCTTTACAATTGTTCGAGTTCTGCGGCCTTAAATTGCCGTATGCCTCCTGGAATTCGGCCTCTCGCAGGATGCCTCCCAAAAGCAAGGTGGCACCAGTGCCAACTTGGTCTGGTTTAAGAGTGTCAAGTGTGTCCTGAAAACTGAAACCCAGTACAGTGGCTTGTGAGTTTTGTTTCCCAGGGAAAAAGCCTGTACAATGGTTCAGGGTCCTGCGGCCTTAAATTGCCGGGTGCCTCCTTGAATTGCACCTCTCGCAGGATGCCTCCCAGACACAAGGTGACACCAGTTCCAACTTGGTCTGGTTTAAGAGTTCCAAGTGGGTCCTGAAAACTGACACCCAGAACCGTGGTTTGTTAATTTTATTTCCCAGGGAAAAAGCCTGTACAGTGGTTCAGGGGCCTGAGGCCTTAAATTGCCGGGTGCCTCCTGGAATTCGGCCTCTCGCAGGATGCCTCCCAGACGCAAGGTGGCACCAGGTCCAACTTGATCTGGTTTAAGAGTGCCAAGTGGGTCCTGCAAACTGACACCCAGAACAGTGGCTTGTGAGTTTTGTTTCCCAGGGAAAAAGCCTGTAGAATGGTTCAGGGTCCTGCGGCCTAAAATTGCCGGGTGCCTCCTGGAGATCCGCCTCTCGCAGGATGCCTCCCAGATGCAAAATGAAACCAGTGCCAACTTGGTCTGGTTTGAGAGTGCCAAGTGGGTCCTGCAAACTGACACCCAGAACAGTGGCTTCTGAGTTTTGTTTCCCAGGGGAAAAGCCTGTACAATGGTTCAGGGGTCTGAGGCCTCAAATTGCCGTGTGCCTCCTGGAATTCGGCCTCTCGCAGGATGCCTCCCAGACGCAAGGTGGCACCAGTGCCAACTTGGCCTGGTTTGAGAGTGTCAAGCGGGTCCTGAAAACTGACACCCAGAACAGTGGCTTGTGAGTTTTGTTTCCCAAGGAAAAAGCCTGTAGAATGGTTCAGGGTTTTGCGGCCTGAAATTTCCGGGTGCCTCCTGGAATTGCACCTCTCGCAGGATGCCTCCCAGACGCAAGGTGGCACCAGTGCCAACTTGGTCTGGTTTGAGAGTGCAAGGTGGCTCCTGCAAACTGACACCCAGAACAGTGGCTTGTGAGTTTTGTTTCCCAGGGAAAAGCCTGTACAATGGTTCAGGGTCCTGCGGCCTTAAATTGCCGGGTGCCTCCTGGAATTGCACCTCTCGCAGGATGCCTCCCAGACGCAAGGTGGCACCAGTGCCAACTTGGTCTGGTTTGAGAGTGCCAAGTGGGTCCTGAAAACTGACACCCAGAACAGTGGCTTCTGAGTTTTCTTTCCCAGGGAAAATGCCTGTACAATGGTTCAGGGTCCTGCGGCCTTAAATTGCCGGGTGCCTCCTGGAATTCCGCCTCTCGCAGGATGCCTCCCAGACGCAAGGTGGCACCAGTGCCAACTTGGTCTGGTTTAAGAGTGCCAAGTGGGTCCTGAAAACTGACACCCAGAACAGTGGCTTCTGAGTTTTGTTTCCCAGGGAAAAAGCCTGTACAATGGTTCAGGGGCCTGCGACTTTAAATTGCCGGTTGCCTCCTGGTATTGCGCCTTTCGCAGGATGCCTCCCAGACGCAAAATGACACCAGTGCCAACTTGGTCTGGTTTGAGAGTGCCAAGTGGGTCCTGCAAACTGACACCCAGAACAGTGGCTTCTGAGTTTTGTTTCCCAGGGAAAAGCCTGTAAAACTGTTCAGAGGCCTGCGGCCTTAAACTGCCGAATGCCTCCTGGAATTGCGCCTCTCGCAGGATGCCTCCCAGACGCAAAGTGACACCAGTGCCAACTTGGTCTGGTTTGAGAGTGCCAAGTGGGTCCTGCAAACTGACACCCAGAACAGTGGCTTCTGAGTTTTGTTTCCCAGGGAAAAAGCCTTTACAATTGTTCGAGTTCTGCGGCCTTAAATTGCCGAATGCCTCCTGGAATTCGGCCTCTCACAGGATGCCTCCCAAAAGCAAGGTGGCACCAGTGCCAACTTGGTCTGGTTTAAGAGTGTCAAGTGTGTCCTGAAAACTGAAACCCAGTACAGTGGCTTGTGAGTTTTGTTTCCCAGGGAAAAAGCCTGTACAATGGTTCAGGGTCCTGCGGCCTTAAATTGCCGGGTGCCTCCTGGAATTGCACCTCTCGCAGGATGCCTCCCAGACACAAGGTGACACCAGTTCCAACTTGGTCTGGTTTAAGAGTTCCAAGTGGGTCCTGCAAACTGACACCCAGAACCGTGGTTTCTTAATTTTATTTCCCAGGGAAAAAGCCTGTACAGTGGTTCAGGGGCCTGAGGCCTTAAATTGCCGGGTGCCTCCTGGAATTCGGCCTCTCGCAGGATGCCTCCCAGACGCAAGGTGGCACCAGTTCCAACTTGATCTGGTTTAAGAGTGCCAAGTGGGTCCTGCAAACTGACACCCAGAACAGTGGCTTGTGAGTTTTGTTTCCCAGGGAAAAAACCTGTACAGCATTTCAGGGTCCTGCGGCCTTAAATTGCCGGGTGCCTCCTGGAGATCCGCCTCTCGCAGGATGCCTCCCAGATGCAAAATGAAACCAGTGCCAACTTGGTCTGGTTTGAGAGTGCCAAGTGGGTCCTGCAAACTGACACCCAGAACAGTGGCTTCTGAGTTTTGTTTCCCAGGGAAAAAGCCTGTACAATGGTTCAGGGGTCTGAGGCCTCAAATTGCCGGGTGCCTCCTGGAATTCGGCCTCTCGCAGGATGCCTCCCAGACGCAAGGTGGCACCAGTGCCAACTTGGTCTGGTTTGAGAGTGCCAAGTGGGTCCTGAAAACTGACACCCAGAACAGTGGCTTCTGAGTTTTGTTTCCGAGGGAAAATGCCTGTAGAATGGTTCAGGGTCCTGCGGCCTTAAATTGCCGAGTGCCTCCTGGAATTCCGCCTCTCGCAGGATGCCTCCCAGACGCAAGGTGGCACCAGTGCCAACTTGGTCTGGTTTAAGAGTGCCAAGTGGGTCCTGAAAACTGACACCCCGAACAGTGGCTTGTGAGTTTTGTTTCCCATTGAAAAAACCTGTACAGCAGTTCAGGGTCCTGCGGCCTAAAATTGCCGGGTGCCTCCTGGAGATCCGCCTCTCGCAGGATGCCTCCCAGATGCAAAATGAAACCAGTGCCAACTTGGTCTGGTTTGAGAGTGCCAAGTGGGTCCTGCAAACTGACACCCAGAACAGTGGCTTCTGAGTTTTGTTTCCCAGGGAAAAAGCCTGTACAATGGTTCAGGGGTCTGAGGCCTCAAATTGCGGGGTGCCTCCTGGAATTCGGCCTCTCGCAGGATGCCTCCCAGACGCAAGGTGGCACCAGTGCCAACTTGGTCTGGTTTGAGAGTGCCAAGTGGGTCCTGAAAACTGACACCCAGAACAGTGGCTTCTGAGTTTTGTTTCCCAGGGAAAATGCCTGTAGAATGGTTCAGGGTCCTGCGGCCTTAAATTGCCGGGTGCCTCCTGGAATTCCGCCTCTCGCAGGATGCCTCCCAGACGCAAGGTGGCACCAGTGCCAACTTGGTCTGGTTTAAGAGTGCCAAGTGGGTCCTGAAAACTGACACCCAGAACAGTGGCTTGTGAGTTTTGTTTCCCAGGGAAAAAGCCTGTACAACAGTTCAGGGTCCTGCGGCCATAAATTGCCGGGTGCCTCCTGGAATTCGGCCTCTCGCAGGATGCCTCCCAGACGCAAGGTGGCACCAGTGCCAACTTGGTCTGGTTTGAGAGTGCCAAGTGGGTCCTGAAAACTGACACCAAGAACAGTGGCTTCTGAGTTTTGTTTCCCAGGAAAAAAGCCTGTACAATGGTTTAGGGTAACGCCGCCTTAAATTGCCGGGTGCCTCCTGGAGATCCGCCTCTCACAGGATGTCTTCCAGACGCAAGGTGGCACCAGTTCCAACTTGGTCTGGTTTAAGAGTTTCAAGTGGGTCCTGCAAACTGACACCCAGAACAGTGGCTTGTGAGTTTTGTTTCCCAGGGAAAAAGCCTGGACAATGGTTCAGGGTCCTGCGGCCTTAAATTGCCGGGTGCCTCCTGGAATTGCTCCTCTCGCAGGATGCCTCCCAGACGCAAGGTGGCACCAGTTCCAACTTGGTCTGGTTTAAGAGTGCCAATAAAGTTCTGAAAACTGACACCCAGAACAATGGCTTGTGAGTTTTGTTTCCCAGGGAAAAAGCCTGTACAATGGTTCAGGGGCCTGAGGCCTTAAATTGCCGGGTGCCTCCTGGAAATCAGCCTCACGCAGGATGCCTCCCAGACGCAAAGTGACACCAGTGCCAACTTGGTCTGGTGTGAGAGTGCCAAGTGGGTCCTGAAAACTGACACCCAGAACAGTGGCTTCTGAGTTTTGTTTCCCAGGGAAAAAGCCTTTACAATTGTTCAGAGTTCTGCGGCCTTAAATTGCCGAATGCCTCCTGGAATTCGGCCTCTCTCAGGATGCCTCCCAAACGAAAGGTGGCACCAGTGCCAACTTGGTCTGGTTTAAGAGTGTCAAGTGTGTCCTGAAAACTGAAACCCAGTACAGTGGCTTGTGAGTTTTGTTTCCCAGGGAAAAAGCCTGTACAATGGTTCAGGGTCCTCCGGCATTAAATTGCTGGGTGCCTCCTGGAATTGCACGTCTCGCAGGATGCCTCCCAGACACAAGGTGACACCAGTTCCAACTTGGTCTGGTTTAAGAGTTCCAAGTGGGTCCTGCAAACTGACACCCAGAACCGTGCTTTGTTAGTTTTATTTCCCAGGGAAAAAGCCTGTACACTGGTTCAGGGGCCTGAGGCCTTAAATTGCCGGGTGCCTCCTGGAATTCGGCCTCTCGCAGGATGCCTCCCAGACGCAAGGTGGCAACAGTGCCAACTTGATCTGGTATAAGAGTGCCAAGTGGGTCCTGAAAACTGACACCCAGAACAGTGGCTTCTGAGTTTTTTTTCCCAGGGAAAAAGCCTGTACAATGGTTCAGGGTCCTTCGGCCTTAAATTGCCGGGTGCCTCCTGGAATTGCACCTTTCGCAGGATGCCTCCCAGACGCAAAATGACACCAGTGCCAACTTGGTCTGGTTTGAGAGTGCCAAGTGGGTCCTGCAAACTGACACCCAGAACAGTGGCTTCTGAGTTTTGTTTCCCAGGGAAAAAGCCTGTACAATGGTTCAGGGGCGTGAGGCCTTAAATTGCCGGGTGCCTCCTGGAATTCGGCCTCTCGCAGGATGCCTCCCAGACGCAAGGTGGCACCAGTGCCAACTTGGTCTGGTTTAAGACTACCAAGTGGGTCCTGAAAACTGACACCCAGAACAGTGGCTTGTGAGTTTTTTTTTCCAGGGAACAAGCCTGTAAAACAGTCCAGGTTGCTCCGGCCTTAAATTGCGGGGTGCCTCCTGGAATTGCACCTCTCGCAGGATATTTCCCAGACGCAAGGTGGCAACAGTGCCAACGTGGTCTGGTTTGAGACTGCCAAGTGGCTCCTGAAAACTGACACCAAGAAAAGTGGCTTCTGAGTTTTATTTCCCAGGGAAAAACCTGTACAATGGTTTAGGGTCAAGCGGACATAAATTTCCGGGTGCCTCCTGGAATTTGGCCTCTCGCAGGATGCCTCCCAGACACAACGTGGCACCAGTGCCAACTTGGTCTGGTTTAAGAGTGCCAAGTGTGTCCTCCAAACTGACACCCAGAACAGTGGCTTGTGAGTTTTGTTTCCCAGGGAAAAATCCTGTACAATGGTTCAGGGTCCTGCGACTTTAAATTTCCGGTTGCCTCCTGGAATTGCGCCTTTCGCAGGATGCCTCCCAGACGCAAAGTGACACCAGTGCCAACTTGGTCTGGTTTGAGAGTGCCAAGTGGGTCCTGCAAACTGACACCCAGAACAGTGGCTTCTGAGTTTTGTTTCCCAGGGAAAAGCCTGTAAAACTGTTCAGAGGCCTGCGGCCTTAAACTGCCGAATGCCTCCTGGAATTGCGCCTCTCGCAGGATGCCTCCCAGACGCAAAGTGACACCAGTGCCAACTTGGTCTGGTTTGAGAGTGCCAAGTGGGTCCTGCAAACTGACACCCAGAACAGTGGCTCATGAGATTTGTTTCCCAGGGAAAAAGCCTTTACAATTGTTCAGAGTTCTGCGGCCTTAAATTGCCGAATGCCTCCTGGAATTCGGCCTCTCACAGGATGCCTCCCAAAAGCAAGGTGGCACCAGTGCCAACTTGGTCTGGTTTAAGAGTGTCAAGTGTGTCCTGAAAACTGAAACCCAGTACAGTGGCTTGTGAGTTTTGTTTCCCAGGGAAAAAGCCTGTACAATGGTTCAGGGTCCTGCGGCCTTAAATTGCCGGGTGCCTCCTGGAATTGCACCTCTCGCAGGATGCCTCCCAGACACAAGGTGACACCAGTTCCAACTTGGTCTGGTTTAAGAGTTCCAAGTGGGTCCTGCAAACTGACACCCAGAACCGTGGTTTCTTAATTTTATTTCCCAGGGAAAAAGCCTGTACAGTGGTTCAGGGGCCTGAGGCCTTAAATTGCCGGGTGCCTCCTGGAATTCGGCCTCTCGCAGGATGCCTCCCAGACGCAAGGTGGCACCAGGTCCAACTTGATCTGGTTTAAGAGTGCCAAGTGGGTCCTGCAAACTGACACCCAGAACAGTGGCTTGTGAGTTTTGTTTCCCAGGGAAAAAACCTGTACAGCAGTTCAGGGTCCTGCGGCCTAAAATTGCCGGGTGCCTCCTGGAGATCCGCCCCTCGCAGGATGCCTCCCAGATGCAAAATGAAACCAGTGCCAACTTGGTCTGGTTTGAGAGTGCCAAGTGGGTCCTGCAAACTGACACCCAGAACAGTGGCTTCTGAGTTTTGTTTCCCAGGGAAAAAGCCTGTACAATGGTTCAGGGGTCTGAGGCCTCAAATTGCGGGGTGCCTCCTGGAATTCGGCCTCTCGCAGGATGCCTCCCAGACGCAAGGTGGCACCAGTGCCAACTTGGTCTGGTTTGAGAGTGCCAAGTGGGTCCTGAAAACTGACACCCAGAACAGTGGCTTCTGAGTTTTGTTTCCCAGGGAAAATGCCTGTAGAATGGTTCAGGGTCCTGCGGCCTTAAATTGCCGGGTGCCTCCTGGAATTCCGCCTCTCGCAGGATGCCTCCCAGACGCAAGGTGGCACCAGTGCCAACTTGGTCTGGTTTAAGAGTGCCAAGTGGGTCCTGAAAACTGACACCCAGAACAGTGGCTTGTGAGTTTTGTTTCCCAGGGAAAAAGCCTGTACAATGGTTCAGGGGCCTGAGGCCTTAAATTGCCGGGTGCCTCCTGGAATTCGGCCTCTTGCAGGATGCCTCCCAGACGCAAGGTGGCACCAGAGCCAACTTGGTCTGGTTTAAGACTACCAAGTGGGTCCTGCAAGCTGGCACCCAGAACAGTGGCTTGTGAGTTTTGTTTCCCAGGGAAAAAGCCTGTACAGCAGTTCAGGGTCCTGCGGCCATAAATTGCCGGGTGCCTCCTGGAATTCGGCCTCTCGCAGGATGCCTCCCAGACGCAAGGTGGCACCAGTGCCAACTTGGTCTGGTTTGAGAGTGCCAAGTGGGTCCTGAAAACTGACACCCAGAACAGTGGCTTCTGAGTTTTGTTTCCCAGGGAAAATGCCTGTACAATGGTTCAGGGTCCTGCGGCCTTAAATTGCCGGTTGCCTCCTGGAATTCCGCCTCTCGCAGGATGCCTCCCAGACGCAAGGTGGCACCAGTGCCAACTTGGTCTGGTTTAAGAGTGCCAAGTGGGTCCTGCAAACTGACACCCAGAACAGTGGCTTGTGAGTTTTTTTTTCCAGGGAACAAGCCTGTACAACAGTACAGGTTGCTCCGGCCTTAAATTGCGGGGTGCCTCCTGGAATTGCACCTCTCGCAGGATATTTCCCAGACACAAGGTGGCAACAGTGCCAACGTGGTCTGGTTTGAGACTGCCAAGTGGCTCCTGAAAACTGACACCAAGAAAAGTGGCTTCTGAGTTTTATTTCCCAGGGAAAAACCTGTACAATGGTTTAGGGTCAAGCGGACATAAATTTCCGGGTGCCTCCTGGAATTTGGCCTCTCGCAGGATGCCTCCCAGACACATCGTGGCACCAGTGCCAACTTGGTCTGGTTTAAGAGTGCCAAGTGTGTCCTCCAAACTGACACCCAGAACAGTGGCTTGTGAGTTTTGTTTCCCAGGGAAAAATCCTGTACAATGGTTCAGGGTCCTGCGACTTTAAATTGCCAAATGCCTCCTGGAATTGCGCCTTTCGCAGGATGCCTCCCAGACGCAAAATGACACCAGTGCCAACTTGGTCTGGTTTGAGAGTGCCAAGTGGGTCCTGCAAACTGACACCCAGAACAGTGGCTTCTGAGTTTTGTTTCCCAGGGAAAAGCCTGTAAAACTGTTCAGAGGCCTGCGGCCTTAAACTGCCGAATGCCTCCTGGAATTGCGCCTCTCGCAGGATGCCTCCCAGACGCTAAGCGACACCAGTGCCAACTTGGTCTGGTTTGAGAGTGCCAAGTGGGTCCTGCAAACTGACACCCAGAACAGTGGCTTCTGAGTTTTGTTTCCCAGGGAAAAAGCCTTTACAATTGTTCAGAGTTCTGCGGCCTTAAATTGCCGAATGCCTCCTGGAATTCGGCCTCTCACAGGATGCCTCCCAAAAGCAAGGTGGCACCAGTGCCAACTTGGTCTGGTTTAAGAGTGTCAAGTGTGTCCTGAAAACTGACACCCAGTACAGTGGCTTGTGAGTTTTGTTTCCCAGGGAAAAAGCCTGTACAATGGTTCAGGGTCCTGCGGCCTTAAATTGCCGGGTGCCTCCTGGAATTGCACCTCTCGCAGGATGCCTCCCAGACACAAGGTGACACCAGTTCCAACTTGGTCTGGTTTAAGAGTTCCAAGTGGGTCCTGCAAACTGACACCCAGAACCGTGGTTTGTTAATTTTATTTCCCAGGGAAAAAGCCTGTACAGTGGTTCAGGGGCCTGAGGCCTTAAATTGCCGGGTGCCTCCTGGAATTCGGCCTCTCGCAGGATGCCTCCCAGACGCAAGGTGGCACCAGGTCCAACTTGATCTGGTTTAAGAGTGCCAAGTGGGTCCTGCAAACTGACACCCAGAACAGTGGCTTGTGAGTTTTGTTTCCCAGGGAAAAAACCTGTACAGCAGTTCAGGGTCCTGCGGCCTTAAATTGCCGGGTGCCTCCTGGAGATCCGCCTCTCGCAGGATGCCTCCCAGATGCAAAATGAAACCAGTGCCAACTTGGTCTGGTTTGAGAGTGCCAAGTGGGTCCTGCAAACTGACACCCAGAACAGTGGCTTGTGAGTTTTGTTTCCCAGGGAAAAAGCCTGTACAATGGTTCAGGGGTCTGAGGCCTCAAATTGCCGTGTGCCTCCTGGAATTCGGCCTCTCGCAGGATGCCTCCCAGACGCAAGGTGGCACCAGTGCCAACTTGGTCTGGTTTGAGAGTGTCAAGTGGGTCCTGAAAACTGACACCCAGAACAGTGGCTTGTGAGTTTTGTTTCCCAAGGAAAAAGCCTGTAGAATGGTTCAGGGTCCTGCGGCCTGAAATTGCCGGGTGGCTCCTGGAATTGCACCTCTCGCAGGATGCCTCCCAGACGCCAGGTGGCACCAGTGCACACTTGGTCTTGTTTGAGAGTGCAAGGTGGCTCCTGCAAACTGACACCCAGAACAGTGGCTTGTGAGTTTTGTTTCCCAGGGAAAAACCTGTACAATGGTTCAGGGTCCTGCGGCCTTAAATTGCCGGGTGCCTCCTGGAATTGCACCTCTCGCAGGATGCCTCCCAGACGCAAGGTGGCACCAGTGCCAACTTGGTCTGGTTTGAGAGTGCCAAGTGGGTCCTGAAAACTGACACCCAGAACAGTGGCTTCTGAGTTTTGTTTCCCAGGGAAAATGCCTGTACAATGGTTCAGGGTCCTGCGGCCTTAAATTGCCGGGTGCCTCCTGGAATTCCGCCTCTCGCAGGATGCCTCCCAGACGCAAGGTGGCACCAGTGCCAACTTGGTCTGGTTTAAGAGTGCCAAGTGGGTCCTGAAAACTGACACCCAGAACAGTGGCTTCTGAGTTTTGTTTCCCAGGGAAAAAGCCTGTACAATGGTTCAGGGGCGTGAGGCCTTAAATTGCCGGGTGCCTCCTGGAATTCGGCCTCTCGCAGGATGCCTCCCAGACGCAAGGTGGCACCAGTGCCAACTTGGTCTGGTTTAAGACTACCAAGTGGGTCCTGAAAACTGACACCCAGAACAGTGGTTTGTTAGTTTTGTTTCCCAGGGAAAAAGTCTGTACAATGGTTCAGGGGCCTGAGGCCTTAAATTGCCGGGTGCCTCCTGGAATTCGGCCTCTCGCAAGATGCCTCCCAGACGCAAAGTGACACCAGTGCCAACTTGGTCTGGTTTGAGAGTGCCAAGTGGGTCCTGCAAACTGACACCCAGAACAGTGGCTTCTGAGTTTTGTTTCCCAGGGAAAAAGCCTTTACAATGGTTCAGGGTCCTTCGGCCTTAAATTGCCGAATGCCTCCTGGAATTCGGCCTCTCACAGGATGCCTCCCAAAAGCAAGGTGGCACCAGTGCCAACTTGGTCTGGTTTAAGAGTGTCAAGTGTGTCCTGAAAACTGAAACCCAGTACAGTGGCTTGTGAGTTTTGTTTCCCAGGGAAAAAGCCTGTACAATGGTTCAGGGTCCTGCGGCCTTAAATTGCCGGGTGCCTCCTGGAATTGCACCTCACGCAGGATGCCTCCCAGACACAAGGTGACACCAGTTCCAACTTGGTCTGGTTTAAGAGTTCCAAGTGGGTCCTGCAAACTGACACCCAGAACCGTGGTTTGTTAATTTTATTTCCCAGGGAAAAAGCCTGTACAGTGGTTCAGGGGCCTGAGGCCTTAAATTGCCGGGTGCCTCCTGGAATTGCGCCTCTCGCAGGATGCCTCCCAGACGCAAGGTGGCAGCAGTGCCAACTTAGCCTGGTTTGAGAGTGCCAAGTGGGTCCTGCAAACTGACACCCAGAAAAGTGGCTTCTGAGTTTTGTTTCCCAGGGAAAAAGCCTGTAAAATTGTTCAGATTCGTGCGGCCTTAAATTGCCGGGTGCCTCCTGGAATTGCGCCTCTCGCAGGATGCCTCCCAGACGCAAGGTGGCGCCAGTGCCAACTTGGTCTGGTTTGAGAGTGTCAAGTGGGTCCTGCAAACTGACACCCAGAACAGTGGCTTCTGAGTTTTGTTTCCCAGGGAAAAAGCCTGTACAATGGTTCAGGGTCCTGCGGCCTTAAATTGCCGTGTGCCTCCTGGAATTGCGCCTTTCGCAGGATGCCTCCCAGACGCAAGGTGGCACCAGTTCCAACTTAGTCTGGTTTGAGAGTGCCAAGTGGGTCCTGCAAACTGACACCCAGAACAGTGGCTTGTGAGTTTTGTTTCCCAGGGAAAAAGCTTTAAAATTTTTCAGCGTAATACCGCCTTAAATAGCCTGGTGACTCCTGGAGATCCGCCTCTCGCAGGATGCCTCCCAAACGCAAGGTGGCACCAGTGCCAACTTGGTCTGGTTTCAGAGTGTCAAGTGTGTCCTGAAAACTGACACCCAGAACAGTGGCTTCTGAGTTTTGTTTCCCAGGGAAATAACCTGTACAATGGTTCGGGGCCTGAGGCCTTAAATTGCCGGGTGCCTCCCTGAATTCGGCCTCTCGCAGGATGCCTCCCAGACGCAAGGTGGCACCAGTGCCAACTTGGTCTGGTTTGAGAGTGCCAAGTGGGTCCTGAAAACTGACACCCAGAACAGTGGCTTGTGAGTTTTGTTTCCCAGGGAAAAAGCCTGTACAATTGTTCAGGGTCCTGCGGCCTTAAATTGCCGAATGCCTCCTGGAATTCGGCCTCTTACAGGATGCCTCCCAAAAGCAAGGTGGCACCAGTGCCAACTTGGTCTGGTTTAAGAGTGTCAAGTGTGTCCTGAAAACTGAAACCCAGTACAGTGGCTTGTGAGTTTTGTTTCCCAGGGAAAAAGCCTGTACAATGGTTCAGGGTCCTGCGGCCTTAAATTGCCGGGTGCCTCCTGGAATTGCGCCTCTTGCAGGATGCCTCCCAGACGCAAGGTGGCACCAGTGCCATCTTGGTCTTGTTTGAGAATGCCAAGTGGGTCCTGGAAACTGACACCCAGAACAGTGGCTTCTGAGGTTTGATTCCCAGGGAAAAAGCCTGTAGAATGGTTCAGGCTCCTGAGGCCTTAAATTGCCTGGTGCCTCTTGGAATTGCACCTCTCGCAGGATGCCTCCCAGACGCAAGGTGGCACCAGTTCCAACTTGGTCTGGTTTAAGAGTTCCAAGTGGGTCCTTCAAACTGACACCCAGAACCGTGGTTTATTAATTTTATTTCCCAGCGAAAAAGCATGTACAGTGGTTCAGGGGCCTGAGGCCTTAAATTGCCGTGTGCCTCCTGGAATTCGGCCTCTCGCAGGATGCCTCCCAGTCGCAAGGTGGCACCAGGTCCAACTTGATCTGGTTTAAGAGTGCCAAGTGGGTCCTGCAAACTGACACCCAGAACAGTGGCTTGTGAGTTTTGTTTCCCAGGGAAAAATCCTGTAGAATGGTTCAAGGTCCTGCGGCCTTAAATTGCCGGGTGCCTCCTGGAATTGCGCCTCTCGCAGGATGCCTCCCAGATGCAAGGTGGCTCCAGTGCACACTTGGTCTGTTTTGAGATTGCCAAGTGGGTCCTGCAAACTGACACCCAGAACAGTGGCTCATAAGATTTGTTTCCCAGGGAAAAAGCCTGTAAAATTGTTCAGAGGCCTGCGGCCTTAAATATCCTAGTGCCTCCTGGAATTGCACCTCTCGCAGGATGCCTCCCAGACGCAAGGTGGCACCAGTGCCAACTTGGTCTTGTTTGAGAGTGTCAAGTGGGTCGAGAAAACTGACACCCAGAACAGTGGCTTGTGAGTTTTGTTTCCCAGGGAAAAAGCCTGTAGAATGGTTCAGGGTCCTGCGGCCTTAAATTGCCGGGTGCGTCCTGGAGATCCGCCTCTCGCATGATGCCTCCCAGACGCAAGGTTGCACCACTTCCAACTTGATCTGGTTTAAGAGTGCCAAGTGGGTCCTGCAAACTGACACCCAGAACAGTGGCTTCTGAGTTTTGTTTCCCAGGGAAAAAGCCTGTACAATGGTTCAGGGTCCTGCGGCCTTAAATTGCCGGGTGCCTCCTGGAATTGCGCCTCTCGCAGGATGCCTCCCAGACGCAAAATGACCCCAGTGCCAACTTGGTCTAGTTTGAGAGTGCCAAGTGGGTCCTGCAAAGTGACACCCAGAACAGTGGCTTGTGAGTTTTGTTTCCCAGGGAAAAAGCCTGTAAAATTGTTCAGAGGCCTGCGGCCTTAAATATCCTAGTGCCTCCTGGAATTGCGCCTCTCGCAGGATGCCTCCCAGACGCAAGGTGGCAGCAGTGCCAATTTAGCCTGGTTTGAGAGTGCCAAGTGGGTCCTAAAAAATGACACCCAGAACAGTGGCTTCTGAGTTTTGTTTCCCAGGGAAAAAGCCTGTAAAATTGTTCAGAGTCGTGCGGCCTTAAATTGCCGGGTGCCTCCTGGAATTGCGCCTCTCGCAGGATGCCTCCCAGACGCAAGGTGGCGCCAGTGCCAACTTGGTCTGGTTTGAGAGTGTCAAGTGGGTCCTGCAAACTGACACCCAGAACAGTGGCTTCTGAGTTTTGTTTCCCAGGGAAAAAGCCTGTACAATGGTTCAGGGTCCTGCGGCCTTAAATTGCCGGGTACCTTCTGGAATTCCGCCTTTCGCAGGATGCCTCCCAGACGCAAGGTGGCACCAGTGCCAACTTGGCCTGGTTTGAGAGTGCCAAGTGGGTCCTGCAAACTGACACCCAGAAAAGTGGCTTCTGAGTTTTGTTTCCCAGGGAAAAAGCCTGTAAAATTGTTCAGAGTCGTGCGGCCTTAAATTGCCGGGTGCCTCCTGGAATTGCGCCTCTCGCAGGATGCCTCCCAGACGCAAGGTGGCGCCAGTGCCAACTTGGTCTGGTTTGAGAGTGTCAAGTGGGTCCTGCAAACTGACACCCAGAACAGTGGCTTCTGAGTTTTGTTTCCCAGGGAAAAAGCCTGTACAATGGTTCAGGGTCCCGCGGCCTTAAATTGCCGGGTGCCTCCTGGAATTCCGCCTTTCGCAGGATGCCTCCCAGACGCAAAATGACACCAGTGCCAACTTGGTCTGGTTTGAGAGTGCCAAGTGGGTCCTGAAAACTGACACCCAGAAAAGTGGCTTCTGAGTTTTGTTTCCCAGGGAAAAAGCCTGTAAAATTGTTCAGGGGCCTGAGGCCTCAAATTGCCTGGTGCCTCCTGGAATTCGGCCTCCTGCAGGATGCCTCCCAGACGCAAGGTGGCACCAGTGCCAACTTGGTCTGGTTTAAGAGTGCCAAGTGGGTCCTGCAAACTGACACCCAGAACAGTGGCTTGTGAGTTTTGTTTCCCAGGGAAAAAGCTTTAAAATTTTTAAGCGTAATACCGCCTCAAATAGCCTGGTGACTCCTGGAGTTCGGCCTCTCGCAGGATGCCTCCCAGACGCAAAATGACACCAGTACCAACCTGGTCTGGTTTGAGAGTGTAAGGTGGGTCCTGCAAACTGACACCCAGAACAGTGGCTTCTGTGTTTTGTTTCCCAGGGAAAAAGCCTGTACAATTGTTCAGAGTTCTGCAGCCTTAAATTGCCGGGTGCCTCCTGGAATTCGGCCTCTCGCAGGATGCCTCCCAAACGCAAGGTGGCACCAGTGCCAACTTGGTCTGGTTTGAGAGTGTCAAGTGTGTCCTGAAAACTGACACCCAGAACAGTGGCTTCTGAGTTTTGTTTCCCAGGGAAAAAGCCTGTACAATGGTTCAGGGGCCTGAGGCCTTAAATTGCCGGGTGACTCCTGGAATTCGGCCTCTCGCAGGATGCCTCCCAGACGCAAGGTTGCACCAGTTCCAACTTGATCTGGTTTAAGAGTGCCAAGTGGGTCCTGCAAACTGACACCCAGAACAGTGGCTTCTGAGTTTTGTTTCCCAGGGAAAAAGCCTGTACAATGGTTCAGGGTCCTGCGGCCTTAAATTGCCGGGTGCCTCCTGGAATTGCGCCTCTCGCAGGATGCCTCCCAGATGCAAGGTGGCTCCAGTGCCAACTTGGTCTGTTTTGAGATTGCCAAGTGGGTCCTGCAAACTGACACCCAGAACAGTGGCTCATGAGATTTGTTTCCCAGGGAAAAAGCCTGTAAAATTGTTCAGAGGCCTGCGGCCTTAAATATCCTGGTGCCTCCTGGAATTGTGCCTCTCGCAGGATGCCTCCCATACGCAAGGTGGCACCAGTGCCAACTTGGTCTTGTTTGAGAGTGTCAAGTGGGTCGAGAAAACTGACACCCAGAACAGTGGCTTGTGAGTTTTGTTTCCCAGGGAAAAAGCCTGTAGAATGGTTCAGGGTCCTGCGGCCTTAAATTGCCGGGTGCGTCCTGGAGATCCGCCTCTCGCATGATGCCTCCCAGACGCAAGATTACACCAGTGCCAACTTGGTCTAGTTTGAGAGTGCCAAGTGGGTCCTGCAAACTGACACCCAGAACAGTGGCTTGTGACTTTTCTTTCCCAGGGAAAAAGCCTGTACAATGGTTCAGAGCCTGCGGCCTCCAATTGTCGTGTGCCTCCTGGAGATCCGCCTCTCGCAGGATGCCTCCCAGACGCAAGGTGGTAGCAGTTCCAACTTGGTCTGGTTTAAGAGTGCCAAGTGGGTCCAGAAAACTGACACCCAGAACAGAGACTTGTGAGTTTTGTTTCCCAGGGAAAAAGCCTGTACAATGGTTAAGGGTCCAGCGGCCTTAAATTGCCGGGTGCCCCCTAGAGATCCGCCTCTCGCAGGATGCCTCCCAGAGGCAAGGTAACACCAGTGCCAACTAGGTCTGGTTTGAGAGTGCCAGGTGGCTAATGCAAACTGACACCCAGAACAGTGGCTTCTCAGTTTTGTTTCCCAGGGAACAAGCCTGTACAATGGTTCAGGGGCCTGCAGCCTTAAACTGCCTGGTGCCTCCTGGAATTGCACCCTCGCAGGATGCCTCCCAGACGAAAGGTGGCACCAGTTTGACTTCGTCTGGTTTAAGAGTGCCAGGTGGCTTCTGCAAACTGACACCCAGAACAGTGGCTTGTGAGTTTTGTTTCCCAGGGAAAAAGCCTGTACAATGGTTCAGGGGCCTGCGATTTTAAATTGCCGGGTGCCTCCTGGTGATCCACCTCTCGCAGGATGCCTCCCAGACGCAATGTGGTACCAGTTCCAACTTGCTCTGGTTTAAGAGTGCCAAGTGGGTCCTGAAAACCGACACCCAGAAACGAGACTTGTGAGTTTCGTTTGCAAGGGAACAAGCCTGTAGAATGGTTCAGGGTCCTCCGGCCTTAAATTGCCGGGTGCCTCCTGGAATTGCACCTCTCGCAGGATGTTTCTCAGACGCTAAGTGGCGCCGGCGCCCACTTAGTCTGGTTTGAGAGTGTCAAGTGGGTCCTGAAAACTAAAACCCAGTACAGTGGCTTGTGAGTTTTGTTTCCCAGGGAAAAAGCCTGTACAATGGTTCAGGGGCCTGAGGCCTTAAATTGCCAGGTGCCTCCTGGAATTCGGCCTCTCGCAGGATGCCTCCCAGACGAAAGGTGGCACCAGTTCCAACTTGGTCTGGTTTAAGAGTTCCAAGTGGGTCCTGCAAACTGACACCCAGAACCGTGGTTTGTTAATTTTATTTCCCAGGGAAAAAGCCTGTACAGTGGTTCAGGGGCCTGAGGCCTTAAATCGCCGGGTGCCTCCTGGATTTCGGCCTCTCGCAGGATGCCTCCCAGACGCAAGGTGGCACCAGTTCCAACTTGGTCTGGTTTAAGAGTTCCAAGTGGGTCCTTCAAACTGACACCTAGAACCGTGGTTTATTAATTTTATTTCCCAGCGAAAAAGCCTGTACAGTGGTTCAGGGGCCTGAGGCCTTAAATTGCCGTGTGCCTCCTGGAATTCGGCCTCTCGCAGGATGCCTCCCAGACGCAAGGTTGCACCAGTTCCAACTTGATCTGGTTTAAGAGTGCCAAGTGGGTCCTGCAAACTGACACCCAGAACACTGGCTTCTGAGTTTTGTTTCCCAGGGAAAAATCCTGTAGAATGGTTCAGGGTCCTGCGGCCTTAAATTGCCGGGTGCCTCCTGGAATTGCGCCTCTCGCAGGATGCCTCCCAGATGCAAGGTGGCTCCAGGGCCAACTTGGTCTGTTTTGAGATTGCCAAGTGGGTCCTGCAAACTGACACCCAGAACAGTGGCTTCTGTGTTTTGTTTCCCAGGGAAAAAGCCTGTACAATTGTTCAGAGCCCTGCGGCCTTAAATATCCTAGTGCCTCCTGGAATTGCGCCTCTCGCAGGATGCCTCCCAGACGCAAGGTGGCACCAGTGCCAACTTGGTCTTGATTGAGAGTGTCAAGTGGGTCCTGAAAACTGACACCCAGAACAGTGGCTTGTGAGTTTTGTTTCCCAGGGAAAAAGCCTGTAGAATGGTTCAGGGTCCTGCGGCCTTAAATTGCCGGGTGCGTCCTGGAGATCCGCCTCTCGCATGATGCCTCCCAGACGCAAGGTTGCACCACTTCCAACTTGATCTGGTTTAAGAGTGCCAAGTGGTTCCTGCAAACTGACACCCAGAACAGTGGCTTCTGAGTTTTGTTTCCCAGGGAAAAAGCCTGTACAATGGTTCAGGGTCCTGCGGCCTTAAATTGCCGGGTGCCTCCTGGAATTGCGCCTCTCGCAGGATGCCTCCCAGACCCAAAATGACACCAGTGCCAACTTGGTCTGGTTTGAGAGTTTCAAGTGGGTCCTGCAAACTGACACCCAGAACAGTGGCTTCTGAGTATTGTTTCCCAGGGAAAAAGCCTGTACAATGGTTCAGGGTCCTGCGGCCTTAAATTGCCGGGTGCCTCCTGGAATTCCGCCTTTCGCAGGATGCCTCCCAGACGCAAGGTGGCACCAGTGCCAACTTGGCCTGGTTTGAGAGTGCCAAGTGGGTCCTGCAAACTGACACCCAGAAAAGCGGCTTCTGAGTTTTGTTTCCCAGGGAAAAAGCCTGTAAAATTGTTCAGAGTCGTGCGGCATTAAATTGCCGGGTGCCTCCTGGAATTGCGCCTCTCGCAGGATGCCTCCCAGACGCAAGGTGGCGCCAGTGCCAACTTGGTCTGGTTTGAGAGTGCCAAGTGGGTCCTGAAAACTGACACCCAGAACAGTGGCTTGTGAGTTTTGTTTCCCAGGGAAAAAGCCTGTACAATGGTTCAGGGTCCTGCGGCCTTAAATTGCCGGGTGCCTCCTGGAATTCGGCCTCTCGCAGGATGCCTCCCAGACGCAAGGTGGCACCAGTGCCAACTTGGTCTGGTTTAAGAGTGCCAAGTGGGTCCTGCAAACTGACACCCAGAACAGTGGCTTGTGAGTTTTCTTTCCCAGGGAACAAGCCTGCACAATGGTTCAGGGTCCTCCGCCCTTAAATTGCCGTGTGCCTCCTGGAATTGCACCTCTCGCAGGATGTTTCTCAGACGCTAAGTGGCAACAGTGCCCGTATGTCTGGTTTGAGAGTGCCAAGTGGGTCCTGCAAACTGACACCCAGAACAGTGGCTTGTGAGTTTTGTTTCCCAGGGAAAAAGCTTTAAAATTTTTCAGCGTAATACCGCCTTAAATAGCCTGGTGACTCCTGGAGATCCGCCTCTCGCAGGATGCCTCCCAGACGCAAAATGACACCAGTACACACTTGGTCTGGTTTGAGAGTGTGAAGTGGGTCCTGCAAACTGACACCCAGAACAGTGGCTTCTGTGTTTTGTTTCCCAGGGAAAAAGCCTGTACAATTGTTCAGAGTTCTTCAGCCTTAAATTGCCGGGTGCCTCCTGGAATTCGGCCTCTCGCAGGATGCCTCCCAAACGCAAGGTGGCACCAGTGCCAACTTGGTCTGGTTTGAGAGTGTCAAGTGTGTCCTGAAAACTGACACCCAGAACAGTGGCTTCTGAGTTTTGTTTCCCAGGGAAATAACCTGTAAAATGGTTCAGGGTCCTGCGGCCTTAAATTGCCGGGTGCCTCCTGGAATTCGGCCTCTCGCAGGATGCCTCCCAGACGCAAGGTGCCACCAGTGCCAACTTGGTCTGGTTTGAGAGTGCCAAGTGGGTCCTGAAAACTGACACCCAGAACAGTGGCTTGTGAGTTTTGTTTCCCAGGGAAAAGGCCTGTACAATTGCTCAGGATCCTGCGGCCTTAAATAGCCGGGTGCCTCCTGGAATTGCGCCTCTCGCAGGATGCCTCCCAGACGCAAGGTGGCACCAGTTCCAACTTAGTCTGGTTTGAGAATGCCAAGTGGGTCCTGGAAACTGACACCCAGAACAGTGGCTTCTGACGTTTGATTCCCAGGGAAAAAGCCTGTAGAATGGTTCAGGCTCCTGAGGCCTTAAATTGCCTGGTGCCTCTTAGAATTGCACCTCTCGAAGGATGCCTCCCAGACGCAAGGTGGCACCAGTTCCAACTTGGTCTGGTTTAAGAGTTCCAAGTGGGTCCTTCAAACTGACACCCAGAACCGTGGTTTATTAATTTTATTTCCCAGCGAAAAAGCCTGTACAGTGGTTCAGGGGCCTGAGGCCTTAAATTGCCGTGTGCCTCCTGGAATTCGGCCTCTCGCAGGATGCCTCCCAGACGCAAGGTTGCACCAGTTCCAACTTGATCTGGTTTAAGAGTGCCAAGTGGGTCCTGCAAACTGACACCCAGAACACTGGCTTCTGAGTTTTGTTTCCCAGGGAAAAATCCTGTAGAATGGTTCAGGGTCCTGCGGCCTTAAATTGCCGGGTGCCTCCTGGAATTGCGCCTCTCGCAGGATGCCTCCCAGATGCAAGGTGGCTCCAGTGCCAACTTGGTCTGTTTTGAGATTGCCAAGTGGGTCCTGCAAACTGACACCCAGAACAGTGGCTCATGAGATTTGTTTCCCAGGGAAAAAGCCTGTAAAATTGTTCAGAGGCCTGCGGCCTTAAATATCCTAGTGCCTCCTGGAATTGCGCCTCTCGCAGGATGCCTCCCAGACGCAAGGTGGCACCAGTGCCAACTTGGTCTTGTTTGAGAGTGTCAAGTGGGTCCTGAAAACTGACACCCAGAACAGTGGCTTGTGAGTTTTGTTTCCCAGGGAAAAAGCCTGTAGAATGGTTCAGGGTCCTGCGGCCTTAAATTGCCGGGTACTTCCTGGAGATCCGCCTCTCGCATGATGCCTCCCAGACGCAAGATTACACCAGTGCCAACTTGGTCTAGTTTGAGAGTGCCAAGTGGGTCCTGCTAACTGACACCCAGAACAGTGGCTTGTGACTTTTCTTTCCCAGGGAAAAAGCCTGTACAATGGTTCAGAGCCTGCGGCCTCCAATTGCCGTGTGCCTCCTGGAGATCCACCTCTCGCAGGATGCCTCCCAGACGCAAGGTGGTAGCAGTTTTAACTTGGTCTGGTTTAAGAGTGCCAAGTGGGTCCAGAAAACTGACACCCAGAACAGAGGCTTGTGAGTTTTGTTTCCCAGGGAAAAAGCCTGTACAATGGTTAAGGGTCCAGCGGCCTTAAATTGCCGGGTGCCCCCTAGAGATCCGCCTCTCGCAGGATGCCTCCCAGACGCAAGGTAACACCAGTGCCAACTAGGTCTGGTTTGAGAGTGCCAGGTGGCTAATGCAAACTGACACCCAGAACAGTGGCTTCTCAGTTTTTTTTCCCAGGGAACAAGCCTGTACAATGGTTCAGGGGCCTGCAGCCTTAAATTGCCTGGTGCCTCCTGGAATTGCACCCTCGCAGGATGCCTCCCAGACGAAAGGTGGCACCAGTTTGACTTCGTCTGGTTTAAGAGTGCCAGGTGGCTCCTGCAAACTGACACCCAGAACAGTGGCTTGTGAGTTTTGTTTCCCAGGGAAAAAGCCTGTACAATGGTTCAGGGGCCTGCGATTTTAAATTGCCGGGTGCCTCCTGGAGATCCACCTCTCGCAGGATGCCTCCCAGACGCAAGGTGGTACCAGTTCCAACTTGCTCTGGTTTAAGAGTGCCAAGTGGGTCCTGAAAACTGACACCCAGAACAGAGACTTGTGAGTTTTCTTTCCCAGGGAACAAGCCTGTAGAATGGTTCAGGGTCCTCCGGCCTTAAATTGCCGGGTGCCTCCCGGAATTGCACCTCTCGCAGGATGTTTCTCAGACACTAAGTGGCGCCGGCGCCCACTTAGTCTGGTTTGAGAGTGTCAAGTGGGTCCTGACAACTAAAACCCAGTACAGTGGCTTGTGAGTTTTGTTTCCCAGGGAAAAAGCCTGTACAATGGTTCAGGGGCATGAGGCCTTAAATTGCCAGGTGCCTCCTGGAATTCGGCCTCTCGCAGGATGCCTCCCAGACGAAAGGTGGCACCAGTTCCAAATTAGTCTGGTTTAAGAGTTCCAAGTGGGTCCTGCAAACTGACACCCAGAACCGTGGTTTGTTAATTTTATTTCCCAGGGAAAAAGCCTGTACAGTGGTTCAGGGGCCTGAGGCCTTAAATCGCCGGGTGCCTCCTGGATTTCGGCCTCTCGCAGGATGGCTCCCAGACGCAAGGTGGCACCAGTGCCAACTTGGTCTTGTTTGAGAGTGCAAGGTGGCTCCTGCAAACTGACACCCAGAACAGTGGCTTCTGAGGTTTGATTAACAGGGAAAAAGCCTGTACAATGGTTCAGTGTCCTGCAGCCTTAAATTGCCGGGTGCCTCCTGGAATTGCACCTCTCGCAGAATGCCTCCCAGACGCAAGGTGGCACCAGTTCCAACTTGGTCTGGTTTGAGAGTGCCAGGTGGCTCCTGCAAACTCACACCCAGAACAGTAACTTGTGAGTTTTGTTTCCCAGGGAAAAATCCTGTACAATGGTTCAGAGGCCTGCGGCGTTAAATTGAGGGGTGCCTCCTGGAATTCGGCGTCTCGCAGGATGCCTCCCAGACGCAAGGTGGCATCAGTGCCAACTTGGTCTAGTTTTAGAGTGCCAAGTGGGTCCTGAAAACTTACACCCAGAACAGTGGATTGTGAGTGTTCTTTCCCAGGGAAAAAGCCTATACAATGGTTCAGGGTAATGCCTCCTTAAATAGCCGGGTTCCTCCAGGAGATCCACCTCTCGCAGGATGCCTCCCAGACGCAAGGTGACACCAGTGCCAACTTGGTCTGGTTTGAGAGTGCCAAGTGTGTCCTGCAAACTGACACCCAGAACAGTGGCTTGTGAGTTTTGTTTCCCAGGGAAAAAGCCTGTACAATGGTTCAGGGTCCTGCGGCCTTAAATTGCTGGGTTCCACCTGGAATTCGGCCTCTCGCAGGATGCCTCCCAGACGCAAGGTGGCACCAGTTCCAACTTGGTCTGGTTTAAGAGTGCCAAGTGGGTCCTGAAAACTGACACCCAGAACAGTGGCTTCTGAGTTTTGTTTCCCAGGGAAAAAGCCTGTAAAATTGTTCAGAGGCCTGCGGCCTTAAATATCCTAGTGCCTCCTGGAATTGCGCCTCTCGCAGGATGCCTCCCAGACGCAAGGTGGCACCAGTGCCAACTTGGTCTTGTTTGAGAGTGTCAAGTGGGTCGAGAAAACTGACACCCAGAACAGTGGCTTGTGAGTTTTGTTTCCCAGGGAAAAAGCCTGTAGAATGGTTCAGGGTCCTGCGGCCTTAAATTGCCGGGTGCGTCCTGGAGATCCGCCTCTCGCATGATGCCTCCCAGACGCAAGATTACACCAGTGCCAACTTGGTCTAGTTTGAGAGTGCCAAGTGGGTCCTGCTAACTGACACCCAGAACAGTGGCTTGTGACTTTTCTTTCCCAGGGAAAAAGCCTGTACAATGGTTCAGAGCCTGCGGCCTCCAATTGCCGTGTGCCTCCTGGAGATCCACCTCTCGCAGGATGCCTCCCAGACGCAAGGTGGTAGCAGTTCCAACTTGGTCTGGTTTAAGAGTGCCAAGTGGGTCCTAAAAACTGACACCCAGAACAGAGACTTGTGAGTTTTGTTTCCCAGGGAAAAAGCCTGTACAATGGTTAAGGGTCCAGCGGCCTTAAATTGCCGGGTGCCCCCTAGAGATCCGCCTCTCGCAAGATGCCTCCCAGACGCAAGGTAACACCAGTGCCAACTAGGTCTGGTTTGAGAGTGCCAGGTGGCTAATGCAAACTGACACCCAGAACAGTGGCTTCTCAGTTTTGTTTCCCAGGGAACAAGCCTGTACAATGGTTCAGGGGCCTGCAGCCTTAAATTGCCTGGTGCCTCCTGGAATTGCACCCTCGCAGGATGCCTCCCAGACGAAAGGTGGCACCAGTTTGACTTCGTCTGGTTTAAGAGTGCCAGGTTGCTCCTGCAAACTGACACCCAGAACAGTGGCTTGTGAGTTTTGTTTCCCAGGGAAAAAGCCTGTACAATGGTTCAGGGGCCTGCGATTTTAAACTGCCGGGTGCCTCCTGGAGATCCACCTCTCGCAGGATGCCTCCCAGACGCAAGGTGGTACCAGTTCCAACTTGCTCTGGTTTAAGAGTGCCAAGTGGGTCCTGAAAACTGACACCCAGAAACGAGACTTGTGAGTTTTGTTTGCAAGGGAACTAGCCTGTAGAATGGTTCCGGGTCCTCCGGCCTTAAATTGCCGGGTGCCTCCTGGAATTGCACCTCTCGCAGGATGTTTCTCAGACGCTAAGTGGCGCCGGCGCCCACTTAGTCTGGTTTGAGAGTGTCAAGTGGGTCCTGAAAACTAAAACCCAGTACAGTGGCTTGTGAGTTTTGTTTCCCAGGGAAAAAGCCTGTACAATGGTTCAGGGGCCTGAGGCCTTAAATTGCCAGGTGCCTCCTGGAATTCGGCCTCTCGCAGGATGCCTCCCAGACGAAAGGTGGCACCAGTTCCAACTTGGTCTGGTTTAAGAGTTCCAAGTGGGTCGTGCAAACTGACACCCAGAACCGTGGTTTGTTAATTTTATTTCCCAGGGAAAAAGCCTGTACAATGGTTCAGGGGCCTGAGGCCTTAAATCGCCGGGTGCCTCCTGAATTTCGGCCTCTCGCAGGATGGCTCCCAGACGCAAGGTGGCACCAGTGCCAACTTGGTCTTGTTTGAGAGTGCAAGGTGGCTCCTGCAAACTGACACTTAGAACAGTGGCTTGTGAGTTTTGTTTCCCAGGGAAAAAGCCTGTAGAATGGTTCAGGGTCCTGCGGGCTTAAATTGCCGGGTGCCTCCTGGAATTGCGCCTCTCGCAGGATGCCTCCAAGACGCAAGGTGGCACAAGTTCCAACTTGGTCTGGTTTGAGAGTGCCAAGTGGGTCCTTGAAACTGACACCCAGAACAGGGGCTTCTGAGTTTTGTTTCCCCGGGAAAAAGCCTGTACAATGGTTCAGGGTCCTGCGGCCTTAAATTGCCGGGTGCCTCCTGGAATTCGGCCTCTCACAGGATGCCTCCCAGACGCTAAACGGCACCGGTGCAAACTTGGTCTGGTTTGAGAGTGTCAAGTGGGTCCTGAAAACTGACACCCAGAACAGTGGCTTGTGAGTTTTGTTTCCCAGGGAAAAAGCCTGTACAATGGTACAGAGTTTGCCGCCTTAAATTGCCGGGTGATTCCTGGAGATCCCCTACTCGCAGGATGCCTCCCAGACACAACGTTGCACCAGTGCCAACTTCGTTTTCTTTGAGAGTGTCAAGTGGGTCCTGAAAACTGACACCCAGAACAGTGTCTTGTGAGTTTTCTTTCCCAGGGAAAAAGCCTGTAGAATGATTCAGGGTCCTGCGGCCTTAAAGTGCCGGGTGCCTCCTGGAATTGCACCTCTCGCAGGATGCCTCCCAGATGGAAGGTGGAACCAGTGCGATCTTGGTCTGGCTTGAGAGTGCCAAGTGGGTCCTGCAAACTGACACCCAGAACAGTGGCTTGTGAGTTTTGTTTCCCAGGGAAAAGGCCTGCACACGGGTTCAGGTGCCTAAAATTTTGAATTTTCGTGTGCCTCCTGGAATTCGGCTTCTCGCAGGATGCCTCCCAGACGCAAAGTGTCAGCAGTGCACACTGGGTCTGGTTTGGGAGTGCCAAGTGGGTCCTGAAAACTGACACCTAGAACAGTGGCTTGTGAGTTTTCTTTCCCAGGGAAAAAGCCTGTATATTGGTTCAGGGTCCTGCGGCCTTAAATTGCGGGGTGCCTCCTGGAATTCCGCCTTTCGCAGGATTATTCCCCGACGCTAAGCGGCACCGGTGCCTACTTAGTCTGGTTTGAGAGTGCCAAGTGAGTCCTGAAAACTGACACCCAGAACAGTGGATCTGTGTGTTCTTTCCCGGGGAAAATGCCTTTACAATGGTTCAGGGCCATGCCGCCGTAAATAGCCGGGTGCCTCCTGGAATTCGGCTTCTTCCAATATGCCTTCCAGACGCAATGTGCCATCATTGCCAATTTGGTCTGGTTTGAGAGTGCCAAGTGGGTCCTGCAAACTTACACACAGAGCAATGGCTTCTGAGTTTTGTTTCCCAGGGAAAAAGCCTGTACAATGGTTCAGGGTCCTGCAGCCTTAAATTGCCAGGTGCCTCCTGGAATTGCACCTCTCGCAGGATGCTTCCCAGACGCAAGGTGGAACCAGTTCCAACTTGGTCTCGTGTGAGAGTGCTAAGTGGGTTCTGAAAACTGACACCCAGACAGTGGCTTCTGTGTTTTGTTTCCCAGGGAAAAAGCCTCTAGAATTGTTCAGGGTTCTGGGGCCTTAAATTGCCGGGTGCCTCCTGGAATTTCGCCTCTCGCAGGATGCCTGCAGACACAAGGTGACACCAGTGCCAACTTGGGCTGGTTTGAGAGTGCC